>NC_086155.1:121448369-123848369 GCF_035149785.1 Candoia aspera | reverse complement strand
GCCCCCGCAGGCGTCGACTACTCGCCTAAGCAAATCCACTTCCTATCCTTCCCATCCCAGACCGGCCCAGCCCATTGCCCCGATGGAGAACATCAAAGAAATGCAGGTAAGGAGGAAGAGAATGTTTGCTTTGGTCCTTCAGTTGCCTGTCTTTGCCGGGCGAGAGAGTTGCTGCGCCTTCTTTGTCCCGCTTTGGGGATCCTGGGGAAAAACGAAGATCTGATCTGTTCTGCGACGGATTGCCTAGGAAAAGCAGTAATGTAAGCAGGTGAAACTTCTCACTCTTCGTGGAAATCAGTGTGGATAATTGCTTTAAAAAGTTCTCTCTTGTAAATAGCTGAGTGCGAGAAGATAAGATTTTGTTTATTTTCGTTTTACTGCGGTGCTCCTTATACAGACCGGTGTCTAAGTCTGAACAAATTCACTCTTTAAAAACTTCGATAAAACGGGGTGAGGGATATAGTTGTGGACGCAAATGAAACATAATAGATCAGTTTGAATAGAATGCTTCAAATAATCAATTCCATTCCAGGAAAAGTTGCAAAGGCACATGAATTGTAACCTGCTTTCCCTTTGGCTATTTTAGTTAATTAATGAATTAATAACTATTTGTATGATGTCTCTTCTTGTCACTCTAGATCAGTGTTTCTCAACCTTAGCACCTTTAAGATGCTTGGACTTCAACTCCCAGAATTCCCCAGCCAGCATGCTGGCTTTCCTCAGCATTTTCTGGGAGTTAAAGTTCACGCATCTTAAAGTCACCAAGGTTGAGAAACACTGCCCTAGATGGCTAATGTTTAGTGCTCCTGGAATTATTTTGATAATGATTGATTTTGGGGGGTTTATAACAAGCAAGCAAGCAAGTCAGAAGTAGAGATTGTATATCTGCACAGTTATCCCCTAAGAAAAAGATGGGTATATAAGTGGTGACAAAGCCTTGCTATGCTATGCAGGTTGCAATGACAGATTAATCTTTAGCTTGCTTAAAAGATGAATGTGTGGAATACGGAGGATGGATCTTGCCACAAGTGATAAAGAGTGGAAATTGGAAGCTTGTTTTCAAATTAAAATGAAATTTAAACTCTCCTTTCCAACATTTGAGATTTTTAACCCCAAGTGAACTAATAATACAGTATTGACTTTTCTCATAAAAACGGACTGCAGAATGCCAATATTCTTGTTCCTTAAGCAGTCAGACTACAGTATTGCATTAGCCAAAGTTCAGTGTTCAGTCATAGGCTTCAAATGCAATTCATTGTATATGAGAGAAAAGCAGAATGAGCTACAACAGTACAGGACTGAATATATAAAATTTTGAAGTAGAAATGATGTTAAAAAAATCTACTGCTTAGCAGCAAGATTTCACTGGGAACATTTTCAAAGGAAGATTCCATCCTAAAATGTGATCCACTAAGGTACCATGAATTTAGACTAAAATACCAGCCACATGAGCTACTCAAAGCATGAGACAATGCCATCAAATAATGTGTCCCACCAGTGAAAGATTTGTGGAAGGTGAGCAGGTACTTATTTGATAGTAAACTACTAAACGATTCTATTTCATCTTAGCATAATGTTCAAATTGTTTTATGGATTCTATTTTAAATGGTTCAAAATTGATTATATTATCTGCCAGCAGCAATTGCATGGCATGACAGCCATCACAGAAGTATTTTAAATAAATAAATACATAAATAAATCTGCAAGTTGGTTTCTTGAGGCTTTGGACCTCCTAGCTGAATTCTTACTTTTTGCTGGTTTGATGATTATGAGGTGTACCTTGGCTTAAGATGTTGAAGAGTATTAACAGTCCAAATATTGAGAAGCTTTGGTTTGTGATGAAGTTGCAATTTAGAATGTGAAGATGTGGGAACATGCTATGCAGTTAAGTTAGGAGAGCATGATTATACAACCCATTACAACAAATGGGACGCGGTGGCGCTGCGGGTTAAACCGCTGAGCTGTTGATCGGAAGGTCGGCGGTTCGAAACCGCGCGGCGGGGTGAGCTCCCGTTGCTCGTCCCAGCTTCTGCACACCAAGCAGTTCGAAAACATGCAAATGTGAGTAGATTAATTGGTACCGCTTCGGCGGGAAGGTAACGGCGTTCCGTGAGTCATGCTGGCCACATGACCCGGAAGTGTCCTGTGGACAACGCCGGCTCCAAGGCTTTGAAACGGAGATGAGCACCGCCCCCTAGAGTCGGACACGACTGGACTTTACGTCAAGGGAAACCTTTACCTTTACCTACAACAAATGGAAATATCTCAGTTGTGAGTTCATTCCTGAAGAAATAGTCTTTGGAAAATTTATATAAGCCAATGACTGATCCTGCATTTTTAAGCAAAGTGCACTTACACTTATTTCATTCTGTATTTGATCTGTCTTTTTTAGATCAACAGCTTGTATGTGTCTCTGTGTGTGCATGTGTATGTGTGCGTGTGCTCAGTTAGTACAGTATGCTCAAAACCAACATGTGAAAAAAATGAGGACTTGAGATCTCGTCACTCAATAGCTCAAGTCACACTTTCCCTTTTAAAAATATGGAATTACTTTGAATTGTCTTTGTTTTTTGGGTTTCTAGTAACAGACAACTTATGTGCTTTTTTATTTGATTCTTATTATAGTAGACAGAAATGTATAGAATAGTGGTAGGAAGGGAATAATTAAATATGTTTTATCTTTTGGAGGGGAGAAAGATGTTTAGGAAGTTTATATGAACTTTTTTTCCCTTTATTTTAATATAAGGGGGAGGAGTAACTGTACTTGGTGATTTTTATTATGTGTTAGTGGAATGACTTAAAGAAATAATGTGGTGTTTTGCTTTAATATAGAGTAAGAGATTGATTATGGAAATTTTTGTATATCCCTGTTGCTAAAAGTCAGAAGCCACACCTTTTTATAAATTTGAAAAAAAATTCTCTTGTGTTTCCACACTTTTTCAGTTTTTTTTCTTTCTTTGTAGTTTTTTTTTTTTGGTAGTTTTTATTCTTCTCTTGAAACCTAATAAAATTTACTATAAAAATGTTGTTTATTGCTCTGCCTTGCAGAATATAAATTGAAAGGTGGGGTATACATTTTTAAAATTATTTTAAAAATGCCAACACTTACTGTCTTGGTTTGCATATTGCAAAAATGTGATTTGTTTGGTTTTCAGCTTAGTGTATTATATAAACCCAGCCATTAAGTTTGTAAACCCTGCTAAGCATGTTTCGTAAAGTCACCCTATTGTAGTTTATTCAATACATCATAGTTTAATGAAGCAAGGTTTAAGATGGTGTCAATCTGTTCAGGTCTTTATAACATTCAGAGCAAAGCTAGAAGTCCTACCCCTTCTATTGCTTTCCTGCTACTGGCAATTTCACCCCAACTCATGTAAGGGAGAATGAAATGGTTCAGTGAGAACTTTGATACATATGTGCATATGCCCCATGAAGTTAAGAAATATAAAAAAAAAAACCGGGGAGTTTAATCAGCTCAGTAAGATTTCTTCTGCAGATGTTTGCCTACCATTATGTGCACTGAGACAGGAACTGGTTGATGGGGATGCAATGAAAAAAGATGAAATCATGGGAGGGGAGAATGAAGGTACACTAAGGCTCATCTGTGCAGCCCTGTTGGTAGTATTTCTTCCCATCCTTGAGAAGGGAGGAAACAGCTCCTTTGTAGCTTACCTTTTAATACACAGTACAGGTAGTTCTCATTTAGTGACTAACTTGTTTAGCAACTGCAGTTATGATAGTGATGAAAAAATAACTTTACGACCAATCCTCGCATTTATGACCTTTGCAGGTCTGTAAAGCAAAGGAAAACTGAAGTAAGATCATAAGTACAGTCATGGTTTCACTTAGTGATGACTTTGCTTAATGACTGAGTTGCTGGTCCCAATTGTGGTTGCTAAATGAGGACTACCTGTACCTCAGGAGTGAGGCTGGTAGCAATTGCTGCCCATGCACAGCAATTCCCCCTACATTTAAGCCTAGTCAATTTCACTCACTCTTCCCTGTTTGAACTCTTTGTAGAGGAAGATGCTCCATGTTGCCCAATCTATTTCCCCCTCTCCTTCTTCCCTCTTTCCTTTTTTGCATCCTCCATGCAACCTATAATGTGTGCATGGAAGGCTTTCTTCTGTTTAGCAGGGAAAATGGGTTAACTGAGGGACTGTCTTGTTTCTACCTGTCCACTCCAGTCCGGCAGGAAGGGCATGTTCTGGGTCCCATGGCCCAGGAGGTGTGCCTTTTCTGCCATAGCACCCGCCCTATGGAATATTCTCCCTCCAGAGTTTAGGATGGCCCCGATCCTACTGGCCTTTCGCAAGGCCCTAAAGACCTGGATCTGGGCCTGGGCCTTGGGCCCTGAGTGTGTGCAGGGACCCATTTCTCGGTTGTATTAGGGGATATGGGATATGATATTTTCTCAGCTGCTATGTATTTAATTTTTGTATTTATGATGGGAATTTGTTTTTAATTTATTTTAAGATTGTTTGCTGCCCAGATCACTTGCTGAGATGGGCGGCCATACAAATTGAATGAATGAATGAATGAATAAAACCACTGTTATCTAGGCAGAACATCTTGGATTGGGTTCAGTCTGGCTCAGCCACAAATTGGCAGGAATGGGGCATCTTTGGGCCAGGACAAGGAGACTGTGTATTAGTGAACTAATTCTTCATGGGACTGATATCCTGCTTCTTGTGTCAAATCAATTAAACAATGCAAGTTGTCTTAGAATGTGGCAAGTGAGATCAGTGCAATGTACTGTAAATGGTTACCAGAATTTAGTTTGTCATAGTTCATTGATGAAATAGTACATTCCTCCTTCTAAGTTACTACAACGAACTATTTAACATGGAAAATCTAAAATATATTTGTAGAAACTCCAGAGAGGGCTACTGTGCTTCCAACATACAATATAAAAGTGGGGCAACTTAATTTGTGATTTTGAACAAAACAAGCAAAGCATAACTGAATGAAACATCAACCAATAAAATATGTGTAGGCATATAAATAGTACAAACCAAAATATTCCACGAGTAACAGTGCTTTAAATCTCTGTTTATATTAAGAAATATGTTGGCAAATTTAAATTGACAAATAAACAGTTTCAATATTAAATGCATTTGTTGATAACACTTCTATCAAGAAACATGCATTTTTCCATCTTCATAAAGGCTCTTGAAGTTAGACCAAAGGTGGTGACTGATCTAAGGTCATTCAGAAACCATGTAAAATCTGAGCTTATCTGTGTAGTAACTTGGGGTGACCCCCACTGAATGTAGTAAAGCTTGATTCTGATAAAGGATGTTTCTTTTTAGGGAAAGTTGTGGAGAGGGTGGTTGATACTCAGCTACAGATGGCCCTGGATGAAGTGGATTATCTGGAACCTTTTCAGGCTGGGTTCAGGCTAGGGTATAGTACTGTGGTAGCACTGGTCACGCTTGCAGATAACCCGTGGAGGGCTTGGGACAAAGGTAGTGCAACTGTCCTGCCCCTCCTGGATCTCTCAGAGACGTTCAATACCATCAACCATGGTACCCTTCTGAGCCAGCTTCGGCAACTGGAAGTAGGGGGCACTGTTTTGTGATGGTTCTTCTCCTTTCTCCACAGCCAGTTTCAGTTGATGTTGGTGGGGGAAGAAAGGTCAACCCCAATCTTCTTTTGTTTAGTTAGTAATAGTCAATGATGAAATAAATTATTTATTGTGGTATTGAGTACTTGTTTCTATGGACAATCGATTAGCTACCTTTAGTCCATTGCTTTTTTAATGTTTCATATAACAAATACATCTTTTGTATTAGTGTGGCAGGGTACAAACCTAGTACATGTTGATTATGGAAGAACAGGATCAGGTTGAGGACTCATGGGTAAAATGGTGATCTCCTTTAGTGAGCTTAATTGGTAGCAATTGATGATTAAATACTAGCCATTTTAATTTCCCAGAGAACCCAGAGTGAGGCTACATTAGAAATATATTAGGTTGGGATTTTTCTTATGGTGATGTCAGGGCAATCAATAAGGAGAGCTGCTGGTTGGGAAATGCTTTCTTGAGTTGCCTGAGAATGGCAAATCCTGACATCAGCTGTGATAAAAGCTCTATCAATCTGAAGCTTTAGAGAATGGAGTAAGAATCAGGGATTGCTGGCCTGAGGGCTAATCTAATTTACTAAACCAGCCTATCTGGCCTTGGGAGACTCCTTCCCTCAAAGACAGCATCCCTACCATTGCCACTTCATCTGTGTGCACCTTATTTCAATTCCCCATGAAAGGGAAAGATGAGGTACTGCTAAGTCAGATTTCATAGGAACAGCTCCAGGAATAGATCCATTTTATCTCAGCCTTTTATTCCTTCCTGCTAAGAGAAAGATAGGTATGTGGTGGTGGTGGGGGGACTGTCTTACCCTTCCATGAACAGTGGAAGTGCAGGGTGGCTCCTACCATTTCTGTGATGAGGGGAGGAACTCACTGGAGCAGTCTTTTCATGTGGGTTCCCTGTTGCATCCTATATGGAGCACTTCCTCTGTTCTTAATGAAATAATAATAGGAGCAGAGCTTAATAGAATGATGTCACACAGGCCACTGGAGCACTTAGAAGAGAGGTTGAATTTGCTTCTAGAATTCTAGAAACAGAACTGAGGAGGTGGATCAAAAGGGCCATCTAGTCCAGTGTTTTTCAAACTTGGCAACTTTAAGATGTGTGGACCTCAACTCCTAGAATTCCCCAGGCAGCATGCTGGGGATTCTGGGTGCTGAAGTCCACACATCTTAAAGTTGCCAAGTTTGAAAAACGCTGATCTAGTCTAACTCTTTGTAGTGTGCAGGAAACCAATGAAAACATCCTTGAGAGGTGTCTGTTCAGCCTCTCCTTAAAAACATCCAGAGGTGATGAACTCACAATCTCTGTAGGTAGACTATTCCACTGTTGTACAGATCTTATGAGATTTTTCCTTATATTTAAAGGAAAATCTAGATAGCCACAACTTGTACCCATTATTTCTGGTCCTAGTTTCTGTGCTAATAGAATATAGTTCCTGACCAATTCGTGTACAGTACTGCTTTGTTTTACTTACCTGAACACTGTTGCCATGTTTCCTCTCAGTCTTTTTTTTCTTCAGGCTGAATATCCCAGATTCCTTCAGCTTGTCTTCATAGGGTATATCCTCATTTATGTTACTCTCCTCTGGACCTATTCTAATCTGTCAATATCCTTCAGTAAATGTGGTGCCCAGAATAGTACACATACCATACTCAAGTTGTGGTCTCATCGGTGCGGAGTAGGGGGAATAAAGACTTTACATGCCCTTGATAACAGTGCTTCTTCTATTCAGATGTGAGCCAGCAGTGTGAGACTGCTGCTTAAAAGGGCTAATTAAATTCTCATTAGCCTTTCTGGTAGAAGTCTCACACTGCTGGCTCATGTTCAGCTTGTTGTCAGTGTCTGCACCAAAGTCCTTCTCCAATGTAGTGCTTCCAAACCCTGATTTCCCCCCTCTTGTATGAACACTTTAATTTTTCCCCCTAAATGTAATGACCGATATTTCTTTCTGGTTGAACAACTTGTTTCTCGCAGCCCAGTCTTCTAAAGTTTCTTTGGACTTTATCACTGATGTACTACATGTCAGGTACCCGGATGCCATTCTGGTAGTAGTTGATCTTTCTCTAGGATGGCTAGTTTTATCTTCTGTTGTGGTCTTGCCTTTGTTCCTGAAGCAGCCTGTCTGTTTAGTCACCAATCTTCTGGAACCATGGCCTGCTCAACCCCCCATATCAGATAAATGCTCAAAATTCGAAACGTGTATTTGGTAAGAAGTATTTCAATAAATTCCACCTGTCTTCTGCCCATCAACCATGCTTAGATGGAGAAATGGAGAAGATAAATTCTACCTTAGAGCAGTACTGTCATTGTTACATAACTTACTTCCCCAAACTTTTGTATATGGCAAGTTTGCTTATAATAACTCAGTTCATGCCTCTACTTAGTTGTCTCCATTTCAGGCTATATATGGCTTCCACCTGTTCCTGTTGCCAAGTACTTCCCTACCATCAACCTTTTCAGAGGCCCTCCATTTTCTCCCCAAACCACAAGGCACTCAGCATCTTCTTAAAGAATGATGAAGACCATGAGCAGTGTGCTTGTAGAAGGCCTGTGCCAAGGCTTCCTACAAACTCTGTTGATCGTCGTCACCAAGAAGCCCTCCACATTGCAACTGGTGATGAAGTATGATTTTCTCCCCCATTGCTCTCCTCTACACCATCATATTAGAAATTGGATTCCAAATTTACTGGACTGTTTCCAGTGCTTGCACAGATCAGTCCCATTACCTTTTGTCTGCAGCTTTCACCTGAAAATGTATCTGATGTGCCATTCTCTCCTGGTCCCAGGCCATCTTCTTGCTCCTTGTACACCTCTTCCCCACCATCATCACCTATCTTGGGGGTGGGGGTGGTGGAGTGAGTGAAGAATTCAGCATAGAATGAATTTTGGACTCTAATGCAGGAAGAGCAGACTGGAACATCTGATGTTTTAGGAGGGCTACCACAGAGAGAGAGAGAGAGAGAGAGATCATGGGTAGCAGCAGTTGGTTTGTGATTCCTGTGTTCTCCAGCAGTTCCTTTCTAATACCTTCACACCCAAGCTTCCTGACTGCCCTCATACTTCAGCTTTGGCACTGGCCAACAATTTTAACTCAGGGTGGGGTTAGATTTGGGGAGGGGAGGCAATCATGAAGGTTTTAGACAAAGGCAAGCTACTAATGAAGACTTTGAGGTTATGAATATTCTCTCTTCCTGTGTTCTGTTATAAGGAGAAAGGATGGAAACTCAGAAAAGAGAATAAATTTTTCTGATTTCCACCAGAGAAGTAGTGGCAATACCTCCCTCTGGAGATCCTTGAAAGTTCCATCTGATTAAAAGATGGTAATGGAGGGAGGGATACAAACCATTTCTGTTACTGGGGAAGGGAGAGGAAATGCTCCTGGCACCTACACCTCCACAGCGGGAAAGGAAGGAGAAAATAGGAAGGTAGTGTAAGTGCTGAAGCTGTCAAAACCAGGAGAACAGAATCTGAGACTAGACAGGACTGCTACTAAAATTCAGTGCAACACCAAGAAACAAGCAACAAGAAATCCATTACTGTGTAAAGGCAGGAAAAGAGATATAAAATGTTGACCTTGAAGTTGTTATATATAATGAGTGGGTTTGCTAGATTCTGCAGTAGTAAAGGTAAAGGTTTCCCTTGACATTAAGTCCAGTCGTGTCCGACTCTAGGGGGCGGTGCTCATCTCCGTTTCAAGGCCGAAGAGCCGACATTTGTCTGAAGACACTTCCGTGGTCATGTGGCCGGCATGACTACACGGAACGCCGTTACCTGCCCGCCGAAGCGGTGCCTATTAATCTACTCACATGTGCATGTTTTCGAACTGCTAGGTTGGCAGGAGCTGGGACTTGCAATGGGAGCTCACCCTGTCACGCGGATTCGAACCGCTGACCTTCCGATTGGCAAGCTCAGCAGCTCAGCGGTTTAACCCGCAGCGCCACCGCGTCCCTAGATTCTGCAGTAGCTGACCATTATTAGAGTTTCGTGAATATTTCAGCATTTTATATGAGCCTAATCATTGACTATTCTTGTCTAGCTCCTGTATGCTGGTTGAATATCTGGAGAGATTTATTTCTGGGCCCTGGAAGATGCTCTGAAAACCTTTTCTTTTTAATCGATTATGTTGGATATTGCATAATTTTATGCTACATAAGAATAGAATTAGTCATTCTAATCCTCACTTGTAATAATAGCCTTATATTTTTTGGAAAAGACTGCCTATGTGGTATAGCAATGGATGCTCAGGTAGATTGTCATGTAAAACCATTAATAGAAAAATGTAAAGAGAACATCCTTTAAGCTTCAATAATGATCTATTTATATAGTGGTATTTCATTCATGAAAACATCATACTTTGCAAAGGCAAGGGAGACAAGAACAGTTTAAATGTTGGTTCAAATCACTTCCTCCTACACAAAAATTTATATTTTACACTACCACTGAACATCCACATTAATTTCTTTGATATCTTCCTTCACCCTCAAGAAAAATAAACTGGCTACTGCTCTTTACTGCAGTATTACAGATGTTCACATCTATTTAGTCTGAAAATCCTGCTAGCCAAATATGCATAGCCTGGGCTTTCAGATTAGGTAGAATAGTCCCTGTAGTAAATCTGATACTGTTCCCACAACCCACCTATCTGGGTCAGCCAGGAGATGTTAAGGGACTAAATCAGCTAAATCTGGCAGGATTAAATTAACTTCACTTAATCATGTTATACAACACCTCTCCCTAGTCAACTGACTTGCTTGTTTAGACCCTTCAAGAAAAATAGCTGGGGAGACAAAATAGCTGAAACAGCCTCAGCCAGCATTTAGAAATCTGACAACTAGTGAACATGCACCCCCATATTGATTTGGCTGCATGAGAACCAAGTCACCCATCAAACTCCTCATCAGTGAAGAGGTGCTGAAGGAAAACCAAAAATCCACAAAAAACCTGTGCTAACATATCCTGAATCAGAAAAATTGAACAAGAGCTTTAATCATAGCTATCAGTAATATGCAGACAAGATGAAAGCTTCAAGCAAGCAGTTCAAAGAGATCACTGTGCCTGCAAAATAAGTGAAATCTCACCAAACAGCATACCACACTATAACTGGCTAGCTACCATTCTGTGGAATGGAGAGATGCCATTCCAGTTGCACAGCTGGCCGCAGGATTGCATTCCAACAGCAGAAGTTCTGGCACAAATGGCCGGCTTCTGCTGCCAAACAGAATGCCACTTCCAATCACTGTTACTCATTGGAAAAGATGATTCATCAATGGCCAATAGCTACACCCCCTTACCAGTGTCACAGGTCTATTGTTGAGAGCATGGAACTGATCAGATATGGTACTTCTCCAGGGATGTCCCAGGAACACAACTCTCAGCAGCAACCCAGTGTCAGTGGGATGGTGTTGGCTGTTGAAGTCAGAGCTCAGTTAAGGGCTCTGGGAGGAAGGAAGGAAGGAATGTCCCAGAGCATTACCAAATGCTAACAAACCCCATACGTGTTCAGTGGCTCCTTTCAGCTACCACAGACTCATATAATAGTTGGAAATGGAGCTTCAAACATAGTCACCTTAGAATAGGGACCCTGCAAACAACTCCAAAGATATTCATAGTGTTAGTGATTATGGGTTGTATGTGTTGCATTAGTGGACTTTTAGTTCAAAGAGCAAGTAGCTTTTAAAATTAATATTAGTACAAGTGTCTTGTCTTTTATTGGAGGAATTGAACCACTGCTTTTAAATATTAAATGCTTTAATGTATTTGCAACATCTTTTTTTAAAAAAATGTTTTTAAAAATGAAATTTAGTACAGCGTATTTTATATTTTCCACTTGAGGGCACCACAACATCAAGTTTTAAAAAAGAAACTGCATTACAAAAGAAACAGGTTCCTTTTCAAGTGACTTATCCTGAGCCTTGGAGGAGGCATCCTGCTGGCTGTGTGTTTTTAAAGCAGTAGCTGGTTTTAACTGCTCTGCACTATTCACTCTGCTGCAATATTAGCACTGCACAACATGAGCCAGTTTAACTTTACACCAAAACTTAAGAACTTCCCCTTTCTATGTTTACAGAATTACTCTCTAAATCCTAGAAATGTTCTTATACAAACAACTGTGGGATCAACTGTGGCACCTGACACTGGGTAGGGTGATGGTGTGGGATGTTTGAGGATTTCAGCTGCTTGGGGAATGAAGCCATTGATGTTTGCAATCACGTTCTGTGGTAAACAAAAGTGGTTCCCCTAGAATTTAACATTTTGTGGGCCCTAGAAACACAGGAATCACCTTATCAAGGAGCTTGAGGACTTGGAGCTTATCCCAGAAAGTAGGATAATTAAAGGACAGTGAGAAAGTTCACCACCGTGGTGAAAGTGGATGGTAAAAAATTGACTGAAAAATGGCAGCCCCAAGGAAAAAAATCAATCACAAGAACTGGAGCATGGGGAAAAGTTACTACTGGCCAGAAACAGATTCAGAACAGACTGCAGTGGTTAAAATCAAGAGGGCCTGCATTTTAGGGGGTGAAGAAAAATAAATGCTTGAAAGAGCTTGGCCTGGAAATTGGACAAGAGACCCAGTTGTTTGAGAAGTTGAGAGAATAGTGGGAAATAGAGACATATAACTGACAAGGCAAGATGGGGATAAGCCTGACAGAGGAACTACTTAATTATTGGGATAGTAGCTATTATTCATTAATGAAGTACCTCACAAAAACCTTGATGTCTAAGAAACATTGGAAGATGATCTAATACATCTGGAAATCACCACATTGAGGAAGACTATTCTAAAGTTGCAAATACTTTCAGAAAGCATACCTATCATTAGTAACAAAGACTTTGTAACAGCTGGATCAGACAGTAATTGGTCCAGGCTTTATCTTGTTCTTGAGAAGTTCAGAAGCAGGAGGACATGAAAGCAGTAGCTTTCTATTTTTGGACCCAGCAACTGGTGTTCAGAGCAATGCATTGTTTGAACATAGAGACCTCACTTAAGCTATTATAAAATCCAGGATGTCTCCATAGCCACCAAACTGTAAATTATCTTCTTTCATTCACCCAAAATATATTGAGCATTATATTGCCATACTGCACATTCCAAACACCTGCATAATAATTTCATTTCCCATCCATTATAATCTAATAACTCTCTTCCCATCTAGTTATTTATTCATCTGCAACTTCATCTGCAATCAACAAAAGCATGCTTTTAAAAGGTACTAGAATACTGACTTCCACCAAGATTGATAGGCAAATTTAGCACAATAGCTCTATAAGTCAACACTACCATAACAACACCCAAGCTATGTCGGTTTGTCGACATTGCTCATATTTCCGAGGCTTGGAAAGGCTGGGTGAGCTTTGGAGCAAGTCTGACTGTTCAGATTGATCCTAATTAGGGTTCTGTTAAGAAATCTGAGAACTTTGTAAGTGATCCTTGCATTGGGAAGCTTTGTATTTAGCATAGGAAAGTACATGCTGATCCTACTGGCTTAACATTAACAACACAGATAACACATTTCAGCTAATGAAATGTTCAGATCTGGAAGGCGACAACTTTGGAAACAAAGCGTTACAAGAGTTTTAAAGGTAAGAGCCGTGGAGCAGTGGGAAGTTGGGAGAATGGAAGCCATTAATGAAATCCACAAAACCTAAATCTACCAGCCCCTGTGTGGCTGTATTACAAACAATTGGACAAAGAGTAGTATTGCTGAGAACGATAGTTTTTAAAATGTGGCATAACCTTGCAGTGTAACATAAATGGAATGTGGGTATTTACGGTAGGCACATAACCAAATTGGTTTGTAGACCTTCGAGAAAAGGATGCTTTTGAGGTCCCTCTGTAGGGATGTAATAATATAAAAAGGGTTTTTTTATTATTTTCTTAATTGCCATGTTTCCATTTGGTAAAACATAGCAGATATGACTGCACAATGAAAGTTACTATTATGTGACCTAGTCCTCCATTTAGGACTAATAATATATGCATTTTAATGATAAACCTGATCTTTATATGTATAACTACTTCTTGGTATGATATTTTGATAGGAAGACACCAGATTGCTAATATGGACAATGAGGCATTGCATCCCTGTGTTGACCCCCACCTTTATACAGTAGATCTTTATCTACATAAATATACTGGAATTGTTGTCTGAACTGTTAGCTGGGATACCTAACTATAAAGAGAGTGTGCTTCTGGGTTAAGATGCTGGGGCAAATGGTAGGGGAGAGAGATTATCTTCGTACTCCTGTCCATTTGCTCTTATTCAGAAGCTTCTAATGTATAACTGAACTTGATATCCTCTTGAAATCTAAGCTCATTAGATCTAATAGCCCCTCCTTTGGAGAATAAAGGACAACTGTTTACCTTCTCTTCTATGCTAGCCCCTTACAATATTTCAGTATTCTTGTGACCTCCTATTCTTTAAGATAGACACACTTCTGAAAATGCCATGACTTTTCGAATGAGTGAACAGAGCTAATTTTTGGCCACAACTGAAAAGGAGAGCTTGAGATCAGGAACTGGCACACCCCTTCAGTAATGTTTGTTTGCAGCAGCTTTGGAAACTGGTTGCTTAGCAGCTTTGACGGCTGCTTTTGTTAAACTGTTGCAGGCAATTTGCTGCCAGGGTGAAATGAGATCTTTCCATTTTTCAGGTTGCTTTATCAAATATTTGGCTTTGTTTTCCAACCCCATAGTGAGACATCATTTGGAAATGAAGTTTAAAATCTAATGTCTATCTCATTTTGAGAAGGTTGAATTGTAGAATAGCTACACATAAAGTAAGGCCAGGCCTACCCTGCTTTTTAACTCTGGATACTCCTTATCATGTACTGGAGGTTTAAATTGTCTGTCCTTCACCACCCAAAGGATACCATATGCATATACGAATTATCATTTTGCATACCAAACTCTACGAGGTATTCTTGAAAATGATGTTTGCTGTTATAATAACTGTGTTAGCCTCTACATTAAGAAAATCACTAATAAATATGTGTCCTAACAACCAGGAAACACACTGAGACATGGAACTGGTCTCTAATATTTATTGCTAGTACTTAACAGGAATCCTAACAAACTGAAGAAGCGTGGGAAAACCCAGACATATAACCCCCAAGGGTTAAGGCGGTCCCGATCTGTGTCTCTTTGAATGGCTGAACAGTTCCTCAGTGCTACGCATGCGCTTGACAGTCTGGATGGGAGCCCCCTGCTCGCCATCCTTACTCATGACAATATGTCACTAATTACAAAAACATTAAACTGAGGGGCTATATTTACACAGCAAATTTATCCTTGGTTAATTTCATCATGGTTTACTCAACCCACATGATACGCTGAACTAAAGAGGGCTGGGTGAATACAATACTTTGGTTATAAAATGGTTGGCTATGGTTTAATACATCATGCAAATCTAACTTAAAATATAGATTTTGGGAGGACGGTTACTGTTCCTCAGCTTGTACAACCAAAGATTTGATCCAAAGCTTCCTATGTCAGTTTAAGATTCAGTCAAATTTGTTTTCAGTCTATACAGTAGTTCCAACTATGGGAAGAATAGCAAGTATTTTCATTTATTAATGACTGATTTATAAAACTGATCCTTCAGTGCTTTGAATGGGATTGGTTTTAAAATACATTTTAAAGGAATTTTAAGTTACATTTTAAGGGGATTTCAAGAGTCTTGGTAATTAGCTTTGCTTAAAGAAAACTTCATTTGTACCGTATGTAATACTGTTCAGTAGTCATTAAGGGTATATCTAAACTCAAACTTTTAGAAGATAAGAAACTTAATCTGAAACATACATAATATAGTCATATGCTTGAATTCACAAAGCTTGAAAATTACTAGTCTTAGCAGAACTTATTACCCTTATTCTCCACATCATAGCTCCCTTTAGCATTTTTTGACCCAATTCTGTATATAGAAATAGGTCCTACCGATTTACTGCATTTGTACTACATGCAGATGTACTCAACCACACCTTACGGAATTAACTCAACTGCCTGGGCTGGTATAATACTTTTAATCAAAATCTAATCATACAGATTGGGTTCATACAACATATTGAATCACAAAGTAATGACCTGCACATTAAAATACCATATTATGCAAACCCAGTCATTGAACTCAGGGATTTTCCCCTGTGGTAGGATACATAAAATTGCAACTATATCTTGTGAACAGATTTCCCCATGTGGTCTCATCTTCTTCCTAACCCCACAAAGTGGGATCAGCACCTGTTTTGGTCTCAGAATGATGACGCATTGAGATGTTTTATGGTAGATTCATATTTAATGATATATTTTTAGTTTAGAATACATAGAAGAAGAATGTTCAATTCTCTATATGGTTATAACAGAAACTTTGATTCTACAGCAAAAACTGAAAGAGGAGAAAGAGGCCAAGCGAGCTCATCTGGATGGTAGGCATGACTATATACTGTCAATTGTTTCTACTTGTGTGAACCTGGAGAAAAATGAAGTGGAAGATGCTGTCCTTGAAGGAAATCAGGTATGATGGGGGTAATTTCAGTTGTCAGACTCCAACTGAGTGCAAAAACAAGGCATTTTGTGCCTTGTAGACTGCTGATGCACATAGAAAGTGGAAGCAGGATTTTATGATATGTTTGAAAGTAAATTTTTGGAAACAAATGCAGTCTTCTTGAAAATTCACCATAGACCGTAAACATGCATTATTTTTTCATACCATTTCCTTGCTATAGTTCAGTTTCTGTACTGCTGTTTTGTGGCCCTGGATTAACCATTAAGCAAAAGGAGTGTGTGCTTAGGGCACCAAGGGAAGGTGGGGCACTTCCACAGTTTTTTTTCTTCTAGCTATCATGCCTTTAACTCTTTCACTGCCACACTCGACTTTAATTTGCAGCACTTAGTGTATTATCTGTTAAGCAATGGAAGAGTTGAAGGGCACCTTTGTTGGGCTGTATTTAAGGCATCAGTTGGCCTTAATCTGGCCTTGCTATTTTGACATTTCTCATTATCTGGAAGAACTGTAGCACTATGACACACAGAACATTTGTGGATGATCCTAAGTAATGCCTTGCTTCTCAGAGTTCTGCAGTGCTAATCAAGTATTCTGATCGCATCACAGAAGGTAAATGACTTCATCTGAGAAGGAAAGCAACATTGTCTTCATGGGGAGTGTGTGATGAAGGCTTTTCTGGCTTTTCTAGAACAACCCCTGCAACATTTCTAAAAAGTGATAACTTGTCTATTCTCCAGGGGAACTGAAACAAATCTAGAATGCTAGATTAAAGATTAATGAGATTGTTATAAAATTTATAGCATGCTTAAAATCAGAATGCCCTTGAACCACCTCCCTAGAATGGTTTAATATTTTAACTAATCAGATGACCTTTATTACAAGAAAATAAAGCTAACCAGTTAAAATATAATAGTAGAAGCTGGTATTTTGAATTTCCCCGCACACTTGGTATTTACTGAACCATAGCAGCTTGATCTCCATATCTAAGGTTGGAGCATTGATTCATATTTTAAATGCATATTTTTTGTCATGTGAAGTAGACATGAAACAGCCACAGACACAATTGATCATCTTTTGAGGATATATGCAGTGTGAAGAGTCTGACTATTTTACTCTTTCCATAAAATTATTGGTAAATGGTCTGAGTGATATTTAGCACTCAGTTGTATATACTCCTTTTAACATGCTATGTATAAACATTTAACTTTCAGTTGTTTAATGTTTAACAGATCGAGCGTATTGATCAATTCTTCACTGCTGGAGGTTTTCGTCATGTCATGTTTTATTATCAAGACATGGAGGCACCAGAAATAGGTATGCAAAGAAATGCCTGTGGTAATATTTTCTTAGATGGTAAAGATGATGATTTATTGTATTTATAAACTGCTGGATCCTGCAAGGCAGCAGTTTAGAAAAAGTGAAAAATATGATAAATCAAAAGACAAAACATACAATAAAATGGATCACAAAACCATTAAAAACATAAGCAACTCAACACAATGCAATAACCATTGGTGCCCTCCCCCTCCCAAGCATGAGTGACATTAACATTCGAAAGCCTTGCAGAAAAACTCCATCTTAGCAACTTTGTGGAAGAATATCAAGGTTGCTGCTGAATTAAACTCTTGGGGGAAGCTTTCCATGGAGTGGATACCACCACAGAGAAACACCGCCTCCAACGTACTGATCATACCTCACAAAAGTAAGGAATCATAACCTCCTAATACAGGATTATCATACAGGACAAATCAGTTTTATGTGGAGAGGGTGGTCCTGCAGATACCTAGGAGCCAAGCCGTATAGTGTTAAAAAGTTAAAACCAAACACTTTGAATTGTACCCAGAATCCAACTTGCCACAAATGCAGCACTCACAATATAGGTATAACAACTCTCACCTACCACAAAGGCTACTGCATTCTGTAGCAACTGTAGTGTTCAGATGTGGCCCCATATACAGCACATTGTAGTAGTATCCTGGAGTTGATGAAGACATGAATCATCATTGCCAGATCTTCCCACTCTAGAAAGAACTGTAACTGATACACCAACTGAAGCTGGGGTGAAGCCCCTATGGCTGTGTCCTCCACCCTGAATCCAGAAGTACCTGTGGGTCCAGGAGGACATCCACATTGTGGATTTGCTCTTAGGAGGAGTACCACTTTATCCAAATTATAACCAGAACTGTCAAAGAACAAGATGGTCTTTGAATAAACAGCGAGGCCATCTTATTAGGGTTCAACATCAGCTTGTTTTGTCCCACTCAGACCTTCACTATCTCCCAGCATCTGATCAAGGCTTCCATTGCATCTCCAGTTTGGTCCAGGTGGTGACATATAATTAAGTATCATCAATATACTGCTGAACTGACAGATAAGGTTCATGTAAATATTAAAAAGGAGGAGCGAACAGAAGTCATTTCCAACAGTATAGAGTACATTTTTTGTTTTTAGCAGGGGTTAGTGATTAATGGCCTACAGCCCCCTTGAAAAGTTGATACAGATTATCTGTCATATTGCCACCAATTTTTGATGTTGTCTATCAGCCTATTATTTGATCATATCTGCCCCTTTAGACATTTGTCAGTGTTCTGCCCTCTGTTTTTGTTTTGAAGGGAAAGCTAGGAAAGCTCTTGATCTGCAAATTCAAACAACCTGTAAAAAACAAACTGTAGGTGTTGATTCATTTGTGTGTAAATCCATGTTAAAGGGTGTCATGAGTGCCGTTGAGCTAAAGTCATCAGCGCAATGGCACACATGACAATGGCAAGGAAATAGGTGAAGGGGTACAAGATAAGTAGCCATCAACCCACAACGACTAACGGCCAACAAACAATAACTAAACGGATCACGGAGCACACCCAAGCCATCAGCGCCAATACAACGGGGATCGCCCAGCTGAAAGCAATCAGCAGAGGAATGGAAAACCTGATGATGGGCGATCCCGGAAACCCTCACCCACCGGCAGGGCAACGTATTGGACAAAGGGGGGTGACGTGACCGCGAGCGAGGGGGCGCTGACCGGCGTGGGGTATTTAAACCCCGCACCGGCGCGCTCCTGTCACTCTCAGCTTTTTTCTACCAACGCTGTACCTGCCCTGCAAATAAATCAGAGCCTGATCCACGAACCAGTGTCTGAGTGTTATTCAGAGGCAGGCAGCGCATGACATAAAGCTGAGAGTCATAAACTCAGCCTCGCCGAGCCCCACCGGACGACAACGAGCCGCGGGAGGAGTAGACGGCGAGAAGACCAGCAAGATGAGGCCGGAGCGGCGCGGGCAAGGAGGGCGAGCCGCGCGGCAAGAGACAGAGGAGGACCGACCAAAGCCAGAGGCACCGCGGACACCCGGAGCCATGGACGCCCACCCCACCCGACCCGAGCCTCAGCTCCAACCCCAAGGGGAGATGGCGACGGAGGCAACCCGACCGCGGGAGGGAGCAGCACGACTTCCGAAACCAGCGGAGGACCCCGCGCCCCACATCGCACCCCAGCAACGGGCGTGGAGCGACAGCCCAAAGGCGGTCAACACGGAGGAGGACGACGGAGACACCCAGCAGATGGCGGAGGAAGCGGACCCGCGGCAGAGGGACGATGAACCCCGCCGGCAACCCACCCCCGAGGACGCGCCAACGGAACCGGCCCCAGCGGCGGCGCGGGCTGTGGACGAGGAGGCACGAGCTGAACTTGCGGCCATGCGGGCTCAACTGACGGAACTCCGGACCATGCTCCAGTCGCTTATGCCCCCCGCGCCACCCAACGACGTCCCCGCACAGGCCCACACCCCGAGCGAAGCACCGAACCCACACGGGCCAGCGGAGGGTCAGCAGACGGCACAGGCGGCCGACACCACACCCCGGGAAGCGAGAGGCGGGGCCGCACAAAATGCCCGGGCCCCAAAGGACTTCCCCATCTTCTTCGATGGGACCCCCACAAAACTCTCGTTTTTCGTGACGAACGCTAGGGAGTTCATGGGGAGGCACGGACACTCCTATGACTCCGAGGCCGACAAGATCGCCGCCGTGGCGATCAAACTCCAAGACAGGGCGGCGGACTGGTACGTCCAACTGTACGAGTCCAGCTCCCCCGCCCTCGCCACCTTCCCTGCTTTCATCAATGAGATGAAAAACTACTTCGAAGACCCCCTAGCCAAAGTAAGGGCGAAAAGCGCACTCCAAAGACTTAAACAGGGCACACGCACGGTCCCTGACTACGCCCTGGAGTTCAAAGCCCTCGCGGGGAAGGTCAGCGACTGGTCCGAGACCACCCTGCTGGAAATGTTCAAAAGGGGGCTCAACCGCGACGTCCTCCAATGGGCCCTCTACCGCGACGACCCAGAAACGCTACACGGGTGGATCCACCTCGCGGGGAAAGCCGAACACGCGCACCGCACCTTCCTCATGACAACCACGGAAGACACAAACTATGCCGGGAAAAAGGTACCCGCACCACACGGGGGGATGGCCGGCCCCATATACCCAAAAAAGAAGTTCAACCGGGAGCCCTGCGGGAGGTGTGGCAAATTAGGGCACAAGACGGTGGATTGCTTCGCCAACCGACCGCCGACCAGCGCGCCCAAACCCACCCCGAAAATTAGCCCCAAACCACCCAACCTGGGGCCGCCCCCTCACCGCCGAATGACCGTGGCCACAGCGACACCAGAGGAGGGCTGGGACGCTTACTGGGGGGAAGAGGACAACGCAGACCCTGACCAGCCGGCGGGAAATGCTCCCCGCTTGCCCTGAAACGCGTGGCGAGGCAGGCGGTGGGACAGCAGCGCGGACCACCTCAACGAAACGACGAAAGCCCCGTAATAATGGCAGCAATTAAACTCTCTGCCGGCAACGGAGCCACCACGGCCGCGGCACTAGTGGACTCTGGGTGTTCAAAAAACCTCATCCACCCCGACCTAGTCGCCAAACTCGACCTCCGCTGCTTCCCCCTCCCCACGCCGCTGGCATTCCACCAGCTGGACGGCTCTACAGCGGGAGGGAAACCAGCCACGCTACAAACCGAGCCGGTCACCCTGCAAATGGGCACTCACACCGAGCGCACATCGTTCGTAGTCACGCACATCGGACGGCCCATTGCAGTCCTGGGGATGCCATGGCTCGCGACAAACAACCCGCGGATCAACTGGGAGACCCGCACCTTCACATTCGGCGACGGCGAGTATCGAGCACCAGTTCTAGCGGGCAGAACCAACCCCACGGTAGGACGAGCGGAGGCGACCACACAAGACAACGCCGCTACCACAGCAGACCTACCAGAACAATACGCCGACTTCTCCGAGGTCTTCGGAGAGGCAGAAGCTGACCAACTACCCCCCCACCGCAAGACGGATTGCCGGATCGACCTACTGCCCGACGTCCCCTTACCTAGACCAAAGATCTATTCGATGACCCCGAAGGAGATGGCAACCCTCCGGGAGTTCATCGATAAAAACCTAGACAGGGGATTCATAGAGCCAGCATGCTCACTGGTCGGAGCCCCCGTCTTATTCCGGGAGAAGAAAGACGGGACCCTACGGCTCTGCACCGACTACCGGGGCCTAAACGCGGCTTCCCTGTCCAACAAATACCCCTTACCCCTGGTGAAGGACATGCTCGCCCACCTGTCCACGGGCAAAGTCTTTTCCAAACTGGACCTTCGCGAGGCGTACTATCGCATCCGAATCAGGGAGGGGGACGAATGGAAGACGGCGTTCAACTGCCCCCTAGGCGCCTTCCAGTACAAAGTACTGCCCTTCGGACTCGCGGGGGCCCCTGGGGTGTTCATGCAGCTCATCAATGAGGTACTGCATGAACATCTGTTCAAAGGGGTCCTGGTCTACATCGACGACGTCCTTATTTACACAAAAACGCACGAGGAACATGTGACCCTAGTCAGGCAAGTCCTCGACAAGCTCAGAAGGGCGCAGCTCTATGCCAAGCCTACAAAGTGCGAGTTTCACAAAGAGCGCCTAGACTATCTGGGGTACCGAATCTCCGGGGACGGCATCGAAATGGACCCCGCAAAAGTCGAAGCGGTGCTAAACTGGGAGCGGCCCCGCAACAGACGCCAACTACAGAGCTTCCTCGGATTCGCGAATTTTTACAGGTCATTCGCCCGGGGGTTCGCTGAGATAGCCCTCCCCTTAACGGACCTCCTCAAAACCAAAGGGGTGGGGGACACCCGACGCGCCAAGAACCCAGGCACAGTGCTGAATTGGACTCCCGCGTGCCAGACCGCATTCAACAAGCTGAAAGCGCTGTTCACTACGGAGCCAATCCTCGCGCACCCGGACCCAGAACGGCCGTTCGTGGTCCAAGCCGACGCCTCAGACTTCTCCCTGGGAGCCATCCTGCTACAGAAAGACCCCACGGGACTCCTGAAACCATGCGCCTACCTGTCAAGGAAGTTCTCCGAGACAGAGAGGCGATGGCACGTCTGGGAGAAAGAAGCCTTCGCGGTGAAATCGGCACTAGAGACATGGCGACACCTACTCGAGGGAGCCACCCAACCATTCGAGGTCTGGACTGACCACCGGAACCTCGAGGCCCTACGAACGCCTAGACGCCTTAGCCCAAAACAGGTCCGATGGGCCCAATTCTTCAGCCGCTTTAATTTCCAGCTGAAGTTCATGCCGGGCAAAAAGAACTTCCTGGCCGACGCCCTCTCCCGACTGCCCCAAGACGAAGAGCCCGCCCCAGACACCATTGGGACGGTCCTATCCGCCTCGCAACTGGGGATGACCGTGACCACCCGAAGCGGCGCGCGGAGGCAGCTCGACTCTACGGCGCAGCCGACGGCGGGACAACCGGCGACTGGAAGAAGCCAACCGCAACTACCAGGGGGAATGCGCACGGACCTCGCCGCCGCCCTCAAAACCGACCCCTGGTTCCTGGCAAACCCCGACAAGGTAACGATGGCACAAGACCTGGCATGGGGGGAAGGCAGAATCTACGTCCCGGACTCGCAACGCCAGGCGATCTTGCATAGGTCACACGACGCCAAGCAAGCGGGACACTTTGGGTTCCTCAAGACCCTACACTTAACACGGCGTCAATTCTGGTGGCCCGCGCTCAGGCGAGACGTAAAAACCTACGTGGCGTCCTGCCCAACGTGCGCTAGGGCCAAACGGGCACCAGGCAAACCCGCGGGGCTATTGCAACGGGTGGCAGAACCCTCCCGCCCATGGGAGGAAATCTCTATGGATTTTATAGTGGACCTCCCACCCAGCCAGAAGAAAACGGCCATTTGGGTGGTGAAGGACTACTTCTCAAAGCAGGCCCACTTCATCCCCTGCACGTCGGTCCCATCCTCACAACAGCTAGCCAAACTCTTCCTCATCCACGTGTACAGGCTACACGGATGTCCCGCACGTGTGGTGACTGACAGGGGCACACAGTTCACCTCCAAATTCTGGCGGGCCTTCCTGAAGCTGACGGGGACCCAACAGGCCCTATCTACGGCTTGGCACCCCCAGACGGACGGAGCCACAGAGGTTCTTAATGCCACCTTAGAGCAATTCATACGATCATATACTAACTACCACCAAGACGACTGGGCTGAACTGCTCCTGTTCGCCGAAGTCGCATACAACAACGCCGTCCACACGAGCACGGGGAAAACTCCGTTCGAAGTAGTCTCGGGGCGCGACTTCGTCCCCATACCGGAGCTACCTCAACCCCCGGAACCCCAGGTGGACGCTAGCGACTGGGGACGAAAGATCGCGGAAGCATGGCCAGTAATCACGGCGGCGCTGAAGGATGCACAGGCAGCCTACAAAGAGCAGGCCGACAAGCACCGGCGCCAACAACCGACGTTCCAGGCGGGGGATATGGCCTATCTATCCACCAAGTTCCTAAAGTCAACCCAACCCTCGAAAAAACTGGGGCCTAAGTACATCGGGCCGTTCCGAGTCACGCAAATAGTGAACCCGGTAGCAATACGCTTGGACCTGCCACACAACCTCCGGAGACTCCACCCGGTGTTCCACACCAGCCTCCTGAAACCGGCAACCACCTCCCGATGGCACCCAAGCACGCCACAGCCCGCACCGGTGATGATCGACGGGCAACACCACTTCGAGATAAGGGACATTCTCGACTCCCGCAAGCAACGAGGAACTCTACACTATCTGGTCAGGTGGAAACATTTCCCCCACCCGGAATGGGTGGCGGCGCACAACGTTAACGCGCCTGACCTGACCAGAGCATTTCACCGGGCATACCCCGACAAACCACAACCAAGGTCAGCAAACCAAACCCCCCCCCCCGCAGGCCCCCCCCGCCTCCCATGCCCCAAGGGAAAGGGCCCCCCCAAGCCCGCGACTTGGGTGGACCTCCCCCCCCCGGGACTCACTCCCCCCGCCCCGGGCCCACGGGGTGGTGACAAACGTTTGCCAGCACCCTCCCCCCGCCCCCCCGGCCGCGGGGGAGTGGCAAGCAAGTCAACAGGGCAACCTGGGGGCAACGCCCAGGAGACACAACAAAGGCGACGCACTTTAAATAAGAAAAAAGAAGGGCCCTACCTGGAGCTGAGAAGCACCCGACCAGCCACGCCTCTCTCCTCGCCGAACTGAGCCAAACAAACAGGGTGTGGCTGGAGCATGCGCACGCCAGGTCAGGACCCGAGCATGCGCACCATGGACACACCCTGGGAAGGCACGTGGTAGAGGGAGGAGCAAAGGGAGGAGCGACAACTACTCCGGCGGGAACTTTGAAAAAAAAAAAAAAAAAAAACCCAGAAAACCGGGGGGGAACACTATTCGGAAAGGGGGCAGTATGTCATGAGTGCCGTTGAGCTAAAGTCATCAGCGCAATGGCACACATGACAATGGCAAGGAAATAGGTGAAGGGGTACAAGATAAGTAGCCATCAACCCACAACGACTAACGGCCAACAAACAATAACTAAACGGATCACGGAGCACATCCAAGCCATCAGCGCCAATACAACGGGGATCGCCCAGCTGAAAGCAATCAGCAGAGGAATGGAAAACCTGATGATGGGCGATCCCGGAAACCCTCACCCACCGGCAGGGCAACGTATTGGACAAAGGGGGGTGACGTGACCGCGAGCGAGGGGGCGCTGACCGGCGTGGGGTATTTAAACCCCGCACCGGCGCGCTCCTGTCACTCTCAGCTTTTTTCTACCAACGCTGTACCTGCCCTGCAAATAAATCAGAGCCTGATCCACGAACCAGTGTCTGAGTGTTATTCAGAGGCAGGCAGCGCATGACAAAGGGTTGCCATTGGCATCACCAAAATTACTCTTAGCTTAAATCCCCAACTGAACTCTACTTAAGTTACTTAACTTTGTCCTTAAAAAAACAACTGGCAGACTTCCCAGAATAAAATATGTTGTCTGCCCACACTAAGCAGATAATTTTCTCTTTCCTCTTTCTGTTTTCACTTATAAGCAAAAAATCACAGAGCTTCTACCTGAGCACTTTCTGGCTCACCTCTATGGATTCAATCACCTTTGGTTCATAGATGCACTAAGCTGCTTTCAACAGGGAAAGATACAGATCTGTGAGCTTCATGGCTGTTTGTGGGAGCTCAAATAGGAGAAGTGGATAATAGTTATAGCAATTCTGAGTTACTTATAAATATGTAGAATCCGAGCACAGTAGTAACATGCTAATATTACATTGAAGCAGATAGCTGAGCCTCTTGTAGAGGAGTATGGAGATGGCCTCAAAGAAGGCATTCAACAGTCATTAGGCAGGCACCAGCTTAACCCTGAAGGGGAGGAAGGAGTGAAGAAGAAAGATTGCCCTGCCTTGATTTTTTTGATATAAAAGTGGGGAGAGAGGGAGAATCTTTGCCAGACTTTCAAGATTCTGTTATTGTGCCCTGCAACAATAAAGTAGAGTTTCCGAGCTCCTATTTCCTGACCTGGCTACCTCAAATGACTGCACCCCTAGGGTGGAAAACCGGAGATTTCAAACCTCCTCTCCCAGAAGCAATCTGGATCTTCACACATTGGTTCAATCTCCTGCTTTGGGATAGTGGTTTTTTACAAATTCCTGGCTCAGTGTTTTGCCTGTGTCTACATAAACAGAAGACTCCTGTTTACAGCTGTTCTTCTGCTTTAATTACCTGGACCTGTCCTAGTTTCTTGGGATACTTCAGCCATTTAACTGAGGCTGTGTGGGAGACGGAAACCCTGTTCTTTACCCGGATTCTTGGGATAGTCCTCTCCCAAGTTCTACCCTTTATTTTAAAATGACCAAATCTTTTGTTTCTCCAACAGAGGGATGGGCTTGGGTATTTGACTCTGGATGTGACCCAGCTCAGCTCTCTCTTTCGGGATGTGGATTGACAGTCTGGCATGAGGGGCTGTCAAGCAAACTACATTCATAGCACAGATCCTAAATGATTCAGTACAGTGTTACATGTCCTTTTCCAGAACTATGTGTTCTGCTGTTTACTGACTTCCTTAGCAGTGGTGAAAGCCTGTAAACAGACTCTACTGCTTTAATGAGTTACAGATGGTGCTGCATTCACACTCCTGTTCATTCCTAGGCACCTTTGCTGAATCAAAGCCAAAGCACTGTTCAGCCCTAATATATCTGCATTTAGGTGTGAAGCAATCCTTGGCTAATCTGCCATAGTGTCAGAAAATGTGATGACAGATTCCTATGTTCTTATTTATTGGGAGGTACTGACTTTTTTCTCCTTTACAGGACATGAAAATTCAACAGGAGCTAGCCCTCCTTCTGCTAAAAGCAAAAAGACCAAATTATTTGTGACAGAAGGAGATGATGTTGCTTTAACTGGTATATGTGTGTTCTTCATTAGAACTAATCCTTCTAAAGCAATTAATGCAGAGAATATCCATCGTGTAAGTATTCCCTATATGTATTTTCTATCACTTGATTATGAGAAATTTGAGCATTGTGATCATCCATTTTTTTTGTTGATCATACAAATGGGATTTAGCAAAGAATTACTGTATATCTAAGTCAGCCTTTCCCATATATATTTCTTTTGGACTACTGTACATTGGTCATGCTGGCTTGAAATAAGAGCTGTAAGATCAAAAGTTCTGGAGAGCGCACCAAACTGGAGAAAGCTGAGCTAACAATTATCAATGTTATTTCCTCTTTCATGAATCAGGAAGTAGTTTTCAATATGATGGACACAACAAATGGTGGTTTGCTAAACAGTGTTCAGCATTTGCTATCTGATATCTTCATTCCTGCTTTGAACACTATGAACTATGGTTGGGGAGAGATGAATAGTTCCCAGAAAGGGGCTAACATCAAGCAGGACTTCATTGCATCTCTGGAGGGATTTGTTAGTGTCCTTTCGGGAGCTCAGCAGAGCCTGATGGAGAAGGTAAGCTTGCATTTATCTTTTAGCTATCTCTGCCAGGAAGAAAAGGAGCTAAAGAACAATAAGAAAAGATACACTGTATCAATAATACTAAATTACCACTGATACAATAGTAAAAACATAGAAGAACTTGCACTAAAGTGGCTTTTTAATTTAGAAGAGTGTTTTAGCAGTTTTGTAAATATTTCTGTTGACATTTTCTTCTCTACATATCTTTTAAAAGTGCAGGAATTCTGTACTGTTCTTCATCTAGTTACCTTAGTTGGGAAAAAAGAAAGGTATGGCAACTGTAAAAGGGATGATCGTATTATAGCAATTAGCATATCTAGTTGAACTATAACTTAAAATGGATTAGAGGCAATTATATACATAGATACCTGGGGGAAATCTTATTGAACTACATTGGGTTTCCTTTAAAATACATAAACAGATACAAGATTGATGTAAGGTAAGTATAAATTAAACATTTAAATTATTGGTTCTGAATTGTCAATCAACTAATCATTAATTCTTTTAGGATATTTGAAAATCAGTTTTATCAGAAAACAGGCAACTCATTGTAAAACCATTCTTATGTAATCATTGTGAATCTCATTGGTTAAATATTGGAAAAATATATTGACCTCAAGAGTACAAGAATGGAGAAAGAGTAAGGCTGATCACGTCAATAAGAATATTCACTTACATATCATGTTTTTAAGGACAGCACAGTTCAGTGTCCTGGCTCTTTTTAGGGGAAAACAAGGGTGTCATTCTATATATTTGGGAACAGAACTAAATCAAATGAAAATACATCAATGAATAATAAAGTTTCTATTCACATGTGCTTTATACACTATCTGTAATCCATTTTAAGGTTAATTTTGACAAATGTGTTTGGGAAAGGGAAGGATCAGGTATATCTTTCCAACACTATCCTTGCTATCCAGAGTTGTTGAGAGTTGGGTGGCATACAAGTTTAATAAATTTAATAATTAACACATTATTATTGTTACCTGATATATTTAAAATAATTGTTTTCTAAGAATTATGGTAGCAAGAATTACTAGAGGTGCCCAATAAGTGCAAGAAGTACTAACTCCAAACTGTATACCATTAAAATTAAAATTAAAATTGAACCATTTTAGATGGCAACAAGGGCTTGCGTGGTTTAAATATCTTTCCGTGCAAAGCAAAAATTGTTCTACCAAAAAAAAAAAAGAGTATGACAGGGTATGGATAAAGGTTAAATCCTTCTTCCTAAAGCCTCTTCTTTGTTGTTAAGTGGAGGATCTTTTATATTGAAGCATTCAACTGTAAATCCTACCTGCAGGCAGAAGTGATATAGCCTAGGGACAAAGTAGAAAGAATTATGACAAATGTCTGATTTGTTTGTGGCAGATTAATTTTTAATATAAATAGAATATGGATGAGGAGACTCTTTGAACTTCTGTCAGAAGAAGCTCAGTCTAGCAGAGGGCCCATTTGGAAGGCCCAAGGACAATAATATTCCAATGTTTTCAGATGGAACTAATATGCAGTTCATCAGGTGCAGTGCAGAACAAAATAGCATGGAATACTACTGTATGTAGCTGGCCATTGGTCTTGCATACCACACCCTGGGCTTAACCTGGAATTACATAGTCATAACTTCTTGGGCAGAGGTATTGAAATATACTTTATAGAATAATTACCTAATGCACAATTTAGGTGGTTCTGAAGAAGTGTGAAACCTATGATCTCAAAATGCTAAAAGGACCAGCAGATTTTCTGGTGGCAGCAAATAGCATGGAGACTGTGGAACGAATAGAAGCCTGCGTGAAAGTGTGGATTAAGCAAATTGAACAGGTACCGTTTGGATGAGTACTCCATTGCATATGGAGTCATAGAAATGTGCAACTACTTAGAGTCACTTTTCACAGAGAAAGGGGGGAAAAGAGGTTGTCCAATGCTTCATTTTCACATGCAAGATCCTTATTCAGTACCATCTCTGGAGCTCTTGTTAACTATGATCATCCTTCTTTTTCCCTCTGTAGCTGAAAAACACTCGTGGTGCTGATTTGCAACAGAGAATGAGCACTGCAAAACAGATTAGACCCCAGTTTGACTCTGAATCAATTACTGTACTCT
Organism: Candoia aspera; assembly: GCF_035149785.1. NCBI lineage: Eukaryota > Metazoa > Chordata > Lepidosauria > Squamata > Candoiidae > Candoia > Candoia aspera. The sequence continues at coordinate 123,818,850 of NC_086155.1, read as the reverse complement.
CCAATCTCCAACCAGTTTTAGAGCAGCAGGAGAAGCAGCAACCACAATCACTATCCATCTAAAACCACATTTAAACAATGTAGAAGAGCTGCCAGATCTAGGCTGCGAAGATCTAGATAGTAGGAAAGAATTACTGTTTTCTAAATTTCTTTGCTGCCATCTACAGGTGGCCCAGAGTTTTGCAGCCAGATTAGGTAGCCCTGAAAAGTGAAAGGTCCCCTGTGCAAGCACTGAGTCATGTCTGACCCTTTGGGGGGATGCAGCTTTTGCAATGTTTTCTTGGCAGACTATAGTGGGGTGGTTTGCCATTGCCTTCCCCAGTTGTCCCCTTCCCCAGCGAGCTGGGTGCTTATTTTACTGACCTGGGAAGGATGGAAGGCTGAGTCGACCTGAGCTGGCTACCCGAGAATCCAGCTTCCGCTGGGATTGAACTCTAGGTAGCCCTAAAGAATATATAAAGTCTGTATTTCATTATGTTCAGCTCAGTTTTTGTTTCAGGGGTCAGTGAAAAACGTGTTTTTAGCTCATGGCCTTATTAATTATGCTAACTCTTCAATGCTGTAATCATCCTTTTTAGGTCTAGGTAAATGAGACTATGAGAGTTGATACTGCAGTATTGCCAAAAGTGGAGCAAATTGCAAGCAGATATACTAATAGTTCCATATTATGCTTTGAATAATGCAGGCAACTGTTGCGCTCATGCCACTGGTTTGTTAGGACAGCTTTTCCAATTACAGTGTAGTGACTTTGATCAATCAGCTGGCTCCAGATCAGACAACGGAGTGGTATATCAATGTCCCCCCCTCTTGAATTTGTCTGAGTCCCCAGCTTCAGGAGAATCATGCTTTCAGGAAGTAAAGGAGTGCCCTGGCCTAGGTCAGCCCAAAAGCACTGGTGAACAGCTACCAATAGGGTTTCCTTCCCCTACTTCCATCAACTTTTGGAGGCTATGCTGACCAACAGCTTTTGAGAATCAGGACTCCTTTCCTCTTCCTCCAGCCTTCTTGCTTTATTTATTATCTCTTTACGTACAAGCTGGCTTCTCAGCAGCCTTTCTCCATTGCCACCATCCAGCTGTTATACACAGTCTGGCTTTTCAGACCATCTTTTCCTATCTATCTATCTACAGATGTAATTGTTTACACAATTATCTTTGAGCTGCCATTGTAGCATTTGACCCTTCTGGTATTGTGCAGTAAACAAAGTAGGGTGTCAAGTACAGTGGTCTATGATTATCCTGGGTGGTGACTGGATGAATTCACACATTGTCCTGAATAATAATGTAGTTTATTCAGTAAACACAATTAGCTGAGTTTGCATATTAAAACTATGATTTTCAAACTCCAGTGCACTACAGAAAGCCAAATCACATTACGATGTAGTGTGATGTGTGAATCAGGTCACTATGAAACATCCTGTCATTAGCATCATAGTAGTTACTGTATGTTCTTGATTAAACTGACTTGAATGTAAAGTTGACGGTAAACTTTGGTTAAACATAAAATCTATGTTCATACTCATATATTTAGACCTGCTAACAGTCACCTAATGGAGCAAGCCAAACGATGTACGATTTTTTAATTGCTGTAGCAAAATAGTAAAATGGAAATCCATCAGAATAATTTTTTTTGAAACTGGCAATTGTTTTCCTGTTTCTTATTAGTTTGCTTAACATTAAGAATGGATCAATTAGTCTCAAGGATAGGGAGTTGGGTAAAGAAAGAAGAGAGAGAGGAGAAAAAAAGAGAAAAAGCTGTCAACTCACATAATACCATGTTCTTTGAATATTGAAAAAAGCTTCCATATTGGACAAATCACCACTTTTGGTTTAAATTTTAGGTCATTGCTGAAAATAGCCAGCTACGGAAAGAGGCGGATGACCTTGGTCCACGAGCTGAGCTGGATCACTGGAAGAAGAGGCTATCAAAATTTAACTACCTACTGGACCAGCTCAAGACTTCAGATGTAAAAGCTGTACTTGGTGTGCTTACAGTTGCTAAATCAAAACTTTTGAAGGTGTGTCAGTTGGTTTATTCAAGAACGATTTATATTCTACCTAAAACTAATATTTTTATAGTAATACACATATGTTTAAAATCATTCAGCCCAATGAGCTGGGAAGGCAACTTACTCTGAAACCTATCACATTTCAGAATTAAAATACAAAATATGTATTTTAAAAATGGGCATCAGAAATCATGCTTGTAAAAAGACAGACCTGGATTTGTCTTCCAAATATGCAGGAGAAAGCTATAGCTCAATGTAATAAAATATAATACTATTTTGAATTCACTAAACAAATCCTACATGAAAAAGACCTTTGCCAGTTACATTGGCTGTGGAAAACAATCTCCTGGTATAACTCCTGTGAGTCTTAACCAACATGATCTATGATTTCAGTGCTTAAAGTTGCAGTCCACATCTTCTAGAAGTTGTCAAGCCTTGTCTGCAGTAATATTTTATTGCTGTCACTGAACTGGTATTCTAATTCTTGTGACATTTAAGAAACGTGCTAACTTATAACAAACCAGGGCAAAATCTTTTCTAAAATACCAGAGTCATTGTGTGCGAGATGGGCGGCAGAGAAATTAAATAAGTAAATAGCATTTGTTTCATTTTCATTTTCCAAGAGTTGGCGAGAACTGGATACTCGGATTACTGATGCAACAAATGAAGCCAAAGACAATGTGAAATATCTGTATACCCTTGAAAAATTCTGTGAGCCTCTGTATAACTGTGATCCTGTAAGTTAAAAATGTCTGCTCATTGGATTGCCACCCTTGTAGATAGCAGAGAAATGCCCAGATCACAAGTTAATGATTGTGAGTGCAACTTAAAAAAAGATACAGTTCTGAAACTGCATAAGGAGTTTATTGAGTTATAACTTAACAATACATCCTCCATTATATTGGGTAATATAGGGGTAATATAGATTTCAACAGTCTCAGTATTGCACAAAATCTTGGTAACTTTAAAAATTACTTTATCTGGGCAAGGACTGCAAGTACTATTTGGGATGATGGCAGATGCCCTTGTGCCCTCAAGTTAGCTGACATAAATGATGTTAGCCAAATGATGCTTTACATCACCATTCATGTTGTTGGCATTTCAGGTGATCATGGTAGATGCTATTCCAGGACTCATTCATGCTATCAAAATGATCCACAGCATCTCACGCTATTACAACACTTCAGAGAAGATAACTTCCCTGTTTGTAAAGGCAAGTTATGCTGACTGTTCTTCAGAATTGGAGTTAGGCTATTATTGGCCATTTAAAACTGTACCGTAAATAATAATAATAATAATAATAATAATAATAATAATAATCTGAAGACCTGGTTCTGCTGCCTTGCTTGGGGTGGAGAGGGGAATAGAGCTACATGGGGATGGTTGTTATAGACCACTCCTCCCACACTTGGACTGTTTTAGATGCTTCACCGCTTGGATTTTTTTATTCTTTATTCTTTATTTCTATTTATAGTATTTTTTTACTGTATTTTACTTTTTGTATTATTGTGATGGTTTTAATCGATTGTTGTAAACCGCCCAGAGGCCTCCGACGAGAGGAGATGGGTGGGGATAAATTAGACAAATAAATAGATAAATAAATAAATAATAATAATAATATAAACTTGTATGCTGCCCGACTCCCAACAACTCTGGGCACCTATCCATCTTAGGCAATACAAACTTTCCTTCAGTATCAAAATGTAATTTTTGAAATAGATAGAAAACAAAAAGTTAAGTAATAAAAAATAAGATCTGTTGAACCCTGAAATGGAGATCATTGATAAACCATTTGGACTGACTATTAGGCTGGATGAAATTTATCATTTATTTATCAAATCAAATTTTGCCACCACCCATCTCCCCCCAAAGAGGGGACTCTGGGCAGTTTACAACCAGGATAAATCATTAAAATACCATAAAAATATAAATAAAAATATAATATTCAATAAATACAGTATGAAATCCAGATGACAATGCTAGTTGGAAAATTGCTTACATATGTCTAAGAGGCCATTTAGGGTGCTAACCATCTCCAGGAGTGATTACTCCCCCTCCTGCCCCAAGTGAGGTGGCAAAACCAGGTTTTTAGTTGTTTATGAAAAGCCACAAGAGATGGGATCTGCCGTATCTCTGGGGGAAGAACGTTCCAAAGGCGTGCTTCCTGGACCCTGCCAGATGGAACTCTCTTACAGACGGGGTCCGTGACATGCCCTCTCTGCATGATTGGGTGGGATGGGTGGATGTAATGGGGATGATGTGGTTCCTCAGGTAGCCTGGCCCCATGCCATGTAGGGTTTTAAAGGTAATAACCAACATCTTGAATTGCACCTGAAAGCAAACCTGCACCCAATGCAGCTCATGAAGCAGTGGTGTAATATCTGTCGATCTAGGGGCACCAATGATTGCTCACGCGGCCGCATTTTGGACCAGCTGTAGCTTCCGGATACTCTTCAAGGGTAGCCCAATGTAGAGTGCATTACAGTAGAGATGACCAGGGCATGAGTGACTGTGTGAAAGGCCTCCTGGTCCAGGAAAGGGCATAACTGGCGCACAACATGAAGTTGTGTAAGGCCCTCCTGGTCACGACTGCCACCTGCTGTTCGAGCAGGAGTCGTGAGTCCAGTAGGACCCCCAAGTTCCGCACCAGATCTGTCTGGGGCAGTGCAAACCCATCCAGAAGCAAAGATGTTAAATTCCCAGATACCGGATGATTGGCTTATCATTACATTATACCCCCATAGAACTAGACATATTGATCTGAGGTCATCCACATTGTTCTTACCTTATTTTACAAAATCTTTGTTGCACCTAATTTTTCCAAACAGCTGGGTGGGGAAGAATAACAGGCTACATTAATTGCAGGCAGGGAACTAAAGGAAAATCTACAATGGAAAGTTAACAGGGAAACTCAGCAGCTGATCCAGTATGACCAGTAGTGAGTTTTGTGGAATTGTAGTTTAGCAACACCTGAAAGACTGCAAGGTATCCACTGCTGATATAGCTGTCTGGCTCTAAGAAAAAATGGGCCTCAACCTGCTTTGTTCCACACAAGTTTCTTGAAACAAAGTCTATTGTTACTTGCAGGTTACAAATCAAATGATAACAGCATGCAAAGCATATATTACTAATAACAACACTGCCACCATCTGGGATCAACCGCAAGATGTAGTTTTGGAAAAAATACAAGCTGCTATAAGACTTAAGCAGGTAATCTTTACCCTTGTTAGAAGACGGAAGCAGTAAATACAACTTTCCTGCTTGAGCCAGAATTGGGGAAGGATTTAGTTTCCCAAAGCAGTATTTGATCTGAATTTCACTAGGGAAAATACCTTTTAAGAGCTTTTCTGATTTAAAACAAGAATAATTTAATGTAGCAAAGTCACATAGGATAAGTCCTTAGGAATATTAAGAACAAGGTTGCAATTAATACTTAGTTCCATTTATCTCTGTCTTGGTTCATGTTGATAAGGAGTACCAAAACTGTTTTCACAAGACCAAACAGAAATTGGAAGAGAATCCAGCTGAACGGCAGTTTGATTTTAGCGAGATGTACATCTTCGGAAAATTTGAAACTTTCCATCGCCGCCTACTTAAGATTATACACATCTTTGATGTTATCACAACTTACTCAATTTTACAAGTCTCCAAGATGGAAGGACTAGAAGTGATGGCAACTAAGTATCAGGTATGCAGTGATTTTTGTCAATAGTAGTTGAGCCCTGAAGAACAGACAATTTTTTGGCCTCCAAATATTTTGGACTATAAGCCATAGAATTTGGGCCACTGGCCGTAATAATGGTGGTGGTGGGGTCTATGGCAGTTCTAGTGTGAAATTTATTTGTTTGTTTGTTTTTATTTATTTCTCAAATTTATACTACTGCCCATCTCCCCCCAAAGAGGGACTCTGAGCGGTTTACAATAAATTAGTCAGTTAAAAATGAAAAACAGCAATCATAATAAAACATAATATAATACAATACAAAATAAAAATGAAGATAAGGGATAAAAAACCAGATGGCTACAAAAGATCACAAATTCAGCGGGAGCACTCAGATGATTGCCTAGGGAAAGTTTATTGGAGATAGAAAAGACTCTTTCTGTTCCATGCTGGATTAGGAATTCTAATTCTAAGGACTACCTCAACTGAACTGTTTCAGAGCTTGCACATCATACTATGCCATGATATTTGCTTGTTCCTCACTTAGCATGATGTGAATTCAGCCACTGTTGTTTGTAAACCATGATGAATGTTTAACAGCTGAGAAACAGGCCACTATGACTTTTTCAGCAAGCCGTATTAAAACAGACTGTGATTTAACGTGAGGTATGAACCCAGCCACTGTGACAGCTGCTTCATTACTCTCTGCTTTAAAGGTCGCCACCTGAGTTGGCAGTGTGTGTCGGATGTCTAAGATGAGCAACTTCCCCAAGCTGAGTGTCGAGTTAATAAGTAAAACAGTTTCCCTATTGAATTGGTTTCAAATTTTGGTAGCCCTGCAGAAGCAGCTCTTAATGACTTCCTGCAACTTAAGTTCTTGTGTTTCCAGTCAACATAGTAGCTCGTGTGTGTGTGTGTGTGTGTGTGTGTCTGTGCACGCGTGCCTTCGAGCCAGCGTTGACTCCTGGTGATTACCTGGACAAGTCCCTGCAGTTTTCTTGGCAAAATTTCAGAAGTGGTTTGCCACTGCCTCCTTCCTAGGGCTGACAGAGAGTGACTGGCTCAAGGTCACCCAGGTAGCTTCACATCTAAGGCAAGACTAGAACTCACAGTGTCACAGTTTCTAGCCCGATGCCTCAACCACTACATCAAACTGGCTTTCCAGTAATTCATGACCAGGAAGTTTATTGGATTTCCTGTTTGCCTGCACCCATCATGGAAGCATTGACTGTAGCTTGATAATAGATTCTTATGCTCTGTGCATTTAAAAAATATTATGCTGGCAATGGGAAATACACAGACATGATTATTGACTGTGGTGCTGTTACCTGTACAATTTAGTTCATGGCTGCTGATACAATGCTGTTCCTTTAGTTCCCCCAGTAGGCAAGTGATCTAACTGCTTGCCCTTACCTCTCTGGTGACAATACCATCATTTTATTTTCAATGCTAGCAAATTTGAGCATATTGAGGTAGAACTCTGGGTAGCACTGCTCTCTGGCCATATCCCGTATTATTACTGACTGCAAAACTGAAAGAATGGCAATAGTAATTGTGACCTAAAACTCTTCTTTCTGTTTAGCTTTATATGGGACAATGTCAGTGGCTTCATTTTGCAGGGAAAAGAATTCTGTCTCTGTGGTTAGAAGTAATACAGAAACACAGAATTTGCAGAGATGGCAAAATTAACTCGATTAGGGAGAAGACAATAACTACATTTGTCAGGGATTGGAAACCCTTTAAGGACTTTTTGCTGAAAATGGGAAAAAAGGAACTTGTAATTTATGGGTTTGACAATTAGGGTAGAATATGGAAAGAAGGAAACCACAATATAATTATATAGAGAGAGTAATAAATATAAATGCATTTATAACTGCTGTAAAGAAGATAAGAAGCCGCTTTTTTCTTTTCTTTTCTTTTTTCCTTTCTTCTTTCTTTCTTGTTTACTTATCACTTTTCTTTACTTCTCTTTTTCTTCTTTAAATTTGTATTATTTTTACTCTGTAAAAAATTTCTTCAATAAAAATTAATACTAAAAAAAAAGAGAAGTAATACAGAAAAAAACACATACACCACAATTTAGTGTCCCAGTAAGAACAAGGTCTATAATGAGGCTGAAACTTCAAGATCGTGGCCTGATTGCTATGAACTTAAATTAGCTAGGACTATGCATACTTCAAAAATGAGGCTGAAGAATTGTTTTGACTTGTGTAAACATAGCACCCCCTTGTTATTCATTGAAAAAAGCCTGCTATTTTTTCAAACCTCTGCACAACCTAGAAAAAAGATGTGGCTGCTTTAAGAAGTCATCTAATATGATTCTTAAAGTAGCTGTGTTATTTTCAGACTCATGCAGAAACCTGAAAAAAAGACATTGTTGCTTGAATTTGCGGCAGAGAGGTGTTGCGCTGGTGTGAGTTCCAAAACACTTACTCCATATCATTCTCAAAGTGTGTGTAAATTATTGGCATTTTCATATTTGCATTTTATCAATTCAGCTTTCATAACTTTCCCCAGAGAATTGTGGAAATGAATGTTTTGATGTTATAAGGGATCCTGAGCTTTCACAGTTGCTGAATATTAATATAGTAAAATGTCTTTTACGTGTGCAGACTGCAGCAATGAAGGATCAATGGGAGGTAATTCATGATAGGGCTATTAATGCTGTGATTTGTGGTGGTGAAAATGACTTCTGTTTTTTCTATATATTTTCTGTGAAGAGCATTTTCATTGTACCAGAGTGTGTAACATGGATGTGTTGTTCATTTGCATGAACACTTATTTTCCTTGGAAAAAATGAATTGTGTTTGAGGAAGGAGAACTCACTGGGTTGCAAAACATTACCTTGTAATGGATGCAAATATAGTCTTCACATTATAACTTGCTATTCTGTAAACTTAATATGTGCTTGGTTATTTTTCATTCTCTGTCAGTAACGAATGAATGAATGAATATATATTCTTTATTATAAGCATAAGAAATGATGAGAATAATATAACCTTTCAAATATTCATATTCCCAATTGCATTTAGAGTATTGTTGCCACTATAAAGAAAAAACAGTACAATTTCTTAGATCAGAGGAAAACTGATTTTGACCAGGACTATGAAGAGTTTTGCAAGCAAACAAATGAACTACATGTAGGTTTGGTTCTTCCCAATTGTATAGTTTTTAAAATTGTTAATAATAAATATTCTTTTTGGCTTGGTTAATTCATTAAATTTTAGATAGCAAAACCTCATTTTAGTGGACCACATGGGGGGAGGAAATGACCATTACTCCCAAATGTCTAATATATACAGAAGTGCATTATTGCAGTGATTTTCTTCAATTTCATGTCCTATGATGATGACATAAATCACCACAGATGTCATAAAATTAAGGTAAAATTTACATACATTTAACTCACTTCTCCAGACAACTTGGGATACAGCAGACTTGTCCGTTATTTCAGAGGAATGCTGAGATAGAAATCTAGTCCTTTACATAAGAAATCCACTAAATGGAGGTCTGTTAAATCTAGGTTTTGCTGTATTTCCTACATCATGTATGTTGTGGGTTTAGACTGAAAAGTGCTTTAGTTTATATAGAATTGAACTCTATATAATTCTATTATATAGAACTATATTGTATTGTATTATACTGTATGTGTGAGTGTGTGTGTGTCTGTGTATATATATATATATATATATATATATATAATATAAAATGTATAGAATTATATTGTATTATGTTTTAAAGTATTATAGTTCTATATAAACTGAAGTATTATATAGGATTTCTAATCTTGGCGTGAATATTGCATCTTGCACAATTTCAAAATGGTATAGGAAGGTAATGCCCTATATAATTTCTGGATGAAATTATACACTGGAGCTAGGGTGTGTCTTTTCTATGCGATATCTCATCTTCCCTCTCTGTTCAGTCCACCAAAGTAGTACTTCACTCTTACCTAGAATTTAATGACAAACATATATTTTATATGGAAGAAATGGGAAGAGGAGGACATAGCTGGAGATACAGCATTTTGAGGGAACTTCATTCTTAATTATGCCTTATGTTCCATGTGGTAGACTGGCTTGGAAAAAAAAAACTTACTTTGGTTACTGAGCAGTACATGAGTGAACCTATCCATTTTGAACTGGTTTCACCCACTTCTGGCATGTAGTCTTCAGAACAGTAATCACAAAAAAAATGTTGCAGCCCCTAGATTCTCTCTTTGCCTGTGCCATAAAGGTTCTCCAGTTTGACTGGTTCCTTTCTTGGTTACAGTTGTACAAGAATGTATTAGGATCTTGGGAACTGTGTTCAAACAACAAACTAGGTACAGACAGTCCTTGACTTACAACCATTCATTTAGCAGCCGAAGTTACAACTGCACTGTAAAAAGTGACATATGATTGGTCCTCGCACTTACGACCATCAGAACATTCTTGCAGTCACATGATCAAAATTCAGTTGCTTTGCAACTGGCATGTATTTATGATGGTCGCAGAATCCCAGAGTCACATGATTGACATTTGTGACCTTCCCAGCTGCTTCCGACAAGCAAAGTCAATGGGGGAAGCCGGATTTGCTTAACGACCACATGATTCACTTAATGACTGTGGCAAAGTAAAATTGGGCATGACTCACTTAACGGCCGCCTTACTTAGTGACAGAAGTTCCAATCCCAATTGTGGTCATAAGTCAAGGACTTCCTGTATAAGCAGCTGAGCTCCTGGAGATGGGAAATAAATGTAATAATAATAATTGCTTAGGTTTGGCTTAGTATGTTATGTGAACAAAGTCATTGTGCTCTGCACCATAGTTTAGGACTTCATAGTTTGTGTGAGTTGTCTTTTATTCAGTAAATCGTGGGTATCTGAGTTATAAATTTAGTGAATGTGCTTATCAACATTCTCTATCCTTTTGTTTCCTTTTTACAGCACGAATTACAGACGTTTATGGACACTACCTTTGAAAAGATTTTGAACACTGAAAGAGCTCTTGATATGCTGAAGAAATTTGAAAGGTTTAAATAATAATGACTTTTTACTTGGAATAATCTGAAATAATAACAGACCAATGTACTTTGATAGTCGTCTTTTGTTTTTGAATGAAATTTAGAAAAAAATTGCTTTTAGTCAATAAAGCATGTATTTCTATGGCATATAGAAAGGGTTTTTTTTTATTATTATTAAAAAAAACCCCAGCAGCAGAAACAGTAAAGTCCAGTTTTCTCAGTTTGTGAAATAGGTGCATTCAGTGTGTGACCTAAAGTTCTCTCTCTCTGAAGTTTTCTAGTGCTGGAAGAATGGTATCATTTCTCTGTTCAGAAACAAATACCGTTGATCATGTCTGGTACTAGCTGGTCATATAATATAAATGGCTAATTTATCTCTAGATATTTTATTATTATAGTTGAGTCTAAGCATATTACTGACTAAGATAGGTGACACAATGTCTAATATCATTACATGCAAGCAGAATTTGTTAACTTCTACTTATGCTTGAAACTGTGCTTTATTTTCCTTTTGCAGTTTTTATTATGTAATAATTTTATTATTACTTATTTAAACAATGCTGGCCTTGTCTGTTCTAGAAGTATGACTAGAAGCAGGAGCATCTGCTGAATCTAGGGGCCCTGTCAATTAAAAAAAAAGTGTTAAAATAATAACATACAAAAGAAAAAAGGCTACACTGAATAGGGTTTCCAACTTTACTGGAAGTATTTGAACCAGGAAGCAGCTCTTTCAAGCATAAAAGAGTAGGCAATTGCTCCTGTTAAGACTATTTTTTCTACAGTGTAAATGGCTAGGAAGTGGATTGTTGCTGAGTTTTGGAGTTTGGTAATGTTGTAATGTTCTTTTTATTTTACTTTTACATTACAGTACTATAAGCTGCTCAGAGCCTTTTGGAATTCAGTGCCATATACATTACAGTACATAAATAAATAAATATTTTGTAAGGGTCACAGAATCCTGGTGAATTCAGAACCATTTTGAACTCAAATGACTTTTAGAACTTGAAGTATTTTGACTTGGAAATCTTTTGACACTTCTACTTAAAATGTACATGGCAAAATGTGGTTTGATACATATTTATGTATGTATGTATGTATGTATTTATTTTCTATCTCGACTTTTATTATTTTTATAAATAACTCAAGGCGGCAAACATGCCTAATACTCCTTCCTCCTCCTATTTTCCCTACAACAACAACCCTGTGAGGTGAGTTGGGCTGAGAGAGAGTGACTGGCCCAAGGTCACCTAGCTGGCTTTCATGCCTCAGGTGGGACTAGAACTCACAGTCTCCTGGTTTCTAGCCTGTTGCCTTAACCACTAGACCAAACTGGCTCTCATACATATCACATTTTAACATACAAATCAAATCAACTTTGTTCTTAGTTATACACTGACCTAGATTTGTTCACTTCTGTTTGACATATCAATGGTATGGTTTGATGGTTCTGTGGGACTGATGAGTAAGTCAATATATTGCTTTAGGAAGCCAAATAATCTTTGCTGTCTCTTCAGAATAATTCACTGAAAAATAAATAATGCACTGAACTTCTACCTTTGTAAATCTCTGATGATGATATTTCTTCTTCATAGGCTTGGAATCCCTAATCTTGGCATTGCTGACAAGTATCAGATCATCCTACAAAACTATGATCATGACATTGAGATGGTCTCTAAGCTGTATTCAAAACACAAGAATGATCCTCCACTAGCTCGTAATCTTCCTCCCATGGCTGGTAAGATCTTGTGGGCGCGGCAACTGTTTCACAGAATCCAGGAACCCATGAATCTCTTTCAAAAACATTCCACAGTTCTACAGACAGAAGAAGCAAAGCCCATAATCCGCAACTATAACAGAGTAGCTAAAGTCCTTCTGGAGTTTGAGATAGTCTACCACAGAGGATGGCTTCAACAGGTACTATAATGTGCTGCATATTTTTATAATGAATTTTGTGGAATGTCTTGCTATTAATATAATTTGATGCTAATGTGAATTCAGTGTAATTCTTTTTAAGGATCATACCTGGGCCTGTAGCAGCAACAGTACATGTATGACATATTAAAACAATATGATCAATTTGCCGTGCTATAGTAACTAGGATATTGAATTAGTGTCCACCAGTTTCGTTGGCACAAGCTCAATTAGAATATCATGGAAAGTTCTACACAGCTGGAAGAGCTGGGGTAGATCACTGTTTATGTCGGAAAAAGTCAAATGCTTATGTCTGGCTGTACCTGTTTACTAGTTCTCTGAAACTCTTGGCATCAGTCTGTAGTAATCTGCCATTTGATGAGGCTAACACTTGTTATTTCTAGGTTCAGCTAATTAAAGCAGGACTTCAGGCATCATTACTGGTGAAGGCTCCAGAGACTGGAGAAATATTTGTGAATTTTGATCCCGAGATTCTCACCTTAATCAGGGAAACAAAGTGCATGGCACGCATGGGGCTAGGAATCCCACCATTGGCCATTGCTATTCAAGACAAGCATGACTCCTACAAACAGAATTTCAATAAGCTACAGGTATTCTTGTACTGTTACAGATAAATACCATGAAACAAACTTTTAAAGGCTTTATTTTTAAAAAAAGTTGGCTGAGTTATTTTCTAATTTCTTTAAATAGTTGTGTAATATTTGCTGCTAAACATACCCATAAAAAGCTAATTTAGGTCAGGCTTTCTAACCAGTGAGACTGAGATATGACTCAAATATAAAGGTGAATAAATTATGGCTAAATTTGTTTCATTTCCTAACAAAAAAGGAAGTTTGCAAATGGTTCTCTTATTGCCAATCTGGTAGTCGTTAAAGCAAGCCTGCACACTTTATACTTCAGTGTGCTGAAAAACAGTCTTGATAACCCTGTTTTGCTTCTTCTTAATTTTCACATTGCAATACTTGATTGTTGTCCCATTTTCAGCATTTTTATTTTCAGTCACAGGTTAAGCTTCAAAATGTATCCCACAGAACATGACTAAGTGTTCTGCGTGAAACTGCAATTATACCTTCAGTTACAATTTAAGCTGGTCCTTTTTCAGATGATGTTGGCAGAATATAAGAGAGTAAAATCAAAAATCCAAGCCCCACTTCATGCTCTGATGGCTCCTCATGTGGCTAAAGTGGATGATTTGATCCAACCAGGAATAACTACACTGACCTGGACATCCCTGAATATTGAGACCTATTTACAGAATATTTTCAGTAAACTTGGTAAGTCTTTGTATATCGTCATATCTAATCTTCATGGTATATAGATAGGTCCAGTAGTGATGGCTGAAATTGCTGAAGATTGCCAAGTTTATCCTTTGCATGATTATTTTTGTTGTTCTCTCTAGTTTAGATTCTGGAAATAGACACTTTGATCTTCAGGAAGTAGGTACTTGTAGACAATTCGTCCTTTATGTTTCATTTTTCCCACTATAGAGGAATGCTACTGATATTCACTGATTCTTCTTGCACCAGAGTTCACATGATAAGGGATTGCTGTTGAGGCTGTAGCAAAGGAAATGTAAAGGATTTGATTTCCATGGGTGAAGAAATACATTTACAGATGCCTGGTCCTTGCCCTGTGGGGCCTTTTCATCCTTGTTGCACATTCAAGTGCACATTCTATTGCAGGAAAAGGCACCTGTGACTAGGTTTCTTTGAATTTGGCTTAGCCTCTAGTGAGAACACAGCAGTTGTGATTTGTAAAAAAAGGCTTAGTTTAAAGTAGCAAACTTGCTTTTGTGTTCTGCTTTTATTGGAAAGGCGGAAAGGGATAAAATGAAAGAAGATCCCTATATAAACAGCCTTGAGCTCTTCGAGGAAAGGCAGGATAAATAACCTAATAAATCAATAAATATGAAATCTTCCTCTGTTGTTTTCCTATATTAGTTTACAAATTGTTGGTCAGCGTTCAAAGTAATAAGACTCTGTGTCAACGCCTGCATTTTCTCATTCCATTAAGAATATATTAAGATAAAAGGTACACTCAGTTTTGAGCACCTTATAGAGAGTGATCCCATTTGAATGTTTTCTTTTGCCCTCTTGGCAATTTTGATGATAAATTTTGCTATCCTAGAAGGATGTCATTTAAAGATGGTGTGAAGGGCTGCCATGCTCTCCTAACATGAACATGCCTTCAGAGAGGGGCTTGACTATTAAACAGATTTTCTTGTTAACTAAATGTGTCCTTCTCATCGTTTTTCAAGATAACCTCGAGCTGCTACTTGATCGAGTAAATGACTTAATAGAATTTCGTATTAGTGCTGTTCTTCAAGAAATTAGTACTGTGCCCCTCTGCAGTCTTCCCGAAGATGATCCACTGACCTGTGAGCAATTCGTTCACATGACAAAGGTACAGTCCTATAGTTTCAGTTTTCATTTAATAGGGAACTGATCTATGTAATCAATCACAACCTTCATAGTGAAAGTTTGTTGTTGTTGTTTATTCGTTTAGTCGCTTCCGACTCTTTGTGACTTCATGGACCAGCCCACGCCAGAGCTTCCTGTTGGTCGTCAACACCCCCAGCTCCCCCAGGGACAAGTCCGTCACCTCTAGAATATCATCCATCCACCTTGCCCTTGGTCGGCCCCTCTTCCTTTTGCCTTCCACTCTCCCTAGCATCAGCATCTTCTCCAGGGTGTCCTGTCTTCTCATTATGTGGCCAAAGTATTTCAGTTTTGCCTTCAATATCATTCCCTCAAGTGAGCAGTCTGGCTTTATTTCCTGGAGTATGGACTGGTTTGCTCTTCTTGCAGTCCAAGGAACTCTCAGAATTTTCCTCCAACACCACAGTTCAAAAGCATCGATCTTCCTTCGCTCAGCCTTCCTTATGGTCCAGCTCTCGCAGCCATATGTTACTACGGGGAACACCATTGCTTTAACTATGTGGACCTTTGTTGTCAGTGTGATGTCTCTGCTCTTAACTATTTTATCAAGATTTGTCATTGCTCTTCTCCCAAGGATTAAGCGTCTTCTGATTTCCTGACTGCAGTCAGCATCTGCAGTAATCTTTGCGCCTAGAAGCACAAAGTCTTTCACTGCTTCTACATTTTCTCCCTCTATTTGCCAGTTATCAATCAAGCTGGTTGCCATAATCTTGGTTTTTTTGAGGTTTAGCTGCAAGCCATCTTTTGTACTTTCTTCTTTCACCTTCATCATAAGGCTCCTCAGTTCCTCTTCACTTTCATCCATCAAAGTGGTATCATCTGCATATCTGAGATTGTTAATGTTTCTTCCAGTGATTTTAACTCCAGCCTTGGATTCCTCAAGGCCAGCTTGTCGCATGGTGTATTCTGCGTACAAGTTGAATAGGTAGGGTGAGAGTATTCAACCCTGGCATGCTCCTTTCTCAATCTTAAACCAGTCCATTGTTCCATGGTCTGTTCTTACTGTTGCTACTTGGTCGTTATACAGATTCTTCAGGAGGCAGACAAGATGACTTGTTATCCCCATACCACTAAGAACTTGCCACAATTTGTTATGGTCCACACAGTCAAAGGCTTCAGAAGAGTCAATAAAACAGAAATAGGTGTTTTTCTGAAACTCCCTGGCTTTTTCCATTATCCAGCGGATATTGGCAATTTGGTCCCTAGTTCCTCTGCCTTTTCTAAACCCAGCTTGTACATCTGGCAATTCTCGCTCCATGAAGTACTGAAATCTACCTTGCAGGATCTTGAGCATTACCTTACTGGCATGTGAAATGAGTGCCACTGTTCGATAGTTTGAACAGTCTTTAGTGTTTCCCTTTTTTGGTATGGGGATATAAGTTGATTTTTTCCAATCTGATGGCCATTCCTGTTTTTTCCAAATTTGCTGGCATATAGCATGCATTACCTTGACAGCATCATCTTGCAAGATTTTGAACAGTTCAGCTGGGATGCCGTCGTCTCCTGCTGCCTTGTTATTAGCAATGCTTCTTAAGGCCCACTCAACCTCACTCTTCAGGATGTCTGGCTCTAGCTCACTGACCACACCGTCAAAGCTATCCCCGATATTGTTATCCTTCCTATACAGGTCTTCTGTATATTCTTGCCACCTTTTCTTGATCTCTTCTTCTTCTGTTAGGTCCTTGCCATCTTTGTTTTTGATCATACCCATTTTGTCCTGGAATTTACCTCCAATGTTTCTAATTTTCTGGAAGTGGTCTCTTGTCCTTCCTATTCTATTGTCTTCTTCCACTTCCGCACATTGCTTGTTTAAAAATAATTCCTTATCTCTTCTGGCTAACCTCTGGAATTTTGCATTTAATTGGGCATATCTCCCCCTATCACTGTTGCCTTTTGCTTTCCTTCTTTCTTGGGCTACTTCTAGCGTCTCAGCAGACAGCCACTTTGCCTTCTTGGTTTTCTCTTTCTTTGGGATGTATTTTGTTGCCGCCTCCTGAACAATGCTGCCAACTTCTGTCCATAGTTCTTCCGGGACCCTATCTACTAAGTCCAGTCCCTTAAATCTATTCTTCACCTCCACTGCATATTCCTTAGGAATATTAGTGAGCTCATATCTAGCTGATCTGTGGGTCTTCCCTAATCCCTTTAGTCTGATCCTAAATTGTGCAATAAGAAGTTAATGGTCTGAACTACAGTCAGCTCCAGGTCTTGTTTTTACCGACTGTATGGATGTCCGCCACCTTTGGCTGCAAAGGATGTAGTCAATCTGATTTCAGTGTTGTCCATCTGGTGAAGTCCATGTATAAAGCCGTCTCTTAGGTTGCTGGAAGACAGTGTTTCTTATGCAGAGTGAGTTGTCTTGGCAAAATTCTATCAGCGTATGCCCTGCTTCGTTTTGTTCTCCCAGGCCATGCTTACCTGTAATTCCAGGTGTCATTTGACTGCCCATCTTAGCATTCCAGTCTCCCGTGATGAAAATAACATCTCTTTTAGGCGTGTTGTCCAGTAGGTGCTGCAGATCCTCATAGAACTGCTCTACCTCAGCTTCTTCAGCATCTGTGGTTGGGGCGTATATTTGGATCACTGTGATGTTAGATGGCTTGCCCTGAATTCGAATTGAGATCATTCTATCATTTTTTGGATTGTATCCAAGCACTGCTTTAGCCACTTTACTATTAATTATGAAGGCTACTCCATTTCTTCTGTGGTCCTCTTGTCCACAGTAGTAGATCTGGTGGTCATTTGATGTGAAGTGGGCCATTCCAGTCCATTTCAGTTCACTGACGCCCAAAATGTCTATCTTTAATCTTGACATCTCACCAATAACCACATCCAATTTGCCCTGGCTCATAGATCTTACATTCCAGGTTCCAATGGTGTGTTGATCCTTAGACCATCGGATTCGCCGTTCACCACCAGCACCATCGGCTGCTAGCCGTCCTTTCGGCTTTGAGCTAGCTGCGTCATCATGTCTGGGGCTAGTTGAACTCATCCTTTGTTCCTCCGCAGTAGCATTTTGACCATCGTCCGACCTGGGGGTCTCATCTTCTGATGGTATACCGACATATCTCTGGTTGTACTGATCCATTTAGTTTTCACGGCAAGAATACTGGGGTGGGTTGCCATTACCTTCCCCAGGGATCTCATTTAGTCTGACCTCTCTGTCATGACCTTCCCGTCTTGGGTGGCCCTTCACGGTTTAGCTCATGGCATCATTGAGGTGGTCAAGCTCCAGCACCACGACAAGGTAACGATCCTTTGCTGAAGCATATTGAAAGTAGTAGCTCACAATTGCATGTTCTTACATGCACACAAACGCACTTCTTCGCAGAGAATATAAAGCAATTTCTTGGGGGTAAGCTCTGTTGGGTGAGAGCCTGTTTGGTGTTGTGGTTGAGGCACCAGGCTAGAAACCAGGACACCATGAGTTCTGGTCCTGCCTTAGGCACGAAGCCAGCTGGGTGACCTTGGGCCAGTCACTCTCAACCCTAGGAAGAAGGTCATGGCAAACCACTTCTGAAATCTTGCCAAGAAAACTGCAGGGACTAATCTTGGCAGTTGCCAGGAATCAACAGTGACTTGAAGGCACCAAAAAAAAAAGCTCTGTTGGGCATTGTGACATTAATTCTCAGTACAGTACAATAGGATGTATTGTAAAAAAAGCTAGTACGTTTCAAAGAAGGAAGTAAGATTAGGATTCTTCTCTTTGTCATCCGAAGTCCTGAGTGGAGTTTTTGTTTAATTTTCGCATGGGGCAGTCATAAATCAGAATAAAAAAATTGTTTTTTCTTTTGCTCCACAAGAATAATGGTGACCTTTCTGAAAGTTAGACTTTTGATTCTTTTTTACAATCCTCATTCCTCCCAGTCACTAACTCTTACTTCCTGCTACATAGTAGGACTGGCAGACATCAGGCAGGCATCGCACAGAGAAATGTAATCAGTGGCTTTTAAAGCATTTCTGGATGGCAGTGCCTATGTGTAGAGCTGAATTATGCATTTGAGAAGATGGAAGAAAAATAAAATAAGTTTAAAAACTGCTATCTGACCTAGCAAGCAGAAGACATCTTTTTTATTAAAATGATTGGCAAAGGTAGCCACAGGGGTTAGCATGTCTCTTTTCCTTTGGCAGGTACCATTAACATGAGGCCACAATGTCCAGTCACTACACAAAGCAGATATGTAGCATTGCTATGAATCATAGTACTCAGCTCAGGCAGGGAGTGTCAGCATGACAGCATAATAGCCAGTCTTTTTTTTTTTTTGAAGTCGACAGCATAGGCATCATGCAGTCACAGTATTTCTTTCATGGAGGAAGGTAAAAAAAAAGGCAGTAATACGTGGCCATGATCTGTTTCATTGCGTTTATGCATTCAGGTATTGTTGAAATAGAAACTAGAAGAATGTATACCATTGCATCAGTAGTAGCACGTTAGCAGGGAAACATCAGGCCCAGAGAAGAGAAGGGATGAGAACAGAAATGCTGTCCTTGACCTCACTCACTCCAAGATACAAGGAAGCTTAAGGGGTCTTAGAAATAAAGGTAAATCCTTAGGAATACTGACTGCTAAAAAATTGCTGGGAAGAATGGAGGACAGGGAAATATATCCAGGTTGGATTGCTATATCATTCTAAATCATACTTCGTTTTAACTATGATTTGTTAAATAAGGCACTGTGGCTGGGTTCACACAAGTTAAACCAAACCAGTCAAACATGCAATATGGGTTAGTGTGGTATGTGAACCCAGGTGTATACCGGCTGACTGAGATGGGAAAGAGATTACAATGAAAGAAAGAGAATAAAAACCAAATATCTCTGAAGAGAAAAGAATGAAACATAGCCATTCATGTATCAGAATGTGTGGGTGTGGAACATGGATGTGAATTAGAAAGTAAACTCTGAAGAGAAACAACTGTTGGTTACTCTGCACAAAGAATCAGCAATGGCCCCTTGTGGAAATGACTGCCAATTTGCTCTCTCTGTTCAGTGGATACCACCACATGGTTGTAACAAAAATGAATCAAATCTTTTGGAAAATGTTTCTCTTTGTCTGGGTTGTACATCAAGATAAGTGCTTGCACTCACTCTCTCTCTCAATATACTGTATAAGAACCTTTGAGGGGCCAAACATCTTCTAAGATAGCTTACATCTGAAAAAGGAGGAATGAAACAAGAATCGAGCCAACATTAAAACACAGAAATCGCAAATATTATACTACTCTACCCAAAGCCTAAAAAATGTATTCCTATGGGACTGCTGGGCAGAACATCTATTCAGGGGAATACTTGGGTAAATCTATAGGTATTTACACCTTGCTTCAAAGATGGCTGAATGAGGCTTGGCAAACAAATGGCAAACTTTCCTGCTTTAGGAAAGTCCATCTCTTGCATTAACCTCTATTAGGTTAGCAGCAATTCATTAACCTCTATTCCATTAGTAGCAATCAAAACAAGTCAAAAGTGAAGAACCAGTATTTTGGGGCTGACTTGTTTTAACCATGTTTTACTGAATAAGCTATAGTGACTGCCTTCATATGAATCACTACAGCATAAATAAATCTTGGTTTGCAAACCACAGTGCTGGATTCACACAGGATTCATGAAGCCAAAACTAAACAAATCACACTAGAGCTTAGTACACTGTGTGCACTTGCCTCCATGGGTGTGGAGCCATGAAAATATCTGCCTGATCTTCTGCAGAAATATACCACCAGTTGCACCTATTCTATTACATACACCCATGCAGTTCAGGCATTCCTCCTACCTCTCTTGCACAAAACAGTTTCTTGTCTTCTGCAGAACCATAGGCACCCAGGAGAGATTAATCTTGACTCTTCCCAGTGACTGAAGTTCTGTTTCCTGCTAATAATAGCAGTGGGCTGCAGGCACGGCCTCTGAGGGCTGCATGGTGCATATGAGTTGACCATTTGTAACTATGATGAGACTTTCTAATGAAGAAACTATAAGAGATTTACCCCCACTTGCTCTAGCTGATAATATCTGACACTATTGATATTATGTACTGTAGGTAGCACAACATTCTTCTCAGGATATGTTTTGGTCCATTTATTTTGTCTCAGTAATTCTTCTGTGTGTCTTAAAATGTTCAGATTTGGGGAAAGATTTATTCTCCTTTCTTTGGAATTGGGCTCCATTTGTTTTTTAAAAATATGGAAATGTCAGTTGATAGCAGATTCTCTTTTCTGTCAGCAGTTACCAGCTTGATATTCATAATACAAATGGAGGAACCTGCTCTTGAGTCAGGAACAACTATATTTCTCATAGTCCCAGCAGGTGGGAGTAGCTGGCTTGCCTTGTCTGGGCTTGGAAACTCATTAGAATCAGGCACGTTTAGTATTTGGCTGGGAGTTCTTCAGTGGCTTTAATTCATGTTTCTCATGGCTGTGGAACTTTTCTCTTCTTCTGTGTGTATGCAGTATGGGAGAACGTTGAAGTGATCTGAGTTCTTAGGTATATCCTATTGCTAGCATTGCTAAACTAGAGTGAAACTTACCTAATGCTTCACATTTTTATTTTCAGGAGCTCTGTACTAAAGGAATATACACACTGCATCTCAAAAGTTCATTAGCAGAAGAAGCAACTAATGAGCTTATCAACATGTTGCTAGACCTGGATGTGCAGAACAAGGGGGATGGGGGTGAGAGGTTTCTGAGTGGAAGCAGAACAGAAGGTAAGGGCATTCTACCATGTGTAAACTAGCACTGTATTACTTGTTTGTGCTCCTCATTAAAATATCAGTGGCTTGTAAGTTAGTAAATAAGTAAACGAAATAAGATAAATGAATGAAATCATCTATTTCAACAACATAATCAGTTCTATATACCCACACAGATAATGCAAGTTGAGCCAGTGGGAACATTTTCCCCATTTCTATAAGTTATTTAAAGAATAAGAAGAGGAGCAAGATTCTAGATAGAACACTCTGAAGTTCAGGCATTTTTTTATGCTCATACCAGCATATCTTTACAGTGGTAATACTAGAAACATTTTGGGTATGAAATGCTTAGGTGATGTGAGAAACATCTGAACAGTAAGTGCAAAACTTTCCGAACAGTAGTTTGTGAGAAAGGGCATCTCATGTAATAAACATTTATAGCTTTTCTATTTTAATTCAATAAATTTGAGTCAAACCAATACACAGCACAAGAATCCTGGATATATGTGTAATGGTATGTGGGAATGACCTTGGGAGACAGAAGGAATTGCTGCAGCCTAGACAACCCTCATGCAAAGGGTATCTCAGCCCACTGAAGGAAAAGGGGCATGGAAGGGGTCAGAAGGCACACTCCCTAGTTTTCTGGGAAGTAAAAGTAAAGGAGGGGAGAAGTGCTTTCAGACTTGCAAGATTCTGTTATTGTAGCCTTACAATAAAGGTAGTGTTAGTATTCCTAGTTTGTGCTTTTTGTCTGGACTACCTTGAAGGGCTGACAATATGCAGGTTTTGGTCACTAAGTTATTAGTCAAGCTGCTAAATTGGTCAGTCTAAAGTATTATTAGAAAACACACGCTAATACTGAAATGCTCATGTTGTGGAGAAAAAGGTGAGGGATGTTGGATCACACCATTGTTGCTAACCATGTTATTGTAAAATGATGGAGATGATGACAGTAGTAGAATCAACCAATTCCTATTCCTACACCCTCCCTTTGTAATTCAATGCTCATTGTCATCGTATTTCCCTAAAGCCATAAAAAATACAGAATTGCATAAGGTTGCATGTATCTACAAATAGTACTGATGATTCATTTATTGGTTGATCAGAAGTTTGCTGATCTAATTCAGTTGTTATTCCCATCTATAGAAGAAGAAGGGCCATTGGACATCTTAGCATCCTCACAAACTGCTAGTCAGATTTCACTAGGATTGTCTTCTCCTTTAACCAAGAAAAAAAAGAAAGAAATGGAGATGCTGGAAGAAGAAGCTCAGGAACTACTTTCTCATTTCAGTCATCGCAACATTGATGCTCTTCTGAAAGTTACTCGTAACACTCTGGAGGCCATACGCAAGCAAATTCATGCCGCTTCTACGATCAGTTTTTTAGGTAATTACTGTCTTCCCTTGACTCTTTTCAGCAAAAAGGAGGAGGGGGTACTAAAAACCCCAAGTGTCACTGAAAATATTTTATTGGCTAAAAGCGATGTGTCTTTTGGATAAGAACATTTGTTAAAGGCACTATATGCCAGTATATGCTTTCCCCCCTCCCCAAAATAGTGATGTGCATTATAATTATAATGTGATTGTTGTGAAGAAGCTATGTATTTAGCATGGAGAATACAGTTGTGAGTGTGGTGTGAAGGAATTAGGAATGTGGTGTGAAGGAAGGAGGGTGGTGTGAAGGAACTACATCTTTATAGCACCCCTACTGATTAGTCTGTTTCTCCACATAAACTATGTGGAGTCTTATCCACAAACTAGAGTTAACTAATCAGAACAACTCAGGTTCTGTAATGCACATGTCATATCTCTGTGGGACTGCTGTAATAATTTGCTATGATGAAAATGGTAGCGCATTGCATCTCTAGTTTTGTGCTTCCTGAACATTGGTCTACCAATAATGGGAACATATCTGTGTTGACAGTCAATTTAAAATACAACAACATTCTGAAAATAGCTTGTTGATGAAATGCAGTGAGATTTGTTCCTGTGTATTATTCTCAAATAAGGTTTATCTGCATTGAAAACAATATTACAGTTTAAGCAGACATGACATGTCATAGATTAAATTGTATTTGTGCTCATTGCTCAATGTGTTATTGAAGCATAGACATTGCAATCAATCATTGCAAAGAACAGTCTTCAGCACACCTGGGAGCCAAGCCATGTAAGGATATATAAGTGAAAACCAGCACTTTGAATTTTGCCCAGAAACCTATGTGAAGCCTATGCACTCCTCACAGAATTATATGGCTCTCACATGCTAGCATGTAGGCTGCTTGATTTTGTACGTGTTTTCAAAAGTAATCCCTTGTAAAGCATTTGCAATAATCTAGCCTAATGGTGAGGACATGAGTCACCATCACCAGAGGCCTTGCTCCAGGTAGGTTTGCGGCTGGGCAGAGGCCTCCTTGGCCCTGACCTCCACCTGTGAATCCAGTAGGAGCTGTGAGTCTAGGAATGTTCCCGAGTTGTAGATTTGCTTGGCCAGATTTAGAGGCAGGGCACACAGAAAGCCAAATGGTTTCTGGACAAAATAATTATTACAGCAGACTTCTGCTTTTGCTGGTAAAAAGAATTGGAGAGACAAAGTTTGAGATAACTCTTTTTCCTTGCATACTTCTGGAAGACTGGTTGAATCTGCACAGCAGCATGAAATGGACTTAGGAGGAATAAAATGTAGGCTAAATACCACCTGTTTGCTTCCTTATTTTGTCTCTCTTGGCTTCTGTTCTAATGCTTCATATGAATGGGAGGTGTCCCTATGTGAATAGAATTATTGATCTAAATCCAACCCACTATATCAGACAAAATGCTGAAAGTTCAAAGCAAGTTAGCCTCTTGTTTGTCGCAATGAAAGCACATCTTAAAATATTTACAGCAGAAGAGAATCTGAATATTTCATGTGCAGCACAGGTGTATGCAATCTCTAGAGAACACAAGGTTCATCAATAAATCGGTCTTTTTATGACTGTATGACCAGCATGGTTCACATGGTGTATATTACCTGTGCCCCCAGTATCTTATGCTTCATTGTATTAACATTTTCAAGGAAGTTATCTTTTAAATCTAGCACAATGAACCAAGCCAGTGTATCAGGGTCTTCCTATTAAAACACTTAAATATTACAAAATCAGTTGGTCTTTTATTGTTTTCCCAGTGTATCCTAATTACAAGGCTTGATGAATTAGCTAACTGCTGGCTGTTTGGAAGATGTGGATTTTATTTTGTTTCTCACTGATATCTAAGTGGATTAATAAGGATTGTGTTTCTCATTTCCATATAGATAGTGAGAATACCTCAAAGCGGAAGCAAAATGCTGCACCCATCTTTAAAGCTGGTATTATCCTTTCTATTCCAAATTTTGCTATAATGCCAACCCTTGATGAAATTCAGCAAACACTCAACAAAGCTGTGGATTGTATTGTAAGCACCATGAAAGGAGTTGGTCAGTGGAGTAAGGAGAGATTATCAAAGGTATGTGTCTGTGTGCTTCAAAGAGGTCTACTGATGAACAGTTTTCAGTTTTAGCTATTGCAGTCTGAGTTTTTTTTTTCCAATTCTGCACAGAAAAAGTTGCTAGAACGCAAAATGCTTGCTTTACAAAATGAAGAAGGCAGCGATTCTGAGACTGAAATGAAAGACACTGAAGTTGGAAACATCCATGGTAATATATTGACTTTAGTATTTGTCTATGGTTCCTGACGTTCCTAAGATTTAAATGCAAAGTCTTTTAACTGCTATGTGGCATTTCACTGATGCAACAATTAATCATTAAACAATATGGAGATAATAACATGGTTTAAGCCCATATATATAGAATGTGGGAAAGATACGCTCATCCCATTAGTAGTCTGTGTATGGATGCCAGCAGTCTAGATTGATGGATTGAGTTAGCCCTCAGAATAAAAAGAAGAGGAAAGAGACTGACTGTCAAGATAAGTGGTAAGACAAGAGAGCTGGCAACACAAAACCTTATTTTCATGCATAAAAGGATCACTCAAAGTTAGCAATGGAAGTTCTCAAGTAAAAGTGATTTAGAAGGTGTATTGAGTGTTTGGTTACATACAGTAACTTAGTCTACTCAAGAGGGAATGTCCACCTTTCCCTCTTGGAATTCTGAAGATGTAGACCAACCTTCCATAATACAATAAACTCTAGATATGTGGCATGCTTTTTTTTCCCCAACTTGCTCCATGAAGCTACTTAAAGCCTAAGGGGGTTGCAACATGCTAGTCACTTGCAGAAACTCAATTCACTCTCACAAAAGCAATCTGGAGCCTTTATTTCACTCACTACCAATCCACTGTACTAAGTGACAATTTCATTGCATTTGAGTTTTTCGAAAGGACACATCAAAGCACAATTATAGCTAAGGTGTACAACCTGAGACTCCAGGACTTCATATGACCCATAAATACCTTGGGTATAGCCCATAGATGACCTCTAAGAAGCCTTAGTCAGCCAAGCGAGACAGGGTCTAATATGCAAGTGGCTGAGTTAGTAGTTCCAAGAACCCTGTCAACTTCATCAGAAGTAAAACGGTCAAACTTTTCACAGATAACCAAGCTAGACAGTTTCAGATACCTACATGGGACCTGCCTCAAGACCAGAGTCCACCTTGGAGCAAATCCAAGCAACTATCAAACAGATGCCTGTTCCTGCCCATGAAGTCATCTAGAGCTTGACCTAGAGATTTCGCCTTGAATTATACAAATTATGAATCCAATTCAGTCTTTATTGTGGCCCAGCATACCTTTTGGAGTATCACCCTTTTCTTGCCACCTAAAGGCAAAGTGCCATCTCAGCCCCAAAGAAACCACATACTCCTGAACTATCACAGGCATGATTTAGAAAAACGTTACAGTTTTGGCCTTTTCATATGGAGTTCCTTTTTTTGCTTTGTTTTCTAGACACGGCTTCTGATACTGCCTCTGTGATTTTGCCTTCTCTTATCCAAAAAAAGAACTACTACAAAGCTATTTCAGAGAACAAGGAAATAATTAAACTGATGTCTGTTCTTAGTACAAGTATCAATTCTACCAAAAGGGTGAGCAAAAATATACAGAATGGAAGTTGGAGTACAGGAATTGTCCAAGTGAGGAGTGGTCATGGAGCAGGGAAGAGAAGAAGAGAAAGAACAAAGTGACGGTGGTGGAGAGAAGAAGGCTAGGGGGTGGCAGCAGAAACTTAGAGAAAAAGCAAAGAATTTCAGTAGAACAAAATGGGTTAGTCTAGGAGGGTTGCCAAAAATAAAGTAGCAAAAGAAGGTTTACAGCTATAGAAGGACCAAGTCTGATTTTGGCAGCAATGATACAAACTACTCTCTGATTCCCCAGATATGATTGAAAGCCCTTAATGCCAGAATTCATGGGTCATTACTGCATGGAGCAATATATATTAAAATAGGCTGTAGCAGTGGAGCTGTTTGTATACAATTTCCTTATATTGGTTCTTATTGATGTTTCAGGACGTTGTTTCAGCTTTGGAGCGTTTCAAATGTTACCATCATATCTGGCAGAGAGAGAAGGAAGACACCATTGAGAATTTCGTCAAAGGAAGCCCTTTGCTCTCTGAATTTGAATCCCAAATCCTTTATTACCGAGACTTAGAATTAAAAATTAACTCAGAACCTGAATATATATGTGTGGGAACTGTTGCACTATATACCGGTATGGCAATTTAATGTTTAGCTGGCAGTAAATTTTATTTAGCTTCTTTCAGTTTGAGAATGTTTTTTAAAGCAACATTAAGGCTGCAGTCTTAAAATAAGTGTTGGATAATCTGAGATACCAGAGCATAAACCTATCCTTTGCTTTGCCATTCTGAAGCAAAAAACACATAACAAGTCTAGATTACACTTCAAATAAGTCTGACCTAGTTAACAAGAAAAGAAAAACTACCAAACTCTTCCACCAACATGTTGAGAAAAAGAATATGCTAGCCTAGTCGAAGTCTGCAGTGTGGACAATCCTACTTTACATCATTCCCCAGAGCGTGTAACTCTCACCTTTCCCAAAAATGTTAAATGCATTTACCTGCCACCAAATGGTTTATCTAGAAGTAAGCCCCTTTGGACTCAGTGGAATGTATTTCTACATAGAAATAAAGCTGTAAATCTCTCACCTTTTGCTGCTTCTCTTGACATGTATGAAGAAGTATTACTGTTTTGTGTCTCGTCACCAAATACATGGAAGAGGGAATGGCAGATGTAATATGGGATGTAGTAATACTTCTGAAACAAGCTGTTCCCATCTGAAGCCTCTCAATCTCTTTCCATAGTGGATTTAAAGTTGGCCCTTACAACTGAAACCAAAGCTTGGATGGTTGCATTAGGACGTCACTGTAACAAGAAATACAGGACAGACATGGAAAACATCTTCTCCTTTGTAGAGGAAATCAGCAAGAAACTGAACCGTCAGATTAAAGACCTGGATGACATAAGAATAGCTATGGCTGCCCTGAAAGAGATCCGAGAGCAACAAATCCCCATAGACTTCCAAGTGGGACCAATCGAGGTAACTGGAAAGGGAAACAACTGGGGCCGATTACTCGTCCTGCCATCTGGCATTGAACTCTGTCTTCTGCTAGTTTGATGAAAGAAGGCAAATTCCTTTCCCAGATAGGGAGGCAAGGTTCATGCAGTGGAGAAGTCTACTCAGACTAATGTTTTCAAAATCCTCCTATCAATTGCATCCTTGTTTTCACACCAAGCAAATCTCCTTTTCTGCTTTCTGCAGCTTTGGTATCTTTTCTTTTCTGCTTCTTCCTTGATTGTGTAGTACCTCACCTTACAGATTTAATTTCTTAATTCTTTCTCCCATTCAAGAGGGAATGAAATTTATTTTGCTTTTCTCTGTCTGACTGACTTTCTGCCTTATGGTTCCAATGATAAAGTATGAAAAATCAACCAACGATTTTTACAAGACAAGAAGAGTACAGAAGAAATAAGTTCATCAAAATTGAGGGAAAATGGCCCATAAGTATTGGCTTCCCCTGCCCATCAAGACTTTTTTCTATCACGTAACACTTTTTCATGAGATAGAGCAGGCCTGCACAACTTCTGGAGAGGAAAGCACCAGATTAAAATTAAAATTAAAATATTAAATTAAAAGTAATTGTGGGCCACAAAGGGATAGATGGCGCACCGATCAGCTGTTCAGCAGCTTGAAAGCGTTTCTTTTGGGGTGGAAGTGGCTGCAAAAACCACGGTAGTGGATCCTTCCTGGCAGCTGTGATGTTTGGTGGCAGTGGATTGGTTATTTTTCAAAAAGTGCTGGCGGGCCGCAAAAGGCTGTTTGGTGGGCCACATGTTCTGCAGGCCAGAGATACAGGAAAATGTAGGAAGATGACCAACCTTAGTCATAGTAGTGCTTTAGTGATAAAAAAGATGCTGTGCCACCTTTAATTTTCTGAAGAATGAACAAGATTTTCACTTTTCAAAGTTCCCCATGATCCCATCCCTTATTATATGTTTCTCTGACATTTATTGTTGCTTCAACTAATAGTACAGAACATGGCGAAAAGAAATTATTTGTGTTACTCAGGGTTAGCACAAGATGCCAGTTGTTATTGATATTGACTTAGCTGTTAGAAATACGTAAGGGCATATTAAACCTTTCTGTTTTTCTGTTTGTGGTGGTGCTTTGTTGAAAAATAATGTCAGATTTGTTTGTAAAAAGCAGCAATTTTCTTAAACACAAGACTTTGATTTCTATCTTAATTCAGTTTCTACCAATGGCAAAGTTTTTCTGCTTTTCATTTAAAGATATAGCAATCTTACGTATATATAACAAGTGTGTTTGTGTGTGTGTGTTTAAATGTGCCTAATTTGTGGATAAATAAAACATACTTGTTGGGAAATCTCTGTGTTGGGACACTGTAGCTGTAAATATGCCCGATCTCAAACACAAAAACCTAGACATTCATTTCATTCTTAGTGGTATGAAAATGAACTAAGAATGGTGGACTGTCTCTGGTATAAGTGTTAGTTTAAAGCTCCATATTGTTGACTTTTAAGATGGGTTTTGCACTAACTCCATTCTCATCTTTAGTAGGATCTCTGCTGATATTTTGATCTTGAATTCCCAAATCTGTGTTTGATTATGTATACCATGTATAAACTGTAATAATGAAAGATAACTGTTGTCTTGGCAGGAATCTTATGCAATGTTAAACAAGTATGAGTTACTGGTGGCAAAGGAGCAGATGGAAAAGGTAGACACTTTGCGCTATACCTGGGAGAAATTGTTGGTCCGAGGAAATGAAGTGCAGAATGAATTAGTAGCTTTGCAGCCCAAATTCAGAGGCGAGCTAATCAGCACAGTGGAAGTATTTGTTGAAGACTGTAATCAGTACTACTTGGATTATGACAAGGTACAATACTACACTACATTGGGAAAATATAATTTTTAACCTTGTGTCTTTTATCTGAAAATAAGTTGAATGTTAAAATTAAATTAAAATTAAAAATTGGCTTTACTCTTGGTTAGCTCAAGGTAACATGAAAAAAAAAACCTAGCAGAAATAAGGTAGTATTAGCTTGCATTCCACTGTAGTTTTTTTTTTAAATACAGGGAACTAGTTTGTAGATTTTTAGAAAAAGGAAGTCACGCTTGTCTGATCTATAGGTGCTTTCCCCTTAGTTGGTTAAAAACAACTCTAAAGTAGCTAACTCTAAACACATATATTTATTTAAGATGGAAAAGTATATCCTAGAAATAGCATCAGTTATCTGACAAATCTAACAAATACTTGCAGAGAAATATGTTTTTATCTCCAAGTCAAGGTCTGGAAATTTCCCTATTGAGAAGGAATTCCAGAGTTACAATGTTACATGTAGTAAATTTTTCCCATATCTGAATTTTCAAAGAAACATTAAAACTTTAGAAAGGATTAAGATGACATGATAACTTTAAGGTAGAACTTGTTTCACATAAGCATCTATAGCATTCTACACTTGGCTGATGCGTAGCTGAATAAGTGAACTAACTCTTTGAAAAGGGCTGTATTTGTATCACTGAGTGATACGGAATTGCAGTTTCACTTCATTTTAAATGTATGAAACACTCCATGGTGATGAGATTTCCCAGTATGAACAGTTCGATTTTAAGCTACAGTACATAAACACTGAATGTTTCACTCCATGCAAAGGGAAGTACAACTTTAATTATCATAACCTTAATGATGTAACCATTTTGGAGATGAGGGAATGAACAGTCTAAAATGAAAGATGGTATATCCTCTTGAAAGACTTAGACTTTTAAGTGCTTTTTATTAATGTTTCAACCTGTTCCTCTTCCAGAATGGTCCCATGGTGGATGGACTTGAACCTCAAGAAGCTAGTGACAGGCTTATAATTTTCCAGGTATTTTCCCTACCATTTTGCTTATTAATATAAAGTAGCCTTCCCAGACTGATACCCTTGCACTGGACCTCACCTTCAACAGTCCCCCAACTAGGATGCCTTAGTCCAGTGTTTCTCAAACTTGGCAGCTTTTAGATGTGTGGACTTCAACCCCAGCATGGCTGCCTGGGGAATTCTGGGAGTTGAAGTCCACACATCTGAAAGCTGCCAAGGTTGAGAAACACTGCCTTAGACTGTATCAGATTGAAGAAGGCTAGTATCCAGAGACAGTGCTTAATGAAATGCTGCAAGATAGCATCACCCTGATGTGTTACTAAACTAGTTTCTGACCTAGCAAGAGAAAATTGTGTAGCAAAAGTGAATCTCGCAATAGTCAAAGAGCCCTGTTAGATCATACCAATTCAGCCTTCTGTTTCTATAGTGACCAAAGTGCTTGTGCTGAAGATATGTGCAGATGCTACAAGTGCTTGTTCTCTGTAAATGTCTATATTGGCATTGGCATTGTGTAATTTGGTTGACCTTACTCAACATCAATTTCTGTTCTTGATAGAAGTGACCCAGCCGGGAGAAGGCTGGAAGAACAACCAGGAACAAACGGGCTTGATTTTTATAGCTGCTGCTGATTTCTGTAAATAATTGAATTAAATGGTGTCTGCATCACTACTATAAATACTAGAGATGTCTAGCTCTTTGTAAATTTGATCTCTTTTAATGCCTAATTTGCAGGGCAGACTTCAGCTGTGACATCTATATTTGTCCCCCTCCCCCTCCAGTGCATTAGGAACAGAAGGTGATTGGAGTTTAGAAAATGAATTAGGTCTTTGCGGTGCCTACTGTTCCCCCTTCCTTTAACAATGAAAATGCTCTGCACACTCCTAGAACTGGGGGGGGGGGTTCCCAGAGGCTGCTGCTTCTCTACAGTACTTTCCAGAGTGACCAGGTGACCACAGCTCCACAGTTATTCCAGAGAACTCTGCAAGAACGAAGCAGTGCCTGCTCCCAAGCATTGGGGGCAGTTTTACTTTTAAAGGAAGGCAGGGTCATTTGTCTCTTTGTATGTTTTCAAATATATGTTGGATTTTTCTTTTTGAGCAAAAAAAAAAAAAAATTACTAGCGAACTTTGTTGATGTTAGTATTCTCCCTTCCATGGATCTGCTGGAAATGGAAACCTCAAATCTATGCCCAGAAGATTAGATAGATTCTCTTACCTTTTTCAAGGAGACCGAATTGTACGCACACACGGCTGCCTTTTTAATGCATGTAATTATATTCTGAACCCATATTACATCTTGCTGCATATATCCAGATGCGGTAACGAGAATACATGGTAAGATCCAAAAATGGAATTTGCAGAGACAGTTTTGGCCAACTGTCATCTGTGGCCAGCGATAACCTGTTTCAGTATATTTATTTATTTATCAAATTTTTATCACTGCCCATCTCCCCCAGATGGGGGACCCTGGGCAGTTCACAATAAAAACAATTAAAATTCCATAAAATCATAAATACAGCCATTAATCAATCAGAATAAAATGTAATAAAATCCAAGCCGTGGCGGATCTAATTCAAACCATAAGGGCATAAAACTGGTGCCTGCAGAACTAGGGAATCAGCCAGCCCCAAGAATGGCTCTTCCCCTCCCTATTCCAGGCAAGGCAGCAAAACCAGATCTTCAGCTGTTTTCTGAAGTCCAGGAGGGAGGGGGCTAACCTTACTTCTGGGGGAAGGGTGTTCCAAAGGGCGGGGGCTGTTGCAGAGAAGGCCCACCTCCTGGACCCCGCCAGATGGAATTCTCTTGCAGACGGGGTCTGCAACATGTCCTCTCTGCACGATTGGGTGAGATGGGCTGATGTAATGGGGGTAAGACGGTCCCTTAGGTAACCTGGACCTGTGCCGTGTAGGGCTTTAAAGGTGGTAACCAACACCTTGAATTGGACCCGGAACCATACTGGCAACCAATGCAGCTCGCGCAGTAGGGGTGTTATGTGTGCTGATCTTGAAGCACTCATCACTGTTCACGTGGCTACATTTTGAACCAACTGAGGCTTCCAGATAGTCTTCAAGGGAAGTCCCATGTAGAGCGTATTGTCGTTCTATGTTTATGAGTACCAGCTTTCAGGATAGGGGTGTCAAGATTTTTGGTAGCTGGATTGGCTTTTTTGTTTCAGTTTATTCTTGAAAATTCTCATCTACAAGTGGGAATTCAGAGGCTCTACAGTACAGAATGAACTACAATGAACTTCATATTTGGCTGTTATCTCTCGAGCTCTTCATTTGTCCTGACTCTTCTGTTTTTGGAAAATTAAAACTACTCAAGGTGGCTATTTATGTGATTGCTTGTGGCTTTGAATGTTGTAAGTACACTCAAACTTTTATTCTACACCCTAGAACCGATTTGACAACCTTTTTCGGAAATACATCACCTACACAGGTGGTGAAGAGCTTTTCGGTTTGCCTGTCACTCAGTACCCTCAGCTTCTTGAGATAAAGAAGCAGCTGAACTTGTTGCAGAAGCTTTATGGCCTGTACAACAACGTCATTGATACAGTGAATGGGTACTATGATATCCTCTGGTCAGATGTAAACATTGAGAAGATTAATAATGAACTTCTTGAGTTTCAGAACAGGTGAGAAAACATAGGAACTGTACTATGTCTGTATTCAACTCAGCTACTGTGATCTATTACCAAGGGTAGGTGGAGGGAAAAATCTATTTCTTTCAGGTTCGTGCTAACAATACACTGCTTAAAGCAGGCCTCCAAAGGACCAGTAGAAAGAAAATTGAGTCCCATTTACTTGTTGGTGCTTGGTGCAATGTTAATTGATTTCATTTTATTTCTTTATGCTGGTGTTCCAGATTAATTTGTCTGCATTTCTAATAAATGCCACTATGTTATGACCCTTCCTCTATTGAGCAATACATATGCCATGCAAATAAATGCACCAATAATGGAACATTTTTTAAAACAACAATGGTATGGAAATAAGCTTGATTTTGTTTATTTTATTACTGAATATTCTGTAGTATTTAATGGGTACTTGTGTTGCTCATGCAAGCAAAAATTGAAACATGAAGATGGAGGAGAAATCTGTGATTAATACAGTCTTCCTTGGCTACTTTATGGTGGCTATTTTCTTCTGAGGTAAGTGTGTACAGAATTGGGGTTTCTCTAAAATGTTGCATTAAATGTGGGTATAGTTAATAGAAATGGTGCTTTAACACTTTCTGAGTCATGTTAATTGATGTTAATAGGTGCTTGCTGTATGGTTTTGCACATCCAGCTAAGCCATAATGTGGTTTGTATGCAGCGCTGTGTGTGGGGTGGATATCAAAATTGGCAAGATGGTGGACAGAGCGTGATGATACAAGTCCTGCCATTTTTGTATGTGCATGATGTTGCATGCATGTTCAAAAGGGGTGGGGCTTGCCTTGTGGCTGTCTGCCATCTTACTGATTTTGATTCCCTCCATGGATACCGCTATTTGTTTGGTTTTTGCTTAACTTGGGGCATAGATTTAGCCACTGTGGCTTTTTAAACAAGTTATGTGTGTACTGGGCCATTCAACAAACCACAGTTTAAAAAGTACTGCTTAATATAAGATGTAAACCCAGCACATTATTAGACAATTCCTTTAAATATGGCTTAAAATTAAAATATTCCTTAAAATATGGCTCTTATTTTTCCAGGTAGGGTGGGAATATGTGGCCCTTCAGACACTGGATTGCAACTTGCATAATTTACCATTGGCAGAAAGTCAGTGAACCACCTCTGCAGGGTCAGACATTGCCATTCCCTTGCTAATCTACATTAATGGATTTTAAAGGTTTAAAAAGAAATTATATATTGCCTTGTAAACACTAAATAGTGCTGATAGAAGTATACAGGATTACAATTCTGTACACACCTACCTGGGAAGAAAATTACTTTGAATTTTGTGGGACTTTTAATAAATATTCTTAAGATTATGGTTGTTTTCAAATATTTTCTAGTGGAATGTTACAATTATTTTGAATGTGTTGTGTCCATTGTATGTGTACATGTAGGTGCCGTAAGCTACCTCGAGCTTTGAAGGAATGGCAAGCATTTCTGGATCTTAAGAAAACAATTGATGAGTTCAATGAATGTTGTCCTTTGCTTGAGTTGATGTCCAATAAAGCCATGATGGCACGTCACTGGAAACGCATCACTGATCTCACTGTCCATAGTTTTGATGTTGAAAATGAAACTTTCAAACTGAGAAACATTATGGAAGCACCTTTGCTGAAATACAAAGAAGAGATAGAGGTAGTAGAAAATGATGTGCTCACATCCTTAATATTGAAATGGATCTACCTATATAGTCTATTTTATTCCCAAAGAACACAAGGTATCTCACTCAAAATACTCTGTATGGATCAACTGAAGATAGCAAATCTATTATTGCTGCATTTGAGACATTACTTTTTTATATGAGTAAAGTCTTCAAGTCAAGCTCAACTCTGGTGACATGGCAATGGTATGGAAGTCATTTGCCACTGCCATCTCTTGGGATATTTTTTAAACATCCCAGGCTTTCTTATAGCCCTAGTGACTTTGGTGATCTCTCATCCAAATACTAACCCAGCCCAACCCTATTAAATTTCAACAAGGTTGACCAGGTGTTGCTTCCTGCTCTGAGAAATAGCCAAATCTATCTTGATCATGGGTCTGAAAATTCAGCATCTTTGCCTTGGCTCAGGATAAGAATCCAGTCTTGATATAGTAACATACTGCTGTGACACAGTGGAGGACTTGGGGCTGACAGCTATATATTACCACATTTAATTAAGTGAGAAGGACTTCCCAAGCCTCCAGATGCAGAACAAGTTCAACTGGTAATTGATAACTGTGTTTGCAGAACACTAACAGTATTATTTATCAGGTGCTGCCTTTGTGCTGGCTTTGCTCCAGGAATGCATCTGGGATTTCCATACAATGCATGGGTGTCTGGGTCAGGCTTGCAACCTGAATAAATTTCAGCACTGCAACTGACCAGGAAGTGTTAGACTATTTTCTGGGACCAGTCTGTAGTTGTCATAAATTCAGATCGTGAATTCAGTATTGCTGAAAGAGTTAGCTGATTGTCACCCTTAGGAAACTGTGCATTACATTCATGGGTAGAAAAGTATTTTGTTTTGGATCATGGCAAGTGGGGCTTTCCTGGCTGAATCATCCTCCATGTTTTATTAAATTTTTATACCTCTGTATTGAAGCAATTCATTTAACTTTAGCCTGGAAATTTCCAGGTATCTGCCATTGAGCATTTGGTTATTTTCTGAAATGATGCATACAGTATAGCACCTTAGAGGCCTATTGGTTGAAAGGTGTTCCAATATTCTGGATTTAGTTTTTGTCACTAACCTTTTGATTGATTTTGGTAGGACATCTGCATCAGTGCAATGAAAGAGAGGGACATTGAACAAAAGCTCAAACAAGTGATTGCTGAATGGGACAACAAAACGTTTACTTTTTCTAACTTTAAAACCCGTGGGGAGCTTCTCTTGAGGGGAGACAGCACTTCTGAAATTATTGCAAGTATGGAGGACAGCTTGATGATTCTGGGCTCCCTGATGAGCAATAGGTAATATGGTAGACTTCTCTCTTTTTTCTTTGAATGTAGAGATCCATGTACTAATTTTTGAACATATGCAATTATTGCAGATATAACACACCATTCAAGGCTCAAATACAAAAATGGGTACAGTATCTTTCTAACACAACTGATATTATTGAGAACTGGATGATGGTGCAGAATTTATGGATATATTTAGAAGCTGTGTTTGTTGGTGGAGATATTGCCAAACAGCTTCCCAAGGTAAGAACCATTGTTTTGTTCTACAGAATCTGCAGATGTATTAAGGGTAACCCATTCAGCTGTGGCATCTGGATGCTGTTGAACTACAACTCTCAATAGCCCAATCTGGGATGACCAATACTGAGACTGATGGAAGTTGTAGTTTAGAGGGCCAGAGGGTCCCATCTTGTGATAAGGCAATTAAATTAACAACTCAACACACATCAAAACAGGTTTCTGAAAATTAACTTTGTATAGCCAGAAGAGGATGAGAAAAGAAAGACTGCTGAAAGAAACCTTTTAAGTCTTCACATCGACAGAATGTGTGTAGTGACTGAAATGCCATTCATATTTGTATCTTAAACAGGAAGCCAAGCGTTTCTCTAATATTGACAAATCATGGGTGAAGATAATGACCCGAGCCCATGAAATACCAAATGTTGTCCAGTGCTGTGTTGGTGATGAAACCATGGGACAATTACTGCCTCATTTATTGGAGCAGTTGGAAATGTGTCAAAAGTCTCTAACAGGGTAAGTCTGCTTATATAGAAACTCTTCACTAACATGCAAATAATTATATTAATTAATAGGGGAAAAATGACACATTTACTGCTTTTTGTTTTACTAGTATGCATCCAGATTAAAAATCCTTTTAGTGGCCAAGAACAGTCCTGAATCTATTGATATTATTATTTTGGAATTAAAAATTAAATTACATAGGAGTTAAGAGGTCCTCATATATCTATGACACAGCCCACAATATATAGCTAACTTAACATAGAGAATATGTAAGCATTTTTTTCATCTTTGTGAATATTCTGTAATGTTAATTCCTATTTTGAAAACTTGTATATTTGACAGAGTATGTAGTTAGCTAATAAAACTTCTTTTTCAAGGTTGGGGGCAAGGGAAATGAAAAACTGTTGCCCTATTTGATAGTCACATCTTGGGTTAATGCAACATGATGTATTATGAGTCCCCTTTTTGGGAGAGATGGGAAGTGATAGAAATTTGAAAAATAAATAAGTAAGTAAGTAAGTGTCATGAGTGCCGTTGAGCTAAAGTCATCAGCGCAATGGCACTCATGACAATGACAAGGAAATAGGTGAAGGGGTACAAGTTAAGTAGCCATCAACCTACAACGACTAACGGCCAACAAACAATAGCCAAATGAATCACGGAGCCACCCAAACCATCAGCGGCAATACAACGGGGATCGCCCAGCTGAAAGCAATCAGCAGAAGAATGGAAACCTGATGATGGGCGATCCCGGAAACCCTCACCCACCGGCAGGGCAACGCATGGGACAAAGGGGGGTGACGTGACCGTGAGCGAGGGGGCGCTGACCGGCGCGGGGTATTTAAACCCCGCATCGGCGCGCTCCTGTCACTCTCAGCTTTTTTCTACCAACGCTGTACCTGCCCTGAAATAAACCAGAGCCTGATTCGCAAGACAGTGTCTGACTGTTATTCAGGGGGAGGCAGCGCATGACATAAAGCTGAGAGTCATAAACTCAGCCTCGCCGAGCCCCACCGGACGACAACGAGCCGCGGGAGGAGTAGACGGCGAGAAGACCAGCAAGATGAGGCCGGAACGGCGCGGGCAAGGAGGGCGAGCCGCGCGGCAAGAGACAGAGGAGGACCGACCAAGGCCAGAGGCACCGCGGACTCCCGGAGCCATGGACGCCCACCCCACCCGACCCGAGCCTCAGCTCCAACCCCAAGGGGAGATGGCGACGGAGGCAACCCGACCGCGGGAGGGAGCAGCACGACTTCCGAAACCAGCGGAGGACCCCGCGCCCCACATCGCACCCCAGCAACGGGCGTGGAGCGACAGCCCCACGGCGCTCGACACGGAGGAGGACGACGGAGACACCCATCAGACGGCGGAGGAAGCGGACCCGCGGCAGAGGGACGATGAACCCCGCCGGCAACCCACCCCCGAGGACGCGCCAACGGAACCGGCCCCAGCGGCGGCGCGGGCTGTGGACGAGGAGGCACGAGCTGAACTCGCGGCCATGCGGGCTCAACTGACGGAACTCCGGACCATGCTCCAGGCGCTTATGCCCCCCGCGCCACCCAACGACGTCCCCGCACAAGCCCACACCCCGAGCGAAGCATCGAACCCACACGGGCCAGCGGAGGGCCAGCAGACGGCACAGGCGGCCGACACCACACCCCGAGAAGCGAGAGGCGGGGCCGCACAAAACGCCCGGGCCCCAAAGGACTTCCCCATCTTCTTCGATGGGACCCCCACAAAACTCTCGTTTTTTGTGACCAACGCTAGGGAGTTCATGGGGAGGCACGGACACTCCTATGACTCCGAGGCCGACAAGATCGCCGCCGTGGCGATCAAACTCCAAGACAGGGCGGCGGACTGGTACGTCCAACTGTACGAGTCCAGCTCCCCCGCCCTCGCCACCTTCCCTGCTTTCATCAAAGAGATGAAAGACTACTTCGAAGACCCCCTAGCCAAAGTGCGGGCGAAAAGCGCACTCCAAAGACTTAAACAGGGCACCCGCACGGTCCCTGACTACGCCCTGGAGTTCAAAGCCCTCGCGGGGAAGGTCAGCGACTGGTCCGAGACCACCCTGCTGGAAATCTTCAAAAGGGGGCTCAACCGCGACGTTCTCCAATGGGCCCTCTACCGCGACGACCCAGAAACGTTACACGGGTGGATCCACCTCGCGGGGAAAGCCGAACACGCGCACCGCACCTTCCTCATGACAACCACGGAAGACACAAACGATGCCGGGAAAAAGGTACCCGCACCACACGGGGGGATGGCCGGCCCCATATACCCAAAAAAGAAGTTCAACCGGGAGCCCTGTGGGAGGTGTGGCAAATTAGGGCACAAGACGGCGGATTGCTTCGCCAACCGACCGCCGACCAGCGCGCCCAAGCCCACCCCGAAAATTAGCCCCAAACCACCCAACCCGGGGCCGCCGCCTCACCGCCGAATGACCGTGGCCACAGCAACACCGAAAGAGAGCTGGGACGCTTACGGGGGGGAAGAGGACAATACCGACCCCGACCAGCCGGCGGGAAATGCTCCCCGCCTGCTCTGAGACGCGTGGCGAGGCAGGCGGTGGGACAGCAACGCGGACCACCTCAACGAAACGACAAAAGCTCCGTAATATTGGCAGCAATTCAACTCTCTACCGGCAACGGAGCCACCACGGCCGCGGCACTAGTGGACTCGGGGTGCTCAAAAAACCTCATCCACCCCGACCTAGTCGCCAAACTCGACCTCCGCTGCTTCCCCCTCCCCACGCCGCTGGCATTCCACCAGCTGGACGGCTCTACAGCGGGAGGAAAACCAGCCACGCTACAAACCGAGCCGGTCACCCTGCAAATGGGCACTCACACCGAGCGCACATCGTTCGTAGTCACGCACATCGGACGGCCCATTGCAGTCCTGGGGATGCCATGGCTCGCGAAAAACAACCCGCGGATCAACTGGGCGACCCGCACCTTCACATTCGGCGACGGCGAGTATCGAGCACCAGTACCAGCTGGCAAAAGCAACCC
Organism: Candoia aspera; assembly: GCF_035149785.1. Classification (NCBI taxonomy): domain Eukaryota; kingdom Metazoa; phylum Chordata; class Lepidosauria; order Squamata; family Candoiidae; genus Candoia; species Candoia aspera. The sequence goes on along the minus strand of NC_086155.1, from coordinate 123,778,419 downwards.
CACGGTAGGACGAGCGGAGGCGACCACACAAGACAACGCCGCTACCACAGCAGACCTACCAGAACAATACGCCGACTTCTCCGAGGTCTTCGGAGAGGCAGAGGCGGACCAACTACCCCCCCACCGCAAGACGGATTGCCGGATCGACCTACTGCCCGACGTCCCCTTACCTAGACCAAAGATCTATTCGATGACCCCGAAGGAGATGGCAACCCTCCGGGAGTTCATCGATAAAAACCTAGACAGGGGATTCATAGAGCCAGCATGCTCACCGGTCGGAGCCCCCGTCTTATTCCGGGAGAAGAAAGACGGGACCCTATGGCTCTGTACCGACTACCGGGGCCTAAACGCGGCTTCCCTGTCCAACAAATATCCCTTACCCCTGGTGAAGGACATGCTCGCCCACCTGTCCACGGGCAAAGTCTTTTCCAAATTGGACCTTCGCGAGGCGTACTATCGCATCCGAATCAGGGAGGGGGACGAATGGAAGACGGCGTTTAACTGCCCCCTAGGCGCTTTCCAGTACAAGGTACTGCCCTTCGGACTCGCGGGGGCCCCTGGGGTGTTCATGCAGCTCATCAATGAGGTACTGCATGAACATCTGTTTAAAGGGGTCCTGGTCTACATCGACGACGTCCTTATTTACACAAAAACACACGAGGAACACATAACCTTAGTCAGGCAAGTCCTCGACAAGCTCAGAAGGGCGCAGCTCTATGCGAAGCCTACAAAGTGCGAGTTTCACAAAGAGCGCCTAGACTATTTGGGGTATCGAATCTCCGGGGACGGCATCGAAATGGACCCCGCAAAAGTCGAAGCGGTGCTAAACTGGGAGCGGCCCCGCAACAGACGGCAACTACAGAGCTTCCTGGGATTCGCGAATTTCTACAGGTCATTCGCCCGGGGGTTCGCTGAGATAGCCCTCCCCTTAACGGACCTCCTCAAAACCAAAGGGGTGGGGGACACCCGACGCGCCAAGAACCCAGGCACAGTGCTGAATTGGACTCCCGCGTGCCAGACCGCATTCGACAAGCTGAAAGCGCTGTTCACTACGGAGCCAATCCTCGCGCACCCGGACCCAGAACGGCCGTTCGTGGTCCAAGCCGACGCCTCAGACTTCTCCCTGGGAGCCATCCTACTACAGAAAGACTCCACGGGGCTCCTGAAACCATGCGCCTACCTGTCAAGGAAGTTCTCCGAGACAGAGAGGCGATGGCACGTCTGGGAGAAAGAAGCCTTCGCGGTGAAATCGGCACTAGAGACATGGCGACACCTACTCGAGGGAGCCACCCAACCATTCGAGGTCTGGACGGACCACCGGAACCTCGAGGCCCTACGAACGCCTAGACGCCTTAGCCCAAAACAGGTCCGATGGGCCCAATTCTTCAGCCGCTTTGATTTCCAGCTGAAGTTCATGCCGGGCAAGAAGAACCTCCTGGCCGACGCCCTCTCCCGACTGCCCCAAGACGAAGAGCCCGCCCCAGACACCATTGGGACGGTCCTATCCGCCTCGCAACTGGGGATGGCCGTGACCACCCGAAGCGGCGCACGGAGGCAGCTCGACGCTACGGCGCAGCCGACGGCGGGACAACCGGCGACGGAAAGAAGCCAACCGCAACTACCAGGGGGAATGCGCACGGACCTCGCCGCCGCCCTCAAAACCGACCCCTGGTTCCTGGCGAACCCCGACAAGGTAACGATGGCGCAAGACCTGGCATGGGGGGAAGGCAGAATCTACGTCCCGGACTCGCAACGCCAGGCGATCTTGCATAGGTCACACGACGCCAAGCAAGCGGGACACTTTGGGTTCCTCAAGACCCTACACCTAACACGGCGCCAATTCTGGTGGCCCGCGCTCAGGCGAGACGTAAAAACCTACGTGGCGTCCTGCCCAACGTGCGCTAGGGCCAAACGGGCACCAGGCAAACCCGCGGGGCTATTGCAACGGGTGGCAGAACCCTCCCGCCCATGGGAGGAAATCTCTATGGATTTTATAGTGGACCTCCCACCCAGCCAGAAGAAAACGGCCATTTGGGTGGTGAAGGACTACTTCTCAAAGCAGGCCCACTTCATCCCCTGCACGTCGGTCCCATCCTCACAACAACTAGCCAAACTCTTCCTCATCCACGTGTACAGGCTACACGGATGTCCCGCACGTGTGGTGACCGACAGGGGCACACAGTTCACCTCCAAATTCTGGCGGGCCTTCCTGAAGCTGACGGGGACCCAACAGGCCCTATCTACGGCTTGGCATCCGCAGACGGACGGAGCCACTGAGGTTCTTAATGCCACCTTAGAGCAATTTATACGATCATATACGAACTACCACCAAGACGACTGGGCTGAACTGCTCCCGTTCGCCGAAGTCGCATACAACAACGCCGTCCACACGAGCACGGGGAAAACTCCGTTCGAAGTAGTCTCGGGGCGCGACTTCGTCCCCATACCGGAGCTACCTCAACCCCCGGAACCACAGGTGGACGCCAGCGACTGGGGACGGAAGATCGCGGAAGCATGGCCAGTAATCACGGCGGCGCTGAAGGAGGCACAGGCTGCTTACAAAGAGCAGGCCGACAAGCACCGGCGCCAACAACCGACGTTCCAGGCGGGGGATATGGCCTATCTATCCACCAAGTTCCTAAAGTCAACCCAACCCTCGAAAAAACTGGGGCCTAAGTACATCGGGCCGTTCCGAGTCACGCAAATAGTGAACCCGGTAGCAATACGCCTGGACCTGCCACACAACCTCCGGAGGCTCCACCCGGTGTTCCACACCAGCCTCCTAAAACCGGCAACCACCTCCCGATGGCACCCAAGCACGCCACAGCCCGCACCGCTTATGATCGACGGGCAACACCACTTCGAGATAAGGGACATCCTCGACTCCCGCAAGCAACGAGGAACTCTACACTATCTGGTCAGGTGGAAACACTTCCCCCACCCGGAATGGGTGGCGGCGCACAACGTTAACGCGCCTGACCTGACCAGAGCATTTCACCGGGCATACCCCGACAAACCGCAACCAAGGTCAGCAAAATCAACCCCCCCCCCCGCAGGCCTCCCCCCGCCTCCCGTGCCCCAAGGGAAAGGGCCCCCCCCAAGCCCGCGACTTGGGTGGACCTTCCCCCCCCCGGGACTCACTCCCCCCGCCCCGGGCCCACGGGGTGGTGACAAACGATCGCCAGCACCCTCCCCCCGCCCCCCGGCCGCGGGGGAGTGGCAAGCAAGTCAACAGGGCAACCTGGGGGCAACGCCCAGGAGACACAACAAAGGCGACGCACTCTAAATAAGAAAAGAAGGGCCCTACCTGGAGCTGAGAAGCACCCGACCAGCCACGCCTCTCGCCTCGCCGAACTGAGCCAAACAAACAGGGTGTGGTTGGAGCATGCGCACGCCAGGTCAGAACCCGAGCATGCGCACCATGGACACACCCTGGGAAGGCACGTGGTAGAGGGAGGAGCAAAGGGAGGGGCGACAACTACTCCGGCGGGAACTTTGAAAAAAAAAAAAAAAAAAATGTGGCGTTTTGACAGCTCCACGGGGAAAACCCAGAAACCCGGGGGAGAACACTATTCGGAAAGGGGGCAGTATGTCATGAGTGCCGTTGAGCTAAAGTCATCAGCGCAATGGCACTCATGACAATGACAAGGAAATAGGTGAAGGGGTACAAGTTAAGTAGCCATCAACCTACAACGACTAACGGCCAACAAACAATAGCCAAATGAATCACGGAGCCACCCAAACCATCAGCGGCAATACAACGGGGATCGCCCAGCTGAAAGCAATCAGCAGAAGAATGGAAACCTGATGATGGGCGATCCCGGAAACCCTCACCCACCGGCAGGGCAACGCATGGGACAAAGGGGGGTGACGTGACCGTGAGCGAGGGGGCGCTGACCGGCGCGGGGTATTTAAACCCCGCACCGGCGCGCTCCTGTCACTCTCAGCTTTTTTCTACCAACGCTGTACCTGCCCTGAAATAAACCAGAGCCTGATTCGCAAGACAGTGTCTGACTGTTATTCAGGGGGAGGCAGCGCATGACAGTAAGTAAGTCTTTTGGGCTACACATAATCCTGCTTTGCATTACATTATTAAGTCACAGCATGGTTAGGCTTTGCCTAAGATTTAATCTATATGTGAACTGTATTTAGAAAGAGGAATACAAGATAGTCTACTCAAGCTACCACGTCTTCACTGCTCCCAGCTCTGTTTTAATCTGTCTCAGGTAGAAGGGATACACTGAGGACATAAAGGGAATGCTGGAAGAGTAAAAGTTTTCCCATCCTATTGCTCAGTATTTTGTTTTGTTTTGTTTTTAATCTAACATGAAAAATAGGAATAATACTAGCTCATGTGAATTTAGTTAACATTAATTTAGTTTAAATTTATCAGCGCCCCCTAAATTTACAAATATTGGGAAGCACTTGATCTTCTCATGTCCATGCTAATGTAGGAATGGGGAAGAGAGTTTTCCAGTATCTGCACATAATGTTGATCTATGATCTAAAAAAGTGTGTTTTTCTTGCTGTAGTGGATACAGTCATGTGGATGCTAGAGTGGATACAGTTAAGAGAAGATAAAATTAGTTACAGGAATTAATCACTACTTTCATTATACTTACTACTTATTTAAGCCATTGCTCTACTTATTTTTGGCTTGCTTAACATTTAGTTTAAATATGTCTGAGTGAAGGGAGCTTCATTAGTTCATGCAATATATGAATTAATGGCTGGCAGCGACATGATCAAAGCATTTAAAATGCCAGCTACAAGGTGAGACTCTGATTCTGTCATTAATGACGTTTTCTCTAGAGAGGAGCTGAGGAGATCTGATCACTGAAAGATTATGACAAACTCAGTTTTTGAAATTTGCACATGTGACCATATTTCTCTTGGTTTTGTTTTGCTTCAGTTACTTGGAGAAGAAGAGGCTCTCATTTCCCCGCTTCTTCTTTGTGTCAGACCCTGCTCTCTTGGAGATCCTGGGCCAAGCTTCAGACTCTCACACTATACAGGCTCACTTGCTAAATGTTTTTGACAACATCAAAACTGTAAAGTTCCATGATAAGGTTTGTGTGATTGTCATATTGGCCTTCTAAGGGGAGTAATCTTTGCTGGAGGTCTGCCAATCTCTCTTTTACCCTGATGTAACCTCCAAGAATCCAGGAACACAAATGCTCCTCACTAGCCAGTGAAATTCTTCAGCAAAGGATCGTTACCTTGTCGTGGTGCTGGAGCTTGACCACCTCAATGATGCCATGAGCTAAACCGTGAAGGGCCACCCAAGACAGAAAGGTCATGACAGAGAGGTCAGACTAAATGCAATCCCTGGGGAAGGTAATGGCAACCCACCCCAGTATTCTTGCCGTGAAAACTAAATGGATCAGTACAACCAGAGATATGTCGGTATACCATCGGAAGATGAGACCCCCAGGTCGGAAGATGGTCAAAATGCTACTGGGGAGGAACAGAGGATGAGCTCAACTAGCCCCAGACGTGATGACGCAGCTAGCTCAAAGCCGAAAGGACGGCTAGCGGCCGACGGTGCTGGTGGTGAACGGCGAATCCGATGTTCTAAGGATCAACACACCATTGGAACCTGGAATGTAAGATCTATGAGCCAGGGCAAATTGGATGTGGTTATTGGTGAGATGTCAAGATTAAAGATAGACATTCTGGGCGTCAGTGAACTGAAATGGACTGGAATGGGCCACTTCACATCAAATGACCACCAGATCTACTACTGTGGACAAGAGGACCACAGAAGAAATGGAGTAGCCTTCATAATTAATAGTAAAGTGGCTAAAGCAGTGCTTGGATACAACCCAAAAAACGACAGAATGATCTCAATTCGAATTCAGGGCAAGCCATCTAACATCACAGTGATCCAAATATACGCCCCAACCACAAATGCTGAAGAAGCTGAAGTAGAGCAGTTCTATGAGGATCTGCAGCACCTACTGGACCACACGCCTAAAAGAGATGTTATTTTCATCACAGGAGACTGGAATGCTAAGGTGGGCAGTCAAAGACACCTGGAATTACAGGTAAGTATGGCCTGGGAGAACAAAATGAAGCAGGACATAGGCTGATAGAATTTTGCCAAGACAATTCACTCTGCATAACAAACTCTCTTCCAACAACCTAAGAGACGGCTTTATACATGGACTTCACCAGATGGACAACACCGAAATCAGATTGACTACATCCTTTGCAGCCAAAGGTGGCGGACATCTGTACAGTTGGTAAAAACAAGGCCTGGAGCTGACTGTAGTTCAGATCACGAACTACTTCTTGCACAATTTAGGATCAGACTAAAGAGATTAGGGAAGGCCCACAGATCAGCTAGATATGAGCTCACTAATATTCCTAAGGAATATGCAGTGGAGGTGAAGAATCGATTTAAGGGACTGGACTTAGTAGATAGGGTCCCGGAAGAACTCTGGACAGAAGTTGGCAGCATTGTTCAGGAGGCGGCAACAAAATACATCCCAAAGAAAGAGAAAACCAAGAAGGCAAAATGGCTGTCTGCTGAGACACTAGAAGTAGCCCAAGAAAGAAGGAAAGCAAAAGGCAACAGTGATAGGGGGAGATATGCCCAATTAAATGCAAAATTCCAGAGGTTAGCCAGAAGAGATAAGGAATTATTTTTAAACAAGCAATGTGCGGAAGTGGAAGAAGACAATAGAATAGGAAGGACAAGAGACCTCTTCCAGAAAATTAGAATCATTGGAGGTAAATTCCAGGCAAAAATGGGTATGATCAAAAACAAAGATGTCAAGGACCTAACGGAAAAAGAAGAGATCAAGAAAATGTGGCAAGAATATACAGAAGACCTGTATAGGAAGGATAACAATATCGGGGATAACTTTGACGGTGTGGTCAGTGAGCTAGAGCCAGACATCCTGAAGAGTGAGGTTGAGTGGGCCTTAAGAAGCATTGCTAATAACAAGGCAGCAGGAGACGACGGCATCCCAGCTGAACTGTTCAAAATCTTGCAAGATGATGCTGTCAAGGTAATGCATGCTATATGCCAGCAAATTTGGAAAACACAAGAATGGCCATCAGATTGGAAAAAATCAACTTATATCCCCATACCAAAAAAGGGAAACACTAAAGACTGTTCAAACTATCGAACAGTGGCACTCATTTCACATGCCAGTAAGGTAATGCTCAAGATCCTGCAAGGTAGACTTCAGCAGTTCATGGAGCGAGAATTGCCAGATGTACAAGCTGGGTTTAGAAAAGGCAGAGGAACTAGGGACCAAATTGCCAATATCCGCTGGATAATGGAAAAAGCCAGGGAGTTTCAGAAAAACATCTATTTCTGTTTTATTGACTATTCTAAAGCCTTTGACTGTGTGGACCATAACACATTGTGGCAAGTTCTTAGTGGTATGGGGATACCAAGTCATCTTGTCTGCCTCCTGAAGAATCTGTATAACGACCAAGTAGCAACAGTAAGAACAGACCACGGAACAACGGAACAACAATGGGAAAGGAGTACGGCAGGGCTGTATACTCTCACCCTACCTATTCAACGTGTATGCAGAACACACCATGCGACAAGCTGGGCTTGAGGAATCCAAGGCTGGAGTTAAAATCTCTGGAAGAAACATTAACAATCTCAGATATGCAGATGATACCACTTTGATGGCTGAAAGCGAAGAGGAACTGAGGAGCCTTATGATGAAGGTGAAAGAAGAAAGTGCAAAAGCTGGCTTGCAGCTAAACCTCAAAAAAACCAAGATTATGGCAACCAGCTTGATTGATAACTGGCAAATAGAGGGAGAAAATGTAGAAGCAGTGAAAGACTTTGTATTCCTAGGTGCGAAGATTACTGCAGATGCTGACTGCAGTCAGGAAATCAGAAGACGCTTAATTCTTGGGAGAAGAGCAATGACAAATCTCAATAAAATAGTTAAGAGCAGAGACATCACACTGACAACAAAGGCCCGCATAGTTAAAGCAATGGTGTTCCCCGTAGTAACATATGGCTGCGAGAGCTGGACCATAAGGAAGGCTGAGAGAAGGAAGATCGATGCTTTTGAACTGTGGTGTTGGAGGAAAATTCTGAGAGTGCCTTGGACTGCAAGAAGATCAAACCAGTCCATCCTCCAGGAAATAAAGCCAGACTGCTCACTTGAGGGAATGGTATTAAAGGCAAAACTGAAATACTTTGGCCACATAATGAGAAGACAGGACACCCTGGAGAAGATGCTGATGCTAGGGAGAGTGGAAGGCAAAAGGAAGAGGGGCCGACCAAGGGCAAGGTGGATGGATGATATTCTAGAGGTGACGGACCCGTCCCTGGGGGAGCTGGGGGTGTTGACGACCGACAGGAAGCTCTGGCGTGGGCTGGTCCATGAAGTCATGAAGAGTCGGAAGCGACTAAACGAATAAACAACAACAAAGCCAGTGAAATTATTCACATAGTTCACAATCTACCCATCATACCTCTATTTTTCAGCTCATTGTTGAATTTAGAGTCTTATGTGGAGGTAGGCAACCTGATAACTCCCAGACATTTAGGGCTACATTGTCTCAAATCACAGAATATTAGACAGGCTGATTGGGACTGATGATAATTATATCCTAACCTGCTCGGCTTCATCAATTCCCTGTTTTTTGTTATCCTTTAGCTATTTTTGTCGACTAGATTCATGCAACATAAAAACAGAGCAGTATTATCCTATCTGCAGAGGAGCCATTGTCTAGTGGTGCATGAAATCACAAATTTAATTTGTAGTATTGCCAGCTAAAAGGATCTCAGGTCCTCAAAAAGATATTTGCCTGCCTCTTTGATGAGTGAATGTCAGTCAGATTGGAGAGTATAAATATTAATACATGACTTGAGGGACTAAATGTCTGACTTGGTATAGGATTTGTTGTAGGGTCCATGGGAAATCTGTGATAGAATTTTGTATGTTGTGTATATTATATAGAATTACTTGTTTTAAATATTAGATAAATCATGCAGAGGGGAGAGGGGAAAGTAAACTTTTTCCTTTTATTTTGTGTCCCTAATTTAAATCCCCCTTCCTTCCCCAAAGGTGCTATTCGTTCCAACAAAGAGCACATACAAATACACTGGTAGTTCTCATACCAAATTTGCAACCTAAATAAATAACATGAAAATTGAACAACTATTATGAAATTTTCATGCAGTATGTATGATTCACAGATATATGACCGGATTCTTTCCATTTCCTCTCGGGAAGGTGAGACAATTGAATTAGAAAAGCCTGTTATGGCAGAAGGTAATGTAGAAGTTTGGCTCAATTCACTTTTAAAGGAGTCCCAGTCCTCTCTGCACCTTGTGATTCGACAAGCAGCTGCAAATATTCAGGAAGCAGATTTCCAATTAATTGAGTTTCTTACTACCTTCCCTGCCCAGGTGAGTTATCCCCTTCCTTCTTCTCAATAGAGATGGCATGATTCTAGATTTCCAAGGGTTGTGTTTGCTACAAATTAGTATACACTAATATAGACAGAAATACTTTTATCATGAATTATTTCCAGTAAATACTCCAGTTGGCATTTAAGAGATGTGATTAAATTTAATAGAGCTTCAGAAGGAATAGTACGTAATTTGTTAATGTGGTTCATCTTTAGCTCTTAACTTGGGGTTGGAGTTCTTATGAAATAGTATTAGTTCCCTGTCTTGAAAAAATAAGGGGTATACTTTTGGGGTTTCCAAGCTGTCTAAAAAAATGCCTACATTAAATACTTCATAAGCCTTCCACCGCATGATATTAAACGTGTGGCTTGCAATAATGTCACCTTTCAAAAAACAAACAAAATAAATAAAACCTGAAATTAAGACCTGAGGAAACTAATCAAGGACAGAGATAATTCCATTCCTTCTACATGATGAAAGGATGTCTTTTCTTGTTGAGGTGGGAGACCATAACACTGCACAGTCCTTGGGTTCCAGGTTAGCTTAGGAGGAGAGCATTTAGTAAGGAAGGTCTTCTGCACCTTGCACCTGTTCCCTTCAACATCACTTGTAACAATTGCTCTCATTTCATTTCAGATCTACTCTTTGGGTACTTCTTCTAATCCTGCAGGCAGAAATGTTTATAGATTCTCATTATCAGTTGATAGTGGGTATTCTCCCTGAAATAGTTCATTTGCTTTGCTCTTTGTTGCCTACTCCTGCTTCCTCTGAGGAAGTACCATTTGGTTCCCAGTGCAGTTTAGGGTGGTCCATGTTTGCATGTTGCTGAGCCATTCTTGTGATGGAGCATTTGGTGCAAAACCCTGTGTCATTTTATACTCCACAATTCCTCTGACTACATCAATTAAGGCTTGTGCAAATATGGGGATAAAGCCACCATCTTTTCTGATGTGTGAATGGGCAGAGTAGGGGGTTGGGTTGGGAGAAGATTATTCAACCTAGTTTCAGTTTTCATGTGTGTATAAAAACCCATAGATAAAATTAATTCTTAAAGTATAATGATTCTGTTGGTTGGCTGAGTAAAAAGGATTTGGAAAGCTTAACAATTAACACTATAAAAACTAATACAAATTATTTCTTAAGGTTGGCTTGCTGGGTATTCAAATGATCTGGACACGAGAAGCTGAAGAAGCTTTGACCAATGCAAAATATGACAAAAAAGTGATGCAGAAAACAAATCAGTTTTTTTTAGAACTCTTGAATACCCTGATAGACATGACTACCAAGGATCTGAGTTCTGTGGAACGCATTAAATATGAGACACTGATCACAATTCATGTGCACCAAAGAGACATATTTGATGACCTGGTAAAAATACATTATTTAATATTTAAATAACTGCTAGCGAAAGGCTGAATTCTTTTGACTAAGATGTTTCTAGGATGTATAAATGTAATCAATGCAGTCAGTCATTTTGGGCCAAATGTTACTAAGCCTGTTAATGTTCATAAAGCTTCTTTGATATTATAATCTAATATGTTTCTTGTTAAGCTTGACAACAGCTACTGATACAATCCTATTTTCCATTGGAAATAATAATTTCAGGGATTTTCCTATGCAGTAAGTCCACATTACTCTTCATTTGATCTACTCAGGGCCTGTAGGCATAATTTTGTGGCTGAGGGCTACTTTAGTCCTATAGATGGACCCCAAAAAGAAAGTGGCTGGGACCAGAGGAAAATAATGGTTCATGTCTATTTTCTAAGTATATACTATAATTCACCATTAACTTCCAAAATCCAGTGAAGTTATATTTGCTCTTAATCATAAATATCCATTACTCAGATTTAATGTATTATAAATCAGGTTAATCACTTGATTATTCAGTTTCTTCAAGGCACGTCCACAGCAGAATAAAAACAGCAACTTTAGTCAAAGCCCGTTTTGGGGTAGGGTCAGAAATAGAGATTGTACCATATATTTACTGAATGTACAGGTCTCAGAAATTATTTAAACTCAGTATCAGTTTTGTACTCCCATTCCATTCTGTTGTTACAACAAAGATGATCTAACTTTGCATTTGGAAGTAGCTGCTTCCAAGCAATAAACAGAATGCTTGTCTGTACATTTAGTACTTACCCTGATATTGATGTATGATAGCACAATCCCTTATTTCCAGTGTCGTATGCATATCAAGAGTCCTACAGATTTTGAGTGGCTGAAACAATGCAGGTTTTATTTCAAAGATGATGCAGATAAGATGATGGTTAATATCACAGATGTGGCCTTCATATATCAAAATGAATTTCTGGGCTGTACAGACCGACTTGTCATCACACCTCTCACAGACAGGTGAGAAATACAGGAATATTTTACAGGTTGAAAAAAGATATGCTGACGCTATGCGGTGTCATTTTCCAGTGCTGATTATGGAGAACTTCTCATGAAATTTTAATGAACATTCAGTGGGAGATAAAGGAGCCTCATTTGGGCTTGTCCAGATCAGGAAACAGACCTTACAAGAAGACTAAAACTAAAGTTTATTGAGATAGGCTATATTAACAGAATCGTGTAAGTTTGATTGGGTTTTTTGCTCCTCCTTCTCATACCCCAGTGAATCAGGGAGGAGCCAGCCTGAGTCTCTTCCTAAAACTGACTCCTTTCCCAGGGCTCAAGGAATGCTTCTGCCCTTTTTGTTTTTGTAACAGTTTCTGAACATTGTGTGATGTACCTGTTGTTGTTTATTCGTTCAGTCACTTCCAACTCTTCGTGACTTCATGGACCAGCCCACGCCAGAGCTTCCTGTCGGTCGTCAACACCCCCAGCTCCCCCAGGGACGAGTCCGTCACCTCTAGAATATCATCCATCCACCTTGCCCTTGGTCGGCCCCTCTTCCTTTTGCCTTCCACTCTCCCTAGCATCAGCATCTTCTCCAGGGTGTCCTGTCTTCTCATTATGTGGCCAAAGTATTTCAGTTTTGCCTTTAATACCATTCCCTCAAGTGAGCAGTCTGGCTTTATTTCCTGGAGGATGGACTGGTTTGATCTTCTTGCAGTCCAAGGCACTCTCAGAATTTTCCTCCAACACCACAGTTCAAAAGCATCGATCTTCCTTCTCTCAGCCTTCCTTATGGTCCAGCTCTCGCAGCCATATGTTACTACGGGGAACACCATTGCTTTAACTATGCGGGCCTTTGTTGTCAGTGTGATGTCTCTGCTCTTAACTATTTTATTGAGATTTGTCATTGCTCTTCTCCCAAGAATTAAGCGTCTTCTGATTTCCTGACTGCAGTCAGCATCTGCAGTAATCTTCGCACCTAGGAATACAAAGTCTTTCACTGCTTCTACATTTTCTCCCTCTATTTGCCAGTTATCAATCAAGCTGGTTGCCATAATCTTGGTTTTTTTGAGGTTTAGCTGCAAGCCAGCTTTTGCACTTTCTTCTTTCACCTTCATCATAAGGCTCCTCAGTTCCTCTTCGCTTTCAGCCATCAAAGTGGTATCATCTGCATATCTGAGATTGTTAATGTTTCTTCCAGAGATTTTAACTCCAGCCTTGGATTCCTCAAGCCCAGCTTGTCGCATGATGTGTTCTGCATACAAGTTGAATAGGTAGGGTGAGAGTATACAGCCCTGCCGTACTCCTTTCCCATTGTTGTTCCGTTGTTCCGTGGTCTGTTCTTACTGTTGCTACTTGGTCGTTATACAGATTCTTCAGGAGGCAGACAAGATGACTTGGTATCCCCATACCACTAAGAACTTGCCACAATGTGTTATGGTCCACACAGTCAAAGGCTTTAGAATAGTCAATAAAACAGAAATAGATGTTTTTCTGAAACTCCCTGGCTTTTTCCATTATCCAGCGGATATTGGCAATTTGGTCCCTAGTTCCTCTGCCTTTTCTAAACCCAGCTTGTACATCTGGCAATTCTCGCTCCATGAACTGCTGAAGTCTACCTTGCAGGATCTTGAGCATTACCTTACTGGCATGTGAAATGAGTGCCACTGTTCGATAGTTTGAACAGTCTTTAGTGTTTCCCTTTTTTGGTATGGGGATATAAGTTGATTTTTTCCAATCTGATGGCCATTCTTGTGTTTTCCAAATTTGCTGGCATATAGCATGCATTACCTTGACAGCATCATCTTGCAAGATTTTGAACAGTTCAGCTGGGATGCCGTCGTCTCCTGCTGCCTTGTTATTAGCAATGCTTCTTAAGGCCCACTCAACCTCACTCTTCAGGATGTCTGGCTCTAGCTCACTGACCACACCGTCAAAGCTATCCCCGATATTGTTATCCTTCCTATACAGGTCTTCTGTATATTCTTGCCACCTTTTCTTGATCTCTTCTTTTTCCGTTAGGTCCTTGACATCTTTGTTTTTGATCATACCCATTTTTGCCTGGAATTTACCTCCAATGATTCTAATTTTCTGGAAGAGGTCTCTTGTCCTTCCTATTCTATTGTCTTCTTCCACTTCCGCACATTGCTTGTTTAAAAATAATTCCTTATCTCTTCTGGCTAACCTCTGGAATTTTGCATTTAATTGGGCATATCTCCCCCTATCACTGTTGCCTTTTGCTTTCCTTCTTTCTTGGGCTACTTCTAGTGTCTCAGCAGACAGCCATTTTGCCTTCTTGGTTTTCTCTTTCTTTGGGATGTATTTTGTTGCCGCCTCCTGAACAATGCTGCCAACTTCTGTCCAGAGTTCTTCCGGGACCCTATCTACTAAGTCCAGTCCCTTAAATCGATTCTTCACCTCCACTGCATATTCCTTAGGAATATTAGTGAGCTCATATCTAGCTGATCTGTGGGCCTTCCCTAATCTCTTTAGTCTGATCCTAAATTGTGCAAGAAGTAGTTCGTGATCTGAACTACAGTCAGCTCCAGGCCTTGTTTTTACCGACTGTACAGATGTCCGCCACCTTTGGCTGCAAAGGATGTAGTCAATCTGATTTCGGTGTTGTCCATCTGGTGAAGTCCATGTATAAAGCCGTCTCTTAGGTTGTTGGAAGAGAGTGTTTGTTATGCAGAGTGAATTGTCTTGGCAAAATTCTATCAGCCTATGTCCTGCTTCATTTTGTTCTCCCAGGCCATACTTACCTGTAATTCCAGGTGTCTTTGACTGCCCACCTTAGCATTCCAGTCTCCTGTGATGAAAATAACATCTCTTTTAGGCGTGTGGTCCAGTAGGTGCTGCAGATCCTCATAGAACTGCTCTACTTCAGCTTCTTCAGCATTTGTGGTTGGGGCGTATATTTGGATCACTGTGATGTTAGATGGCTTGCCCTGAATTCGAATTGAGATCATTCTGTCATTTTTTGGGTTGTATCCAAGCACTGCTTTAGCCACTTTACTATTAATTATGAAGGCTACTCCATTTCTTCTGTGGTCCTCTTGTCCACAGTAGTAGATCTGGTGGTCATTTGATGTGAAGTGGCCCATTCCAGTCCATTTCAGTTCACTGATGCCCAGAATGTCTATCTTTAATCTTGACATCTGTAATGATTGCCTAAACCCAAATACTCAGTCTCACAAGCTCGGGCTTAAAGATAACTGATTTATTAAAGGAATAGTATGCAAATACAGAGAAAGCTGAGAATGAGCAAAAGCGCGCCAAATACAAACTTAAAAGCCTTGCTTGTGAGCAGGTCCCGCCCCGTCGCCCGTCAGGACGCTCCCCCTCCCAGGTGCTGGAAGCCGTTAGACGCGCCTGGGAAAGTAACCTTGAACAGGAGCGCAAACCCAAACATGCATTCCAAGCCCTCAAAACAAGAGAGGGCGAAAGAATGGAAAAACCCCGGGTGAAAGAACACGGAACAGAGAATGACATGTGAAACGTTACAATGTTAACCATACATTAGAATGAGAACATGACATATTGCCCCCCCAAAAGAAATTAGGGAGCTGGTTTGTTAGGATAGGCAGAGTGAAATTGGGCTACGAGACGAGGAGAATGCACGTCTGGAGCAGCAACCCATTCAGGATGAGGGAAATGTTTCCAGCGGATGAGGTATTGCAGAGTGGAGCGCTGGCGTCGGGAATCAAGGATAGATGCCACCTCGAAGTGTTGCTGGTTGTCAATCATGAGGGGAGGTGGAGGAATGGGCTGCGGATGCCAACGGTCCGACGATAGGCAGGGTTTGAGTAAACTACAATGGAAAACAGGATGCAAACGTTTAAGGTTGTGAGGTAAATCAAGTTTAAACGTAACAGGGTTGAGTTGAGCAACAATTGGAAAAGGACCGACAAATTTAGGACCAAGTTTTTTAGAGGGTTGTGGGGACTTGATAAACTTAGTTGATAAGTAGACTTTATCCCCGACCGCAAAGGATGGTTCCGGGGACCGCTTTGCATCGGCATGGCGTTTATAGGTAGCCTGGGCATGGCGGAGAGCGAGTAGAATATTAGACCATGAGTCTTTGAGAGAGTCTGCCCAGTCAGCGAGGGTGGCTGGTAGCGGTTGAGGATGAGGAAGTTCAGGAATCGGAACAAAGTCACGTCCAAAAACTGTTTTAAAGGGAACTTGACCAGTGGTTTGATGAATGGAATTGTTGTAAGCGACCTCAGCAAATGGGAGTAAATCGACCCAGTTGTCTTGCTGGTAGTTAACAAAAGCTCTGAGGTATTGTTCCAATGTAGAATTAACCGCCTCTGTAGATCCGTCCGTTTCTGGATGCCAGGCGGTAGAAAGCGATTGTTTTGTACCCAAAAGTTTCAAAAATGCCCGCCAAAATTGTGACGTAAATTGTGTGCCTCTGTCACTCACCAAACGGGCGGGGATACCGTGGAGGCGGTACACGTGGATGAGGAAGAGGCGTGCCAGCTGTTGCGCGGTGGGGATAGAAGCGCATGGGATAAAGTGGGCTTGTTTGGAGAAAAAGTCTTTGACGACCCAAATGACAGTTTTGCGTTGACTAGGGGGTAGATCAACGATAAAATCCATGGAGATATCCTGCCAAGGGACAGATGGAGTGGCCACAGGTTGAAGGAGACCCTGGGGCTTGCCCGGTTTGCGCTTTATCGCCGCACATACAGGGCACGCAGTGACATATTCCTTCAAGTCTTTAAGTAAAGTTGGCCACCAGAATTGGCGGCGAACGAGGTGCAAAGTTTTCACGTAGCCGAAATGCCCAGCTAGCTTGTCATCGTGGCAGCGCTGGAGTATGGTTTTTCGCATTGATTCAGGTACATAGAGACGATCGTTGCGCCAGGCAAGATCATCGGTGAAAGTTAAAATGTGTCTATAGGCTTGCAACCAAGTATCTGTTTTAAGTTGGGAGAGCAACTGTTGTTGCAAATCGGAGGGAATTGACAAGGGAGGCGGGCGGCTGGAAGGCGGAGCAGCTGGAGGCGGAGTTGATTGCGCTCGGGTCTGGCTGCGAGTCACCGCTGCCAAACCTAATTGTTTGTCGGTCCAGACGGTGCCTTGGACCGTTGGCCCTGGGCCAGCATCTTGGGGTCTGCGCGATAGTGCATCAGCTAAGAAATTTTTTCTGCCTGGTATAAATTTAAGGGTGAAGTCAAAGCGGTTGAAAAACTCAGCCCAGCGCAGCTGTTTGGGACTGAGTTTTCGACTGGTGCTTAAAGCTTCCAGATTTTTATGGTCAGTCCAGACTTCAAAAGGGTTTGAAGTGCCTTCCAATAGGTGTCGCCACGTCTCTAACGCTGTTTTTACAGCAAAAGCCTCCTTTTCCCAAACATGCCATCTTCTCTCTGTTTCCGTGAATTTGCGAGAGAGGTAGGCACAGGGTTTTAAAGCGCCGGATTGGTCAGCTTGTAATAGAATTGCTCCTATGGAAAAATCAGAAGCATCGACTTGTACCACGAAGGGTTTAGAGGGGTTTGGATGCTGTAAAATCGGTTCTGTGGTAAAGATTTGTTTTAGCGCTTCAAACGCTTGCTGACAGGCGGGAGTCCATTTAAGGAGCGCGCCTGGGTTCTTTGAACGTCGCGTATCCCCCTGTCCTTTAGTTTTTAACAGTTCAGTAAGGGGGAGGGCGATTCCCGCAAAATTTTGGGCGAATGTTCGATAGAAATTAGAGAATCCAAGGAAACTCTGTAATTGTCTCCTGGTACGGGGAGGTTCCCATGCCACGATGGCTTCTACTTTTGCAGGGTCCATTTCAATGCCCTGAGCTGAAATCCGGTACCCTAGGTAATCAATTTGCGACTGATGAAAGGCACATTTTGACAGTTTTGCATACAGCTGTGCTTTTTGCAATTTAGCTAGTACCTGACGCACCAGGTGGATATGTTCTGACATGGTTTCAGTGTAAATCAATACATCATCCAAATATACCAGTACCCCTTTAAATAGGTGGTCATGCAAGACCTCATTGATTAGTTGCATAAAAACCCCAGGTGCCCCAGATAACCCAAATGGTAAGACTTTATATTGGAAAGCCCCAAGAGGACAGTTGAACGCTGTCTTCCACTCATCCCCTTCCCTTATGCGAATGCGAAAGTAGGCTTCTCTCAAATCCAGTTTTGAAAAGATTTTGCCTCTGGCCAGATGTGATAACATATCTTTGATCAGGGGCAAAGGATATTTATTTAATATTGAGACCGCATTGAGCCCGCGGAAATCGGTACAAAGCCTTAATGACCCATCCTTTTTTGGCCTGAATAGGACAGGCGCTCCTACCGGGGAATTTGCCGGCTCAATGAAACCTCTAGCTAGATTTTTGTCAATGAACTCCCTTAGCGTGGTAAGCTCTTTGGGAGACATGGGGTATATTTTTGGGTGAGGCAATTTTACATTTGGTAAAAACTCAATGGCACAGTCCGTTTTTCGGTGGGGTGGCAAGCGATCTGCTTCCTTTTCCCCAAATACTTCAGCAAAATCTTGGTACTGATTGGGTAGCCCCTCAAGAGGTTGAAGCGTTTGCACAGTGGTATACGCTACCCCACCACCCTCCATGTCCTCCAGTAGGTCCTTTTCGGGTACTTTGTAAAATCCATCTGCAAACGTCACAGTTCTATGCAGCCAGTTGATAAAAGGGTTTTGCTTCACAAACCAAGGCATCCCCAAGATTACCAGAGGACCCCCCACTGGAGCTACCACAAATGGCAGCTTTTCCTGATGGGAGCCCATCTGCAAGGCGACCAGTCCCGTGGAAAGATTGACTGCCTTCCCTCCCGCCATAGTTCCATCCAATTGGGTGAAAATCATGGGTCTTGGCAAAGGGAACGTGGGCAGTTCCAGAGCCGCTACGACATCAGGGTGCATCAGGGAACGGGAGCAACCCGAGTCTAGCATGGCCCACACTTCCACCGTTTTGGTTTTTGAGCTTAGTTTAACTTTAACAGTCAGTGTGGGGAAGTTTCCACTCACCGAATCATGGTTACGCCCGGTTTCTTCCACCTGCCCTAGGGCGCCCTTCAGGGCAGGTGGTAGGCTTTTCCCGCCGGCTGCTCGAATTGCAACTCTTCCTCCTCTTCACCGAAGGGAAGGTCTGGGGGGTCCAGTTCCGCGAAGGCTGCCTTCAGTTTTCGCGGTGGAGCAGGAGCAGGCGTCTTTACCGTGGGTTTCGTCTGTCGTTCCTCTGGACGGCGTCTTGGGCACGAAGTGGCTCGATGTCCTTCTTTCCCACATCTGAGGCACTGACCCTTGGAGAACCGTTGCTCCCTCTCTTCTTCCCAGGTTTTTGGTTTGGGGCGGCTGGCAAGTCCAGATGTGCGCGCCCCTCTAGCGAGACGTGTTTGTCGAAGCTCCTTGGTATGGGCATAGGTTCGTAGGGCATTTTCTGCGCTTCCCGCCAACTGAATCCACCCATATAGCGTTTTGGGATCGTCTCTGCCTAGCGCCCATCGAAGGATTTCGGGTTCTAGCCCCTGCTTGAACAATTCGATGATTGTTGGCTCAGACCAGTCTTCCACTTTTCCTGCTAAAGCTTTAAACTCCAACGCATATTTAGCAACTGAGAGGGACCCTTGGTAGAGTTTGCGCAGGTCATTTTTGGCCGTTTCTTGAGCTAGGGGGTCTTCGAAATGCTCCTTGAGTGCCCACAAAAATTCATCAAAGTCCTCTAACTCAGTTGCCTCAGCTTGGCATAGTTGCACATACCAATCTGCTGCCCTTCCTCTCAGCTTGTTGGCAATGAAATTGACCTTGCCGTGTTCAGACTGAAAGTTCCGACCCCAATCTTCTATATAATGCTTGGCATTCGTAATAAAGAAGGAGAGCGTTGCGGGATCTCCATCAAACTTCACTCCAAATGGTGGGAAGGTTCTTGCCGGCTCAGCTGGCTGTGGCGGTGCCGCGAATGACAGCGTACGCCGAGCCCCCACAGGTAGTCGATCCCTAGGGGGTCTTGCCTCTCGCTCTCCCCTTTGATGGGCTGATCGAGTCTTACTTCTCCCCCGGGTCGACAGGGTGCTGTGCCTGGGGTACTGTGACGGCTCTTCCTCCCAATCCTCCGGGGTGGGCTCTGCCCCTCTGGGCTGATCCTCTCTGGGTAGATCCTTGAGGATCGTCACTATTAAATCCATTTTATCTTCCAATGCCCTCATACGGGCCGGAGTGACCGGCTCCTCCTGGGGTTGGTTGGTTATCACCACCTTTGGTGACAAGGGGACTTCGTGCTCCCAGGCCAATTGGGGAGACCCCCTCCCCGTGGTTCTTTCCATAACAGATCTCTGTTCACTCCTAAGACTCTCCTGTATGGATGTTAGCAGCTCGTCCAATTGGGTATCTCGCAACTCCCGACGTGCTGCTCTTTGCGCTCTCGAGGTTAGCGCTGGCCGGCTTTTGGCCACCTCCCGCTCTTCTTCGCCTCCCTCACTTACGCGAAATTGAGGTTCTGTCATCGCTGGCGTTCCCTCTTATCCAAGGATTGGATGGGGCCAGCGGAAAATGGAAAAAAAAATGATTCTCAGCTTTATGTAATGATTGCCTAAACCCAAATACTCAGTCTCACAAGCTCGGGCTTAAAGATAACTGATTTATTAAAGGAATAGTATGCAAATACAGAGAAAGCTGAGAATGAGCAAAAGCGCGCCAAATACAAACTTAAAAGCCTTGCTTGTGAGCAGGTCCCGCCCCGTCGCCCGTCAGGACGCTCCCCCTCCCAGGTGCTGGAAGCCGTTAGACGCGCCTGGGAAAGTAACCTTGAACAGGAGCGCAAACCCAAACATGCATTCCAAGCCCTCAAAACAAGAGAGGGCGAAAGAATGGAAAAACCCCGGGTGAAAGAACACGGAACAGAGAATGACATGTGAAACGTTACAATGTTAACCATACATTAGAATGAGAACATGACAACATCTCACCAATAACCACATCCAATTTGCCCTGGCTCATAGATCTTACATTCCAGGTTCCAATGGTGTGTTGATCCTTAGAACATCGGATTCGCCGTTCACCACCAGCACCGTCGGCCGCTAGCCGTCCTTTCGGCTTTGAGCTAGCTGCGTCATCACGTCTGGGGCTAGTTGAGCTCATCCTCTGTTCCTCCCCAGTAGCATTTTGACCATCTTCCGACCTGGGGGTCTCATCTTCCGATGGTATACCGACATATCTCTGGTTGTACTGATCCATTTAGTTTTCACGGCAAGAATACTGGGGTGGGTTGCCATTACCTTCCCCAGGGATCGCATTTAGTCTGACCTCTCTGTCATGACCTTCCCGTCTTAGGTGGCCCTTCACGGTTTAGCTCATGGCATCATTGAGGTGCTCAAGCTCCAGCACCACGACAAGGTAACGATCCTTTGCTGAAGTGAGGTACCTACCCAAACTCAAATGATGGAAAATATAGTTGGATTTACAGAATACAGTACAAAAAGGCTGTATCAAAATTGATTCTCCAGAAATAATGCTAAAAGAGGCCAACCAGACTGTACTGAACATGTCAGGCAACAGATATAGCCTGTAACTGACTGAAATGGGCATGTAAGCATCTAGTCAGAGAGGATACCATGAAATAGCTTTCTCTTTTGCAGTACCTCCCCATGTCACTTTTCCTTGCATTTTAGTACCTTTAAGTCTCCCACATGGCCATAAGAAGAACTTATTCTATGCTCCTTATTTCCTCGTAGGTGTTACATTACTTTGGCTCAAGCATTAGGGATGAGCATGGGAGGAGCACCAGCAGGACCTGCTGGGACTGGCAAAACAGAAACAACAAAAGACATGGGAAGGTGCCTTGGAAAATACGTTGTGGTCTTCAATTGTTCTGACCAGATGGATTTTCGAGGACTGGGAAGAATCTTCAAAGGTCAGGATGTTCTTTTTTATGGAAGGAGACATTTTTGTAAAATTCATTATTATTGCAATAATGGATGAACAGCATGTATTAACTTGGATATGAAAGTGAGAGTATGCTGGCATAGAAATGCTGGGAAGGGAGGGAACAAAATGTCTCACAATATTTCCTTTCCAAACTGTATGTATTCAAAATCAATAGTCTTGGATGTGACAACAAGGATATACTTATTAACAAATGTGTCCATTGTGTGTAGTTGCATCCATCTCAGATTAATCATTGCTAATCATCTTTTCATATAAGAGGTCCATGCTGGCACATGGTTCATATTAAACAGAAAGGCACAGGAATAAATAAAAGCAAAGTTAAAAATGCAAGGCTATATAGGGAAAAGGAACCAAATGCTATCTAGTTCAGCAGCTTGCCCAGCATGACAAGTCATTTGCTTCTTTTAGGCACCTTGATTTTAATCCTTTTATCTGCACAAACATCATAAATACAGCTCCAACTTTCTCTGAAGTTTAACCTTTTTTTAATTCACAAAAACTCTGACTTTTTTAATTATGCAAAATGAGTGCAGGGCTGACTCCTTTTAACATCAACTTTTTCTCTGATTTAAGGTCTTGCTCAGTCTGGATCCTGGGGCTGCTTTGATGAATTTAACCGCATTGATTTACCAGTGCTGTCTGTTGCTGCACAGCAAATTGCGATTGTTTTGACCTGTAAGAAAGAGCGCAAGAAGAACTTCATTTTTACTGATGGTGATCATGTAGAAATGAATCCTGAATTTGGCCTTTTTTTGACAATGGTGAGCACCCCAAGTTCAGTGGTGAATTACATATATTGGTTTAGCAATATCATATGTGAAATATGGAACAAAGTTAAGACTTTTCTGGAAGTTCCAGCTCTGACCTACTCTAAATTCCAGAAACACAAAAACTCTGATGCCTGTCAAGAGGAAAGCATTTTTTACCTTTTGGGTTATATGGTCTTCTATATGTTGGTATATCATTGTTAATTCTGCAAGGAATAAGCCACAGAAACACCCTGGCGCCATGGTAACGAATTGTTTCTTAATTGTTTGGCAGAGTGAAAAGGTCAGGCTTCATTGTTCTCAGGTTGGGGTGTGGAAAAGGTTAAGTGTTGGATGACCAAAGAAGCAAAAGACTGCTTGCATGCTTGGGGAACTTGCCTGGACTTGCTCCCAGTGGTTTCAGTTTCTGTTTCTGTTTCAGCTCGGCAGCAGCTCTGTTGCTCAGTGCATGTGCATGTGTGTGTGTGAGCTTGTAAATATGCCTTTTTTTTTTTTAATTGTATGGCCTAGTAGTTCAGCGTTTGTGCTGTTTTCTTCTTGCTGGGAAATCCTTGTGAGGTCCAGCAGCCAGATGTGTAGACTATTTAGCCATGACAAGTCATGTTGCCCAGGGTGCACCATGAGGAGGCTAGTCTACATTGTACCAAGTTGGGCTGAGAGAAAGTGACTGACCCTAGGTTGCCCAGCCAGCTTTCATGCCTAAGGCGGGACTAGAACTCTCAGACTCCTGGTTTCTAGCCCAGCACCTTAACCACTAGGCCAAACTGGCTCTCTTGTATTTATATATGGCGTTCTTGTATTTAGAAGCTTTTGAGCCCATCCAGAGACCTGGATGAGGAAACTGTTTATGTTCTCTTATGTTTTGTTGGAATACAACTTTTTCGCTGAAATGCCTGGTGTCTCCTTTCTGAGCCCTCGTGCTTAACGCTTTCCAGCACTCTGCACATGCTTCATGTGCACCAACACTATATTCAGGGCAGATCCAGAAAATATCCTGAAATCATGCAAGCCATGAGATCCAGATTTCAAGCTGCTGGCACATTTTCCAGAGAGCAATACTTATTTTTGAAGGCATTTGAATGTTTCAGAGTTGCTCGGTTATTAGATGTTCTTCTGTTGTTCTTGCAGGAGGAGATTGACACATGATGATGCTTGATTCATTTTTGATTATAGAAAACATATTAATTAAAATAGCTCATACTGAAAGAGAAACTAAGTGATTTCTCTTTTACACTGGAAATTGGGTTACTTGGCTCAAAACTTTGCATTGAAAGTTGTAGAATGAAGGGACTTCATTGGGACCTTGAAAGGGTACAGAGGGAATGAATTATAAGTATGCAGAAATATATTTCAGATGTGACTTGGCATTGATAAATCTGGAACAAAATGATTTACTTATGGCCTGGTGGCAGAAAAGACCAGCCTGCCTAATGGGACAAATTGGGGGAAATGTTGTAATTGAAGATGGCTGGTGTTATGGACCTTTTGGGTATTCCCACTTTTATCAGTAGAGCAGAGGAGCGCAGGTTTTTCCCAGGTAAAATGCTGCATTTGGTCACTTAAGGGCATGCTGAAGACCACACTGCAAAAGTAATGACCAAAAACTTAATTTGATTTCATACACAATATATTAATTGAAAAAAAAACTACATACAGTTAATATATTTACTGTCCAGTCATGTATCCAGTTATGGACCTGACCCTATTGGCTTTTTGCAAGGCCTTAAAGATAGTGGTTCTGTCACTGGGCTTGGGGATATGGTTGTGTGGTAGAGCCCATGCAGTGGCTGTGTTAATTGCTGTTGGTGGTTTTTGTACCTCGGCCACTGACTGTATGGGTTTTATATTTTATCTTGTTTTTATATAGTTTTTAACTGTTGTTAGTTGCCCAGCTTCATAAGTCTGAGACAGGCGATCATATAAATTGAAATAATAAATACAAATAAATACAATTATTTTCCCTTTCTATCACTTTAAAAATTACAACATGGTTAAAAAAAACCAAATGGGATATCTGAAGAAAGCATTCCAAGATTTGGGTGGAAGCACTTGCAACATTTTGCCCTCAGGTTATGCACTTCTACACTAAAGGATGTAGATATTGTGACAATGTGTCATGCACTGCCTACCGCTGAGTAAGACACAGACGCTGATTCATAGGAGAGCAGGTTCTGGTTTATTCATACGTAGAGTCAGTTGCGAAAAAAGCTGAGAGTGAGGGGAGCGCGCCGGTGCGGGGTTTAAATACCCCGCGCCGGTCAGCGCCCCCTAACCCTGGGTTACGTCATCCCCCCTTTGTCCTGTATACTGTCGTGCCGGTAGGTGAAGGGTTGCGGGGCCCCAGCTGTTGCCCCGGGATCGCCCATCATCGGTTTCCTCCTTCAGCCGGTGATTGCTGTCAGCTGGGCGATCTCCGTTGCGCTTTTGCTAACAGCTTGGGTGTGCCTCGTGATCCGCCTTGTCTTTGTCTTTCCTTCTTTCTCTTTTGTGTCCTGATGGCTGAATCATCCGCCCAGGGTCTGTGTCTGTTGTTGTTCGTGCTATGCTTATCTTGAGTCCCTTCCTCTGCTTCCTCGTTATTGTCATGTGTGCCGTTGTGACGATGTCTTCAGCTCAACGGCACTCATGACACAATGGTCTAATGAATCTAACCTTGAAGATTTGTTAAGGAGGCTTCTTTGATGGTGTGTGGAAGACTAACTTCATAGGCCCTCTGAATTATGGCCTCAGTCTAAAAACAAAATACTTAACCATTTGTGATATATGAAATTAGAAAAATGGCAACAATTTAAACCCCAGAAATATTTCCAGGTCTGAGCAAAACTCACAGGTATTAGCTAGAAAGCCAGAAATACATTTTTCCTTGACCTATTGACCAGCAGCCAATGAACATTCATAGTGATATTTTTCTCAGTATGTAAGTCTATCCAGCGGGACAACTATCAAAGCCATCATACCAATTTTGCCTTATTTAAGACCTTTTTAGGGATTAAGGGCGAGATTAAAGGGAATAAGCCTCTTCTGCAGTTTATTCAAGCCATCCCGTAACTAAAGCAAATCCACATACTAAGCTTGCCTCATTATTGTTTAATTACGTGCCATCAAATGAATGTTGATTCTTTGTGACCACGTAGATAGATTTTCTCCAGGAGGATCTGTCCCCAACCTGGTTCTTCTGATTTTCCAACAGTGCAGCCATAATTGAGTCCATCTACCTTGCTTCTGGTCATCCACTTTTTCTCTTTTCTTCTATGTTTCTGAACATTACAGACTTCTTCATAGGGCTATGCCTATGGATAATGCATCCAAAGTATGATTATTTGGGCATGATCATTTGTGCCTCAAACTGGGGCTGACAGGCTCTTTTAGAATTTCCACCAAGGTAGACAATATTGAATACCAATTACAAATATATGTGATAGCTTTGTATGGGAAGTAGGGTTCTGAAAATTGTGTCTGATCTGAAGTCTAATTCACTTGATAATGATCTATTAAATCAGAACCCTGGGTATGCTGGTCGTCAGGAGTTACCTGAAAACCTGAAAATCAACTTCCGCTCGGTGGCAATGATGGTTCCTGATCGCCAGATCATCATCCGTGTCAAACTGGCTAGTTGTGGCTTCATTGATAATATTGTGCTTGCGAGGAAGTTCTTTACTCTGTATAAACTCTGTGAAGAGCAATTGTCTAAGCAGGTAGGAGAGATTATCTTTTATGAACAATTCTGTTCTGCAAATTAACCAAAGAACAAGCATTAACTGGAACTTAAATGCCATAGATGCCTGCAGCTGTAGAGATGATGTTCTTAGGAATGACAGTGCTACAAAATAATCCTAAGAACCAGGATCTTTTTGAAGGGCAAAAGAAAGTACTGTATTCTTTTTTTTTAATTGACACATAGGAGTTTTAAAGATCTAAAATAACCAAAAACTATTCATTCCTAGAAAGGGAAACATTCCTTTGAGATTTAAGTTTAAACATGACTTTTTTGCAAGGTGCACCAAAGCAGAAGGGGAAAAAATGGGGGAAACCCTGTTCCCCTGCAAGATATTTTTTCAAAGAAATGCATTTATTTTAATATCATACCAAACAACATTTAATTATTATTTTTTAACTGACAAAGGGCAGAAACTGTACTGGTCTATGACTGATTATGTGCCATGAAATTAGTGTCGACTCTTAGTGACCACTGATAGGTTTTCTCCATGAAGATCTCTCCCCAACCTGGCCCTTCAGGTTGTCCAACATTGCGTCCATCGCCATTGTAATTGAGTCCATCCACCTTGCTGCTGGTTGTTCTCTTTCCTTCCAGTACTGGTCTACGCCTTTGAACAAACATATCGCAGCAAAATTAAACATTCAAAGAATGATTATTTTTCTCTGGAGAAGTAATTCCTTTTTTTAAAAAAGAATGCTTCATTTATATTTTTAACGTTTTTTATTGGAACACTGATACATTTTATCAGACTTTTAAAAAAAGCATGAGAGACGTGTTTTCATTTACCTTTTCTTTTTTTGGTAAAATTTCCTTCAGAAAGATAGAACAGATACTTTGCTTTCTCAGATATTTGAAACTAGTGAGATAAAACCAGTTTTCCACAGGGAATGAGTTTTATGTCGGTCTGTTTTTCTGAACCAAAGTAAGTCTGCGGAGGTTCCTAGTGTTTCAGCATTAAGATGGTCTGGTGTGTACAAACACTTTTAAAATCACTATATATAGGTAACCAAATGAGGGCAGTACTAGACACAAAGAGCAATACTGAGCTCCTGTTTAATTCACAGTCTTATTTCAATCAACAAGCTTTATTTTAGCAGTACCAGAAGTGCAAACTATATTTCTCCACATCTGTTCTACATATTACTGTTGCTAGTCCTGGAAAATATATTTTGTTCTGCCACACATTTGCATTACATCACATTATGGGCAAGAGGATTTACTATTATTATTGGGTACTCTGAGCTTATTAGAAATCATTCTACCATTTTCAGTAGGAGTTTTTCAACTGAGTAATGTCCTTACAGTATTTCTAAGCCAACAGATGTTGGAACCCAGAAGGTCTGTTTGCATCCTTGCTTTAATTTTGGTTGCTTTATCTAGAGCTTTTTGTCTTATTCATAGGTACATTATGACTTTGGACTGAGAAATATATTGTCAGTACTACGGACCTTGGGAGCAGCCAAAAGATCAAATCCAGATGACACTGAATCCACTATTGTAATGCGTGTCTTGAGAGATATGAATCTTTCTAAATTGGTAAGCATGAATTCAGGTATTTACCCCTTTGGGGTTTATTAGGATGCTATTCCTTGGTTGGCACTCAGACACTGATTCATTGTGCTCTTTTGCCTTCTCTTAGGCTGGCTGTCATTCTAGCCACCTATATATTAAGTTACGTGTCAGAAATTTGTGGGCAAAACTGGAAGTCTATCTGGACCAGTACAGTAACAAGGGGAGAAGAGACGAGTATGTTCAACCACAGACTTTTAAGCCTAGGTTCTAAACTATGCAGAAATGATAAGATGATGATGATTTATTAAACTTGTATGCCACCTGATTCTCAATGACTAGGATGGAGTAGAGAAAGATAGGAACGTCAGAGTACAGGTGGTAGAGGGAACCAAAGTTAAAAAGAAGAAAATAGTTAGCTGAAAAAAATATTGATGTAGAGAAAGAAAAAAGCACCAGTATAGGATGGAGGAAGAGTAGAAATAGAGAAAAGGAACATATCCAGGCTGCCTATAGAATTAGGGAAAGGAAGTTCTTAGGACTATCAATTAGAGCAGGAGTCAGCAACCTTCTTCTGCACAGGAGCCAGGGGCCATGTCTGTGAAGAGATGGTGGGCTGCTCTTTCCCTCTTTATCAGGCAAATACACTGGCACTTGGGAGGAGTCTTCAGAGTGAGCCATAGAGGTGCATTTGTTTCTTAGGGGAAAGAAAGGGAGGTGCAGCCAAAGGGGAAAATGAGGGTGTGCACCACAGAGTCTTGGGTTGCCTCGTGTGATTGGGGAAAGAAATGGTTATGGAGTTAGGAAAAAGAGACCTCAACAACCAAATTACACTATAAACACACACACACACACACAAACACTTTTTACAGTCTCTTAACACTGTCCAAATCATTACAATTTATTAAAATAGTGCAGTTGTACATCTGACTTAAGATAGAATAACAAATCTTAATTCTTTTTAAGGACCACCATGAGCTGGATGGATATGATTCTTTTTGGGACTACTGGCCAGATGTTTTTTAGGTGGTGGCCTGGATCTTGCCTGTGGGCTGTAGGTTGCTGAGCCCTGAGTTAGAACAATGGTGGTGATCATGATGGCAGGCTTCTCTTGAGACTCCCATTTTGGATAAAAAATACAAAATCCTTAACATGGAGCTCCAAACAACAGTTCTGATAATGATGATTACTGGAATAACCGTAACTTCATGGTCCCATGGAGTGCAGAAAGAGCTTTCTCTTTTACCAAACTCTAAAGTAATGGGTATAACCAGCAAAGCCTATTTGTAGGAGAGGAAAGAAAAGTAGTACAAGGAAATAAAGTTCATATTGGTTTGAAAAAGCTGTGGTTTCCAAAAGTGATGGAGGATGTAGGATTTGAGGAGTCCACACCCAGAACGTTGACACTAAGGAGAAGCATTTCATTAGTTGGGTTCATTAAGGTTCATTCCCACGTGCTCTCTCTGTCTCTGTCATGTATGTTCAATATTACACAAAGATCTTTCTAGTTGGCAATTTTATTTTGCTGCTGCATTTCACCACTGTTTTATTGGTCCGTCGGGATATTGTGTTGGGGCTTATTTTTGTTAGCTGACCTGAGAGTTACAATACTGCAGAACAATATACTGAATTTCCAAAAGGGGTGAATGAATGAACAATTTTTCATATTTTGAGTGTAGAAATCCGTTAGAATAATATATGCTGCAAATTTTCTTTTCAAGACAATTCCTTTTTCATTGTGCTTGGAATGTAACATGCAGCAGATTACTGCTTATCTTCTGTTGCTTTGAACGCTGTGATTTAAATCCCTGTTTTGATGAGGAGCTAGCATTTTCTCTGGTTCCCTGGTTTTGTTAAAGCTCCTTCTTTTGGCATCATTTAGTGTCGTCTTATCCTAACTTTCTGTAAGCCATCTTGTTTGTCAGGGATTTTTTTCCATCTTCCTGAGCTCCAAATAGTTTCTGAAGCATAATTTTTCACACATAGCATACCTGCCTCAGTGAAAGATGGTGGGTCTGGACCAATTACCTTTCGCTATGCACCTTGCACTCTTTCTGAAAACATTTTTTCAGGTATTATAGATGGACTGAGATTAGTTTTTCACAAACTTCTGGGGCCTTATAAATTCTACTATTTTCCCTTTTCTTTTTTAACGATTCCTGTCTTGATAGTGTCTCTGTTTTATTTGCTCTGTCCTTTCTCTGACCTGAGCCTGCAAAATGTGCATTCTTCTTACCAACAATGCAGTAGAAATGTATTTAGATTAGTGAATTGTGGTTCTTCTGTATAGTATAAAATTGTGAATTTACTATTCGGTACTTGCATGTAAGTATTACATGATAGAAAACAGTATTTTTCCTATTATTTTTTATTGCTAGATAGATGAAGATGAACCCTTATTTTTGAGTTTGATAGAAGATCTTTTCCCAAGTATACAGCTTGACAAAGCAGGCTATCCAGAGCTAGAAGCTGCCATTAGCAAACAGGTACTGCTTACAAACATTTATATGTCGTTTCTCTTGCTTCATCATAATCCTCTTGCTAAATCCATAATCTCTTGAAAGCTGCATCAAGTACTTTTCTCAAAGCAAAACTAAAAATGAAAACATCTCATATTGGTAATTTTTTTTGTTTTCCCTTAGCATAACATTTTCTTAGCTAGCTATCTTGTTTTGTGATGAAGATACAATTTGTAATTAAGGACACAGTCCTACCTTGAATTCCACCAGCAAAGAGACAATTCAGTTTGGCAGAAGTTCAGCTATAACCATAGAATAGCGGGTATGTGCCAGTGGAACTGTCTAGATCAGTGTTTCTCAACCTTGGCAACTTGAAGATGTGTGGACTTCAACTCCCAGAGTTCCCAAGTCAGGCATTCTGGGAGTTGGTCCACACATCTTCAAGTTGCCAAGGTTGAGAAACACTGGTCTAGAAGCAAAGATATCCTGGCAGAGTATCTAAAATGGGGTTGGCTATGGACAGCACAGAAAAGGAACATTCCTTTACTGTATGTTAAATTACTCCAAGTGGCAGTAAAAGGTGCAACTTTACACTCAAGGATTTCTTTTCTACTGTCATAAATAGAGAGCGTGTTTTCTTTTAACTGATCAACACATTAGGCCGATTGAACAAATTACATCACTGCAGCCCCACTGTCAACATTGTCACCTGTACTTGTCCTCCCTGATAACTCCTGATGCAGGCATGTTCAAAGAGAAGATCTGGAAGGAGTTTCTGTTCATGTGAGCAGAAGCCTCTTCTAATAAATTCTAATAAAGCAAGGGTAAGGTCTAAGCAGGGATTCTATGTAGATAAAATAATTAGTACTGTAATTCTTGCCAGGTTGAAGCAGCTGGCTTAATTAATCACCCACCTTGGAGACTGAAAGTTATCCAGCTTTTTGAAACACAGCGAGTAAGGCATGGCATGATGGCTCTAGGTCCTAGTGGAGCAGGAAAAACAACATGCATCCACACACTGATGAAATCCATGACAGGTCTGGAAAAGTATTCCTAGGATAAGTAAAATAATCTTTTTTGCATTCTGGTAAAATGAATTAGCAATAAGAGGAAGCTTTTTAAGGACTATGTAGTTGAAACTGTATGGTTTTGCCTGAATAGTTATGTGATTGTTTCTGAAAATATTAGCATTCTTTGTTTTCAGCCATTGTGATGTTCTTGAAATGGTTTGAGAGGACAGTTACTGTGACAACAGCAGAATCTAAACAGATCATTATTCTTAAGAATTATAGGATAAACAGGATGTGTGGGTTGGTTGTTCACACATAACAATAAACTGCACCTTACAAAAACCTTTTAGTATTCTCAGTCATGACTCAGCTCAGAGGTGAGCAAACACACATTTTTCCACTCTGCAGTTTGTGACTTCACCCCATTTTTCAATGACTTGTTGTGTCTACAAGGCCCTTGTAATGCTAGCATACCACCATATAGCTAAATTGTATAAGTGCATTGTTACGGGCCACAGACAGTAAGCTTAGTTATGATATTATAATTCTTTGCATGATCTCTGACAATGTTCTAATGAAAATATTTTTAAAAAAATCTGCAGAGGAAAAAGCTGTACAAATTATTGCTCAGCGGTGGGAGGTAGTGCATGACCATGAAGTGCGTTTCATTGCAAAGCTAAGTTTCATTAGCATGATGCCACAGAGGATGAAAAGTTAGCAAAAACAGTTCCCTTCTGGGAGTGGCTTTGTTACCTGTATCCTTGGTCTAATTGAATAAGCTGCATTTAAACCAGGTTCATATGTCTTGGTCATCCAATCTTGGTATTTCTGTAATCACTTGCACTTATTTCATATTTATTGAATTGCTAATTGGCAGTTATACAGATAGGATTAAGTAAATTTAGTTGAGAGTAATAATTCCAACGTGTTTTTTTTAATGTAAAAGTATGATCAAGGCAATTGAAAGATACATGAGCTCAAATCTTGGAATATACAAAATGCGGCATTCAAAGGTAGGGCCATTTTCTTCAAGAATGTATTTATCCAGCCATCCTGAGGATGGTTCATAATTTTCTGGAAGTAAATCTGGAACAGTAAGTGATTCATGGTGCACTGGGGATGATCTGATGCTGAAAGAAGAACATTATGAGTAATACTGGGTTTTGCACACAGTATTCAACAGTCAGGTGAGATTTCAAAGTGAGGAAAACTGAACTGAAAATTTGATGGCAAGAAAAAAGGCCATTTGGCTGTTTAGGAAATGGCTGCTAACGCAGGGGAGGGTTTTTTTTCCCCCTGTCTCCTGAACTCCCATCTATCAGAACAGGCAGGCTTTTCAGTTAATACTGGCTTAGCAACAATTTCAATCCTTCTCTCTTCATTTATTTGTTGAAATAGTTTTCTAGTTTCTACCCTCCCCATACCTTCCTCTCTTAAAACATACCAGCTGTGGAGAAAAGTAGCCCACTGATGTCAGGAAGCTTTGTATCTCCTTTAGACTGTAGTGATCTCATTGCTGACTTCACAATGCCAAGGGTTCAGCTAACAGCTTTCTGTGCTAGCTAAGCATCTCACTTGCTTAGCCTGCAATTCTGTGCTGCATAATACATTTCAAGGTATTTACTTGTAGAAGGGCTGTGCAGTGCTTCAGATTAAAAAGGATAGAGATACTTCAGAGCATGTGTAGCATCTTTTGCTAGCTCCTTAAACCAAATGTGTCTTTTCTTGAAAGTGCATTGTAGCTGCAGAGAGCAGCCATCCAATCCCAGGAAATGAGACACAACTGCTTTAATCAGTTGCCAACAGATGCAATAAGAATGGCTACATGCTTCAAAATACCTTTTTCCTTCAAATCCAAAGAGCTAGCCAGTCTTTATTGGTAATAACTACCACCTAATGGGTCTTTGCTGCACAAAATCCCTAAATGTACTGTAGATCTAAAGATATTTTTTAAAAACCAATTTAATTACAGTGAAATTTGCTAGAGGTAATATTGTGCTGTGCTTATTTAACACGTTTTGTTAACCTCAAGAATCTATATATGTAAAACAAGTTGCGAAGCCCAAATCATCTTTGTGTGAATCACCCAATATAATTCTTGTAGTAAAAATCAGCCTGTTGATAGAATGCTGTGCTACTGTAGCAATGATTTCAGATTGATTTTCCATTTGACATGTACAGATTGTGGCCAACCCCACCGTGAAATGAGAATGAATCCAAAGGCCATCACTGCACCTCAGATGTTTGGACGCCTTGATGTTGCGACCAATGACTGGACAGATGGGATATTCTCTACTCTTTGGAGGAAAACCTTGAGAGCCAAGAAGGGTACTGTATTAAACTCTAACTGCTGGAGTTATATTTGATTCTTCCTTTCATAGGGAAAATGGATTTTACATCAACATTCTGTAAAGCATCTTAAAATCCAGTTATTCCCCTCATTCCTCCCATTTGTTATAACACTAATCAAGCCACTCCTCAGCATCCTAGCAGAGTCTGAAAGTTGAAGAGGCTCTTGGGACCATATTAGGGATAAGAAGGAGAAGTTGCAATAGCAGATAGGATTGATTTGGAGCAATGGTTACCAACTTGGGGTCCCCAGATGTTACTACAAATCTAGTTATCTCATATAATTGGTGATGCTGGCTAAGAATGCTGGAAATTGTACTTAAAAGCCACCAGCAGACCACATAGTTTGAAGTTACTGTGAGGAGAATGACCTGCTGATCTGGAAGGTACACCTCTATTCCAGTTGGTTGCTGTATTTATCTGATTATTACTGTAATGTGAGCCTCTTCCTTTAGATTCCTGAATAGTAAATTTGCAGATGAGAAATAGATGCATTCTTAAATTCATGGATAAGCCCCAAGTCTTTGTAGCAAGGCTTGGCAACCTTCTCAGCCCCAGAGCCCACAGCAACATTGACTAGCATCCTTAGGCTGTTCACTATGTGTGCACACCTTTCATCCTCCTCATTCTAGGAAAGAGCGCGCAAGAGAAGCAATTCCCATCTCAGTTGCTGAATGGCAGCTTTAACAGATGGGGGAAAAGAATATGAGGATGACTTTTTATTGCCTAGGCCTTGCCTGTCAAGGGCTTTACATGTAAAATAAAAATGTCAAGTATCTTGTAAGTAATGTTTCCCCAGCATAGTACTTGCTTTGAGAAATCTATTACTATTAAATAGAATCTATTTCTGTTAAATAGAATATTCATATTGTGCTTTTGGGAATTGCTGGGGAGAATCAAAGAAAGAAATGATTTAAATGAGGCTTTTCTGCATTTCTCTGCATAGCTTCACAATAGTTATGTGGAGTAGTTTAAGTGGTAACTTGTCTAAGATCATCCATTGATCTTCAGAGCTGCTTGAGAAGTTGATTATAAATATCACATAGCAAATTGGTCTATATTGTCTGTACTTTTTAGTCATATTTATATCTATTCTATGGTGCAGAAAATAGTTATATCACCAAATAATCTCTTTACAAGAAATGTTTTTTTTTCCCCCTTTGGGTATAGGGGAACACATCTGGATAGTACTTGATGGTCCTGTTGATGCCATTTGGATTGAAAATCTAAACTCAGTGCTTGATGATAACAAAACATTGACCCTAGCTAATGGAGATCGGATCCCTATGGCACCAAACTGTAAAATTGTTTTTGAGCCTCATAATATTGACAATGCTTCTCCTGCAACAGTGTCAAGGAATGGCATGGTATTTATGAGCTCATCTGTTCTCAACTGGAGCCCCGTTCTTGAGGTATAATTGCTTTCATGAGTTCAAACTCTTTGTGTCATGAATCACCTTCAGACTGTTAAAAACTTGTTTATGAATGCAATTCTAGAACAGTCTGTAACATACTCTGAATATACATTTAGCTCTCTAATAGATCTATGCATTTGCTTCCATAGGTATTACTTTCAGTGGTTTAGGTACTAAGTACCAACAATCTTGACTACTAACTATCTTAATATTTACAGCCATAATGTCCTAAACCTAAGTGAAGTCATTATCAACTCTGATACAAGATTCTTCTATAGGAATATGATTACCATATCCATACTACGGTGACCTCTGTGGTGACTTACTGTAACATGCTGTACAATTGATTATCCTTAAACTATTAGGAAGGTTTAACCGTGAAAAATGAAGCTGTTTACAGCTTTGCAGGTGTAGAATTCTTGTGTTTGTTGTATCTCCCAATTCAAAGTACTGATGATTACTTTTGAAGTCTTAAAAGGTTTGTGTTCCATATCACTTTCGGCATGCAGTTCAGTACATTGTAATATCATCTTTCATATCTTTCATCTGTCCTGTCAGAGTTTGGAAGCAGCAAAAGCATAAGCAGTTCAAGATCAAAGTCCATAAAAAAATTTCCAGCCAGAAAGTCCCAAAGGAAGCACAAAGAATTGTAGTTAGGTTGGTTCAAAAGTCAAACACCAAACCAGTTCAGGCTCTAGGTAATGTTCCAGAGACCAAAGATGAGAGAACATAAGTTGAAGTCCAGGCAGCCAAGAGATGCTATATCTGAATGGTTCATCAGGCAAGCAGCCAGGCAGGAATAGTTCAAATTGCACATGCTGTCTCCAGCAGTGAGCTACTCTCAAACAGATTGCTTTGTATTGGAGGTACAGCTAGCTCACACTTCACTGAACCTGATCTGGCTGCAGGACCGTCTAGGTATGTTGGGCTTCTCTTACACAAACTTTCATTTCCCAGATGCTTTCCGTTGCAAATGAACTTTTCAGCACTCTTCCGTCTTCAGATTTTCAGTTTGGTGCCATTGTCTTTTACTGAGAGGGTAACTGTACTAATGAGGTTAGATCAGGTTCCTGAGCTACTGGGAATTCATTTTACCTGAGGTCTTGACACTCAACCTGGCTCAATTGTTGCGGCAAGCTCAGCAGGATCATCTGATCATCTTCCTCTTAGTTGCTGTCTTCAGATGAGGCTATGTATCCCTGAAGTCCACTAAAGAGTTCAGGTGGCATGCAAAATATTATCTCATGTTAACTTTCTCCACGCATCAGCTATGTGTATGGAAGGCTAATACATTGGGAAGGAATATGCTTTCTGCTCCCTTATGCCACAAACACATAACTCCATTTCTTACGTTTTGCACATTTCTGAAAATTGTGCTATGTAGTCATCATATAATTGGAAGGCCTTCTGAAAAGGAGTAACATTCACAACTAGAGTGTGCCTTTAGTAACACCTGGCTTCACCTTCTGTTTTATTTCTGCATATGGCTAATATGTGCCTACAGCTCTGCCTTCACCAAATAGTCTAAGAAAGGTTGTAAGGTGAGAGGCAGGAATGTTCAACAAGCCTGTCCATTGATTTCCATAGTAGAAAAGGAACTGAATGTAGGCTTTTTTAATCTTACTCCATGATTGACCATTGAGATATTTACCAAAGTTGGTGTTTCCAAATGAGTTACTCTAAAGGATTTTAATCAGTGCCAAAATTGTAGAAATTGTCATTAGTGCACACTGTGCCCCTCCAGCAGGAGATGAGACTACAGTATTCAGAGCAACAGGAGAACATGGCCGTCTAATCGGCTAACTTGTGGAGGAAGGCCTTATTATACATTTTTTCACCAGCAGATCCGGGTGTTGGGAGGAGAACTAGTTTCATGTAAGTGGTGGTAAAGGGGGGTATTGACTTACTAGAATGATAAATGACAGAACACAGGAGGACATGGGGAGGGAGGAAAAGAAGGTGATAGGGACAACTGCAAATCAGTTTGGAAGGTAAAGACATTAAGAAAAGCCAAGAGAAAAGAGGAGAGATGACTCTCGTAGCAGATACGAGGGAGAGAGGAAACAGCTAAATGAGTATAAAGATCAGGCTACCAAGAAGTACATTTTCCTAAGGCATTGACAGACATTGAGAATTATGCTTCATCAATCTTAGCCAGCCAGGGAATGGAGTCTCCGACAACTCCATAGGAATTGGTCTCTACCCAAAAACATGAGGGAGAAATTAAAGAT
This sequence comes from Candoia aspera, assembly GCF_035149785.1. Lineage (NCBI taxonomy): Eukaryota > Metazoa > Chordata > Lepidosauria > Squamata > Candoiidae > Candoia > Candoia aspera. Next base: position 123,741,312 of record NC_086155.1, on the reverse strand, counting down.
AAATTTGCCTGTATCCACAGAAGTAGTCTGATAGCTTCTCTGACAAAAGTGAAGACTCTGCTAAACGTTTAAACTTTTATATTGGAATTACTTAACCAGAGAGGACAACGATTGTCCATACCTTGGCTGCATTGTGACTAGATGACTGGAATGTGCAGAAGTTTTTAATGTTTTTAGCTGCTTTTAGAGCTTTTTTGAGTAGAAAAGTAAGATACAAAATCAATACATAATAACTCAAGAACAGAACAATTCAGAAATTCAGTTAGTGCTATAATGGAGTCAGAGTGAGAGAAATCTCTATCGTATGTTACACTGACTTTGTGCCATTACTAGACAACCTTTTGCCCTTTCTGAAACTTTTGTTCAATTGATTCATTTACTGTGTTTGAGCTTACATTCACTTGTCACCAGTGACATTTTCAAGTATTTAAATCTGTTTTCCAACACAACATCTGTGTTTGTTATGCTATCCCTTTTTGTCATATTACAGAAGCGGATATGGTAAAACATTTGCCTCAAACATAGACAAATATCCTCTTGCCCAAACAAATGTTTTGGTGAAAAATGGTAATTTCTTCCAGAAAATAAAAATTGGAGGGTTGAAATTGAACTCTAGTTTCTTGAGCTTGTACATTTGAACCATAATTTGAAAAGTCTCATGGTGATTTGGTTTTGATTATAACAGGGTTTTCTGAAGAAGCGTTCTCCGCAGGAAGCAGAGATTTTGCGTCAGTTGTACACAGCATCGTTCCCAGACCTTTACCGGTTTAGTATTCAGTCCTTGGAATACAAGATTGAGATGCTAGAAGCCTTTGTGATAATGCAGAGCATTAATATGCTTCAGGGCCTTATTCCCTGCAAGGTAACTCATTTATGTTGTTGAGACAGGATGATGATGATGATGATGATGATGATGCATCCAATGACTATCACAGTCTTTAGACTGGGTATTTTCCAGTGATTCAGGTTCTAATCAAGAGCCTGGGAATCATGGAAGTATCATAGTATGTAAGCAGATCCAAGCAAAATAGTTTTTTTTTTTTTGCAAAATCAGTGATGTCAGGTCAAGTAAATATAAAACCTCCATATATTTGGTGAATCCCTTTGTATGGCTCTAATTACTGGTTGACTTTTTCTTTCAAAGGATTTCCATTTCGATTTGCAAATCCTCATGTTTTTTTTATTTTTTCCACTTGTTTTTCATCAATTTGCCAATCTCCTATATCTTTAGACTGGATATTTTCCATTCTACATTGCTACATTTAGGAACCATGCTTTTTCTTTTCAATAATAATATGTATGGTGGCTGGTATTTTTTTACATAAATTCAAATGCATGATTTTTGCAACTCTGTCATGGCGTTGCTTATACTCAGTTTGGGCAATTTTGCTACAGTCCCTAATGAGTGCTCTACAGTTTCATCTTTAATATTATATACAAATAGTCCCTGTTTAGTGACTGCAATTAGTTCTGGCGAAATGCTGGTTAAGCAACAGTTGTTAAGTGAACCATGTGAGGGGGAGAGAGAGAAAGAGAGAGGCTGCAAAGGTCACTGGTTGCTGCCGTCTCATTCAGATAAAGGTCTCTTGTACAGTGTCCAGTCCCTGACCTGGGTTTTTTTCCCCCCCTCTTCCTAAGCTGCTTTTCTCTGCAGCACAGCACATCCCTAAAAAGTGCTAACCACAAGTTAACAAACTCAGCCCTGTGACTTTAATTACTAGATTAGAACCCTCTAGCCAATTCCCAGGTGCTGACTGAAACTGACCAGACCTTAATCAGTTTCACATTGAAGGCTTTTGTTGTGGTAAATGTGCTCATTGGTTGAAAAATGAATTTATTATAGTTTATTACTGTTGTATTTGCAGTCGATATCCAAGGCAGTTGTTAAACAAAAACTACCTGTAGTAGGTATTTCCTATCGCTTGAACTATGTTCAATTTTGGTTTTGATGATGTTTGTTTTCATAGCCTGTTCTTATGCTGCCATGATTGTTCCTTCGGTTTCTTTTTTTTAAAAATTCAAGTTTTCAACCATTGCTAAGACATTTTTATCTGATTTTCTTTTAGCATCATATATACTGTATATATATGTGTGTATGTATGTATGTGTATGTGTATGTATGTTTGTATGTATATGGATCATTAAGAGATTCTGCTTCCTTTTTATAGTCTTTTGATTTTGTAGTCTTCAGTAGTTTTTCTTTACAAATTTCTACCAGTAGACATTATTTACTATGCCTGTTAAAATCATTCAAGTAGTGTTTCTCTTCTTTCAGTGTTTGTTTTACTTGGATAAATCTCTCCCACCGGCATAATAGAGTTTGTCAACATTGCTTCTTGGGTGAAAAGCGTGATTCATGGTCATTAATATTCTTGTTTCCCTATGAAGTATGTCTAATTCACCTTGTGCCTAATCAATTATACCTGTAGTATATTGAATAATTGGAACAGTCCAAGTGTTTATGGCTTTAATTATGTTCCCTGCATTTAATTTTGTTCTCGAAATTTTTCTGATTAGTTTTCTATAATTAGAGCCAGTATTCTTTTTAAGTGGCTCATGTCATAAGTCAAATGTTTCCATTAATCCTTAGTATTTGTACCCATCCTGAGGCACCAGTTTTTTAATTGTTGTTGTTATTATTCGAAATTGATCAACTGCAGGATGAAGGCCTCTTCATTGAAGGCTATGGACTGTAACACATTTTTCTGGTGTGGATTTGTAGATGGATGATTTTTGATTTCTTAGTCTAGGGCTGAGAGTGAATGGCTGGCCCAAAGTGACCCAGCCAGGCTTCCATGCCCTATGGAGAACTAGCTCCTGGGTCTTCCTATAACTAGTCCAGCATCTTAACCAACATACCACACTGGCTCTTAGACATACAGATGGACAGACAGATAACTGACATGTTTTAATCATCACAGTCATGGCTAGATTTGGGATGTACTGTACCACAGCAATGTATGTTAAAAGTAATATGCTGGATTACATGAATTGCTGGCAGTTATTTAATTGCTGGCATTGAATCAGTTATTATATTTAGTCTGCATGCATATCAAAACAAAGTTATATTCTTTGGCCAAATTTGGGATTAAAAGAAGGGAGATGTCATTAGATTTAGAATATCTACAATATCAGAATGCTTTTACTCACTATGGTCTGGCAAGGAGTTCTTCCGCTCAGCATTAAAAGTCATAATAATGCAGGCATCTTCAAAATCATACCAGGTTATCACATGAAATCTCCTTATCTTGCTAATGCAGAGTTAATGCTTGATGGAATTCATGACACTGCATTCATCAATTATCTTTGCTCTCATCAACATAAAGCTTGTCACTGGACTCATGATTATGATGATCCATTGTTGCATTGCATTAGCACATAGCTGTATGAAAAACCCTGCCATCCACTTTTTTTTCCCAGAATAATGAATATCTGGTCTTGTGGAATAGTTTCATGGATTACATGAGTGATTTAAGAGTTACTTCATGCATAATTGTGTTACTGGAATATCTTCCAAGAACATTGGTGTTGAATGGGGGAAAGTAATTGCAGATCCATTTATGTCTATGACTTGATATTTTTATTTCAAGACCATAAATAAGGCAGCTCCTTATTAAGAAGGAAGTCAGAGGGTGGAAATTTTGCTGAGCTAATTGTAGATAATTGCTCGCCTTTATATACTATTGTTCCAAACCCACTCTTCTGCACCATTGCCAAGGGTCCCATATCTTCTGTCTAAATAAGGAGTTAATCATAGGCTTTAAGATGGTGTTAGCAAAAACAGTTCCCAAAAATGTGACAGCTTTGGACTCTGTTTTCAGAACCCTGAAATAATTATGATCAATTAAATAAGACAGTGTGACTGATCAAAATATGTCACAAAAATATTTTTGACATATTGTAGTACATAAAATACAAAGTATTTAAGTAATGTGAGCTTCTAAATCTCAACAAAACACAGATCTAGTAAAAGGGTTTTCAAATGATACCTAATTTGACCACCTTTGATATTAGTGTCAATGGATACTATTTTATCCTTTCTAACCATGATTGGTAGTTAAAACTCTTTGAAATATGATAACATTATTAGTTCCCAAGAACTGCCTAACTACATGTGGTCCTCGTTTAGTGACCACAATTGGGATGGCAACTCAGTCATTAAGTGAAGAGGTTGCTAAGTAAAACCATGACTGTGCTTATGATCTTAGTTCAGCTTTCGTTTGCTTTACAGACCTGTGAAGGTTGTAAATGCAAGGATTGGTCACAAAGTTACTTTTTCATCAACCTTGTAACTGCAAACAGTTGCTAAATGAGGCAGTCACTAAACGAGGATTATCTGTATATCTTCTGAAAGATAGAAAGCTGTTCCACAGTCTTTATTGGAACAAATATGTCTACACTGTGAACAGAAGAGATTGTTTTGTGGGGTTGTTGCTTGTCTATGATTGTACTATTACATCTTGTGCCCCAGTTGTACCTGTTCCTAGATCGGGAGTCACTGCTCTTGGTCATTCATGTCTTAGTCGCCTCCTGTTTTGGACTATTGCAACATGCTGAACATCATGCTGCCCTTGAAGAGTATTCAGAAGCTTCAGCTGGTCCAGAATGCAATAGCACATGCAGTATTGGGCACACACTGATATGCCCAGTTAACACCACTGCTTTGTGAGCTGCACTGGCTCCCAGTAGGCTTCTGGGTGCAATTCAAGGTGCTGGTTGTCACTTTTAAAGTTCTACATGGCATGGAGCCTCTTCCTGATGGCTTCTGGCCATCATATCAGATTGGGCATGGATCAGCATCATTCAGTGAAGCAGTGTCACTTGGTGGGTCCTCGGAAGTGTGCATTCTCTGTCATAGCACCTGTCTTGTCCCCATGAGACATAGACAGTCCCAACCCTGCTGGCCTGCCAGGAGGCTGTGAAGACCTGGCTATTGCCCAAGGCACTGAGGCTGAGGTATTAATGGAGCTCTGATGTGAATGTGGGGTGTATCTGTTATGTTGCTGAGATTTTTTAGGGGTCTGAACTTGGTGATTTTTTTTAATAGATTGTGACTTGGTTTTGTTTTTATCTTTATTTGCCTTTGGTAGATGGCTGGTCTTATAAATACACCAAATAAATAAAAATACATGAAAGGAGAGTAACCAGTTTACCTCTAGAGTAGTTCTCTTTTTCCAATAGTAAAGTCTTTGACTTGACTTTTCCACTTGCAGTCAGAACTCAGTTTAAGAACAGCTCTAGTTTACCAGTGGCACTGAAACCAATAACCATACAGATATACAGTCAGCATTATTCAGCTACATAAGCACAAGAATAGCTTTACACAACAGTAGCTATTCAACTCAATGGGCAGGAATGCAGTGTCCAGAGTTTTGTCTGGCATGGGCCTTGCCCACCCAACCATTTCCTTAAATGGGCAGGGCATTTCCAAACACACAGTACTTCTTCACAGCATCCCCACTTTTCCAACTTTCCCCTTGCTGCCTTGCAAAGCCCTCCCTCCTAGCTCCTCCTCCTGTGCGAGCTCATCCAAACCCATTTGCTTCATCTTCAGCCTTGTCAGTCACAATCCAATTTAATCCCAGCCTCCCCCCTCCCCAACTGGGTTGTCTTCTTCCTCTTGGTCTCAGTTTGTTCCCTGACCCACCATCCACTGGGCACTCCTCACTGCTAAACTTGGGAGCCTCGGTCCAATTCCTTGCATTCCTCAAGATGTGCCATTTGTAACTTCAGGGTGCAATATCAGCAAGATCAGGAGAAAAGTTTCAGGTTTTCTCCATTTTTACCTCTCACTCATGAGGCGTCTTTCTGACTTACCCTTGTATGCTTTGTCTCTTACCACTCTTTTCACCTGAGCAGTCTTTCTGTCCATAAAGTTCTGGACATTTCCTTTTCTTCTTTTTCTACCCATTGCTAACTTTTACTTCTTTGTTTGTCAACCTGGTTTCTGTCTAGTGGCGTTCTCCTCTTCCAAACACTTTGTACCCACAGCTCCCAAGGGTTTATGCCTTCGGTACTTCCCCTCAACTCTTTGGGAGACTTTCCTGCTCCCTTTGGGAAGTTTCCAGTTCTGATTTCCTTCCTTCCTTATCTGTCTGATAGCAAATCCATTATTTCTATGTAGTGATTTGATTTTCAGTGTTTTCAAACTTTATCTGTGTAGAGTTTGGCTGTCCCCCCTCTGCTCCCATACAACAATTAGGTCTTTGGGAGAAATATTGTACAGGAATCATGAAGTATAGGTCTAGCTCTGGAATAATAATATTTTGGTCCATGGACTTCCGGAGGAAGAAATGGTGGACTGAAGATGGCTCTGAAAAGCAGACAACCGTGGCAGGATGAAGAGCTGACGAGTAGATCACCCACAAGTGCTCCATAAAGTTGCTCCTCGTGAGGAGATTGCAAGACAAAGGTCTCTAGAGGGTTTAGAGCTCTAGGAGACTAGGGAATAGCCATCTTGCTCAAACCATGGTCTGCACTTTTGAAAAAACACTAAGTTCACATACTTCCTTTTCTAATTATTTTCAGAGATTACTTGTTAACTGCTTTTCATCTATTAGGAACCGTTGAATCGACAAGTTTTACAGCATTATAAAAAACTCATGTATAATAAATTAAATGGAATAATGTTAGAAAGCTCATTTTTATAGACCAGATTTAAGCTAATCTGTGCCTCCTAATGGTAAACTGTATTACAGAGGTCCTCTGCCAGTGGTTCCATAGCGATTGCAAGATATAATGGGCAACCCTGCTTCTTGCATATGCTTAACTCAGCCCTTATGGGAACTGTGAGTTAACCCTTACAACTCCATGGAAGCACAATAACCTTAGGAGATTAAAATACAATTCACTCCCTCATGTCCACTTTCTGCAAGATTTTATTCTAGTCTCTTGAAAGAGTTGAAGTTTATGATGTTAGAATCAGTAGGGATTGGTTTCTTAACAGTGATGGATTGCATGAAGGGGCCATTTAACAGGCTCTAAATTTCTGTTCCTGAAACTGAATGTTTGTCAGTTCCAGTGTAACGTATGAGATTTTTCTTTGGTGGGTTTACTGCTTCTGGGTCTCCCTCTGCAAGGTCTCTGTGAATTTTCTTTAACTGGAATGAAATTTCTTGGTATATGTCCCTTCCTTTAGCAAGATGGAATGGGGATTTATCAATGCCTTAAATGGGTCTTTCTCTGTCTATTTGAAATTGACAACTTGCTCTCAGGCCACAAACTCTAGTTTTAAAATCTACTTTCATGTTTCTGGGAATTCTTGCTGCATGCCTCATGTAGCAGTAGACTACTTGCAAATTGTGCTTCTATTGATTTGGGCCATGTGTTAGGTTGATTGTACATGGTCCAAATCAACCTGTGGTGAGAACATTCTCTCAAGTGCGTGGTATCTTCCCCTCCCTCCAACTCTACCCATTTTTATGACTTTTTCACTGTTGTATTGCCTATTCTAATATAGGCAAGAATGGTTATATACCAGTATGAAACAAACTGTCTACTCACCATTATTTATAAAACTAATTTATTGTCCTTCAGCAAAGGATCGTTACCTTGTCGTGGTGCTGGAGCTTGACCACCTCAATGATGCCATGAGCTAAACCGTGAAGGGCCACCCAAGACGGGAAGGTCATGACAGAGAGGTCAGACTAAATGCAATCCCTGGGGAAGGTAATGGCAACCCACCCCAGTATTCTTGCCGTGAAAACTAAATGGATCAGTACAACCAGAGATATGTCGGTATACCATCGGAAGATGAGACCCCAGGTCAGAAGATGGTCAAAATGCTACTGGGGAGGAACAGAGGATGAGTTCAACTAGCCCCAGACGTGATGACGCAGCTAGCTCAAAGCCGAAAGGACGGCTAGCGGCCGACGGTGCTGGTGGTGAATGGCGAATCCGATGTTCTAAGGATCAACAGACCATTGGAACCTGGAATGTAAGATCTATGAGCCAGGGCAAATTGGATGTTGTTATTGGTGAGATGTCAAGATTAAAGATAGACATTTTGGGCGTCAGTGAATTGAAATGGACTGGAATGGGCCACTTCACATCAAATGACCACCAGACCTACTACTGTGGACAAGAGGACCACAGAAGAAATGGAGTAGCCTTCATAACTAATAGTAAAGTGGCTAAAGCAGTGTTTGGATACAATCCAAAAAATGATAGAATGATCTCAATTCGAATAACAATATCGGGGATAGCTTTGATGGTGTGGTCAGTGAGCTAGAGCCAGACATCCTGAAGAGTGAGGTTGAATGGGCCTTAAGAAGCATTGCTCATAACAAGGCAGCAGGAGACGACGGCTTCCCAGCTGAACTGTTCAAAATCTTGCAAGATGCTGCTGTCAAGGTAATGCATGCTATATGCCAGCAAATTTGGAAAACACAAGAATGGCCATCAGACTGGAAAAAATCAACTTATATCCCCATACCAAAAAAGGGAAACACTAAAGAATGTCCAAACTATCGAACAGTGGCACTCATTTCACATGCCAGTAAGGTAATGCTCAAGATCCTGCAAAGTATATTTCAGCAGTTCATGGAGCGAGAATTGCCAGATGTACAAGCTGGGTTTAGAAAAGGCAGAGGAACTAGGGACCAAATTGCCAATATCCGCTGGATAATGGAAAAAGCCAGGGAGTTTCAGAAAAACATCTATTTCTGTTTTATTGACTCTTCTAAAGCCTTTGACTGTGTGGACCATAACAAATTGTGGCAAGTTCTTAGTGGTATGGGGATACCAAGTCATCTTGTCTGCCTCCTGAAGACTCTGTGTAACGACCAAGTAGCAACAGTAAGAACAGACCACGGAACAACGGACTGGTTTAAGATTGGGAAAGGAGTACGGCAGGGCTGTATACTCTCACCCTACCTATTCAACTTGTACGCAGAACACATCATGCGACATGCTGGGCTTGAGGAATCCAAGGCTGGAGTTAAAATCGCTGGAAGAAACATTAACAATCTCAGATATGCAGATGATACCACTTTGATGGCTGAAAGCGAAGAGGAACTGAGGAGCCTTATGATGAAGGTGAAAGAAGAAAGTGCAAATGCTGGCTTGCAGCTCAACCTCAAAAAAACCAAGATTATGGCAACCAGCTTGATTGATAACTGGCAAATAGAGGGAGAAAATGTAGAAGCAGTGAAAGACTTTGTATTTCTAGGTGCGAAGATTACTGCAGATGCTGACTGCAGTCAGGAAATCAGAAGACGCTTAATCCTTGGGAGAAGAGCAATGACAAATCTCGATAAAATAGTTAAGAGCAGAGACATCACACTGACAACAAAGGTCCACATAGTTAAAGCAATGGTGTTCCCCGTAGTAACATATGGCTGCGAGAGCTGGACCATAAGGAAGGCTGAGCGAAGGAAGATCGATGCTTTTGAACTGTGGTGTTGGAGGAAAATTCTGAGAGTGCCTTGGACTGCAAGAAGAGCAAACCAGTCCATCCTCCAGGAAATAAAGCCAGACTGCTCACTTGAGGGAATGATATTAAAGGCAAAACTGAAATACTTTGGCCACCTAATGAGAAGACAGGACAGCCTGGAGAAGATGCTGATGCTAGCGAGAGTGGAAGGCAAAAGGAAGAGGGGCCAACCAAGGGCAAGATGGATGGATGATATTCTAGAGGTGACGGACTCATCCCTGGGGGTGCTGGGGGTGTTGACAACCAACAGGAAGCTCTGGCGTGGACTGGTCCATGAAGTCACGAAGAGTCGGAAGCGACTAAATGAATAAACAACAACAACAAATTTATTGTTTATAGATATTCTATATAAAAAACAAAAAGCTAAAAAAAGAGTTGGTCTGGAGTTGGGCACTGATGAAATCAAATGCACAGACACATATGTACTCTATAAGAGACATTGGTCATTTCTGTAACTCAGTTTCCCACAGAATTGCATTTGTTCTAGATATAATGAGGACTTGGGCTTTTATAAATTCTTGATTGATTTAATTGATGTACTGGACAACTTTTATATACTATAGTATCAATTCACTGGCTCATTTGAATTTAGTATGAACCCTGTTTTGATTGATTGAGAAAGTGTAGTATTAAAAGACTGGTCCTGTACCCTCAGGAATTTGTACTCCAATAACTGCAAATGATGACGCAAATGATTATAATTATAGTCTGTTGGTGGGAATGGCTACTGCAGTAATTTTATTTTCCATGGGTTTTCATCTTTGACTCCTAGTATTTGCTGTGAATTTAAAGAAAAGGTGAATTCAGACTGTAAGAGTTCCAGCTGTGCTGCTGCTCATTGTTATGTCTAGTGCATGTCTGAGACAGTTGTAGAACTGAAATTGTGGAGCAACTCATCCTGTTTCTTCTCCAGCCAAACAATAATAACTTCTTTCTTGAAATAATTGAAATAATCAGAAATAGCTGAATTCTCTGCATTCTTTTCCAGTGCCTAATCTCATATGAAACTATAAATCATTAACCATTAGGGCTCCACTAATCTGTGTTTTTTCAGCAATAAACCTCTTCTGGAAAGATGCCTGGGACTAATTTAGTAGTAAAAGACATTGCATGAATGTTTAAAACCCAACAGTTTCATTTTAAAGTTTTTATTTTTCAATTAAAGATTTGCCCATAAAATTGAATTCTAAGAGAAAAAATAGGTAATCAAATTAGCTTATTTTATATTGGCTGAGCCAATTAATATAAATTATACTATAAAGTTATAGAATATGTATAACAACCTGTATACTAGCAAATGTTATTGATGTATTTCTTAAGCTGTTGGTAGCTATGTTACATGCTGAATCCTGACTGCTGCATTCATATTATGGTATACTGTGGCTCAATCCTGTCTACTATTCACTGAAAGTTGTCTACTACTGACAAATATCCCAGCCGTCCAATCTTGTTATATTTGTCAGATATTGCCTGGCATTCTAGTGTTCAAATATTTTTGCTCCTAGTACAGTTTCTCCCAAGAATATTTCAGTTGTTAGCTATTTTGTGAGACAAGAGCAAAAGTTTGAGAGTTTCTACAGATCTTTGAAAAATTATGTTTTCAAAATATTTCTGAATTCTGAATAGTTAAATGATTAAAATTATTGTGTTTCATTGCTTAGGACCAAGGAGTAGAAATCACAGCAGAGTATCTGGAAAGGTTGTACATCTTCTCCCTGATGTGGAGTGTTGGGGCACTGCTGGAGTTGGAAGACCGCTGGAAGATGGAACACTGGCTTCGTAGTCATGAAACTATAAATCTTGATCTTCCTAATATCCCAGAAGGAAGTGAAGACACAATGTTTGACTACTATGTTACCAATGATGGTTTGTGAACTCTCAAAAAGTTGCTCTTGCTTATTTTCAAAAAGACTAGACTATATACTAGATCATATCCTGTAATTTGAGATCTTAATCACTTTATTCAATGATGACTTCATCTCTCTTGAACTGAGAAGGCTTCAGCATTTAAAACACCTACTCAATACCTCTATTCAGTTATTCTGAAGATGTAGAAGCTATCTGAAAGGAGCAGTAGAGATTATATGCTAGCTCTTCCTATCCTCTTCATAACTTTCTACAGATAGAAGATACATGTCATGTATTAGGTATGCTCACCGCCTTGAGTTATTTATAAAAAAAAGGCGGGATAGAAAACCAACCAACCAACAAATAAATAAATAAATGTAAAGCTTACACATTCTACATAAGCCAACTTCAATCATTTTTCTACTCCACTTGCCCTGTTTTTTGTTAAGTTAGTTCTAAATTGTTGAGATACAAGACATCTTTGTCTTATGCTTGGGCAAACTGTAAGGATATATTTCCTAGCATTTTTTTTAATAAACCTAGTTTCCACAGATGACCTGTACTGGCTAGGTGGAACAAAAAAGTATCCGGAAATCCAGGATTCTGACAGCATTATAGTGGCACTGATAGCATATCAGGCAGCAGTCAGAAGGAATTGATAGGTCTTCCCAGTCTCTGGGATGAATGCTTTGTCCCTGATGCCTTCTGATTGGAGCAAGAGTGGCCAGCAAGACTATAAATAGAGATGCTGTTTCCCATGAGGCATCAGAAGTCACAGTTTTGGTTTGGGTGATAATGGCTGCTGTTTTGATTTGTTTTACATGAGAGAGAGAGAGAGAGAGGTTATTTAAATACAAGCTTAAGTGGCAAAAACATGTGATTTCACAGCTAATAGTAGTCTGTAAATGACAGAGATTGCTGATTTTAAATGCTGCTTCAACTGCAGTTAGCTATGATGGGAAGGACCAGAGAAACTGCAACTGATTTAATGAACCATATCATTAAATGTTGCTTTGTTTCATATTTCATTGTGGCAGAAGAGCCAAATGAATACATTGCGCAACATGTTCTGCATTATATAAACCATCAGTTATCCAGAGTACCTCTTTCTAAACCTGAAATATGGTAACTCTGCCAAACTGCACCATGCTTTTTCTTCTTTGCCTCTGAATGGCTTTACAGTTTGGCTATTTTTTAAAATTAACTAAATTGGCATTAGATTTTTCTTCTGTGCTTGTGTTGATTTAAATGAGGACAATGTTCAAAAATTCTCTCAAGTTAATTCTTAATTATCTTCTTATGTGCTAATTAAATATAGACACAATATGTTAGTTAAATACACGTTGAAGACAATTCTTTTTTCATAAAGCTTTATTAATTTTCAAGATATAATTAAAACCCAAAATACAGAATATAGAACAGATAGAATGCAAGTCTAAAAAAGAAACAAAGGAAACTGAAACAGTGCAATAGACAGAAAAACATAAAAGACAGGTGACTTCTGACCTTCTCCAACACAGATATAAAAGCACATAAAAGTTAATCTCTTGCTATTAATTAAACATTTAGCAACATAATTTCTCTAAAATCAAACCATTTAATCATCAAAACCCAAAATCAGAACTTCATTTTTTTCCATTACAAATAGTCCAAAAATGGCTTCCAAATAGAAACAAATCCAGTTACAGTATTTTCTCTGATCAATGCTGTCAGTTTAGCCATTTGCGCCGGTTTCATTAACTTAATCATCCAGTCCTCCGTTGAGGGAATTTGTGCATCCTTCCATCTTTGAGTGTAAAAAAGTTTTGCTGCTGTTATCATATATAAGAACAGAGTTCCATGTTGCTTCCGAAGCTGTTGGTCCATCAAATCCAAGAGAAACAGCTCTGGTTTCAGTTGTAACTCCTCTTTGAGAATCTTTTGAATAATAATACATAATTAATTCCAGAATTTCTTAGCTTTTCCACAAGTCCACCATAAATGATAGAAAGTTGCTTCACCCTGTAAACATTTCCAACAAACATTTGATACCCCATTATACATTTTGGACAACTTACCAGGAGTTAAATACCAATGGTACATCATTTTATAAACATTCTCTTTCAAATTATAATTCAGGGTAAACTTCATACCTTTGTTCCACATATTCTCCCATTGTTCAAGCATAATATTATATCCAAAATTCTTAGCCCATTTAATCATACAATCTTTAACATACTCATTTTCTAAATTCAATTGCAACAACATTTTATACATTTTCTTGACAAGATGCTCATCGTTTATACAAAGTTCCATTTCAAATTGTCTTTTTTCATGAACAAAATTATATACTTTCTTATCCAAATTAAACTGTTCTAACAGTTGTGCGTAATTAAACCAGTGACAAATATGACCTTCCAATTCTAGTTGTTCCCTTATTTTAAGTTTAGGTATCCCTTCTTCAAAATTCAGCAAATCTTCATATCTCAACCAGCTTGGTTTACCTGACATCTCTCTTCTAAAAAAAGCTTCTTGAGGCGACAACCAATAGGTGCATTAGGAAACAATATTAGTTTATGTTTATGCCAAATGTTCAGTATGGCCCGCCTAACAAAATGATTTTTAAAATCTTTATTAACTTTAACTTTATCATACCACAAGTAGGGGTGCTACCCAAATCGGAAACAACTACCCAAAACAACTATTTACAACAGTAAAGTCTGTGAATGATTAAGCAAGCAATTTCAATCAAGACCACCCAGGCAATGGCAGATGAACAGGCAATGCTGTGGTGTCAGACTGAGGAAGAACTGCAAGGCAGAATTCAGCTAACTCTCTAATTGAAGCTGTCAGACTTGGTGATGCTAGAGTGCGAGGCAAGGAGGAAACGGAAGGCAAGGTTCCGTGGACTGGCACGCAGGAAGGATCAGACTGGAGTGTGGAGGCTAGGCAAGACTGGGCGGGAACCTTCAGATGAGGCTTGGCTCTGGAGGCTAGGCTGGACTGGGCTGGAGAGTCAAGGCAAAGGAATCTCTGGAAACAAGGCTGTGCTGTGCTGGAAAGTCTGGACAAGGCTGAGAACAGGAAGTGAGACGACTGGACTGGAGATTCTAGACAAGGCTGAGAGCTGGAAGCAAGACTGGACTGGACTGGAGATCCTAGGCAAGGCTGAGAGCTGGAAGCAAGACTGGACTGGACTAGAGATCCTAGGCAAGGCTGATTGCTAGAAGCAAGACTAGACTGGGCTGGAGATCTTAGGCAAGCCTGAGAGCTAAAGGCAAGGCTGGATGGACACCTGGATTGCGCTGGAATGTGGCGACGAGGTCTGGAGCTAGATGCGAGGCTGTGCTCGGCAGGGATGGCAAGGAGAGGCTTGATTGGAGCAGCTTGTACAGAAGGTGGTTCCGTGGAGGTAGAAGATGCTGGCTCTGGTTCCACTCTGGCTACAGGCAAGGCTTCTGATGCAGGTAAGAACTCTTCTGCAAATGCTGTGAGCTCGAAGGATTGGTTGTCTCTGGCAGCTTGCTCTTTGCGTGTCTGCCTTTTAAGATGATCCTTTATGCGCCTTTTCTCTCCAGCGGCCAATCAAGCTGCTTTCTGATTTGCACGCTTCTCTGCTCTCCTGTCTTGAGCACTGGAGAGTTCAAATCCCCCTCCAGAGTTTGTCCAATCTGTGTTTGCAAATTCTCCCACTCTGCTGAGTCACTTCCTGGTTCAGGCTCTCCAACTCTCTCCTGATGAGTTTCATTTTCCCCTTCTGACTCTGGATAAGTTTTGTTTTTGGAACCAGAAGCGGGCTGAAACCTCACACTATCCCCTCCCCCAGGATCCCCCTTCCCCCAGGAGTTTGGTCCAGGTTTTTGAGGGTATCGGAGATGGAATTGTCGAACTTTTCTAGGAGCATGAACATCTGAGGCCACCTCCCAAGAATTTCCTCAGGCCCATAACTCAATGAAGTACTGGAGCCTCCCATGTCTTCTACTGTATGGGAATCAAGAATTCTGGAAACTTCATATTCCGGTTCACCACTGATATAGATAGGAGGTGGAGCAGGTCTGAATACTCTCAGTGGGCTTGGAGGTGCAGTAGGAACCAGCAAGAACTGATGGAATACCAGATGGATCTTCATGTGCTTGGGCAGGGTGAGGCGGAAAGCCACTGGATTAATGATTGCCTCTATAGGAAAAGGCCTCACAAACTTATGGCCCAGTTTCTTGGAAGGGCGTGCTGAAGGCAGATGTCAAGTTGATAACCAAATGTAATCTCCCACTGCCAATTTGTTGCCCTCCTGATGGTGATCAGTGAAGTGTTTATAGTTGTCTTTGGCAAGATCCAGCTGATCCTGAAGTACCTGATGACAAACTTGGAGTTCTTCCAAAAAAATGGTCAGAGGCAGGGACTGAAGAATGCAGTGGTTCCAAGGGAAACAGATGTGGATAGAAACCATACATAGCTATAAAAGGCATTGTCTTGGTGGATGACTGCACTGAATTATTGTAAGCAAAGGCCAATAGCTCGAACCAGTTGTCCTGTTGATAATTCACATAGCACCTTATGTATTGCTCTAAGATAGCATTAACATGTTCTGTCTCCTCATCTGATTAGGGGTGGTGAGATGACGAGAGATTTCCTTGAATTTCTAGGTTTTGAAGATGTGCCTTCCAAAATTTCGCGATAAATTGTGTACTGAAATTACCCACTTGGCAAGCCCATGAAGGTGAAAGAGGTGTTGAATAAACAATTGCGCAGTCTCTTGGGTGGTAGGGAGTCCTGAGCAGTTGATAAAATGTGCCATCTTGGTCATGGTGTCTACTACTACTAGAATGGTCATGGCTCCATTGGACTTTGGAAGATCAGTGATAAAATCCATAGATACTGACTCTTGTGTTTTCTCTGGCGTAGGAAGTGGCATAAGAAGACCTTCAGGTTTGCCCGTCTGATGCTTTGCCCAACGACACTCAGGACAGGAAAGAACATATTGCTTGACGTCGTTCAACATGCGAGGCTACCAAAATTCTTGAGACAATAGTTTAAGAGACTTGAAAAACCCAAAATGGCCTGCACCTGGATTATCATGGCACCAATGAAGTATCTTTTCTCGGAGTTTTCCGGGGGTACATAGTAGCAACCCCAGAAACATAGTCCATGAGTCCAACTCTATAATGCTGCTTGCTCAACCGGAAGTTGTTTTAACTCACTCTTCTGTTTCTGCATGAACGGGTCATTTCTTTGCTGTTCCTGGAGCTGTGCAGTAAGCCTTCACCGAATTTGGTTGCTGCGAATTTCTCTGCTGGAATCACTGGACGAGGAGGTAGTGGAGGAGTACCCCTTTCGTATTCTGGTTTTCTAGACAGAGCATCTGCTCTTTGATTATGCCTGCGAGGAATGTAAGGGACTGGAAAATTAAATCACGAAAAGAATATCGACCAATGAATCTGTCATTGATTCAAGTTGTGCACTGTCTTTAGATGTTCTAGGTTCCAATGGTCTGTTCTCACTTCTACTACATGCCAGGCTCCTTCTAAATGTTGCCAGACTTCGAATGCTACCTTGATCACCAGTAGTTCTTTCTCTCATATGGTATAGGCACCCTTCGCTTGTGACAGTTTTCAGGAGTAATATGCACATGGACACAGTGTTCTGGTCTTAGGATCCTTCTGTAATAGGATGGCTCCAATTGCCACCTCAGAAGCATCAGTTTACATGAAGAAGGGTTGGCTAGCATTTGGATGTCTAAGAATTGGCTCAGTCATGAATGCTGCCTTGAGCCGTTGGAATGCTTGTTCCTCAACTTCACCTCAATGAAATCGGGATCTCTTCCTGAGCAGGTCCGAAAGTGGAGAGGTGAGCTTCACAAACTGTGGAATAAAGGCTCCGTAATAGTTAGCAAAACCTAACAGTCTGTGGACGTCTTTAGCCCTCCAATGAGATTGCCAGGATTGAAGGGCCTCTACTTTCCCTGGCTCCATTGCCAGTCTGGCATGAGATATTCTGTGCCGAAGGAAATCTATGGTGCTCTGAGCAAATTGACATTTTTCTAATTTTGCCTACAAATGATTCGCTTGAAGATGTTGCAACACCGTGCGTACATGCTGATAATGTTCAGATAAGGATGAAGAGAATATCAAGATGTCGTCTAAATAGATTATTAAATTTCGATCTAGTAGGTCCTTAAATACATCATTCATGAAGTGCATGAACACTCCCGATAGTCCGAAGGGCATTACTGTATATTCATAATGCCCATACTGAGTGTGAAATGCGGTTTTCCATTCAGCTCCTTTCTTTATTTGGATCAGATTGTATGCCCCTTGCAGGTTCAGCTTGGTAAAGATTTGAGCTCCCTGAATCCTCTCCAAGAGTTCAGATATTGGGGGTAAGGGGTAGTGATTCTTGATGGTTATTTTGTTTAAACGACGATAATCACAGCAAAGGTGCAGCTCACCAGATTTTTTTTTTTTTTGGGAAAAAGAGCACAGGGGCAGCTAGAGGAGATGTTGAGAGTCGAATGAACCCCTTTTTCTAATTTGTGTCCAGAAATTCACGCAAAGCTGCTCTCTGAAAGCAAGTAAATTCACGCAAAGCTGGTTCTGAAAGCAAGTAAATTCTTCCAGTAGGAAGCTTCCACCAAATCGATGGCACAGTCGTATACTTGATGAGGTGGCAGTTGATCCTTCTCATCAAAAACATTGTGAAATCTTGCAGTTGAGGAAGAATAAAAGAATTCAGAGGATGAACTTGACTGGATGCTAGTGTAGTGGCAAGTTGAGAAGAACATCATTGACTTTGGAAGGTTACTGCAGTTCTGGTCCATTCAATGTGAGGTTCATGAATTTTCAGCCACTCCATTCCCAATACTATGGGAAATTGAGCTGTAGCAGCCAAGAGAAATTCAATTTTTTCTGAATGTTCCCCTATTCACATGGTCAGGCTAGAAGCTGCACTGGAGACAGGACCAGAGCTCAGCAGATGGCCATCTATAGTTTCCACTAACAATGGAGGTTGAATGGACTTCTGGGGAATCCCCCATCGTTTGGTGGTTCAATGTCCATGAAATTCTCTGCTCTCCTGTCTCGAGCACTGATTGGAGAGTTCAAATCCCTCTCCAGAGTTTGTCTAATCCACGTTTGCAAATTCTCCCACTCTGCTGAGTCACTTCCTGGTTCAGCTTCTCCAACTCTCTCCTGATGAGTTTCGTTTTCCCCTTCTGACTCCAGATAAGTTTTGTTTTCGGAGTCAGAAGCTGGCTGAAACCTCACAATCATGTCCTTCTAATTCCAATAATTTTGTATCCTTCAAGGTCACCCAATCCTTAATTCATAGCAAACAGCAGGCAACAAAATACAATTTCAAATCAGGCAAACCTAAACCTCATTCCTTGGCATCTTGTAACAATTTATAATTGATTCTTGGTTTCTTCCCTTGCCAAATGAACTTAGAGATTAATTTCTGCCATTGTTGAAATGGTAGGTCTGTTGTCGAAATTGGTATTGTCTGGAACAAAAACAACATTCTAGAAAAACCATTCATCTTAATCACAGATATCTGACCCATCATTGACAGTTGTAATTTTTTCCACATTAACAAGTCTTTCTTAACATCACTCTACAATTTAACATAGTTATTCTGAAACAACATACAATTTGTGTTTGATAATGTCCCCCAAAGTATCTGACATTTTTTTTCAATTATAAAACCAGTCTTACCCATCAGCATTTCTTGATTGTGTGTAGTCATATTCTTGATCAAAATCTTTGTTTTTTGTTTGTTTATTTTAGGTCCAGCTAATGACCCAAAATCCTTTAATTTTTTCATCAAATGTTCAACAACATTCAAAGGGTCTTGTAATATTAAAGCTAAATCATCAGCAAAGGCCCTCAGTTTGAAGACCTCCTTCTTTATCTTCAAACCCTTTATTTGATCATCTTGTCTAATGTCTCTATTCAGGACTTCCAAAACTAGGATAAAGAGTAAAGGTGACAAAGGACACCCTTGCCTTGTTCCTTTCTGTATATGACAAGGCTCAGTTAAATCATCATTTACAATAATACACGCTTTTTGAGGCACATAAATTGATTTAATTCCTTGAATAAAATTATCTCCAAAGTCCGTATTTTCCAAAACCTTGAACATAAAAGTCCAGTTCAAATTGTCAAAGGCCTTCTCTGCATCTAAAAAGATGAGAGCTGCTTGCTGTCCGTTGTGGTGTTGTAGATATTCTATAATGTCCAAAACTATTCTCACATGGTCTCTTAATTGCCTTTTGGGTAGAAACCCACATTGATCTTGGTGAATAAAGTCCTGTAAAATTTTCTTCATTCTTTTAGCCAATATTGAAGCAAATATTTTATAATCATTGTTCAACAATGAAATTGGTCTATAATTCTTAGTTGGAGTAATATCTTGGCCTTCTTTTGGTAAAAGTGCAATATTGGCTTCTTTCCAAGAGTCAGGCATTGCAGAGCCCTGCAGAATAGAATACATCAATCTTTGAAAGGGCTGAAGAAGCTGATCCTCAAAGCACCTACGGTGTAATACAATACTGGCAAACCATCTGGACCTGGTGTTTTCCCCAGTTTGGTTCTTTTTGTTGTTTCCACTATTTCAAAAGTAGTTATAGGATTGTTCATTAATACTTTCTGTGATTGTGAGAGTTTTGGTAATTTTAGTTTCTCCAAATACTCATCTATCTTTCCCAGAGAAACTTCTTGCCTTTTATACAAATAGGAGAGAAAGTTGTGAAATGATTTCTTAATTCCTTCATTATCCATTAATTCAGTATTTCCTTCTTGAATTTTTAATATTTTCTTTTGTCTTTCCTTCCTTAATTTATAGGCCAACCATCTTCCAGATTTATTGGCAAAATGTCTCTGTTTATAACATAATTCAGTTCTGTCTCAATTTCCCTTACAGTCAACATAGATAATTGTTGGTGTAATAATTTAAGTTGGTGTAAAATACCAGTATCCACTGGGTTTTTCTCTAACTCAATTTCTTTTACTTTAATTTGATCCAAGATAGTTTGCATTTTTTGTTGACACTTTTTTTTTGTATTACAGTTATGGTAGATAAAGTGACCTCTCATAACTGCCTTACTGGTCTCCCAAACAGTTTTTAGGTCAGTACCTTTGTCCAAATTGATGTCAAAAAAATATTTTAAACTCCTCTTGCAATCAACCAAAATGTTTTCTCTTTGTAAAATAGCTTCATTCAATCTCCATCGAAAAGCCATGGAAGAGCTCTTTATTTTCAAACTTACTGGATTGTGATTGGAGAAAGCCTTTGGTAAAATATCAGCCTTACAAATTTTATTAGCTACATTATTTGAAATCCATATTGTGTCAATTCTTGAAAAGAATTAATGTCCTTCTGAGTAAAAAGTATATTCCCTTGGCAACCCATTTTTGTGTCACCAGGAATCTACTAATGCCAAATTGTCGTATCATGTCAAAAGAAGACGGTGGGAGTCTTCCTTGTTTAAGATTAATTTCCTTTTCAGATGTCCTGTCCAATCGTGGGGAGCTTACACCATTCCAATCTCTGAGTAGACACCAGCTTTGATATGAAAAAGATGACAATTCATTCAGAAGATACCTAAAAAATTTACTTTTATCCTCATTTGGTATATATATCCCCACAACAATAGATTTAAGTCCATTAAACTCAACTTCCACTGCTACATATTTGCCATGTTCATCAGAAAGCAATAAAAGTGGTTTCAGTTGTGGTTTAACATATATTACAAGTCCATTTATCTTCAAACCTGCTGAAATAAATTTCTCTCCCAAATTTTTATTCATCAAATATTTAATATCTTTTTTCCTTATATGAGTGTCCTGTAAGCATATCACATTGTGGTTAATTTCTTCAAATAATGAAAAAAACTTTTTTCTTTTGTGCGGGGCATTTGCCCCATTCATATTCCAAGTAAGGTAAGTGCAAGCCATGATTAGGCAGACATCTGATCAAAGTCCTTAAATGTAGCACCCATGTCTACACCTTGTAGAACAGATTCTAAGGGTCTAGTTCCAGGTGCAGGTTTCTCATCTACACCCCGATCCAGACTAGATCCATAACTAGCAAGAAAGTCCTTGGCCTTATGGATGGGAGTCAATCTGAATCTTTGCTGTTGGAACATAAAACTTATACCTTACAATATTTCCTATTGAAAAACAATTTTATTCTTTTTCAAAATCTGTGTTAAAAAAGCATAGTCTTTTCTCTTCCTCAAAATCCTTACAGGAATCTCTTTCAAAACAATTATATCCACATTGTAAAGTTCTAACAGAGCCACTTTATCAAGCTTTTTTTCTCTCTCTTGCTCATTATTATCTATCTTAGTTTCTAACACCCCCAGTTGATCTGTTACTTGTTTTGCCTCTCCAGCTGTTTTTTCCATTTGATGTTCAATCTTTTTCTCAAATCCAGAATATTTACTTTCTATTGTTTTCTCAAAGTTTCCATATTTAATTTCCATCTTTTTCTCAAAGTCAGAGTATCTAATTTCCATTTTCTTCTCAAAGGCATCAAAAGATTGTTTAAAGGTATTAGAAATTTCATCAATCATATTTCTCATCATCTCCCCATCATCAGAACCACAAGTGGTCTCCTAGAAGCCATGATGAGTTCCCTCTAATCATGGTTAAAATTAGCCAATACAACCAAATCTTAAAGTCAGTGGAAAAATACTAGAAACTGATTGTTCAAAAGTGAAAGTCTTGCCACTAGAGATGTTTATGGGAAGTATCCGATTAACTCATTAAGAAAAGAACAACAACCCTTAATTTCTCATGGTAACCATGAAAGTTCAATTCCAACAGGATAGATTTGTTAAATCCCAAAATGAAACAATAAAAATACCACCAATTAAATAAAAAAAAGTATTTTGCTTCTATAAAATAAATCCACAGTTCAGCTTTCAGTTCTTTCTCCCAAAATGTAAAATACAAAGCCAAGTTCCAATGCTCAACAGTTATATTTCAAAAATAATGTAAAAGTTACCAAGAGAAATCTCATCTCTGTGTTGGAAAAAGCCTCTTTTAAACAAAGAAAAGGCAAATAAATTGGTGCATTAAAAAGGGAGTGGTCAGTTTTAGAGTCCATTTAAATAACTGCAGCATGGCTTGGGAAAAGATGACAATCCTACCTCCCAGCTGATCACTTACCACTTGATCTACAAACTCCATTTACGATCTTATTTTCTTTTATTTTTTAATTAATATTTGGTTATGTTATTTTGTTCCATAACTATAGTTTAACCATTTTGATAAGGTTTATTATGGACAAAGATGGTGCTTTAACTTGGTTGCATTTCCATTCTGTTTTTTTTTATCCCACCTTTCTTATTTTTATAAATAACTCAAGGTGGCAAGCATACCTAATACTCCTTCCTCCTCCTATTTTCCCCACAACATCAACCCTATGAGTAGCTATTAGACATAAAACCACAAAAACCACACACATACACACACACACAAAACAAACTTTAACTCAAAGTTGAGGTAGATTGCTATGAAATTACTAGAATTTTTTTTTTTCTGGCTAGGTAAATGGATGCACTGGAATACCTGTGTTGAAGAATATGTGTATCCTACCAATAGCACTCCAGAATATGGCTCTATTTTGGTGCCAAATGTTGACAATGTGAGAACTGATTTCCTTATCCATACAATTGCAAAACAAGGCAAGGTAATATTCTCCTGTTCTATACTGGGATGTTAGCAATGCCTTAATGTGAGGCAGTGATTTCATTTTAAAACAATTCTGGAATTACTATCAGATTGCTAATTGTCATTATGAACTGGGTAATGATGAAATGTCTATAGCCACAAATAAATATTTGAAGCTCACTAGGGTTGTTCCCACTCAATGCAACTTTTCAGAACTATTCTGTTTGCCCTTTTGAAGCTCACTCTAATCCATCATTTAACGTTCAGGATGCTGCATTCTCTGTTTTTTGCCTTTAATTTTTTAAAAATTTGCACAGACTATCCTGATGGTCTTGCTTCACTCCAGGATCAGAGTGGTTCTTCCAGTAAGAATCTGTAAACTTTTTATCCTTCATTCACCTTTTTCACATGAAGAAATTAAAAACGTGTTGGTTCATCAAAGTCACAAAACTATTTTTGTGTTACAATATAAATACTGTTGGTAGAACTAACTTCATTTTGGTTATGGATAAACCAGTCATGCTGCAAAGAGTGACCTATTTCTTCAGTGTTTGAAACAATTTTGAGATCTGAGCCTTTACCACTACCTTTGACTCTCATATCCCTAAACTCATTTGAATTCTCTTCTGATATTCAGGCTGTTCTGCTAATTGGTGAACAAGGGACTGCTAAGACTGTCATCATCAAAGGATACATGTCAAAATATAATCCTGAAAATCACATGGCTAAGAGCCTTAACTTTTCATCAGCAACAACTCCTTTCATGTTTCAGGTAAAACTTAGCATATTCTTTCTTTCCCACAAAAATAGAGATAACTTTGTAACTCATTGAAAATATACCAGAATGAAATTAATCAAAAATATTTGATTAATAAAAATCCAAATGTTCATGGTTTGCTATTTACAGTGGTTCTTTTGACTTTGGTGATGGATTAGTCATTCTTTGTTTTCATTTTCTCAGATAACTGGGATAATTTTATTCTCACACTTAACAGAATAAAATCTCAACCAGTTCTCCTTAAAACATATGCACAATAAGTAATGAAGTGCATTATATAAAAGCCATTTGAGTTAGACTGAAGTATTTCAGAAACCATACCGTGGCCAAATCCATAATATTTCCAAATATTATATTATTCCTACTTTTGTCTCCAAAAATGCACATGCAATACAATTGATGTATGTCTACTCTGCAGTGAATTCAGTTGAGTTGAAGTAGGTATCTCCCGAGTAGTTTTAGAATTGCAGCCTTAGAGCACAATTCTATATTTTAATTCCACTAATTCTGCCTTAGATATGTTATCTGAACATTCAGGCAGTGAGAGAATAGGTAAAAGGTGACATAATCATGCCTGGAATGGAATAGCACAGACCTTTGCAAGATGTCCCTCATATTGACTTAAATGGGGCAATTTATTTTCTAAGTAAATGTCCTGACACCACTGACCACTCTGTCAAAATCACCAGAAGAGCACAGTATATAGTATAGGTTAGCATCCCTTGACATTGTTTCTGTGCCACTTGAGAATAATTTATCACTATAACCTTTTCTGGCAGAAGAGATTTTGTGTTGTGTGTTCCTTTCATCTCTCAGAGAAAGCAGGCAATAGCAGAGTTTCTTTCTCCTCATTCCCTTCATCTTTGGAGTATGGGATTATTCTGCTCAACCCTTTGTAGCAGAGCTGACTTTTAATATCTGAATTGGCAAGGAATATTTTTATTGTTTATTGGAGTCCCAATATTGAAGGAATTTCTGACTAGGGATTTTTAATTGTATGTTACATTTCTTCCTAAAGTTGCCTTTAAGTTCCTTTGTTCTAAAAAAACAGTATGCAGGACACATGACTATTCGTTTAGTGATTATGAAAGATGCTTACAGTAAATTATTTTGTAAAGGCATGTGTTTCCTACAGCGCACAATAGAAAGCTATGTGGACAAGCGCATGGGCACAACATATGGCCCTCCTGCAGGAAAGAAAATGACTGTCTTCATAGATGATGTGAATATGCCTGTAATCAATGAATGGGGAGACCAGGTAAGCTACTTGCATTAGTTCTTTGCATTAGTAAATGAAACATTTTGGCTTGAAGAAATAATTAAGATCAAGATTACTGTTTTACTCAGATTTGTTAATATTTGGGAAAAGGTTAAATAATACATGAGTTCCTTATATGTCAGCAGAGAATAATTTCTGATCTTATTCTGAATGACAGACATCTCAGATGAACTTTGACAGTTTACTAAGGCTTAAGAGGAATCACAAAGTTCCTCACTGGGACTGGTGTTTCTACCTTTGAGACAATAGAATACTAGTTACGGGTATTTATAGACATGGTTATTTAGTGGGAACTTCGACACCTACCCCTTCACTCGCAAACCCTCAGAATAATTTCAGAATGGCTCAAGGTTGACCACACTTCCTATGCCTGCAACTTTTTATAACTAACCTGTACTGTCTCTAGCTGACCAATAATGGAGAGCATAAATAGACATCCAGCCAGTGCCCTGCTGTAATCCTAACCTTCCTTCATCTTGAAGTTTTGTGTGGCAATTTGAAAAGAAAAACACTTGTTGTAAGGGTAAGCATCAGAGTTGCCTCTCTGCTCAGTCTTAGAAGATTGGTGTGATACTGTTGTGCACTATAGGAACTTACCAGCTACAGAGATGGGGAGAGCCAAAGAATACTTGGTGAGGCAGGAGTTCTGCCAATGAGAAACTGCATCCCTCAAACCCTCAGTTTTATAGCAGGATTTTTGGTTTTGTTGCCTAATGGGGACAATGGTAGGTATTCATGAAGATGTAGAGCCAATCCAGGAGTGGTACAAGTGTTGTGCAGGCTGTGTTAGACATAACTCCTTTTTAAAACCAAGTGGATAAATATTGTACTGTCAAAATACATTCTATAAGAATCAGTGAAAACCAAATAGAGAAAAGTGATTCATAGCTAACAAGTTTGAAAATGCTGGGTGAGCCTACCTTCAATCTCAAATGAAAGAAATTTTTAATCATAAGCTTAAGAATTTAAAGAGTCTGAAATAAACAGCAAAAACCTAAATAAGATTTTGATCTTAGAAAGTTAAAAACGGACTAAGGATCCAGATAAAATTGGAATATTAAAATTTTTTAAAATTTTATTTTAAAATTGGAATTAACTATAAACGGCTTCTCATGGGAAATAGAACCTGTTTTGGTTTTTACAAGACAAAACAAAGATAAGCAATTTCATGATTTAAAAAACTGGACACTAGAGGGGACTAAAGTTTTAGTTAGAGGAAAGATTCACAAGCCTGTAAAATGTTGCAAAACATTCTAACAATTAAAATACTGAAGGAGGCTTTTGAAGAATGGAATCAGAAAATAGTAGCCACAATATCAACAATGTCAGTAATGATGTCTGCTTCTATGGATAGACTATGTCCAAAAGATGCTATTGAAGAAATGACAGATGTACTGTAGAACAAATTTTATCTGACAAGATAGAGGTGTTATGAAAAGTGGATTTACAATTGACAGGCCAAGAGAACGACTTAGAAAACGATGTTTCACTGGATTATGAAAGAAACTGACTGAGGCTTTAACATTTAAAAGGGAAATACTGTACAAATAATAAACCAAGAGAGTGACCTGGATAATTTTTTCCTACTGGATTTATAAAAGAGGCTTATTAAAGTCTTAAAGAACTCTGTGCAATGGGACAAAGAAAAAATGAAGAGAAATTAGATACTACGAAAATATTTGAATGAAGTAAAGTTTAAGAAGTAAAAGGAAGGAATTTAAAGTAGATTTATTTGATCAAAGTTAAAACAAGATACGTAGTTACATCTGGCAACCCTTTACTGACTTTCTGCTGACACCAGGACTGAACAGATGATGTTCTATGGATTTGTTTACAGCATAGATAAGAGATGGGATATGGGATATGGGATGAAGAGATAAAAGTTTGTAACCTTAGAGAGGCTGAAGAGTCACTAAATTGGTTTATACTTGTGATGAAGGTTGGAAGTCATTTCTTTATATATTTCTTTTCTCTTTATTGTATTCTTACTTTTCTCTTTCTTCTTTCTCTTTTTTCTTGCACTTTTTACTCCTTTCTATTCTGTTTTCTTTCTTTAAGTTTAGTTTTTACTATTTTAATAAATAGATTTTACTATTATAATAAACATCTTATATTTATATATACATATATATATATATATATATATATATAAAATAAAAGTGGGAAGTGGTCCTGAGAGAAAAAAAATTAAGAAACACTGGTCTAGGGTCAGGCAGTAGCAATGAGAATTAGTATTATTGCCAGAAAGTCAGCCCGAGAATCAAAACTCCAACAAAAGTATATTGGAAGAGTTCCAAGGGGAAATTGGTTGTAGTTGTCATATTTGCTCTGGGGACCTAGCATTCACACATGATACATGTCTCAGAGGTAGGCTGTTGTTGTGAGGTTTGAGTCTGACCTTGACTCTGAAAATGAAACTTATCTTGAGCCAGAAAGGGAAAACGAAACTTATTGGGAAAGAGCTGGGGAGATAGTAATGACTCAGTAGAGTGGGAGAATTCGGAGATGCTGATTGGGCAGAATCTGGAGGGAGGTTTGAATCCTCCAATTAGTGCTTGAGAGAGGAGAGTGGAGAAGCGTGCAAAGCAAAAGGCAGCCCAATTGGCTACAGAAAAGAAACAGCACAAAAAAGATTGCATAAAAAGGCACCAGCGCCAGGAGCAAACTGCGGGAGACAACCGTTCTACTGCTCTTACAGCTTCAACAGGAGAATCCTCACCAGGAAATGGAGCCTTGCCTGTAGCCAACATGGAATCAGTGCCAGCTCCCTCTACCAATGTGGACCTACCTCCTTCGTACCGAGATCCAGAGAGTCCAGCCTTGCATCCAGTTCCGCATCTTGTCTTGCCGCTCCAGTCGAGTCCAGCCTTGCTTCCAGTACTGAGCCTCGTTTTGTCATTCCAGCCAAGTTCAGTCTTGTTTCCAGTTCCAAGCCTCGCCTTGCCGCTCCAGCTACATCTAGCCTTGCCTCCAGTTCCGAGTCTTGTCTTGCTGATCCAGCCATACCCAGCCTTACCTCTAGTTCCAAGCCTTGTCTTGTCGCTATAGCCAAGTCCAGCCTTGCTTCCAGTTCCAAGCCTTGTCTTGCAGATCCAGACAAGTCCAGCCTTGTCTCAAGATCTGAGCCTTGTCTTGTTGCTCCAGCAGAGTCTTGCCTAGCCTCCATGGTCAAGCCTAGCCTTGCCTCCGTGCTGCATCCTGCAATCAAACCTCAAGCTGCCTCCTTGTCATGCACTCTAGCCACACCCGGTCTTGCTGATTCATTGAGACAGTTAGCTGAGTTCTGTCTTGCAGTGTTGCCACAATCTCCTGCTACTTTTGATCTGGCAGCCTTGCCCTGTGTTCCTCCATTGCCTGGGTGGAATTGATTGAATTATATTGCCTATTAATACAATCTTTTCTGTTGTAAATAGTTGGTTGTTAATAAAGATCTTTCTTTTATAATTCTGCCTAGCTGTCTCATAGTCTGAACAGGACAGTTGTAGAAATTGTCCCAGTGGAGCACTTGTTCTCTGAGACAGCCTTAAATACCCCAACCTTCTTTATTTCCCATGGAGACACAGTTGAAGTTGAGCAGTCCAGGTTTATGGGGTCACATTCTACAGAGCTTCAACTTCCATCAGATGCCTTCCACTGCAAGTGGTAGTC
The DNA here is from genome assembly GCF_035149785.1 of Candoia aspera. Lineage (NCBI taxonomy): Eukaryota > Metazoa > Chordata > Lepidosauria > Squamata > Candoiidae > Candoia > Candoia aspera. Next base: position 123,712,678 of record NC_086155.1, on the reverse strand, counting down.
CTTCTCTTTTCTATCTTCTGGTTTGCTACATGCTGCTGCTGGCATTCTTGAGAAGTGGATGATCTTGCCTCCAGTTTCAGGTCAAAACCTTTCATATCAGGGTTAGAAATGGTAAGAGCTGCATGTGATATATCTCTGCAGGAACTGGGGTATGGTTACACCTGGTTCTAAGTTGCAAGATTCACCAGCTTGTTCATCTTCCAAAGAAGAAGATGTGTTTAGTTGGGCCCAGATATAAAGATTAAAAAACTCACTGGGAAAATAATAGGATTATCAATTAAGAAGGTGATGGTGGAAAGAAGAGACAGTAAAATCATTCTGTTGTTCTGTGCACATAATCTGCTGTATAAACTTAGATGTCTGAAAGAATAGTTGATTGGGTTTTTTTTAATCCTAAAACCTTTCTTATAGGTCACCAATGAGATTGTTAGGCAGTTGATGGAGCAAAATGGGTTTTATAATTTGGAGAAGCCTGGAGAGTTCACCAACATTGTGGATATCCAGTTCTTGGCTGCCATGATACATCCTGGTGGTGGACGAAATGACATCCCTCAGAGACTGAAGAGACAGTTTTCTGTGTTTAATTGCACCCTGCCTTCTAACTCATCCATTGACAAGATTTTTGGTAAAGAAGAATGGCTATTTAGTCTTGTTGCTCATTATGTGGCACTTAGTGCTTGTTTTACTTTGAAAAGCTAAGAGAAGTAAAAAAATTGAGTGGAGTTGTAAACAAAATTTTACACCGTGGGAGCAGATCCACTAAAATTGCAGCATTAAATGGAATGTGCTAATGCTTGTCATTATTTTTTAAAACAGTGCCAAAACAAAAGAGAAAAACAAAAGCACAGAAACACAACTCTGTAAAAAGTGTGAACGAAAAGGTTAGCTCTGTTAAAATAAAAGGAGTTTACACTGGGAGATCAGCTATTTGGGAAATTTATATTAAAATAAATTTACCGAGATACTCTCTTTTTAACAATGTACATTAGTGGAGGTTGTTTAAAGAAGTTCAGTGTTTTTTGGAAAAGTTTCATATGAAAACGGATGCTTCTTTGTATGGAAATTTTAAGAACAATCAGTATAAAACACAGCAATAACAACAGTGGATCCAATATTACCCTACAAATGTGGATAATAAAACTGACTGGATTTTATTCTCTAGGTATCACAATGTGATATTTTAATTAATGTATTTAAAACATTTCTATACTGTTCTCAGTTAACAAATCTTGATGTGATTGGATGACATTGTTTGGTGGTTGTAGGTAAGACATGGAAGTGGATGGATTTCTCAGATATCTAACTTGAATTCTCCAGGTGTGATTGGCACAGGGCATTATTGTAGCCAAAGAGGCTTTTTGGAAGAAGTGAGAGCAACAGTTGCTAAGCTGGTCCCATTGACCCGGCGGTTGTGGCAAATGACCAAGATCAAAATGCTGCCAACTCCAGCCAAATTCCATTATGTGTTCAATCTCCGGGACCTTTCCAGGATCTGGCAAGGGATGCTTAATACTATTTCAGAAGTAATAAGTGAATCCAGTGTAAGTAATACATACGATATTTTCATACATTAAATGATATCTTTATTATCTTTGAAATTCAATTCACATCTTTTATGTTGGATGCATGTAGGTTATAAACACTATACAGTAAGAACTACAGCAAACAGAATTATAGACAACCTCATAAGTTAGTAAATAATATTATACTTTAGTTTTAAACACTAAGCATGAATGTATCAGTGCAGACTTTCATGGCTGTATGTCACACCAAGATAAAACAGCCCTTAATCACCGTAAAGAATCTTCAGCTGTCTCACTTGAAAGAATAAAAGCAGTACAGGTAGTCCTCAACCTACGACCATTCATCCAGCAACCGTTCGAAGTTACAACAGTGCTGTACAAATTGTGGTTACGACTGGTCCTTGGAGCTCTGGCCATCCCGGCACCCCCGCAGTCCTGGGATAGCGATCTTGGTACTTGGTAACCAGTTCACACTTACGACTGGTTGCAGTGTCCCGCGATCATGTGATTGCCATTTGCAATCTTCCCTGCTAGCTTCCCAGAAAGTCAGTGGGGAAGTCAGCAGGGAAGGTTGCAAGTCACTGGAGTAAGTCTCTCCCACCTGCCCACCCTCCCCCAGCCACTCTGCTCTGGTGCCACGCTGGCCACTTGCACACCCCCACGAACCCTCCCTGACCCTTGCCACACCTCCCTCATGCACCCTTCCCGACCTGTGCCATGCCTCTCACACACCCCCTTGCACTCTTGTGCACCATGCCTCTTTTGCAGTCCCTCACAACATTGCACACCCTCCCTGACCTGTGCCACACCTTTTGCACACCGCCTTGCACCCTTGAGCACCCTCCCCAACCTGCAACTCTCGTGCACCCTCTCACACCCTCCTCCACTCTCCCTGACCTCCCTTGTACCCTCAAGCACCCTCCCCCACACCCCTACACAACCCCTTGCTCCCTCCCCCACCTGGCAACAGCCACTTACCTGCCTGCCGGCCTGGGGCTTTTAACTTCCTGCCAGTTTCTATTGACTTTGGTTATGGGAAGCCCGCAGGAAGTTGCCTAGCCTAATGACCATGGGATTTGGTTAACAACGGCAACCAGGACTTCAGGACTTTATGACTTCAGGACTTTACGACTGCATCGCTTAGCAGCGGAAATTCTTGTCCCAATTGCCATTGTAAGTTGAGGACTATCTGAAGCATGTTTCAAACAGACCAATCAAGAATTAGCTCCATTGGAACTTCTTCAAATCAGAACAATTTAAAATTCACCTGGACAAAGAGCCAATCAGAAACTGGCTTTCCAGTATTCTAGTGACATGGTCCAATTAGAGATTAGTTCACTTACAAATATATGAGCTCAGTCAGTTCTTGCTCAGTTGCCTGTGAGCTGTGAGAAGTGCACTATGGATCACTTTGCCTCCGAAGATGCCAGCCACACTTGCTGGTGAAACATCAGGATACCAGAAAATTAGACCATGGCTGTTAGTCAAAAGCTCATCACCATTGGATTAAGCCTAGTTATTTATGGAATTGAAACCAAGTGAAGAGGAGAAGAGATAGGGAAAAGCAGTTGACTGAAAGGTTAAGTATTATTCTCCAGGAAGAAAAGGGGCAAACTAATATCATAGGCTGATTTAATATCATATTTAATTAGTCCTTTCATTAAAGTGTTTTTTTTAGTTCATGGACTAAATTATATTTTTAAAAAGGTAAAATCTATTTCTGGTGACTTCATGGAGTTTTCTGGCAACATCTGGAAATGGTTTGCTATTGCCTGCTTCTAGGATTGTTGTGGTTTTTTTATTTCTACCCTAGTCTAAATTACTCGATTTTTGTAGCAATTCCCCATCTAAGTGCTAACCAAGTTTAACCCTGCTTAGATTTTGACCTCATCCAAGGATGGCTATGTACTCCCAACTAACTGGCCAAATTACATAAGAAACAAAATTATAAATTAATAACATTTAAAACAAAACGAAGGACAGCAACGAGATCTAAAAATATCTCCACAAAATCTTATACCATTGAATTTTTCCAAATTTTTGGTATCTACCACAATAAAACACCAAAACAAAATAATAACATCAGAAGGCTGAGTAAATAAAGTAGTTTTCATCTGGTGCTGGAAAGTGGGAGGGAATCCAGGCAAAATCAAGGAAGTATTTGAAAAAGGAATGCCACAGTCACAAATATCTAATTACTTTTTGCACTGCCATCACTTCACTTCCAAGGTTGTAAGGCATAGTCTCAGAGGCGCTATTCAAAATACAGAGAGGTTCGTTCTGGAAACAGAGGCCTTGCAGAGCAAAATGAGCTGCCTGAATTGTTCTTTCAAACGGGCTATGTGTTAGTGCTTTTACTTTGTAGTTTTGCATAGTTAAATACAAGTAGTCCTCGCTTAACGATGGTAATTGGGACCGGAGTTTCCATCATGAGGCAATGCAGCATGAGTGCAGGAGGGCTGGGGAGGGGGTGCTGCTGCGAGGTGTGAGTGCGGCTGGGTGGGGGGGAGAGTGCTGCAGCCTGAGTGTGCGCTATGGAATACGAGATCCCTGGGATGTCGTACTCTGTAGCGGAGCTCCTCAGGAGAAAAAGTGGCGGGAGCAACTTGCAACCTTCCCTACTGGCTTCCCCATTTTCTTTGCTTGTGAGAAGCTGTCAGGGAAGGTTACAAATGGTTACCATGTGACTTCAGGATGCTGCAACTGTCATAAGTGCAAGCTAGTTGCCAAGCACCTGGATCATGATCATATGACCACAGGGGTGCTGGGACAGCTGGAACTTTGAGGACCGGTTGTAAGTATGTTTAGCACTGTCATAACTTCAAACGGTCGCTGAACGAGTGGTCATTAACTCAGGACTTCTTGTAGAAAGCTTTTACACCATAGAAGTCGTGCCATTATTTAAGGAAGTCCTTTCATATTTCAGACCTAGACAGGCACAGAGCAAATGAAATTGTATTTGGCAGCAGGGAGGAGCTTGAGCAAAGGCCTGCTCTTAGATATATTCACAAAGGTATCTGTGGTAGTTAACCACAGAAGGGAATATCAACAAAACTAAATTGAAATGTAAGGGAGCGCACTGTGAACATTTTCTGCTTTTTTGCAAAAGGCATTTTGTATGTGGTTTTTGAAAGGAAAGAGAGGCAAATGTTGAATCTTTGTATTACTAAGATCATGTCCCCCTCTCTCATCTGTTTACATAGCATACTGAATATGGTTGTGGAAATAACCCAGTTAATGGATTCATATGATACACTGAATTGTAGACTAACCAAGTGAGCTGGGTTTGAACAATTCACTAATTTACAACAAGACTAACCAAGCTTAGCATTCTGAACAAAGATACTTGCTAGATCATTAGTGACCAGTGGGTACAGTTTCTAACGTAATCCTCAATTGACCTTGTAATCTCAGCCCCAAAGCAGGTAGTTAGAATATATAACATAAGCATACTTTTAGGGAGAGACAAATGGAAATCAATTAAAGGGAAATTCTGGACCCCCTTGTCCTCTCCAGCCTTCCCAGTTCTTAGCTGAAAGGATGTACACATAAACAGGCAAATATAAACAGATGGTTAGATGCAAGATTTGTGCTTACATCATGTATATTTTTTAAACATTTCTAAATATGGAAAATAATTACTGTCCTAAATAATGTAGCTGGGATTATTTCCCATATTTAATAATGAATATGGACAGCACTCTCTCAATAACAAAATAAATCTGTCACATGCAGCATCCTTTGAAAAATATGTATGAGAGGCCTATATTTTGGATATTGCAAATCCCAACTTGTAGTGAAGCTACAGGCAGTTGCTCTTCTCTCTTCTCTCTCTGAACAGGTGCTTATTAGGCTATGGAAGCATGAATGTAAGCGTGTTATTGCTGATCGTTTCACAACTCCTGAAGACTTGGAGTGGTTTGATCTGGCATTGGCAAAGCTGATTGAAGGAGAACTTGGTAGTGATAAGGCAGCACTAGTGGCACTCAACAATGATGCTTTCTTTGTTGATTTCTTAAGAGATGCACCTGAAGCAACAGGTAAACTTAATCTAAAATGAAAAACATGTGCCTGATATATGTATGCAGGGCCGCAACTGGGGTGGGGGGGGCAAGCGGGGCATGTGCCCTGGGCACTGCGCTGGGGGGTGCCAAAATGAGCACGGGGGGGCGCCAAAATGGGAGTGGAATCCATGTTTGCCCCTGTGACACAGACCCTAGTTGCGGCCCTGTATGTATGCATGCATGCATGCATGCATTCATTCATTCCCGCCTTTATTATTTTTATAAATAATCAAAGGTGGGGAACATACCTCATACTCCTTCCTCATCCTATTTTCCCCCCAACAACCACCCTGTGAGGTGAGTTGGGCTGAGAGAGAGTGACTGGCCCAAGGTCACCCAGCTGGATTTCAGCCCTGAGGCAAGACTAGAACTCACAGTCTCCTGGTTTCTAGCCTGGTGACTTAACCACTAGGCCAGACTGGTTTAACTTAGCACCATGCAAGGAAATAATAGATTTGGGTTTGGAAATGCAGAACAATTATGCTTTTAAAACCTCATAGATAATTATAAAGTTTAATTTAGGTGATGGAAGAGGAGAAGGAATTGTTTGCAGGAGAAATTGCAGCTTTGGAATCTTTGGAAATTGCAGCTATGGAAGAAAGGGACAGACTTTGGAAAGTGGGAACCCCCTATTTTATAATGCCCAGCATCTAGGCTCTAAAATTGCCTCCATGAATGTCTGTTTTAAATCTATTTTAAAGATAACAATGAAGGATGTTCTTTTTTTGAGAATGGGAACACAGCATCTGAAAGAATGTCTTTTCTTCCAAGTAGTGTCTTGTTCTTGAAAATCCTTCACTCTTAAGTAGGCAAGTTGGCTTGAATATAACCAATGCTGATCCTACAAAAAAAGGGGCAAGCAAAGGAGTTCTCCAAGCCTGGTTCACATAATACTGGATAAATCAATTTCTCCCAGGATAGGAGATCCCAGTTAACTCCCAATTAGTATGAAGGGACTACGTACAATTTGTCAGAAATCCTTCAAAGTTATCTACAAATGATGGTATGAACCATTCCATAGAAATCAGCTTCGTAATACCTGTTTCCTCCATAGCTTTAAAGTGTGAATATTCAGAAGAAGCATTTGCCCAGCAACGTTACTGATAATTGCCATGCATGGCTGTTGAGATAATTAGGAGGGACAGAAGAAGTAAAAGCAGTTGATTTTGCATGAGTTACTGACAGTCTTCCTATGAGCTTCAAGCTAAGTCTATCTTCAGTCTATTTTGTATTCCAGTTACAGAAGGCAAGCTCTCACCACCACTTGATCCACAAAGCATAATCCCAAGGATATTAATTCTGAATACAGTTCCACTGGATTCAGACTTCTGGTCAGAGTATGCTTGGAATTTTTGACTCTGCAGACGTTTAAAACTGCTGCTATTAAATATAATGGAAATGTTGTTGTTTATTCGTTTAGTTGCTTCCGACTCTTCGTGACTTCATGGACCAGCCCACGCCAGAGCTTCCTGTCGGTCATCAACACCCCCAGCTCCCCCAGGGACGAGTCCGTCACCTCTAGAATATCATCCATCCACCTTGCCCTTGGTCGGCCACTCTTCCTTTTGCCCTCCACTCTCCCTAGCATCGGCATCTTCTCCAGGGTGTCCTGTCTTCTCATTATGTGGCCAAACTATTTCAGTTTTGCCTTTAATATCATTCCTTCAAGTGAGCAGTCTGGCTCTATTTCCTGGAGGATGGACTGGTTTGATCTTCTTGCAGTCCAAGTTACTCTCAGTAATTTCCTCCAACACCACAGTTCCAAAGCATCTATGTTCCTTCTCTCAGCCTTCCTTATGGTCCAGCTCTCGCAGCTATATGTTCCTACGGGGAACACCATTGCTTTAACTATGCGGACCTTTGCTGTCAGTGTGATGTCTCTGCTCTTAACTATTTTATCGAGATTTGTCATTGCTCTTCTCCCAAGGATTAAATGTCTTCTGATTTCCTGACTGCAGTCAGCATCTGCAGTAATCTTTGCACCTAGAAATACAAAGTCTTTCACTGCTTCTACATTTTCTCCCTCTATTTGCCAGTTATCAATCAAGCTGGTTGCCATAATCTTGGTTTTTATCAGGTTTAGCTGCAAGCCAGCTTTTGTACTTTCTTCTTTCACCTTCATGATAAGGCTCCTCAGTTCCTCTTCGCTTTCAGCCATCAAAGCGGTATCATCTGCATATCTGAGATTGTTAATGTTTCTTCCAGCGATTTTAACCCCAGCCTTGGATTCCTCAAGCCCAGCATGTCGCATGATGTGTTCTGCATACAAGTTGAATAGGTAGGGTGAGAGTATACAGCCCTGCTGTACTCCTTTCCCAATCTTAAACCAGTCCGTTGTTCCGTGGTCTGTTCTTACTGTTGCTACTTGGTCGTTATACAGAGTCTTCAGGAGGCATACAAGATGACTTGGTATCCCCATACCACTAAGAACTTGCCACAATTTGTTATGGTCCACACAGTCAAAGGCTTTAGAATAGTCAATAAAACAGAAATAGATGTTTTTCTGAAACTCCCTGGCTTTTTCCATCATCCATCGGATATTGGCAATTTGGTCCCTAGTTCCTCTGCCTTTTCTAAACCCAGCTTGTACATCTGGCAATTCTTGCTCCATGAATTGCTGAAGTCTACCTTGCAGGATCTTGCGCATTATCTTACCGGCATGTGAAATGAGTGCCACTGTTCGATAGTTTGGACATTCTTTACTGTTTCCCTTTTTTGGTATGGGGATATAAGTTGATTTTTTCCAATCTGATGGCCATTCTTGTGTTTTCCAAATTTGCTGGCATATAGCATGCATTACCTTGACAGCATCATCTTGCAAGATTTTGAACAGTTCAGCTGGGATGCCGTCGTCTCCTGCTGCCTTGTTATTAGCAATGCTTCTTAAGGCCCATTCAACCTCACTTGTCAGGATGTCTGGCTCTAGCTCACTGACCACACCGTAAAAGCTATCCCCGATATTGTTATCCTTCCTATACAGGTCGTCCGTATATTCTTGCCACCTTTTCTTGATCTCTTCTTCTTCTGTTAGGTCCTTGCCATCTTTGTTTTTGATCATACCCATTTTTGCCTGGAATTTACCTCCAATGTTTCTAATTTTCTGGAAGAGGTCTCTTGTCCTTCCTATTCTATTGTCTTTTTCCACTTCCACGCATTGCTTGTTTAAAAATAATTCCTTATCTCTTCTGGCTAACCTCTGGAATTTTGCATTTAATTGGGCATATCTCCCCCTATCACTGTTGCCTTTTGCTTTCCTTCTTTCTTGGGCTACTTCTAGTGTCTCAGCAGACAGCCACTTTGCCTTCTTGGTTTTCTCTTTCTTTGGGATGTATTTTGTTGCCGCCTCCTGAACAATGTTGCGAACTTCTGTGCATAGTTCTTCCGGGACCCTATCTACTAAGTCCAGTCCCTTAAATCGATTCTTCACCTCCACTGCATATTCCTTAGGGATATTAGTGAGCTCATATCTAGCTGATCTGTGGGTCTTCCCTAATCTCTTTAGTCTGATCCTAAATTGTGCAAGAAGAAGTTCGTGATCTGAACTACAGTCAGCTCCAGGTCTTGTTTTTACTGACTGTATAGATGTCTGCCACCTTTGGCTGCAAAGGATGTAGTCAATCTGATTTCGGTGTTGTCCATCTGGTGAAGTCCATGTATAAAGCCGTCTCTTAGGTTGTTGGAAGAGAGTGTTTGTTATGCAGAGTGAATTGTCTTGGCAAAATTCTATCAGCCAATGTCCTGCTTCGTTTTGTTCTCCTAGGCCATGCTTACCTGTAATTCCAGGTGTCATTTGACTGCCCACCTTAGCATTCCAGTCTCCCATGATGAAAATAACATCTCTTTTAGGCGTGTTGTCCAGTAGGTGCTGCAGATCCTCATAGAACTGCTCTACCTCAGCTTCTTCAGCATCTGTGGTTGGGGCGTATATTTGGATCACTGTGATGTTAGATGGCTTGCCCTGAATTCAAAATGAGACCATTCTATCGTTTTTTGGATTGTATCCAAGCACTGCTTTAGCCACTTTACTATTAATTATGAAGGCTACTCCATTTCTTCTGTGGTCCTCTTGTCCACAGTAGTAGATCTGGTGGTCATTTGATGTGAAGTGGCCCATTCCAGTCCATTTCAGTTCACCGATGCCCAGAATGTCTATCTTTAATCTTGACATCTCACCAATAACCACATCCAATTTGCCCTGGCTCATAGATCTTACATTCCAGGTTCCAATGGTGTGTTGATCCTTAGAACATCGGATTCGCCATTCACCACCAGCACCGTCGGCCGCTAGCCGTTCTTTTGGCTTTGAGCTAGCTGCGTCATCACGTCTGGGGCTAGTTGAGCTCATCCTCTGTTCCTCCCCAGTAGCATTTTGACCATCTTCCGACCTGGGGTTCTCATCTTCCGATGGTATACCGACATATCTCTGGTTGTACTGATCCATTGAGTTTTCACGGCAAGAATACTGGGGTGGGTTGCCATTACCATCCCCAGGGATTGCATTTAGTCTGACCTCTCTGTCAGGACCTTCCCGTTTTGGGTGGCCCTTCATGGTTTAGCTCATGGCATCATTGAGGTGGTCAAGCTCCAGCACCACGACAAGGTAACGATCCTTTGCTGAAGATAATGGAAATGCTTTCTAGGAGAACATGCATAGTTTCTCACTATTATGAGTCATGAGGAAGGTCTGTGATACAGTGTCTTCCACACCATTTGACAAATCTATCTCTTCAAGAAACAAATAGGAAAGCTGTAAACAAAATATATATTTTATTTAAATGGAAACACGTTTTATTTTGTACTAGGTCTGAAGGAAAAGTCTTTCAAAGGTAAGCGAGAGGCTTCTGATCTTCTCAGAGTTGCTTAGTTTATTCTAAAAGTTTGAGTTCTGCACTTAAAAGTGCATCTTTAATTTCATAGATGTCAACGTGCCAAGCATGGCTGTATGTAGACCAAATAGTGACCTTGAATTTTTATTTCTATTTTGCTTTAAAACAAAGATGGGGAATAATTTCTTAGATGTATAGCATGCTTCTCGATAATTGACACAGCAATCTGATAAAGCTGAAATTAAGCATTGTGACGCTGCTCAGCAAATATAAATATTTCAGCTTTATAAAAAATATAGGAAAAATATATTCTCAATATAGGATAAGATAGTTGGTAAAACCAGTTGTCATATTAAATTTTAAAAAATCCTTAAAGTACTTGAAATGTTTTACAATTGGCATTTTTAAAAGCCTTTCCTTTGTTGGAGAAAGTTCTGCATAATTTTATTGAAGTTGTATAAGATGCTTTAATGCTTGATTCAGCTTTTGAGATGAATTTACTTTGAGCAATTAACTGTAGTGCTAGCGTTTTGTTTTGCATGGTTCAAAAACTATTTTATTTCCTTTAGAGCAAAATATCTTTTGTTTAAATTAATTTTGGTTAACTTAGTATTCAAAAATGGTGTCTTGAAAAATGGCTGAGTATCTCATAGGAGTGTCCTCCTCTGAACTTACAAATCTGCTGGGAAACCCCCTTTTTTCTTTCACTAGTGTTCCTATTGCTAAGCATTGCTCCAATGTTCAGGAGCTTCTTCAATAAATCAAATTGCATTGACATTTTTTGTGCTCATAAAGACAGGAACTTAACTGGCCAAGTCTTCCCTTTAGAAGGGAATTATAAGAATGTGACCTGAATGCATGAAAATAGTTGTATGGAAAGCCTTGTTTTCTATGTTTGCTCTTTTTAATGGCCCAATTTTATACAGTAGATGTAGTGGCTATAGAGCTCAGCCTGGGTGGTTTCCCATTTCCCCAAAGATGCTCAGGTATTTCTCCATTCCTAGCAAGTCATCCACACATCTTTTTGTCTCTATTTCCTGCTTTCCTTGCTACAGTATGTACCCAGCTACAGCTTATTTCTTCTCTTGATATTTAGTCTCTTGCCATCTCTTCTCAGCAATTTCCAAACTCTGAGCTGGGAAATAATACCATACTATGAAAAAATTGTATGACAAAAGACTTGAGATTAACTGGGACTCTGGAACATACATTTTGGCATCTAAGATTTTGGCATATGATATTAAGTTATATTTTCTTCTAGAGAAAGGCAGCCAACTGGAACAAATCTGAGGGAATGCAAGGAAGAAATAGTTTGATTAATTTGTTTGTGTGCTGTTATATATAATTGGATTAGGAGAAGTGTGTGTATACCTTCAAAGATTAGATGTGGGGGAATTTTTCAGGAAGCGTTAGAAACTTGTATAACTGATGAGTACAAGTCTTCAAAATGTTTCAAAGTTGAAACGTTCTATGCCAATTTCAGAACAGCTGTTCCTTCCAACATTACTGAAAGTAGTCCAACTTTAAAAGATGCCTATTTCAAGGCTGGACTAGTTCTGATAACCTAGGAATGGCCTATTCCAACATTGACCACTTCTGGAAAGGTCCAGGAGGTCCAGAACCCAGGAGGTTCTGGGCTCAAAACATTTAAAATTTGGAACATTTTGCACACCTCTATTAATTAAGAACCATACTTCCTTGTTAAACCACACAAAAACATTTCAGTTCACTAGTTTAAAGCCCTGAAAAGAAAAATAACCCTGTAATAAATTATTGCCACATCCACTTGGGTCAGCAGAGTTCATAGGAGCTCATCAGCCACATCACCGCACCAAGAGCCAAAATGACAGCTTTTTACATTTCTATTTCTTCTCACTGATTAGACAGGCCCTTAAGCCTGAAGTCTGCTAAACCCTGCTCTGCTGCACTGCTCTTGTCGTTGTTACTGTTGCATTTGTAGTCATCAATATTCACCCTTTTGAGTGCCTTTCTTAGTTCTTCGGGGCCAAGAAGACTGTCGAGTTAGAAGATAACACGGAAATGATACACGAAACAATACTAATTGGAAGTGTTATTTTCTTATAGGAGAAGAACCAGAGGAAGCAGAAGCTGACATGCCTAAAATATATGAACCCATTGAATCTTTTGATGCTCTGAAAGACCGTTTGAACATGTTTTTACAAATATATAATGAGAGTATCCGTGGGGCAGGAATGGATTTGGTATTTTTTACAGATACTGTGATTCACTTAATAAAGGTACCAGTGGACATGACAATTACTTTATTTTAGTTTTGGAAATTTCAGATGTATGAGGTGCAACATCAATCATCTGTCAGCTTCATCTGTACAAATTCTATCAATGTTCAAATGTAAATAGTGAAAGTGAAGCTTTCCTGGATGAAGATGAAGTTTTATTCATGTGCAGCCTCTAACAAGTTCCAGAAAATGCTGCTTTCATGATCAGTTTGTTGCCGCTAGAAAACTAAATGGCCAATCTTTCAAAGCATAGGATGCTGGATAGATGTAAAGGTGAACACCTGTTGTTTTGTTTTGTTTTTTACAGTAAAAGGAGACAAATGGTATTTATCCCTATTCCTCCAGGGAAAATCTCTCTTACAAAATTATTGTTAAGAAATTCTCCATCCTGTACCCCGTCATCTGCAGGAGTAAGCAAGGCAGATGCTGGATACTGTCCTAGACTCTGTAGAAATGCTAAACATGAGAGCCAATGTGTTGCTCTTATTTATGCTGGTGCCATAACTGAAATAATATCTTGAGATTGCTAATTTTTAAAAATGCAGATTTATAGAATAACAGAATTGTGGGTAAAACCATGTAAAAGTAACATCATGAGAAACAGATTTATTCATTTGTACCAAATACTTACTGTGCTAGGGATGGGGGTGAAGGTTAACGGGGCCAGCCCTACTATCAAGCATATGATGGCTACCTTGGTGGCAGGTTATAGGGTATAAGAGCAGTCATGATTGTCTCTGATTCACCAGTCATTCATGAAGGGTTCTGATTAAGTCAGCTGTTCTGCTCTAGCGTCTGTGAGGCACCGCTTCATTTTTCTTTTAACGATAGTCAAATTGAGGTAGTCAGGAGAGAGATTTCTCAGCTAAGCAGAAATAAACTGTTGTTCCAGCAACCAATAGATTATGATACTGCTTTAGTAATGTTTTAGCTTAGCTTTGCCACTATATTTAATAAAGTCTTGTTCCATAAAGTGGCCTGTTTTGTTGACAGTACAGCATTCTCAGTGCTGTAGAGCCTCTAAAGTGACTATGACATTTTGAACAAATTAGTGTTCAAGTCCTCAGAGTTTGAGTACGTTAGTGCAACCGACTTAGGACAGAAGACACTGGTCTTGTGCACCTTTCTGAGAAAGAAAGTTCTATGTAAATAAGAACTCAAAATATGCTTCCAAACCCAAATGATCTTCCTTATGAGAAAAGTTGTTTGTATCAAACATTTCTTTCTCTTGTGTTGTTTGTTGTTGTTTATTCGTTCAGTCGCTTCCGACTCTTTGTGACTTCATGGACCAGCCCACATCAAAGCTTCCTGTCCATCGTCAACACCCCCAGCTCCCCCAGGGACGAGTCCGTCACCTCTAGAATATCATCCATCCATCTTGCCCTTGGTCGGCCCCTCTTCCTTTTGCCTTCCACTCTCCCTAGCATCAGCATCTTCTCCAGGGTGTCCTGTCTTCTCATTATGTGGCCAAAGTATTTCAGTTTGGCCTTTAATATCATTCCCTCAAGTGAGCAGTCTGGCTTTATTTCCTGGAGTATGGACTAGTTTGATCTTCTTGCAGTCCAAGGCACTCTCAGAATTTTCCTCCAACACCACAATTCAAAAGTATCTATCTTTCTTCTCTCAGCCTTCCTTATGGTCCAGCTCTCGCAGCCATATGTTACTACTGGGAATACAATTGCTTTAACAATGCGGACCTTTGTTATCAGTGTGATGTCTCTGCTGTTAACTATTTTATCGAGATTTGTCATTGCTCTTCTTCCAAGGATTAAACATCTTCTGATTTCCTACTGCAGTCAGCATCTGCAGTAATCTTCGCACCTAGAAATACAAAGTCTTTCACTGCTTCTACATTTTCTCCCTCTATTTGCCAGTTATCAATCAAGCTGGTTGCCATAATCTTGGTTTTTTTGAGGTTTAGCTGCAAGCCAGCTTTTGCACTTTCTTCTTTCACCTTCATCATAAGGCTCCTCAGTTCCTCTTCGCTTTCAGCCGTCAAAGTGGTATCATCTGCATATCTGAGATTGTTAATGTTTCTTCCAGCGATTTTAACCCCAGCCTTGGATTCCTCAAGCCCAGCATGTCGCATGATGTGTTCTGCATACAAGTTGAATAGGTAGGGTGAGAGTATACAGCCCTGCCGTACTCCTTACCCAATCTTAAACCAGTCCGTTGTTCCGTGGTCTGTTCTTACTGTTGCTACTTGGTCGTTATACAGAGTCTTCAGGAGGCATACAAGATGACTTGGTATCCCCATGCCGCTAAGAACTTGCCACAATTTGTTATGGTCCACACAGTCAAAGGTTTTAGAAGAGTCAATAAAACAGAAATAGATGTTTTTCTGAAACTCCCTGGCTTTTTCCATCACCCATCGGATATTGGCAATTTGGTCCCTAGTTCCTCTGCCTTTTCTAAACCCAGCTTGTGCATCTGGCAATTCTCGCTCCATGAACTGCTGAAGTCTACCTTGCAGGATCTTGCGCATTACCTTACTGGCATGTGAGATGAGTGCCACTGCTCGATAGTTTGAACATTCTTTAGTGTTTCCCTTTTTTGGTATGGGGATATAAGTTGATTTTTTCCAATCTGATGGCCATTCTTGTGTTTTCCAAATTTGCTGGCATATAGCATGCATTACCTCGACAGCATCATCTTGCAAGATTTTGAACAGTTCAGCTGGGATGCCGTCATCTCCTGCTGCCTTGTTATTAGCAATGCTTCTTAAGGCCCATTCAATCTCACTCTTCAGGATGTCTGGCTCTAGCTCACTGACCACACCGTCAAAGCCATCCCTGATATTGTTATCCTTCCTATACAGGTCTTCCATATATTCTTGCCACCTTTTCTTGATCTCTTCTTCTTCTGTTAGGTCCTTGCCATCTTTGTTTTTGATTGTACCCATTTTGGCCTGGAATTTACCTCCAATGTTTCTAATTTTCTGGAAGAGGTCTCTTGTCCTTCCTATTCTATTGTCTTCTTCCACTTCCACGCATTGCTTGTTTAAAAATAATTCCTTATCTCTTCTGGCTAACCTCTGGAATTTTGCATGTAATTGGGCATATCTCCCCCTATCACTGTTGCCTTTTGCTTTCCTTCTTTCTTGGGCTACTTCTAGTGTCTCAGCAGACAGCCACTTTGCCTTCTTGGTTTTCTCTTTCTTTGGGATGTATTTTGTTGCTGCCTCCTGAACAATGTTGCGAACTTCTGTCCATAGTTCTTCCGGGACCCTATCTACTAAGTCCAGTCCCTTAAATCTATTCTTCACCTCCACTGCATATTCCTTAGGGGTATTAGTGAGCTCAAATCTAGCTGATCTGTGGGTCTTCCCTAATCTCTTTAGTCTGATCCTAAATTGTGCAAGAAGAAGTTCGTGATCTGAACTACAGTCAGCTCCAGGTCTTGTTTTTACTGACTGTATAGATGTCCGCCCCCTTTGGCTTCAAAGGATGTAGTCAATCTGATTTCGGTGTTGTCCATCTGGTGAAGTCCATGTATAAAGCCGTCTCTTAGGTTCTTTCTCTAAGGAGGAGTAATTTTGGTATCTGTGTCATTACACTGAACCATCATATGAGTAGTGACAGTGTTTTCTGTTATTGGCCTGAACTGATTGATATCACAGGTGGGCTTTTGGGAAAGATTCTCATTAGCAGTCAATCAGTCCAGGTTATACACTATACCAGGTACTTGATCATGTTACTTTAAGGTGGTAGAAGATGCTGGCCGTCACAGTACTGAAATAAGATTCAAATGTCAATCCATATACCTCTGTGCAAGGAATAAGAGAAGCACCATCTTGCCCTTGATCCTAGAAAGCAAAATGTCTCTGGTGAAACCTGGAGCTTACATTCTTTGAAGGAGTTTAATGAATGATCAAGGCAAAGATTGGGATCAGCATTGTGCTACCGACATTAAAGAAGCTGAGCTATGCAGGAACTTATCAAGTGCCTGCTTGTTATTTTGTGATTCAGCCAACAAAATGATTCTGTGCTCTGCAGATCTCTCGTGTGATTCGCACTCCCCGTGGAAATGCCCTACTTGTTGGTGTTGGAGGGTCTGGAAAGCAGAGCTTGACAAAACTGGCATCATTCATAGCAGGCTATAATAAGTTCCAGATCACATTAACAAGGTAACCTGTTGAATAAAACCCAGTATCAGAATGAAATGCTTAATTTATAAAACAAATCAAATAATTAATATGGAAAATTGTTAATTAATATTATTGTGCTAGTTCTGATGTTAAGAAGCACAGGTCTATATAATCTTTAGCCTGCTTTTTAAACTATCTTGCCTCCCCAGTTTTGTTGAATGCAAACAAATCTCTCAAACTCTAGAAATGGTTGTAGTCTGAAACTTTAATATTCAGTGCTACACGAGAAAACAAGCATTTGTAGTAAAGAAAAGGCAATGCAAATGTTTCACCCTTATCTAGTACACAGAAGATAGCATTCAAAGCAGCTTTTTAAAAAAAAAATTGAAGCAACATAAAAAACTAATTTTCCCCTCAAATCCTGGATAAAGAAAGAATACATAGAAATTTGTATAGGTCTACATATTTGACAATATCATAATCATACAAAAGGTAGCTCTGAATTTAAAAGAAAACCGCTCGCATTCTCTCTCTATGTATATATGTTTGCGTGTGTATATGTGTGTTTGTGTATGTGTGTGTATGTATATGCGTGTATGTATGTATGTGTGTGTGTATACATACATACATACATACATACATACATACATATACATATGAAGTTAACCTCTCAGTAAATCTAGGACAATCCTCCCATTTTAAAAAAAAAATTGGAGAAAAGAAACTAGTGTTTCTTTCAGGCAAATACAGTTACTATCTCTGTTATGTGAAATGGGATCAGCATTGTGCTACCAATATTAAAGAAGATGCGCTATGCAGGAACTTAACAAGTGCCTGCTTGTTATTTTGTGATTCTAAATATACAACCAACAAAGTAATGTGCTCTGCTGATCTCTTGTGTGATTCGCACTCCCTGTGGAAATGTCTACCACAAATTCAGATTTCCTATGATCTTGTAAGTAAGACCTCAGTTGTACCTGTTAAATAAAATATATTCCATCTAAAAGGAGTGAGTTTAGCATTAGTAACTGATAGGACTTTCTAATTTTTCCAAATTCCATAATGAAAACTCTATATGAATTATTACAGCTTGGTTTGTTTTGTTAATTATGTTTATATTCTGTATTATCAAAACATAATATATCTTAGAACAATGAAACAAAAATGAGTTGAAGAATAAAATAGTAGACAAATTGAGAAATAACCTTAAATAGTGGAGAGCATTAAAATGCATAGATACACTATGTAGACATACTGCAGATTTCTAAAAGCAACAATCATTAAAACAGACACTAAATAGAAAGGGCAAGACAAACTGTTCTTATTTTAAGGCATCTTGGCTTGATAAAAATTATTTGCAGGCCAGGAAGCTTGGAATGTCTGTGACTATTTTTTCCCTTTTTCTAGATCCTACAATGCGTCTAATTTGATGGAAGACTTGAAGCATCTGTATAAAACAGCCGGACAGCAAGGAAAAGGAATCAGCTTCATTTTTACAGATAATGAAATAAAAGATGAAGCTTTCCTGGAGTATATGAACAATGTTCTATCATCAGGAGAAGTAGGGTTTTCATCTCTCCTCTTGGTTTTGAGTTAGCCCTGGGTTTCCAGAAACAGAGAGAGCTTGGCTGATGAAGCTTTAGTGACAGACTGGTTCTGTGAAGTTCTGTGCTTGGGTGCACTGATGATGAAGAAACATACCCACTGAAACACTGACTTTTGAGTAAACATAGAGTGTATCAAGCTCTTAGTTTTTAGTGAATTTACTACTGAGGTACAATCAATCAAGACAGACTTGGTGAAGATCTTTAGTAGAATCACACCAATTGAGAAGCAAAGATACAGAGATAGTCAGTTTTAGCTCTCCAAAAATTGCTGACCTTCATATCCCAGCAGCCTTGACTAGCAAGGCCATTGTTGAAGCAGATTGGGAGTTGCAATTCAGTAACATCTGGATGGCACAGGTGTTAAGAATAAAAAGGAAGAGAAAGGAAAATTAAACGTGAATGTTATTATTTATTGGCATATCCTGCCTTTTCCCACAAAGCTAGCATTCAAAGCAGCAAACAATAAAATAGCAACAAATGAATTATAATTAAAATGCTTTAATTATCAGTTATAAACTCATGACACAATCTAACAATCAGCTTTTTAACTTCAGCATTTCAAATGTATAATCTTTTGGTAATATATGAATGAATTATCGATATTTTAAAAGACAGATAAACAACTTTTTTTAAAAAAAATTGATGGCTGGCTGTATGTGGGATACTATAAAAAACTGTTCTTCCCCTTTAGGTTTCCAACTTGTTTGCTCGTGATGAAATTGATGAAATCATTGGAGATCTCATTCCAGTTATGAAGAAGGAGCATCCACGACGTCCTCCCACCAATGAGAATGTATATGATTATTTCATGACTAGAGTTCGCCAGAACCTGCATGTGGTTCTTTGTTTTTCACCAGTGGGTGAAAAATTCCGAAACAGAGCGTTGAAGTTCCCTGCCCTTATTTCTGGTTGCACTATAGACTGGTTTAGCCGCTGGCCCAAAGATGCCCTGGTTGCAGGTGAGTTTTGAGATATTTAGCTATTGAAATGGATTATAATTTTGTTAGCCTGATGAAGATCTCTTCTACAGTGTATCATTTCCCTTGAGATCAATTTTTTATTCTGAGTGGAAGATGGCCTTGGAGATGTTGTTGAAGCAAAACTTTATCAGAATCTTTTTTGAGGATTGCTTTGATGCATATACATTGATTATATATTGATTATATATAAAGAAAAATACACTTAGAATATTATCTTCAAAATATAAATGTATTATTTTTACATTCCAGCAAGACTCTGAAAAGTTTTGGATGAATTAGAGTAGCCTTAGAACATGTGTACAAAGAAATTATTGTGTTGATGGCACTTCAATAATGATAATGTTAGAGAGTTTTCTCTCTCCACATGTGAAGCGTTTGCTATTGAGAAAGCATACTGCAGTTGAATTTCTTTCTTTGAAATAAATGACTTGATCTGAGAAATACAAATGACAAAATTAATTGAAGCCCATTTACTTATTCTTAAAGCAATGGGATTCTTAATTCCATCAAGACAAGAATACTAGCTTTGCTCCCAATAATTACAGAAGGAGGATTACCCATCGGTAAAAAGAGATAAATGCTAAGCTGATTTCACCCCTGAGATGATAAGCAGAGAGCCTGTGACGTACAAATGAGAAAGAGCAGAAATAATAATATCTAACCTCCTGCATCAAAAAAGAGAAGAGAAGAAAAACATGCAAAGACTGCAGATACTTTGGCAATTAAAAGTGCTCAGTTCCCTAGGCCTATAGTTTACATAGCTTGAGAGTCACATAGTTAGCAATGGTTAAAAATGGGGTGTTTATGTTATTGCATATATCAATATATTACAGTGTTTGAGGTCATATATTTGATTTGTGAGATCACCACGGGCATCTGAAGTAAGGGAGTGTCAAAAAATAAAGATGCTCATGCAGATGAAGCCTGTTCCTTTCTTTATGTGTAGTGCACACACAAAACATGTAAAAAATGGGTGGGCTTCGATCATGAGGTAACAACTACCATGTTGACTTTTCTGCCCCCCTCCTGGAATTCCCCTGGATATCACATAGTTCACACTTGTCTGTCAAGTGTGAATGTTGGAGTTGCTCAGAAGGTTGATTTTGCTGCTTTCAAGGAAGGAGAGAAGTCCAAGACAATGACTGGGATAGAGAGATGGGGAAGAAGGATAAGGATGGGTAAGAAAAGAAATTTTCAGGGTTATCCTTGTTTTCCTCACAGTATCCTTATGCATTTAGCCTAAGAAATAGGTCAGGAGTCATCCTAAATTTCTTTTGCCAGAGAACCAATTAGTGTTTATACTAATAGAAGTTAAATCTCATTTTAGTATCGGAGCATTTCTTGTCATCATATGAAATTGATTGTACTGAAGATATCAAAAAAGAAATGGTGCAGTGTATGGGTTCCTTCCAAGATGGAGTTGCTGAAAAATGTGTCGACTACTTTCAAAGATACCGTCGATCTACCCATGTGACCCCCAAATCTTATTTGTCCTTTATTCAAGGATATAAAGCTATATACAAAGAAAAGCATGCTGAGGTGCAGACCTTGGCCAACAGGTGAAGTGTTTTGATACCCTTATAATCAGTTATTGTCCTTGCCGAATAGCTAAGCGGAATAACCAGTCTCAGTACTGCCAAGGAAGTAACATATGTTCAAAAGATTTGAACTGGTTCCTTGTAGATAGGTTGTGAAATTATGCTGAGGGAATATAAAATTAGACCAAAGGTCACAAATAGTTCTAGGGCCACAGATTACTTCCTTTTATTTTAGGTGAAAGGGAATAATCAAAGATTATTTTCAGAATAAAGACACTTGATTGAAGTTTCTAGTCTAGTGAAGTTTTGTGCTTGGGGATTTTTTTTTAAAGATGATTTTATATATGCTAACTTTCAGAATGAATACTGGATTGGAGAAGCTGAAAGAGGCTTCTGAATCTGTGGCGGCTTTGAGTAAAGAGCTGGAAGCCAAAGAGAAAGAACTTAAGATTGCCAATGAAAAAGCTGATATGGTAAAGTGCCGTGTGTTTATTTAAACTCTTTCACTAATGGGAGAACTTTGAAGAAAAATCTTTAGTGGACTTCCCCTATTGGTGCCTTTCTATACATTAGCTTTCTGAATTCCAGATACCATTAGTTGAAGATTCTAGGAGTTGTTCGTCACATCATACAAAAGTAGGCTGACCAAATTTCCTTGAGACAAAAATGGGACATTGGGATGGCAAAATGGGGCAGGGCTGGGTGATGGGCTGGATTGGCAGGCAGGAACTTCTTCAGTTTTCTCGGGCTGGGAATCTTCGGATTCCTTCATTTGCGAGAGGCAAGGCTGGGCTGGAGAGTCTAGTGAATGGTTGTCTCTGACAAGCCATTCCTCCTCTGGCTGTGCTTCCCGACACTTCAAGGCAGGAGCCAATCAGCTTGCCCTTTGATCACCACCTATCAGCTGATCCTGTTTTTTTCTTTTTAGGTTTCCCACTGGGTTGAGCTCTGCAGCTTTTTTTTGTGCCATTTCTGCTGAGCTTCCCCTCCTTCCACTCAAAGTCAGACTGCATTCTGACAGGTTCACGAGAACTTTCAAATGTTTAAGTAAGGTTTTTAAGAAAACGAGACAAAATTGACATTTATATTAAAACGACGGGACGGTCTGGAAATGTTAAAAAAAATGGGACTCTCCCATTCAAAATGGGACGTATGGTCAGCCTATACAAAAGGGATACATCATACAACATTGATGCCAGAATACTTGGCCATTTTGAGATGGGAATCAGAAGAAAATGGCATTATAAGCCCTAAAATAGGCATATATCACAGATAAAAAATCAAGAACCCACAAAACATCACCCAAATCTTAGCCTTGCCTACATGGTGTGTAGCCCCACCCACTTTTGGGAGCTCAGCCAACCTAAAATGCTAAATGGAAGCATCGTGTCCCAAAACAGTGGCTTGCCCCTGGTCTATGGGATCTTACACTGCTTGTTCACTGAAATACAAAGAACTGTAATTGGTGAGGATAAAATAAACTCTTGACAAAGAATTATTTTCTACAATAATAATTACTTGTTTCTCCATTTACTTTATTTCATTCTTTTTGTTTTAATGTCCTCAATAGGTATTAAAAGAAGTCACAGTGAAAGCTCAGGCTGCTGAAAAGGTGAAAGCAGAAGTTCAGAAAGTGAAGGACAAAGCCCAGGCTATTGTAGACAGCATTTCAGCAGACAAGGGTATTGCTGAAGAAAAATTAGAGGCTGCTAAACCTGCTTTAGAAGAGGCCGAGGCTGCTTTGCAGGTTAATGAAGAATGAAAGGAGAGTCCACTGTTTGCCCTCCCAGAGATACGCTGTCCTCTCAGAACTCTAGATTGGAAACTGTTTCTATGTGCTCCCTCCTTTCCCTTTCCCATCATGGGTGAAACTCATATGCATTTGTATGAATGCAAATTCTGTTATCCTACTCCCCCACCCCCACCATCCCTTTGATCTTTACTCACTGCCTTTCTAAGATAGCTGCTCCATTTATTTTTTTAACGCTCGGGGTTTTTTCTCTGTGTGTAAAACATACTTTTCACACAGAGAATCAACCCCAAGTATTAAAACAATTTACAAAAGGAAGATCACATAGCATTGGTGGTAGATCCAGCAATCTCCAACTTATCAGGAAAGCTACTTACTGTTAGTGAAAACATGTCAAAGCAGTCAAAAAACCTGTCATAGCATTCTACAGCTACTAAATCTACACAGAGTACAAGTGAGCTGCATTTATTGGCAGGAATTAATCACATCCTTCTGAGTCCAAGTGCTGCATCACCTGTTTCTTTCAAGAAGTCAGCCATCATTAAAGACTGGCAGGATTTTTATACATCAGGTGTCCCCTGTAGATCCTGCAATGTAATTAATGCTATTAAATGTAAACTTTCAAGGAGTCACCATAAATATGTAGGTAAAATGACTGATTTGCATTCACATTTTACAGCCTATAAATCACACCTGACAGAAACCATTAGAACAACTAACTGCAGGCCACATCAATTCCAATAACCACTGCCTGTTTAATTTGACAGAAATAGAAATACCACCTGATTCAGAAACATGGTGAAATGATGTGATATATACACTGCGATTTCAGTCTGGGGAATAGCATCTAACATCATTTACCCACACCAAATATGTTGTGTTCTACAGCAGCCACATTAACTATGGCGATCACTTCACATCAGGGCAGCTGAAGAAGGCAGAACCTGTAACAATTACCTTCTAAACTTTTATAATTCTCTTTTGTTCTGCGTCGATTATTCTCGCATGCAGACATACAAAAGTATATGTGTGTATGTGCAGACACATGCACACTTTCATAGATCAGTTATTGTAAAATAATTAAAAATAAGGTAGACTCCCTCAAGTCATGCACAATACCTGGTGGCTACATGCACATGCTGATGTAATGCTTTTGGAAGTGACCTGCAAGTGGTTTGCCACTGCTGCCTTCCAGGATGCTTTTCCAACTTCCAGCTTAGCCTACAAGCCTGTGGTTTCCTGTTAGTCTCCCATCCAAGTATTAGCATGTCTGATCCTGCCTAATTCATTTGAGATACGCCAAGGTTGGCTAGGTGCTACTATCTGGTATGATAAGGTATGTCCTAAATGATATTATGCAAAGAATGGACAAATATCTACCAAGAGTTCAACACTAGATGATGCTTGACATGGTCCTGGCTTAACAACAACTGTGTATTATCTTAATTTCTGAATACAGTTTGGTGTAATTGGCTGATGTTGTTGAACCCACAGTGGGATGCCATTAAATGAAATGCATACTGATTTTTTTCAGGCTCTTAAGAAGACTGTGATAATTCCTAATTCTGTTTATCCTTTCAATAATGTAGACAATCAAGCCTGCAGACATTGCCACTGTCCGCACGCTGGGTCGACCACCTCATCTTATCATGCGTATCATGGACTGTGTATTGCTGCTGTTCCAGAGGAAAGTAAATGCTACCAAAGTAGACCTGGAGAAAAACTGCATTATGCCATCATGGCAGGAGTCCTTGAAACTGATGACAGCAGGGAACTTCTTACAGAACTTGCAGGTATACCAAAAAGTGCTGATAAGAAAAAAGAAGATAAGGCTGAACAATATATGAATGTGCAATTTATAGTGGCAGCAGAACATTGCATGTGGGGAGGAATTCAGCTGGAGTTATGTCTAGCCCCTAAAGATTTTCCATCTTGTCCCATGGAGAGGTTTCCCCTATGTGCACATATACCATGTTTCCTCTCAAGCCTAAACTTAGACATAGGGCTCCTCCTGTATGAATGGGGATATGGGATTGGAAAGCAGCAGCTTTTAAGACAGGGTAGAAAACCCAGAGGCTGCATGTGGCCCCCAGCACTGATGTCTCCCCAGCCCCTTGAGATTTCAAGATAGCTATGTGGTTATTGTTTTACAAAATTAAAGGGGGGAGGGGGGATGGAAGTGAAAGGCTTTTGGGAGAGAGCTTCCATTCTTATTTTTCCTCCATCCAGGAACCCCACAAAATGACCAAAATTAGCATCACTGAAATTGAGTCTTCTTGGAACCAGAAATTAGTGGCATGATTTTGGGCTGTTTTGTTTTATTGTGGTTATACATTTTTTTCTCTCCCAGAGGTCTCCCACTCCTGCTTTTAAAATCAGATGCAAAAGACCCACCACCACTTCCAGTGATACCATTACAGCCTCAGTCTTAGCCTGGACTTAGTCTGTTTAGTATTGAGAGACTTCAGTGCTGTATTCCCGTGAGAGACTGTGCAGCTTGACAATTACTAGATGGAAGTCCTAGAGAATGGACTCGTGACCAATTTTTATTTATTTATTATTGAAATTTAATTACCGCTCGTCTCCCCCAAAAGAGGGATTAATATGAAAAGTTTCAGAGAGAAACAATTTCAAAGATTGTTCTTATTTCTCTGTTTGGTCCTTCTATGTAGGTGTTCATAAGTAGAGATTTTGGCCTCCAATAATTCTTGCAGAACAACCTATAATTTAGCACCTAATAAAGATGGCAGTAGTATAAATAGGCACCAGTTCAAGATCCGAGCACAGTGAAGATCAGGAAGGTAGAAATTAAATAGATAAACTTTCTGAACACAAATAATAACAAAATTAATAGCTTATTTTGGTATAGAATTCTGTGGAAAATGCGTAGAAAAGAAGGCATAAAATTAAGCAGTTGGATTTTTTATTTTGTTTGGTTTTGGGTAGTGGGTGAAAACATATCTTTTTTCATGATATTTCTAGCAATTTCCAAAAGATACAATTAATGAAGAAGCAGTGGAGCTCTTGAGCCCTTATTTTGAAATGGCAGACTATAATATTGAGACAGCTAAAAGAGTTTGTGGAAATGTGGCTGGCCTTTGTTCATGGACCAAAGCAATGGCTGCCTTCTTTGCTATCAATAAGGAAGTTCTACCTTTAAAGGTAAGTCCAATAAAATTGGCAATTATTTTGATTGACTATCAGACATTTTAGCTGTCTTTTTGAGCAGTAACACAACTGATCTAACTTAGGTCAGCAATTGACCTAACTTGGACAACCACTACAAAGACTGTGAAATTTCTAGCAATAGCTATGGCTTACAGAAGCTGGGTGATACCCTCTTCTTGTTATTAATTGTTTCAGGTTTTTGTTTTTTGTTTGTTTTGGTATTTTAACATTTATATTTGTGTTTTGCTGCTCTGGGACCATAAGTAAAATGAAATGAAAAAGAGCCTTAAAATTTTGCACCTGATTTGTGGTGTTTGTAGTCTTAGAATCTTTGTCCACATTAATGTGGTATCTCAAGATCATAAATATTTTCTTGTAGCAGTATTATTTCAACAGTTTTCTTTGTATCAGTAATTAACTTCATCATAAGCTACTGCTTATG
Source organism: Candoia aspera (assembly GCF_035149785.1). Lineage (NCBI taxonomy): Eukaryota > Metazoa > Chordata > Lepidosauria > Squamata > Candoiidae > Candoia > Candoia aspera. The sequence goes on along the minus strand of NC_086155.1, from coordinate 123,686,435 downwards.
TTTCTGGGGTTGCCATTGCTGAAGAGATATAGAGTGTGTTATTTTCTTCAGGAAATGGTTTTATATGTGTCGCACTTCTGTTATTTAAACTGTGTGGGTTGATATTTTAAGGCAAATCTGGCAGTCCAGGAGAATCGTCTGACTACTGCCATGTTAGATCTACAGAAAGCCCAAGCTGAATTGGATGCCAAGCAGGCTGAGCTGGATATTGTGCAGGCTGAATACGAAAAGGCCACGTTGGAGAAACAGGTATGATGTTCCCTCAGAAGGGCATGCCATAGAATCCAGAGATGACTATTTTCCAAATTGTAACTTCCTGCAGGGCGCAGATAATCCTTTTGTGGAGCCATTCACTTGGGCTGGTTTGTCAAAAGATAAAGCAAATACCACAATATGTACATCTTGAATAATTTAAGGATGCAAGAAAAGTTGGTTTTCCTGCCATTTGGGAAGACAATTCAGTTATCTAGTTCCTGAAGTAGGTTATATCACTTTCTAATAATTTATTTATGTATTTATTTAAAATTTATTTAAACAAAACTGCCCAACCACAGCAATGACTCTGGGCGGCATTCAAAGATTAAAACCACTATAACGGTATATAACCCGTAGTACCCTGGTGTCAGCCCTTCAAGATTGACCAGACTAAGAAACCAAAGTCATGCATGCTAATACTACTTTTATTAGAAGGTTATAGTAACAGAATCTTGCAAGTCTGAATGCACTTTCCCCCTCCCTCCCTTTATTGTGAGAACTAGAGAGGGTCTTGTCTGAGTTCTGGCCTGGACTCAGATTTCTTTTATCTGACTGTTGTCTTGGTTGTGGCTCATCTTCCTGTTCCTCAAGGTTATTCCTTCTGTCCATTTACCTGGTTAAAACAACAGCCCTCAAAACAAAAAGCCCTGTCACCAAGAGAGCTCATCTTACTGGCTCAAATGCCTGGGGGAAGGCCAAGTTTTCAGAACCTTACAAAAGGCTATTGGGTTGGGGCCATCTGGGTCTGGATGGGGGATGCCATTCAGTAGGGAAGGTGCAGTCACAGGGAAGGTTCAATACCCAGGTTCAACAAAAGGGCATTGTTTGATGGAAGGGAGCATGCTCTCCCTGCTAGACTTGGTGGGGCAGGCAGAAATGATGGGGGATAATAATCTGAATGTAGCACCCCTCAAAAACTTTTAAAAATTGGGATCTGTCTGTCTGTCTATCTCAAACTATGGAAAATGGGATGCTTTGAAGAAGCAGCAGCTGCACCTGAATTGGGCACTTGGTCAAATGTCTGAAATCTGGATTCATGGTAGACATCTCTTATATTCGTTTGTCAGACTTCTGATAAGTGTAAAATCTGTGTCTCAACTGTTTGTAAGAAGTAAATCCACATGCATTGACAATGTTAATAGAAGCAATGGAATATTTATATCAGCTGGAAATGCAATAGATAGATTTTGTACCTATCTTTTTAAACATTATTACTGATAGTGTGTGGCACAAATTCATTCCCCTACTTGTGTATGTGAATTTTTGTTTTGAACAGACATTGCTTGAAGATGCAGAACGCTGCAGGCATAAAATGCAGACTGCTTCCAGTCTTATTAGTGGGTTGGCTGGGGAAAAAGAGAGATGGACTGAACAAAGTAAAGAGTTTGCAGCCCAAACAAAGAGGCTTGTGGGTAAGCTGAATGGACTGCCCTTTCAGGGCTCTACCAAGCTGTAAGATTCACTGGGTGTTTTTCAGCAAGTGCAGACTGCAAGCACGTAAATTGTGTTCCTGTTTATTGACTTCAGAAATTTTCAGTCTTTTGTGTTAAAAACAGTGGGGAATCCTCTGATATTTTGATAAATAATGACATTGTGTTGGTAGGAATTTTCATATGCTAAAGTTATATCTTGAAGGGTGAGATTTGCTCTAGGCTGTGAAAGAACATGTCACTATCAATTTGTTAACACTGTGGTAATACAAACAAGAAATAGACTAACAAAGTTAGCTTTCTAAATCTAAATCTGGCATTGTTTAAAAACACAAGGTTTTTTTAGTAAGCGCTAGATGGTTGCCGTGCTCAACCATTATACTTACAACACCGATCCACATTCAAAGGCCATGGTTGTAATTGATTTTTGAGCTTTGTAGAAGAATAGAGCAAGACCTCATGAATATTTCCCTACCTGTTTTGCCCATTATGTATCTTTTCCTTCCCATAATTAAGATGAGAAAAGAGGTAGCATTTTTGCGGGGGCAAACTCTCAGTCCATATATATTATACTATAAGAACTGGGTTATCTGATTAGAACAAATGATTCCAAGCACATACACAGACTAGTATTATGAACTAATGCAGAATACAAAATGGTGGTCTTCTTGCTTATCCCAAACTCTTCTAGTAAAGATCTTCTGCCTTCTTGCATGTGAGTCCCTTAAATTGAAATGCTGGCCTTGGAGCTCCTGTTGGGATAGGTTACTACACTCAGCCCTTTAAGGAAAGAAAAATAAATATGTAAATGCCAGATCCAATATATTGTGGACCCTCACTGTTTTGGGGATCTAATAGAACAGAGAAGTGAACTACAAGGCCTACAGGGCCATTCCAATGTTATGATGTAGGACAGTGTTTCTTAAACATTTTTCTCTCAGGACCCCTTCCCACTTTTAAAAATTATGGAGGACCCCAAAAGACCTTTTATTTAGGTCATATGAAGTTCTATTTATTGGTATTTACCATATTAATAATTAAAATTGACGCATTTGCTGCTGCTACTGCTTCTCACAATTGATGAGATTTTAATATTGTATTATTCTTCAACATAGGCTGGCAAATAATTTTGATTTCATAGACCCCTGAGAGAGTCTTGGGGGACCCCCAGAGGTCCTAGGATCACACTTTAAGAATCACTGATGTAGGAGATTTCAGAAAGAGAAGAAGATGTACTTAAGCCAGAGGCCAGTTTGCTTCCTTTTCATTCTGAGTTATTAATTACCATCTAGGAGAGGTCTGCCTGTTTTCCTCCTTCCCATAACAACAAACAAATACCTTTCCCTACCCACCAGGTTTTTTTTCCCTTTTATAGTATGTACACTCAATGGAATTGTAGGGTGGACCTGTTGCATGCATGCTTTTTCTTCCACTAAACATGTTTATAAGAAAATCAGCTAGTATAAATTGGCTCCACTTACTGATGCAAGAAGTCCTTGAGTGATTTAACACATTAAGCTGAAAGTTGTTCATGGGGAGAAAGCATGCCATGAGAATGTAAACCAGTACCAGCCCAAATATTCACATCATAAATGCCTCTCTTCTGTTTTCTCTTCTGTATAAACAGTCATCAAATATTTAAAGAATGCGAGGTTCCACAGCAGTCTGTTTCACAGTGAAACATGACCAAGACCGTTAAAGTTTAGCTTGCATGTTTGCTTTTATATTCACTGCAAATGAATTCAGCAACCATCTAATGTGATATTTCTGTATGTCAAATTAGGGGATGTACTTCTGGCCACAGCCTTTCTGTCCTATTCTGGTCCTTTTAATCAAGAGTTTCGTAATCTCTTGATAACCAGCTGGCAAAAAGAAATGAAAACTCGGAAAATCCCATTTGGAAACAATCTCAATCTCACAGAGATGCTGATTGATGCTCCAACTGTCAGTGAGTGGAACCTTCAAGGGCTGCCAAATGATGATCTGTCAATTCAGAATGGCATCATTGTCACGAAGGCAGCTCGTTACCCTCTCCTGATTGATCCGCAAACTCAGGGCAAGATTTGGATTAAGAACAAAGAAACCAGGAATGAGCTGCAGGTGAATTAAATTCTAGTGTATTTATACCTGCATTTGGAAGTTAACATATTCAGGAAGGCAATGAGTCAGTGGAGGGAGTACTAGAAACTATTCCAAAACAATACACTAATGAGCAACCTGTACTTGCTAAAATTAATTTTGATTCATTTGGAAACCAGCGATATGGTTTTTTTGGTCTTTGAGTGAGATGGGTGGTAACTAAATTTGAAATATAAATAAATAAAATATTGATATACTCGGCTGGTTTTTTTTTCATAGGGATTGCTGCTGTTTCTGTTTTTTTTTTAAACTACATATTTTTAAACTTAATTGAATTGCATTCCTGCTTTAAAATTGTTAAGAAAGAGTGAAAATGGGGAATATAAATTTCCTGAACAAATCACAAACAAATAATGTTCTAATTAGCTATGATTTGATCATGAAGATTAAAACTTGTCTTTAACCCTAGTTAGTTAATAAAAGTTTTAGTTTATTAGCTACTTCTTTTCATCTGAAGTCCAATGTTATTTTTCCCCCCTAGCTGGTGACCCATTATCATAATTTATGAACTTTATGATTCTTTTTTCAGATCACTTCTCTAAATCACAAGTATTTTAGAAACCACTTGGAGGATAGTCTCTCTCTTGGAAGGCCGCTGTTGATTGAAGATGTTGGTGAGGAGTTGGATCCAGCTTTGGACCATGTATTGGAAAAAAACTTCATCAAAACAGGTTCTACATACAAAGTGAGAAAAATAACATATTCCAACTTTAAAAAACTTAGTTGCATATTTTATTCTAGTTGCTACCTTCAAGTACAATTCTTTGAGTTTGGCGTCAACAAGCATTCTTTAAGAAAATAGGTTACAACAGTGGTCTTTAATTTTTTGCTATATTAGGATAAATGATCTGTTACACTTACTTTGTATGGTCTACTATACTTTTTATGATTGTTACATGGAACAATGCTTGAAAAAAAATCCTTTGATATAAAAGTTTTTATTCTGGAACTTTAGTAGGACATTTCTCTTCCATATATTGCAAGGATAGCAGAACTGCCATGCCAATTTAAATTGTGAGAGGCATCTTAATTGCCTACATGCTTCCCACTCTAGAAACAAGTGTTTTCCATTTATCATTATTCCATACTTTTGAATTCTACTTCAACAACTTATTTTTCAATTAATTTTTATGTTTACAATTGAGAGAAATAGAGAGAGAGAGAGACTTCTCTCTCTTTGGAGATTCCCCGAATGTGGCTTTAAGATGTGGGATAGAGATGGATTCTTCAAGCTTAATTCTGTGTGATTATTTAGAGTTTTCTAAGTATTAATCTATAAGTAACAGAGGGAAAAAATAGAGAACAGCAACAACCTTACGCTTTTATTAATCAGATGAAGATATAGAAATTTATATAGAATAAATTAGTTTTAGAAATGTTGTTTATGTGTCTTATGCTAATGTATGCAACTTTACTTACCTAATAATTATTTGAAATGTTAGTTAATACTTCATAAATGCCCACCTATTGTTTGAAGGAGTACAATTAATCTTGTAGGCATCCATTTTGGAATGGTTTTTCTTAAATTAGGTAAAAGTTGGCGATAAAGAAATGGATGTGATGAATGGCTTCAGACTTTATATTACCACCAAGCTTCCAAATCCAGCCTATACCCCTGAGATTAGTGCTCGCACCTCGATCATTGATTTTACTGTCACTATGAAAGGTCTGGAAGATCAGCTTCTAGGGAGAGTCATTCTAACAGAAAAACAGGTACGGAGAAAGATTTTTGTGAATAGATTTGTGACTGTTTATTGAGGTACATTTTTATTACTCTGATGGGGTTCTTTTTTGTGATGCATTATATTATAGTATGCCATATTCTGATAAAATAAGCAATTGTAGACACATATCTTATATGCCTTCCTCCCTCTCTCTCTTTTTTTTTTGCTCTAAAGATTTTTCACAAATTGAAACCATTTAGACTTCTGTGAGAAAAGCAACTGACATATTTTAAAGGTGTTTCTTACAGTGTCTCAACATACAAAGGATCATTACCTTGTTGTGGTGCTGGAGCTTGAGCACCTCGATGATGCCATGAGCTAAACCGTGAAGGGCCACCCAAGATGGGAAGGTCATGACAGAGAGGTCAGATTAAATGCGATCCCTGGGGAAGGTAATGGCAACCCACCCCAGTATTCTTGCCGTGAAAACTAAATGGATCAGTACAACCAGAGATATGTCGGTATACCATCGGAAGATGAGACCCCCAGGTCGGAAGATGGTCAAAATGCTACTGGGGAGGAACAGAGGATGAGCTCAACTAGCCCCAGACATGATGACGCAGCTAGCTCAAAGCCAAAAGGACGGCTAGCGGCTGATGGTGCTGGTGGTGTACGGCGAATCCGATGTTCTAAGGATCAACACACCATTGGAGCCTGGAATGTAAGATCTATGAGCCAGGGCAAATTGGATGTGGTTATTGGTGAGATGTCAAGATTAAAGATAGACATTTTGGGCGTCAGTGAACTGGAATGGACTGGAATGGGCCACTTCACATCAAATGACCATCAGATCTACTACCGTGGACAAGAGGACCACAGAAGAAATGGAGTAGCCTTCATAATTAATAGTAAAGTGGCTAAAGCAGTGCTTGGATACAATCCAAAAAACGATAGAATGATCTCAGTTTGAATTCAGGGCAAGCCATCTAACATCACAGTGATCCAAATATACGCCCCAACCACAGATGCTGAAGAAGCTGAAGTAGAGCGGTTCTATGAGGATCTGCAGCACCTACTGGACAACAAGCCTAAAAGAGATGTTATTTTCATCACAGGAGACTGGAATACTAAGGTGGGCAGTCAAATGACACCTGGAATTACAGGTAAGCATGGCCTGGGAGAACAAAATGAAGCAGGACATAGGCTGATAGAATTTTGCCAAGACAACTCACTCTGCATAACAAACACCCTCTTCCGACAACCTAAGAGACGGCTTTATACATGGACTTCACCAGATGGACAACACTGAAATCAGGTTGACTACATCCTTTGCAGCCAAAGGTGGCGGACATCTATACAGTCGGTAAAAACAAGACCCAGAGCTGACTGTAGTTCAGATCACGAACCTCTTCTTGCACAATTTAGGATCAGACTAAAGAGATTAGGGAAGACCCACAGATAAGCTAGATATGAGCTCACTACGCAGTGGAGGTGAAGAATCGATTTAAGGGACTGGATTTAGTAGATAGGGTCCTGGAAGAACTATGCACAGAAGTTCGCAACATTGTTCAGGAGGCGGCAACAAAATACATCCCAAAGAAAGAGAAAACCAAGAAGGCAAAGTGGCTGTCTGCTGAGACACTAGAAGTAGCCCAAGAAAGAAGGAAAGCAAAAGGCAACAGTGATAGGGGGAGATATGCCCAGTTACATGCAAAATTCCAGAGGTTAGCCAAAAGAGATAAGGAATTATTTTTAAACAAGCAATGTGCGGAAGTGGAAGAAGACAATAGAATAGGAAGGACAAGAGACCTCTTCCAGAAAATTAGAAACATTGGAGGTAAATTCCAGGCCAAAATGGGTATGATCAAAAACAAAGATGGCAAGTACCTAACAGAAGAAGAAGAGATCAAGAAAAGGTGGCAAGAATATACGGAAGACCTGTATAGGAAGAATAACAATATCGGGGATAGCTTTGACGGTGTGGTCAGTGAGCTAGAGCCAGACATCCTGAAGAGTGAGGTTGAATGGGCCTTCAGAAGCATTGCTAATAACAAGGCAGCAGGAGATGACGGCACCCCAGCTGAACTGCTCAAAATCTTGCAAGATGATGCTGTCGAGGTAATGCATGCTATATGCCAGCAAATTTGGAAAACACAGGAATGGCCATCAGATTGGAAAAAATCAACTTATATCCCCATACCAAAAAAAGGAAACACTAAAGAATGTTCAAACTATCGAACAGTGGCACTCATTTCACATGCCAGTAAGGTAATGCTCAAGATCCTGCAAGGTAGACTTCATCAATTCATGGAGCGAGAATTGCCAGATGTACAAGCTGGGTTTAGAAAAGGCAGAGGAACTAGGGATCAAATTGCCAATATCTGCTGGATAATGGAAAAAGCCAGGGAGTTTCAGAAAAACACCTATTTCTGTTTTATTGACTATTCTAAAGCCTTTGACTGTGTGGACCATAACAAATTGTGGCAAGTTCTTAGTGGTATGGGGATACCAAGTCATCTTGTATGCCTCCTGAGAAATCTGTATAACGACCAAGTAGCAACAGTAAGAACAGACCACGGAACAACAGACTGTTTTAAGATTGGGAAAGGAGTGCGGCAGGGTTGTATGCTCTCACCCTACCTATTCAACTTGTACGCAGAGCACATCATGCGACATGCTGGGCTTGAGGAATCCAAGGCTGGGGTTAAAATCGCTGGAAGAAACATTAACAATTTCAGATATGCAGATGATACCACTTTGATGGCTGAAAGTGAAGAGGAACTGAGGAGCCTTATGATGAAGGTGAAAGAAGAAAGTGCAAAAGCTGGCTTGCAGCTAAACCTCAGAAAAACCAAGATTATGGCAATCAGCTTGATTGATAACTGGCAAATAGAGGGAGAAAATGTAGAAGCAGTGAAAGACTTTGTATTTCTAGGTGCAAAGATTACTGCAGATGCTGACTGCAGTCAGGAAATCAGAAGACGTTTAATCCTTGGGAGAAGAGCAATGACAAATCTCGATAAAATAGTTAAGAGCAGAGACATCACACTGACAACAAAGGTCTGCATAGTTAAAGCAATGGTATTCCCCATAGTAACATATGGCTGCGAGAGCTGGACCATAAGGAAGGCTGAGCGAAGGAAGATCGATGCTTTTGAACTGTGGTGTTGGAGGAAAATTCTGAGAGTGCCTTGGACTGCAAGAAGATCAAACCAGTCCATCCTCCAGGAAATCAAGCCAGACTGCTCACTTGAGGGAATGGTATTAAAGGCAAGACTGAAATACTTTGGCCACATAATGAGAAGACAGGACACCCTGGAGAAGACGCTGATGCTAGGGAGAGTGGAAGGCAAAAGGAAGAGGGGCCGACCAAGGGCAAGATGGATAGATGATATTCTAGAGGTGACGGACTCGTCCCTGGGGGAGCTGGGGGTGTTGATGACTGAGGAAGCTCTGATGTGGGCTGGTCCATGAAGTCACGAAGAGTCGGAAGCGACTGAACGAATAAACAACAACAACAAAAGAGTACTATGTACTACATTTTTATTTTTCTGTTTGGTGCCCAGAGTTCCACTGGTAGATGGGCAGCCATATAAATATATTGACCAAATAAAATAAATAAACTTAACCAATAGGTACTAGACAATAAAAATATTTTTATGTTTAACTGGCACATTTCTTCTTAAATACAGAGATGCTGGAAAGAGGTGACAGTTAATGAGTTCCTAGTAGACACTGAGGGGAGTTTTAACTAATAAAAAGCACACCTTGAGAACTATTATTTGCTTTTAGGGGAAATCATCCATTGATTTAAAAAATTGAGGAAGCTCTGAAGAAAGATATTTATTAAGCTCAATGCAGAGAAAGAATAAATAAGTTCTCTACCTTGCTCCCTTCAAGATCTCCCAAATTATTTTATTTTCTTTCCATTACTAGTATTTATATTTGTCTTTTTAAAAAATATATATTTTTATTCAAATATATATATGAAATAAAAAATGGTATAGAAATAGAATCAAGTAAATAAAAGGAATTTACAAATGTGGTGTAGTTATCATTTTTCCATATTTATAAGTGATTAAAGATACTTGAATATCTTTGATCCCTCAAACCTCTATTAAAACTCTATGCAGAATACAAATGTCAGGAATAACAAGGAATACAGTATAGATCATACAATAAGATTATGAAATTATAAATTCTAATGAATTCTTTTTTAAAAAAATTAAAAAGGAAAAAAGTTACTACTAATATACAAAAGAAGAAAAAGAGAAAAATTTGTGAAAAAATATAAAGAATAAAAATCACTAGAATATTATTAAAAACTACTTGCTTACGAATTGTGCTCTTCCTACCCATTATACCCCAGCTGTTGCTTGTAACCGATATATTAGAAAATGTTTTTGATTATATTTTGAATCATTTCATCTGTTTCACATTTTATTTTCCCTTAGATACTTTACTGTAAATGTCTGTTTGTTGTGTAATATATGATATATAAGGATGCCATTCTTCCTTGAATTTAGTTAAACTGTGAATATATACCATTAATTTTGTCATTGCTATGTATTCTCCAAGTTTGATGTCATCAGCAAAGTGTCTCTTTTTGCCAGATTATTCCATGCAGCCATCAACACGTACTGTATCTTAATAAAGTGTGATATTTCTTATTTATATGTTCTGGAACAAATCCTATAGAAATATTTGCGATTTCAAGTCAAGTTTTATTTTTAGAATTTTTTGTATAATACTTTTTTGCATAACCATCACATATGATGAAATGTTTCTTCTTTAGCATGTTTCCAACATTTTTTATTATATGGTTTATATATTTTTGAAATTATTGACCAAGTTATATATGATCTGTAAAACCTTTTGTACCAATTGTCCTTTAGGTTATAACATGGAATGAATTTTACTGATTTTTTTCCCGTAATTCCTCCTATTGCTGTATAATTATTGTTTCTTTACGATTTTGAATCCACTTTATTATAAAAACGGGAACTTGTTCTATCTGTGTAGGATATTTGTATTTGTCATGAACATGTTAAATCCATGAAATCTGGCTTCCGGGGGGGTTCTATAGCGTACTAGACATCTCTGAAGTAGCGGAGATGGCTCAGCAAAGCGAACACCAGCCAGCAGTGATTTCTGGCCAGCGAAATTCTTTCCAGATAAAGTGCCCTGGATAGCTGCTCAGGAGGAGACTGCAGGATGGAAGTCTTACAGTCTTCTCATGAGTACAGTGGCTGTGGGTCATGGGAGAAACAGCTTACTTGCACTAGCTGCACAGTCTTTTAAAGGGTACTAAGTACGACCAATCCTCACTTTCTTAATCACTTTGGGATATAATCAATTTACAGTTGAAAAGAGATCTTTGAAAACAGTGGGACAAAGAAAACTTCTTGATGAGTCAGCCTTCCTTCTGAATTACAGAAAGTAAAATAGAGAGGAAAACAATACTTTTAAAAGAACAGCAAAGAGCTTAATCAAGATTTTGACTAAGAAAGTTATAAACAGATAAAGGGGACAGTATTAGTTTTAAAGATAAAGATTTTGGTGAAAGTGCTTTTCGTATTATGTGGAATTAAATAAACAGATCAGACTTTCCTGGGAAAGTTGATTGTATGACATCAAAGGGAAAAGATAATTGGAGGAATTTACAGAACAAGGAGATAAGTTAACAGGAGATGGACTGTGTCATTAAAACTATGGAAAGACAGAATGGACTGGTATAAAGAAAGTGAACAAGGAAAAATAGAGAGAAGCCTACTTTTTACCTTGAGCTTTGTAATTGATCTACTTTTGTATTATAAATTAAAAAATGGCAACCACCAGAAAAGCTGCAAAGCAAGGTGAAAAAAGAAGAGATTAATTAGAGCAACCAACAGAAAAGGGAATTACTCCAGAAATATTGCAAAAATTGTTTGAAGAGATGAGAAAGCAGATATATGAATCTGTGAAATTTGTTAAAAGTGAGCTGGTTGTGTTTGAGGAGAGAATGGAAAAAAGAAGAGATGAAAGAAGAAGTTACAAAAAAAAACAATTTGTAGGGTACCTTACAGGAGAAGTTAAACAAATTAATGACAACATGGAAATGTTAGAAAGTAAAACAAAAACAATAAACAGAGATATGGAAAAGGTCATAGACAATCTGGCATTACTGGAATTGAGAGAAAGAATTCTGCCTGAAACTTGGAGCAGTTCCAGAGGATCCGGGAAAAGACACTAGAGAAAAGGTTGTTTAGTCTTTAACAAGCTTTCTGGAATGGGATGAAGATGATGTGAAGGCAGACACTGATAAAATTTATGGAATCAATATGTGATTTGCAAAATTAAAGAATCTACCAAGGGATGTTCTTGTGCGCTTTATCAGAAAGACCAAAGATCAAGTTTTACAGCAGCATTTTACTACCAGACTAAAGATTAATGCAGATGTGATTTTACTTAAAGAAATTCCAATTAGAATACTGCACAAATGGAAAAAGCATTTCTTTTTGACTGACAAACTTAAAGAGAAAAAGACACTATTTTGATGGGATACATTGGAAGGAGTGATCATTTTTAAACAACAGAGGTTCAGATAGAACTCAGTCTGAAAAGCAAGAGAATTTTTAGAAAAGTTTAAAGGGGAGCTGGAAAAAATGCAAATGGAAATGACAAAGGGCACTAACACTCTGGATGCTAAGCAGCCACAAGAAACTAAGGAAGAGACTACCACTTTAGGCTCTACAGGTACTGACTTTTCTAGTTTTTGGCATAAATATGGATTATAAATGCCCAATGTGGAATATAAATGGAGCAAATGCTCCTCAAAGAAGAAAATTATTTCACTACTTAAAAAAATTTAAACAAGATGTAGTCTTTCTGCAAGCAACACATATTAGAAAAAAAGGATATAAAATATTTTATTTGCAAAAATTTGGATGAAGAATTTATTTCAGCAGGAGTTAAAAAGAGAAATGGAGTTTTTTTGTATATAAACCTCAAATTACAACCAGAACTGATATTGACTGATGTTTGTGGTAGATATGTGGAAGTGGAAGCTACTTTGTATGGGGCCAAGACTTTGATAATGGGAATTTATGCTCCAAATGAAGACAAAGTTACATTTTACAAAGGACTTATGGATAAATCAAATGGACTTACCATATGAAAATTGGTGTTTAATGGGGGACTGGAATGGAGTAATTTGTCCACAAAAGGACTGAACCTCTGAGAAAGATATTAAAACAAAGAAGGGAAACTACCAAAAGTTCTTTTTGACATGATGGACAATTTGGAGCTACTAGGAGCTCCAAGTGTGGAGACACAAAAATGGTGATGCAAAAGAATATACTTATTTTCCTGAAAGACACAGATATTTTTTAAGAATTGATATGTTTTAGATATCTAAGAATTTGGCTAATGTTCACAGAGTGGAGATATTGCCAAAGACTTGTTCAGACCATAATCCAGTGACTTTAGTACTTAAAAGGAAAACCACTTCCTTCAGATGGAGGTTAAAAAAACATGATTGCAGAAAGAAACAGTAACGGAAGACTGTAAAAAGAAATTAAAAGAATTATTTGACAATGATCTTAATAAAAGATATAAGAATGGTTTGAGACACAAGTAAAGCTTTTATGAGGGGACATTTCATACAGTATAATAGCAAACTCCAAAAAGGAGAGAAGAGAGAGCACAGGTGATTGTAGATCAGATAAAAATGAAAGAAGAATTAAAGAAATTCCCAAAAAAGAAAATTATTTCACAACAAATTAAACTTTCACAATGGCAGTTGTCTTTGTTAAGAGTAAGAGAAATGGAGGTAAAAATAAATTATGCAAAACAAAATTTGAATTTGCAAATAAACCAGGGACATGGTTGGAATATAAATTGAGGAAAGAAAAAGAGAAAAAAATGATATTAAAACTACAAAATGGAAATACCATAATAACTGATAATTTAAAGATGCAAAAATATTTCATCAATATTACTCTAAATTATATAAAGGAGAAGAAATTTCCCTGGCAAAGGCTGATGTATATTTAAAGAAACAAAAATTACCGAACATTACAGAAAAACAGAAACAATGAATGGACCTATAACAACAAGGGAAGTTTGTGAAGCTATAAAAAAGGTTAAAATAGGGAAAGCACCTGGACCAGATGGTTTATCAGCCTCTTATTATAAACATTTTGAAGATGAACTGCTAGAAGCATTGCAACACATGATGAACTCTATTTTACAGACTGGAAAGATAAAGCTAATATAGCATTAATACCTAAAGAAGGTCAAGATTTGACCTCACCAAAAAATTACTGCCTAATATCATTACTAAATAATAATTATAAGTTATTCATGATGACTTTTGCTGACAGAATGAAGGTGGTTTTACAGGACTTTATTCATGAAGATCAGTGTGGGTTTTTACCTAAAAGACAGCTAAGGGATAATATTAGAAATGTACTTGATATTTAGGAATACTTGTAACAACATAATGAAAAACAAGCAGGATTTTTCTTGATGCAGGAACGGACATTTTGAATTGGACTTTCTTGTTCAAAATTTTGGAGGATATGGACTTTGGTGACAATTTTATCTAATGGGTAAAATCATTTTACATTTCACAAAAGGCACAGATGATTGTGAATGCGGAATTAACAAAACCTTGTGAGATACAGAAAGGGACTAGACAAGGATGCCCCTTATCACCATTGCTATTTATTTTAGCTTTGGAAGTATGAGTAGAGATATAAGGTGAGATGAGAGAATTGCTGGAGTGAAGATTAAAAGAGAAGCGTATAAATTATGGTGTTTGTGGACAACCTGGTGATAACCTTGGAAGATCCTCTAGAAAGAATAGAAATGTTAATGGAAAAACTAAAGGACTTTGGGATATTAGCTGGCTTTAAAATTAACAAACAGAAGATGAAGGTTTTAACAAAGAATATGAACATCAAAAAACAAAAGAAATTAATGGAAAAAACTGGTTTTATGATTGAGAAAAAAATGAAATACTTCGGTATCACTCTGACTAATATGAATTGTATGTTATACCAGAATAATTATGCTAAGACATGGAATGAGACTGGCATGTTAACATGGGAGAAATTACAATTGTCATTGTTGGGGAGAATTTCTGTGATAAAAATGAATGTTTTGCCAAGAATTATGTTTTTCTTTCAAATAATACCTATTTTGTAGACTGATGCCTACAAAGATGTATCATTTAAACAATGGCAGAAAGATATATCTAAATTTGTATGGCAAGGGAAAAAAACAAGCATTAAATATAAAATACCTCAAGATGTAAAGGAACAAGGAGGATTGAGACTGCCTGATTTGAATTTGTACTTTTCAGCCTGCTGCTTAGTCTGGAGGAAAGAGTGGGTTCTGTTGAGAATTAAGAGAATCTTAGAATTAGAATGGAACGATCTATGGTTTGGATGGCATGGTTTTCTAGATTTTAAGAATCATTATATTAGAAGTGCCATATTGAGAATATGGAACAAATATAATCCCAGACTGTGCCTGAAAATGCTCAGCACAAGAAGTATTCAAAGTGAATATTTGTAGCTCAGGACTGAACTGTGGAGTCCTTGGTGCTCTCTGAGCCTTGTTGTTTTCTTGCAGATGTTTCTTTGCCAGACAGGCAACATCTTCAGTGCAAAGGAGGAGTGGGCCTTGCTCTCTGTTTAGATACCATGGTTTGTCCAGCTTGTGTTGGTGGAGGTGTTCTCTTTTTGGGAGTTGCTTGATTGAGCTGTTGTTTGCTGCTTGGTTGATTGACTGAGTTAATAGTTCCTTGATTAGGGTGTATTGTGCTGTTTGATTGTTCATCTGGTGTTAATCTTAGTGATGATCTTTGCATATCTGTGTGTTGATTGCTGGCGAGGAGGTGTTCTGGTCTTTTGGCTTTTCTATTGTCTCTTTTGAATGATATGTAAATGTTGTTTACCTATATGTGTCTGTTGATGGCTGCTTTGTTTGAGTGCCAAGCTTCCAGGAATTCTCTAGCATTTTTGGAATTGGCTTGGTTTAGGATGCTCAGTTTCCCAGCTGAAGGTATGGTTAAGTCCGTCCATGTGTTGTGAGATTAAGGAGTTTTCACTGCTAGTTGGTGTTTGTGGATGCGCTCTGCTAGTCTTCTGCCTGTCTGTCCTACGTAGTGGCTGCTACAGTCCTTACATTGTATGTTGTAGATAATTCCTGTTTTTTCTTCTTGGGCTACTGGCTCTTTTGGGTTGCTTAACATGTTTTGAAGAGTTTTAGTTGGTTTATGTGCTACGGTGATGCCATGTGGTTGTAACAGTCTGTTGGTAGTTTCTGAGATGTTTCTGATGTATGGCAGTGTTATCCTTTTCATGGCTTCTGTTGGTTGGGTTGTAGTAGGTTGCGTGGTTAGGCACTTTTTGAAAAAGTTGAGGGGGTATCCATTTTGCTGGAAGATGCTGTATAGATGATCTGTTTCCTTTTTCTGGCGTTCTGGAGCTGCAGCAACCCAGAACCCTCAGTGCCTGCTGAGAGCTAAAAATTATCACATTTCCCCCAGCAACTGATGTTTTTATTTGAAAAAAATGTGCAAGTTAAACATAATGTCTATTTATTGTCTTGGTTAGATTGTCTGCTAAGTTGTCAGATTCTTTTCTCACTGAAATTCAAATGGCTTCACATTGTGAAAGAACTTCAGAGTGAGTTAAAAGAAATTGACTACGTAAGATAACACATATCTAGGTCACGTCTAGATGATAACATTTTTAGTTAATTATCAGGATGTCATTCCTGCCAGCAAAAGGCTAAATCTATTCTTCCAGTTTTAGTTCTTCCTTTAGGTATCTCTATTAGTAAGATATGTTAAATTGTGAAATAAATGAGACTTATGCAGTGATGTTCAGAATATAATAGTAAAATAATTGTTCATGCTATTGTGAAATTAGCTGCTATTTTCCACAGGAAAAAAAACCTCTCAGACGTAAGATCACATGGTGGGACTTTTTAATTACATGTATTTATATCCTGAAAATGTCTTCTCCTCAACCATTTTCATTCCATTTTGAAATGGAAACTAATTTTAAAAAATGACATGTTCTCTCATTGCTTTCTGGATTATCTTTTTTATTCTTTTGCTTCAAAGGTAATGCTTAGATTTTCTATCATGGCTTGTCCAAAGAAAACTCATAATTCTCATAAATTACTTTCATAACCTCCAATTACATTTTCTTTTGTTTTTACAGACTGTGTGTGCCATAGGTCAGTCTTTTTACAGGGAAGACATTTTAGCTACACTACTGTAGCTGCACACTACAGTAAAAGCAGCTTTAGAATTAGATACAAACTAATGTTACTTTTGGTAGCAAAAACAGGGTTAAATTAATTATTCCCATCTATAAAACACTAGGATATGCTACAGTATTTATAGTCCTAAATACAGCATAATGTAAGTTGCTGAACATTTCTTGCAGTGCACCTCAAACTTGGCAATCATTAAATAACTATTTGCTACCTTTTCAAGATACCCCCAATCTCTGCCTGAAGCTCTCACCTCATTCTTCCTAATGATAGTACCACTGTTGTGTGTGCCATCTGGGAAGACACTATGTGTGGAACATTAAACATGAATAAGTCAAATCTTCTTTAAATCTCCTTAATGTAGTAAACAGTGTTATATCCTGTGATCTACATGCTGAATGAAAAATTCATGTAGTAGTGAATTCCATGGGATACTTCCAGTCCAGTTCATCACAACATTCCAAACTTCTCTCTATCCAACCTTTTCTTAGTTCCTGGCTCTTTCATCAGAATTGTGGTGATGACTGCCTAGTTGTTGGGTGGTGCAGTCTGAATATGAAGAATCTGCCAATGCTCACTTGGATAATCTTAATGTAGTTTGTGGTAGTTCAGAATATGATGCCACACACACACACACACACACCGTACCCTGCTTTGAGTAGTCCTTCAGATCAGAGTGTGCAATCGAGGGCAGAGAACATCACAGGAAATGGACATACGATAATGCATAAATGTCTCCTGGTAATACTTCGGCTACCAGTTCGGCAATGCATTGGTACTGTACGGTAGATGCATGTATTAATGGGACTGCTTCCAACAATACATTGCACTGATGTATGTCTTTATGAAATGCTTTAACAGGAGTTGGAGAAAGAGCGAACTGATCTTATAGAAGATGTGACAGCTAACAAAAGGAAGATGAAAGAACTGGAAGATAACTTGCTGTATCGACTGACAAGCACACAAGGCTCTCTGGTAGAAGATGAGAGTCTCATCACTGTACTTAGTAACACAAAAAAAACAGCAGACGAGGTGACCCAGAAACTGCAAATATCAGTTGAGACTGAAGTACAGATTAACTCAGCTAGGGAGGAATACAGACCAGGTGAGATGATTCTCCCCCTCCCAGGCTAATGATCAAAACTGTAATTATTGCTTGGACTGTAGCATGTTGAGGGCCAAAATTAGCCAGGCCCAAAAGCTATTTTGAGGAAGATTGGGGGATGGGGGAGCTTTAATGGATTCATGACAATCTCCTTGCAACTTTCCTTATTCATAGGAATTAAGTGAGGAGGAGAATTGGGGCTCCTAGTACTGCGGCATTCATCTGTTGTCACTAACAGACTAAATACAGGGGAATAAATCTCTAATATCTAAAATTTTGCAAGAAAAAAAAACCTTCTGTAAGTGAGGAATGGCTCTTACTGAGTAGTAAGTTGTAACAATGAAACAGGTGGAGTTGGGAGCTGACAGTACAGTTTTGAATATTGAGATGAATGCAGTGCAGTGATGTCACAGAAACAAAAGTGTTGGGGGGGGGGGATATCTGTTTTTCTTATGTAAATAGAAAGTGATTCCAGTGCACAAAAGCTTTTTAGTTATTTATCATCAGACACTATTAATAGTCAGTATGGGATATTACCATTATGGATTTAATAGGATGCTCTGGTTTTATATCTCTGTTGATCAAACCCAATCTTGTTTTGTTCAGTTGCTACCAGAGGCAGCATTCTCTATTTTCTGATAACTGAGATGAGTATGGTAAATGTCATGTATCAAACTTCACTTCGACAGTTTTTGGGCCTGTTTGATCTTTCACTTGCAAGGTAACTATGATTATCTCAAATTTTTCACATTTGGGATTAACAACAATTGGCAGAGCTTTCAGAAAGCTGAAATGATGTGATATAGCCATCATTATTTAGAATCTGCAAACCCATTGTTAATCCCATAGTTTGAGAACAGGTTCTGCATTTTTTGAAGCATACAAAAATCTAAGCTATTTGATCAGAAACAACAGTGGGATAAGAAATACTTGCATATAATGTGACCCAGAGTACCTCTTGTTTTATTTCTTGGCTCTACAAAATTGTTCTACCTAGCAGCTTTCCCCAAAACTACATGTTAGTTTTTGCCATTGGTTCATTACATAATTTTATTTATAATTTAATATGCATAAAATGCCTCAATTTTTCATTGTAGTCCTTGCATGCAGTTTCCCAATCTAATAACCATGCTATGAAGGAAAAGGAAAGGGAGGACATTAGAGAAGAGAGTAAATATTGGAGCAGAAGCTTCTTCTCTGCCCCCTGGATGGGGCCATGCATGTCTCAGTTCTAACTTTTTGTTTTTGACGCATTAAAGCTCTTTGTATCTTCTCCTCTGTCACACATGGTGTCATATCGGTCTTCCTTTCTTGGAGCTAAGGAACATAGCCTTCCAACAGCCTTAAGTCACCTGGCTGATGGAGAAGGAAAGAATGTTCTGCCCTGGGGAACTTGAGAAGAAAAAAGTAGCAGACTGTCTTTTCTTTAGTGATTTCTAATGAAATTCTCATTTTAAGTAAATTTCTGATTATAATTCTTAAGCCTCTCCAGGGACTTTATTGGCTCAGAGATGAGCGGGCTTAATGAAATAAAAATCCTACACACAATTGAAATACTCTCTTTTGTTATGTGTTGACATACCAAGCACGAGCTACGTTCAAAAGATTCATCTTGAATTCTCTAAAAGGGCCAGAGAATGAGAGAGTACTTCAGAGGAAGCTGAATATATAATAAGTACTCTAGAGAAATTGGGCATTGAAGAGATTGGAAAGCATCAAGTCAGAAGTAGTTTCCCAGGAGAAAGAGGAGGTTCTTCCTGTATGCAAAAGTGGGAAGAAGTAACTGCTTTTGTCTTTGCAATGAGATGTCTAGATGCTGAACATATCACTTGCTTCACTTTGAGGTGTATATTTCCAATAAAGCTGAAGAGAATGTATAGCCTACTGTAGCTTTGCCCCACCTGATGCACTTCAGATACTTTGGATTACAATTCTCATAAATTCCCAGCCAGCATGGTCCTTGGAACACACTCGCTAGGTCTGTCTAATGCTATATTAGAGAACTGTGCTTGGCTTAGCGTTGCCAGTAACTCACAACCAAGTGAAAGGGTAAGAAAGCAGGAATTACTAACAAGCTGATCTCTAAGATTACAAATACTTCTTTTAGTGTTAGCTTGACTTTATTTATTTATGGGAATTTATATGGCTGCCCAACTTGAGCAATTGAGATTCTGGGTCCCGCCAGATGACATTGCTTCAGGGGAGGGACCCTAAGTGTGCCCATTGTACTACAGCATGTGGGATGGCAGACAGCACTGGGGACAGGCAGTCCTGTAAAGAACCCAATCTTTAGAGATGATAACCAGCACCTTGACTTGCACCCAGAAACATTTTGGAGCCAGAGCAGCTCATGAAGTAATTATGTTCATGGGCATACCAAGGTGCACCCCTAACTACCTACACTGCTGCCTTCTGGACCAATTGTGGCTTCTGGATGGTCTTCATGGGCAGCCCTATGTAAAGCACATTGCAGTAATCCAATTGAGAGGTGACTAAGTTGTGAATGACAGCAAGTAGAGCCTCCAGATCGAGGAGGGGGTACAATTGGTGCACAAGGCATTGTGCAAAGACCTCTTGGCCACAGCTGCCATCTGCTCTCCCAGCAAGGGCTATGGGTCCAGGAGAACCCTGAAATTGCACAATGGCTCTGAGAAGGGGAGTGCCACCCTGCTCCCCCAGAGTTAAAGATGGAAAATCTGCAGTTCTGGGATTTGGAGGACCCAAATTGCTTAGAGCAATACTTTGGAGATGCTTTATCTATAACAATTCTCCCTATCCTGTCTGTCCATTCCGCAACAGCCTGCTCAAGATCCCACCCCCATATGAGATGAGGGCAATCTGGGCTAGGCCCTCCCAGTAGCAGTCACTGCATTATGGAAGGAAGGCAGAGAGGGAGGACTGGTAGGAATAAAGATCAAGGGAGTCAGTTGTATGAAGCTAAAATACCTTTCAGTCTGTCAGAAAGGAGAGTGAACTCCCAGCAGTCCAAACAGTGCTAGCCAGTTGGATAATATTGATGGAACAGTATTAAATGTCATGTTGAATTTGCCTCAGCAACTCTGTTTGCTTCTGCAGTAACTCAGTATTATTAAGTATACCTTGAAAATGCTTTATTCTTGTGTGCTTTTACCCTTTCTAAAATCTTTGCCCTAAAGGCACTAGATTACTCTTTTATCCCCTCCCTTTCTTTTGAATAGGTCTGTCAAGAGCCCAATTACAAGCAAAAGAATAGCAAATATCATTGAGCATATGACCTATGAAGTGTATAAGTATGCCGCACGAGGGCTTTACGAGGAGCATAAGTTTCTGTTCACGTTGCTGCTTACCTTGAAGATTGATTTGCAGTGGGGCAAAGTCAAACATGAGGAGTTTCTAACACTGATTAAAGGTCATAGCAAGTACATAAAATACTTCGTGTTTGGTTCTGTGCTGTTTTCTCCTTACCTGTACAACACAATTAGCAGAGATGCACCATGCTTCACATGGTGGGCCCTGTCTGCCACTTGATTGAATATTGAATTTGTTGATCTGGTAAGCCGTGTACACTGCAACCTGCAAATTTTGTGACTTTTTGGTTTAAGCTTCTAAATGAAATTCAATGTATGAAATTCAATTCCATGCAGAGTTGGCAGCGTATTCTTGAATCCCAACATAGGTGTGTGAACTCCCTTTGGTTTAGGGGGGGGGGGCGGGGGGTTAGTAGCTCTTTTCTACTTTTTTTTTTAAATAACAACATGTATTTCCAGGTGGTGCTTCTTTGGATCTGAAAGCTTGTCCTTCTAAACCAGCTAAATGGATCCTGGATATGACTTGGTTGAACTTGGTGGAGCTCAGTAAATTGAGACAATTTTCAGATGTTCTTGACCAAGTAGGTACCAGTAGGAGTTGGTAAATTTTGTTTTTGCACTTAGTTTCAATTGACAGTTTAATGGATTTCAAGGTAATGGAAACTTATAAAAACAATTTCCTAACCTGCCTCAGATATACTATCTGGCACATGTAGAACCTGAAGAACTGATGTTTCAGAAACCAATGTTCTGAGATCATTACTGAAAATACTTTATTACCTGTAGTGATCAATTTCATCTCTAGTGGTGATGGTACCCATAAACAAGCCAGCCAGCCTTGGTTCAGATCCAAAGGCTATTTCTGTAAATACCCTATTTATGTGGAACAAATCAACTCTGTAAATCTAGTGTAAAAACTTGCTGGTAAAATGCTTGTTGAAGTATGCCTAGGATAAAAATCCTCCTATTACATTTTGGAGCAAATAAAGCTGCACTGGATAGTGTATAGTTCATTACAGTTAGAACTGTAGGAAGTTATCAGGAAGTTAATATTTGCAGGTCCCCACCCCCGAGGGTAAACAAGCTGCACAAGCACAGTTTTGGCTTCTTTAGCAACCATTGTTAAAAAAGCCAAGGAGGCACAGAACTCCCTGGCTGGATGGGAGGGGGTGGCTCTTCAGTGGGCCAGTTAAATCTTAACAGCTCACTGAAGGTCACCAACCATCCAAAGACTCTTCTGTGTGACACAGAATGTTCATATAGGGGTTTTCTTCCATTTTCCTATGGAAAGCACTCTGTCCTGCCAGATCACCTTGATCTACTTCAACAGTAGACTGGCCCCAAGATGGTCACTCCAACATGAGATATGTCCTCAACAAATGATAGGCAGGCTGTCTCTGAACCAGGAAAAAGGGACTGTGTTGATGACTCCTATGGAATATGATACTCTCTTTGTATTATATTATCAGATCTCACGAACAGAAAAACAGTGGAAAATTTGGTTTGATAAGGAAAAACCAGAAGAAGAACTTGTTCCCAGTGGCTATGACCAAGCTCTGGACTGTTTCAGACGTCTCCTCCTTGTTAGGTCTTGGTGTCCTGATAGAACGATTGCTCAGGTAGGTATATATTGTATGCTTTAGGTTAGACTGTTCTAACCTGAACTTTGAATGTTATCTATGAAAGTTTTAATAATAGAATGGTGAAGGGTATTTTTGTGGTTGTTATGCATCACATATACACTTCTACACATACACAAACCCAATTCCAATTCCAAAAATGTCTCTAGCTGAGTCATTTGAAGGGAAGACTACTTCATCTTTCCCATATGTACATTCATGGAGCTGCCATTTTACTTCATTCTTCTTCTGTTGCTACCGAAGCAATACTTGTAAGATATATTTTAGTTCCTCCAGACTCTGGAGAAGATAGCCCCAAAAACAACATGGATTTAAAACATACAAGATTTAGAGATCAAAGCCAGCAAAGCCACCAACTGAACTTTCCTGGTTGTCTTCAAAAGTAGCTTCAAATAAAGTGCGTTGCAGTAATTCAGCCTCAAGGTAATGAAGGTATGAGCAATTATTGCCAATACCTCCCACTCCAAAAAGAGCCACAATTGGTACTCCAGCCAAAGACAAGCAGAGTTTCCCCAGGCTAGGATCTCCCCTTGCTGATCAAGTAGAAGCCATGAACCCACGGCAAAGGTCAGCTAGAGTGGCGAAGCTCAGGGTGGCAGGGGTCTCAGGGTGTGGGGTGGCGAGGGCCAAAAGGGCATAGATGAGGGGGAGATAGGCGGGTGGGGGACTTGAAGCGCTTCTGCAGTTGTTAAGTGTGGCCAAGCATCCGAATTTTGATCATATGACTGTGTGTCCTGTTAAACTAAAAGGCAGCCAGACAATATAAAAGGAACTCTTTTATTCAACAACTATTTACATTAACAGCAGTTCTTAGTAAGAAAGATCATTACGTCCATCCAGGCAAGGATAAGTAACCAGGTAAGTCTGTATAACCGAGGGCGGCAGCAGTTCTGGACAGTACGGCGAGATGAGGCTCTGGGCTGGAAGCAAGAGTGAGCGCGGCTGAGGTGGAAACCCCAAACTCGGAGCTGGAAGCAAGGCTGGATGTACCTAAGGCAGCAGGACTTGACTCGAAGCTGGAAAAAAGACTAGCTGCTGATGGAGCAGCAGGACTTGACTCAGAGCTGGGACTGACTCACAACTGGAGTATCGGGATTGGACTCGAAGCTGGAGGCAAGATGAAGCACGGTGGAAGCAACACAACACGGCTTGGATCCAAAGGCACTACCCGACACAGCAGGAGCAGTGAAACCTGGAGCTGGGAATAAGGCTGGACTTGGCTCGAGCAGCGAGATGCGGCTGGGGTCTAGAGACAGGGCTGAACCTGGCAGGAACAACAGCATGAGGCTTGGGTCTGGAAGCAGGACAGAACTTGGCTGGAATGGCAGGTTGTGGTTGGGATCTGGCGGCAAGATCGTTCTTGGCTGGAATGACAGAAAGCGGCTGGAACCCAGAGGCAAGGCTGGACTTGGCAAGAGCGGCCAGACGGGGTTTGGCTCCGGAAACGAGGCTCGACTCGGCTGGAGAAAGGAGCAAGAACAGAGGATTCTCAGAAGCAGGAGAAGCTGGCAATGATTCTGTATTGGCTACAGTTGAGGCTTCACTTCCTGGCAAGGTTTCTTCCGTATGTTCTGGCAGCTCAAAGGATTGGTTGTCTCTGGCAGCTTGCTCTTTGCAGTGGTGCCTTTTTATCCCATCCTTTTTGTGCTGTTTCTTCTCGGTAGCCAATCAGACTGCTTTTTGCCAGACTGCTTTTTTCTCTGCTCTTCTCTCGTGAGCACTGATTGGAGGATTTGAACCTTCCTCCGAATTCTGCCCAATCAGACTCTAAACTTTCCCGCTCTGCTGAGTCACTTTGGGTTTCTGTTTCCTCAAAACCTTCCCGGTAAGTTTCATTTTCACCTTGTGATTCAGCATAGGTTTCATTTTCCGAGTCTGATGCAGACTCAACCCTTACACTGTGGGGGTGCTGCAACAATTGTAGCTTTGGGGACCAGTCATAAGTCTATTTTTTTCAGCACCATCAAATGGTTGCTGAACAAATGGCTGTGAGTCAAGGACTACCTATATCCTGCAAATTCTTCCCTAACTGTGCCTCCAGAGCCCCTGTATTCTTCCTTTTAAATAAATGTAAAACCTTAATATATATATATGTATATGTATATATATCTTTTTTTTAAAACTAGGCTAGGAAGTACATTATGGATACCATGGGAGAAAAATATGCAGAAGGGGTCATTTTAGATTTGGAGAAGACTTGGGAAGAATCTGATCCACGCACACCTCTCATCTGCTTCCTGTCCATGGGCTCCGATCCTACTGATTCAATCATTGCTTTGGGGAAAAGGTTGAAAATTGAGACACGATACGTTTCTATGGGCCAAGGACAAGAGGTCCATGCACGTAAACTTCTGCAGCAAACTATGGCTCATGTAAGGCAAATTTTCCATGCTAATTTGATGTAGGCCATTAAAACATTTTAGAATATTATCAATTACTAGCAGAGATTAGTTAAGCATGAACTTAGCGTAACTAATAGCTAGTGTATGGAGCACCATTTCTCCTTTTATTTCTAAAAAGCAAAATAAGATTATTTCTAATCAGTAGCATTCTGAAAAATAAAAAAAATATATCATTATGATATTAAATCAATAGCTCTATATAATTTGATTCACAAACTTTGCTAAATTCAAGGCACAATCCAATGCATGTTTATATTTAGGAGCAGGCAGCAATATAAAGTATATTGCTTGTGTGACACATGTTTATGTTGCAGATAAATTGAGTTGTCACTTTGTTGAATTTCATTTTCAAAATAAAACTGAATATTGTTGGTGATTTTGAGGGAGAAATTGTGCTATCTGGATGTGTATATGGTAGTGTTCATCCTGCCACTAAAAGCCAAATCTATGCTAAGTAGGATCCATATAATTCTTTCACATTCTTAGTTTATTGGCTATATTTTAGATCCTTTTGGGGCTAGGAACAAATTATTATAGATTTGCAAAATATTATGTCAGCACTGAGGAGTTGTGAACTGTAGTATCATTGGAAGGTAACAATAATCTGAATCATAGTGTTGATTTCCAAAATGAGTAACAAATCTAGCTACATGTCTCTTATAATCTTGTTCTCTTAGGGTGGATGGGCCCTCCTGCAGAACTGCCACTTGGGTCTTGACTTTATGGATGAGCTGATGGACACTATTGTGGAAACAGAGATTGTTCATGACGCTTTTCGCTTGTGGATGACTACAGAGGTTCACAAGCACTTTCCTATTACCCTTCTCCAGATGTCTATAAAATTCACTAATGAACCTCCCCAGGGACTTAAAGCTGGCCTAAAGAGAACTTATGGAGGTGAGTGACTTAGCCTCAGCTGTTTTACAGATATTTCAAAAATTTTCCCCATAAAATTAAATATTTTATTCAGTTGATTTCAGTGAGACAAAACTATATATCTTGAACGATCTTAAGAGTACTTGGAGTATTTTGAGCAGTCAATTTCTACTGGATTTTCTACTTTAAGGACATATTAGGCTATAGGCATGTCTATAAATGGCTGGATGTTATAATCATTTGCTGATCAGTAAATTATCAATTCAGGCATATATGACTAACTGT
Organism: Candoia aspera; assembly: GCF_035149785.1. Lineage (NCBI taxonomy): Eukaryota > Metazoa > Chordata > Lepidosauria > Squamata > Candoiidae > Candoia > Candoia aspera. The sequence goes on along the minus strand of NC_086155.1, from coordinate 123,660,078 downwards.
TGTGAATGATTACCAGCAGGATATTAGAATTTTTCACTGAGTTTTTTTATTCATGGATATTATCTCAAGATTTGTGATTTGTTTAGAGAATTGTGTTTGCTGCTTATGTATGGTCATCCTCTTCAAATGTAATATATAAGTGAAGAATATGGTTTTATTATTGTGTAAGCAGTTGTCATATACAAATATATGATTAAATGGGAATTACAGAGGAAAAGGGACGTGGTGGCGCTGCGGGTTAAACCGCTGAGCTGCTGAGCTTGCCGATCGGAAGGTCACCGGTTCGAATCCACGTGACGGGGTGAGCTCCTGTTGCTAGCCCCAGCTCCTGCCAACCTAGCAGTTCGAAAACATGCCAATGTGAGTAGATCAATAGGTACTGTTTCGGCAGGCAGGTGACGGTGTTCCGTTTAGTTATGCTGGCCACATGACCACGGAAGTGTCTACGTACAAACACTGGCTCTTCGGCTTTGAAACGGAGATGAGCACCGCCCCCTAGAGTCGGACACGACTGGACTTAATGTCAAGGGAAACCTTTACCTTTACCTTTTACAGAGGAAAAATGTAGTTCCAGAAAGCAAAAACAAAACAAAACAAAAAAGCCTTTCATAAGGGGCTTTATAGGAAACTTTGTTTATCATGGTCTTAGTCAATGTCTTTGTTACAGGTGTGAGTCAAGATCTCCTGGACATCAGCAACATGGTACAATGGAAACCAATGTTGTATGCTGTGGCCTTCCTCCACTCCACTGTCCAGGAGAGAAGGAAATTTGGACCTCTAGGATGGAATATTCCTTATGAATTCAACCAAGCTGATTTCAATGCCACAGTACAGTTTGTTCAGAACCACTTGGATGACATGGACATCAAAAAGGTTAATTGGCACTAATTGGCTGGAAATAAATCTCTAACAGCATATATGAAACTTGAAATAATTTAGGTTGTTGTCATCCAAATGTCTTCTTCATACAATGTAATATAGTCAATTAACCTTTTATGTTAAACACCCATATAGTTTGCTAGATTAGATTTAGAGGTGAGGATGGATGTCTTTGATATCGGATGTAATATATTGGATGGCTATAATATGCTGTTGGAAGAGAAAGAAGATAGCTAAAAACAGGAGAGGGATGGCAAATTGGGGAAGGATTCCAATTTAATAATGGATCTATTTTTAACTTGATATGGCTTAGATAATATATGTATAGGAATTCTCAGATCTTCCATATTCATACACATATACAGTATATACACTTATTTTAGTATACAATTGCAAAAACATGCCATATGCCTTTTTATTTTTCAGGGTGTGTCTTGGAATACTGTTCGTTATATGATTGGGGAAATTCAGTATGGTGGAAGAGTTACGGATGACTATGACAAAAGGCTCCTTAACACATTTGCTAAAGTGTGGTTCAGTGAAAACATGTTCAGCCAAAACTTCTCGTTTTATAAAGGATACAATATACCCAAGTGTACTGCAGTGGATCAGTACCTGCACTATATACAGGTTTGTTATAATTAAAAAATATATCAGAAGGAAAATTTAAGGCTAAGCTGAAGTTAACGAAACAAAAGCTTTCTTCATGCACAAGGTCAAAGCACCAGTATACTTCCACCTTAATGAAACTTCCTGTATAGAATTTGCAGACAAGAAATCTGAAGGTATACAGTATATGAGGGATAGTTTAATATGAAGAAATTAATACCAAAATATGGAAAGAACAGAGAAATTACTTATATGCTAAGTAGGTAATTTCATTACTGCCTCACAGCCTCAGACGTACTAGTGGTTAAGACATTTGAGTACATCTGGAAATCCTTGATTTGAAACTCACCTCTGTCTTGATGTCAGCGACAGTGAATTTCTTTTCAGTACTCCCATCATTACAGGGATGCTGATACCAGCTCACAGAAGGCTGTTGCTGATAAGCAGTTTTAAAATATAATAAATATATAAATAAAGGGTATACCGGTGTTGTCCATATTTCAAAACACAAATGATGATAAGTTAGATAATTATCCTTTTATCTTATGTAATAGTCTCCTGAAAGGTATGTATAAATGAAACATTCTCTCTGAAATCTTATTATTTGCTGATTTTTATCTTTGGCAGGATCCTACCCTGTTTATATACATGCCCATATATGTACCTTTAAAAGATTTTTTAAAACGTTCTTTTAGATTCCAATGTGCTGTTCCTCTTACCTTTTCAAAAATGTTTTAATGTTAAACCCTCAGTCAATAATGCATTAAAATAAAGAATGTTATTCCTATCAGTTTGATTTTTGTGCTCTCTGATACTGATTTTTTAAAAAATCTGTTTGGTGTTGTCACTCTGTCCTTTTTACACTCACTTCCATCAGTACTTTGGAAGAGTCTCTGTCTTATTCTGCTACATGTCTGCTGTATGTTGGCTTGTACAGGGCTTGCCTGCTTATGACACTCCAGAAGTCTTTGGGCTGCATCCCAATGCTGATATCACTTACCAGAGCAAACTTGCAAAAGATGTGCTAGACACAATCCTCAGCATACAGCCCAAAGATAGCTCCAGTGGAGGTGGTGAAACCAGAGAAGCTGTGGTGGCCAGGCTAGCTGATGATATGCTGGAGAAACTTCCTGCAGATTATGTGCCTTTTGAAGTAAGTTAATGAAATCTTGAGATAGGAAGCATCAGCTGCATTTGAATTCTTCTTCATTTTGCCTAACTGGAAAAAAAACAGAGCTTTTTTTAAATCCTACTTTTATTTTTTTTAAAAAGCACTTTCTATATACTTGTAACCCATATTATTAAAGAATGAACTGGAAAAGCAAACTAACAGAGGCTTATGGTGCTCTAAGGCAAAGCAGGTGAGCTTCAAAATGACGAGAAACAGCCTGTTGTATTTCTTTGTTTTAATCAGTAAACATAAATGATAAAATGCACAAATATCTGAATAATCAAATCAGTAAAAAAGGCCAACTGAAAGTTATTTGCTTATTAAAAATAAGTATTCCCCAAAAACTAACCTAGTGTTTACATTTTTCTACAGTGAATAAGACAAAAATCAATCCAGATGAATAACAAAATGAACATTTCAGTCAACATTTCAGTCAACATTTCAGTCTACTGTGCATGCAGGATACCCATGTGTATTTGAACACTTCCTTGACCTGACTTGATAATTATGTTCATAATTAGATTTATGCAATTGTAGCTTTAATCTTCACATTTCAAAGCTTTTCTGTAGTTTTTTTAGTTTTTTCCTAAAAATTATGGGATATATTAACCCTCTAAATCAGTGTTGGACTTCAATTCCCTCCCATTCTGGCTAGGGAATTCTGGGAGGTGACGTCCACACATCTTCAAGTTGCCAAGGTTGAGAAACACTGCTCTAAACATAATACCATTTTTATACTTCTGTTTATTCCCAGATATCTTTTCCTTACTGTCCAAATGAAATAACTGGTAACTGATTCAGGGATTTGCAGACAAACTTCTCATATATGATCCTAGTCTTCAAGGAGCACATACTCCATGTCTCTTGAAAAATTCTATCCTTTCATTTCCTTTGCATAGAATTTTATATAAGCCTGTAGCTATCTGTCTAGTGGCAGCCAGCATGCTGGCAATATATTTAAAGGTTCTCTATCTCATGTCAGGTAAAGGAAAGGCTTCAGCAAATGGGACCATTTCAGCCAATGAACATTTTTCTGCGACAGGAAATTGACAGAATGCAAAGGATTATTGCTCTGGTGCGAAACACCTTGACAGATCTTAAACTCGCCATTGATGGAACCATAATCATGAATGAGAACCTCAGGGATGCTCTGGATTGTATGTATGATGCACGGATCCCAGAGCGCTGGAGGAAGGTTGGTACTTGTTCTTTCGTTAGAAGGAAAATAATGATAGGGCATCATTCTTCTGGGTTAACTATCCTAATCCAATTATGACATGTTCAGAGCACTTAAACACACATACATAGTTACTGTTAGTTAACTGATTCCTTGTAATTGAAGGCTTGTTCTCATACATTACTTGAAAGTTCTGGTTGCGTTTTATGCCACTCCAGTGGGAAGTTTCTAGCCCACATAGGAAGGATATCTCATGTAATAATTTCTCCATGCCATTTCTATCTTACCAGTTTAGTACCTGTGGAATCTACTGGGATTTTTTTTAATGCATTTATTTTATGAGCAGCATAATATTCTGTCTCCAACAGTAATGTTTTACAGTACTAGCTTGATCTGCTTGGCTAGTGTACTACTGCAGACTTTGGGTGGGGAAGGGCTAGAAGCTAACATGATTGAATGGTCCTTCATACAAGGAGGAAGATTCTGGTAACTCTCTTCTCTGGCATCTTGTCTTTAACATGGGGGAGTATTCCATGATATGAATCTTCTCCAGAAGTATGCAGTTTACAGCTCAGATTGTTTTATTTCTTCTTCAACACCCAGGTTTTGAAGCATCGTATAGTGTCGTTTCTTATATCACATTTTTCTCTGTTTCTAGGCATCTTGGGCTTCCAGCACACTTGGGTTTTGGTTTACTGAACTTCTTGAAAGAAACCGGCAATTTCATTCTTGGATTTTTGAGAGGCGACCAAACTGCTTTTGGATGACAGGATTCTTCAATCCCCAGGGATTTTTAACTGCAATGAGACAGGTTAAATATCTGATTGCTGTACATTTTTATCCACTTGTTTTGTTTTTATCTGAAATGAATATCATCTATTTTCAGAAAAGAGCTTGGAGTTGCCTTTGCCTCCTTCAGAAAACTAGGGCTGGTATAATTAGACCTCACTTGACTTTAACTATATTGTTTTTTGTTGTCACAATTGTGACAAGGCATAGAGAGTTCCAGCCTTCTTCTTCTAGTCTGTAATATTGTACTAGATTGGAAAAGGCCTAAGTCAACAGTAAATTATGCAGGAAAAGATAGTCTTTAGAAGTCCAAGAACAGTGATCTAAATCTTAAAATTCAAACCTTATTCTTACCCTTGATTTTTACAAGCAGACATTTCTAAATCAAATATATAAAAGCTGCCAGTTGTAGTTGGGCAACCAGTTGTCATGGCTCTCACCAGCTGTCTATATAGCTCACAATGGAACATAGCAACCAGCTGACTCCTGGCAGCTGCCAGTGACTCCTATCATGCCTAGGAAGAAGAGCTTCCCTAATTTGGTTTTCTGTGCTTCCCAGCAGCAAGCCAGTTGTTTTGTACAAGTGTGTTTCTGTGTGAATGGCCCCTGCCTCACTCCCAGTGATCAGGGAGGACCTCACTGCTAAAAATATTGTTCATCAAGTTTTAAACCTTTCTTTTGTTCAGATGTCTCCTTCTTTGCATGTTATCTTTGCTGCTTCTGTGGTAGATTAAGATAATAAGAAGCAGAGGACCTACTGCTTCTTGATCTCTAGGTAGGAAAAAGGGAATTTGCTAACATGAGCCTGTAGACATTAACTGGCTGACAACTGGACTCCCCTTACAAGGAGAGTGGAGTTTAGAGGAGGTTACAAGGAAATGTTCTGGAAATAGAAACTTTAAAACTCATTCTAACTGGTAATTTTTCAGAGGCAGTTGTCACTTCTGAATTTGAATTAATTCTTGACTCCTTCATAAAATATCTTTCTAAATTAGCGCACCTTTCTTTGATAACTGGCATATATTGGCTTTCTGAATTAGGCTTACAGCTGGTTTCCTGGGCAATAAAAGTACTGATCAGATGTCAGTGCCTTTATAAAGTTTTACTCAGCTTGTAAACCTGACAGAATGTAATAAGTTGAGTGAGGATCAATAAAAAACATGGAAATAAGAAATATGGGAGAAGTATCACTTAGGGTAGTTCTCACTTGTATACATAACTATGGAAGTTATGTTAGAGAGCCAGTCTGGTGTAGTGGTTAAGGCACCAGGCTAGAAACTGGGAGACTATGACTTCTAGTTCTGCCTTGGGCATGAAGCTACCTGGGTGACTTTGGGCCAGTCAGTTGCTCTCAGCCCTAGGAAGGATGCAAGGGCAAACCAATTCCAAAATCTTGCCAAGAAAACTGCAGAGGCTTGTCCAGGCAGTTGCCAGGAATCTTGAAGGCACCAAAACAAAAACAAAACAACCCCCCCACTTAGGGTGGTTCTCACTTGTATACACAACTATGGAAATTGGCATATAATTAGTCTCAGGAGGAAAAAGAAGAAAATATGTGACTGCATTTAGCTTTTCTGATATTTGGCTTACTTATTCTGAAGTTACATAATTATTTGTTCTTTGGCAGTAGAAATTCTGGTCTTTAACTCCTAACTGTTCCATTGCTTTGAAACAGGAAATAACAAGAGCAAACAAGGGATGGGCACTTGACAGTGTAGTTCTGTGCAGTGAGGTCACAAAGTGGATGAATGATGACATCTCAACTCCTCCTCCTGAAGGAGTCTATGTATATGGCCTCTACCTAGAAGGAGCTGGGTGGGACAAAAGGAACATGAAGCTCATTGAATCTAAACCTAAGGTCCTCTTCGAACCAATGCCTGTGATAAGAATATATGCAGAAAACAACAGTAAGTATTAAACTGAACATGATTATGATGATACAGTATAGTTTAGATGGTTTTACAATTTAAAATGTTCTATGGATTCTGCAGATTTTGTGGCATGAAAAAATGAAAATATTTGGATTTTAAATGAAGATGCTTGCTCTTTTCAGCCCCTGATGACCAGATGCTGCCATTTCTCTATACAGGCTCCTGAAAAGCTTTATTGTAGTGGCTCTTTTGGAAGCAGAGTTATTAAAATACTCCTTATTTAATATGGTATTACCCAATAGTAATTGTGTATTCATTCTTGTATTCCTAGCAACAGCAGTGCTAACTTAGGTGCTTTATGGACATAAAAGATCTAAGAAAGTGCGAAGTTGTGTTAGAAAATGGTGAACTGTATAAGAGAGAATCCATGTTTGATTTGAGACAATTTATGCTAAGCCAGGATCACTTGTTGGAAGTACAGGAAGCAAGATTTATTGGCACTTTTCTAGGATTCTGCAAGCGATCCTAAGTTATTCTATGAAGAAAGTATGTTAAAAAAAACTTCACAGCTCCAGCTTCAAAGTTAAACATTTGTGCTGTTACCATCTGTGTGCTCTTCTAGCCTTGAACAGTTGTCAATTAGGTTTAGAAGGCATATGAACAATAAACAAAAAGAGAAAAAAGAGGTACACAGGTGACCAGAACTCAGTTTATTGAATCCCACCTCTCTGAAAGTTCTTTAGGATGACTTTACTCCCTTTGGACATTTTGAATCTGGTGCACTCACCACATGAGCACTTAGTCATTCCTGCAGATGTTCACACATAAAGTATGACTGAAGGAGAGAAGCCTTACTGGCCTCTATATGAAGTGGGATGCTGATCAGACAGAGCCCTGATTTGCATTGAAACATGCAAATTTGCCTAAATTTGCCTACATGCCTAAAACTATTGGTCCTGCAGATATATATGCTAAATGCATGAAGGCTGCAGAAAAGCCAGTATCTTTGGAGAGGTTGTCAGGGACGACTTAACCAGCTTACATGGTGAGCGCTTTGATACAGATAACCCAACAGGGCTGCAATTTGTAGATTGTCCTCTAACTGTAAAGAATTCTTTAAGGTCCACATCTTATTCCTGATGCATTCAATCTTAATGTTGCTATCACTGATTATGAACACTAATGTTGAATAGAAATCCTACTCCACCCTGGGCTCAAAACTGACAAAAATGAGAACACTGACTGATAGGTTGCGTGTTTGTTTCTCTTTTTCTCTCACATACTGAAATTGCTTTATCATCCTTCCACAAAAGTCAGAAGCATTTAATAACAGGTCAGGAGGTCACAGTGTGGTAAAATTGGCATTTTGTTTTGTAAAGTGAGAGAAACGTCACTCTTAAATCAACCTTTGGCTACAAGTACCAAAAAAAGATGTAAATAAAATGCATCACACGATCAAATATTGTAGCCTTGCATATTACCACATCATTTAAAAGAACAGAATATGCTCAGAGAACAACATTAGCTGAGAAGTGTACTAATCAAGACAGCATACAGATATCTTGAACAGGATTTGGCCTGTCATGAATATATAGTTAATACTAACAAAAATTGCAACCTTTTGTTTAGTAATTAAATTCAAAGAAACATTAGCTTAATTATATGTAGCTGGATATAGGGTTGCAATTTTTGTTAGTATTATTTTTAATTATATTTTCCACAAGTTTTTTATTTCCTTTCTCAGTAGAAACAGAACTTATATCTAAACAGGCCAATAAAACTCTTTGCTGTTACTTTTGCCAGCTTTAGGATTGGCTTGGCAATGGATACATTCTAGCTGGAATGAGAGAGGGGCCAAATAATATGTAAAACAAGAAGAATGTTGCTTTTTGCCTGCTATGTGTTCAGTGGTGGCCACAGCTTGAAGTGTGCTAGCCAATAAGGAGGAAGCTCTAATAAAAGATGCATTTATACTTCAACTTATGATAGATCAGACCTGCTGTGTAAAACATAATGAAACCTATGGATAAGGAGAATAAAAAAACATTTGTTCATCCGAGAAAAATCAACACAGGGGAAAAGGATTTCTTTCCACTTAAATTATTGATTTTTTTTTTAAAATGTCAATCAGCTTAAGCCAAAATTTTTACTCTTGTAAGGATTTTTAAAAAAAAAAACAAGGCTACAAGTTGTTACTTGGTATGTAGGTGCTCCTGTTGACAGCTGAATGTATAGTTTGGATCTGCTTGAGCAAACAAGTCAAAAGATTGGAAGTTCAACTTCAGAAGTGAAAGAAAGAAGCTCTGGGATCCGTGAAGGGGGAAAGCAGCTGTCAGAATAGATGGTGGGCTGGAGAGACAGACAGCCACTCTGTATTCTGAAATTTGGTTCAAAATGTTAGCCTGAAAATAGTCAGCTTTTTTAAAAAAAAGAAATAAAATCCCATGAGAAATAAATACAAATATGATAAAACTCCAGGCTTTGTGGTCCACCATTTTACGTTCAGTTATTTGTGACACAAGCAGTTATTTGGTGAAATCTGTTTGTTTACCTTTGGTAAGAGGTAACTGGACACAGTGCCTATCAATCTGATTTGCAGATATACTATGAAGGCCCTGTGTAAAGCCCTTCTCAGCTGAGAATGTTATGCATGGCCCAAAACATGAAGTGGTCTCATTCTACTTAAGATTTCCAAGGACAGCATTTTAAATTGCCATCCTCTGGATGACCTGTGCCAGGAAAGAAGTAGAATGGGTACAGCTGTTCCCTTCCTCAAGACTTTTCACGTCAGAGACCTTCAGAATAAGCTGCACTGGCTTGAAGTACATGGTTTTGCTCCTACTTAGACAGTTATGGGAGTTGCTTCTGGGGAAATATTGCTGACCTCCATGGCATTGGTGTATAGTCTCCCAGTGGGCTCTATTGTAAGATCTACATAAAAGTGCAGGGATATTTGTCCAAGAATGTTGGTTGAAGTATCACTAATATCGAAAAGGACCTCATCTAGAAATGACGTAATTGATCTGGTGTTTGGAGGGTAACTATAGAGAGTAAGAAAAATGACCTTGACAGAGATAGGCCAACTCTATTACCAAAGTGGTGAGGAGAAAAACATAGCTTAAATCCAAAACAAGCAGAAATGTGGAAGTGGCTCAAACAAATACCTCCCTAATTCACATGGGTATAAGAAGGAGTGGGGGTACAGCACAATCAGACTTGCAAGATTCTGTTATTATAGCCACGCTTAATAAAAGTAATCTTAGCCTTCCTGTGGAGTTGCTTCTTGGTCTGGTCTACCTGGTGGGGCTATGAGTAATGGAAAAGATGAGAGCAACAAAATCTGAAACTCAGGCCAGGCAAGTTTTCTTGGTTCTTCTGTCATGTTCAACGATAGCAATTCTAGTCTAACGGAATTGCACTCTCCCTAAATTGGGAGTGGATAACGCTTGATTCTCCAGATACTGGTTATAACTTTCATTATTCATTACCTCTGACTGTGCTGATGACACTTGGTATTCAGCAACAGGGGGGAAGGGGGTGTCCATCCCTGTATCAGGGAATCAGATTTGTTATTTGGGAGTGTCTGCATTCCATCATTGCCACTAAAGGCACAAGTGAGCTTAGTGATTCCAAAATCTTTTATCAGCTTAGAGCTCATTCACACAACTGGCTTGACATAGCATGAAGGTGCCTCACTAACCATTTCTCAATGATGCAACTGGACAAGGTGGCTTCTAACTCATAGGCCAGTTTGTTGAGTTCTGGCAGGAAAGTAGTGTTTTCCCAGCTATTGTGGCAGAAGACTTCCTGCCTAGACAATCCACAGTGTGAAGGAGGAGCCTCTGGAGGTCAGCAATCTGGCTTGGAAGAGAAAAACCAGTTGCTGTCCTGAAAATAACCCATATTAATTTCTGTGAGGGCAGCAACATTACTGGCCTCTCAGAGTTGTGGTAAAAGGTAGGATGGGAAGTAGCACTTTTTCTGTCGGAATACCTTTCTCCCGTCACTGGGAGCATATTACCACTGCAGTATGGTAATATGTTCTTGGTCTGATACACTGATAATGAACCTTCCTGGACAGAGATATGCTAGCAGTTATATTCACATTCTGGTACTCTCCCAATTGAATTACTATAATGCAGTATAAATGTTTCTTTTTTAAAATGGCCTAGAAATTTTAATTATCCCGAAAGGATGACTAGAGTGGAGCTGGCTGAAGATCATATTATGCCTGTGCGATACTTGCTGGCGCCAATTCAAAATGCTGCTTTTAATTTTTAAACTCCCATCTGCTTTGATGTACAATTTCCTGAAGGAGCATCTGCTTCTCTGTCTGTCTCCCTGGAGGGTTAAGGTTATTGTCTGATGCTTTCTTCCATGTGAAGTGAAACTGGTGAAGTGGTGGAGGGAGTGACATGGAAGTTTAAACACTTTTTATTGACTCAAACATAGAAGCCCTTGGATTAAAATCTAATTAAGCAATACTTCAAAAAATACTTTTATGTATAATTTTATTGCTTATTCATAAGGATATCACCTCATTGGAAGACATTTCTGCCACTGCTATGTTCTTTCACTTGCTTGTAACATGCAAAGATGCTATCTGTTATAATTTGGTGCAATAAAAATACCCATTAAGGTTCCTAACATACATGGTTGCGTTTCAAGTCTTTCAGAAAGCTCAGAGATTTTTTTCCTTATTCGGTATTGTCAGTTTATCAGAAGCTTCTCTTAGTTCCTTTTCTCCTCCTAAATGTCTTTTTGTAAGTGGTTTTCACAACTTATCCTTGGCTGAGCTAAGATGTCATGATTTATAAGTTTAAACTCTTGTTTAACATTTCTATTTAAACTATGCTTGTTGAAATTTAATTTAAGCTTCTGCATAGCCTTAGAAAAACGAGCTTTTCTTTTTTGCCCTCTTCCTAGCCTCAAAAGATCCACGCCTATACTCATGTCCGATCTACAAAAAACCAATTCGGACGGATCTGAATTACATTGCTGCAGTGGACCTACGGACGACCCACCCGCCTGAGCATTGGATATTACGTGGCGTTGCCTTATTATGTGATGTCAAGTAATGTTGAGAGAATGCCTGCATGCTTGTCTAATTTCCTACTACCTTTGTAGAATAGTCCTTTGCTTATATGCTTTACATAAGCATAATAAGAAACTGGCTGGGTCACAGGTTTGTTTATTTGTTTTTAAATATATCTCTTAAAACACCCTTTTACAGTACCTTGACTTTCTCTCAAATGAGATGAAGAAGCTGAATGTTCAGTAAATAAAAAGCTCATTAAATGTATTGCAGATCAATTGTTTTTTTTAAAAAAAGACTGAATTGTGCTTTTAAACATGTTAATGGAATTATAATTGTCATATTATCTGTATGACCTCCAAATATGCCAAATATAGGCAGCCCCCCCCCAATAATTGAGTGGCATTTTTCACAAAATTTGTATTTTTACCTATAGAAATTTAAAGGATTGCCATGGCAGCTTGGAGTATTCCATAAACTAACAAGGGTTTTGTTTGCCTTCCTGGAACACTTTCAGTTCACAGGATGCAAACCAGGGCTTACTGTAATTTGGATAAACAGAGCACTTGTATAATGCATTAAAAATACATTGTTACAAACTTATTTGCTTACAAGTGCTTACAAATTTAAATGTTTAAAAAATGGATGGAATAATTTCATTCCAATAACTTGTAATGCTGCAGATTGTATTGGCAAATTTGATTTGTGGATGCAAGACTCAGGAGAATTCTTGTTTTACAATTACGGTATCATGTACTGCAGATACAAAAAAAGTATCCAGTTTCCATTGATTTTGGGCAGGCAAAATAATATATTGATCTATATGGCAGAAATGGTGATCTACTAAGCTAAACATCCAATTAATCATGCATGCTGGGGTACCTGGTTTTTGATAAAGTTCCTGTGCAAGGGACAGTGACAGTTACCTGGCAATCAACAAGACAAACTAGGTACACAGCATTAGGTTTGGTGGTGACTTGTTACGCAGGCCTGGCATGAATGAGGCATTTGTTCCCTTCAATTCTTTTTTTATGCTCTAAATATCAATCATAACCTTATTCAATCATCCAGCTTTAAATATAAAGATCAGAATACAAAAATGAAAACAGAATGATGGTGATTGAACTCATAATAATTATTATTAGTTTTTGCTTTCTCTATATTTCTGAATATCAAGGGGAAAATAAGCTTTTAAAGCTCTTTATAGAAACCACTCCTTGTCTTGTACACTATACAAATACAAATCTTGTATTCGAACAGGAAGATAATTTCCATAGTGCATTTTTGGCTGTAGGGTAACTTGGGTTTTATGAATGCCATTATGGTTGTGAGAATGAATCTACTTTTCTTTTCAGCATATTTGCTTTATTGGTGTCTTTATTTTCTTTCTGCATCTTTTCCTCCTCAGTTTTAACACCTTGACTCTTCATTTGTGTAAAATAAACCATATTTTCGTTTAATTTAGTTTGCCATGGTTTTCTATGATTTGTGGTTAATTTTATTCCATAGAAATCCCCCCACCAAAGAAACCTCAAGAATTTAGGATGACCCAGATGATATCAACAGTGATTTAATTCCATAAGGAATAGGGACATAAAATGGAAAACGTATTTATTTATTTTATTTATTTGTCAAATTTCTCTACTGCCCATCTCGCATATGACGACTTTGGGTGGCTGGAATGTGTTTGGATTTGAGCTGGAACGAAGAGTCCTGCTCAAAGCATTTCAATAAAACATTTTGAGTTGCCTGAGATCCAATGAGAGAAAACTCAAAATGGCTTGAGTGTTCCATGTTCTGTTGGAACAAACTTAGAATATTGGAGTTTCAAACTGCAAGAACAACAATCCTTGCTGACCAATACTGACCGACCAACCATCTGCGGTAAGAAAGAAATCAGTTAGCCAATAGTTTAGAATCTATTAGAAGGAGCCTTTCCTACTTCTGAACAAAAACCAAAGTTATTTCTCATTTCTTAATGGGATTTTGAGAGGCGAGAGAAAGATTATCCAACACATTACAGGACAAAGAGAACTAACTTCCGTTCTCTCTAGAGAATCCAGGGAGGGAGGCTTTCCTGGTAAGAGATTATCTATTCAGTAGCATTTGGTGGGGAGCCAAAATGTACCTCCTTACCTGTGCTCAGAATCTGGGGACAGTCCTATCTCTTGTAGCCTTGTAATGCTTTGAGTCCATTTCCACAAGAATTGCCAATGAAGCAAATGCACCCATTTTTCATACAATCCAGTCACAAGCTACAAACCAATCAACACAGCATCTGGACTAGTTAGAACACTCAAAGTGATACCACTCAAAACGGGCAAGTTCTGTTTCCGACTTCCAACCTTCCAAGCTCAAACACTCCAAACAGCCAGTTTGAGCCTCAATTGTTTTGAGCTTGGAATATTTTGCACATCTCTCTCAAGTAAGTAAAATCTTGGTGACCACTTAACCTCCCAGAATTAAAGAAGAGCAGTCTAAAAGCACACGAAGTGAGAAACCAAAGCAGTTTGAACTTCTACATCTATTAAAAGCACTTTATTCATCAGACATTGGGATCAAATATTTTGTAATTAGGTAAATAATTCAGTAGTTGTTACTAAATAATTTAGCAATACACATAAAATACTTGATAATGACTGCAATCTAATATATTAATATTCAGTTTCCTTAAATATGGGTCCTTTCTGTGGAGGTTGAATGCTCATTCCTTCTGGAAAGCACATTTTCCCACAAATCAAAATCACCACTTTATCTTAACTGCCTGATTAACATAACATGGGTCTTGTGTTGCTTAACATATAAGTTTCACTATGTTAGAAGAAACACTTGTGCATACTCTTATACTTGTGCACACCTTCATTTTTATTGGGGTTTAGATTCTGCCATTTTAATAAAACTCTTACATCACACTGTGGGAAACAGGTTAAAATTTCACAGAACAATCAAATTTCTTACAGTAGAATATATGGATTATGAAATGGTTCAGATTAAGGTTCAGGTGAGTGAATAATGTTTAAGTGCCTTTGGGTAGTTATGATCCTAAACTGTATGTATCTTAAAATATAGGAAGTATGTTTGTGAGATGCATGATCCATCACTACAACAGTCATAGTAAAATGAACAGCATTTACATAATAGAAATTGTCAAACTACTATGGTTGACTGTTATTCACATAAAGAACCGCAATTACAGGATGTATTTCAGCTAGGGCTGTACAAAGCTTCTAGTCAGAGTCAGTTCACACACAATTTGATTGGCTTTCTGAATAAAATTGGAAACAGAAAGCCTTCAAATTGATTCATCAATTTGATTTAGGCATGCAAACTAAGGCAGGTTACTTTAAGCACCTTGAATAATTGAATGAAACTGATTTTCTGAATCTAATCATTGATTTATTATTTGTCCACTAAAAACAAAACAGAACAACCCCACAGAAATACTCAAAAGACTTTCTGTCCTTTACTGGTTTCTGCAACATGGTTACCTTCAAGGAATAGCATGCAAAATCAGAAAATGCAAAAATGAGGACAATGTTTGTATTAGTAAAGTGTCTGTAAAAGACACCAGTTAATAATGGAACACTTCTGCTAACGAATAATTACTCATATGTCCACAAACAGGCAGATGAGTTTAATGAGTATCCATCACTTCTTCCAAAGCCGGCAGAGGAAGGGGCAGAGGAGGGAGAGGGACGAGAGACTACTTGACATTTGTTCCGGTTTTTAACTCTTTGTTCATGAGTTTCATGACACTAGTCACAGGATCATGGTAAGCAGTGAGTAATGTGAGAAGAAGCAACCCAGATGGTGTTTTCCTTTTCCTGTTCTGATAGAGAATGCTGATATCCATCTGTGTGCCTGTGCTGTCTTCAAACAAAACTCTTGAGGAAGAAGTCACTGGTTCCTTCCACAACAGCTTTTTTTCCCTGCTTGGAATTGCTTTTCTCATAATTATGAGAAATCCAGGCAATGTTAGTGCCACACTGTTGCATTTCAATATTAACCCTTTCAGATCTGATCTGAAAGAAAAAAAACTGGCAGTTTTTTGGGGGGAAAAAGTGGTCACAGTCCAATGTAGACAGACACAGTGCTAAGAGTTCATTTTGTCTCTTTGAAGATAATGGGACCCGTTGAAAGCTGGGCATAGCTTCTTCTGATGCCATAATGCTGCCTTGTATGGTTTTTTGGGGGTGGAGTTGGGTCAGGTAGAAGGTAACGCTAGAGTTTTAGAGAACCCAGGAATTAGCTTTAATATGAATGTCCTTGGAGCACTCTTTACAAAATTGCTGAAAGCAATGGGAAAGGTGTATATGGTCAGTTATACTAGATCTTTAGACTTAGTTATTACAGCTGCTGGGTCTTCTTATTTATATTTTTGTTGTTGTCTTTTACCTCTTTTGGCTTCATTTCCCACCTTAAATAGATTCAGTGCAAGTTCTCTTTTTCTTTAGGTCAGGCTGCAAATCTTGACTGGTTAGCATAATACTGGAAAATCTCAAGAGGGAAGAATGTGCGAATACTCAGACAATCAGGAAATGGTAATGGAAGAAATCACTGCTTGAAGGACTATTTGAGGATAAAACATCCCCCCAAATCCAGATCAGACAGGCCAAGAAAGGTTTAATTTTCTGCCTACTTAAATTTTCTGTTCAGAGTGTTATTTCATCAAACACTTAATTGAGTAGTAAATAGAAACTTAAAGCCCCCTCTCCTGCACAGCTTCAATTTCTTCAATGATTTTTATATAAATATGTCTTGTGAAGCTTTGTTAATGTGATTGCAAACACTGTTGCATGCATCATACATATGGTAGCCAGCTAGTATTGATTGTAAATACCTGGAAGAAGTAAAACATTTGTTTCAAGGCCTGTTAACTGCACATGAATTGTTGTCTCTTAAATGTGTAGGAATTGATGAAACTGGCTATAAATTCCTTTCCATGTTATGAACAATATCTGTATTTGTCACAGTAATTTTCCAGCTGTGTGCTAGTATATACATGAAAGGAGATTCAAAAGGCCAGAAGAAATAAATAAATGCTCCTGTAACCCCAAGGTCATCTTGAAAAGGGTACCCTGTATACTTCTGCATGGTTTATTGCCCTGTCCTTGCATTCTTCCAACTGGGGTGTGTATTTCTGCTATGTATGTGCAGTTAATAAAATGTTTTAATCACTCACCATACAGACATAGTAAAGGAGGCATGGTCCAGAGCAGTAATTCTTGCAGATTTCTTTATTCTTGCTTTTCCTTCATTTCTTCCAATGATAACCTTGCAGAAGAAAAGGGGAAAAAAAAGATATAGACTGTTATGAATAACTGGGTAGTTCCTAGATAGATAACTGCCTCAAAGTATCCATCTACAAGATTTCCCAGTATTGGGAGTAGTTCAGTCTATGAATATTGGGTTGGGAGAAGTGTCTAAGGAAACCAGAAATCAAGAAGAGAAGAGTCCAGTTCAGAAATATGTTTGCATGTCAATCTCAGGAATGATAAGGAGCCCCTCCTCTTTCAGACATGTGCCAATGATGTCACTGAAAAGCCATTCTCCACTCAGTGTTTCCCAGCTTGGGAAAAATACTTCCAGATGCATGAACTTCAACTCTCAGGATTCTCAGCAATGGCTAGGCTGACTGGGTAATTCTGGGAAATGAAATCTACACATCTGCAAGTTGCCCAGATTGATACAGCATGATCATCTGCAGCAGTGAACCTTCTAAAAGTTTACATGGAAGCATTTCTATAGAT
This sequence comes from Candoia aspera, assembly GCF_035149785.1. Taxonomy (NCBI): domain Eukaryota; kingdom Metazoa; phylum Chordata; class Lepidosauria; order Squamata; family Candoiidae; genus Candoia; species Candoia aspera. The sequence goes on along the minus strand of NC_086155.1, from coordinate 123,642,797 downwards.
CCAAGGTCTTCTCTTGCAGACAGTCACACTGCTTCCATGGGGGATGATTCTTCAGTGACATCAACAGCATGACTTTGAGAGGAAAAGGACTAGTTATCACTCCTTATGAGTTGAGATCTACACAGAGACAAGTTGACTGAATAGGACTTAGGTAAGTTCAGTGCTGTTAAAAGATAGAATGTGTATTTGACAGTTGAACATAAGTGAAGAAAAACGGGGGAAGGGAAGAAATAGTTTCATTACAACTTATAATAAGTAGGCCTACAAGACCTGGATTACAAAAAAAAAAATGAATGACCACTAGATGGCAGCCAAAAAATAGATTTTTAAAAAACATATTTTTGCTGACTTCTAGAATTCCTCTAGAGTTTTATAGCTCAGTTCTGGTCGCCATGTTGAAAGCGTTGAGTATAACTTGAGTTTGTAGGGTATCTTTCTATGTCCAGAACTGTATGTTTCCCAGCAATAAAGTAAAGATGTGTCAAGCTGAGTGAGTGATACATTCATGCAGCTTTCTTGAGGAAAACATGGAAGTCATTTGTCATTGCCTTCTTCCAGGCAATGTTTTCCAAGTCCCAGACTAGCTATACCCATAACTGTCTCCCATACAAGTACTAACCAGGCCCAACCCTGTTGAACCTTCATACCCAAGCAAGTCCTCAAGTACTGCTACCTAATACTCTAATGGGGGCCTACTACAGCTTGGAAGCGCTATGTAACAAAGAGGTGAAATGGTGCCTTTCCTTCTTTGCCTCTGAAAAACATCCTCAGCTCCTCAGAGGCAACATTAATTTTATAACAAACTTCAAAATATCACTAGTGGATGGACTGTACTGCAATGTTTCTTGAAAGACCCATGAATGCTCATGAATCTTTCTGATGTAAAAGTGAAGGGTGCTTCTGAGTTCTGTTTAGGGAAAAAATGTTTTATCTATCACAAATGTGAGTGTATTGTTGATATATATAATGTATTGTCAGGAGGCAAATGGGGAAAAAATTAAGAAGCATCTGCCTTGGAGGGATCAGATTAGTTCCATCTATACAATTTTATTGCCAACAGTAGACATCATACATGAAATCTCACAAGCACAGCTTTGAAAATAATCACTTCCTTTTTATCTTTTTGTCAGCATCTAATATTCATGAATATGTTGTCACTGAATATAGAATCTGATAGACATCCTCTTTTTATTTTTCTAATGATCATTATATCCAGTTTTGTGGCACAATTTCTGGAACAGATTCCAGAATCACACAGAAGCATTTATTCCACTGAAGCATTTTAAGGATAGCCTGATCAGACAATTCTGATCCTTATACATTTTACATTGTTCCTTCCCAAATGTCTTCCTTCCTATCATATTAATATGCAGTGTGTTTTTAAAAACCAGAAATAAAATTCATTTGCATTTTATTCACATTTCATTTTAAAATTCACATTTTGTATAATATGCAGTTTAATATCAGTTTTGCTATATTTTTGAAGTGAAACAGCATTGCAGAATATGAAATAATGCAAAATTATAAGATTATATGAACTCATCTTATTTTCAAATAAGATTGATTATATGTCATTACATCAGTATTGATGCTTAGTGACCATGTAGACAGACTTTCTCCAGGATGGTATATCCCCAATCTAGCCCTGTAGGTCTTCCAATGATGCCCCCATTGCTGCCATAATCAAGTCCATTCACCTTGCTGCTGGTCTTCTTCTCTTTTCTTCCACCTTTCCCAGCATTAGAGACTGCATTTGCATAACGTGTCCAAAATGTGATAATTTGAGCCTGGTCTTTTGTACCTTGGGTGAGAACTATGGACTGATTTATTTGATGTTTGATTTGTTTGTTTTTTGGCTATCCTTGGTATTCTTAGGAGTCTTTTTCAATACAGCATTCAAAAGCATCAATACTCTTTTTATCCTACTTCTTTGGGTTGTACTTTCATTTCCATAGAGTATCACAGGGAAAACTATTACCTGCACAATTCTGATTTTTGTAAGTATAGACACATCAAAACATTCAATTGTCTTTTCCAGTCTTTATTCCTACCCTACCAAGTGCTAGTCTGCAGAATATTTCTTGATTGTTGGTTCCTTTAGTGTTGCTAGTCAATTCTAAAAGGCAGAAATTATCTACCTTTTCAGTATCATAATTGTCGGTTCTAAGGCTGATTGCTATACCTTTTTATAGTTAATCATAGTCCCATTTTTTTCACCATGCTCCTTGAATTTCATGACAAGAGCTTGCAGATTATTTGCATTTTCAGCTATCAGTGTAATGTCAGCATACCACAGGCTATTGATATGTCTTCCTCCTGTTTTAAAACCATGCTTGTTGTTGTTTATTCGTTTAGTCGCTTCCGACTCTTCGTGACTTCATGGACCAGCCCACGCCAGAGCTTCCTGTCGGTCGTCAACACCCCCAGCTCCCCCAGGGACGAGTCCGTCACCTCTAGAATATCATCCATCCACCTTGCCCTTGGTCGGCCCCTCTTCCTTTTGCCTTTCACTCTCCCCAGCATCAGCATCTTCTCCAGGGTGTCCTGTCTTCTCATTATGTGGCCAAAGTATTTCAGTTTTGCCTTTAATATCATTCCCTCAAGTGAGCAGTCTGGCTCTATTTCCTGGAGGATGTTTGATCTTCTTGCAGTCCAAGGCACTCTCAGAATTTTCCTCCAACACCACAGTTCAAAAGCATCGATCTTCCTTCGCTCAGCCTTCCTTATGGTCCAGCTCTCACAGCCATATGTTACTACAGGGAACACCATTGCTTTAACTATGCGGGCCTTTTTGTCAGTGTGATGTCTCTGCTCTTAACTATTTTATCGAGATTTGTCATTGCTCTTCTCCCAAGGATTAAGCGTCTTCTGATTTCCTGACTGCAGTCAGCATCTGCAGTAATCTTTGCACCTAGGAATACAAAGTCTTTCACTGCTTCTACATTTTCTCCCTCTATTTGCCAGTTATCAATCAAGCTGGTTGCCATAATCTTGGTTTTTTTGAGGTTTAGCTGCAAGCCAGCTTTTGCACTTTCTTCTTTCACCTTCATCATAAGGCTCCTCAGTTCCTCTTCACTTTCAGCCATCAAAGTGGTATCATCTGCATATCTGAGATTGTTAATGTTTCTTCCAGAGATTTTAACTCCAGCCTTGGATTCCTCAAGGCCAGCTTGTCGCATGATGTGTTCTGCATACAAGTTGAATAGGTAGGGTGAGAGTATACAGCCCTGCCGTACTCCTTTCCCAATCTTAAACCAGTCCGTTGTTCCGTGGTCTGTCCTTACTGTTGCTACTTGGTCGTTATACAGATTCTTCAGGAGGCAGACAAGATGACTTGGTATCCCCATACCACTAAGAACTTGCCACAATTTGTTATGGTCCACACAGTCAAAGGCTTTAGAAGAGTCAATAAAACAGAAATAGATGTTTTTCTGAAACTCCCTGGCTTTTTCCATTATCCAGCGGATATTGGCAATTTGGTCTCTAGTTCCTCTGCCTTTTCTTAACCCAGCTTGTACATCTGGCAATTCTCACTCCATGAACTGCTGAAGTCTACCTTGCAGGATCTTGAGCATTACCTTACTGGCATGTGAAATGAGTGCCACTGTTCGATAGTTTGAACAGTCTTTAGTGTTTCCCTTTTTTGGTATGGGGATATAAGTTGATTTTTTCCGATCTGATGGCCATTCTTGTGTTTTCCAAATTTGCTGGCATATAGCATGCATTACCTTGACAGCATCATCTTGCAAGATTTTGAACAGTTCAGCTGGGATGCCGTCGTCTCCTGCTGCCTTGTTATTAGCAATGCTTCTTAAGGCCCACTCAACCTCACTCTTCAGGATGTCTGGCTCTAGCTCACTGACCACACCGTCAAAGCTATCCCCGATATTGTTATCCTTCCTATACAGGACTTCTGTATATTCTTGCCACCTTTTCTTGATCTCTTCTTCTTCTGTTAGGTCCTTGCCATCTTTGTTTTTGATCATACCCATTTTTGCCTGAAATTTACCTCCAATGTTTCTAATTTTCTGGAAGAGGTCTCTTGTCCTTCCTATTCTATTGTCTTCTTCCACTTCCACGCATTGCTTGTTTAAAAATAATTCCTTATCTCTTCTGGCTAACCTCTGGAATTTTGCATTTAATTGGGCATATCTCCCCCTATCACTGTTGCCTTTTGCTTTCCTTCTTTCTTGGGCTACTTCTAGTGTCTCAGCAGACAGCCATTTTGCCTTCTTGGTTTTCTCTTTCTTTGGGATGTATTTTGTTGCCGCCTCCTGAACAATGCTGCCAACTTCTGTCCAGAGTTCTTCCGGGACCCTATCTACTAAGTCCAGTCCCTTAAATCGATTCTTCACCTCCACTGCATATTCCTTAGGAATATTAGTGAGCTCATATCTAGCTGATCTGTGGGTCTTCCCTAATCTCTTTAGTCTGATCCTAAATTGTGCAAGAAGTAGTTCGTGATCTGAACTACAGTCAGCTCCAGGTCATAAATCTTGCGATTTATGAAATGCACATTTTGACAGTTTAGCATACAATTCTGCCTTTCTCAGTTTGCTCAGAACTTGTCTGACTAGATATATATGTTCCTCCATCGTTTCAGTATATATTAAAACATCATCTAAATATACCAATACCCCTTTAAATAGGTGGTCATGCAAGACCTCATTGATAAGTTGCATAAAAACCCCTGGCGCCCCCGCCAATCCAAATGGCAGCACTTTATATTGAAAAGCACCCAAAGGACAATTAAACGCAGTTTTCCATTCATCCCCCTCCCGTATGCGAATACGGAAATATGCCTCCCTCAAGTCCAGCTTAGAGAATATTTTCCCCTTTGCCATATGTGTTAGCATGTCCTTTATCAGGGGCAAAGGATATTTATTTAATATCGATACTGCATTGAGCCCACGGAAATCTGTACACAGTCTCAAAGTGCCATCCTTCTTTGGTCGAAACAGTACAGGTGCGCCTACTGGAGAGCTGGCCGGTTCAATGAAACCCCTAGCTAGAGTTTTGTCAATGAACTCTCGTAGTGTTGCCAGCTCCTTCTGGGTCATAGAATAAATTTTTGGACTAGGCAATTTCACATTAGGAACAAATTCTATGGCACAGTCAGTTTTGCGATGAGGCGGCAGCCGATCTGCCTCTTTTTCACCAAACACATCGGCAAAGTCCTGGTATTGCTCCGGCAGACCTTTCAGCGGCTCAAGGACTTACAGAGAAGTGGTTGCTGCCCGTCCCACCTCGTTGTCGTCTAGTTGGTCTTTTGCAGGGGCTTTATAAAATCCATCTGCAAACGTCACCATTTGATGCACCCAGTTTATGGAGGGATTTTGCCGTACAAACCAGGGCATCCCCAAGATGACCAAAGGCCCCCCTACCGGTGCCACAATAAACGGTAATTTTTCCCAATGGCTGCCCATTTGCAAGGCAACCATACTGGTAGAGTGGGTAACTGGTTTCCCCCCTGCCATGGTCCCGTCCAACTGGGTAAAGATCATCGGCCGCTTTAAAGGGAACGTGGGTAACCCCAATGCAGAAACCATGTCGGGGTGCATCAAGGACCGTGAACACCCCGAATCAACCATGGCCCACAGTTCTATGGTTCGGGTGCTGGACCCCAACTTCACTCTAACGGTCAGGGTAGGGAAATCCCCACTCACCAAAACATGGTCGCGCCCATCTTCTTCTTCCACCTGCCCCATGGCGCCCTTCAAAGCAGGTGGCTGGCGTTTCCCGCCAGCTCCTCGGTCTCCTGTCCCCTCTCTTCTCCAAAAAAATACATAAAGCTGAGAATCATCAAAGAAATTTACCCCGCTAGCCCCTAGCCAGGTCACCTGTGATGGGGAGCGCTAGCAATGTCTGTACTACGAGAAGCCAAGTTACATATTCTCAGCTTTATGTAATGATTGCCTTATCCCAACGAAGTCAGTCTCACCAGAGTTTAGTGAATAAAACTGATTTATTGAAAGGATAGTATGCAAATACGAAGAAAGCTGAGAATAAGCAAAAGCATGCCAAATACAAACTAAAAACCCTCGCCTCCAAGCCGATCCCGCCCCCCTCCCAACATCGCAACCACCCCATCCCAGCATTGGCAAGCGTCACACATCTGCCTGGGAAAGTAACCTTGAATACATGTCATAACCCAAACACACATTCCTTCAGAGTAACGGAAAGATAACAGCCTGGCAGGGCTGGAATTCTCCACCCTGCAGGTGATAGACATGGATCAGAAACATGACATGCGAAACGTTACGATGTATGCAAACCATTGGAACGATGAACATGACAAGATGTCCGCCACCTTTGGCTGCAAAAGATGTAATCAATCTGATTTCGGTGTTGTCCATCTGGTGAAGTTCATGTATAAAGCCGTCTCTTAGGTTGTTGGAAGAGAGTGTTTGTTATGCAGAGTGAATTGTCTTGGCAAAATTCTATCAGCCTATGTCCTGCTTCATTTTGTTCTCCCGGGCCATACTTACCTGTAATTCCAGGTGTCATTTGACTGCCCACCTTAGCATTCCAGTCTCCTGTGATGAAAATAACATCTCTTTTAGGCGTGTTGTCCAGTAGGTGCTGCAGATCCTCATAGAACTGCTCTACTTCAGCTTCTTCAGCATTTGTGGTTGGGGCGTATATTTGGATCACTGTGATGTTAGATGGCTTGCCCTGAATTCAAATTGAGATCATTCTGTCGTTTTTTGGGTTCTATCCAAGCACTGCTTTAGCCACTTTACTATTAATTATGAAGGCTACTCCATTTCTTCTGTGGTCCTCTTGTCCACAGTAGTAGATCTGGTGGTCATTTGATGTGAAGTGGCCCATTCCAGTCCATTTCAGTTCACTGACGCCCAGAATGTCTATCTTTAATCTTGACATCTCACCAATAACCACATCCAATTTGCCCTGGCTCATAGATCTTACATTCCAGGTTCCAATGGTGTGTTGATCCTTAGAACATCGGATTCGCCGTTCACCACCAGCACCGTCGGCCGCTAGCCGTCCTTTTGGCTTTGAGCTAGCTGCGTCATCACGTCTGGGGCTAGTTGAGCTCATCCTCTGTTCCTCCCCAGTAGCATTTTGACCATCTTCCGACCTGGGGGTCTCATCTTCCGATGGTATACCGACATATCTCTGGTTGTACTGATCCATTTAGTTTTCACGGCAAGAATACTGGGGTGGGTTGCCATTACCTTCCCCAGGGATCGCATTTAGTCTGACCTCTCTGTCATGACCTTCCCGTCTTGGGTGGCCCTTCACGGTTTAGCTCATGGCATCATTGAGGTGCTCAAGCTCCAGCACCACGACAAGGTAACGATCCTTTGCTGAAGAAAACCATGCTAATATTTTTCTAATCCAGCCTCCCTCAATATATATTCAGCATTTAGGTTGAATAAATAAGGAGAGAGTATGCAGCCTTGTCACACTCCTTTGTAAATCCAGAGCCAGTCTGTTTAGCCTTATTCTGTCTAAGCTATGGCTTCCTGTCCCATGTATAGATTTTTCATGAGACTGAGATTCCCATTTTCCTAGACATATTCCACAGTTTGACATGGGCAAAACAATTGAAGGCCTTTCTGTAATCAATAAAGCACATATTGACATATTTTTGGTTTTTGTCTTAGTCATCCAGTGAGCATCAGCAATAATATGGCTTGTTCCTTTTCTATGAGGATTGAATGAAAAATAATGCTTTCAATGTTATAAGTCACCAACAGATGGCAGAATTTCTGTGCTGTGCTAGAAGTTCTGACATGTGCTTCAGCATATGTTCTTTCACTTCAGTTGGCAGGAATTTTCTGTGAGAAAAAGGTTTGTTGTTATTGTTTATAAAATGGAAGCCTGCACTGAGCACTCATCAGTGTGCTCTAAGCAACATGCTGTGGTTGAATTTTTAACTGCCAAAGGAGTCTCTCCATTTGAAATTCACCATTAAATGCAAGTTGTTTATGGTGATGATTATGTTGACATGAGTACTGTACATCATTGGGCCCAAAAATGCAAACATGGTGACCTGGGAAGAGCTGATTTATGTGATAAGAATGATATGGGTGACCTGTGACAACAACTGATGAGTTTCGTGTGAGAATGGTTGATGAACTGATTAAGGACAATTGTGGATCACTCAAAGGGACATTGCTGTCGAGTTTGGCATGTCACAGGAATCTGTGGATCACATTACTGATGTTCTTCAGTATCAGAAGATGGGTACTTTGCTTTAAGGGTTGAAATTTGTATTGTGACAACCAAGAAAACATGCACTCATAATTATGACTCAAAAATGAAGTCCCAGTCCATGAAATATCATAAAGCTTCATGGTTACAGTTTTTTGGAATGCAGATAGTGTTATTCATGTGGATTTCCTTGATTCTGGCACCACTATTAACTCAGAGCATTACATTGGAACACTCATAATTTTGAAACAATGATTAAGCAGAGTTTGGAAGCACAAGGAGGAAATTTTGCTGCAACGTGAAACACCAGGTCTCATATCTCATGAGCTACCCAAGGGGCAATTGCAAAGTTGGTTTTCACTGTCTCACCCTATCTGCTATACAGTCCAAATTTGGTGCCATGTGACTCCCACTGTTTAAAGTTATGGAGGTGGAATCATTACTTCTCATTCAACCCTCATAAAACCAGCTTGAACATCTGACATGTCTCTTTCCATGTAAGGCTCTAATGTGTGTTGGATGATGCTAAATACTATTTTGCCAGCATGCAACTTTAAGGATAATGTACAATAATTTGCACACTCTATTCATTCTCCTTTCTTTTGTATTGGTCTGTAGACTGACCTCTTCCAATATGTTCGCCACTGTGTTGTTTTCCAGATTTGCATAGTTTAGTTAGAATCTTTACTGATCCTTCTTCTGTCACTTAACACATTTCTGTAGATATTCCATCAATTCATGTAACCTTCTCACTTGGGAATGAGCAGACTGCTGATCTAACTTCATCTTTTAGTGCTAGAGGTTCTTGTAAATACAGAATACCTTCTAAGGTATCATGGAATCTCTATTGTACAGAATTTCAGTATACTTCCATCTTTGAGTTTTTTGTAATAAGTTACAGTTTATCCACTGGCATCCTTTAGCATACCAATTCTAGATTTGGAAACTCCTTCTGAGTTTGGAGATCTTTGGGGACTTTTCTTGTTTTTCCATGTCTTTTTCCATCTCCAATGTCTTACTGTATATGCAGTTGAAATACTGCTTCATATCTGTTCTAACAGCTCTCTGAAAATCTTTGTTAAGTTTCTTCCTGAGATCTTTGTCTTTTTTGGCTTTGGCTTCTCTTCTTGGCAATATCTACCCTTTGTTGCAACATCCAGTTTGGTTTCTTCTTTTTCTTCATCTTTGGCAACCTCTTTTCACATTCATCCTTAACAACTTCTTTGATTTCATTCCACAGTTCTTCTGGTTCCCGATCAATGAGGTTCAGGACTTCGAAGTGATTCCTAGTATTTTCGTTAAAAATGGTGGGTATATGCTCAAGATCATATCAAGGAAACTGGTTAGCTTGACTTGGAACTTGTACATGAGCAGTTCATGATCTGTTCTACAGCCAGCCCCTGGCCACATCTTTGCTGTTATAACTGACATTTTCCACCTCCTTGTACCAACAATATAGTCAATTTGATTTCTGCCTACTCCATCTGGTGATGTCCATGTACAGTTATTTGAAAACTGTATTAGCAATGAAGAAATCATTGGATTGGCACAAACTGATAAGTCATTCTGCTTCATTTCTGCTTCCTGCACCATATGTTCCAACTTTTGCTCTTTAGTATTTCCAACTTTGGCATTCCAGTCTCCAACCACAAACAGCATATCTTGCTTGAATGTTTTGTTGATTTCAGATTGAACATGACCATGAAACTTGTCAACCTCCTCTTCTTCTGCCGTCATAAACGTGGAACACTGTCATATTAAAGGGTTGTCTGTGAATTTTAATTGTTATTATTCAGTCATTGACTGCAATATACCTATGTACTGTTCTTGCTATATCCTTCCTAACTATGAAAGCAATAGTGTTTTTGTGTCTTGAGTAGTAAACATTATGATCTTCTGACTGAAAGTATCAAATTCCAGTCCATTTCAACTTGCTGATGCCCAAGATGTCAATGTGTAGTCAATTCATTTCATCTTTCACTGTGTTGAGTTTTCCCATGTTTATGCTTCTTATGTTCTATATTCCCCCATAGCTTTGGATTTTCCTTTCTTACATGGCAACATCAACAATTAGATGTCATGAAGGCTTTAATCTAGTTGCATCATAAACACCACAGCATGTTGAGTACCATCCAACCTGAGGGGCCCATCAGCTGGCACTATATAATCAATCCCTTCATCTTGCCTTTCCCCTTCTTTTTAGTTTAAAAAGTAAAAGCTTTCCTGAGGTTCCTTCATCTCATCCATACAAACTGGAGTTAATCTGTGGATCAGTCCCAATGTTCCCACTATTTTCTTCAGTGTGCTTCTTGTAAGCATAACATACTGTACATGGTGTCCATTTAGTGCAGGTAACTGAAGCAGAGACACATTTCTTGATTTTTCAAGCATGCCGTTCTTTCTGCTGTAAACTCTCATAGACTCCTAATGCCACCATATATATCTTTGTCTGGCAAAAATGTCAGTAAAGGTGGGGAAAAAAAGCCTTTTTAATGTTAAAGCTTTCAGGAAAGAGAGGGAAGAAGGAAGTATGTTGTCTTTGGGGCAGAAAAGAAACAAACTAAAGGTTGAGAGAACTTCTGGTATAATCAAAGGAAATGAACTGAATATCTTCATTTGCGCATGTAACTACTATACTATGCATAACACCATCAACTGAAAACTGAGTCTGAGAAAGAGGGAACTTAGAGTGTACTCTGGGGTGAGAAGTGTGTATTTTAGCTCTTGCCAACTTATTTTGGAGTTTTGATATTTGCTCCTTTCAACAAATATTTCACAACTATTTTTAAAAAATATTTAGGGGCATGTTTGTTGTTTCTGTCTAACTGGAACTAAAGGTCTTTTGTCAGTAATGTCTGCTGCAAACTGCTTGCTTAGAGAGATATACTGTAAAGATTCCTCTTGCTTATGTATGTGTATTGCTCCAGATGATGTACTGTCCGTATATCCATGCTAAATAAAACCATATTAGAATAACCATGTTCCCTACTTTGCTTTTCATTTGCAGTTATTGTCCATTCTATAGTTTCCTCCACCACCACCTCCATGCCCTCTATGGTAATCCAAACACACAGCAGCAAACTTGAACTTTTGGGCTTATGTAGTTTAGCTGTCTCTACCAAAAAGAAGCAGATGCTCTGATCCAATGAAGTCAGAAGACCTCACTCTGGGAGCTAAGCCCAAATCAGAATTCTTCCTGGTTTCTATTGGGAGCAGTTTTTCCTGCCATCTCTACCTACCAGCCCTTTCACCCTTCCTCCAAACTAACAAGGGTATGTTTGGAAATAACAATGTGTTGAGTTCTGTTCCAGATTAAACTAAGAGGAGTTCACTCACAACCTTTAAAAGCTGCCAGTAGGTCACTGATCATTATTGGGGTGCTTCTCCAAATTTGGACCTAGTTGTATGATTCCTTCTTTTAAAGTGCCTTGCTTGGTCCTAACTTTCCTTAGACTGGACGGTTGCTACCTAATTTACACTGAAGATATATGGCCTGTGTATTAAATAAGCTTCTGTCAATACATTCTCAGAGGATGATGATGATTTAAAATAGTAACGCATTATATAAGCAGGACCTGGAACTAAATGCTGCAAAATTGGAACTCTTCTGTTTAATATTCCTGTCAATCAAGCCATCTCTAGAATTTTCCATTCCTCTCCCACTCCATTTTCAGTCTCCATCCCAAAGTCTGTGTTCTATGACTGGTGAGGCTGTACAGATATCAGTGGGTATTTGGGGACCCTCACTATGGTTTTTTCACCAATTTAATTTATATTCCACAAACTTCAGGGATCTATGGAATTTTCTGACATGTCTGCCTTATGAGGATGCTATTTTGGCTATGTAAGCATTGGCAGAAAAAACTAGAATTCTAAATCAAGAGATTCTTTTTTAAAATATGTACTAATCTATTTACCAGGGGCAAATGGGGAAAAAAACTATTTTACTGGTTTTCACTGACCTGGACTAGCATTGATTCTCCCCTATTTTGTAATACATTAAAATGCAAATATTGCGTACAAATTATAACCCCACATTTATTTGCCCTTAGGAATTACTTGAATATCTTAATCTCATTTGATCAGATGGCTTGATCAGATCTGAATGGGTTTGAGTGCAAGTCTCCATTTATTGTATGTTTCTTTTTTATATGTGCTACACCATCCCCAAGCATATGACCCATCAATAGCAGAGGGTGGTTGTGCTTGCTGAAGTCCAAAGCATTTTTTCCAAATCATATTATTTGTAAGACTGCAGCTTTGTATTAGAGCTACATTTCCATTAAACTGATTGGTAATTGTGGCCCATACCAAAACCAAATGAGTCAAATGAATATATTATACATGCAGTACTTAATATAAACATTCTTGGTTTTAAAATTGCTCTAAAAAGATCCAGTATGTTGCCTGTCATCATCACTTCTGGGTATTTCCCTGGAAGTATTACTTCCCATTAATTGCATCTCTAAGTTAATTGAATGCAATGCAGAAATTCAGAATAGAGGTCTGTGGTGGTAAGAAGAAAAAAGTGTTCAACAAAGGCAGTAGTTTGTTCATGGTTTCAAATACTCATTTGTAGGAACAGGAAGCTAAGAAAGGGAATAATGAAGTTACTGACTGCTTTCCCCAAGGATGTGCACTGAAAGAGATTAGTGTCAGGCCTCTTTTGGCTGATAAAACAAAAAACAAAACAAAAAACAAAACAAAAATGTAAATATATATTTCTCAGGACATGAAGACTCAGAGAAGTAGATTATAACAGTACTATGAAATCATTCTGAAAGAATTCCAGCAAGTTCTGTGCATCAAATGCAAGCTCTATTTACATTACAATTAAAGTTCAAATGTCTTGCACCTCTTTCTCCTACTCAGTCTGTAGATAATGCCAGAAGTTACTGTTTTCTGGGCAGAAGGTAGTTTCCATCTATTCCTTGTTTTGGTAACTGCCAGATCTGGTATCAGGTTGTTTACTTTTGACCAACTGATTCTGATAGTAAGAACTATTGGAATTAGTGGAAACAATGTGAATAAGGGGCGGTGGAAATCTACAAAGCAATCGGCTTAATGCAGTGAAAAAAAAATTAACATTGTCCAAATGGAGTAAATGGAGAAAATGGGCCTTATCACATATTGCCTCCCATCTGAAACTACCCATTTATGCTTTCTGGATTCTACCATTTCCTTCCCAGGCTATTCTGCTGCTTGTATATTTTTTGTTCCTTCTATGGTGTTTTTGGTTTTTGGTTTTTTTTTTAGTTTTTGCCTTTGAGTCAGTTTTTGACTCCCGGTGACTGCATGGACTGCATGGACTAGCAAAACCCTTGGTTTTTCAGAAGTGTTTGCCCTTGCCTGCTTCCTAGGGCTGAGAGAGAGTGATGGCCTAAGGTCACTCAGTTGGCTTTGTGCCTAAAGCAGGACTAGAACTCACAGTCTCCCTGTGTCTAGCCTGGTGCCTTAACCACCACACCAAACTGGTTCCTTCTATGTACTTGAATGTATAATCTAGCACTAAAATATGCTATTAAACTGTCCAGCTGAATTTCTTATACTCTATGGCAGGCCTGCACAAGACACAGCCCACCAAGCAGCCCTGTTGACCTGCCATTTTAAAAAAAGTTATAAGTTTACAGCCGTCACTCCGAAAGACATGTTGCTGAGCACCTCCAAGCCTCGCTGCTGTCACCAGCTCCAGGGCTTCTGGCGCTGTGCTAGCAGCAGAACAGTTGATCAACACTCCAGGTGTTTCTTTGTGGCCTGTGAGGATTTTTAATTTATCATTGTGGCCCTTTCCGCTCACTGAGTTGTGCAGGCCTGCTCTATGGTGGTGGAGATAATAATAATAATAATAATAATAATAATAATAATAATAATAATAATAATAATAATAAAGCTGTAAGTTGACCACTTGGTGGCAGCAATATCAAGCCTGCCACTGTTGCATGACTAAGAATAAAGTTAAATCCTTTTGAGACAGACTGTAGAAACTTTTCAGCAGTATTGATATCTGCTTAGTGTGGTCTAACTGGAGGGAGATTTGGCTTTCTAATGCACCTGCTTTGTGTCTTCCTCAGTATAATTTAATCAGATATTATAATATAAGGAAAATTGGCAAGCTTTAGTACTTCATTCCAGATTCCTACATTTAAACAGCAATTTCACCAAGACAGCAATGGGGAAACAATTCTGGTACAGAAAAGTTTCCTTCTCCTTTTTACTGCTTTCAAAACTGAAATTTCTACTGACAATGGAAGTGATTATCACTTTAAAATCAAGTTTGGACTTCAAAATATATGTGAAATGATAATTTGTTTACCCTTTAGTAAGGTATAAAAGAACCTTTACTGGACTCTATGGAAATACATTTAGTAATACTGGTGAAAACCCTGGATTGGAAAAAGACATATGTATAGTGTAAAATGTGGAAATTCCTATTTCTGTGTGATAGAATGTCATAAACCTGACAGCAGAACAAGAACTGAATCAATATATAAACTAAAACATGACTCTTTCCATATTCAAACTTTCCAGAATGTTGAAATACTTTTTGATGGGAATATGTATCTATAAATATGAAAAAAATACCCCAATATATTATATGGTATTAGAAGAAACTGCAAAGATGCATGCACTAGAAAACTATATTCAAATGGATCAGAAGAAATGTGCATGGCTATTCAGGCTGACTTTAGAAAGAAATTGCAGACAGAAGATGAAATGAGCAAATGATGTAAATCTAGCATTACAGATGTGTCCACCCTTAAAGTAAAGCAGAATTTCTTGATCAAGCGTACAAACTTCAATAAGCTTTTAGTAACAGAGAAAAACTTTTTGTTTCCCATGTGATGAGAACTTGCTGGCCTTTAATGTGGAAAGTAGCACCGGCTATGTTTTTAAACTGTAGTAAATCTCCCTAAGCTGCAAAAGCAAGGGTTGACCCCAACAAGTCAATGAAGATAAAGGAAAGGCCACTGGGTCATTGTAACATTGTACTCCTCTTATCTGCAACTTTAAGAGAAGTACAGCTCAAAAAAGAAAAAGGTGAGAACAAGTCATGCTCTAACAGTCTCTGTGAAGGGGAGACCTTAGGTCAAGATTCTTACTACAGCTCTTAGGAATATTAGGTAGGAATTCATCCTGTGCACCAAAGTAACACAGAAAGATAGATGAGAGAGATGCCGTTGGGTGAAGACGCAAGCCTTCTGATCATTATGTCAAACCAAATTGGCATCATTATGAGCAACTATTGATGCTTATGTTTATACATGAAGAACATGGTTATTGTGACTCCAGTAGGAGAAAACCTGAGAACACTGAACTGCATTGTATTCCATATGTACAGTATTTGACTTAACTACAACAGTTGAAGTGATGAGAGCAACTACTTTATAAGCTATTTTACTTGAGTTGTAAATACATTCCTTTAAGTAATTTCTATTTGGAAAGGTGACCAGTTTTTCTCAGTCTTAAGTGTACAACGATAGGTTGGCTTAGCTGTGTGAAAAAGGGATGTAGCAAATCAGGCAATCCAAAGCTCTGATAGTTGAAGCATTCCCAGAGACCTCTACAAATTCCTAGATGTAACAGTGAACTATTCTGTTGGGTTCTTCAAATATTATGGCAGTGTGGGGAAAGCAGTATATTCATTTCTGCATATGCCAGCTAGCACTTCCATTCGAGCAACTGCTCTTTATTTAAACATAATAAACATTAAACTGGTTCTTACCATACAAGGAATGCAAAATTCTGAGAAGATATAACTAAATGGACAGGAGACTTTCGTCAATTGTTTAATTAAATGAATTGATCACAACAGTGTACAGCAGAAGAATCTTAAACTTGCATCCTTCCTGTGTCATTAAGTTTTTCACAAAGTTTTATTGCTATCATTCAACTCTTTTTTCAAGCTGTACCTAGGGTCAATGATATTTAAGGAAATTCTAAATTTTTTCAAGTCTCTTTCAGTCCTAAATTAAGGAACTCACTTCTCTTAGTTATAGGTCTAAAAGGTTACTCTAACCAAGAATCGGTTATGATTTTTTTTATTATCTCTTAAGAAATAAAATAGGAGAAGGGAAGATAGGAGGAGGAAGGAGTATTAGGTATGCTTGCCACCTTATTTATAAAAATAATAAAGTTGGGATAGAAAATAAAATAGATAGATAGATAGATAGATAGATAGATAGATAGATAGATAGATAGATAGATAGAACGAACCCAAATCAGGAACATCTAGATAACAAAATCTGCCTCTTAGCATATCACTTCACAGGCAAGAAAGGGGGACTGATGGGTATGGCCTATACTTATTGTAGGACTCATTTCACTTTTAGCTGAACATTTTTCTAGGTAAGGACATGTGTTCTCACTCTCAATTAGCATTACCACTGTGGAAAAGAATCACCAGAGAGGAATCCCTGGACACCTAGGTTACTACAATAACATTGACTATGACTGTTTCAGTAAATACAGCCTTACTTTCAACATAAATCTCTTTAAGAGGCCCTGGCCTTCAACTCTCTCTCCCAACCTTTTTAACTTCATTTTTCAAATGACAGCATCTGGTTTCCTTTTCGATAATCTAGAATGAATTTCTCCATCGTTAGTGGGGCTAGATCCCGAAAGACTCAAAACCCTTCCCAGCAACATATACCCAATTAGTCATAATGAATTATATATCTATGTACCATTTCTTAATGTGCATTCACCTCTGTAATTGTTCTTTATCACAAGACTGGCTGGAAAAAGGCTGAAGCATAACAAGGCAGAGTTCTGAGAAGGCTTAGACACAGCCTCTTACTGCTCAGTCCAAAGGAAATAATTGAAATCAGAATTTATAAGACTTTACCAGAAACCCTGCTTTGACCTATTACTCACCAATAATAAGCTTTTCACAGCTTATTATTCAGTAATGTTGATGTCTTTGGCCAGCAGCAGGGGAACCCACTCTTGTCCAGATTGTGTAAATGATGGAAAAGTATGCAAAATCAAAATGGATTGTTAAACTTATTTGAAAATTCTACTTTTATTCCTACTTAAATTACTGGACAAACCATGAACAGGGAATCTCTGAGATAGTTCTCACATATTTTATGCACACACAAGACAGAATAAGGCAGAGAATGGGTTCAAAAAGCCACTGTTTTATAGCCCTCCTCCCATCAGTGGTATTTTTTTCAGGTTGAAAAAAAGTGAATGAATGCAAAACACTGCATGTTTTTAAGTGCTTTGTAAATGCTATGGATTGCAATTAGTAGCTGCATAAACATCCCAACATATGTCTTGCATTAAGTGCTTTATAGTTTCTCATTATGTACAAATGATACCTTTGACTGTAGGGTATCACGCAATAAAAAATGAACCAAGATAGTTTAAACATAGTTTGTTGGCCACCAACTTTTGTTTTTAAAGCCCTACTGCAGAAGGATAAAAAGCAGACACAGCAAACAAAACTCTCAGAGCATGACATTGCTTGAAGAGAAAGTAAAAGAAGCTTTTCAGACAGAGCTCAACAAACAGCCCATTAAGGTTAGGGAAAAGCTAACCATATGTTCCACTAGAGGGGACACATTTTGGAAAAACGAAACACTAAAATGTGAATGAGTCTTTAGACAGAATTGCTTAATTTCACAAAGAGGATCTGCCACCAAGCTAGATGTTTCTGTGTTCTATGAACCAAATGAGCTTTGGTGGCAACAGTAATAAATAAATAAATAATACACATGACTGAAAACCAAGTCGAATCAAGGCTTTTCCCCACTGTGCTCCAGTGATACGAACTGCTATGTGGTAACTCTTAAGGACTTTTGCATTTTTACAATCCCTAGTAGACATTTTTCTGTAGTTACATGGCATATAATTTTTAGGGCTCAAATTCAGGGGATGAACAAGAGACATTGGTTTTCTACCAGGGTCTGGTAACCTTTTCATGATATTTTCATCATTATTTTTTCTGCCTCCAAGGGCGGTGGGGAATTTATTTAATCCATCATTTTACAGCTGTGTTGTAACTGTTGATGGGTAGAGAAGGGACCAGCACGCGCATTTTTATTGTTCTCTTCATGAAATTGGGTATCAACAATACGTAATAGAAGTAATGGCTGTTTTGTATGATTATCATTTTATTAGATAAAATACTACTACTTAATTTTACACAGCTGTTTACTGGTCACCTGTCATCTTGGAGATACTGTTATGTCAGATTTCACAATTATTTTTGTGTTATCCATTTTTGGTCTAATTAGGTCCTGTGGATCCACTTAAATGGCTGGGTAGCTCCATGACTTCGTTGGTTTAAAAATGTCTTCATGATCAATGTGCAGAGAATGCATTGGCCTAATTGAGTGAAAGCTCCTTACCCTCCTAAGAAGTCAACTTTATTGGATTTCCACAGTATCCTAACAGCCATTTCAATAAGCTATGGCAGAACAAGAGAAAGAAAGAAGGCCCATCATCTAGATACCATCTTGGGAAATCAGCTCCATCAGGTTTGATAATTCCCCTAACAGTTATTCAGCAGCCACAGGTATGTTAGAGGGAACAGCTAAGCTCCTTAAAACATTAAAAATGAATGCTTATTTCATTAAAGCAACTCTTGAAGCAGCTGCATCCTTTTTTCAGGCTTGTGCTGAAGCATGAAGAAAAAGCATTTTCTTTAATAAACAGCAGAGAAATGATATGCTTGTGCAAATTCCAAAGCACTTCTGAATCATTTTCAAACCATGAACAGCTCCATTGTATATGTCTGCTAATTATTTTAGGCTTATAGCAGCATCTAATGTGTCTCTTCTAGACCCTGAGTTATTTAATACCTGCAGAGCTGTTTCAAAAGAGAATCCAGGTAGTTATTCCCCATTAATAAGGAATTATTAGCTAAGGCTCTTTGACAGTTTTACCTTTATATTTATCAGCTTCCATCTGCTGATATTGGCACTGCAAGGCCTTTAAGCAAATTAGTCATGACGATGTTGTTTCAATTATGTTTTAAATAATTCTGTAGCAAGTTAGCAAGTTGCCAGGTTGCGACTTGGGAATTCTCCTGCACTATAACATTCTTTTAACACAGTGTAAGTCAAAACAACTGGGGCTTATCTGCTCATTTTGCCTTCATATCCTTCCCTGCTATCCAGAATGTGAAAGCAAAGGGATGTCAGCTACTGACTGGACTGGTCAAGTAATATGTGGAAGGTGAAAGGGCTTCCTTGTCTATTACCACATGGGAAATTTAAAGCTACTGTAAAGATCTCTAGGTTGCAAACTAGCAATCCAAGAATTTAGTAGGCTAGGAATTTGTTCTCCCCCTTCCCACCTCCTGCTTGTGCTTTTTTGTGCGGCAATGTCTTCAATTCTTTCTCTTTGGGAATTCAGTAGGAAGGGAAATCCATATCTTGTCTGAATGTTCCTGCAATTAATATATGATATAACCTTAAACGTTTAACGTGTTCCGAAGTCTAACTACTGTATGGCATTAACCAACTTCAGAAAATATGTTCTATTTTAGCATTACATATTTCTAGTAAACCTGAAATAGCATCTTGCTTCTGTTCTTGCATGCCCATGTGCTTAGGATCTTGGAGATAAATATATTAAATCTCTTCTGTTATCAAACGATTTTATATACAGTATCTGTTAAATTTTCAGATTATTTTATGGCATTTCATACATGAAATCTAAAGGATAGTTTACACATTGTGTAACAACTACCAAATTTACTATATATTTAATCTCAACTTCAAGTCCATTAAATATGTCGGGATACAACTCCCTTCACCTTTGATTGGTATAGTTAGGAAGGCTTCTGTACACAATCAGTGAAGACAGTACCAAATTCACCCATGGGTTTTGAATTCCCATGGGTTAATTTGAAAGACTAAGCATTAAAAAGAAGATGGTATAGCTCTCAAACCAATTAAAAATGAAAAGATGCTATATGCGAAATCTTGAAGAAAAATGTAAAATGGCATATATATTAATTTAAAGGAAAAAAATGAACATTTTATGTATAAATGAAATACCATACAAGAAGAATCCAATTTGTGGCCATAAACAGTAAGATGAGGTAGATTTTACATACAAAGTTTCCAATATTTAACTTATCTACAATTAAATGTTTACAGAAGTCCACTAGTAACAGAATTTAAATACTGGAAACTGTAGAAGTTATGCCAATATTATATTTGGCAAAGATTGTAGCAATATAATGTTCAGTTACTATTTGGTTCTGCATTAGCCACAACTAAAGTTCCATCTGCCCAACTAATTAAATGAAGCTTCTTATGAGTTTTCAACTATATAACAATATAGCCCAAAATTAAGATGGAAAAAGGTAAATAACCTGGTTCCTAGGGACCTGGATGAATGAAATTAAAAAAACAAAAAACAAAAAACCCAAAGGTTTCTGAATAATCTCTTAGGATTCAGCAAATTCTTGCCAGAAAAAAATAATCCAAGAAAACATGTGTAAAATAAAGCTCTAATGCCTAAATGACACCAACAGAAAAGAAGTAAAATTAAATTGAAAAAAAAATATTATTTCTTGACCTGAAAATTAAGGAAGAAACAGCATTGTCTAGGAAATTGAGACAACGTAAAAAAACAAATTGAGATCTAGAAAGCCCCCAGGTGGACTCACTTTTGGAACTTAGATCTTAGGACAAAAATGGAAATCAATTTTTTATTTGTTTAATTCACTATGCCTTACATGCTACTCTAATCCATGGAGACTCTGAGTTTACAAAACCCTCTCCAGTTGGAGGATTAAAAGCAGGACTTCAAAATATCAAAAGAAATAAGATAAAACAACAAATTACAATGACAGGAAACTGTGTGTCTAAGAATGTAATAAACATCAACCCACATCATAGCAGAGGGCCTCCTTCTTCTCCCTTCCCCACCCCAAGTGTTTTGGGAAAGCCACTATAAGTGTTGATGGCTTTCCAAAATGTAACAGGGACAGAGTTAAGTCTCATCTCAGAGGGGATGTTATTCCAAAGAAGGGACCACAACTGAGAAGGCTGGTTCTTGAGATCCTGCAGCTGGCTTAAAAAAGGGAGCCAAGAGAGTGTCCTCTTCCAGATCTTATTTGATGAGCAGAAAGCAGTGGAAGTAGGCAGTCCAGAAAATATCCAGGTCTCAAGCCAAAGAAAAATTATATTAGAAAAGGAGAAACAAGTCCTTTTATTGAGAAGCTGTTGCTTTTTAATCCATTGATACTTTTGCTCCAACTTTCCTCGCCTTCTAACCTTCCTGATCACCCCTTGTCTTTTGTTTCTACTAAAAGTCTGGTGTTGGCTTGCTGAAGTATTTACTGTCAGTAAATAAGAAAAAATACAGGCCACAAAGTGTACTGTAGCCAACTTACTGAGCGTGGTAGGAGTTTTTAGCCCATCCTAATGTAGACACTATATTTACTTTTATTCTTTTCCATGGCTCACTCTAAGCTCCCTCATCTTCAGAATGGTTTGGGGCAACATAGCTAATCCTGCTTAGGTATCGTATATAGTGCACATTTTTTCAAAGCAATATTTGCCACCTTCAAATGTTTCTTTTTTATGTATACATTTAAAACCACAGGCAATCACTTCAGGAAAATGTGAACTCCTTCTCATGAGTGCTTTAGCATATGATCTGCTTTTGTTTTCAGAAACCTCTGAATCATGAAGAACACATCAAAGCTTCCATTTCATCTTACCTAACATTCAGTGCATTTAATTAGCTTAATACTTTGCCAGTATTGATATGACTTTGCTGTGTGAGTTGTCCTCATTTAGAAAATTTTTCTAAATTTGCAGCACTTGTTTTTACCAGTGAAAGTAACTCGAATGTAGTGCCAAAAAAAAAGTTAGCAATAAATAGCATTAATGTGTGCTTTTTAGATAGCATACATAATGATAGACCATTATGGAGAATATTAAATGCATTTCCATGTATTAGTTATTTTGAATGTTTCAGGTTTTTTAAGGGGCCAATGTTAAATACTTTTTATATCAATCTGCTAACTAGCACAAAAATGTTTAAATAAAAACATTTTGAGTTATGCATGATAAATTATATGAATAATATGCACAGCTGTCAGGAATGGATATGTGATTTTCAGTTTTTAGTCTCCATCTCCTTTCATTTAGCACCCCCCATAATGGATTAATGCAATGTGAAGGTGTTTTTTCTAAAGTCATATAATTAGAATAGATAAAGTAGATTACCTGCCATTTTGAAACTCCCAATATAATATTAACATTTGTAGAGTACTCCATGTTGTTCCAAACATTTCATCTCCCTCATGGTAATAATACAACAATCCTGAAAAGTACATTGGTTGCTTTGAGTCTGATAATGTGACTGTTAAGAACAAGTTTGACATGATAGTTTTGCCTGAACATTCATGTGATTTTGAATATACAGGGATTACATCAATAAACTTTGGGCTGGAATTCTATTTTAATATCTGGGGTTTAAGCCCCACTGAGCTCATTGATTGATGAAGATAAGGACCCCAGATCAAATAACTGCAGGATGAAGACCTCTTCACTGAAGGTTACAGACCATAATCTACCATGCTGGTCTAGTTGGTAAAGAGATGTTTTTGCAAACTTCTCAGTCTAAGGTTGAAAGTGACTGCCCAAAGTCATCCAACTGGCTTTCATGCCTAAGGGCAGACTAGAACCTGGGTTTGCCCACTCCCAGTCCAGCACTTTAACCACTGTACCATCCTGACTCTCAATGGTGTGTGTGTGTATGTGAGTCTGAGGCAGAAAGCCAGAATGAAGGCTTTTTTCATTGGAGTTACAGTAGATAGGAACCACATACCTGAAGTCCTAGTTGTTGTACAAGTGCTTTGTTAGTGCTTCTTAGGTTCTGCTAATACATTGTAAAGACAACATGTGGTAGACATAAAACCTGAACTAAAGATTGCTTCTTCAACAGCCAATATCAATTCATAGTTTTGTAGTTGATCTAGTTATGGCCAAACTTTTTATCACTGTAGAAACTTGTTTGCTTAAAGTTGATTGCATACTGTATTAGATCGTTCAAATTACCAGAGTCCGTGTGGATCTAATCTTGTAAGGACTGGAAAAACCACATTCTTATTGACATGGGAAAAGGCTACCAATTACCCATTCTCTTGAGAGCAAGGCTGGCACCTTAAACTGAGGGTATTGTGTCCTTCATAGACCCTAATGGATACATTTTGGTGATCAACAAAAAGAATTCCTAGATATTTAAAGCTGCAAATTAATGACCTGCACACTATGCATACCTACCGCAAGGGCATATCATCATCATCATCATCATCAGTCATCATAATCTCTCTCTGAAAATGTTTCAGAGAAAGTATAATCTAAAGATTCTTTGATATACAACATTTCCATATGCAGCAACATCTCTATAGATGTGCATTCAGACATTCAGCTGCTATAATCTAGGAAAGGCTAAGTAAAAATAAAAGATCCAGATCTTGTCCAATCCACTTTTCTTAACCTCTGGGATGCCCACCAGCAGGATATGATCATAATAGTTCCCTGCCACTCATACCCTTCAGCAGCTTGTGTTCAAAGACATATTACCACTTATACCAGAGATAACCTTTATCTTTATGACAGGTCACCACTGATAGCCTTATTTTCTCTGAAGCTTCATCTCTATTTTTATATTGCAGCAATGGCTGCAAAGCCTTTTCAGCTTGAAGCATTTTATGCTCTAGTTGCCATTCCGCAAGATCTGCTCATTATACGTGGTTTAGGAAGGCATTAGATGTTTCACTGCACTAGCCTTGGACAAGGGGGATTTAAAGAGTCAACATAAAAAGAAATGGGAGAGAGAAATGTTTCATTTTGTGTTTAATTGGGTATCTCCTTGGTATCTAGTTAGAAAACTTCAGTACTAACATGACTCAGTGTTCAGAAATGAAAGATACATCACTGACTTACCAAATAAAAATTGATCTTTAATGGGAAACTGGAATGGAGTAATTTGTCCACAAAAGATAAAACTTCTGAGAAAGACATTAAAACGACACAAGGTAAATTACCCCCCCCCCTATTTTTTTAATATGATGGACAGTTTAGAGCTTGTAGATGCATGGAGATATAAAAATAGTGATGCAAAAGAATACACTTATTTTTTCTGAAAGACACAGATCTTTTTCAAGAATCTATATGTTTTGGATATCTAAGGTTACTAGTGTTTACAAAGTAGAGATACTGCCAAAAAACCTTTTCAGACCACAACCCAGTGATTTCAGCATTTAAAAGGAAAATCAGTTCCTTCAGATGGAGATTAAATGAAACATTGTTTTAGAAAAAAAATAGTAATAAAAGACTGCAAATGGAAGTTGAAAGAATTTTCTTACAACAATCTTAATAAAGGTACAGTTATAAAGATTGTTTGGGATGCAAGTAAACCTTTTATGAGGGGACATTTTATACAACATAATAGCAGGCTCAGAGAGAGAGAAAAGAGAAAACCCAAGCAATTTTAGATGAGATAAAAATGAAAGAAGAAGAATTTCATCTTCATCTATTTTGATGCCTATCTGGAGGCACTGTAGTGAGGAATTGATAGAATATTCACTCCCCTCTGTGAGATGTGGATGAATGGACGAAGAGGTATTTTGGGGCATCCATAGAAGCATGGCAGGATGAATCTGTCATGTGGGGCTCAGGCTCAGAGTCCATGGGGGGTTTGGGCTCGGAGTCAGAGTCAGATGACAAGGACGGGAGGCCGCCTCTGACATAGAGTTGGAGGGTGAGCAGACAGCTCTAGATAAATGGCCGCCTGAGCAGTCAGAGGAGGCAGGGCTGGTCAGCGAGCAGCAGGCACAGGCACCACTGATGAGTGAGGATGAAGACTCAGAGCTGCCGCCCCCTCCCAGTGCTGGAGAAAGGACAGCGGGAAGGAGAGAGGAACAGCAGAGGTTGGCGAGTCTACGTGTGAGAAAGTAGCTCCGCCCTCCTAAATAAGCTCCATATAAAAAGGTACACTCATGCCCAGATTGATCATTGGAGACTACTGTCTGCTTACCAGATTCCATGTGCCTTGACTCCTGATCGGAAACCATGTGACCTGACTCTTGGACTCGCTTGACTAATCTTGTTTTGAATGTGAAACTCCCTTAAGGAAAGCTCATGGGACTATTGGGGCTTGTTTCTGTAGAGTGTGTGCATTTGCACTCCCACTTTTTTCACACCTGTTTGTTACCTCACAAGATTACCTCACTAGTTTCTCCATAAAGGTTTACAACTGCCTCCCTGGTGTATTGCCTGTGATTTGGCTGGGACAGGACAGGGTCCACTGCTTTTCATCTGCCACTGTTCTTCGTTTGTGATTTGACCTTTCTTAGTTAGGTCATTGAGGGTTCTCTTGATTAGGTTGTCTAGTTTCTGTATTGGGTTGGTGCTTACTGGGACGTAGGTTTCTTTGTTCTCCAGTAATTCTTTGGATTATTTCATAATTATTTCAGAACAATGATGTTAAGACATGGAATGAAATTAAGAAAGACATGTTAAGATGGGAGAAACTACAATTGCCACTGTTGGGGAGAATCTCTGTTATAAAAATGAATGTACTGCCTAGAATGATGTTCTTGTTTCAAACAATACCTATTCTGACAACCGATATATGGAAAAAAGTATCTAGGTTTGTATGGCAAGGGAAAAAGCCAAGGGTTAAATATAAAGTTCTCCAAGATGCAAAGGAAGGAGAGGATTGGGACCGCCTGATTTAAAACTGTATTTTGTAGTCAGCTGTTTGGTTTGGGTGAAAGAGTGGGTGCTGCTGAGAAATAAAAGAATTTTAGAATTAGAAGAGCACAATCTGAGGTTTGGATGGCATGGGTTTTCTATGGTGTCATAAAATTAAGGTTAATTTAGATTTTAAAAATCACTATGTCAGAAGTGCCATATGGAGAATATGTAACAGATACAAATGCAGACTGTGCCTGAAAATACCTTTATGGGTCTCAGCACAAGAAGCATTTTATAGGAAAGAAACAGCAGGTAAAGAGAAATGGTTAACTAGCAAGAGTTGTTAGAACAAGAACATGGAGAATGTAAGATGAAATCAAGAGAACAATTGGCTGCAGAGGGATTTAGTTTTCAATGGTTTTCATACATACAGCTAAGAGCAAGATTCAATGTAGGTAACAGGACATTTGGTATTGAGCAGCAGAAGACAGAATTTGAAGTTGAACTATGTACAAATTATGAACATGTAATTCTTGCTGAAATTTGAAATGGAGGACAAACAAGTGAAAGAGTATATGATAAAATGGACTATGAATTTTGGACATAACATTGTTGGAACAGTGGGAAAACATGTGGTTGAAAGGACTGAAGTTCACCTCATATTATAACCTAAAAGATAATTTTTGAAAAAATGATGTACCATTGGTATATGACTCCAGAAAAAATTATCTAGAATGTATAAAGGTACCTCAAATTTATGTTGGAAATGTGGACAACATGAAGGGTCCTTTTATCATGTCTGGTGGACTTGTAAAAAAAGCCAGAAAGTTATATATACATACACTGATAAAGAATTTTGGAGACTGAAACCAGAATTTTTTTGTTGGGATTAATGGACGGACAACTAGAAAAAAGCCATGGGAGATTATATATGATCACTGCTGTGAGACAACTATATGCACAAAAATGGAAAGATTCTGGAATATGCACAATGGAGGAATGGTTGGTGAAGATGATGGAACTAGCAGAGATGGCAAAATTAACTTGTAGAGAAAGATCAATAACTACATTTATTAGTGACTGGAAACCCCTTATGGACTTTTTGCTGAAAAAATAAAAAAATGATGATTTAAGGATTTGATGATTAGAAAGGGTAGATTACAGAAAGAAGGAAATTATGATGTAACCTTAGAGAGAGAGGCTAAAGTATAAAAACTGTTGTTAAGCCACTTCTTTCTTATTCTTTCTTTTTCCTTCTTTTTCCTTCTTTTCTCTCTTTTTATTTCTTTTTCACTTTCCTATTACTTTTCTCTATTTCTCTTATCTTTAACTTAAATTTTGTATTGTTTTACTCACTGGAACACCTTTAATAATTTTTTTAAATTTTCATTATATATGAAAGATACATTACTGATATGAATCATTTGTAGACTGACTATTGGAACCCAGACAATCAGTTTATACACTACTTGGTGATAAATTGTTTGAACCATGTCCGGCTGTGCTGTGTACCTCTATGGTGGTCATTTTTCTTGCAATCTGCCCTTTTGACCCATTGCCCAGGAATAGAAAGTGGTAGGAATACCAATTGGTTTGATGTTTTTCCCCTCTGAACATACATCCCAATTAAGAAACCTTTTTGCTTACAGCCTGTTATAACAGCAGAAAGCAGATTTTCACATTAGATTCCATTTGAGAATGCCTCAAGTTGCACACAAAGGTGACTAACTGATGTTGCCCATTGGTTTCTATGGTTACCAGCTGGCATCTAATGGTCCATTGTGACACAAGCACAATCCTGTTTTTTTACTAATGGCATAAATATGCATGATTTTCATGCTATTGATAAATGCCTATATTTTATCTGGAATAGTTTTGTAGCTCTTGATTAATTTCTTTGTAGGTTCACTTCATAAACCAGCTTGGTTCCGTGCAGAGTGAGAAATAATTTAATATTTCAAAATATGGGTTAAAGGTGACCTTGATGGAGAACAAAAGAAATTTTGGGGGCATCCTTACATTAATCATGACATCCTGCTTGTTAGGTTGCCAGTTGGCCAGAAATATACATCTGGCTTTTTCCCCCCTCCTCCAAAATTCTTTCCCTTCTTTCTGCACCTGAAGGGAGTAAACTGGTAGCAGGGAAGCAGATTTCAAGTTGCCTCCCAAACTGGGCAGAATCTGGAAATCAGCTCCCATAACAGATTCCTCAGTGTAAAAGTTACCTGGGAATTTGCTCAGATAAGACTAAAGGAGTAAATGAACACTTTCCTGTGGTTTGTAGAGTCCTTGGGAACCTCATCCTCTTTTCCTCAATGCCCAACTGATCAGTATCACCAAGAGGGCAAGACACAGGTAACTGCTTCCCCACTGCAAACATTAGCAGAGAAGCAGCCATCTCCAATAGCTTCATTGGGAGGGAGTAGGATGTGTTTGAATACTTCTATATGTATGTGTGTATACAGGTGTATGTCAATTGCTGGCACTAGCTGCACCCTTAAGGCTGCCAAAATTTTGCACCTTTGACATAAATACTGAAGCTCTCCATCAAATGCCTGAACTTTGATTCTAGGATGAAATCTGCTAAAATTTAAAGCAGAACATTTTGGCTTGGATTCTGGTATGTGATGTTATGAATGATTTGCAACTCCCACATATGTCTTCTTTGCTATATGTTTAAGAATGAGAAAGGGACTGTGTGGAAGATGTAAGCATGGTTCATTTGTCAATTGTGGTTCCCATCTGGGGACTCACAATCTCCAATCTCAGAAGAAGAAATAACAGGTATAGAATGTTCTTCTATACCTGGTATAGAATCGTCCAGCTTACAATCTATGGGATCTGAGGCACCTCTGCATCTCTGTAAGGCCAGATTGGTGTAGTGGTAAAGGTGGTTAAAGCACTAGACGAAAACCGGGAAACTATGAGTTCTCATTCTTTTAGGCATGAAAGCCAGCTGGGTTGTTTTGAGCTAGTAACTCTCTATCAGCCCAACCCACCTCACAGGCCTGTAGCTGTGGAGAAGATAGGAGGTGCACATTTACATATGTTGCCTTGAGTTATATAAAATAAGGCAGGAAATAACAACAACAACAACTCGATAGGTGGACAAAAGTGCCAAATCCAGTCTAAACATCTGGCTGACTATGCGACCAACCATAATAATAAATTTCTGTTCACTTTCTGAATTGCTAACAGTTCACCAGGCTTTTAACATCTGCGCTGCTTAGATCCTAAATTCTGCCTTGATTCACTGTCATCTGGGTCCAGAGATATTGTGTGCATGCACTTGCTTATCTGTGGAGTCCTTGGTGCTCTCTGAGCCTTGTTATTTTCTTGCAGACGTTTCATTGCCAGACTAGGCAACATCTTCGGTGCAAAGAGGGAGTGGGCCTTGCTCTCAGTTTATATACCGTGGCTTGCCCTGCTTGTGTTGGTAGGGATGTTGTTCTCTCCTTGGGAGTTCTTTGCTGCTTGGTTGATTGCCTGAGTTAATAGTTCCTTGATTAGGGTGTATTGTGCTGTTTGATGGTTCATCTGGTGTTAATCCTAGTGTTGATTTTTGCATATCTGGGTGTTGATTGCTGGCAAGGGAGTGTACTGGTCTTTTGGCTTTTCTATTGTCTCTTTTGAATGGTATGTAAATGTTTATTTATTTATTTATCATATTTTTATCACCGCCCATCTCCCTCATACGGGGGACTCTGGGCGGTTCACAATAAAACAGTTTAAAATTAATAAAATCATAATAATATCATTAATCTACAAATATCTATAGCAATAAATAAAAATAAAATGTAATGAGATCCAAGTAGTGGGAGATCTAATACCACCCAGAGGGGGACAAGACCGGCCTCGGCAGGACTAGGGAACCAACCAACCCCAAGAGTGGCTCTTCCTCTCCCCACTCCAGGCATGGTGACAAAGCCAGGCCTTCAATCGTTTCCTGAAGTCCAAAAGAGAGGAGGCCAGCCTCACTTCTGGGGGAAGAGTGTTCCAAAAGGAGGGAGCTGCTGCAGAGAAGGCCTGCCTCCTGGACCCCGCCAGATGGAATTCTTGTGCAGATGGGGTCCACAACATGCCCTCTCTGCATGACCGGGTGGGACGGGTTGATGTAACGGGGATGAGACGGTCCCTTAGGTAACCTGGACCCATGCCATGTAGGACTTTAAAGGTGATAACCAACACCTTGAATTGGACCCGGAAGCAAACTGGCACCCAGTGCAGCTCGCGCAGCAACGGGGTAATATGTGCTGATCTTGGAGCACCCAAAATTGCCCACACAGCTGCATTTTGGAACAGCTGTAGCTTCTGGATACTCTTCAAGGGTAGCCCCAGGTAGAGTGCATTACAGTAGTCTATATAGTGCATTACAGTAGTCTATAAATGTTGTTTACCTCTATGTGTCTGTTGATGGCTGCTTGGTCTGAGTGCCAGGCTTCCAGGAATTCTCTGGCATTTTTGGATTTGGCTTGGTTTAGGATGCTCACGGTTTCCCAGTTGAAACTATGGTTGAGTCTGTCCGTGTGGCTGGATGACAGTGTGCTGCCACAAAGAAGACAAGGTATTTTTTTCCACTGGTCTTACTGCCACTGAGCTTTCAGGTTGGAAAGCAGCTACTTAGGGCAACCCTTTCTGGCAGTACCTCCTCCCCAATTATGGAATAATATTATCCTTGGACAAATCTGCCTGGTGCTTATTTTATTATTATTTTTACCATAATTTTTACCAATCAAAACACATTTTATTCTCTTAGGCTTTCCATTCTTTTGCACTGTTGCCCCATTTTGGTAAAGTCCTGTAATTTTATCCATGTGGTTTTAACTATTTTGAGATAATCTTGTGTTTATTTTAATCTTGTCCCCTCTTAATTCCTCTTATTATTTTAAGTTGATCTGCCATGCTTGGATCTGATCTGTTGTTATTGTTTGTCAGCCTGAGAGTTTTTAAAAAAAAAATTATTTTAGACATAAACAATTTTATAGACATCTGCATTAGTCTCCCCAAAAAGTCATTTCTTGAAAACAGAAAAATATGGCATAGGCCACTGGGGCATTATTACAGCAATATTTTGTTGGAGCATGTTTTCCTGAATGCCACTTCTTTATCTTCATACACAAAGATTTCCCAGGGAGATATCTGCAAAGACCATCTTGTTTGCTTGTATATGCAGTTCAAATAGCACAGGAGAAGCACCAACTTTAGTGGACTAAAAAGGACCTGACCTCGTTCATCCAAACTATGCGGAAGATTTGCTAGAGATTTAATGGAATGAGGTAATCTGAATTTTTATGGAATACTACTGTAGCTTAAAAATCAGAATGGGCAGTTAAAGCAAGAGGCATTTTATTTTCCTAGAGTAAGAAAAAATAGAGGTCAGAAGTCCACAACTGAGACCAGCAACTTGGTCATTAAGTAAAGCTGTCACTAATTGAAACTGCAACTGTGCTTATGACCTTACTTCAGCTTTCCTTTGCTTTAAAGACCTGCAAAGGTCATAAATGTGAGGTTTGGTTGTAAAGTTACTTTTTCATCACCATAGTAACTGAATGGTTGCTAAATGAGGCAGTCACTAAACAAAGACCACAGGCAGTCCTTGACTTACAACAGCAATTGGGACTAGAATTTCCATCACCAAGTGATGTGGTCGTAAAGCGCAACTGCATCACTTAGTGACAGCAATCCCTGCACTTCCAGTTGCTGTTGTTAACTGAATCCCATGATTGTTAGGTGAGGCAACTTCCTGCCAGCTTCCCACAACCAAAGTTAGTGGGGCAGCTGGAAGGAAGTTGCAAGTCCCAGGCCGGCAGGCAGGTAAGTGACTGCTGCTGAGTGGAGGAGGGAGCAGGGGTATGTGCAGGGCTGTGGGGAAGTGTCAGGGAGGGTGCATGAAGTTGAGCTGTAAGGATGCAAGGGAGTGTTGGGGATGGTGCACTAGGGTGCAAGGGGGTGCATGAGAGGCATAGTGCAGGTTATGGAGGGTGCACAAGGGTGCATGAGAGGCACAGCGCATGTCGGGGAGGGTATGAGTGGGTGCCCAAGAGGTGCAACACAGCGCAGGTTGGAGAAGGTGAGCGAGGGTGTGTGAGAGGCATGGTACGGGTAGGGGAGGGTATGTGAGGGTGCGTGGGGCTGTGCAAGAGTGCAAGGGTGTGTGTGAGAGGCACGGCATGAGTTGGGTATACAAGGATGAGAGAGAGGGGCAGAGCAGTTTGGTGAGCACGAGGGTGTGAGGTGGTGTGCGAGAGGTGTGGCACAATGCAGGTTGGAGAAGGTGAATGAGGGTGCCTGAGAGGCATGGTGTGGGTCGGGGAGGGTATGTGAGGGTGTCCGGGGGTGCGTGGGGGTATGCGAGAGGCACGGTATGGGTCAGGTCTGCAAGACTGCGCAAGAGGCATGGTGCAGGTTGTGGAGGTTGCGTGAGGTTGTGAGGGGGGTACATGAGAGGACTCCGAGGACTGGTCATAACCACCATTCATTCAGCAGTGTTGTAACTTCGAACGGTCTCTGAACAAATGGTCATAGATCGAGGACTACCTGTATCTGTAAGTAGAATTCTTTAGATGTTTTTATCTCTCTATAATATAGTATCACCTTAGCTCTTGACAGCTTCTGGATGGCCATATCTGGGCTTGGAAGTGAAATAAGGTCAGGCGTAATTAGTATTTGGAAGCCTCAAGGCTACACTAGGAAATTGGAAAATCAGCCTAGAAGAAATTGGTAACAATGCACTGCTGCCAAGAAAACTGCATTTATGTAGTCACCAAAAGTCGAGCTTGATTTAGAGAAATCTTTGCCTTCTTAATAGAATTTTGATAATTTGTGTAATTTAGTTGCCTTTAAGTTTATGGGTCCCATGGAGAATTCTGAAACATTTATTTAAACTCCATAGAGATATGTTCAACACATGAGTAGCAAAGAAGTAGAAGAATATACTACAGTTAAATACACATAACTCAGTAAAAAGTTTATTGGTATATTGAAAACAGGTTTATTATTGCATAAGCTTTCATGGACTATAGTTCACTTTATTTGCATGGATGTCTGCTATGATAAATTAGACTTTAAGGTGCCACAAAACTCTTTATTGGATTATGTGACTAACTTACATAACTGTGGTTCTTATAATTCAGATTGATTTATTCATGTTTTGAAATTAAAGGGACATTTAATGGGATTTTAAACAATAAGAGAAAATAATGAAGATTGTGATATTTGGAGAAGACCAGATCTTTTTATAGAGAAGCAAGGACTTCTTCTCTTGCTCATTAATCTGCATACCCACCCTTTCTGGCCGTGCAAATGCAATTTAGAATCTAAAGTTATACTGTATAGTGGAGGTGATAAAGATGTTTCTTTTCAGAAAAGATTAAATAGCAATCAAGTAGGCATTCTCTGCCCACTGAGTCAATCAGCTTGCCTGTGTTGTGCTTCTTCTCAGCTGACATCCCTTGCACATACATGGTTCTCTCTCTCTCTCTCTCTCTTATTATTATTGTTAAATAAATTTTTAAAAGAATAAACAATAAAAAAACAATACGAATTTTGAAAGAGAAAAGTAAGGAAAGTAAAGAAAAGTAATAAGTAACTGGAAAAAAGTGCAAAGGAAGAAATAGAAAAGAGCGAGGGAGAGGGAGAGGAGAGAAGCAGCTTCCAGTTTCTTAGCAGCAGTTACAAGTACATTTATATTTCTCCCTTTTCTATAAGGATACAAGATAATTTCTTTCTTTCCTCCCTTTCTGATTATCAAACCTATAAATCACAAGTTCATTTCTTTTCTTTTTCAGCAAAACATCCATAAGGGGTTTCCAGTCACTAATAAATGTAGTAGTTGTCCTTTCTCTAATCAAACAAGTGAATCTTGCCATCTCTACTAATTCTGTCTTCCTCAGCATGGATGATGTTAATAATAGAAGTTAAGATGGTAATAATAGAAGGGACCTGAAACACACCCACTCTGCCAGAATGTACTGGATGGGCAGGAACAGTTGAAGAAAGGCGGTCCATCAGGTATCTAGGCCCTATGCCATAAAGGGCTTTATAGGGTTTCCCCTGAATTTTTGCTGGGCTGCAGTCCCCCATGCTTTGCATATTAAATAATATGCAACCTAATAGTAGGGAATATGGGCTGAGTGGCTCAGGGTTGAACTGCCGAGTTCTTGGTATTCTCTGAATTTTGTTGCTTTCCTGCAGATGTTTTGTTACCAAGCTAGGTAACATCATCCATGCATAGGAGAGTGACATATCAGAATCCTGTGTTTCCAAAGTATGGCTGGCCAGATTCAACCACAGTTTCAACTGGGAAACTATTGTCATTTTAAATCAGTCCAAAAATTCTAGGGAATTTGTGGAAGCTTGGCAAATTGGCCAAATACAAATACACAGACATACAACCCATTAACATACCATTTGAAAGGTTCAATCAAAAGCCTAGGAAGGAAACAAACGGCCTAGAACACATTCCCTCCAGCACCTAACACCCAGGTTAGCAGGAAACAACTCCAGATAAACAGTTAGGGAAGAAACAATATCCTAATCAAAGAACCATCAAAGAAGAAACCATACTCCAAACAGGACTGGCAGGACAAGCTACTATATACTGTATAAATAACCAGCAAACTTCATTCCCTGTGCGCTGATTATGTTACCTAGCATAGCAACAAAACATCTGCAGGAAAAGAACCAAACTCAGAGAAGACCAAGAACCTAACAATATAGAACATATCTGTAGCCCAGAGGCATTTCTTTGAAATGATGGTGGTGCTGGTGGTGGTGGT
This sequence comes from Candoia aspera, assembly GCF_035149785.1. Classification (NCBI taxonomy): domain Eukaryota; kingdom Metazoa; phylum Chordata; class Lepidosauria; order Squamata; family Candoiidae; genus Candoia; species Candoia aspera. The sequence goes on along the minus strand of NC_086155.1, from coordinate 123,608,161 downwards.
GATTGCAGGCTGCAAACACCTTATTTTCTTTTTTTAAAATTGCTTTAATATACAGAAAGAAAGAAACATACAAAAAAGGAAGAATAAACAGAAGCCAATATAAAAAAAGGAAAAGGATAAAGGATAAAATTATATAATATGTATAACCCCTTCTCCCCCTGTTTTTAAACAAATATTAACTATATTACTTTTCTGAGAACCTTATCAACACTCTATGTCTATATAAACCCAAACAGGGCTAACCCCTCCATCATCTTACACTTACTACATAAAGAAGTTGCTATTAGTCCTTTTAAAACATTCTCTGACTTATCCAGTAAATATGAAAAAAATCTTGTTGAACTAAATTCATCCTAAGAATAAATGAAACACTCACTTTTGAAAAAAAAATTAAAAATGCAATCAAGTGGGATAGTGAACTTGCCTGATGCTAAGTATCCCCAGGTACATTAGTACTCACCAGTCCTATGGCTTTTAAAAAACCATCCATGGACCACTCCTAGTGGATAGCCAACAGGGATTACTTTGAAGTAAAATATCTACTCAGCATCCTTGGTTTTCTTTTGTTTCCATGGAAACTGACAAATCAACACGAACCCATTATGATCAAGCAGAAGCAAAAGTTCCATTAACAGACAGGTGTAAAATTCTGCTATGTGGCTTGCTGGATAGAATTACAAATGCTGATGCTGAAAAAGGGAAACTGAAAAAAACAGCAAGTGCTGGATTTTTGTAGAGTTCCTTAGAATGTTTATGCATGATCAGCAGTGTGTAAAGGCTTGGTTATCTTCTGTTGTTGTTTATTCGTTCAGTCGCTTCCGACTCTTCGTGACTTCATGGACCAGCCCACGCCAGAGCTTCCTGTCGGTTGTCAACACCCCCAGCTCCCCCAGGGACGAGTCCGTCACCTCTAGAATATCATCTATCCACCTTGCCCTTGGTCAGCCCCTCTTCCTTTTGCCCTCCACTCTCCCTAGCATCAGCATCTTCTCCAGGGTGTCCTGTCTTCTCATTATGTGGCCAAAGTATTTCAGTTTTGCCTTTAATATCATTCCCTCAAGTGAGCAGTCTGGCTCTATTTCCTGGAGGATGGACTGGTTTGATCTTCTTGCAGTCCAAGGCACTCTCAGAATTTTCCTCCAACACCACAGTTCCAAAGCATCTATCTTCCTTCTCTCAGCCTTCCTTATGGTCCAGCTCTCGCAGCCATATATTACTATGGGGAACACCATTGCTTTAACTATGCGGACTTTTGTTGTCAGTGTGATGTCTCTGCTCTTAACTATTTTATCAAGATTTGTCATTGCTCTTCTCCCAAGGGGTTATCTTCTGGATGAGATCTAATGGTGGGAATATACAACTTCTCTAGTATTATCCATGCCTAAAGGGAAGGACCAAGGAAAACCCTTTGTGTGTGAAATAGTAACTTTAAAAATTCCCATCTTTTATTCTCTGGAAAATTTCCATCTTTTATTCTCTAATTCTGGGAAAGGTGGAAGGAAAGAGAAGAAGAAGATGACCAGCAGCAAGGTGGATGGGACTCAGTTACAATGGTGGTAAGTGAACCACTGGGAGACTTGAAAGAACAGGATAATCATGGAGAAAATCTATCTATGGGGTCACTAGGAGTCCAAAATGACTTGATGGCACATAAACAATCAATCAATCAATCTGTTCACACAAGGATCTTGTGTGTTTTTCTTCAAGCTTCCTAAACATCTGGAAATCACCTGAAGATCTGGCTAACTTGTGTGATGGAGTCTGGACTAAGGTTTTTGGGAACTGATGAACCCAAGATGGCTCAATATTTCCTTGTCACATAGAAGGATCTGAGAAATTCATGGGCAGAATCTCAAGAGCAAATTTTTCTTTAGCAGCCTCAAAAGGTGAAAAGTCCAGTGTGCAAGCACCAAGTCATGTCTGACCCTTTGGAGAGACACCCCTTTCACAACATTTTCTTGGCAGATTATAGCAGGGTGGTTTGCCATTGCCTTCCCCAGTGGTCACCTTCCCCAGCAAGCTGGGTACTCATTTTACCAACCTTGGAAGGATGGAAGGCTGAGTCGACCTGAGCCGGCTACCCGAGAGAGAATCCAGCTTCCATGCCAAAATGGAACACCCTATGCAGCTTGCATCTTAAAACAACACACCAATCAAAATACAATTTTTTTTCCCTAGGATTTTTCCTGCAAGTGCAGGGTCTGCTTTTTTCAATAAAATAATTAAAATGCTAATCATTGAGACTTAACACTTTAGGTGAAAGAGGTGTAACTAAATTTATCTTCTAAAGGCACAGAAAAATTGGCACCCAAGCAATTTCCAGAGCTTGGAAGTGACAGAAGAAAATCTCTCCCACAGGCATTTATATAATATGGCTGGCCAGATATATGAAAGGCTACTTTGATTTTTCAAAATCTTGAGAGAAGAGCCCTTTGAAGTGAAATCAGGAAGCAAAGCTGAACCTGCTTCGAAACATCAGGTGGAAGCAGCACATTACTTCGCTGGGTAACTGGGGCTTAAGTGTAGAAGCTCTTCATGTCAAAGTAAAGAGCCTTACTAAAGCAGGTTTACCCTGCTTCAAACTATAAAGATGGATTACCAGACTAGGCCTTCACAAGGGGTTTTGCCATTTGAGAAGGATCACAGTGTCTTGGTATATCTTTTCACTGAGATGGCTCTGGGATGAACATGCAGTCCCCAAACAGGCTTCTGCAAGTGAGTTCTCTTGCAGATCTGAAATCTGGAGAGCTGTCCCTCAGACTGTCTGGTCCTAAGCCAATAAGGGGTTTTGGAGGTTAGTGCATGAAATGTGTTAACCTTTAAATGTGGCTAGGAAGTAACTGGTACATATCTTTCACTACAGGCATCTTGCTATCCATGTTTTATGCACCAGACAGCAGCCTACCTATTGGAGCTTGTCCAGTTTGGCGTTCCTTGGCATTTTTTCAAGAATGGCCCCATTCAATGTACACTGAAGTCCTTGTGGGCTCCTTACTACAGGCACCACTTGGGAATTCAGTTACAGCTGAGGATCAAGGAACACTCCCACACTATGGACTCCGTCTAGGAAAGGCTGAAGCCCAATCTTTGAGTTTAGTGAGTGTTTATGTGTATGTGTGGAGTGCATGTATACATACTGTATACTCACACACAGATATAATTTTACATGTGTTCCTTGCAGCAGGCTTGTAAAAAGCTAGTGGCATTTTCCTCAGATGGTAGATATATGTTTGACATGTGAAAATAATGGCTTGCATGAAATTCTACTGCAAGGGTACGGATGGGAAAAGATCTGAGTTGACATCTTCCTACCTCATAGCCCATATTAAAAATCAGCTTCCCTTATTACACATGACAGCGTTTATACAGTGGAAATGAGATTCCTAAAGAAGAGGATGTAGGTGGAGTGATGTGATTGCTAACTGTGATTAGCAATCAGATCTAGAGTGATTGTGTGGCTAGGAAGGTTTTCTGTTTTTTTAAAATCCATTTTCATTTCAAAATGTGAAGTCTTCTGTTTATTTGGAATATATTTTTGAAAAGTGTTAAAGCATGCTCAGTATAATAAGGGTTTTGGCTCCAGAATGTGAATGACTGTCTTGAAATATTGTCAGAGACAATCTGTTATAAAATGTTGAGCAGGTCTGGCCCCCAATCTGAATTTCCCAGCCCACCCCCCAAATATTTTTAAACTTTGTTTTGTTCCTTTGAGCATCTATATACCATCTTTTACTGGTATGCAGCCCTCTCAAAGCAGTTCAACACATAATGAAACCAATTAAGAATATGAATATAATACAAATTAATGTGAAGTTCAAGCAGCACTATTCTGACAAGTATTTGCAATACAGCAATATAAACATTTATTTTTCAAAGCATGGGCCTCATTGAAAAGGAGCACAATGAATGAGGGAACCAAATATCTTTGCCACAGAAGATAATTGCATAATGAAAGGACCACCAGAGAAAAAGTCCCTTCCTTTAGACCAGTGTTTCTCAACCTTGGCAACTTTAAGATGTGTGGACTTCAACTCCCAGAATTCCCCTTGCTTGCTTAGGAATTCTGGGAGTTAAAGTCCACACATCTTAAAGTTGCCAAGGTTGAGAAACACTGCTTTAGACTCTCCAACTGATGAACTCTGCTGGCAGCCTGATCTTAGGACCCAGGGTAGAAATAATAGTAAGTTATCCTTCAAAGGCAATATCCCTGCCTCCCTCCAGCACCATTTTCTCCCCTTCCCTTTCAGGACCCAAGGTGACACCCAGAACAAATGCATTTTTTTAGTTTATTAGTTATTATTATTATTTCACTTTAGTTATGGACATTCTCAGCCAACATGTTCAAATGCCATGGGTGTCTTGGCAGTGATATTCTCAACAAACCTGGTAGATACCAGGTAGGGAAGCCTATTTGAATGAGCGTATTTGGGCTTCATTCCTACATACTAGGGAATGCTAACCCCCACTGAGCACAGTGGGACTTAATTCTGTGCAAACATACACAGGATTGCATTGTTATCTGGAAGCAGGTAGCTTTCCCCCCCCAGCGAGTTTACATTGATGAAGGCATTAATGTAATGATATAAACAGCTTCCCACAACGATTGCTTTTCATTATAATTTTTCTAGCGCTTCAAATATTTAGAAAACCTGTTTAAATAGAGATGACAAGGCAATCAAAGAAAATGTGCTTACATTGTGAGCAGTGGTCCCTCTCTTCTTCTGCACTGAGCACTGTCAGAAACCACGGTATCCTGAAGTCTTGTATCTCTGTCCCAATGGTGATAAACTATTGCAGCAGGTAAGAGTAACAGTCAGTTTACAAGTATATTTCTTCATAGATGGGCATTTGCAATCCAGACTGCTTACTGCCAGGGATATGCAAAAGCGGCATAAATCTGGGCATTCACTGTCAATCTTAATTGGACAGGATTACAGCCTTCTGGTTTTCTTAAACCATAAGTAAAAAAAATAAGTGTTATGTATTTCATACATAAAGATATCTAAAACTCTTTTTGTTCACCCCTTGCCCTACTACATAGATCATTTCTATGAAATACCCCCTAATGTATGCAACTTAATGCACATCTCTTGAGAAGCCTTTTTTTTTAAAATGGGTAAATTTCCATTCTTTCATTCCATTTTATTCAAAGCAGGCTTTTAAAAAAAAATTGGGTGCAAGGTTGTTGTTGTTTTAATGTGTTTTTGTTGACAATTTTCTGAAACCCAATTTTATAATTCTGTGATATTTCTCAGAATTTTGTTTTAAATGCTGATTTTTGACAGGAGAAAGATGGAAGGGAAGGGACTTCAATCAGCTTGTCAGCAGAATCCAATCTACAAAACTGGATGTGTTTTATTAGCCACTTGAGGATGGAAGCAAACTTTGTTTCTTTATGAATGTAAGTAGCAGTGAAATGAGAATCGTCCTCAGCATATTCTCCCTCCCTTGGGCTTATAAGGGCAACAAGAATAGCTGAATTGGCTTCCTCTTCTGGGCTTCCCCTCCCCCATCACTTCCTATTCTGACTGGGAAGCAAAATGTGAAACATATTCTGTTCCTTTGATGTGTCTATCCAAACAATTTTGCACAATGGGGTACCGGAAATTTAAAATCTCAGCATACAGTGTTCAAAATTAATGCAAACAGCCTTTGACAGCCCTTCTCCAGAAAAATTATATGCTATCCTGCAGAAGAACAGCTGGCCTGCTGTGCAACATCAAACTTTCCAGGTGTTTCAGATGACACAGACTGCTTCTATTTATATTTCCTTTTCTCCCTGTACACTAGAAACACGTTTCCTTCTTTAAAAATATGCAGTGAAAAATAACATCTAGTTGCAGTGATGTTACTGCACATAATGCTGCTGCACTGTAAACCTTCAATAGGTGCTCATTCAAGGAGAAATAACTTGATTTGTAAATATCCACAGGTCAAGAAATATCCATTTATGATAGCCCTCCATGGCAGCCCTCAACCATGAGAAAATGAGTCTAGATGTTGTTTTCTAAAACTGGAGGGGAAAAAAATGTGCTTTCTTCATTGCACAGCAGGCAGAAACTAACTTCCTGGGGTTTTATGCACAGTATGATAAAATTTAAAATCTGGTCTACATAAGTAAACTACACTGGCATGGAGACCAAGACAAGATAACAATACGTCTGCACTAGGAATCATTTTAGAGGACACCTTTTGGGATGCAACTGACAGTATTGTTGGGATACAGGTAGTCCTCATTTAACAACCATTCATTTAGTGATGGTTCAGACTTACAATGGTGCTGATAAAAACTGACTTATGACCGGTCCTCACACTTATGACCATCGCAGCATCCCTGCAGTCACGTGATTGCAATTTGGGCATTTGGCAGCTGGTTCACATTTATGACCATTGCTCTGTCCTGTGGTCATGTGATCTCTATTTTCAACCTTCCTGGCAGCTTCTGGCAAGAAAATCAATGGGGGACTGCATGATTTGCTTAACAACCCGTGGTGATTCGCTTAACAACTGCTGCAAAAAAGGTTGTGAAATCAGGTAAGATTTGCTTAATAACTGCTTCGCTTAGCAACTGAAATTCTGGTCCCAATTGTGGTTGTTAAGTGAGGACTACCTGTACACACTTCTCCCCTAAAGAGTCTGGACAAATACAGGTAGACCTCGCTTAACATCTGCCTGTTTAATGACCATTCAAAGTTACGATGGTGCTAAAAAAGTAACTTTATGACTGGTCCTCACACATATGACTGTTCCAGTGCCCCTGCAGTCACATGATTGAGATTTTGGGCTCTTTGCAACCAGTAGATGTTTACGGCTGTTACAGCATCCTGCAGTCTTGTGATTGCCATTTCTGTGCTTCAGAGTTGGCCTCTGACAAGCAAAGTCAATGGAGAAGCTGGCAGTAAAATTGCAAGTCGCAGTCATGTGATGTCTCGCTTAACACTGTGGGTGATTCACTTAATGACTGTGGTGGAAGGTTGTAAGTCCATCATGGTCACATGATGTCTTGCTTAATGACCGCATTGCTTAGCAACAGAGTTGCTGGTCCCAATTGTGGTTGTTAAGTGAGGACTACTTATATTCCTATCTTTGAAAGAGGAATTGTTTAGAGCCAGTACTTTCTACTTTCTGGATAAATTACTGAAAAGGGAAACTGTGGTGGGTTTTTTGAGTACAGATTATATTTTCCCTCTCTCTCACTCTCACACACACACAGACATGCACTTACACGAATACGCACAGGGTTTTGCTTCAGGATATAAGACAGAGGAAGTTTTGTTTCTTACTCTAATTAGGGGAGCACATGAAAAAGTGCACCAAATTGGTGTGATGATCTTTATAAGCTCCTCATGTTTTGGGGATGCATAATATAATCTCTCAGCCCAACTCACCTCACAGGGTTGTTGGAGGAAGGAGTATTAGGTATGTTTGCCGCTTTGAGTTATTTATACAAATAATAAAGGCAGGATAGAAAATAAAATATAAAATAAAATAAAATAATTGGATTATTTCACCCATGCAATAACAGGTATTTAAATACAGGTAGTCCTTGACCTATGACCACTCGGTCAGTGACCATTTGAAGTTACGATGGTGCTGAATGAATGGTGGCTATGACTGGTCATCAGAGTTCTGGCCATCCCAGCACCCTGCAATCACGTGATTGCTATTTGTAACCTTCCCTGCCAGCTTCCCCAGAAAGTCAATAGAGAAGCTGGCAGGGAAGGTGCAAGTCACTGGGGAACTCCCACCTATCTGCGCACCCTCCCCAGCCCCTCTGCACTCATGCTGCGCTGGCCACTCGTGCACCTCTGTGCACACTCCCTGACACACACTGCCTCTCTTGTGTACCCTCCCTGACCTGCACAGCGCACCCTCGTGGACCCCCTCACTCCCTCCCCCACCCGGCAATGGCCACTTACCTGTCCGCCAGCCTGGAACTTGCAACTGTTCCCTGCTGGTTTCCCCACTGACTTTGGTTGTGGGAAGCTGGCAGGAAGCTGCCTCACCTAACTACTGTGGGATTCAGTTAATGGCTGCAACCAGGGCTACAGGGATTGCTGTCGCTAAGTGATGCAGTCATAAAGCGCAACCGCATTGCTTAGCGACAGAACCTTCAGTCCCAATTGTCTTTGTAGGTTGAGTACTACTCGTACTGTAGTCACAGGGAATAGGGCTACTATAAGTTGCAAACATTTGGATGAACACCAGATGGTAGCAGAGAGTTTGAATTTTCTGTACCTCTTTACTGCCATCTCAAGGTCATCCAGATTTCTGCAGCCAAATCTGGTACCTCTACTGTGGAACACACTTAGAAACAATGCATCCCACATCTTATGAATAAAAGAGCACAAAACACCTTAAAATTCTCTGTTTTATTATGGCATATCAAAGTGCTTTATGCTGGTCAAATCACTTTGATATGCCATAATAAAATCACTCAAACTGGCAGTGGCATTTTTAATTCTTAGGCCATGAAAAGAGAATCAGCCATGTGTCTGAGCGGTAGGGGAGACACGTTGGAGGATGGGTTAAGCGCTGTCTAAACCCGTCTGGTTTAAAACCTTGAGTTGACAAAATGTGTCCCTTTCTACCTGTCACCTTGATTCCTATAGACTGAAGCAAAAAATTGCCCAATATTTTTCAATTTGGTCAGTGTTAAATTTCTGTTAAAAAACTGAGTTACATATTTATGTATGTATTTGCTGACACGCATGTTTGTATGTTTTCATTCTATTTTTTATTTATTTTATTTTTGTTCTTGTTTATTGTGTGTTTATTTTTGTTTTGGTTATGTTTTAACTATACTTTATTTCTGACTTCTTAGTTTCTAAAAGCAGTGGAATTTATTTTTTAAAAAAACACTGTACCCATTCCTGCAAAATGCAAGCGTTCTTTCCAAAGGACTTTTTGTAACAGACAAGTGCTTTATGTAGCACCAGTGCACCATTTCATTTGGCCTTTTCTCTTTCATACCCTTGGAACCTGATTAATAGATTTGGAGAGAAAGATAAATCCAGGGATACCATTCTTGCTCACTTAAGAGAAAGGGAACAATATATTATATAGAGAGTTTTAAAGAAAGCAGGGGCCAAGATTTGATGTTTAAAATAATGGATAGGCATTCTTTTCTGTAAAGACTTTCCAGCAAAAGCTAGTAGTGGGAAAATACTGTATATTTCTTTTGGATCCTCCTTTTTTTGTTTCTTTAAAATTGGCTATATTAAGGCCATGTCCTATGGGTCACTGCTGACAAGTCAGCTGCTCCCCCCTCAAGTGACTCATCCTCTGCAATCTATAGCAAAGGAATCTTCAGCGCGGTCATGTCTAGCTTTTTTATTTATTTAGATAATTTATATGGCCACCCATCTCACAGAAGTGACTCTGGGCAGTATACAAAGATAAAACGCCCTAACCCTCTTATTCTTGTTCAGATAATACAGATGACCAGGAGGAATTAGTTTAGCCAAAAACAGCCCTATAGCTGTTATGCAAATACAGTGCCCAACATAGTTATTTGGAGCAATGGGATTAGGACCAGAGGTTGCCATGTTTTGTACAATGAATCCAACATGTATAAGGATAAGGATAGGGATAAGGATAGGGATAGGGATAGGGATAGGGATAGGGATAGGGATAGGGATAAGATATTAAACTTATATGTTGCCTGACTCTCAATGACTCTGTGCAGCTCACAACAATCAAATAAATCACTATTAGATAAAACATTACAGATAAAGATAAAAAATGGCAAGCACAATGAAGCAAGGGGTCTCACTTTCCCTCGCCAATGGCCTGGGAGATAAGCCGGGTCTTCATGGATCTTCTAAACAACAGCAGAGTGGGGGCCATTCAGATCTTGAGGGGGACTTTGTCCCAGAGGGCAAGTAGTGCTACAGAGAAGGCACACTTCTGGGGCCCCAATAGATGACATTGTTTAATTGAAGGAACCTGGAACCTGCCAACCCTGCAGGATCAAATCAGCCAAGGAGATGCTATGGGAGATAGGTGGCCCCTCAAGTAACCAGGCCATGTAGGGCTTTATAGGTAACAACCAGCACCTTGAATCACACCCAAGGCGTGGCCATTACATTATAGGAAGTAATACAAAAAATTGATGAGGCAGATATAAAACTGATTTTCTGTGGCCTGGCAAAACCATTTTGTGTTTGCCCTCCAACAGTTAGTTAGTTAGTTAGTTAGTTAGTTAGTTAGTTAGTTAGTTATCTATCTATCTATCTATCTATCTATCTATCTATCTATCTATCTATCTATCTATTTATTTCATATATCTGTAAGCACATAATTGTTGGGATGAATGTACATTTTAAAGACAAATTGCTGATAAATTATATCAGGTGAAAACAGTGGCTATTTCTTGAAAATATCTGGTGGCTGCTTGAGTCCTTTGATAAATATCAAAAATGGCTATTTTGCATGCATTTTCTATATGGGAATAAATAATGGAAATAAAGATTTGTTTTGGTCATTCACTGAGATATCATGGTTGCCTTTAACTTTATAGTAAATACTAGGATAATCTACTACTCTCTCTCAAATGTATAGAGTGTCCTTAGTAGTGCCACCTGAAAATTTCAGAAAAAAAATCTGTAATGATTTGGCAGTTAGCCAGCATAACCCATTATATATTTCAACTTCAGCACTATGCAAACAGTTTCTGTTCAGAGCAATTGATCAATTACTGGAAGACCCTCTGTTTAATTGTAACCTTTTGTTACCTTAATACTTTCTAAGTGTCACTGCCACATGGTTGGGGAATTCTAGGAGTTGAAGTCCACACACCTTAAAGTTGCTGAGGTTGAGAAACACTGGTTTAGACCAACTCTTTTATTGTCAGCTCATTTATAACAGCTAATATTTATTGTGAAGCTACTGGAAATCCATCAGAGGCAATGTTGTGCTATGTCACCATCTAGCAAATAATTTTCTTTATACCCTCAAATGGACAGCAATAACTATAGTTTTGATACTTTAATTGACAGCAATGCCTCTAATTTTAAAATAATTTTTACACAAAGCATTTTCCCCTACTAAGCTACTAATCATGATTTTCAGTACAAAAATATAAACAGGTGTCCACTTTATTAAAAAAAAAAAAAGCAGTTAGATTCTATCTAAAGCAAACACAGTACATCAAATTAACCTCTCCCCACAAGTAGTTTGTCAAGATTGCTTCTAAAAATCGCACTCTTTAAAAATGCACAGCGTTTTGCCGAAGGCCATCCCTTTACTAGAGATGGTCTTTTATTTAATACGAAACAGCTTTGTCAGGCCAGAGTGTAAACGCTGGAGGAAAAGAAAAAAACCTTGCTGGCTTTAATGCTCTCCATCAAATCCCTTTCTCTAAAAACTACACAGTTATATAAATTGTGAAGCTTCTGCCAGATGGTTGGCAAACCAGGGTTTGATTGCTGTCAGTGCTTTCTAAAACTGAGCCATAAAATCTGTATTCCAAGTATATTGCAAATATCAAATGTAAATGAAAATTTGCAAATCTAGTAGTTTTCCTATGTTGCCCAGGGCAAATGACTAGAAAGCAACTCAATAGACAGAACTTTTGCAAGTTTGGGTCGGTCTTCACGACTATAATTATAAGGTAATATTATTACTACTACTATAACAGTTCAGGAGTAAACGTCATGTTGTGCAGTTGCATACATTTAACAAAGTTCAAAAAGTTCATTCTCCTGAGCAAAGCATCCTTTGCATCAGGGAAGGGATAGGCAAGAATTTTCTTCCACTGCTCTGAAAATCCAGTAGTGATAGAAGCACTGGAAAGGAGTTTCAGAAGGAAAAGAGACTGTAAGAAAAGGATAAGTATTCCTTCCCATTACATGTCCTGTCTTTGGTGCAAATTGCCCCTTCCCACAGTCCCATAGTTGCACTGCTCTGGGGGAGTTAATGAGCTGCCTTATTGACCTCTGCTTACAAGAAACATAAGCTTTATCCATATGGAAAGATCTCAGGGGAAAGAATGTTCTAGAGGGCAAGGGCCATTACTGATGTGTGCTGCCTAGTTCCCCCTAGGTGGCAACATTTGAGTGATGGGACCTGGAGAATATCCACTCTGTCAGATGTAGAGGAGTAGGCAGATGTACTCAGATCAAGATGATCTCACAAGTATCCTGGCCCTATGCCATTTAGGGCTTTACAGGTGATAACCAGCACCTTGAATTGCACTTGGAAAGAAATTGGAAGCCAATGCAAGCTCCCACAACAGTGGTATAACATGGGCAAACCGTGAGGCACCCAAAACTTCATGTGCTGCTGCATTCTGGACCAGCTATAATTTCTGGATGGTCTTCAAGGGCAGCCCCCTATAGAGTATGTTGCATTAATCAAATCAGGAAGTGACCAGGATGTGAGTGATGATGAGTGAGGCCTCCCGGTCCAGGAATGGATGCAATTGGTACAGTAGAGAAATCTGTGCAAAGGCCCCCAGTCATGGCTGCCATCTGATTTTTGAGCAGGAGCCATGAGTCCAGGACCACCCCCATATTGTGCACAAGCTCCATCTGGGGGAGTGCAACACCGGCAAGAGTAAAGGTGGTATCTCACTTGAAGCAGGGGGACCAAAAATCCACAGCCACTCTGTCTTGCTAGGGTTGAGTTGAAGCTAATTTTTCCCCATCCAAACCCTTACAGCCTCCAGGCCCTGGACCAGCACCAGGACAACATTGCTTTGTTGGCCAGGGTGGAGATGTACAACTGAGTACCATCAGAATACCGATGATAGCGCACCTCATGCCAGCAGATGATCTGTCATGCGCTGCCTACTACTGAGTAAGACACAGACACTAATTTAGGGAAAATCAGGTTCTGGTTTATTTCAGCATAGTGCATAGCTAGAAAAAGCTGAGAGTGAAGGGAGCGCGCCGGTACGGGATTTAAATAGCCCGCGCCGGTCAGCGCCCCCCCCACCTTGGGTTGTGTCATCCCCCCAAGCCCTGTATGCTTCGTTGCCGGTAGGTGAGGGGTCGCGGGGCCCCTGCTGGTGCCCCGGGCTTCTCTCGTAATCGTCTTCTTCCTCCGGCCGGTGATTACTTTCAGCTGGGCGATATCCTTTGCGTTCCTGCTGACAGCTCCAGGCGTGCCTCGTGATCCGCCCTGTCTTTGTCGCTCTTTCTTCCCCCTTTGCGTTCTTTTGACTGGATTTTCCGGCCGGGGTGGTTCCCTTCTCCTCAGGGTCTGTGTCTGTTGTTGTGCGTCGCTTTGCTTATCTTTTAATCCCTTGCTCTTGTTTCCGTGGTATTGTTATGTGTGCCGTTGTGCTGATGCATTCAGCTCAACGGTGCTCATGACATGATCTCTCCCAGTGGTCTCATGTAGATGTTAAAGAAGACGGACAAAAGGCCCAAGACCTGAGATCCCACATTGCAGGGGCCTAGGGTTTGACCTCTTGCCCCCCCCCCCCAGCAACACTGACTGGAAACTGCCACAGAAGGAGAACCACTGTAAAACAGTGCCCCCCACTCCAAACCCCTGGAGCCACAGAGAGATCTAGGAGGGCCCAAATATGTGTTGAAGAAATGGTTAGTGGGGCCCCTCTCACTAAGGCAAGGTGGCTGGGTAGATTTGCTCTTAAGGACTTGTTCTGGGCCAACTATGACATCAGTTGAACGGTAAATCTGAGTAAACGACCTAGATATTCTTTATTTCTTGCTGCAGGCTTGATATAGTTTTGATTATATTCTTGAGTGCAACTTCAGCTCAGGAAGTAGGGAATCAATTCTAATAAGGCCTGAAAATGAGAAGCAGCACCAAATACATGTGTCCATCTCTGGGTTCTGTAACTTAGGCACATTTTTGTGGGAATGGCCTTTATCTCCTTCCTAACTTGGCATGCAGACACCTACCTGAGCTTGTTATTTTTAAATAAACAATTTTTCTCATTCCTTTAAAAGCACTTCTACGCTAGTGACATCTGAATCAGATGCCACATTTCTGAGTATAGAAGTTGTGTTTTCCAGCTTTGCCTATTAAAACCTTAGCTGAATGAACTAGAGGGATTCAGGATGGACTTTGGCAAGTGGCTATAATATATTTATTTAACATACCTATTTTAAATGTTGGTGTTTCTTTTGTGGAGTTCCTGCACATATTTCTGCATATACAAAATGCAGATGTAGCTATTGTTACGGGGATCACAACTTGCAGCTTTACATGTTTTAATTATGTTAATTTTAGTGCAGGAGATCTCCACAGAGAATAAGCTTATGTAACCAGATGTTCTCTGTCAATAATACCATTTTACATTGTGCTGCCTTCTTCTAGCAATGGTAATCATTTCTTCTACAAAATACCTTGGGGGATTTACATGAGTTGATGTTGTAGACTTTTTTTATTTTTAAATATGGTACAGAATGAAATAACACAGAAGTACATTCATAGTGAAGTGAAGGCCATATGGTTTGGTAAAGATGTTTAAGGGGAAACATCTACTTTCCAGAAAAGACATCTGAGCAAAATAAAGTTGTGATGATAGAACTGTAATCAACAGAACTTATTAATTTATTTAACCACACAAAGCTGCTGGGGTCAAGCAGCATATAAATTTAACAAATTATTATTATGTATTAATATCGTTAACACCATCCCATCATCATTAGAAGACGAACCAAAGAAGTTACAAAGCTAAAAAAACACACCACAGTAATAAGGGTTTAGAAAACAATTGCTTGCGTTGTTCTTAATCTCCAAATATTCTTTTCACAAGCCAAATCTTAGTCGAGCTGCAAAATGATAGCTATCTTGGTTTCCTAAGGATTTCTGGGGGCAACTTATTCCAGGGGGTGGGGGAGCTACAGAAAAGCCCTGCTTTTGGCTGTTCCTGTCATGTTCACTGATTCAATGTAGTTTATACATCGTAACGTTTCACATCCCATGGTGCTGACGTGTGGTTCTGTTTGGGAGGGAGCTGCTGCGAGACCTTGTGCCAAGCTCTGTATGTGAAATCAGTTTGGGTTATTTTCTCTGTTCAAGGCCTTTTCCCGCAGACCATCAGAAACCGTTAGGAGCATCTGGGATTGTGAGCTTGGGAAGATTCTACGGGGGGAGGGATTTCACTTGCACTGAGGGTTTTTAGTTTGAATTTGGCATGCTTTCATCATTCTCAGCTTTCTCTGTGATCCTGCATACTATTCTTTAATAAATCAGATATCTTTGAATTCCTGTTCATGAGTCTGATAGTGTTTTAGATTAGGCAACCATTACAGTTCCCTTCTTAGACTGTACTCTGAGCATGTCTTCATAGGTTAGGCAACCATTACAGTTCCCTTCTTAGACAGAACTCTGAGCATGTCTTCATAGGTTTATCAGACAGGATGGCTACCTTCTCTCTGGAATAAATGTCCTCCCAATGTATTTTGCTGTTGTTGTTTTTAATCCAAGTTACCCTTAAAGAACAATAATAGAGCAACAAATATTGACATGGCAGATAGCAGGACTTAAGACTATGTACCTAACAAAATATATTCTTTCATTCATGTACTTTGAGGTTTTGGAGTAGCCGATGGTACCAACAACACATTCTCTGCATGCAGGAGGTCTTGATGTTCAATCTCTGATTTTAGAAGGACTTTAGACTGTGAGCTGGGAAAAGCATATACTGGAGAACTTGAAAGCTGCTACCAGGCAGAATAGATAACAACAAGAGAGTGTGCTAATAGTGTGACTTCATGAAATATTGGTATATGAACTGTAGAAATGATTGGCAAAATCTCTACTCATCTAACCAAAGTAGATAAGAAATTTATATCTTGAAATGCTTGTTCATCTGTGAGTTGATTTTTAAGTAGATGTTTCTGGCAGTTTATTTAAATGATAAATCAGTGCATAAACTTACAGTAAGTGGTGGTTGAGAGCCAAAACAGAAGGAATTGTGATGCTGTACTCTGATGCAAATTCCAACCTGATGGTGCATTGGGAACCAAATGTGATTTGAGAGTCTCTGGTCAAAATAATGCTTTGCATCTAATTTTTTTCATCTATTGTTTTTAATGAGAAAGGGAGAGAGAAGGATTGGTCTGAAGTGTTATATGAATATAGTCAATGGGACTTACTAGGCTTGTATAGTATATGAGTTAGAAGAGTTTTGTTTGCTAAAGTCTACATGTTCTTATTTTCTTTGCTTCCTTTATGAAGACATTTTTTTCTTATTGGAAATAAGCTATGATCAGCTAGGAAGTACAGAATGTACTGTATCTTGCCCATGCGCTAAGGCTGGCGCTTCCCTTCTGCATTGTTAGTGGAATAGAAACCTCACCCTCTTTCCTTCATCAATGAGAATGATAAGATGCAGTGAAGATTCTACACAAATACAACCACTCAATTGCC
The DNA here is from genome assembly GCF_035149785.1 of Candoia aspera. Lineage (NCBI taxonomy): Eukaryota > Metazoa > Chordata > Lepidosauria > Squamata > Candoiidae > Candoia > Candoia aspera. The sequence continues at coordinate 123,591,808 of NC_086155.1, read as the reverse complement.
CAATCTGTTAAAGTCATGTAATCTGGGCCTTTAAGCCACCCAGCATTTCAAGTTTGATCTAGAGCCAAATCTTAGGAACCACGATGCATAATAATGTCCTTCTTCAACTACAGGAAAAGCGGGAAACTGAAGAGCTGACTCTGGCAAACCATGTTGTCTTGGGGGAGCCCTCGCGATCGGCGTTAAGTTATTTTGTTATTTTCTGTTATGGTTCCAATGTCTTTGTGACAGTGCAAGTGGCATAAAACATACTCCTTTTGAAGATAACGGAGTCACACAATGTTTTTTTTTAAGGATGGTCAATTTGGGAAGCTGAATGTGTTTTTTTTTCATATGTAGCAGGACATCTGTGTATAGCTTATAATTTTATCTTATTTTATAAGATTTCCCAGATTTCATATGGGCTTCCTTTCCTGCCACTTGATGTATGATAAACTTCTACATCCTATAGAATGCAGGAAAAAATAAAGCCGAACGCTCACCTGCACGGACAGTTAAAATAGGACATGCAACTTTTCCTGCTGTGATTAATAGCTGTGACAACTGCTATTTGGTGGAATCACTAATATGGGTAATGAGGAAGCAAACAATTGTTATAACTGTCAATTTATGATATGGTATCAGCAGGTTATAGAACGGAAGCTGTTTTTGAAGAAACACTTTCTCAAAGAAAGGAAAAAAATTGCAAACTGAAATGCACACTAAGTTCAGCATTGTTTAGGGTCATCGCAGATCAGTTTTTAGAAGAGCGATTGCACTTGAAGGAGGGGCTCTAAGCTCAGTTTCAGCAAGTGCATTGCAGCTTAGAGTCAATCACAACTTCTGGATGACTCCTGTGTAATGCCAACTACTGCCTTTAGGGTGATGCCAGGTGAGACCAAAGCAGAGATTTGATGAAGGCCTCTTACCTTGAAGCCTAGATCCTCTTTGGCCTCTTCATGTAAAGTTTCTTTCCTGGGTGGGGTAGCTAATTTTGCACCTCTCTCTTTTAGCCTAAGTGATGCAGTCCCACTTGACAAAATTCCCATCACCTTCTGAAAGCCTACCATGGGTAACTTCTGGTGAGGATTCATGGTGAACTAGAGGTCTCTGAAGGACCGGAGATGGCACTGCGGTGAGATCAGCAGCCAGAAGGTGATTTCTGGCTGGCCAAGTCTCTCTGGATAAAGGAGAGAACATGAGATCCTCCACTTGTACTCCAGACAGCTGCTCCTCATGAGTAACCTGCAGGAACTAAAGTTTCTGTAGCCAGCTTGTGAGCTGACAGCTGGGAGTTGAGGGATTTCCACCAAGCTCACAGCCGCAATGTAGCCTTCTGGACACAAAGTTCTGCTGAGCCTCATTTCTTAATCACTATTGGGGGAGATGGGCAGTAGCAAAATTTGAATAATAAATAAATAAATAAATATAACTTCTTAATTGATTTTCAACCATTAAGAACCTTTTAATCAACAAGTTTTATAACATGCACTGGGTGAGTTTCCTCTAATCCTTAGTGAAAGAAGTTTAAAAGATAAGTTTAAGGACTAAAATAAAAAACCTCCTTTTTTTGGAATAAACAGCAAAAGCATGATTAGAACATTCATTTTGGAAAGTTATAAACAGATTAAGGGTCCAGATGGATTTGAAATAAGATTTTGGAATTAATCATAAGAATCCTTCCCATGGGAAAATGCTTTTGTTTTGAATTCTTAAAAGAAAACATGATATGATGGGAATTTGAATGTTGGACACTAGAGGGACCCGGAAGGAACTAAAGATTACAATTAAAGGAGAAGAACACTTACATTTGACTTACTAATACAGAATGGATGTATTGAAGAATATTTGTGAGCAAAGGACCCAGAAGTTAATCTTAAAATTATCTGCCATTAGAGATAATTGTTAAGGAAGAGGAACAAGTTTCACTGGACAAGACTGAGTCTGATATGAAAGTGGATTTGAACATGATAAGCTATAAGAATGATATTGAAAAGGTGTTACACTGGATATACAAATGAAACCGGCTGATGTCTTAATAATTAAAAGGGATATATGGCAAACCAAAAGAGCAAGAAGAACTTTCTTATATTGGATTTACAAAAGAAACAATTTTGAAGGATTTTGTGAGAAGGGACAAAGAAAAAACGAAAAGAAAACAAGCTCTAGGACATTAATTGAAATGATTCAAGATTAAGATTGTTAAAAGTAAAAGGAAGGAACATAAAGTGGCTTTATCTGATCAAGGTTAAAATAGATATGTTGTTATTTCTGGTAACTCTTAATGGACTTTTGCTGGCCAGGTCTGAATGATGAGGTTTTAAGGATCTGTTAATAAATAAGAGATGAGAGATAGGATGAAGAGATTATCTGTTATATTTTGATAGAAGGTGGTAAGTTGTTAAAATTGTTTATACTTGTTGTGACAAAGGGGGAAATCATTGATTCATATATTTCTTTTCTTTTTCTATGCTATCATTTTTCTTTTTTTCTACACTTTCTATTTTTTCTATTTTTTTTTTCTTTTCTATAGTTTGTATTAGTTTTTATCTGTTTAACTGCCATGGGCTTGTTATTAGGGACCCAGATTGTTATAACTGATTGATCGATTAAGCATGCTTGTGTCCTCTCTTGAGGCTTGATTACTTAGAGCTGCCTGTAATTTTTTAATTCTAGGAGACTCTTTGTAGTTTTCTTCAGAAATATCAAGGAAGTAAGCTGCAGAAAAACCTACTCCTACCTCTAGTGCCCTTTGTTGGTTTAGTACAAAAGATGCAAACTTACCCAAAGCAGCCAAGAAGACATCTTTGGAGTGAGTAGAAGACTGTGGTTGTTCCAGGTTTGCATACTGGACTTTAATTTAGACGATGATGAGACCTTTACTAAGAAAGGATTCCCAGGCTTGTAAGTGCAATGTTGCACCAGGTTCTGAATGAAATCTCATTTTCAGCCACCACATAGCCTTTTATCTCAAGGGCATCTCCCTTGCCCTTATTATAGCCATTAGCTGTTTCTTCCTCCATCATGTTCCTTAGGAGAAGTGCTTCTTAATTTATTCCCTTCCATGAGAACAATGGGACGCGGTGGCGCTGCGGGTTAAACCGCTGAGCTGTTGATCGGAAGGTCGGCGGTTCGAAACCGTGCGGCGGAGTGAGCTCCCATTGCTCGTCCCAGCTCCTGCTCACCTAGCAGTTCGAAAACATGCAAATGTGAGTAGATTAATAGGTACCGCTTCGGCAGGAAGGTAACGGCGTTCCGTGAGTCATGCTGGCCACATGACCCGGAAGTGTCCTATGGACAACGCCGGCTCTAAAGGCTTAGAAACGGAGATGAGCACCACCCCCTAGAGTCGGACAGGACTGGACTTTACGTCAAGGGAAACCTTTACCTTTACCTTTACTATGAGAACAATAACAGCTCTGCGTGAACTCTTTTTATGTCGAAGAGAGGTGGACACGTGGGAAGAACAGCACTACTTTTTTTTCCAGGGTTTCAACAAAAGATTTTTTTGCCCAGGATCACTGTGTCAGAGAGCAGCCATCAGACCAACATTAATGGCCCTTCAGCAGTTGCCCAATTCAAAATATGGCTTCCGTGAAAAATTAGTTGCTGGCTAAGATTAGTCAATGAACTTTAGGTCATTCCTGAAACAATATCTTATGACCTGCTTCTGGGTTAGGATTCACACCGATTGTGTTTCCCCAGCCCCAAAAGGTCCTGTTTGCGTTTGGTGTTGTGACAGTCACTCCGCCTGGACCTGAATGCCTAACCATTGTCTGGCTGAGCTGGCACCCCAGCCTTGTGTCCTCAGCTCCCTCCACATGAGAGGGATGGGGCAGAAACCACTGGAATTGTGTAGGACCTGAATGGCTGCACTGCTGGTTTCCTGATGAGCATGTTTGCGCTGATTGCAACAGCAAAAGCAGTGGACACGTAAGAGCTCTTCTCCTGGCCCAAGATCATTAGTGATTTTGTGTAATAATTGACAGTTGTGGGAGTAGGAGGTACAGCAAATCTTATGGAACGATTCTGAAGCCACAAAGAAAAGCACATCACCATTGATTCTTTAATATGGTTACTAGGAAGAATGTTACTGTGTTATTATAAAAACACGAATATTCTTTTTTACTTAAATTCCCTGGGTATTCACACACTTTGTCAGATGCATTCCATGTACTAAACAAAGCTCTCTTGGACTCTTGAGAAAAAAGAATCAAATCAAAAGATTTACAGCACAGTCAATCTGCAATTGCCAACCCTCTCTTGGTTTTGATGAATTGTAAAGATATAAGTCATTGTACCTACTATTCTAAAGGAGAATGGGCAATTTCTGAGTAAACACTTATCTGTGAAGGCAGGTAGGGAAACCAGCTTATGAAAAAATAACATTAGGCTGCATAAAACTCTCCAACAGCTAAAGGCAAAGCTATTTAACCAGGCTAGGAAGGACACATTTGGTGTAAGCAATGTGGTAAGCAGGGGTGTCTGCAGAGTATGCCCAAAAAGTCAAGATGATGCAACACACACAAAAAACAGGCAGAACTTCAATTTCACCATTGTGGCTGCCATCTTGACCTTTTGACCAGAACTTGCAGACACCTGTGTTGTTAAGGTCTCTATCAAAGAAATAATAATAATAATAATAATAATAATAATAATAATAATAATAATAAAGCCACTTCCCTAATAATGTTAGCGCACTTCTGAAATGCACACGTAAATGCACTCGAAACAAAAGTACAAATACATCCCTGCCCCCAAATGCTGCTGAATGGAAACAACCAAGTCCCAAATATACATAATAGTTGCAGATATATATTTTGGAAGTTCCATAAACGTTAGATAAAATAAAATGACTCTGTTTGGTCTTATATACTTATATGAAAACCTAACATATGCTTCAAGGAATTTTCAAAACTTTATCTATATACATATAACTATTCATAAATAGAAAGGTCCCATTTAGTAGCAGGTGACATTTTTCAACAGTACGAAAACAGTTTCTTTGTAATCAGGCTTTGAAATGAAGGCTCTAAAATAAAGCCTTGACATTATGGAATATTAAATATTAGAAGTTAATAATATTAATAATATCACAAGTTGTAAGTTTTTGCCCTGTCTTAGTATTATTATGCAAAGTGCATAATCAGAGCATTGTGTAAAATAAAATAATATTTTCTGTCTCAGGCAGAAATTTATATCCCCTACCTTTTTGGAGAATCATAAAGACTTTAAAGCCAGGAAAATATTCCAGTGATTGTCATATCAATCACCGTCAATTTACAGTGTGAAGTGAGATGCATATGTTTTTAAACAGCCACAGCAAGACTGTGTGAATGGCCACAGTTCACTGGTTTAGCACTCAGTTTGCATGCAGAAGCTCCCATTCACCTTCGACCCCCCATCGTTTGTCACAGGAAAACTGTCTGGGATTCTGAGCACATAGATAGCAAGCTAGAAGGAGTTATCCCATAAGTTGAAGGCAGCTCCTTAAACTTGAGGGAAGTTGATTGGCTCATGTAGTTAAGGCAGTCATACAGGGAAGCAGCAAAGGGAGAAAAGAAAAATAACTCTTATTTGCTGCAATACAAAACGTTAATCTATGTGTTCTCTCTTTTGGAATTCAGCTCAAAGGTTTATATACACACTTGGAGGAAGTTTAACAAACATGTAGTTGTTGAAAAAGCTCTAGCTACATTAATTAAACTTAAACAAGGAAAACTTTCAAAGTCTCTTTTTGATTTGATGGATAATTTGGCTTGGTGGACTCTTGGTGACCTAAAAATTGACTGGCGAGAGAGTATACTTTTTACTCTGAAAGACATCAGTCCTTTTCAAGGATTGATATGATATGGATTCCAAGTAAGTTGGCCAACAAGATTTGCAAAGTGGATATTTTACCAAAGACTTTTTCTGATCACAATCCCGTTAGTTTGACAATTAAAATGAAACCTACGGCATTTAGATGGTGATTGAATGAAACAATACTAGAAAGAGAAAAAGGATTGTAAGAGGAGATTAAATGATTTTTTTTACATTGATTTGGATAAAGAGATACTGTAGATTTAAAAACTGTTTGGGACACTAGCAAGGCTGTAATGGGATAAAGAGACACATAATTTTGTTAATGAAAAAACTGTACTAATGATGAACATGTTATTTCTAAGATGTATAAAATGTTATTGCAAATGAATTTGAAAGATGAATATGTTAAAGATTGCATGATTAAATGGGCTAAGAACTTTCAATACAATATCAGGCTTGAGCAGTGGGAAAATATGTGGAACAAGGGTTTGAGATTTACTTTGAATTATAACCTGAAAGAGAATTTTTATAAAGTGATGCAGTTTTGGTCTTTAACACCTGATAAGTTGTCAGAAATGTTTAAAGGGGCATCAAATGTTTGTTGGAAATGTTCCCAAGGTGAAGGAACTTTTTACCATCTTTGGTGGGCTTATGGAAAAGCTAAGAAATTCTAGGAGCAAATATATATTATGATACAAAAGATTCTTAAAGTGGATATACAGATGAAACCAGAACTGTTCCTTTTGGGTTTGATGGACCAACAATTTGAGAAACAACTTGGGACTTTGTTTCTGTATATGATAACAGCAGCAAGACTTCTATATGCACAAAGATGGAAAGATGCACAAATTCCCACAAGGGAAGAATGGATGGTGAAATTAATGGAGTTGGCGCCAATGGCAAAATTGTGACAGCATTGATGAGAGAAAATACTATGACTGGATTTGTTTCTATTTGGAAACCGCTTTTGGACGATTTGCTGATCAGGGAAAAAACAAAGTTTTGATTTTGGGCTTTGATGTTTAAATTGTTTGTTTTTATAGAAATAATGTTAGCAAAGGTTTAATTAATGGTAAGAGATTAAATTTGTATAATAAGTATATCTGTGTTGGAGCAGGTCGGAAGTCACCTTCTTCTTATACTTCCTGCTATTTTTGCACTTTCTCAGTTTTTCTTTTTTCTTTAGCTTTGCTTTCAAGCTTTTCTGGACTTTTGTATTTTAACTTTACTCTGAAATTCTAATAAAGTTCTTATAGAAAAAGAAAGAAAAGGCTCTGGCTACACTGTCAGAGCAGTTTAATTTTATTAACTTTGATACAGAATGTTTATCCACATGTAATTTTCATTTTTTTTAAAAGATAAGAATAATTTTATATTATGATCCAACATTTAACATCTCCTTTTATGTTGTAATATTAAAATTAACCTTGCTTTATTCATCACTTTTTAACTTTTCCTTGTAGTTTTCTGAAGTTGTGATTGCCAGATTATTACTGCTGTATTAGTAATAGCAATAGTATTAGCCTGTTCAGCAATGATAAAACAAGATCAATCCTTCATACAGCTCAGATTTCACCTTTCAGGCACAGAGCTTAAATATGTCTTAAAATTTTATATTTAATTTACTATTAAAGCACAGATAAATCCTCAAATGTTTGTTTCTTTAGAAATTTGTAGCCAAATTTCTGTTAAGCACATCTAGTTCTGTATTAGAAGAACCCCCCAACCCAAGGGTGACCGTGGGGACAGAGGGGTAAAGAAAGTCAAAATGGTAGACACAGCGGTGCAGAAGCCCCGCCTCTTTTGTGCATGCATTGGCATCACACACATGCACAAAGGAGCAGAGCTTTAATAATGTAGTTGCTGTTGCCATCTTGATTTTTGACCCCCATGGATGGATTTGCACTAACCTTTTAAACTTACTCTAATATACAGTGAAAACCAAGCAACTTCTAGTGGGAGTTCTTTTTGATGATTCCAACTTCTGCAAACATTGTATAGAAATCTGTAATAAAGAAGACATCACAGTAGAACCCCACTGCCTCAATCTTCATGATCATTCAGAATCAACTCTATTGGAATTCTCTTCTGTAATTCCCACATTCAACAGAGATTCATCAAATGCTGCATTACCAAATGGCATATTTAATAATAAGCATGACCTCTGAAGCCCTAATGAGTGTGTGTTTAATACTGTACATGCAATTTGTATAGATTTTTTAAAAACAAAATGAAAATACCATACACAAAGGGGCTTGAACAACATCAAGACTACAGGAAACAAAGGAGAGTTTAAACTTTCTCATGTTCCTGAAGTCCTGATGAAAATCACCCCAGTGAAGCATACATTTGAGGTTTGTGCCACTGATGTTCTCTGAACTGCATTTCCTTCCTTCCTTCCTTCCTTCCTTCCTTCCTTCCTTCCTTCCTTCCTTCCTTCCTTCCTTCCTTCCTTCCAAAACTGAATTTTTACTGTATTCCTACAATAATCTTTTGTGTGTGTGTGTGTGTGTGTGAATGCTGAATGGTATTGCCTGTGTGGGGTTTGCTTTAAATGTATCTGATAAAGGAGCTTAACTGGGTCATAGAAGTATTATTTACGTACTCCTCTATGATTGTTTGATTGCCTTTCATTTCCCTAACCCACACTTCTCATCTGCTGTTCAGTTTACTGTTTTCCATTGAGATGTTTGTTCATTCATGATTATCAAGATTTTTGCTACAGGATTAGGTAATACTTGCCTGGCTAAATAAATAGATAATAACAGTTGTTTGACTTAAACTACACAAAATGTTTAAAGGGCTGATTGTGCTAGTCTGCAGTTTATTTTGTTTGTCAGTCCTTTCGCAAAGTTGGCTTTTTTGTTTCTTGATCAGACAGTTTATAGTTTAACTCCTGGAGATAATGTTCATTTCATCCCTATATCCTTCTATAGATACGAATGGGACTCATATATAAACACTTCTTCCCTCAGAACCACTGCTAAAGCAGTATCTTCTACTGGGGAAATTGGTGAGAGACATGAATTTTCAAGAACAGCAGCTATAATGCAGATAAGGCTCCATTGTTTCTTTCAAAGAAACCCTCAGATCTCTCCAAAGATACAGTGAATATACTGATTTGCTAGAGAACATATTCCAGAAAACATGGACTTTTCTTCATAATATGAACACCAATTGTTCCTATTTATCTTTGTTGTCAGTAACATAATGACATACAACAAAATAACATGGCAAACTGTTTTAGTGCAGCCCAGATACCTAGGATTCTGTTTTGTCTCCCATTCCATCTCTTTTTTCTGCATGTGTGGCCAATCTCAACCAACATCTGAATGTTCATTCGCATCACAGATGCAGAGAATTAACAGTTTAATGTCTGCTGTTGTCTAATTTCTTGCTTCTCACTCTACCAATGTATTCCCAGGTGCCTCATTCACTTTACAAGCAGATGTGAAGACTCATAAACTCAATTACAGCCCTAAGGAATGAGATATTTGGAGAGCTTTCTGTTGCTACAGTAACACATGCTGCTTCATGTTTTCTGTGAGTTTTAGGTCTCTTGTTTTTTTTCATTTATGAAGGTACAGAAAAAGGAATGGAAACAGATAACAAAGTAGAAGATGAATTACCACACAGTGGTGTCCACAGCAATCACAATGATGCCAAAATGACATGGCATTTGCCTGACTACAACATAATGCAAGGTCATCATCTGCCCCACCCACCCCAGATACTCATGTCACCGGGCTATTTCTAATTGGAATGAGTCCAGTAATTGCAGGGTACAGTTTCACTGTGCTATGCAATGATTGAGTTATATAACTATTCACTACACTTCAGAATTGTTCTGTTAGATGTACACACATTTCTTTGTACTTCTATTTCATATAGTGGGAGGATTCTGTGATCTTCCTGTCATATCAAGTTGGATGTTTAGGTGTTGGTTGGCAAGGCAGGCTGGACTATTCCCATGTGGAAGCTCTGTGCAGCCCCCACCCCGCCATTGGCTAGGGAATGTAGTAGAAAATATGGTGATGTCAGCCCTCCAGGGTAGAGCCAACTTTTATTATAAGGTTACAGTAACAGAATCTTGCAAGTCTGAATGTGCTTCTCCCCGCTCTCCCTTTACCTTTGTGAGGACCAGGGAGTACCTTGCCTGAGATGCTTGCTTGGATTATAGTTCCGCCCCAGACACAGATGTCTTTTATCTGACCATTGTCTTGCTAGTGGCTCTTCCTTCTGTTCCTCAAGGTTATTCCTTCTGCCCATTACTGGTGTTAAACAAGGCAAGCAAATTCCTCCAGCTCAGATCCATGTTGCCAGGGAAAATAAACTGTCAGCCCAACCGTAGAAACGTTTAGAGGTAAAGAATGATGATTAAAACCCTAGGAGATGGAAACAGTGCTGGGGAGCAATGCTGCTTAGAGAAACATCTAGCAAAGGAACACATCAGCAGAAACTCTTGTTCAAAGAACATAGCTCAATAAATACTGCTTAACTCTGTCAACTATTGACACAGTAGTGCCACCCTCATTTCCTCATAGTGCCACCCTCACTGACCTCACTGAACACATGATACTGTATATATCCAATCAAGTAATTTGCTTAATCCAATCATATGTATATTCTAATTTGGATAAACTATACAGAAGGGATGCTTCCTCATCCCTTTTAAGCTTTTGGTTTGGTTGCCTCTGGTACCATAAATAGTTTGTGTTTCAATGAAAGTGTGTGTCTGAACCCTGATACTAAATAACTCTTTGGATATGGTACACCCTATGCAGGGTCTTGCCTTGCCATGGCATTTCCTCTGCTTGATCTTCTTTCCATGCCTGCTGCTGCCTCAGGCATTCTCTCAGCAGCTGGTCTTTGGGTGCCATCTTACTGAAGTTCTCTTGGATGCTCTGGGTTTTGTCCAGGACAGTGGCTTTGACACTTACCAGACCCTGCCCACCCTCTTCCCAGCTGGTGTACAGACTCTGAGTGTTGGACTTGGTGTCAGGCCCAGCCCAAGAATGACCGAGAATCAGTCCAGCCAAACTTCAGTTCTTTATCTGCTAATGCTGTATAGATAGAATCTTGCCAGACTAAAGCTACTCTACTTAACCTAAGGGGAAATAACCTGGGAAGGCTCTAGGGTGGGACTACTCTGAATCTCTTGGTTTTCCCACAACTGCCCCTGGACTGGGTCTCCTCTTATCCCTTCCACCTTCTTGGAATGTGCTCCCTCCTTCTCCGTACATTGTGAGGAACTTATGGGTCTTCACATCAGCAGCCTCCATATCCTCCTTTGGCCAGCTCACTACACACACACATAAACACACATGCTGTGTATACACAGTACACACCCACCCACCCATACAGAGTGTGTGTGTGTGTGTGTGTGTGTGTATACACATACATACATACATACAGTATACTGTATATATAAATTTGCAGTAAACCAGAAAAGTTTTGAAACATAATCTAGAGAGCTAAAATTATAATGGATATTTGACATTAATTGAAATTAACCCTTGAAACTTAAAACACTCTTATTAGATATAACTTTCTCAGCTATTAAAATTTGCCAGAATTATTGTTTGGAAATAGCGATCTTGTATTCTGTCACATAGAAAAAAGTCCTCAGCTATTTGAGAGAATCACCTTGGCTAAATGTATTTGTTCCCCTTTAAGATACCAAAGAATGCCAGATGTTGATTTCTGGAAAATTGTAAAGAACCTTATATTTTTTCATGTACTAACAATGTGGTGAGGTTTCAGATGACATGTTTGAAGAGTAACAGAACAGTAGAAAACAATACTTCATAAAGCCAGCCTTAATCCTAGCTCTTGAAAACTCTGCAATTTCTTTTTGACTGAGACCCTGGCATTCTGAAAGTCTTTCCTCTGAAGTTGTGCAGGAGTTAATGTTAGATAATAACATATCAACAAAATTTGAAATTGTTGCTGCCCTCAAGGTTGAATTTTATGTCCATGGCAAAGGCAAGAACTAGGGGAAACCAAATGAATATAAAGCTCATTTTTCTTATAAAGCTCATGGCCAGCAGGCATAAGAAACAATCATTTTGAGGAAGGACATGATATAAAAAACAAATGGCAGATAAACTATAGAAGGCTTAGAAAGAAAGAAAGGGCATGTTACTATGGAGACAAGGTTGTCTTCCTCAGACTTGCTCCATACTGTGGTAACCAATAAGCACAAGGTGGTAGTGCTGGACATAAAGAAATATGCATCAAAATAAATAATTTAAAGCAAAACATATTAATACCAGTTTTAATATTTGTGCAATGGACCTCATTTGCCACTTCGTTTGATAACTACATTATGCCTTTCCAGAACAGCTAGCAGTCTTGAAAAAATGGTTTTTTCTTGTGTCTACATGTGGGCAGGACCATTTTGAAATGTTCCAATGCTGCTGGGTTTGGGACAGCCTTTCATTCTCCCTTCTCTAATTTATTTCAGGCTATAAAAAATATGATGTGATCGGTATGTGCTTGTGTAAAAATGTTTGAGGAAAGCATAAAGAGAAGCAGCCAGATCCTAAAAGCCAGAGGGACTTTTTAAACTGGAAAAAAATGGTAAAAGTAAATAACAACAAAAATGGAATATTGCTTTGAAGCTTGCATGTAAGATTCTATGATTGCAAGGGTTTGGATGATCTTTCAAATTTGGATCTGGGGGCAATGCAAATATTGTTGACCTTTATGTTACAATATATTCTACCATTTTAGGATTGTGTAGCCTTCGTTCTATCTCACAGGTAGTCCTTGCTTAACAACAGTTGGGACCAGGGACACTGTCACTAAATGAGGCAGTCATTAAGCAAGACATCATGTGACCACAACGGAATTATGACCTTGCTTCCACCACGATCGTTAAGTGCATCATCCATGGTCATTAAGCGAGACATCATGTGGCCATGACTTGCAATGTTACTGCTGGGTTCTCCATTGACTGCTTGCTGGAAGCCAGCTGTGAAGCATGGAAATGGTGATCATGTGACCATGGGACACTGAGATGCTGTGGTGAAGTGCCCAAATCTCAATCATGGGACTGGAGGGATGTTGTGACAATTTTAAGTGCAAGGACCTCTTGTAAAGTTACTGTTCCAATGCTGTTGTAACTTCAAATGGTCACTAAATAGGGCAATTGTTAAGTGAGGACTACCTGTGTTGTGCTTCATATGTGTATTATACCGAGGTCTGAAGGAAATAGGCAGTTAGAAAGATCTAACTTGCCAACAATGTTATCTGCAGTACAAGCAGAAAACACAAGAAAGCCTCATGGTGTCATTATGTTCTGTGTCACATCTAAGAGAATAATTAAGGGAAGAGCTCTCAGATTAACACTTGTAAATCACTCATCCACTAATTTTACCCATTATTTGTTATGCACAATTTCTTTGTTTTTGCAGTTTCATGAATTTCTGAACCATTTGTTGTTCTCTGATGCAAAACATGCCTCGTCCAGGAAGAACAGCAGTCTCAGGTGTTCTGTTGTCTTTACTGAGACTGGCAAAAACCGAATTATAAACTAAGAAGTTCATTGGTCAAAGTTTTGTGGAGGTTTTAAAAAATGTATTTACCCATGAGGTATCCAGAATGTTTTATCTAAAAAAGTTTCCAGAAAAAAATACACAGATCTTCTGTGAAATCCATCCATTCTGTTCTCTTGGCAAAGTGCAGCTGTGGGTGACCTCTTTCAAAGGTCTGGCTGCTATTGATGAGAGGCAAAGATTATACCCTTCTTTGCATGCTGCCCAAAGTGAAGGAAGTAGCATAATCCAAGAATCTGAACCACCCACTTCCATGAAATGGGAGTAAATTTGCTTTGAATTGATTTCATTCTTTCCATGAAGAATGAAATCAGTTTAAAGCAAATTTACTTCCATTTCAATTCTGCTCCATCAAAATTAATCTCTTTGAACTCTGTAAGATCTATCATCTATCATCTATCTATACCCATCCATCCATCCACTTACCTACCTACCCTGAATCCTTTTATGGCACTTTAATTATCTGACTCTAAGTAGCTTATAGTACAACTTACAGTACTTGACATTACAGTAATCAACAAACTTATCAAATAATAAATGCATTCAACATAAGACTATCATAAAAATCATGATGTGTTTTATACAGCACCTTCAAAGCAACCAGACTCATTCTAAGCTCAGGTACATCTTAGAATCTCACCTCAGTCCCCAAAGAATAATGTTTTTAAAAGCTTCCTAAATATTAAAAGTGAGGGTGCAGTTATTATGTTTGGTGGGAAGATGTTCCACAGGAGGGGAATGCTCACCTCAGAGTCCCCTTTTCTTGCACCTCATCTTATTATCCCATCCCATCTACAATACAGGGATGAAAAATGTTATAAAGATGACTTTGTTGAATAGGTTTTTTTTTTTTTTACTTTGCATTATGTTATTATTAGACTTGAAAAACTACTAATCTCAGGGCATGGGGTTTAGGATTTAGCAAACGGTTGCCACTCTGTGGAAAAATCTGTGGAAAAGCATGTCAGATATATAGTTGGTTGTCTTAAAAGAAACCTCCGTCTTATGTTTTATCAGTTTGTATCATTTTCCTAGGAATATTTAGAGCATTTTTCATGCTGTGGGTGTTCTGCACAACTACATTTAATGTATCCATTAAACAATCAATTCTGCATGAAAGCTTGTGCTCTGAGCAGAAGGTTAGACTGGTTGATCTAAAATAGTCCCTTCCAACTCTCTGATTTTATGCCTCAGTAAATTAAACAGGCATAGGCTGTTTGGAAACATTGTGTGAAATAATGTTGCATGTTGTTTCCTGACAAAAGCTTGCTAAAAGGTTCTTGAGACCCCAGTTCTGCAGGAAGACAAGAGTATAGCTTTTATGCTTTTCAAATCAATCCAATGAATTCCACTGTCAGTCTAAATATTTGGTGGCCAATTGCTGAAATTTGCTTTGCCTTCAGCAAATCTGCTTATATTGAACACTACGTATTCTTTTTGTATTTGCTTTTTTCCATTTTTACAATATTCTTTCCGCATCCATCTTCATTTTACTGAATGAAACCCAGGACTAGATGTATGTATCCTGCTACAAAATCCATGGTGACTATCACTGTGAAATATGCATATATAGACATATCCAAACCATGTATGCTCTTGATGTAATGAATACTCTTAAGGTGTAATAAACATAATATGGAAGCACATTTCCTACACAATTTTTCATTAAAAAATAATGATTGTGGTAACTTAATTGAATTCATGTCTTCCCTGTGGAAGGGAGGGAGAATTTCAGAATGTACAAACATGTGAACTAGTGCCTTCAGAAGTAACACCAGATATGAGAGTGTTTGATTTCTTTAGTGCCTGGAATCAGGGAGGATAAAGTGCCATTACCATCTGATTGTTTCCAAGATCATCATTCACAGAAGAATTTTTACTAATTTTTACTAATTTTACAAATAGCACACCCTACATAGAAGAACATTCTTAGTATTATTCTGTGAGATCAGAGACTTCTAGCTAGGACATGGCAAACTAGGTGTCCCTGAAGAAGCGGGGACAGCATTACAGCAGAGTTTGGCAGCCAAAGGGTGGATCCTGGTTGGTGAAATATCTTCAGAGAAAGGAGCAATCGTAAGGTTGCCCACATGTACTCCAGATGGCTGCTTCTCATGAGTAGACTTCAGGAACTGAGGTTTTTGCGGTCAGCTGGTGAGCCGAGCAGCTGGGAGTTGAGGGATTCCAACAAAGTTCATAGTCGTAATGTAGTCTATACAGAAATAAAGTTTAGCAGAACCTCATTTCTTAGTCACTTTTGGAATTACTTTTTTATTGCTTTTTGAATATTAAGAACATTCAGAACAGATTTTGGAATTAATTATAAGAATTACAAGAATCCTTCTTATAATTAATTATAAGAATCCTTCCTGTGGGACATGCCTGTTGTTTGGAACTCTGAAAAAAAATGATAGGATGGGACTTTGAAGGTTGGACACTGGAGGGAACCAGAAGGAACTAAAGATTACAATTAAAGAAGAACACTTACCTTCAACTTGCTAACATAGAATGGAGCAAAATACTTTAACACTGGACGTATTGAAGGATATTTGTGATCAAAGGACCCAGAAGTTAATTTTAAGAATGTCTGCCATTATAGATAGACGGTGTGTAAATGATGTTATAGAATAGGAACAAGTTCTACTGGACAAGACTGAAATTGATTTGAACTTGGATTTTAAAATGACAGGCTACAAGAATCATCTGGAGAAAGATGATATACTGGATATACAAATGAAACTGGCTGATGTCTTAATAATTAAAAGGGACATGTAAATAACAAAGCAGAAGAATGTCTTGTATAACTTTCTCACTTGTATATTGGATTTACAAAAGACACCTGTGAACGTTTTGAAGGATTTTGTGAGAAAAGATAAAAAATGAAAATAAATCAAGTTCTAGGACATTATTTGAAGAAATTAAAGACCAAGATTGTTAAATATTAAGAGATGGAATATAAAGTTGGTTTATTTGATCAAGGTCTAAATAAATACGTTGCTATCTCTGGTAACCCTTAATGGACTTTTGCTAACCAGGACTGAATAATGAGGCTTTAAAATTTTGTTTATAGATAAGAGATGAGATATGGGAAGAAGAGATCATTTGTTGTATTTTAAGAGAAGGTGATAAGTCACCAAAATTGTTTATACTTGTGATGAAGGGGGAAGTGACTTCTTTTTATATTTCTTTTCTTTTTCTTTACTATATTCTTATTTTTTCATTCTTTTCTATTCTTCTTTCTATTTTTTCCTGCAGTTTCTATTTTTTCTTTTTACTCTTTTCTTTTTCTTTTAGTTTGTATTAGCCTTTATCTTTTTAACTGTAGTGTTTAATGAAATTATTGCAAAAAAAAAAAAAGTAGTTATTCTGTGAGATTATACCCTAATGTTTCTCAGGACACTGTATACTAGTACATGATCATCATTCTTCTTATGAATACTGGATATTGTCATTTTTGTGATAACTGTTGGTGTAGTTGATCTCCTCAGGTAGCTTTATTCACAAAGATGAAAGGGTTTAATTGTACATTTTTATTTCATTCCTTTCATGTATAATATCGCATTGCATGTTTGTGTGTAAATCAAGGCAGAGCGTACCAAACAGAATGCTCAAAGACCACATTAAGCATTGCAAGAAGAATATTGTCAATAGTTTTGGGAACTTACATGTGTCTTTTTTTCAATATAGATTTAATTACTAGTGGTTGGGAAAACATTATTTTAGAAGGAAATAATTTATGAGTACTGAGAATGTGCTGTGAATAGTTACTAAAATAAATAATCCTGCAAGAAAATCTCCTCTGAAGCCATACTGCTTATATCATGAGATATTCAGGGAAAATTTTTTCCATGTACCTTGCTTAGGAGAACGATGGCCTTTGATGTACCATACTTGGGAGAAAGATAGCACTTTCATCTTGGCATCTTTTTTCTAGAATGGGAATAAAGCCCCCAATTTCATCAGAACCTAACTCCCCTTCAGCTTCTCTTGAGGGATTTTCACCTCTAAAATCTGAATATGGTATCATTTTAGCTTATGCAGGAGAAAAACCTTCTCAAACTAGCAGGTATTAGAAGAGACACAGGATTACCACAGGGTAATTCTAATGAGAAATACTCCTTCCCCACCCCCACTTGCAAATGTGACCTTTTGCTCACATTTAGTTTAATGCCAATGATGCCTACAGGGAAAGAACTTCCATTGTGGAAAAAGAGAGAATGAGCACGTAGGCATCCTGTCGAAAGATTGATTGGATTACACCTCTCACCAAAGCTGATCACTGCAAGAGGAAGGGGGTGGCACTTTTTAAAGGCAATCAGAAGCCTTTTGGGAACTTGTCCCTGGATGAGGGGAAGAATTAGGACCCCTTCTGGAAAACCCACATTTGACAGACACACTATAAAAATCTTGCCTTTTGGCCAGACAGAAAAGAAGTAAAATTCATTTTGAGCTAGAGGTGTTAATGGAGGAGGGAGAGAAATGATGTGATGATGCAAACTCCATCCCATGTGATGGCGCAATTCAAATACGGAACGGCAGAACTTGTTTGAAGATATCATAACACACGTTTCATGAGTTTGGCATCATTCTGGTTAAGGAGGGATGCATACATTTTCGGCTCTTCTCCCCATCAGTAGCAAAAATCACTGAAGGGGAAACTGTAGAGATGACTTATGGCTCTGAACTCTCGTCCTCCTTGCAAGCCTTTGCTAATTCTAGGCAGAAACTTCATTTTAAAATGATCTTTCTATTTCTAGCTAAAGCCACTGAAGGGGGAACTGAGTGTTAAGGTAGCCAAGCACGAGTTGTTCTCCTTCGACCTCTCCTTCCAATTACTTCATATCTAGAAACCCTGCCCTCCTTTCTCCTTCCCAGGTAACCATCCCAGGATCTGTAATTCTTCCACTGATTCACTTTGTGTGTTTGTCTCTTAAGGCTGCAAAGCTTTCTTCCCCTCCTTCCCTCTCTTTACTCCAGGGAAATCTGGGTAAAAAAGAATCTCTTCCCTTCTCCTGTCCCAAAGAGACCCTCATTAGGAAACCCCCATCTTTTCCAGAAGAGAGACTGGGTGTGGGTGGGTGTCTGACACTTCATCATCCTGGGCAGACATGCTCTGTAGTTCAGAACTGATCCCCAGCCTGACCCTTCCAGGGTCCAGAGGAGTGCGTGTAACAGATGGGACAGAATCTATTGCAGCTTGAGGATCACAGGAAGTTAGGGGAAAAAAGTTCGTTTCAAAAACAAGTTCATTCACTAGTCTCTCTTGTTCAGACGTGTCTCCTTTGGAAACAGTCTGAAATGGATTAGGTCCCATGTAGACTATCAACATTTCTTCTCTGTGGTCCAAAACATGCACACTCCCCCTCAGAGCCTTACGAGTCTAAATGTGATGTAGGGGGACTGGAAGACCAGTTAGGCAGTGTGGACCCATGCGGTATTGTAAATAGAATTGCAAAGATCTCAGGGGACATGGATGTTTTCTGCTATTTCCCAGGATTTGTCTATGTCTTTGTATCTCTTCCAGTGAATCAGGTATTCCAATTTTCCCATTTTGTGTCATGGATCCATAGTACATTCCACCTCAAATACTTCCTCCCTCACAACTGAGACTAGAGTGGAAGTGGGATAGAAGAGATCTGTATTCACCTGAGAGGCATAATTTTAAGTACTCCTCAGTTTAAAGATCTTGTTTACCTACCAGTCCCTGCTGGACAGCCTCTGGGTAAGATATTATATAATTGGCACTGATATTGGTCTTTTTTTCTACTGCACATTAAATATTTTATTGTATACTTAGGATTTTATTCTGCTAAGCTAAACCTACAAAAACCCTATAAATACTTACAAGATCCTTAACAGATTTACACAACCTCAGCATTGGCAAGCATAGGAATTGTTTTAAAAAGGAAAAAAAAAGAAAAGTCTCAGGAAGTTATGTTATAAACAGAACTCCAAAACTGACCTACGTTGCTCAAATGTCTACTCCCTTGTACATGAGTTACCTCTCCAACTCCTGAGCTGTTTCCAACAGTGTTGTGATTATAACCAACTATTATTGAAGATCCTCTGAAGTGTCCAGTGAAACTTTTTGTTCTATGAATCTTACTGTATTAAGATCATTGGTAACTAATTTTATATTACCTAGTCCAACCCCCCATTGTTTTAGCCCAACAGGAGATTCAAGCTTATTCCAAAGGTCATCTAAATAACTAATATGAATTTTATCACCTTCCAGCAGCTTCCAATAAAAAAAGGCTACTTGCTTAGGAGCCTACTTAGCCATTTTGAAAGACCCTTGAAGCATTAAAATGCTATGCTCAATTCAGTTCAAATTGACTTTACCCTGCTTTTTGTTTGCTGCTTTAATATTATATATATATATTTAAAATTTACTATTCTTTTTTAAAAATCGCTCCATACACTGCCCCAGAATTGCCCTTGATGATGAAAGAGTGGTACAGCAGTTATGCAATCATTTTAAAATAAGTTCTTCAAGATTAAAGCCAACATCCATAGGTTAGGTAAATAAACAACTAGCACATAAATTAGGAGTGGAACAATTTCCTTTCTGTCTTTTTCCTGATTCACCACTCCCCCTCACATGGCGTATGTTTTTTTTCTTTTTACATTTCATTCTGATGAACTGTCTCTTTTGAAAGTATTCCAACATTCTATGCCATGGCTCTAACACTGCTTCATTTAATCAATGTACCCAAAGTAAAATACTGAGCAGGAGGTGATGAACTCAGCCAGAATGAACTCTGTTGGCTGTCCTCAATTTGAGGGGTAGTATTGCTGCTTGAAGAAAGAAATGCGGAACAGTTGCATGCACACAGAAAATTGTGTCCTTAAGAAGACATTTGCAAATCTATAAATATCAGAGATGAATTATTAGATGGAGGAAAGTGAAGCCATTTTCAGTAGATAACAGATTCCCACAATAGTCTTTTCCTGCACCATTTTAGAATAAGAACATTATCATAAGCATATCCTGAGTAAGAATTAGATAATGAAGTTTAAAAATCTGGTACTATTGACCTGTTTCATCTGCTTTTTCTCTTTTAAAAATGCTTAAAATTACAGGTCATCCTTGAAAACAAAGAGCATATATAAAATATGAATTGATTCAATACAAGGAAAAAATTAAAACATCACATCTAATTTTACATGAGGCAAACAGTCTCCAAATATAGCTATCATATTTATTTCCATGACTGAAGCTAGTTTGAAAAAAAATCTGTAGAAAAGGGATAAGCATAGCTTGTAGGAGTAGCTGTATGCAGAAGATACATGCAAAGAGAAATAAAAAGATTAGACCAATTCATGGAAGGATTTCTGATCTCTAGTGATTATCTTTTAAAAAGAAAAAAAAACTGGTATGAAGTTACACTTAGACAGAAAGCCTAAACATCTGCTCTAGCTGTATTTTAAGTAAAAATAAAATAAAGGACCAGGTAGCCTCCAAGAGCACATGGAGCCTGGCATGATTCCCTTTCTTGAATATAGGAGGTTGTGGGGAAAAGAGGTGGGAACAGGAAGTGGTTCTAGTCAGAAGCCTATTAGGTACTCGCTTAACAACGGTAATTGGGACTGGAATTTCCATCGCTAAGCAATGTGGTCATAAAGTGCGATGTCACATGACTGTATTGCTTAGTGATGGCAATCCTGGCACTCCCCAGTTGCCATTGCTAAGTGAGGACCACGCAGGTTGTTAAGTGAGGACCTCCTTGCAACTTCCTGCTTGCTTCCAACTGTCCAGACTATGAAGCAGCCAGACAGGTTTATTATCAAAACCACTCTTTATTAAAACAACTATTTACAATAAATAAGTCCATGTGATCAAGAGGTAGGCTGGTTCTGATCAAGACCACCCAGCAACAACGGGAGGACCGGCACGGTTGCAGAAGGAGATGGTGACAAAACAGCTAGGCACGATTCACTGACTGAAGCGATGGAACTGGAAGAAGCTAGGACACATGGCAAAACTGGAACCGGAGGTGAGTGTCCGTGATCTGAAACACCACCTGAACTAGGCTGGTACCCAGAAGCTAGGTGAGACTGAACTGGAACCACTGGGCAAGTCTTGGCTCTGGAGGCAGGACTGGACTGAACTGGGTGACTCAGGCTGGATTGGGTACACTGGGCTGAAGACTCAGGACAAGGCTGATAACTCGAAACAAGGCTGGACTTGGCTGGAGACTCCAGGCTAGGCTGGAAGCTTGGCACACGACTAGGCTGGATTGGAGGTTCTTGACTAGGCAGAGAGCTTGAAACATGACTGGACTTGACTGCAGGTTCTGGACAAGGTTGAGAACCTGGAGTAGAGCAAGATAAGTCCGCAGTTCATGAAAAATGCTGGGCAACCAAAGCACGGCTAGACTGGACTGGATATCCTGGGCAAAACTGGAAGTTAGAAGCACGACAAAACTGGACTGGAGACTCTGGACAAGGCTGGGAGCTGGAAGCACAATAAAACTGGACTGGAGATCCTGGGCAAGGCTGGGGCTTAGAGAACAACAAAGCTGGACTGAAGATTCTAGACATGGCTGGAAGCTTGAAGCAAGGGACAAGGTTGAGAACTTGGAGCACAACAAGACTGGCCTGAAGTTCCTGAACAAGGCTGGGCGATCGAAGCACGACTAGACTGGATTGGAGATCCTGGGCAATGCTGGAAGCTGGAAGCATGACAAAACTGGACTGGAGATTCTGGGCTCGGCTAAGAGCTAGGAACAAGGCTGGAAACGCACTTGGAATGCACAGAATGGTGGTGGTGAGCTCCAAAGCTGGATGCAAGGCTGAGGTTGCTGGATTCGGCAGGGAGAAGATCCTCTGTGGCAGTAGTTGCAGGGTACAGGTTCTCTTCAGTAGGAAACACTGGCACTGATTCCCCTTTGGCTACGGACAAGGTTTCTGATGCAGGTAAGGACTCTTCCATTGGAACTGTGAGCTTGAAGGATCAGTTGTCTCCAGCAGTTTGCTCTTTGTGCATCTGCCTTTTATGCCAATTCCTTGCACACCTATTCCCTTCTGCAGACAATCAGGCTGCCTTCTCCTTCACATGCTTTTCTGCCTGTCTTTCACATGCACTGGTTGGAGGATTCAAATCCTCCTCCAAAGACTGGCCAATCAGTGTCTGTAACTTCTCCCACACTGCTGAGTCATTTCTGGGTTTTGCTTTCCCGGTTTCTGCCTGGTAAGTTTCTGCTTCCCCTTCTGACTCAGAAAGAGTTTTGTTTTCTGAGTCAGAGGCTGGCTGAAACCTCACACCAACATAGTAAGTCCCAAGCGGCTCGCAAGCGGGCTGGTGGGCAGGTAAGTTGCTGGTGCTGGTGGTGGGGAGAATGCACCAGTAGCTGTTGAGGCATGGTGTGAGCACGGCAGGGCCGAGGGTGGCTGCTGCCAGGTGGGGGAAGGTGCGCAAGGGTGTGTGGGTGGCTGGCGGGAGTGCAGTGGGGGCAGGGGTGGCTGCTGCTGGGTGGGGATGGTGCGCAGGTGACCGCCACAGGTGGGGGTTGCTGCAGGCACATGATAGAATACAAGATCCCCAGGATTTTGTACTCTCTAGCTGGGCTCCTTGGGGGGAAAATTTGCAGGAATGTGAGTGACTTACCAGAGCAACTTGTGACCTTCCCTGCCAGCTTCCCCATTGACTTTGCTTGTGGCAAGCTGGCAGGGAAGGTTGCAAATGGCGATCACATGATGTGGGATACTGCAACCATTGAGCTGTTTTCCAAGTGCCCAGATTGCAATCACTTGAGCATGGGGGTACTGGGACAGCCAGAAATCAGAGGAGCAAAGGGAAGTACCACCTATTCAATGCCACTGTAACTTCGAATGGACACTGATTGAGTGGTTGCTAACCAAGGCCTATCTGTAGTGTCAGAAAGGGCATATAAGGGCCTCAGAAGGGAATCCCTAAACAACTGATTATGTTGATTGTCCCTAGTGGCCAATAGATTGAGCACATGTAATAAAGCAAAGCCTATGAAAATGGATTTTTCAACGAAAAATCAAAGAAAGAAAATTTTACAAAGAAAATCCAAATTAGGTGGCTCTCATCTAGGAGGCCATAGTATTTAGGATAATAGTTACAATGCTCCTTCAGTATAATAGTTTTATCTTTACTAGGAAACTAGTTGCTGATTTTTTTTCCAGACACTAGACAGAAATCTGATTAGAATATCTGACAAGAAATCTTTCATTTTGGGATGAGTCTATATAATGGACAATATAAATATTATTTGCAATATCTTTAACGTGCAGTTAACTACAGATGCACAGACATATGTTAACAGAAATGTTTATGCCTTTTCTCTCCAGATAATTGGTAGGCATAGTTTGAAAGCATATATTAACATAGACCTTCCCCACAGCCAGAAATATTTTATAACTCTAATTTGATTGTAGCACAATTTCGTTTTAAATATCTAGAACCACTAAGCAAATTACACTTTCTGCACATCTGTTTTCTGTCAGTCTGTGTATGGGCCTCTTTAATTTCTTTCTTCTTGCTTGAAAAGTATCAAGATAGTTTTTCACTTCTTTTCTACAGTGTTTTTATTTGAAATTATGAAGCCATATTGCCTCTCCCATTTTTTTGAAGTCCAGAAATACTTCCTATTCTTCTGCAATTGTCTTTGATGATATTCCTTGGTAATCTAGTCTCCATCATGTATTGCACTGTAAGCTAATATGAAGGAATATGTGGCATATTTAGGACTGAAGCATAAAATTATCAGTTTGATATCTTGGATTTTATCACGAGCAATGCACAAAACTGACTGAACACCTCTACAATTTAAGTCTGTTGAGGCAAACAATATACCAGACTCCGCCTCCACTGATTAACTGGAAAATAGTGGTGATTTCCTCAATTTTTAACTTAATATTAGAATTATTACTTTAGATTGGGGTCCCCAGCCTTTTGGAACTGGTTACATGTGGCATTCTGGAATATGTTGTGGGTCCTTTAATCCATTCATATATATGCCAGAGTTGCCTTTGGAGTTGATCCTCTGAGACGTATTTTGAAAGGACTTTCAGTTCGTACCCCATCACCCACACCAATACCGAGCATGTCATCTTGTGCTGACATTGTTTCTAGTGTCCTGCATTGTTGCTGTAGGTACTCAAATATAGGGGTGAGTTTCATTATATCATACAACATCCCAAATGTGCTGCTGTGTTCCTTGAGCTGCATGAAACGTTCTTCAACTGATTGTACTGCACACGGTAGCACCTGATTCAAGCATTCAACTCTGAATTGTTGTTTGGGGACTCTTCTGGGACGATCTCATGCCTCATAATCAAACGTCCTTCTCTGGTGTCTCTTAAATTCAACCAACTGATTAGAAGCTGATGCACATCACTGACCACCAAGGTCACTGACAGAGAACTGCATTGAACAAAAAAGTTCAAGAGTTTAATTCTCAGATCTGTACACATTTTTTTTTCATTTCATGGTGGTACCATTATCATGGCCCTGACCTTTCATGTCAGCTGTCACAATTTCCATACCTTTGATCTTTTTAAGAAGCACATTTGCCATATCAGCTCTTGCAATATCATCAATGTCAATAAATTCTAGAAAATGCTCTTTGACAGTCATAAGTAAAGGGACATTTTCCCTGGGTTCCGTGTTACAAAATGTTCCATTAAAGTAATTTCTTCCATATGGATGATATCAGGCGAGCAAACCAGACTAACAGAGTAATATCTTGCTGACATTAGCTCTGTCACAGTCTTCTGCTTGACTTTTGTTGTCAGTAACTGTATGATCTCATTTTGAATTCTTTTTCCAAGTGTGTATAGATTTCCTGGATGATAACTTTTTTTAAATGCTGCTGGAATACAGCATCAAGCCTAGGCAGCAGCTCTGCCATTTAAGGAAAGGAAGTTTCCATCGCCTGGCACACATAGATAATCTGAGGTGCCCCACAATGTGAAGCTTTAGGTTTTAACCACTCTCAGTAGCAATGAACTTTTCAGAATATCTTGCCAATAAAGAAACTCTGGTGCAGACTTTTCATGATGCTGATCATCTTAGGTGGCCTTTAACAGTAGGTTTCTCTCAGGCTCTGTGGAATGTCTGTAATGATTTGCTCTTTTTCATGGCATGACAGTTTTCTTTTACTTATTCCTTCCTATAGAACATTGAACTGGAAGAGTGCAACAACAAAAACAGTATGCAGCATTCTGGATTTCTGAGTCCACAGCCATGGCCTTTAAACTATCACCACTGGCAATTTCACACCAGTAATGTATTGGGAGGAAATTTCTATTGTTGTTGTCCTTGGAAAACATGAAGATTTTCATTTCTTATGGCCCATTCAATAAAATGATGTCTTTCAGACTAGTGCTCAAGTGAGTCCAGAATCTTCTATCACCTAGATATGAAGAACTAAACTCAGCAGCAGCTGTTTCTTTTATTTCCACCATTCTCTTCTTGACTTACACTTTTCTATCACATGGATACAACCATTTGAGACAGAGATACAGATGCAGTGGTAGTAGTTGCTGCCAAGACATCTGCACTGTGACTGGAAGATCAGGCATCTCCTCAGCACTGACATCCTTTCTGGGGTGGAAGAGTCACTGGGAACATTTATGTATCTTAGGAGAGATCCTTCCAGTTTAGATGGAAAAACTTTCTTTTGCTTGCTTGCTTTTTCTGAATGCAAAAGGGGTATTTGCTTCTTTCTCTCTGGCTGCTGTTCTGTGCCAGGTATAACTGCTTTTGTCACTCAGTTGAGGAAGACAACTAAGAATGCAGGTAGTGGGGCCTGAGTGAGGCTTCAGGGAAGCAGCAGGAAACAGGAAAATCCCTGAGACACTGGTGTTCCAGTCCAGGTTCCTGAATGTGCTAGATTTTCTTTACTCAAGGTCCTAGTAGCGTTTCCTACCCATCCCATAGTCTGGCACTTGAAGTGGTAGCCTCAGTTGACTGTATGGTAATGGGTTGGTGGGGAATTGTCTTACATTCTAAGAGAAAAATAGAAATGGGCAGGAAGGGCAAATGGCTGCAGAGAACTAACAACATGGATACCCTTGAAGATTAGCCATTGTTTGGGAACAGCTGCTTATCTGGTGAACTTTAACTTTCTTTTGACATGTTTAAAATTTATTTTAATCAATGGTTATTCAGTCAATATACATATATACATGTATTGTATATGCATTAATTCAGTTATTAATGTTTTGTCCTGGCCCTGCCCTTTTTTGCAGTGTTCATCTGTCAAGTATGCCAACACTCAGGCATGTGAACACACATATAACATTGATTTCAGCTGAAGTTGGCAATTCTAGCCTGAGAAGGTGGGGAAACTGGACTTTTCATCCATGGTTACAATTTTGGTCTGTGGGTTTTTTTTTCCTGTCTACTTTTTCCTTGGGGTAGGATCATCCTAAGTTCAGGATTTACTTCCTTTTGGATAAATACTGTATATATTATTTAGCAATGTTTGGTTTCCTAGTTGTCATATCCCCACTGTTGTAGGCAAACCAGATTGGAATGAGGGCCCACTACTTCCCTTTAGAGACCCTCCTGCATCATTTTGGATGAAAAAACTGAATTCCCCAATTTGTGTCCACTTCACATTTCCTAGCGCTGGTGTGAAAGAAGGAGAGAGTTTACAGAATTCATTTTTCGCTTGGGGAAAAGAGAGATTCCCCATTTCTGGAAGGGTGGAAATATTGTCAATATAGACATCAATTTCCTTCTCTTTCATGTTGCCAGCAGAAACTAATGGGAAAACAAAGATAATCTGTGGTATACCCTTGAATCAAGCAAACAGCCATAATTTCCCATCTTGCCATATATTTCTGCAAAGATACCGATAATCACTTCTACAATCTGCTTTGCTCCTCCCCAACTTTTGAAAAACTTTAAAGTTGGAAATATAAAAGTATGCAGAATAACTAGCCAGCATTCCTTCTGAAATTTAATTCAGATGTTTTATTTGCTGACACAATCCCTGTGTATGTTTCATAGAATGATGGTAATTTATTCTGCAACTGTTCCCAAATAAATGGCAAAAGCTCATCCTGGAATACAACTCAGCCTTGCAGTAAGTTACATAAAATGCCTCAGCTGATCATAAACCATAAGATTTGTTAACTCTGAACACCTATACAATATATCTACCCTGCTAAACTGTCAGTCCTCAACACAGCAATGCAATAATTATAGCTTTCATTAAATTATGCTAAGAATCGAAGAGTGGGTTGCACAGCAGGCTTCAGTGAGTAACATTTCTTGCAGCATTTGTGAGAACCAGGAACTGGAAATCTTGCTGCCCTCATATTTGTCTGGCTTCTCTTTTCTTTTAGGTTCTTGACAGTCAAGATAGCTGGAGAGATCCATTAACTCTTCAGTTATACATCACACAAGGGGTTTTGTGAGTTTCCATGTAAAAGAGAGAGGATTAAATTTTAAGTGCTGCAGCATGTGGATTCACATTGCTTCATGGACATTCCTGCTTCTGGGATGCTGTACAGTGTATCAAAAGGGAATCCATGGGAACCTTCAGAGTTTCTGTAGAGACTCTATGTCATGATTTAGACACTGTCCCAGGGCCAGAATTGCCATGCATTAGAAGATGTCATAGGCAGAAACTGGTATCACAGCCACTTTTTCAAAACATCCCTAATGAAGGAAGGGTGCCATTTGGACTCCACTAGAAGAAATGTCTTAGGACAGGATAACTTTGTTTCTTCACATAAAAGATTCAGCTGAAGGGTCAATGAGTACACAGTCTACTACTATAAAGATTATTCCTGGTATGCCTGGGAAATAAGCAAAAGCAACTGGATGCCAAACAGTCATAATTTCTGTCCATTCCCCTGCACAGTAGAATAAACTTTTCATAAGGACATGAAAAACACAAGTATTCAACATTCTTGGAGGAATAAAAGTTTGCCCCAAATTGTGATGT
The DNA here is from genome assembly GCF_035149785.1 of Candoia aspera. NCBI lineage: Eukaryota > Metazoa > Chordata > Lepidosauria > Squamata > Candoiidae > Candoia > Candoia aspera. The sequence goes on along the minus strand of NC_086155.1, from coordinate 123,563,532 downwards.
TTATGAAATTCTTTCACTTCATTATGCTACTACTTATAATTTGATTATAAGTCATATGGCAACTAGAATTTGCAGTGAGATGACATATCATGTCAGTCCTATGGCAGTCTGTATCATAATCTGAACTTGTATCTCTCCAAATCAGCATGATAAGTTTGAAGAATTAATTAATCTTCTGTTTCCCCATAATTGTACCTGTATAACTCATGTCAAGATATTTATTCCAGGTTAATGATGGTGCAAATGAAAGCAAAATTCGTCTATAAAGCAGAGTCATATAATGGTTCTGCCAGAGGAGGGAAACTAATATGAATGTATAGATTCATGAAAGTGGACATTAAATAAAGTGTGAGTTGTAAAAATTGCCAGTGCAATGGATGCCAGTCTCCTTAATGTAGTTGGTGGTGTTTAAACTTTGATAGCTGAGACACATATGGCTTAATGCAAAGTGACTTGATAAAAAAATCATGTAGCCACTTCAAAGAAAGCTTCTCTTATTGTATGCATCAGCTTGCTGTGGAGAGGGAAGAACACGCTGTTGAAAAATTGGCAAAGTTGAGTGTTTTGCGACGTTGAGATTTTTGTCCTGGGAGAGGCTGCCATGGGAGGCTTGTAGGGTTGGATGGAAAAGGAGTCTTGCATTGGAGATAGATTTGATTATTGCAAAATGAAATGTGCACATCATGAGTTTAGTATTGGGGAGATTTTATGCATCTGGACATGGATGGGCTAGCCCACCTTTAGGTTGCCTTGATTATCCCAAGCTACTTACTGCAACATACCATATCTATTTTTGAGAGAAAATTGTTGCAGATTGTATTTTCCTTGTTTGCACTATAATGACCCTTCTATGCTATAAAAACTAAATTCTTCAAACTTTTAGGTCAAATTACCAATTTATTAAATGCAGTGAAAGATCTGAAGAGTGCCTTTCAAGTTGGTGTTTCCAAATATCTAGGGCTGCAAGTTTCCTGACTGGAGGAATCTCCCAATTCCCATGATTTTAATGTCTGAATAGTTAATAACTTTTGACACAAGGAAACCAAGGCCAATTAATCATATTACATGGCTGACTTTCTTGGACAGCTGTGAACATATTTTCCAGTTGAAGGAATCATTGTACAATCTCTCATGATGACTGGGTACAATATAACATAAAATAAAAATGGCTGAAATCTTATAAAATAGCCACATTTCATACAGTGTCATACAGATGTCACACAATTTGGGGAAAACAAATTTTGGGGGATTTGCCAATCTCTTGGAATCCTTGGGCATAAGATTCTCCCCCCGTTAAACTGAATAATGTAGATGGGAGCATTCCCCTGTGATTGCAAACTATTGCAGTGTTGGGCAAGGTACTTGTCTATCATTACTGACCTGTTGAAGAAGTTCCTAAGAGATTCTATGGCGCCTTATGGTTTATTAGAACATAGTTGGCAAAGATTTCAGTGTTGTACCATATTTTTGTGACATAGTTTGTGAAACAATTTTTCTAATTCCTTAATTAGACTTGGCAAATTAGTTTTCCCTAATTTTGATTAATAATGTTGCCAGTCAAAAGACATTTTTCTGGTTTTCTATACAGATTCTCTTAAATATGACAAAAGTCATATTTATGGAGTCTGACATTTAAGAAACTGAAATGTCACAGTCACAATTAGTACATGCAACAATAAGTTTGGCTTTGCTACTTTTAGGTTTTGCAATACATCATGAGTAATTTACAGTTAAATCTGGAAATTCACTGAATTTTTGTTTATGGTACAGTATATGTTTGTGTATTGTGAATCCATCTGATGATATCTGTCCAGACTTAACAAATTAAAAACAGTGCAAGATTTAACTATTGTGGAGGATCCCCTTTTCTTGTCTGCCAATGTATTAGAGAACTAGAGCAAGCAGAAGTTAGGGTGTTCTTACTCAATGACGTTGATGCTTTTATAACTACATCTTGTTGCAAAATGCTGCTATGCCCACCTTTCTCAGATGTTTGCTATTCTCCACTTTACCAGATATCCAATACTGTAAACTATGTTATCCATCCACCATTTTTCATTGCATCATTTTTCTCTTTTTCAATTCATTTTCTTAGAATTACGTCAAAAGTTTGTCTCTAAAGATGCATATTAGAAAAATGTAGATTTCAACTTAAGCATAAGAAATTGGTGGCATGGTGTTTTAATGGCTGTTGGCCATGAACCTTGCACTCTTCTTCAGGGAAGAATATTGAAAAGATTGACCATGTCACTGAAGATGTTCTTCTGGGCATTAGAGATCAGAAGACCTACATGAGAACAGCTGCTGCTTGTATTTTGTGTGCTTTTGATCGTGTAGAATATAAAGGAAGCTTCTCAGTCACTGGAATGAATCTTATACCATCCTGCTTCTGCCTTCCATGACCATACAAAATAGGAAGCTAGAGAGAACTGTGCTCTCTTAAAGGAAGCCCTTCAAAAATATCAGAGGAAATGTTTTATCATTATCTTTTTTTTAAAACTGAAGTTTTGGTTTCATGTAGTATAATTCCAAAAGAGCAACATTGCTTTTCCTAATAGTAGGAATGTCTGAATGATTTGCAAGAGCAAGACTAGGCTTATAAACATCAAAGAATACCCTCAGCTATGTTAATATAAAATTAATTAAAAATAACATTTATATCTGTCAAGCCAGAGGCACTTCCCTCCCTCATTCAGCAATGAATGAAAGGAAAACATTAGGTTGTATTCTATTTCCACATTTTAAATATTGTGGAGAATTTTTTTAAAAAAACTATCAAGGTAGATGTTTTTAGACATTCATTAGCTATCCAAGAATATTTTTTATGGAGGGGATTCAAACTTCCATTTTCATAGGAAGCAAAATCACCTAGTCTAATATTTGTTGTGAGTATTGGGTCAAATTGGGGCCTTGGTATCTGCAAAAACCTTTACTTGCTGTAATAGTAGCAATAACAACCAAAACATTTTTTTCTTCCACAGCGAATAAAATAATCCTGCTAAACTTTTGATGGTGGGGATCACCCTGTCTTCTTGGCAGCCAATGGCATCTTGCTTCTTTCCTGCTTACTGCAGTCACCTAATAATGTAATGATCAGGTCAAATTTTAGCAATAACATGGAGGAGTAGAGCTCTTGTGCCATGCTGTGGCAATCTTTTTCTTTTTTTTTTTAGTGGGGAAAGATCCATCAACACTACATAGGTAAGTGGCACCCCCACCCTGCCCTTAGCAGATCTTATTCTTTGTGGAAACATAATTTTATCTCTTAAAAATCACAAAATACCAATAATCAGGCCACTTTTCCTGATTTTGGGGGAAGGGGCTAAATGGCACAGTGAATTCCCTCAGGCATTCTGCTTTGCCCTTAATACCCTGAACTCAGAAATATACTGGTCACACCACACATTAGGCACCAACTATGTTTGACAAGTTTAATTGGAAAGATTGGATGCTCTGTTCCACGGAACAAAGTATAATGCTATTGTATCATCACTTACGCCTTGACCTGAAACTATAAATAAGATCCAGAGAGATGGTGCAGCTGAGTAAGAAGTTATGAGAAACAAAATCTGGGTGATAATGGATAGTAGAAATTGGTGAGATCTGGCAGGTCAGTGCCAATCAAGTAAGAGAGAAAGTCATTGTGCCATGGCTGGATATGAGAGGTAGACTTGGTTATGAGACTGAACTCATCAGTCTGCATCACAGCAGGAGTAGAAGAAATGTGGATAGACACTAAAACGTTAAGGCAGCAATTATGAGTGTTGTGGTCATTTGTAGGACCCCTGCAAGTATATGGTTTCTGGCAGATTTTTCTCGGGGTGTAAAGACAATAGATGCCCAGCCTATCATTTCTATCAATCTCACTTGAGGCCCAGTGAAACATAGCTTGTGGTGCACAAATGGAATGTACAATCTAAATACACTGCAGCATGCAGTCTTTTTCTTAACAGGGAAAGAGTTCCTTGAAGATTGAGACTTTGAAAACTACTGTACTGAGTGATTCGGCAGTGGAAACTTTGACAGGAGCTGAAAGAATCACGTCTCTGTCATGAGATATTTATGAAAAGTCCCATGTTTTGGGAGAGTAGGTTGCCAGTAGGAATATTCATACATCAGCTTTGTAACAGAAGAGAATCCTGGGTATGCATCAGTATTCTATCACAATAACCTGAAAAACAAGCAGGAAGCATTCTAGTACCTCCTAATCTATAAGGCTAAATTTCAAACTTTAGCTTCAAAGGCTATTATTTTCATGGCTGCTGTACTGAATCCACTCCAGAATCCTACTTACAAATTACTACTACTACTACTACTACTATTACTACTTCTGGAGGAGTTTAGGAACAGTTATAAACATGTATAAATGCAAGCAGAGCAGTGATACGTTATGAAAGCCCAAATCCCAAACTTCTCTGATTTTAAAATGCAGGCAAAGTGCAGAGGTTTTATCTTTCTTAGTAATGTGAGTCATGTTGTTTTGTGAATTGATGTTTGTTCATTGTTAGTGAAGTCTGAGTTCAAATCTTGTCCCAACTATGAATTCCCCATATGCTTGGTCACTACCTCCATATTAGATTGGACTGTTTTACAGCAGGATTGTTGTATGGGTTAGGCAAGGATATATTTTATTTATTTATTTATATTTCAAATTTCCATCATCGCCCATCTCCCCTGAAAAGGGGACTCTGGGTGGTTTACAATCAAAATTAAAACACGTAATTATTTATATTGTAATTTATAACTCTATAAAAATAAAATAAATATAGAATATAAAATATAAAATCCAGCAGCACGGATCTTGTTTGTTGGGGAGAGATCTATAATAGCCACCCCCAAGATGAACTGGTGCCCCTCCCACCGCAAGCGAGGCAGCAGAACCAGGTTTTTAGGTTCTTCTGGAAATCTGGGAGCAAATGGGCCTGTCTCACCTCTGGGGGCAGAATATTCCAGAGGGCGGGTGCCACTGCAGAGAAGGCCTCCTGGATCCCACCAGCTGGAATTCCTTTACCAGCGGGGTTCGTAGCATGCCGTCTCTGCATGACCGGGTAGGACGGGTTGATGTTATGGGGATGTATTTTAAACACCCTAAGTCTCATGTCATAAAAATAATATGTATCTGATGAAACAAATACAAACACATATTATTTTTATGACATACATGTACACGTGGAGGATATTTCTATACCACTCATTAAGAAAACTCTTAATAACTGTAAGAAAGTTTATATATACATGAAAAAAGCCAGAAATAGAGGCAGAGGATCCACTGTGACAAATAATCTTGAGTGCTACAGAATATACGTATAAATCTTTTCTCTTTTCTTTTTTATGCATTTGTTTGCTAGCTAATAAATTGAAACTGCATATAAGCATATCAAAATAAAATTTCAAGTGGCATCAGAATAAAGGTAAAGGAAAACCAGAAAGCTAGGAAGTGGTAGTCCTTTAATACATTTCTGTGTCTTCAAGATGCAAGAGATTTGTTGGTTTTGTAAAAACAAAATGCAAAAGAAAACAAAAAGCCCCCCAAAACCTTGTAGCAGTACTGAAGTAATATAATTCCAATTATCACTTTTTAATGAGTAGACTGTTTAAATCAATATCAATGTTCTTAAATTATTTTGTATATGAATAGTTGAATATGGCTTAACTATTTCAGAGATTTCTTTTTAAATTTTTTTATTGTTTCAAGACAAAGATAAAAGCAATGAAAAGCCAAAAAACTACAAAAAGAAAAAGAAAAAAGAACTAAAAAGGTGTAAAAACGCAAAAGAATTTTTTTTCCACAATTACAAAAAGATGTGACTTCCAACTTTTAACAGCAAGGATATACAAAAATTTCCATAATCAATCTCTTACTCTATATTAAACCCAAACCACATTATTTCTATAAATCATTCCACTTTAGCACATTATAGAAATCACTAAGTACAGTTACTCCCTCTCTTATATTAAAATAAAGAAAAAAAATCATATAGATCTCCTAAACAACTTCCCCCCCTCAAAATAACACTTATTTAATTATTCCCTTCCTACTATTATTCTATACATTTCTGTCCAGTATAGTAAAAATCAAACTAAAAAGCACATAAATTGTCTGCCATTATACTTAATACTACAACAGTTTTAATAATCTTAATCTTAATAAACCCAAGAAAACAAAAACAGTTCGAAACAGTAGCCTTAAATCAAATCCTTAAAACCATCCAAATCCTTAAAAGCAAATAACATCTATTGAACCCTTAAAGCAATCCAAATAAACATTATTTAACCCTTATCCCACTTCAAAATAAACCAGAGCATTTACATATTCCTACAATGAGCACAGAGCTTTTCTCTTGAAAAAATCAAACACCTAACTGACTCCTTCAAAAATTCCAGCTTTTCTTCAAAAAACCTCCATACATAATGACCCCTTCTTTTTTCATGGCATTTCCCAGAAAGTCAATTTCACTTACTGCTTGCAGATCTCTTTCTCCCTTAAATTTCTGTAACTCTACTATTCAATCTTCATCCAGCATCTTAATAGAAATCCCAATCTCACACTTGGAAGAAAAATTTCTATCACTGTTGAATTCTTCAATTTCATCCACCAAATCCCCAACCTGATGGCACATTTTAGACCTCATATTTTCCACAATGTCCTGAATATCTTGCAAAAAAGCTTGGTAGAAGAAATCTGTTTAAAATCTTGGTGGAAGTCAGAAAAAAATCTGTTTAAAATCTTCCATGTCTCATGCAGTGGATTATGGCCCCCCCCCTAGGAGCTTAACCAGAGAAAGTCGAAGATATGGAAGAGTTCCAGAGTGTGTTTACATAAGGTGAGAGTGAGATAGCAGACAGTTCTCAAGGGAAAGTGAACAGAAAGCTGAAGGTTCAAATCAGCCGATTCAACGTGTAGGAAAATGCTAATATCTTCAAATTTAATACAAAAATAATAACAGGAAGACAATTGTGTTCTCTCAGTCGTTCTTTATATTGGGAAGGAAAACAAAATCTAAAACTTAAAAAAATAATTTTTAAAAAAACAATCCCAAAAATAAGATAAGCACCAAGAGGCCCTGCTTCTCCTTGCTGTAGAAAGCCTTTCTTAGGGTATGCATGCTTAAAAAAAAATAAATTTAGTGATTTAGAAATGGGATGGCCAGTCTTAGTGTCTCTTTAAGGCTACAGCACAGCTTGGAAAATGATGATGTCCCCACTTCCCAGCTAGCTCTTATGAGTCCAACATGAAATGCTGTTTTCAATCTTCTGGCTGCAAGCAGCTATCTGGAAGACAGATGAGATGATTCCAGGTATTCTCCTTTATTAAGAGCATTCCTGAGCTTCAGGAAAACTTGCCTGAGACTGAAAAAAATTGCTGTGTTGTCAGCTCTGCCTGCTAAGCCCACGGGCACAGCTGCTCAGTCTGCCATGTCCCCACCAGAAGCCCTATTTCAGAGATTTCTAAACATTTGTTTAACCCTTTTCATTCTGCTGCATATTTTAGGTTAACTTCCAATCCATTGAGGCTCTTGCCCTTCCCAAAAATGTTACATATGTCCTTTCATCACAAGATATTGCTTCACTACTGGCACAGAATAGGAAGATGCATGAAAACAGAATAAACTGTTGAGAACCGATATTAAGAAATCTCTACCAGATCTCTGCTGTAAATTCATTTTTTAAAGGAGTGCTGGAAAATATGTAGACATGACTAAGACCTGTCTTTTTCAGATAGGCAGTAAAGTGGAAGAACATCTTTCCCCCCCTTTCTCTTTCAAGTGAATAGCATCTTCACAAGGTTAGATGGGCCTATCAGTCTTTACTATTGCTAGGCATGAATGGCTTTCTGAAATTCACTAAATTTGTAGGCAGAGAAGTTGGGTGGATAATTTCTCTAAATTTCTTCAAGAGAAAGAGAAATAATCTGAACACATGAACAAAGTGTTTACCTTGAGAACTGTGTGTTCTAAGATACTGTCTGCTGAGTTGTGAGAGCTGAAAAGGTGAATAGCTTTGAATAGTACTAATTGAAAGGTGTTCTGAGAGCTGCTGATTGCACATTGTTAGTGATTGGATGACTGTTTGTTGCTGAGTAAGTAGAGTCTGTAAGAGGAATATAAGGCAGCCTTATTCAGGAAGTGAGTTAATTGAACCAATGAAGAGGGTGAGCTAACAAAAGTGTGCCACGGGTATCAGTATCAGTAATTGAAATAATGAGATAAAGAAAAAGCCACAATAAAGTACAAGCTGAAAGTGAGGGAAAGAGACTTGAGAGGGAGGAAATTAAGCAAGTAAAGACTTGATTTCTTATATTATACAGTATGTCCTACACTATTCTGTACATACTGGTTTTGTAAATATTTTCACTTGTATATAATGTTATACCACACTACTTTATTAGCATAGGTATCTTTGTGTTCAGAATAAAATCCTTCACAGTACTGGCTGTGTGTCTATATCAGGTTCTATCCTGACCTCCCTCTGATAAAGGTCCATAGCAATGACAGTTTTGCTCTAAATGGTCATTTGTCCCCTGTTTCACCATTGAACTGGATGATGGGCAGAGGACAGGTGAAAATTTATATCCAATAGTAAAAATTAATATTTCAGAAACTGTGGACCTCTGTCAGAGGATTGGACAGACCATAGTTCCATAAGATTTGTGGATAACAGTGAAGACATGGGTTGTCTTAAAGAAAAGATCAGCTGCAACTAGAATGACATCCAACCCTTTGATAATGGTAGGTCAGTTATGAAGTACAAGGAAATGGTGTGCCAAGGAGAGTGGAATGTATACAGACAGTTTGCTTGTTAGAGGGTTATCATGGCAATATAGATCTTGACATCTGCTCTAACATAAGGCTACCAAAAGTCATGGTGAACAATCATTTAAAATATTGTGAATATCCAGCTGGTTGGCTGTCATGACAGAGCTGCAACACTTTTTCCCTTAATGGAGGATGAACTTATAGCTGGTTGTGATTCAGTTCTCCCCATTCCCAAATGGGAAAAAAGGTCTGAAGGTCAACTACTGTAATCAAGCCTACTTACATGGACCCAGCTCTTGCTGATAATGGATCTGATCAGTCAAAGAAGGAACCTCCTTTTCAGCACATCTCATAGGAAGGGTGGCATATTTTTCTGGGCGTAGAGTGGAGATTAGAAATATTCTGACTTATATGATAAAGCACTATCCTGCCTGTTTTATGAGCTAGGAATTAAAATGACAATATTATTATCCTAGCATTGTATGACCATGTGGAAAGTTTTTAAGTATTCTGAATTCGTATGATCAATTCAGACTTTGATGGGATGTTCTTCATCTTCAAGTAAATGGTGCCAGTGCTGAAAAACTTCCTTGATAGTCAAAAGGTCTTATTAAGAACATCATTCCTTTCAGCAAAACGGAGCTTCTGGGAAACAAATGCACAAGAGAGGAATTGCCTTCAAACTTTGAAACAGTTTGTAAAAGCATAGCTCCCAAGGAAAAATCAGAAGCAACAGCCTACAAAAGGCAGGGGTGAGTAGGATCTGGATGATGGGCTGAGAAGTGAATTGAAGATAAGCTTGCTGAGCATCAGAATCCCACTTAAAAGAAACTCTTCTTAGTAAAGTTTGTTACTGCAGCAAAACATAGAATAAAATTACAGTAAAAACTAACAAAGCCTAGAAAATAGTATACAGTATAACCCTGACAGTTCAGAGGCAGGGACTGGGAAAATTCCCAGCCAGAATGAATTCTACCTTAGTTGGAGCCATGTTAATTCCTGTATGTGGGATAGAGTATCCCAACATCTACCTTAGTGTAGATGTGATAGCCATGAAGTAATTGAAGAACTGCTTGCACTTGATTAGTAGAACAGGTTCCTCCAAGTGAATCAGTAAATCATCCAAATGCACAACTAAAAAACTCCCCAAATCATTAAAAATATTATTTCAAATTTACTGACCCAAAACACATTATTATGTATTCAAGCTTCCTATAATAAGAATCAAAGGCAGTTAATGGTGACAGTGGTACCTTTTCTGAAAAAGCCCAATGGGAGGCACTCATTCATGATGACTTTCTCTGGGACTGAATGGCGGTATCTCAGTGTCAGATTGCTGGAGGGATGATTGTATAATGAAAAATTGGATGCTGATAATCTTGTAATTGAGTAACCACACAAATATTAAGTCCATGACATACTGTAATATGCAGATTCTCTAGATAATATTAGCATGCTGGTCACAATGGCCAATCTTTCCTGTTTAAGGCTAGCAGCATCAGCATGGCATCACAACAGCGTCTCTTCCTTTCAGGTAGGCAACATTATCAGCATTGTGACACATTGAAAAAGGCAGTATCAATAGAAGTGGACACAACATGTGTTTATCTCATCAGAGTGTGCATATACAGGAACAAGTAGTTCAATTTCTTTTAATGAAATAGGAAAAAGATGTGGGCAGGGAAACAATAGGCAAGGGCTAGAGCAGTTGGCAAGTCAGAATCATACCTTTTATAATACTTCTGTTGTCTGAAAGCTCAAAAAATCTGGGCTCCCAAAGATGTAATGAAAATGGAAATAAATGCCAAAATTTTGGCAGGGCTCAGATGTAAAATTGTTCAATAAAAGGTTAAGCACTGGAAACATAAACAGCCCCATAAGAGAAGAGAAAGTCATAAGCATTTGTGGGAAGACATGGAGGAATATGATGTCATGTGTGTTGAGTCCTTGGTGCTCTCTGAGCTTGGTTGTTTGCTTGCAGACATTTCATTGCCTGACTAGGCAACATCTTCAGTGCTAGGTCTGCAAGCAAACAACCAAGCTCAGAGAGCACCAAGGACTCCACAGTTCAACCCTGAGCTACAGATATTCTCTTCTATTGATGTCACATGTGCAATGACATCATCATGTAAATGACTTCCCTGCCACGGTGCCTGCTGTCTGGAATGGCATTCTCCCAAAGATACATAGGGCTCCAACCTGATGATATTGAGTAAGTCATTGAAGACTGAGCTGTTTTTCCAGGACTTGGAGTAGAGTGGTTGTTAAGCCCATGTAGATTTTCCTGTTTGCTATGTAGGGCTTTTCTTTGGGACACATATGATCTGTACTTTTTTATTTAATTGTTCTTGCTTTTAAGGCATAAGCTGTCCAGAGTCATCTGGGGTTGAGTGGCCTCTAAACCGTACATAAAAATAATGGCCTCTAAACTGTATGTACAAATAATTAAATAAATGACATAATTTGTGTCATTTGTATGATGTCATCATTATTAGATTTATTATTTATTATATATTTTCTATCCCACCTTTATTATTTTTATAAATAAGGTGGAGAACATACCTAATACTCAATCCTCCTCCTATTTTCCCCACAACAAACCTGTGAGGCAAGTTGGGCTGAGAGAGAGTGACTGGCCCAAGGCCACCCAGCCGGCTTTCATGCCTAAGGCGGGACTAGAACTTTCAGTCTCCTGGTTTCTAGACCGTTGCCTTAACCACTAGACCAAACTGGCTCCCACCTTTATTCTTGTATAATTCAGGGTAGCTTACATAATGCTCCCACCTCCTATTTTCCCCACAACAGCAACTTAAGAAACTGACCCTGAGTCACCCAACAGATATCATTTTTAAGAGAGGACTAGAACTCATGGTCTGCCAGTTTCTAGTCCAGTATCTTAACCACTACACCAGACTGGTTCTCATGATGCATGTGATGTCACTACAGCTTGTATTGGATGCCTCTGGAGAAAAGATTCAGAAGAACAGGTTAATAGACACGAGCAAGTGCAAAACCAAGGAGAAGACTGAAAAATTGCAGTACAAGCAGCCAGATAGACAAATGTTAATATGAGGGATTAATAAAATATTGAGTTTAGGTAGACAGCCAGCCAGCCAGCCAGCCAGCCAGCCAGCCAGCCAGCCAGCCAGCCAGCCAGCGTGATTTGGAATGGTGATGATGTGGAAAACATTTTACACAGATTTAGAATACAGAAGCAACCACCTGCTACAATAACAGATTTCATAATGCCATCCCCTCGAGGCTCTGATTGACTTTTGACAGATGGCAGTTGTGCTCAGAGTAGCCTTTCTCCTTGCCTTCATGCTTGCCCTAAGCTGTCCAAGAGAATATTTTCTCTCCCACATGAACCAACATGCTCTTTACCTAAACCACAGCTGCTTCTTGCCCCCCTTCCCTATCTGAAGTCATAAACCAGGGAGCTATGAGATTCTGAAAGACAGTTCAAGGATGCTGCCATTCCCTCGAGCCATCTCCAAGCCACGCTCTGCAAGGATGACTGCTATACTGAACTGTTCATTCTACTTTAATTTCCCCATTTGGTGGTGCAGGAAAGTGAATTAAGGACAAATGAATGGAATTAAATAACATTTCAATCATGGTGGCTCAATACATTACAACAGGATGACTACTTTGTGGCACAATATCAGAGATTTCTTCCCTTTCTTTTGGATCTTTAAAACCCATGACAGAGTGTGGCTAAGGCTGCCCTCCATCATCCACTTGTTTCTTCTAAAAAAGTAAAAATAAACATAATTTGACCTTTAACTGACCAGCATGTGAGACCTTGCCATTCAGGCTTGCTGGAACACCATCTGTACCTAACTTCCAACCTTCTGCTGTGTTTCATTTGTTCCTCAACCTCTTTGCTGGATTTCCTCTTGAATCCTGCTTTTCTTGACCATCTTACTCCTGGCTGTGGCCCACCCAAAGCCCCTATTCTGGTATGGCTAAATATGGACAGGAAGTTCAGGGATTTGAATGCACCAAACAAATGAGGTGGAAGCTGAAAGGATTTACTGAACAGAGGAAAGCAGAATAATTACTAATCTGAAAACTATAATACAGACAGGAAATATTCACAGACAAGAGATCAGATTGGCTCCGACCCTGCTGGTTTTTTGCAAGGCTCTGAAAACATGGTTTAGCCAATAGGCATGGGGACTTGGGAGTGTTGTGGAGCATATGCAGTGGCTGCACCGATCATTCCAATGAATGGGATTACCTCGGCTGTGAGTTTTATGTGCTTTATGATGGTTTTATATGGTTTTATAATGTTCTTTTTCTTGTTTTTAAATCGTCATTTTGTTTGTTTTGCTGTTTTTATATTTGCTTTAATTGTCTGTAAGCCACTCAGAATCATATATGTGAGATGTGTGGCAATAAAAACTTGAAAAATAACTAACTAAATACAGCAAGACATGACAACATTCAACAGAAGAAGACGACTCAAGGACAGACTCCTATGTCTCTTTAGCAGCAGGAAGTACCTGCAGCAGACATTCCTCAGATTATTCTGGCTAGTGAATAGCACCTTCTGGGGGGAGGCCTAAACTGAAGCTCATTGTTGTGAGGTTTCCCCACTTATATAATGTGCCATCACACTTGCTCATTTTTGTAATTAAGCAAGTTTATTGTTTATACTTGTTGCTTCTTAGCTAACAAAAGTTTATTCAAGGCAGCATCAGCAAAATCCTCCCTTCCCAGATGGCTGACTTTGGCAAAGCACTTCTAAGGGGAAAAAAGTAACACTCCTAAATCAGACTGTGTGACAGAAAAAAAGAAAAGGTAATTATGGGAAGCAATGGGGGGAGGGGAGTCCAGAGCTTTGTCTTTTTGAAATCAAGGTCTTACCAACCCATGCCATCACAAGAATATCAAAGAGAAGCCATTTTATACAGGAATGCACCCAGGAAAAAGAGTGTATCACCTAAGCCTCCTTGCCATTAGAGTCACTTCCACAATAGCGCTTTAGCCCCATTCTCTTCCTGCTGGTAGCTGGAACAGAAATAATGGACAGAGAAGGAAATGGTAGGAACAAGTGATCTGTTTCCTTTGTGTAGCTGGTTGGGAGAAAGTGCTGCTGGCAGAAGAGGAGGTTTTTAGGAGAAACCCAAGGAAGGATGGAAACAAAGTTCTAGAAAGCTAAGAGTTGGGGAAACATGTTGGCATAAGCTTCCTTTCCTGTGAATGAAAGGAAGAGCACAATAGAAGGGAAGGGATGGGGCAGGACTGAACTTACAAGTAGAATGACTCCTTTATTCCCACCTAAAAGTGAGCATATCTTCTTTTATCCTTGTTCTTGTATTCATTCTAGGGGCAACTGACAGAAATGCAGTATAGTAAACAAAAGCTTTCTCATGGCCAAAAGGAAGCAGTGTTTTTTTTTTAATATTAGATGTGCTTTCTTTCACAGGGAAGCTCACTGATCTTGTTATGCTATTAAAATCTCAACATAACTGGCCCATAACAAAACCAGTGGGAGCTGAGAACCCAGCAGAATATTCTAGAATTGGCTACGTTGCAGGAATAAACAGGATGCTTGTTATTAATTTATTTATTTGATTTATATGTGTTCTGTACTTTCCCATGATCTGAGCCTAGAGGAAGTTTGCTACAAGTTTAAATAATGTAATATCCCCCAAAACACTTTGTTTTACTCATTGCAATAAGCAGTACCAGAAACATATCCAGAATTTGGGTATTTGAAGCCAAGGCCATATTTGTTTAATGCAAAGAACCGGGTTGGTGCTCTGAGGAGCTATATCGAGTTTCCTGATCTACCAAAGTTTACTAAATATTCAACATCTTTATGATACTGAAAGGAGCCTTGTGGTTGAAAAATACCCGGCAAACTGTAGTGTGTCCTCAGTGTGCCTTTAAAGGCTATTCCAATCACTTGTTCTAAATTGGTCCTTATCATTATGACAATTAGAGACTGTTTAATAAATCTTTGTTTTTAAACAAAGTTTAGTAGAACATTAATACTATTTCTCCTTGATGGGAAAATACTCAGAGGAGGGCTCTGCTTAATTTATGGAAACAGAAAGCTGGCATAAATTGAACAAATTAGTTTATTCATTCACGGTAGAATAGTTGGCTCCAACTCATCTAGTCTTCATTTAAAACTTCTGCAGAACTCTGGGCCCACTTTTTTTTTTAAATCTGGGCAGTGCCCCAGCACTGTGTCCTCCCAAAAGCAGGGGAGGAATCATTTGAGGAGGTAGGGAAAGATTGGACCTATGGATTGATAGGTTTGTCTTGAAATCCAGAGTGATTCTTGCAATAAGACTATGACTGGTTAGAATCAGAGTCACCTTTGAAATAGATCACAGCCTCTTGGGACAAGTGGAGAGATCATGGAGAAGAATACTTAATTTTATTATTTGTAGTACCACATTATTTCCCATAATTTGTCTTTTCCACTGATATGTAAATGTTTCTTGAATGATCTTAGCCTGGCTTACTGATAGTTTTCTTTTAAGCAAAGAACAGTGATTAAGCTGTTATAGGCCCTGCCATCTTCAGTTCCTAACACTCAACTTCCAGAAAGAAACATCATTATTCCTTATTGTCACCCCTTGCTATGTGCAAAAACCCTTTAACATATCTGTCTGAAATCTGTTACAGATATTTCTCATTATAGGAGCCCTTGTAACTGCAAATTTAATCACATTCTTTCTCCAAATGAAAAATATTATGGTTACTTTTATTTTCTAAAAAACTACAAATATTTTAAAGGAGCATAACTTAAAAAGTCCAGTATCAGTCTGATAATCTAAGCCATTCTATAATTTCATTCTGCTATGATGAAAAAGCGCTGGCAAGTGTTTCTGCAAATGGGGAAATGGACCGACCACAAGCTACACCAAATATGCAGTGTTGCTTGTGAAAGACTAGTTTTACTAAAGTTTCACATATATCAGAACTAAAATAAATGGCATCAACTGCGGACACAAATGACAGTATGAAATCCTAAGACTGGAACTGATTCTAGAGTGGTATAGAATTGATTACCTGTATGGAAGCGTGTTTTATTAAAATCTGATAATCCAGGACTTTTTCTTTCCAAAAAGTAAATTCCCAGTACAGTAATTCAGGTTGGCCTGATCAGTCTGCTTTCATTATACTCCCATGTTTAAATAATTTGTATTTATTCAATTTTTTCTCTGTTTTTCCCTTCTCACTTATATATCTCAGTCGGTACCACACACTGAGGTTTTTTTTTTAGAACTACCAATCATATGTAGTAAACTCTGACCTTGTCAAGATGGCCTAGGTCACTGGAACTGTTTAAATGTATTGACACATTGAGACAGCCTGTCCCAACCTTTGGTCCTCCAGATATGTCAGGTTAAATTCCCATCATCCCCAGGTGAGACAGTGGATATTATACTTTGTTATTTCTAGAGGGTGCAAGATTTGGGAAAGCAGTTGCAAACAGGGCCAGCTTTGAATGGGGTTGTATGAAGAAGCTCTGAAGTTTTGCAAGCCTCTTTTTCTGTCAATTGCCATTCACTTTGTTTAGTTTCTTCTTATAACAGTCAAGTGTATTGCAAGTAAATTGGCTCCAGTTTTCTTCTTCCATTTCCTTGCTGCCTTGGTTTCCTTTCCCACCTTCACAGAGGTGAAACACTCCTCAAGTGGATGAAATAAGCTATTTCTGATCCACATATGCACAGCTCATTATATCTTTTGACGACTTTTGTCAGTAATCCATTTCTGTCAACAGTTTTATGCTTCAGTGCACTGTTCATTAAAATTCCATTATAGGGCATTAAAGGTTTGACAGATTTGGGAACTGTCGTCTAATCAGCTCAACATCACCCATTTGCTTTCAAATCTGATATTGTCATCTGTTTTGATGGTGCTGAAAATATTGTTTTCTGTTGTTGCTAGATTGTCCAAGGCAAAACGCTTTGCTGTAACTATAAAATCAGTTTGCTCCTTCATAGTACCAAGTAGAGTCACTTGTCTTGTGTCCATGTTACTATCTTGGCAATGATATGTAAATGGCTTGCCATTCTTCTGGGACATTTTTAAAATGTGTTTTACTTCCCACTCTAGCCTATGTCTTTGGAGTTTTGTGGTGATCTTCCAGTAAGTATTACCTAGGTGTGCCCCTGCTTAGCTTTTCAAGAAGAGCATAGGGGTTGTCACCTAGCTTAGCCAAAACTTGACCTCTTATATAAATGATGGGATCTCCATGTATATTCACTGCACTGAATTCAATGTATATGAATAAATAATACATATAACACATAAGCAAGCAAAAATAACCAAATAAATAAAATAACAAACAGCTCATATTCTTTTCTCCTCTCCTCTCCTCTCCTCTCCTCTCCTCTCCTCTCCTCTCCTCTCCTCTCCTCTCCTCTCCTCTCCTCTCCCACCAGATGCTAGAAAATCAAGAAAGCAAAGCCACAATTGGTGGGGAACAATTTAGCTATGCATTTTAGCAAATACAAGAACTCACACTACTGTAGGATCAAGATTTGTCTCACATCCACAGAAAAGAAATTCACCTTCATAGCTACCCCAAACTATTAGACTCTGCTGTTTTCTCCCCTTTAAAGCCCTAAACCAGAATTAGCAGCCCTATTTGCCAGGCTTTTTGATTCCAATCTTTTTGAGGAGAAATGAAATAAAGATGCTGAACATTTTTCCATATTAGGATTGTAGCTAGCATCTGAGAAATTGAAATGAACCAAAGAAATCCACCTCTCTGGAGAACCTCTGAATACTTTTTCTCTTGTATCAGCTCCCTTCCCCCACTATCACAGCCTGTCTTACACATCCTTCACGTTGGGGCTTCAAAAACCCAAATGATCAAGAGGTCATCTAGTAGCCAAATGATATTTTTTTGTAGTTAATTGTTTTATTGTATTATAAGACACAAATAATACATTATAGAATACATATATTAGATAGGTACAGTGGTATTTGTGCAATAGAAACTAAAAAAATTGACAGTATAATAATTTAGATAGCTTAAACCTATAAAGATAAGAACAATCTCTCTATCAGTGTTAACTATAATTCTGAGATGTTAATGAACATAGGATTGCTTGAATTGTATGATTAAGGCCAAGTGCGGCATTGATAGACTATTAGAAAATGCCTCAAATTATTTTATGATATAATAAGGATTTCTATCTTGACCTTGATTCTTAATAATGAGATCTCCACTGTATTATTATTCATTGTTGTTTATGAATATTAAAAAGAGAAAGAAAAGAAAAAACAGAGAAAAAGAGCAAAAAGCAAAAAATAAAACATAAAACAGCTACTTGGAAAAATAGATACATTCCCACTTCTTCATCCTCTGACCAATTTGCAAATATTGTCCCCCTTAGAAACCATACTGTAATAATGATAATTTAATAATTTATTAAATTTGTGTGCTGCCTGACTCTCAATGACTCTGGGAGGCTTACAACAATCAAACAAAGAAATTACAATAAAATCAATAAAACAAAAGTGATAGATAAAAGATGGCAAGTGCAATGAAGCGAGGGGTCTCACTCTCGCTTGCCAAAGGGCTGGGTGAAGAGCCAGGTCTTCGCCACTCTTCTTAACAACTGCAGAGCAGAGGTTCTAAGGAGGTTCAGGGGGAAATCTCATCCCAGAGGGCAAGTGGTGCTGTAGAGAAGGCACATTTCTGGGGTCCTGAGAGATGACATTGTTTAATCGAAGGAACCTGGAGCATGCCAAACCTGCAGGATTGAATCAGCAGGGCAGTTGCTATGGGAGACAGGCGGTCCTTCAAGTAACCAGGCTCTACACCATGTTAAGTATGTGTATTTGCCTTGCTGTATGCTGTATTGTATATATGGAAGCCATTCTTGCTCCAACTGATCTTTGTAGCGCAGATTGAACAGCCTTACTTCACTTACATTACTATTGCATTCTGTCAGCACCTGTTCATTCAAACATTCACACAATAACAGTCGGGAGGTTGTGTTCCTTTAACTGTTTTAATGAAGTGAAATGAATGGTACAGAGGTAAAGCTGCGAATGGAGAGTTCCCGCTCAAACCTACATTTAAAACTACATTCCCTTAACTGGTTCCCTTTCCCACGAAAGTATGTCACCCCCCCTCCCATCCAGGTGGTGTTTCTGGTGTATCTCAAGCCATTGTCCTTGATGTCTCCCATAGCCATAATAATGCACTTCACACTCCAACCTCACACCCCCTCCCATCTAGCGACACAAAATCTACACCCATTGAGAAGGAAACAATGGCAGATGCTCCGATAAGGGGTTCTGTGAATCCTTTATCGGGGGGATCTGACACATTTTTTAACATTTTAAAGTCCTGGTGTTTGAGAATATTAGAGATGTGACCTCATTTTCAACACATGAGGGAAGCAATATATTGTTTCTGTACTAGGCAAGGAAAGTTATTTGTGAATAGCCTTAATCCATATGATTTTTTTTTTCCTTTTTGATATTTGGAATTAGTAATGGAACAAGAAGATATCCTTTGTTGTAATCAGTGCCAGAAAGATCAGTTTACCATCAACAATGGAAACAAACTGAATAGCTATCCCTATGGCTTGCCTATTGTGTGAATTGGGCATTGTTGTTGTTTATTCATTTAGTCGCTTCCAACTCTTTGTGACTTCATGGACCAGCCCACGCCAGAGCTTCCTGTCGGTCATCAACACACCCAGCTCCCCCAGGGACGAGTGTCATGTCCCCCATTGCGATGCATACATGCATCACAACGGGGAACATGCCTTTCCGGAGAAGGGAAGGAAAGAGGAAGGAATTAGTGATAATCCTTTAAGCACTAAAAGACAAATACCAATAAAGGACAAAGGAGCCATACCTTTGCCCTGACCCGAGAAGCCATCATCCTATCTCCCTGACATCTCTGCATTACCCCGGGCGACACACCTGCGCCGGACACAGGAAGAGGACAGAGGTGATCAGCGCTAATCCCCCTGATCCCCCATCGAGACTTCGGAATCGCACCCTGATCACCCATCAAGACTCCAGGATCAGGACTTTGGGACAATGGGGGGTGGAGAAGGACCAGGTCCGCACCGCGGGTATTTACCGGCTACCTCGCACGCCATGTGCTCATTCCCGTCTTTTTCTGTGTATGCATTCTATTCCTAATAAACCGGAAATCCTTAGCCCTGACTAAGTGAGTCTGTGTCTCTTTGGGAATAAGGCAACCATCACAACGAGTCCGTCACCTCTAGAATATCATCCATCCACCTTGTCCTTGGTCGGCCCCTCTTCCTTTTGCCGTCCACTCTCCCTAGCATCAGTATCTTCTCCAGGGTGTCCTGACT
Organism: Candoia aspera; assembly: GCF_035149785.1. NCBI lineage: Eukaryota > Metazoa > Chordata > Lepidosauria > Squamata > Candoiidae > Candoia > Candoia aspera. The sequence goes on along the minus strand of NC_086155.1, from coordinate 123,543,452 downwards.
TCTCATTATGTGGCCAAAGTATTTCAGTTTTGCCTTTAATATCATTCCCTCAAGTGAGCAGTCTGGCTTTATTTCCTGGAGGATGGACTGGTTTGATCTTCTTGCAGTCCAAGGTACTCTCAGGATTTCCCTCCAACACCACAGTTCAAAAGCATCGATCTTCCTTCTCTCAGCCTTCCTCATGGTCCAGCTCTCACAGCCATATGTTACTACGGGGAACACCATTGCTTTAACTATACGGACCTTTGCTGTCAGCGTGATGTCTCTGCTCTTAACTATTTTATCGAGATTTGTCATTGCTCTTCTCCCAAGGATTAAGCGTCTTCTGATTTCCTGACTGCAGTCAGCATCTGCAGTAATCTTCGCACCTAGAAATACAAAGTCTTTCACTGCTTCTACATTTTCTCCCTCTATTTGCCAGTTATCAATCAAGCTGGTTGCCATAATCTTGGTTTTTTTGAGGTTTAGCTGCAAGCCAGCTTTTGCACTTTCTTCTTTCACCTTCATCATAAGGCTCCTCAGTTCCTCTTTGCTTTCAGCCATCAAAGTGGTATCATGGGCATATCTGAGATTGTTAATGTTTCTTCCAGAGATTTTAACTCCAGCCTTGGATTCCTCAAGCCCAGCTTGTCGCATGATGTGTTCCGCATACAAGTTGAATAGGTAGGGTGAGAGTATACAGCCCCGCCATACTCCTTTCCCAATCCTAAACCACTCCGTTGTTCCATGGTCTGTTCTTACTGTTGCTACTTGGTCGTTATACAGATTCTTCAGGAGGCATACAAGATGACTTGGTATCCCCATACCACTAAGAACTTGCCACAATTTGTTATGGTCCACACAGTCAAAGGCTTTAGAATAGTCAATAAAACAGAAATAGATGTTTTTCTGAAACTCCCTGGCTTTTTCCATTATCCAGCGGATATTGGCAATTTGGTCCCTAGGTCCTCTGCCTTTTCTAAACCCAGCTTGTACATCTGGCAATTCTCGCTCCATGAATTGCTGAAGTCTGCCTTGCAGGATCTTGAGCATTACCTTACTGGCATGTGAATTGAGTGCCACAGTTCGATAGTCTGAACATTCTTTAGTGTTTCCCTTTTTTGGTATGGGGATATAAGTTGATTTTTTCCAGTCTGAAGGCCATTCTTGTGTTTTCCAAATTTGCTGGCATATAGCATGCATTACCTTGACAGCATCATCTTGCAAGATTTTGAACAGTTCAGCTGGGATGCCGTCATCTCCTGCTGCCTTGTTATTAGCAATGCTTCTGAAGGCCCATTCAACCTCACTCTTCAGGATGTCTGGCTCTAGCTCAGTGACCACACCGTCAAAGCTATCCCCGATATTGTTATCCTTCCTATACAGGTCTTCTGTATATTCTTGCCACCTTTTCTTGATCTCTTCTTCTTCTGTTAGGTCCTTGCCATCTTTGGTTTTGATCATACCCATTTTGGCTTGGAATTTACCTCCGATGTTTCTAATTTTCTGGAAGAGGGCTCTTGTCCTTCCTATTCTATTGTCTTCTTCCACTTCCACACATTGCTGGTTTAAAAATAATTCCTTATCTCTTCTGGCTAACCTCTGGAATTTTGCATGTAATTGGGCATATCTCCCCCTATCACTGTTGCCTTTTGCTTTCCTTCTTTCTTGGGCTACTTCTAGTGTCTCAGCAGACAGCCATTTTGCCTTCTTGGTTTTCTCTTTCTTTGGGATGTATTTTGTTGCTGCCTCCTGAACAATGTTGCGAACTTCTGTCCATAGTTCTTCCGGGACCCTATCTACTAAGTCCAGTCCCTTAAATCTCTTCTTCACCTCCACTGCATATTCCTTAGGGATATTAGTGAGCTCATATCTAGCTGATCTGTGGGTCTTCCCTAATCTCTTTAGTCTGATCCTAAATTGTGCAAGAAGAAGTTTGTGATCTGAACTACAGTCAGCTCCAGGTCTTGTTTTTACCGACTGTATGGATGTCCGCCACCTTTGGCTGCAAAGGATGTAGTCAATCTGATTTCAGTGTTGTCCATCTGGTGAAGTCCATGTATAAAGCCGTCTCTTAGGTTGTTGGAAGAGAGTGTTTGTTATGCAGAGTGAGTTGTCTTGGCAAAATTCTATCAGCCTATGTCCTGCTTTGTTTTGTTCTCCCAGGCCATGCTTACCTGTAATTCCAGGTGTCATTTGACTGCCCACCTTAGCATTCCAGTCTCCTGTGATGAAAATAATGTCTCTTTTAGGTGTGTTGTCCAGTAGGTGCTGCAGGTCCTCATAGAACTGCTCTACTTCAGCTTCTTCAGCATCTGTGGTTGGGGCGTATATTTGGATCACTGTGATGTTAGATGGCTTGCCCTGAATTCGAATTGAGATCATTCTATCGTTTTTTGGATTGTATCCAAGCACTGCTTTAGCCACTTTACTATTAATTATGAAGGCTACTCCATTTCTTCTGTGGTTCTCTTGTCCACAGTAGTAGATCTGGTGATCATTTGATGTGAAGTGGCCCATTCCAGTCCATTTCAGTTCACTGACGCCCAAAATGTCTATCTTTAATCTTGACATCTCACCAATAACCACATCCAATTTGCCCTGGCTCATAGATCTTACATTCTAGGTTCCAATGGTGTTTTGATCCTTAGAACATCGGATTCGCCATTCACCACCAGCACCGTTGGCCGCTAGCCATTCTTTCGGCTTTGAGCTTGCTGCGTCATCACGTCTGGGGCTAGTTGAGCTCATCCTCTGTTCCTCCCCAGTAGCATTTTGACCATCTTCTGACCTGGGGGTCTCATCTTCCGATGGTATACCGACATATCTGTTTGTACCGATCCATTGAGTTTTCACGGCGAGAATACTGGGGTGGGTTGCCATTACCTTCCCCAGGGATCGCATTTAGTCTGACCTCTCTGTCATGACCTTCCCGTCTTGGGTGGCCCTTCATGGTTTAGCTCATGGCATCATTGAGGTGCTCAAGCTCCAGCACCACGACAAGGTAACGATCCTTTGCTGAAGGAATTGGGCATTATGCACAGCATAATGATGGTTAAGTATGTACTGGAACAAAGGTGAGGTGTGTATAATGTGTACTCATTCCAAGTCATCAAAAATGTTCTTTGAGGAGTTGTATTCAGCTCCCACTCTGCTTTTCAGTGTGAAGTGGTTTGTGTGATTTTATGTGCTTTTATCAGTTTCTTATTATTTATATTTTATTTTTTAGTAGCCATCTCAAATGCCCTCTGAACAGAAAAGGATGATGATATCCATAACACAGGGGACTTCATTATTAAATATGAATTAAAAGAGAGCTCCAGGCTTATTTATATGTATGTGAAATTATTTGCATTGAGGAATGCTAGACATGTCTTCTGGAACGTACATGTGCTCTGGTAAGCTGCTTTAAGATGCTACTTTGAGGAAAATGTCAAGACAGATGTGAAACATTATAGATTACTATCCCATTACAGGAACAAAATGTTTTCCTCTTTAGTCGGTAAGAAAATTACTGTTTTGAGAGCCTAGGTTTCAGAGTAGGCTCATAGAATACTTTCTTATCACAAAGGAGACAAAAGGGAGGGCTTGAACCCTCTGCAGAAAGTTTAATAGCTCTCTATTTTGTGAGAGTAACTACTCTGTGATATAAGTTATACAATAAGAATTGGAAGCAACATAGAGAGCCTATTATGAGTGCTGTACTTTAAAGAAGGAAGCACACTATATTTAATTCTTCTTGTTCATGCAGTTCAAAGCCTGAAAGGGGTTTCTGGTGTGTGTTTGTATGTGTGTGTGTTTGTGTGTCTGTGTGTCTGTCTGTCTGTCTGTCTATGTGTATGTATTGGCTGTTGTTGTTTTTATCCAGCACATGCTTATAGTGTTTGCAACTGAGTCTCTGTGCATAGGAGGCTGAATAATCTACAGTACTGGGTGTTGTAGAGGTTAATAAAGAGAAGAGAGATCCTCTGCCATAAGCAAAGAACATTACTTTGTGGCCACTGAACTGAGGAGTGAGGCAAGTGGTTAATATTTAGTAAAGGCGCTGCATGTTGCAAGTGGATCGCAATGCCCATGGTGGCTAATATCACTAATTCACACTTTCTGAACAATTTGCTTGTGATGATTGCCTTACTCCAAATAAAACTCTCAGACTCAAAATCACAATTCAGGTTCTGGGTTTATTTAGAAAAGAGTGCAAACAGGTAAAAAGCTGAGAATGAGAAAAGCGCGCCTAAACTCAAACTAAATAGCATCGTTTCAAACATCAGCCCACCCCCTCCTTCGCATCCAGTACAACCCCACATTCCCAGGTGCTCCTAACGAGCTCTGCTGATCAACGGGCAAAAAGACCTTGACATTTCAGAGATAGCCTCCCTGGCACAGTCCAGCACGTCCCGAGTACAAGGCTTTCAGCAGCACCCTCCCAGCCAGGACACGTATCAGCACCTTGGCAAGCGAACCGTTATGATGTATAAACACCGCAACGGTGAACATGACATTGCTCGCTGTTCCACAGGATTCATTTCCTTCCCCTCACTTACAGTACGAGGACAGCAGCTGTACATTCTGAGCCTTCTCTCTACTCTCCCCATTAACTGCTTTGGCCAACCAGTGGGAAAAGAACATCACTGTTATGCTCATGTAATACAAAGATGGACTACAGTGCCAGTCTATAACTAACTATGACAAACATTCCAGAAATGAGATGAATGAAACTTGCAAGAAAATGGAATGGAAGTAGGTTTTCTTGTGGTGGTGTTGGTGGCAGTGATGGTGGCAGTGGTAGGTTTAAAGTAGTATGGCATGCCAACACTTTTTTTTTAAAAGAACCCATGCACATCTCAAGCAAAGTCTGTTTTAGCCTCATTAAATAACCAGTCTAGTAAAGGCTTGTTTTCCTGTTTCTCATTAACTCTTTAAATCCAACTAGCATGGAACTAAACTCTTGCACTTCTGATTTATTTAGTTTTGAGATAGATAGAGCTTCAGGATTAAAAGCATGTCTCCAAACATCCACTGTGCAGATTTAAACCAGTCTGACCATGACGTTTTTTTCATGGCAGGCATTTCCCGCAAAGTAACCTGCTAATTTTACTTTTCAAGAACACGATTTTTTTTGTTGTTCTCATGGTCAAGCCCTGGTTCACTTGAATATCTGCTTTTATGAGTAGTTTATGAGTGCAATGTAGGATTGAAGAAGGAATATGGAAACTTTTTTTTTTTTCATCTAGAAGACAAAGTATAAAGACAAAATAAATAGGCCTAACATGGCAATGCTCAAGAACCTATTATGGGCAGGAGCCATCAATATGTTTCATGCAGCCATAGCTTAAAATATTTCAAAATCTTGTGCACATCTTCTTAAAGATAAATCTTAATGAATTCTATTCAGTGTCCTGGAAATATATGCACATGTCACAGAAACAGCATATCAAGTTGCAAGCTGTTAACAAAAGTCAAAATGACCTTTCAAAACTCTGCAGCCTCTTGATCGGTAGTTATGAATTCCAACAAGTAAGCTCTAATACAATCAGAAAGCCAACACAGAAATAATAATCAGTTACTCCTCCATATATCCACAAGTCCTTCCAAACAATACACTCTGAGTACCAATTTCAGAAGAATAACATGCAGGGGAAATTATTTCTAGTCCACTATTATTCTGAAAAGCATTTCTTGTCCCCAAAAAGTAATGAATTATGATATTGGCTGATTTGCTGATTTGATTCAATACACAGAGTTTGTCCAAATTTGTATCACCATTTTTGCTTTGCTCTGCTGCGTCCATCCAGCCAAAGGGGGAGTGCAAAATATGGCATGCAGCGGCAGCCCAACCCCATTCTCATCTCCATCTTGATGCATTTTCTGTCCATGGCAAGGAAGCAAAACACAATCAACCAGGCCATTCATATGATAGAGAGGCAAACCATCACCACTTAGAACAGCCAGAACTACTGAAGAGGAAATAATTGGAGTTCCCTCTCATTGGAAACCACCTGTCCTACAGCGCCAAAGAAAATACTGTGGAACTATCATTATAGTGTTTCTTTTGGAACAGGAGCTGAGCCAGTTAACCTGAAAAATTAGTTGGTTCATTTTCCTAAACTTGCTGGATTTGGAAGCAATGACTACATGGCATGAGTACTTAAGGCTTTATTCCAAGGCTCTTAAAAAAATTAATATAATAATTTGAAATAGCAATTAAAGAATATTCAAGAATACTGGAGAATACAATAAGACAAAGAAAGAAAGACCTTACACCCATGTGCCAGTTAGGGAACCCCAGAGAGATGATGGCTGGTGGGCCCCTTGAAAGCCAGCAAAAGTGCAGCAACCTCCTGGTTAGATTTGCATTGAAGTTCCATCCCATGGGGATTTGTGAGTAATTTATATAGGCTCTGAACCACCATTATATGCACCCCTTTTTGATGGTCTCATCTCACTGGAGTTTGCCAAGGACAAATTCATCTTATTTTGTGTTTAGAATGCTGTGTCTAATTCTGACAAAATGAGAGCATCAAAGTTAGGGAGTATTTGTTTATGTTAGGTGGCAATGGGACCATCTCAAGGTTTGAGAGGGTTTGTTTATATCAGGTAGTGATGAGACCATTTCAAAGGTAAGGAGGATCTGTTTCCCAAGGTTTTTGGATTGATGATGAGAAAGATTATCCTACTTTACCCAGGTGTTCACCAAGGAAAGGGCAAAACAAAGTATAATCCAAATAGAACTCTTTAGTGATTAAAATAAATGCTTGTTTGATTCTTTATTACATATTCAACCATTATACAGGAATATAAAGTTCTATGTACCATGCACAAAGGGAAAGAGGTACACACCACTATCCACTTCCTCCTTGCCAATCTTCTGGTAAAAACTTCAGCACTATAGCACAGCAGCACTCCCTTGAAGATAGTCCCAAGCCAGACGGAGGAGGTGGTGTACAGACTAATCTGCATTTCTTCAGTGAAATATTCTTTTCATCCCCCCGCCCAGTTCACAAAACAGACACTGATTTTACATGAGTTTCTGCTCTAGTACTTGCTTATGTCTGAAACACTCACATTATCAATGCCAATAGAAATTGGTTGTGGAAAGTGACTTTAAGAATGGAGTATCTTTTGGATTTTTTGGAATAGAAGCACTTAGGTTCACTGTACATACTCATGGTTGGGTTCTCAGGGCTTTTGGAGATACTGATCTGACACTGATACTATTCTACCAGAGCCCAGGGAACCCAACAGTGTAATATCTTGTGTCCCATTTGGAAGATCTTTTGGTTAACACTGCTTGATTTAAATATGGATTACCTCTGAGTACATGGCAAACGTTATTCATTTAAACTTGAACTATAGAATTATGAATTATAAAAAGCCTTCAGGCAGGGGCTTCTTTTGGATTACAAAGCAGAGATTAATCTTTTATGCTTGCTATGCAGTGTTCTATGTAGATTAGGTCTTTTTTTAAAAGTATTCTCATTAGGGAGATACTTAAATAATATTACCAAAGTAAATGACAGTGTGAACTGTGATATCTGATGTATCATTTAACATCTAGTTAGTGTGGAATTTTATGAAGCATCACGTTTTTCCATTAAAAAGGTTTTTTTAAGACAAAAGTTCTCAAGTGCACATTTTCAAAGCTTTTGCTCTCTTTGGTAGACAGTATCTATTCTATTTCAGCATAATGACAAAGAACTATTAGAGGGCAGGGAGGTTTCTCCAGATAGTAAATAAACAAGTTCAGTTTCCTTTGTGAAACAATTGTAGAGCAAATCACTCTATCATTGTTATGTACAGTATTTAGCAGTGCAGATAATTTGTCATTTTAATCAGCGTTGACACTTGAAAATAATTATACCTTCTAAAACGGAAAATGCAATTGGCTGCATTCAAACTTTGCGATGAAACAAGCAGTGGTTTGCTTTAAATGTAGTCTATTAAATAAGCCACAGAGGTTGAGTTCATACGATGCTGTAAATCATAAACCATTGCTTGCAAACTTCATTGACTTGGCTACATACTCAGAACATGCTAATATAAGCCAAACAAAATTCAGTTATGTCTTGCTGCAGTAAATACATCTTTCCACATTGGTGAACGATTAATAGGCAATGTTAAACTGTGGAATGAATCATTACCACACATATATATGGAGGAAAATAAAATCTATGGAACTTTACTATGATGTAGGCACACTTATAATACACTTGCTTACCAACCATTCATTTAGTGACCATTTGAAGTTGCAATGGCACTGAATGAGCGGTACTTACAACCAGTCCTCAAAGTTCTGGCTGTCATACCACCCCTGTAGCCACGTGATTGTGATCTGGGTGCTAGGCAACCAGCTCACATTTATGATGGTTGCAGTGCCCCACCATCTTGTCATCACCATTTGTGACCTTCCCTGCCAGCTTCCCACAAGCAAAGTCAGTGGGGAAGCTGGCAGGGAAGGTCACAAGTTGCTTGGGTAAGTCTCCCTCACACACCAGCAGCCACTCCCAGGCCCCAAAATGCTTGTGCATGCCTCTGCAGCCACCAAGGCACCCTCCTTCACCTGGCAGAGGCAAACACAGTTATCCCAGAGCTCCCTGGGACTTGCAACATCCTGCCGGCTTCCCCACTGACTTTGGTTGTGGGATGCTAGCAGGAAGTTGCAAGGAGGCCCTCACTTAATAACCTGTGAGTCTCACTTAATGACAGCAATGGGGACTGCTGGGATTGCTGTTGCTAAGCAATCACATAACGCTTTATGACTGCATTATTTAGCGACAGAAATTCTGGACCCAGTTACCATTGTCAAGTCAGGACAACCTGTAGATGTTCTGACATTCTCTGAGATAGAAATTTTTTGTTGTTTATTCGTTTAGTCTCTTCCGACTCTTCATGACTTCATGGACCAGCCCACACCAGAGCTTCCTGTCGGTCGTCAACACCCCCAGCTCCCCCAGGGACAAGTCCATCACCTCTAGAATATCATCCATCCATCTTGCCCTTGGTCGGCCCCCCTTCCTTTTGCCTTCCACTCTCCCTAGCATCAGCATCTTTTCCAGGGTGTCCTGTCTTCTCATTATGTGGCCAAAGTATTTCAGTTTTGCCTTTAATATCATTCCCTCAAGTGAGCAGTCTGGCTTTATTTCCTGGAGGATGGACTGGTTTGATCTTCTTGCAGTCCAAGGCACTCTCAGAATTTTCCTCCAACACCACAGTTCAAAAGCACCGATCTTCCTTCTCTCAGCCTTCCTCATGGTCCAGCTCTCGCAGTGTAATGGTTGCCTATTCCAATAAAAGGAGTCTCATCAGTAATTACTAGAGAAAACTGATTTATTGAATGCAAAGTACGAAGAAAGCTGAGAATGAGCAAAAGCGCGCCAAATACAAACTAAAAACCCTCGCTTCAAAACCACCCCCGCCCTTCCTCCCTCCTAGCAACCACCCCCTCCCAGGTGTTAGCAACCATTACCCACATCGGCCTGAGAAAGCAACCTTGAACAGAGTCAGTAACCCAAACATACATTCCACAGTTGCAGTAAGAAGATTACAGCCTGGCATGGCTGGAAATTTCCAACCCGCAAACACGGGTTAGAAAAGTGACATGCGAAACGTTACGATGTTACAGAACATTGAAACGATGAACATGACATATTGCCCCCCCTAAAAAATGCAAAACCAAGGAACAGGCTTATCAGGATAGGCAGTATGAAAACGGGTAAGGAAATTCGATTTATTTGGAACAGAATGCAAACACCGAAAAAGACGAGAATGAACATGCAGCAGGCCTGGTGACTATATATACACATGGGGCGGTCCCCGCCCCCCCCTTCCCACCCTCCGTTGTTCCTTGAGTCACCCTGGAATGCTCGATGGGTGACCCTGGGGCGAGATTGGGGTTAAGGTTGGCAGTTGGTTGTTGGCCGTCTGCTTCCCGGGTCTTGGCGCCTCGCAGAGCCATTCGAAGTTCCTTCTCTCCTTCCTCCCCTGGAAAGGCATGACCTCCGTTGCGATGCGTTTTTGGATTGCAATGAGGTCGTGACATACTGCACCCCAAGGAGACTCTAAGGCGCGGGGTTGACATGATATCCCCTCGCCAGCAACAGCAGCCACCGCCGCCGCCGCCAATTCGCGCTGCTCCTACAAGCGCCCGGCCCCGCCTCGTGCCGCCCCGAGCCTCGCGGCGATGCCTCCGTCTCTCCCCCATCTTCGTGGCCTCTGCATCCACACCGGTTCAGGGGTGGGCTGGTTTGTCAACGGGCCTCGGTGCGCTCTGCCTTCCGTTGCTTTCTCCTCCTGCACTTCGCCGTGGTTCTTGTCTCCGATACAAATGGGGTAGGGAACGAGCTACGGTGTGCTCGGCCCTCCGCCGCTGCCTCCTCCTGCGCTCTGCTTAGCCGCTGAAGCCAGCGTGTTTCCATGGCGCCAAGTCTTGCGCCCGCTCGGACGCCGCCCGTGGTCTGGCCGCTCCACTTCCGACCTCCAGCTCTCGGGTTTGTGTCTTTGTTGCTGACGCTCACCTGGCAACCCTCCGGTAGCTCTGAGAGTCCTGCAGCACCCGGTCGCCTCCCCTTCCTCCTCCGAAACCAATCCTGGATCCTCCTGGGCTACCTGCCCCTCTAGGAGTCTGATCCCTCAGCGATCGCTCGGGCCGCGGGGTAGGACGACTTGCCACCGTGTCTCCGTTAGCCACCTCTCCGTGGGTCGAGTTGTTCTGTCGCCAGCCTGAGTTCCTCACAGATGTCGTCTCTGGATAGATGCTGGCAGGAAGCTGGGATTCTCAGCTTTATGTAACGGTTGCCTATTCCAATAAAAGGAGTCTCATCAGTAATTACTAGAGAAAACTGATTTATTGAATTAATAGTATGCAAAGTACGAAGAAAGCTGAGAATGAGCAAAAGCGCGCCAAATACAAACTAAAAACCCTCGCTTCAAAACCAGCTCCGCCCTTCCTCCCTCCTAGCAACCAGCCCCTCCCAGGTGTTAGCAACCATTACCCACATCGGCCTGAGAAAGCAACCTTGAACAGAGTCAGTAACCCAAACATACATTCCACAGTTGCAGTAAGAAGATTACAGCCTGGCATGGCTGGAAATTTCCAACCCACAAACACGGGTTAGAAAAGTGACATGCGAAACATTACGATGTTACAGAACATTGAAACGATGAACATGACACGCAGCCATATGTTACTACGGGGAACACCATTGCTTTAACTATGCGGACCTTTGTTGTCAGTGTGATGTCTCTGCTCTTAATTATTTTATTGAGATTTGTCATTGCTCTTCTTCCAAGGATTAAGCGTCTTCTGATTTCCTGACTGCAGTCAGCATCTGCAGTAATCTTTGCACCTAGAAATACAAAGTCTTTCACTGCTTCTACATTTTCTCCCTCTATTTGCCAGTTATCAATCAAGCTGGTTGCCATAATCTTGGTTTTTTTGAGGTTTAGCTGCAAGCCAGCTTTTGCACTTTCTTCTTTCACCTTCATCATAAGGCTCCTCAGTTCCTCTTCACTTTCAGCCATCAAAGTGGTATCATGGGCATATCTGAGATTGTTAATGTTTCTTCCAGAGATTTTAACTCCAGCCTTGGATTCCTCAAGCCCAGCTTGTCGCATGATGTGTTCTGCGTACAAGTTGAATAGGTAGGGTGAGAGTATACAGCCCCGCCATACTCCTTTCCCAATCTTAAACCAATCCATTGTTCCGTGGTCTGTTCTTACTGTTGCTACTTGGTCGTTATACAGATTCTTCAGGAGGCAGACAAGATGACTTGGTATCCCCATACCACTAAGAACTTGCCACATTGTGTTATGGTCCACACAGTCAAAGGCTTTAGAAGAGTCAATAAAACAGAAATAGATGTTTTTCTGAAACTCCCTGGCTTTTTCCATTATCCAGCGGATATTGGCAATTTGGTCCCTAGTTCCTCTGCCTTTTCTAAACCCAGCTTGTACATCTGGCAATTCTCGCTCCATGAATTGCTGAAGTCTACCTTGCAGGATCTTGAGCATTACCTTACTGGCATGTGAAATGAGTGCCACTGTTCGATAGTTTGAACATTCTTTAGTGTTTCCCTTTTTTGGTATGGGGATATAAGTTGATTTTTTCCAATCTGATGGCCATTCTTGTGTTTTCCAAATTTGCTGGCATATAGCATGCATTACCTTGACAGCATCATCTTGCAAGTTCTTGAACAGTTCAGTTGGGATGCCGTCTTCTCCTGCTGCCTTGTTATTAGCAATGCTTCTGAAGGCCCATTCAACCTCACTTGTCAGGATGTCTGGCTCTAGCTCACTGACCACACCGTCAAAGCTATCCCCAATATTGTTATCCTTCCTATTCAGGTCTTCTGTATATTCTTGCCACCTTTTCTTGATCTCTTCTTCTTCTGTTAGGTCCTTGCCATCTTTGGTTTTGATCATACCCATTTTTGCCTGGAATGTACCTCCAATGTTTCTAATTTTCTGGAAGAGGTCTCTTGTCCTTCCTATTCTATTGTCTTCTTCCACTTCCGAGCATTGCTGGTTTAAAAATAATTCCTTATCTCTTCTGGCTAACCTCTGGAATTTTGTATTTAATTGGGCATATCTCCCCCTATCACTGTTGCCTTTTGCTTTCCTTCTTTCTTGGGCTACTTCTAGTGTCTCAGCAGACAGCCATTTTGCCTTCTTGGTTTTCTCTTACTTTGGGATGTATTTTGTTGCCGCCTCCTGAACAATGTTGCAAACTTCTGTCCAGAGTTCTTCCGGGACCCTATCTACTAAGTCCAGTCCCTTAAATCTCTTCTTCACCTCCACTGCATATTCCTTAGGAATATTAGTGAGCTCATATCTAGCTGATCTGTGGGTCTTCCCTAATCTCTTTAGTCTGATCCTACATTGTGCAAGAAGAAGTTCGTGATCTGAACTACAGTCAGCTCCAGGTCTTGTTTTTACCAACTGTATAGATGTCCGCCACCTTTGGCTGCAAAGGATGTAGTCAATCTGATTTCGATGTCCATCTGGTGAAGTCCATGTATAAAGCCGTTTCTTAGGTTGTTGGAAGAGAGTGTTTGTTATGCAGAGTGAGTTGTCTTGGCAAAATTCTATCAGCCTATGTCCTGCTTTGTTTTGTTCTCCCAGGCCATGCTTACCTGTAATTCCAGGTGTCATTTGACTGCCCACCTTAGCATTCCAGTCTCCTGTGATGAAAATAACATCTCTTTTAGGCGTGTTGTCCAGTAGGTGCTGCAGATCCTCATAGAACTGCTCTACTTCAGCTTCTTCAGCATCTGTGGTTGGGGAATGTATTTGGATCACTGTGATGTTAGATGGCTTGCCCTGAATTCGAATTGAGATCATTCTATCGTTTTTTGGATTGTATCCAAGCACTGCTTTAGCCCGTTTACTATTAATTATGAAGGCTACTCCATTTCTTCTGTGGTCCTCTTGTCCACAGTAGTAGATCTGGTGATCATTTGATGTGAAGTGGCCCATTCCAGTCCATTTCAGTTCACTGACGTCCAAAATGTCTATCTTTAATCTTGACATCTCACCAATAACCACATCCAATTTGCCCTGGCTCATAGATCTTACATTCCAGGTTCCAATGGTGTGTTGATCCTTAGAACATTGGATTCGCCGTTCACCACCAGCACTGTCGGCCGCTAGCCGTCCTTTCGGCTTTGAGCTAGCTGCGTCATCACGTCTGGGGCTACTTGAACTCATCCTCTGTTTCTCCCCAGTAGCATTTTGACCATCTTCTGACCTGGGGGTCTCATCTTCCGATGGTATACCAACATATCTCTGGTTGTACTGATCCATTGAGTTTTCACGGCAAGAATACTGGGGAGGGTTGCCATTACCTTCCCCAGGGATCGCATTTAGTCTGACCTCTCTGACATGACCTTCCCATTTTGGGTGGCCCTTCACGGTTTCGCTCATGGCATCATTGAGGTGCTCAAGCTCCAACACCACAACAAGGTAACGATCCTTTGCTGAAGGAGATAGAAATTGCAGGATGTGAAATATACTGTATTGTTTTCGACTCCTTGGAATATACACTTCACAGTACATACTGTACATCCTACTCATCATAAAAGTTACTTGGTCAATGTCATGAGTGCTGTTGAGCTGAAGTCATCAGCGCAATGGCACACATGACAATAGCAAGGAAACAGGGGAAGGGGCTCAAGATAAGTAGCCATCAACTCACAACGACTGAAGGTCAAGAAACAATAGCTAAACGGATCGCGGAGCACACCCAAGCCATTAGCGCTAATACAACGGAGATCGCCCAGCTGACAGCAATCACCGGAGGAATAGAGAAACCGATGATGGGCGATCCCGGAACGCCAGCGGGGCCTCGCAACCCCTCACCCACCGGCAGGTCAACGTGTTGGACAAAGGGGGGTGATGTGACCGCGAGTGAGGGGGCGCTGACCGGCGCGGGGTATTTAAACCCCGCACCGGCGCGCTCCTGTCACTCTCAGCTTTTTTCCGATGCTGTACCTGCGCTGTGAATAAACCAGAGCCTGTTCCACCGAACCAGTGTCTGAGCATTCAGAGGTAGGCAGCGCATGACATAAAGCTGAGAGTCATAAACTCAGCCTCGCCGAGCCCCACCGGACGACAACGAGCCGCGGGAGGAATAGACGGCGAGAAGACCAGAAAAATGAAGCCGGAGCAACGCGGACAAGGAGGGCGAGCCGCACGGCGAGAAACAGAGGAGGACCGACCGAGGCCAGAGGCACCGCGGACTCCCGGAGCCATGGACGCCCACCCGACCCGACCTGAGCCTCAGCTCCAACCCCAAGGGGAGATGGCGACGGAGGCAACCCGACCGCGGGAGGGAGCAACATACCTTCCGAAACCAGCGGAGGACCCCGCGCCCCACATCGCACCCCAGCAACGGGCGTGGAGCGACAGCCCAACGGCGGTCAGCACGGAGGAGGACGATGGAGACACCCAGCAGATGGCGGAGGAAGCGGACCAACGGCCGAGAGAGATTGAACCCCGCCGGCAACCCACCCCCGCCGACACACCGACGGCGCCGGCCCCAGCGGAGGCGCGGACCGTGGACGAGGAAGCACGAGCTGAACTCGCGGCCATGCGGACACAACTGGAGGAACTCCGGACCATGCTTCAGTCGCTCATGCCCCCCGCGCCGCCCAACGACGTCCCCGCACAGGCCCACACCCCGAGCGAAGCACCGAACCCCCACGGGCCAAATGAAGGTCAGCAGACGGCCCAGGCGGACGACACCACAGGCCGGGAAGCGAGAGGAAGGGCCGCGCAAAACGCCCGGGCCCCAAAGGACTTCCCCATCTTCTTTGATGGGAACCCCACGAAACTGTCGTTCTTTATAACGAACGCCAGGGAGTTCATGGGGAGGCACGGACACTCCTACGACTCCGAAGCGGACAAAATCGCCGCCGTGGCGATCAAATTACAAGACAGGGTGGCGGACTGGTACGTCCAACTGTACGAGTCCAGCTCCCCCGCCCTCGCCAACTTCCCCGCCTTCATCGATGAGATGAAAAACTACTTCGAAGACCCACTAGCCAAAGTGAGGGCGAAAAGCGCACTCCAAAGACTTAAACAGGGCACACGCACTGTCCCAGACTATGCCCTTGAGTTCAAAGCCCTCGCGGGGAAGGTCAGCGACTGGTCCGAGACCACCCTGCTGGAAATGTTCAAAAGGAAGCTCAACCGCGACGTACTCCAATGGGCCCTCTACCGCGACGACCCAGAAACGTTACACGGGTGGATCCACCTCGCGGGGAAAGCCGAACACGCGCACCGCACCTTCCTCATGACAACCACGGAAGACACGAACTATACCTGCAAAAAGGTACCCGCACCACACGTGGGGACGGCCGGCCCCACATACCCAAAGAAGAAATTCAATCGGGAGCCCTGCGGGAGGTGTGGCAAACTAGGGCACAGGACGGCAGATTGCTTCGCCAACCGACTGCCGACCAGTGCGCCTAAACCCACCCCGAAAACTAGCCCCAAACCACCTAACCCGGTGCCGCCCCCTCACCGCCGAATGACCGTAGCCACAGCGACACCAGAGGAAGGCTGGGACGCCTACTGGGGGGAAGAGGACAACGTAGACCCAGACCAGCCGGCGGGAAAAGCTCCCCGCCTGCCCTGAAACGCGTTGCAAGGCAGGCGGTGGGACAACAGCGCGGACCACCTCGACGGAACGGCGAAAGCTCCGTAATAATGGCAGCAATTAAACTCTCTGCCGGCAACGGAGCCACCACGGCCGCGGCACTAGTGGACTCGGGGTGCTCAAAAAACCTCATCCACCCCGACTTAGTCGCCAAACTCGACCTCCGCTGCTTCCCCCTCCCCATGCCGTTGGCATTCCACCAGCTGGACGGCTCTACAGCGGGAGGGAAACCAGCTACGATGCAAACCGAGCCGGTCACCCTGCAAATGGGCACTCACACTGAACGCACATCGTTCGTCGTCACTCACATCGGACGGCCCATTGCAGTCCTGGGAATGCCATGGCTCGCGACAAACAACCCGCGCATCAACTGGGAGACCCGCACCTTCACATTTGGCGACGGCGAGTATCGGGCACCAGTTCCAGCGGGCAGAACCAACCCCACTGTGGGACGAGTGGAGGCGACTACACAGGACAACGCCGCTACCATAGCAGACCTACCGGAACAATACGCCGACTTCTCCGAGGTCTTCGGAGAGGCGGAAGCTGACCAATACCCCCCCACCGCAAGACGGATTGCCGGATCGACCTGCTGCCCGACGTCCCCTTACCTAGACCGAAGATCTACTCGATGACCCCGAAGGAGATGGCAACCCTCCGGGAGTTCATCGATAAAAACCTAGACAGGGGATTCATAGAGCCAGCATGCTCACCGGTCGGAGCCCCCGTCTTATTCCGGGAGAAGAAAGACGGCACCCTACGGCTCTGCACCGACTACCGGGGCCTAAACGCGGCTTCCCTGTCCAACAAATACCCCTTACCCCTGGTGAAGGACATGCTCGCCCACCTGTCCACGGGCAAAGTCTTTTCCAAATTGGACCTTCGCGAGGTGTACTATCGCATCCGAATCAGGGAGGGGGACGAATGGAAGACTGCGTTCAACTGCCCCCTAGGCGCCTTCCAGTACAAAGTGCTGCCGTTCGGACTCGCGTGGGCCCCTGGGGTGTTTATGCAGCTCATCAATGAGGTACTGCATGAACACCTGTTCAAAGGGGTCCTTGTCTACATAGACGACGTCCTTATCTACACTAAAACGCACGAGGAACATGTGACCCTAGTCAGGCAAGTCCTCGACAAGCTCAGAAGGGCGCAGCTCTATGCCAAACCTACAAAGTGCGAATTTCATAAAGCGTGCCTAGACTACCTGGGGTACCGAATCTCCGGGGACGGCATAGAAATGGACCCCGCAAAAGTCGAGGCGGTGCTAAACTGGGAGCGCCCCCGCAACAGACGCCAACTCCAGAGCTTCCTCGGCTTCGCGAATTTTTACAGGTCGTTCACCCGGGGGTTCGCAGAGATAGCCCTCCCCCTAACGGACCTCCTCAAAACCAAAGGGGTGGGGGACACCCGACGCGCCAAGAACCCGGGCACAGTATTGAATTGGACTCCCGCGTGCCAGACCGCATTCAACAAGCTGAAAGCGCTGTTCACCACGGAGCCAATCCTCGCGCACCCGGACCCAGAACGGCCGTTCGTGGTCCAAGCCGACACCTCAGACTTCTCCCTGGGGGCCATCCTACTCCAAAAGGACCCCACGGGACTCCTGAAACCATGCGCCTACCTGTCGAGGAAGTTGTCCGAGACAGAAAGGTGATGGCACGTCTGGGAGAAAGAAGCCTTCGCGGTAAAATCGGCGCTAGAAACATGGTGACACCTACTCGAGGGAGCCACCCAACCATTCGAGGTCTGGACCGACCACCGGAACCTCGAGGCCCTCCGAACGCCCAGACGCCTCAGCCCAAAACAGGTCCAATGGGCCCAATTCTTCAGCCGCTTTAATTTCCAGCTGAACTTCATGCCGGGCAAAAAGAACTTCCTGGCCGACACCCTCTCCCGACTGCCCCAAGACGAAGAGCCCACCCCAGACACCATTGGGACGGTCCTATCCGCCTCGCAACTGGGGATGGCCGTGACCACCCGCAGCGGCGCTCGGAGACAGCTCGACTCTACGGCGCAACCGACGGCGGGACAACCTGCGACCAGACGAAGCCAACCGCAACTACCAGGGGGAATACGCACGGACATCGCCGCCGCCCTCAAAACCGATCCCTGGTTCCTGGCAAACCCCGACAAGGTAACGATGGCACAGGACCTGGCATGGGGGGAAGGTAGAATCTATGTCCCGGACTCGCAACGCCAAGCGATCCTGCATAGGTCACACGACGCCAAGCAAGCGGGACACTTTGGGTTCCTCAAGACCCTACACCTAACACGGCGTCAATTCCGGTGGCCCGCACTCAGGCGAGACGCGAAAGCGTACATAGCGTCCTGCCCAACGTGCGCTAGGGCCAAACGGGCACCAGGCAAACCCACGGGGCTATTACAACGGGTGGCAGAACCCTCCCGCCCATGGGAGGAAATCTCTATGGATTTTATAGTGGACCTCCCACCCAGCCAGAAGAGAACGGCCATTTGGGTGGTGAAGGATTACTTCTCGAAACAGGCCCACTTCATCCCCTGCACGTCGGTCCCGTCCGCACAACAACTAGCCAAACTCTTCCTCATCCACGTGTACAGGCTACACGGATGTCCCGCACGTGTGGTGACCGACAGGGGCACACAGTTCACCTCTAAATTCTGGCGGGCCTTCCTAAAGCTGACGGGGACCCAACAGGCCCTATCCACTGCCTGGCACCCCCAGACGGACGGAGCCACAGAGGTCCTCAATGCCACCCTAGAGCAATTCATACGCTCATATACCAACTATCACCAAGACGACTGGGCTGAACTGCTCCCATTCGCCGAAGTCGCATACAACAACGCCGTCCACACGAGCACGGGGAAAACTCCGTTCGAGGTAGTCTCGGGGCGCGATTTCGTCCCCATACCGGAGCTACCTCAACCCCCGGAACCCCAGGTGGACGCTAGCGACTGGGGACGGAAGATCGCGGAATCATGGCCAATAATCACGGTGGCGCTGAAGGATGCACAGGCAGCCTACAAAGAGCAGGCCGACAAGCACCGGCGCCAACAACCGACGTTCCAGGCGGGGGATATGGTCTACCTATCCACCAAATTCCTAAAGTCACCCCAACCCTCGAAAAAACTGGGGCATAAGTACATCGGGCCGTTCCGAGTCACGCAAATAGTGAACCCGGTGGCAATACACTTGGACCTGCCACACAACCTACGGAGACTCCACCCGGTGTTCCACACCAGCCTCCTGAAACCGGCAACCACCTCTCGATGGCACCCAAGCACGCCACAGCCCTCACCGGTGATGATCGACGGGCAACATCACTTTGACGTAAGGGACATACTCGACTCCCGCAAGCAACGAGGAACTCTACACTATTTGGTCAGGTGGAAACACTTCCCCCAGCCGGAATGGGTGGCGGCGCACAACGTGAACGCGCCTGACCTGACCCGGGCTTTTCACCGGGCATACCCCGACAAGCCAAAACCAAGGTTAGCAAGCCGTCCCCTGCAAAACCCCTCCCCCGCGGGGCCCCCCCGCCTACCGTGCCCCAAGGGAAAGGGCCCCCCCAAGCCCGCGACTTGGGTGGACCTCCCCCCCCCGGGACTCACTCCCCCCGCCCCGGGCCCATGAGGCAGTAACAAGCGTTCGCCAGCACCCTCCCCCCGCCCCGGGCCCACGGGGGAGTGGCAAGCAAGTCAACAGGGCAACCTGGGGGCAACGCCCAGGAGCACAAATAACAAAGGCGACGCACTTTGAATAAAAAAGAAGGGCCCTACCTGGAGCTGATAAGCACCCGACCAGCCACGCCTCTCTCCTCGCCGAACTGAGCCAAACAAACAGGGTGTGGCCGGAGCATGCGCACGCCAGGGCGGGACCTGGGCATGCATACTAAGGACACACCCTGGGAAGGCACGTGGTAGAGGGAGGAGCAAAGGGAGGGGCGAGAACTACTCCGGCGGGAAATTAAAAAAAAAAAAAAAGTTCCGTTTGACAGCTCCACGGAAAAAAAAACAAAAAAAAAACCCAGAAAACCGGGGGGGAGCACTATTCGGACAGGGGGCAGTATGTCATGAGTGCCGTTGAGCTGAAGTCATCAGCGCAATGGCACACATGACAATAGCAAGGAAACAGGGGAAGGGGCTCAAGATAAGTAGCCATCAACTCACAACGACTGAAGGTCAAGAAACAATAGCTAAACGGATCGTGGAGCACACCCAAGCCATTAGCGTTAATACAACGGAGATCGCCCAGCTGACAGCAATCACCGGAGGAATAGAGAAACCGATGATGGGTGATCCCGGAACGCCAGCGGGGCCTCGCAACCCCTCACCCACCGGCAGGTCAACGTGTTGGACAAAGGGGGGTGACGTGACCCCGAGTGAGGGGGCGCTGACCGGCGCGGGGTATTTAAACCCCACACCGGCGCGCTCCTGTCACTCTCAGCTTTTTTCCGATGCTGTACCTGCGCTGTGAATAAACCAGAGCCTGTTCCACCGAACCAGTGTCTGAGCATTATTCAGAGGTAGGCAGCGCATGACAGTCAATGCTATAATGTAGATTTGGGAAGCCTAGTATCCATAGCCTCAGGCATCAATCTGATTATACTGCAAAAATGTGTGACCCTTTGTTTTGTCCCCACAACGTCCCTTAGGCAATATAGGTGTATTAATCTTCCATAAAGCTTGACATAACACATCCTTTTTCTTAAGTCCCTCAAACATGGGAAAAAAAACTTGCACACTTTTTGGATTCCACTCCTTGTGTCATCACCATAATGTTGGACATACTCCATGCAGCTCTTGGAGGGCAAAATTAAAATGACTAAAAAGTGAGGCCTCCAGCTCAAAAAAGTTGGTATAATGAAAACATCACCGAGATCTGTTTCAGTCAGTGCCCATAAACAATATTTTCTTGTTTTATTCATTCTTCTGCCTTCTAGGCTCAAGTAGCTCATGTACTTCTCAAGGCTCTACAAGGGGCTTAAAGATGGTTGGCAGGAATTCAAATAAAATTTGCTGGCTGCTGTTTGAAATGCATCTGGTTTCTGTGTTTCTTTTCCCAACCTCTAGGCAAGGATCTGAATTCTGTTGTAGTGACAGACATTTTCTGGATGCTACTGATGTCAGTTGATTTGATAAAGTGTTGTTAAATGCATCTGCACTGATAATAGCAGAATTAGAGCCAGAGACTAGCATAACTCTTCTTTCTCCCAGTCCTGAGGCTTTATTATGTTCCTGCTTCACATAACATAGAACAGATGTCATCTAAATTTGGAACATTTCTGCAAAACTTTCTAGATTGTCAAACAATGTCAAACAATCAATCTAGGCATTTGTAGCAACAGCCCTAGTGAAGGAAATCAGCTAATGTTGTGCCCTCAACTTAAAGACCAACATTATGATGCTATTGATAGGATCAAATATTCAGGTTCAGAATATTTCAGCAGCTGTCTGTATCTGGCTTTTCTTTCTATACACTTCTAGCACACAAATTTATGACAGGAGAGGAACATACAAAGAGAGAGAATAAGAGATGCTCTGAGGTGGTCCAAGTGACCACAGAGAAGAACACAACTAGAGGAGTATATTAGTTAATGGAACCTAAATGGGATAAAGAACATAAAACAAAGAACAAAAATTGACCAAAGAGTCCAATCAGTAGCCAATGGGAAGCCTGCATACATGACATGAGCAGAGTAGAACCCAGGTATTCATGAGGGCTATGCATGCTTGAGGGAGCCAGTTTGGTGTAGTGGTTAAGGCACCAAGCTAGAAACCAGGAGACCGGGAATTCTAGTCCCACCTGAGGCATGAATGCAGCAGGGTGATCTTGGGCCAGTCTCTCTCAGCCCTAGGAAGGAGGCAATGGCAAACCACTTCTGAAATCTTGCCAAGAAAACTGCAGGGACTTGTCCAGATAGTCACCAGGAGTCAACACTGACTCAAAGGAACAGAATAATAATAATAATAATAATAATAATAATAATAATAATAATAATAATGATGATGATGATGATGCATGCTTGAAAATTATGATGTAGTTCAGACCTCCTTTGACCACAACAAAAATCATTCAAGCAGTCCATTAAAGTGGTGGCTGCTTTAAGGAGCCAGCTTTTGTTCACCCTCACATGGAAGCCTGAAAGAGCAGAGGCTGCTTCAAAAATAATTTAGAAGTATTTTGGAGCCCACACAAGTAGATATTTATTTCATTTTAGCCTATTATTTTATTCTTAGAAATAAATCCCAAAGTGGGGAATAATATACAAATTAATTAAAAATGAACAGCAGTTCAATAAAATCCTCTGAAAAGAACATTCTTGAAACCTGTATTAAGGTAATTTATTTTTATAGTAATTTTATTAAAAATTACAGTTAAATAGATAAAAACCAATACAAACTAAAAGAAAAAATAGAAAGTGCAGAAAAGAAAAAAATAGAAAAATAGAAAAGAAAGAAAAGAAAGAAAAAAATAAGAATATAGTAAAGAAAAAGGAATATATAAATGACTTCTCCCTTCATCACAATGTGTAAACAATTTTAGTAACTTATCACCTCTTAAAATACAACAAATGATCTCTTCTTCCTAATAGCTGAAAAGCAGTTAACAAGCAATTTCTGAAAGTAATTAGAAAAGGAAATAAGCGAACCCAGTGTCCTTCTGAAGGCGCTGACTATGCTTTGAGAAAAAGATGTCTATTCCCTCATCTCCCAGAGCTCTAAACCCACTGGAGACTGCTGTCTTGCAATTTCCTCACAAGGAACAACTGCATGGAGCACTTGTGGGCAATCTCAAGTCCTCTATTTGTCTGGAGAAGAATTACAAAGAGTTGGTCTACTTGCCGGCTCTCCATTCCACTACAGTCATCAGCTCTGGTTTTAGCTGAGCTATCTTCAGTTTGTCATTTCTTCCCCAGAGGTCCCCAAAATCTCTATTTAACTAATTTAGAAGGCTTCCTTTGCACTTTTTAAAAAACCTCTTTTGAGATGTGATGACCAGAAGAACGCTATTCCAAGCCCATTCACAGCATAAATGTACTGGTAGCTTTCTTTTCTGTTTCCTCCTGATGATCACCAGCATGGCATTTACTTTGTTTCAGGGTAAAAACATACTGGGTATCAATTTATACATTATCATGTGGAGCTGACTCTGTGTTTTTTTTTTTTCTTTAGGAGAAATGCACATTGTCTCCATCCATACTGAGTTCCCTCTGTGGGTTGCCATATTCATTCTGCTAATAGCCTCCCCCTCTTCTCTGCCACTGAATGTGAATTAAAAGAAGAAAGAGGAGCTCTACTGCTGTGTTAAAGGGCTTTAAAAAAAAGCTTAATATCAATTCCAGTCTATGTGTAAAAGTTTATGGCTAAAGCTTTTGAGTTAAAATGTGGTTATATTTAGAGGTGTAAGTATCAAGAGGCTTAAAGTTTTAAGATTACAGGAAATGCCACTCAGATATAATATACTGTATAGCCATAATAAGGGTTTATGCTCCCACTCTGATGATGTTTTAGAAGGCATTGAAAACCTGGTTATTTGTTTTCCCAGGCCTTGGGGTAGGGTGAAGGTGAGATTTAGTTTTGTCCCATAGGATTCTTTTTTTCTTTTTCCCCGGGTGCACATCTCTTTATTCTTTCATTTTACTCTAGATTTTATAAAGCACCCAGAGTCATTGGGAGTTGGGCATTTTTAAAATCTATGTAAATAAATAAATAAAAAAAAGATAAAGATAAATGCTAAAAAGAGAGTGGCTATCATAACTTACATTCATCTCCCTCAACAAGTTCACAAGGATTGTAGATTGATGAGAATGACGATTTCTCAACAGCTGCAATTCCCAAGATTCCGCAGGCTGTTTAATCTAGTAATGTGTCATTTCTATTAGACAGCTTGCCTTTGACTGGGATGCTAGAAGCCACATCCCCCATAATAGTCAGGTTTTTTGAGTGAAATTAAATACAAATAATTACTCTTCATATACCATTTAGTGGCAACGTTTGCAGTGGTGTTGAAAGCTAAGGCTTTTGATAAATGCACATGGATGCAGCCCCAGATTATGAACTTCCAATTTAGCCCACTGGATCTTTAGCTCATTTCATACACTACAAAGAACAAGGATGAATTTGTTTTTTTCTTTGAAAACTGTATTGGGTTTCAGTAAGAAGCAGTGATGCATACTAGAAAGTAATGATGAAGAAAGTGATGTATACTACAAAGTTTTCCATGACTGTATGAGCCAGCAGGAAATGGATCCTGATGGTAGTATGCTAGAACACCCATATTTATTGTAACTAATGAATATGTCTGTACTTTAACAGTTATAAGTAGCCTTCTGCATTATTCAGAGTATGGAAACCGGGGTTAAATACTTATGCCTTCCTGAATGTCTGCATCTCTCAGGCATTCCACAACGGTACTTTTAAATTGGTCAGTCTAAAGACTTGACTGGAAGTTTTTGTCTTAATGCTCCCTTTGATCTAGGAACCTTTTTAATACTTTGGTAATGCTTAGCCAGCCAACCTGCCTTAACTCAGAGTTTGTGACTCAAATCCTTAGCCAATCTATTGCACTCTTTCTTTTAATATCATCCTGTGAACATGTAGAGATATGACTGCGATGTAGCCTTGGCTGAATTGATAAGGGCCTTGAGTGTAGTAACTCAGCAAAGTTTGAATAGGAGACTTGACATGGACAAATGGCCCCTCCAGGTTTTGCTTGGTTTTCTGACTGTTTCTTTTGAACTCTTCCTGCAATCTTCATCTCCTCTGGTGTTCAACCCACATTCTCAAGATCATCTTGTTTAGATTGACCTAATGCCTTTTCTGCTGCAAATCTTGATATATAAAACACAAAGTAAAACTTCACAGCATGTGAGCTGCTCTTTGTTTAATTATGACACCCTCTATACCAGCATGGCTATCCAAACTTCCATTTTTTCCAGAACTTCCAGAAAGAGCCTCACTTTATAAGCATTGTTGTACCATGGAACTCTGAATTTTGGTAGCCTATTATCCCAAATACATATGGGGCAACCATCACTCTTAGTGGGACCAGGATATTAAGCTTCTGGACTTCAAACTTGGTAGCTTTGCCTCCACTGAAAGGAATTGGAGTTGGAGTATTGTACTAGATATCTCAGGAGGCTGAACCAAGTACAGCCCCAAATGTTCCTTTCCCCCTTCCTCCTTATCTCTCCCTTAATTCCACTGTCCATTTTATAATTGTTATTTTTCTCAGTTTAGTCAGAGTTTCCACTCCAAATTACATGCTTGAATTGCAATTTATACTTCCATGGATCAGCTCAAGAACCCTAAACATGACTTACTATCAACACAAGGCCTGTCTGTATGGGTCCAAGATTAACACATGTTACTGGAAGCTGATAGGTTACACCCACTGTAGTAATTTAGAATTAAAATCCTTTGGCTTCCATCATCTACTAAATGAGGTAAATATAATTAACCTTGGTATTAACCTCCTCCTGATAGTGCTCAAAATCTATTCATTCTGCTTTTTGCATGGTCCACCCTGGCATTGTTGAAACCTTTAGATATGCAAAAACCACCCTACCTTTTCTCTAGCATCTTTGCTCTTCCTTACTTGATTAACTGTAACTTCTAGTCTCTATCAGTACTGGCTCCATCTTTGTTTTTAGAGATGGGGGACGCGGTGGCGCTGCGGGTTAAACCGCTGAGCTGTCGATCGGAAGGTCGGCGGTTCGAAACCGCGCGGCGGGGTGAGCTCCTGTTGTTAATCCCAGCTCCTGCACACCAAGCAGTTCGAAAACATGCAAATGTGAGTAGATTAATTGGTACCGCTTCGGCGGGAAGGTAACGGCGTTCCGTGAGTCATGCTGGCCACATGACCCGGAAGTGTCCTATGGACAACGCCGGCTCCAAGGCTTAGAAACGGAGATGAGCACCGCCCCCTAGAGTTGGACTCGACTGGACTTTACGTCAAGGGAAACCTTTACCTTTACCTATCAGACTAATGTTAGGAAAGGAGTGTTTTACTAAACTGTAAGTTGTGATAAAAATAAAGCTTATCATGTTTACTCAAAGGATTTGTTGGAGCTAATTTTCCCACTTTCATCTAGTACAGTAAATAATCTCTAAGTCTGGGGCCCTTCACAGACATGTGAAATTTAATATCTGTTCATATGAATGTAGACTCTTTTTAAATTGTAAATTGGAATTCCTATCCTGCAACAGAAGAATTACTGAAAATGAAAGCTATGTCAAGAGTAAGGCTGTCAGGGATTTACTTGGAAAACAGTTTCTCCCTAGGAAACCTGTTCTTTTTAATTTAGCTCCATGGATCAAAATACAGACACAGAGACAGAATTAAAACATTGATCATGGCTACTCTTTAATGGATCTCACTCTGTACCACTTCATGCAGGCTTATACTTCTAATGTGAGATCTGTTCAAATTCACTGTGAACTTAATAGGAGAAGCATGATCAGTTTCTTAATGATAATTCCATGGATTATCAATTTTGAGATAGTTGGGGAGATTATAGAAGAGGGTGGCTCATTGACAGGAATACAATTAGTGCTTCTAAAGGTTTTGTTTTGTTTATGGATATGGCAAAAGCTTATCTGAGAGATCTCAAATTTCTGCAGAACCATGATTCTCCAATGAAAAGGTATTATACCAGTCTTCTCCATCCTCAGTCCCTCCACATGGTTTGGGCTACAATTCCAAGAATTCCAGCCAATAGGGATTCCCCCTGGGAAACTGGACTTTCTCCTAGGTAATGGTCTATAAAATTACACCCTAAGGATATTTAGATATCAGGACAATAAAATTATTTATTTACACATATTTGTATGCTGGCTACTTGCCAAAACATCTCTGGAGCCCTAAAGACATTGCACATAAACACTTTTTGAATTAAACCAGAATGAATGAAAATGAACATGAACTTAATATTAAAAAGTCATGAAATCTGCACCATTAATTCCAAACCTCCTAAAGTTAATTCTAGCATATAACTGTCCTTCTTATCTTATGTGTTCATCAAATTGATACTTTTAAAGTGTATCTCTTCCTATAGGGGAAAATGCTGATGGCTACTTTTAAGGTTGGCAATTGGTAATCAGGTCTTTAAAATATATGATGTTGTTGTTGTTTATTCGTTCAGTCGCTTCCGACTCTTCATGACATCATGGACCAGCCCACGCCAGAGCTTCCTGTTGGTCGTCAACACCCCCAGCTCCCCCAGGGACGAATCCATCACCTCTAGAATATCATCTATCCATCTTGCCCTTGGTCAGCCCGGCTTCCTTTTGCCTTCCACTTTCCCAAGCATCAGCATCTTCCCCAGGGTGTCCTGACTTCTCATTATGTGGCCAAAGTATTTCAGTTTTGCCTTTAATATCATTCCCTCAAGTGAGCAGTCTGGCTTTATTTCCTGGAGGATGGACTGGTTTGATCTTCTTGCAGTCCAAGGCACTCTCAGAATTTTCCTCCAACACCACAGTTCAAAAGCATCGATCTTCCTTCGCTCAGCCTTCCTTATGGTCCAGCTCTCGCAGCCATATGTTACTACAGGGAACACCATTGCTTTAACTATGCGGGCCTTTGTTGTCAGTGTGATGTCTCTGCTCTTAACTGTTTTACTGAGATTTGTCATTGCTCTTCTCCCAAGGATTAAACGTCTTCTGATTTCTTGACTGCAGTCAGCATCTGCAGTAATCTTCGCACCTAGAAATACAAAGTCTTTCACTGCCTCTACGTTTTCTCCCTCTATTTGCCAGTTATCAATCAAGCTGGTTGCCATAATCTTGGTTTTTTTTGAGGTTTAGCTGCAAGCCAGCTTTTGCACTTTCTTCTTTCACCTTCATCATAAGGCTCCGCAGTTCCTCCTTGCTTTTAGCCATCAAAGTGGTATCATGGGCATATCTGAGATTGTTAATGTTTCTTCCAGCAATTTTAACTCCAGCCTTGGATTCCTCAAGCCCAGCTTGTCGCATGATGTGTTCTGCATACAAGTTGAATAGGTAGGGTGAGAGTATACAGCCCTGCCGTACTCCTTTCCCAATCTTAAACCAGTCCGTTGTTCCGTGGTCTGTTCTTACTGTTGCTACTTGGTCGTTATAGAGAGTCTTCAGGAGGCAGACAAGATGGTATCCCTATACCGCTAAGAACTTGCCACAGTTTGTTATGGTCCACACAGTCAAAGGCTTTAGAAGAGTCAATAAAACAGAAATAGATGTTTTTCTGAAACTCCCTGGCTTTTTCCATTATCCAGCGGATATTGACAATTTGGTCCCTAGTTCCTCTGCCTTTTCTTAAACCAGCTTGTACATCTGGCAATTCTCGCTCCATGAATTGCTGAAGTCTACCTTGCAGGATCTTGAGCATTACCTTACTGGCATGTGAAATGAGTGCCACTGTTCGATAGTTTGAACATTCTTTAGTGTTTCCCTTTTTTGGTATGGGGATATAAGTTGATTTTTTCCAGTCTGATGGCCATTCTTGTGTTTTCCAAATTTGCTGGCATATAGCATGCATTACCTTGACAGCATCATCTTGCAAGCTTTTGAACAGTTCAGCTGGGATGCCGTCATCTCCTGCTGCCTTGTTATTAGCAATGCTTCTGAAGGCCCATTCAACCTCACTCTTCAGGATGTCTGGCTCCAGCTCACTGACCACACCGTCAAAGCTATCCCCGATATTGTTATCCTTCCTATACAGGTCTTCCGTATATTCTTGCCACCTTTTCTTGATCTCTTCTTCTTCTGTTAGGTCCTTGCCATCTTTGTTTTTGATCATACCCATTTTTGCCTGGAATGTACCTCCAATGTTTCTAATTTTCTGGAAGAGGTCTCTTGTCCTTCCTATTCTATTGTCTTCTTCCACTTCTGAGCATTGCTGGTTTAAAAATAATTCCTTATCTCTTCTGGCTAACCTCTGGAATTTTGCATTTAATTGGGCATATCTCCCCCTATCACTGTGTCATGCACTGCCTACCGCAGAGTAAAACACTGACGCTGATTCATATGAGAGCAGGTTCAGGTTTATTTCTTACGTAGTAACAGGTGCGAAAAAAGCTGAGAGTGAGGAGAGCGCGCCGGTGCGGGGTTTAAATATCCCGCGCCGGTCAGCGCTCCCTCACCCTGGGTTACGTCATCCCCCCTTTGTCCTGCATGCTGTCTTGCCGGTAGGTGAAGTGTTGTGAGGCTCCAGCGGGTGCC
The DNA here is from genome assembly GCF_035149785.1 of Candoia aspera. Lineage (NCBI taxonomy): Eukaryota > Metazoa > Chordata > Lepidosauria > Squamata > Candoiidae > Candoia > Candoia aspera. The sequence goes on along the minus strand of NC_086155.1, from coordinate 123,514,138 downwards.
CTGGGATTGCCCATCATCGGTTTCCTCATTCAGCTGGTGATTGCTGTCAGCTGGGCGATCTCCGTTGCGCTTGTGCTAACAGCTTGGGTGTGCCTCGCGATCCTCCTATCCTTTGTCTTTTCTTCTCTCTCTTTTGTGTTTTGATGGCTGCATGCTCCGGCTAGGGTCTGTGGTTTTTGTTGTGCGTGCTATGCTTATCTTGAGCCCCTTCGTCTGTTTCCTCGTTATTGTCATGTGTGCCGTTGTGCTGATGTCTTCAGCTCAACGGCACTCATGACATACTGCCCCCTGTCCGAATAGTGCCCCCCCCCGGCCTTCCGGTTTTTTTTTTTTTTTTTTCCAGGCGAGCTGTCAAAATGGTTTTTTTTTTTTTTTAATTTACCGCCGGAGTGATTTCGCCCCTCCCTTTGTTTCGCCTACCTCGTGTCCATCTAGGGTGTGTTCTCAGTGCGCATGCCCTGGCCACACCCTGGGCGTGCGCATGCTCCAGCCACACCCTGCTTGTTCGGCTCAGTTTGGCGAGGAAAGTGGCGTGGCTGGTCGGGTGCTGTTCAGCTCCAGGTAGGGCCCTTATCTTTTGTTTCAAGTGCGTCGTCATTGTTGTGTGTGCATCCTGGGCGTTGCCCCCAGGCATGCACGGGTGACCATTGTCACTCCCTCGTGGGCCCGGGGTGGGGGGAGGGTGAGTCCCGGGGGGGGAGGTCTACCCAAGTCGCGGCTTGGGGGACCCTTTCCCCTGGGGGCACGGCTGGTGGGGGGGGGCCCGCGGGGAAAAAAGTGTTCAGGGGCCGGTTTGGCTTGTCGCCCCTTTGGCTTGTCGGGGTACGTCCGGTGGAATGCCCGGGTCAGGTCTGGCGCCTGGACATGTTGCGCCGCCACCCATTCTGGGTGGGGGAAGTGTTTCCACCTTACTAAGTATTGTAATGTTCCCCGTTGACGGCGAGAGTCGAGTATGTCTCTTACTTCAAAATGTTGTTGGCCGTCGATCATCACTGGGGAGGGCAGTGGCGTGTTCGGGTGCCATCGAGAGGTGGTTGCAGGTTTCAGGAGGCTGGTGTGGAATACCGGGTGGAGTCTCCGTAGATTGTGCGGCTGGTCCAGGCGTATTGCCACCGGGTTCACTATCTGTGTTACTCGAAGCGGCCCAATATACTTAGGCCCCAGTTTTTTTGAGGGTTGAGGTGACTTCAGGAATTTGGTGGATAGGTAGACCATATCCCCTGCCTGGAACGTCGGTTGTAGGCCGCCTGTGCTTCCTTCAGCGCTGCCGTGATTATTGGCCACGATTCCGCAATCTTCTGTCCCCAGTCACTAGCATCCACTTGGGGTCCCGGGGGTTGTGGTAGCTCCGGTATGGGGACGAAGTCGCGCCCCGAGACTACTTCGAACGGGGTTTTCCCCGTGCTCGTGTGGACAGCGTTATTATATGCGACTTCCGCGAACGGGAGCAGTTCGACCCAGTCGTCTTGGTGGTAGTTTGTGTATGAACGTATGAATTGTTCTAGGGTGCCATTGAGGACCTCAGTGGCTCCATCTGTCTGGGGGTGCCAGGCAGTGGATAGGGCCTGTTGGGTCCCCGTCAGCTTTAGGAAGGCCCGCCAGAATTTAGAAGTGAATTGTGTGCCCCTGTCAGTCACCACACGTGCGGGACATCCGTGTAACCTGTACACGTGTATCAGGAAGAGTTTGGCTAGTTGTTGGGCGGACGGGACCGATGAGCAGGGGATGAAGTGGGCTTGTTTCAAAAAGTAGTCTTTCACCACCCAAATGGCCATTTTCTTCTGGCTGGGTGGGAGATCTACTATGAAATCCATGGAGATTTCCTCCCATGGGCGGGAGGGCTCCGCCACCTTTTGTAAAAGTCCCGGGGGCTTACCTGGTGCCCGTTTGGCCCTGGCGCATGTCGGGCAGGACGCTACATAGGCTTTCACGTCCCGTCTCAGCGCGGGCCACCAGAATTGGCGTCGTGTGAGGTGCAGGGTCTTCAGGAACCCGAAGTGTCCCGCTTGCTTGGCGTCGTGGGATCTGCGCAAGATCGCCTGGCGTTGCGAGTCTGGGACATATATTCTGCCTTCCCCCCATGCCAGGTCCTGTGCCATCGTCACCTTGTCGGGGTTTGCTAGGAGCCAAGGGTCGGTTTTGAGGGCGGCAGTGAGGTCTGCGCGTATCCCCCCTGGCAGTTGTGGTTGGCGCCGTCTGGTTACCGGTTGCCCCACCGTCGGTTGTGCCGTGGGGCTGGGCTGTTTCCGAGCGCCGCTCCGGGTGGTCACCGCCATCCCCAGCTGGGAAGTGGATAGGACCGTCCCGATCATGTCTGGGGCGGGCTCCTCGTCTTGGGGCAGTCGGGAGAGGGCGTCAGCTAGGAAGTTCTTTTTGCCCGGCATAAACTTCAGCTGAAAGTTGAAGCGGCTGAAGAATTGGGCCCATCTGACCTGTTTTGGGCTGAGGCGTCTGGGCGTTCGGAGGGCCTCGAGGTTCCGGTGGTCAGTCCAGACCTCGAATGGTTGGGTGGCGCCTTCCAGTAGGTGCCTCCATGTTTCCAACGCCGATTTCACCGCGAAGGCTTCCTTCTCCCAGACGTGCCAGCGCCTTTCTGTCTCAGAGAATTTCTTCGACAGGTAGGCGCATGGTTTTAGGACTCCTGTGGGGTCTTTTTGGAGTAGGATGGCCCCCAGGGAGAAGTCTGAGGCGTCGGCTTGGACCACGAACGACCGTTCTGGGTCCGGGTGCGCGAGGATTGGCTCCGTGGTGAACAGCGCTTTCAGCCTGTTGAATGCGGTTTGGCACGCGGGAGTCCAATTCAGTACTGTGCCCGGGTTCTTGGCGCGTCGTGTGTCCCCCACCCCTTTAGTCTTGAGGAGGTCTGTTAGGGGGAGGGCTATCTCCGCGAACCCCCGTGCGAATGACCTGTAAAAATTCGCAAAGCCGAGGAAGCTCTGGAGTTGGCGCCTGTTACGGGGGCGCTCCGAGTTCACCACTGCCTCGACTTTTGCGGGGTCCATCTCTATGCCTTCCCCGGAGATTCGGTACCCCAGGTAGTCTAGGCGTGCTTTATGGAATTCGCACTTTGAGGGTTTGGCATAGAGTTTCGCCCTTTTTAGCTTGTCGAGGACTTGTCTGACTAGGGTCACGTGTTCCTCGTGCGTTTTGGAGTAGATAAGGACGTCGTCTATGTAGACCAGGACCCCTTTGAACAGGTGCTCATGCAGAACCTCATTGATGAGCTGCATGAATACCCCCGGGGCCCCTGCCAGTCCGAATGGCAGCACTTTGTACTGAAAGGCGCCTAGGGGGCAGTTGAATGCCGTTTTCCATTCGTCCCCCTCCCTGATTCGGATTCGGATTCGGTAGTACGCCTTGCACAGGTCCAGCTTGGAGAATACTCTGCCCGTGGACAGGTGGGCGAGCATGTCTTTTACGAGGGGTAAGGGGTATTTATTGGATAGGGAAGCTGCATTGAGGCCCCGGTAGTCGGTGCAGAGCCGTAGGGTGCCGTCTTTCTTCTCCCGGAATAAGACGGGGGCTCCGACCGGTGAGCATGCCGGCTCTATGAATCCCCTCTCTAGGTTTTTGTCGATGAACTCCCGGAGGGTTGCCATCTCCTTCGGGGTCATCGAGTAAATCTTCGGCCTAGGTAAGGGGACATCGGGCAGCAGGTCAATCCTGCAGTCCGTCTTGCGGTGGGGGGGTAGTTGATCAGCTTCCGCCTCTCCGAAGACCTCTGAGAAGTCAGCGTATTGCTCCGGTAGGTCTTCTGGTGTGGTTGTGTTGTCCTGGGTTGCCGCCTCTGCTCGTCCCACCGTGGGGTTGGTCCTGCCCGCTGGAACTGGCGCCCGGTACTCGCCGTCGTCGAATTGGAAGGTGCGGGTCGCCCAGTCGATGCGCGGGTTGTTTGTTGCGAGCCATGGTATCCCCAAGACTACGATGGGCCATCCTATGTGTGTTACCACGAACGATGTTCGTTCGGTGTGGGTACCCATTTGTAGGGTCACCGGCTTATCTTGAGCCCCTTCCTCTGTTTCCTCGTTATTGTCATGTGTGCCGTTGTGCTGATGTCTTCAGCTCAACGGCACTCATGACACACTGTTGCCTTTTGCTTTCCTTCTTTCTTGGGCTACTTCTAGTGTCTCAGCAGAGAGCTATTTTGCCTTCTTGGTTTTCTCTTTCTTTGGGATGTATTTTGTTGCCGCCTCCTGAACAATGTTGCGAACGTCTGTCCAGAGTTCTTCCGGGACCCTATCTACTAAATCTAGTCCCTTAAATCTATTCCTCACCTCCACTGCATATTCCTTAGGAATATTAGTGAACTCAGATCTAGCTGATCTGTGGGTCTTCCCTAATCTCTTTAGTCTGATCCTACATTGTGCAATAAGAAGTTCGTGATCTGAACTACAGTCAGCTCCAGGTCTTGTTTTTACCGAGTGTATAGATGTCCGCCACATTTGGCTGCAAAGGATGTAGTCAATCTTATTTCGGTGTTGTCCATCTGGTGAAGTCCATGTATAAAGCCGTTTCTTAGGTTGTTGGAAGAGAGTGTTTGTTATGCAGAGTGAGTTGTCTTGGCAAAATTCTATCAGCCTATGTCCTGCTTCGTTTTGTTCTCCCAGGCCATGCTTACCTGTAATTCCAGGTGTCATTTGACTGCCCACCTTAGCATTCCAGTCTCCTGTGATGAAAATAACATCTCTTTGAGGCGTGTTGTCCAGTAGGTGCTGCAGATCATCATAGAACTTCTCTACTTCAGCTTCTTCAGCATCTGTTGTTGGGGCGTATATTTGGATCACTGTGATGTTAGATGGCTTGCCCTGAATTCGAATTGAGATCATTCTATCGTTTTTTGGATTGTATCCAAGCACTGCTTTAGCCACTTTGCTATTAATTATGAAGGCTACTCCATTTCTTCTGTAGTCCTCTTGTCCACAGTAGTAGATCTGGTGGTCATTTGATGTGAAGTGGCCCATTCCAGTCCATTTCAGTTCACTGATGCCCAAAATGTCTATCTTTAATCTTGACATCTCACCAATAACCACATCCAATTTGCCCTGGCTCATAGATCTTACATTCCAGGTTCCAGTGGTGTGTTGATCCTTAGAACATCGGATTCGCCATTCACCACCAGCACCGTCGGCCGCTAGCCGTCCTTTTGGCTTTGAGCTAGCTGCGTCATCACGTCTGTTCTTCCCCAGTAGCATTTTGACCATCTTCCGACCTGGGGTTCTCATCTTCCGATGGTATACCGACATATCTCTGGTTGTACTGATCCATTTAGTTTTCACGGCAAGAATACTGGGGTGAGTTGCCATTACCTTCCCCAGGGATCGCATTTGGTCTGACCTCTCTGTCATGACCTTCCCATCTTGGGTGGCCCTTCACGGTTTAGCTCATGGCATCATCGAGGTGCTCAAGCTCCAGCACCACGACAAGGTAACAATCCTTTGCTGAAGAAAATATATGATAATAGTAGGCAAAGAGTGTACCTAAGTCTAGACAGCTCACAGATTTGAATATAGTTACAATAAGTAATAAAAAAACGAACCCTGGCTATAATTCTTTGCCTCCATTTGAGTCTCAATTTATTTCATCCTTTGATAATTTCACAAATTCCTCCTATATAGCTTCAGAACAATTATACTTTTCTAGTTCCTCTTGGCATGGCCCAACCAGCAGTCCGAAGCAACTTAGAAAAGGATGCCATCACTATATGACTAGCAGCAGACAGTGACTTAGACACATATCTTGAAGATGCGAGGAGTCTGAGTGTTTGAACCGCTGTGTGAGTTGGAGAGCTGCAATATAGAAGGCCACCTATTGCCTCAAAGAGATTTCCAAATAAGCAGGGACAGTTTACCTTCCTAATTGCCCAGGTTTCCATTTTTATCTGTCATTCCCCATAGCTGATTAGCAACCAGCCAACAAACAAATGCGGAATACCAGTGGAGTACTAAACCTCAGCTCGAAAGGCAATCACTTTAAGGTTTATACTTGACAAGAAGGTGATGCTTTGAAGCTGTCTTCAGAGCATGTCTTTGGGTTCTGATGATTGCTGGTATGTGGTGTTTCCTGAAGGCTGACCACAGAACGTACTTGAGTATAACAAAATTAATATCTACAGGGTGAACTAGTTTAATTATCCTTAATTTCATAATACACTTTGAAGTTTTCCTTTCACTTTTTTTCTGTTGACCTTCTCTCCTTGCCATTTCTTGGATCACACCCGTTTTCAATCCTCATGTTCTTAGCTCTCCTTTTTTAAAATGCCCCTACCGTTTGCTTCTTCAATGCTACCTTACCAGACACATTTGCTTGGCTAAGCAAGCTATTTCCCAGATTTATATTCTGCCTTTAAAGAACCTCAGATCAGCCTTGATCAAGTGTCAGAGTTCTCATGCTGATGATGTTTTGGGTGCTTGTAAAATGAGCAATACAGATTAGCTTGAATTTTGTATAGAAGTACTGTATCTTACAGCATTTAATTGAAATTCCCAGTTGTAGAACCTATTGGACAGTTAATCCCATTAACTCAGTGGGACATCCCTCTAGCATTGATTATTGAGTTAAATAACATAATAGTGTACATTATCTTTTTCTTGCCTGTTGTATTTTTGTTTCTTCTCAGACATATATTACTAGAAAACGTTCAAAGCAATTAAAAAAAGAAAGTTATTCTTGAAACAACTTTCCCTTGTAGTACCATGGTGCATGTTGCAAGCCATTACTGCAGTGTAGAGATAAAGAGAAGAAATGCTTTTAGAAGAAACTTGTTAGTATAGCATCTGACAAACAGCAGAGCCACCCAGCAGAACTGTTTGAATATCTCTGTAATTTAACTATACCGAGTTGATAAGGGAACAGAAGCACTACTGAGGTTTTGCACTTAAATGTTCCATGTTTGTTTGGAATCTTTTTCAAAATCTCCTTGCCTCTCCAAAGAGCACAAGAAACCATGTGGAGCTGCCTGAGGCTGAGACTGTGAACTGCAAAGCTTTTGCTAGAGAAGCACTCTGCGTCTGCAATCTTTGATCTAACTACATATGTCTATGGTAGGATAAAATCATTTCTATCCTAAGGCAGGAGAATAATGCAGATTTAGGAATAAATGCAGGCTTTTCTTTTTCTCTTTCACTGGGAGATAAAGTTTTGCAGGTTTCAAGATAGAAGATTTCCTGGGCTTTTTGTGCTGCAGTAATTATATGCATATATGTGTATTTGTAATAAAAAGATAATGGCAAAGATGCCTTCAAGTAGAACTTGGCTCTTTTACTGACTACTTGGATATAACTCCCCAGTTTCTTGCCAACAGTATGGAATTGGTCTTCCTCCTCCTCTTCCTCCTCCTTCTTGAATCCTGATGACCGCCTGGACTAGTCCCTGCACTTTTCTTGGCAACATTTTAGAAAACAGACAGTTCCTGACTGCCCCAAAGTCACCCAGTTGGCTTTGTACCCAAGGTGGGAGCAGAACTCAGAATCTCCTGGTTTCTAGCCTGATGCCTTAACCACTACACCAGACCTGCTCTCTTGGTTTGCTATTACCATCTTCTAGTCTTTTAGATAAGCTTTTCCCAATCTAGAGCCTTCCAGGTGTGCTGGATTGAGCTGTCCATCATTCTTAGGTGAATGTCTCCTCTTCCCTAGCATCAGTATTTGAGAAAGTTGCCCTTGTATGGAAATGTGCTTAAATGGAATTAATGTACTGGTTAAAAAGATGTCTGGGTAATCAGCTTCAGAATACATTGAGAAGGACTGTATGTGGATGTGTACTTGCAAATGAGTACAGCCATGTAGCCAAAACACTGCATCAGATTTTGTTTGCTTCTGCAGTAAAGCTATAGCTTGTGCCTTCAAGACATTTTCTGGGCCTTGGCTAAGATGATCACTTGTTTCTCATGCAATTTGCTTTAATTCAGTTTACTTTCTGCATCAAATGAAGGCTGTAATGCTGAACAAACAGTTGATTTTAGTAGCTTCAAAGGGAAAAGAGAGGAAAGAAATCCATAAAATAGTAGCACAGATCTTTTATTTAACTGTGATTTTTTTAAAAACAGAAGTTCGTGTTGTGATTCAGAGGCCATTCAGGCTGTCTGGAGATCTAATAGTTTCAGTGGTGTGAGATTGAGTCTTATTCAGGAAACAACAGAAACCCTGTAAAACCTGTTCCAGGATTCGAAATAACTCCTAGAATCACCATCCTCTCAATGGCTTATTGATTTCTAGGATACTTAAAAGGGCAGTGAACACTCTCAGGCTTGAGCAACCAAACAACATAAAAGATGTCCAGCTTTTCAGTTATGAACCAACGTTCTAACCTAGCAAGGCGACTAATCTGCAGTAAAGGTAATAAACCAAAGCTACTCTAAACATGGCCAAATGCTGCTTTTATGGTGGTGACAGTGGTGGTGTTCAATTATTGAGTTCATTGAGTTTAGAGTCTCCCAGGTACCACAAAGATGGTACATCATGTATTTGTAATAAGTGCTGATATTTGCTTGTATGCATTATGAATGCTGGATTACAAATGTCTACTATGTTCTAAATTTCAGAAACTGTTCCAGGGACAGGCGACACGATGTTTGTGGACAACTCCCTTCTCACCATCTAGAAACCCTGAACTATCTGACTTTTTAAATTCTAATTGAAACAATCTGTGGGGCATTGGTTAGCTATTATGGAAAACTTCAGCATCTAGAAACATTTTTATTAAATATGCTGCTATGCCCATAAATTGGGTGAATATTCCTTTTAAGACCATGGTAGCTTCATCCATATGCAGTGGAAATCTATAGTATACACTCAAAGGAGGAAAAATACCCTTCCTCCCTGAGTGGTTTGTTTCCAAGCCAGGAAGAAATCAAAGACACCAGACACCTGGTGAAGAGTCAAAGAAGTAGTTTATTCAGCCCAAGATTCCACACCAAACATCTCTTGTTATCTCTTTTTATAGGTTTCTACTTCAAAGCTTTTAGCCAATTGTTAACAATATCGACACAGTGGACTATCCAATCACATTCCCTTTCTCCTATCCATGTTCTCTCAGCATGATCACTTCATGCTGCTTTCATGAGCGTGCACTAGCTGGTCCTTCCTTTGCAACACTTGGAAAATATCAATGGTTAACAATAACGTCTACAAAGGCAACATCTCTAGCTAACCACAATACATAAGCTGTCTTTCCTGTGCACAACTCCTTTGGTTTTGCTCACTAGTTCTTTCTTCATAAAATGGCATGGCTATTGCTCAGTGTAGCTTTTCTGCCAGCCTTTCATGCTGTTCTAAACATTTTTACAAGCAAATAAAGAAAATATTCCAACAACACTGATCTCTGCAATTGGAGTCTGGCAAAAATTGCTGATGAGAATATTTTGTTCTGACAAAGATCATACGGAAATTATTTTAATTTTGTTTTTACCTTTATTACTGTGTTGCCTTTTCAACTGAAATCACTAGAATTCAGAATATCATGCTTTCCTCACATTAGCTCTTGTGGATGTCAAGTGAGGACATCAAACTCCACGAATACCGGAATATTTCTCTTGATTTTTCAGCATGTGCATGTGATTTTTTGACATTCTCACATAGGATCCTGCAATGTTTGAGGGAGAGACCGTTGAAAACTGTTGGTGATCTCATGCAATTTTGATGATAAAAAAAAAAATTATTCTATATATTGGTTGGCGTTCAATGCCTGAAAATGTTGCTGACCCCCATAGCAGCAGGTGCCCCTTAAATAGGAATTCAGCTATTTTTCTACATGATTTGAGACTCATACAATTTTTTAGAAGCCATCAATGAGGAAGCTGTAAACAGCCTTCTCATCCTAAGTGCACAAATGAACTGGGGGATTGTATATGTATTTAATAGACTTTAAAGTTAAAAACTATTCTAAAGCAACAGTGCTCTCATGCAGGAACTCCAGCAAGTGATTCCTTCTGGCAATGTTTCACTGTTGAATACCGAAGGAACGTAGGTTCCCTTTGGATATTCCAATTCCTGCCTCCATCTGGGAGGAATATGATAGCAAACTTTTCATAGCCCCAAGTGGTAATGGAATGGTGGATCTACAAAATATAGCACAGAAGGCTTGCAGCCCCTTTCCATTTTGGCTCCCAGTGACCAAACGGCAGATTAGAGGTCTCATACAGACTCTGAAGCCTAACAAGGCTCCTGGTGAAGATCTTCTTCCCCCTGAATTATTTAAAGGACACATTAATTGGTGGGCTCCCCTACTTGCAGGCTTATTTACCCACATAAATAACTCCTGCCAAGTTCCAGCTGATTGGGAGTGCTCTATCATGATTCCCATCTATAAAAAGGGGGATAAGGGCAACCCCTCTAATTATTGACCAATCAGTCTAATTGATATTATAGCTAAATTGTATGCTAAATATCTTTTATATAAGATTGAGGATTGGGTGATTGAAAAGGACCTGCTACCTGAAGAGCAAGCTGGTTTTAGACCTGGATGCTCTACCATTGATAATTTATTTATCTTATGCCACTTAATAGACAAATGCACAGCTAATGGGAATCAACTGTATACAACTTTCATTGATCTTAGTGAAGCATTTAACTCAATAAACAGGGACCTCCTTTGGAAGAAATTAACAGGTTTGAATATGGAACCCAGACTCCTCAGGCATTATATTCAAATTCCTGCCTAAGGGCAGGGCTGCAACTGGGGGGGCGGGTAAGCGGGGCATGTGCTCCAGGTGCCGTGCTCGGGGGGTGCCAAAATGAGCACTGGGGTGGTGGTGGTGCCAAAATGGACGCGGAATCCATACTGGCCCCTATTTTGTTTAATTTATATATAAGTGACTTCCCAAAGTTTTTATATTCAATTGATACACATATGCCTAAAATTAAAAATAAACATGTAAACATACTGCTCTACACAGATGATATGGTACTGATGTCACATACCCAAGTAGGAATGAAAAGATTGCCAGGCAGGATTAGCATGTATTGCACACTTACTGTAACTACCTGTCCATCAACAAATCTAAGACTAAGGTAGTTGTTTTTGGGAAGAGGAGGATCAGGTATAACTGGACCCTGGACAGGGAACATGTAGACCAGGTTAAGTCCTATCTATACCTTGGGCTTGTTTTTACCTGTGCCAACACCTTAAGGCAGCTAATCAACCACAGCTACCCAGGATCGTTAACCCCAATTATAAAGGTATATAACAGTAAAATTGTCCCAATGATCACATGTGGTGCAGAATTGTGGGGACATTTAAATGTCCCTTTGCTTGAACAGATACAGTCCTCTTTTCTGAAATGCATCTTGGGGGTGGACAAGTCAACACCAACTCAAGCAGTAAGAGCAGAGTTAGGTATACCTGCCATACAAAGCCACTCGGTAACAAAAGTATTTAACTATTGGCTGAAGATCCTATCCATGGACTCAGACAGATTACCCAAGCTTTGTTTTGAAGATCTCACAATATGGATTTTCAATTCAGTTTCCAGTCCAGTTAGGCTTGAAGGCCAAGAAAAATTTCAAACAAAGGGTTTTGGATGTGGCTGCCCAAAAAGACATAGCATCCCTAAAACATGTCAAGTCCTTGAAGTGGCTGGCCCAACACAAATCAGCCTTTCAATCAGAAAAGTATTTAACAACTTTCTTGCCCCAATATCTCAGAAGAGCTTTTACTAGAGTTCATTTTGACCAATTAGACTCTATAGTACAATTTGGGAGGTTCCAAGGAGTTTCATACAAAGAAAGATTATGTACTTGTGGCACCCCAGCTGTTGAAGATACTGCAAATTATACTCAGTAGAAAGGACTGACCACTTAGATTTATATTTAAAAAACAAAAAAATACTGGAGCAGCCAGCAGAAACTTTCTTATTTTTTACAGGGTAAGAACCAGCTCATTACCAGCAAGACTGCACTCTTCATATCAAAGGCAATCTTAAAGAGGACAGATTACTTAGATCAGATTGGAGTTGACTGTAGGGGTGACAGTTTGACATGAACTTGTATTACAGTTTTATCTGTATATTCATTTTTACGTCTATGTTTATAATGGCTTTTATTTTATTTTATTTCATATTTGATATGGTCAAAAGACTAAATCAATAAAGTATCTATCTATCTTAAAGCAAAAGTGCTCCCATGCAGAAACTCCAGCATGTGATTCCTTCTGGCAATGTTTCACTGTTGAGTGAACTGATTAAGCAAAATATCTTCATGGTACTCTTCTTGTTACTTTCTGCTTTCTAACCTTTTTAGCTACACAGTATTTGAGGTTGCAGTAGTTCCTGGGCAACTGGATTATTATACCTTTCCTTAAATAATGCCATTGAGTATGCCACAATGCATCTTCTATGCCTTGTTCCTAGGGACAGACTTTGTCTAAGGTCCAAACTAAACGTGATACATTCATATAGCTCTCCAATATGGTCATATATGTCTCTTAACCCATCAGACTCCATGTACCATTATTTCACAATCCATAATAATAAATAATTTAGATATCCCAATCTATCAGTGCAATTTATTTAATGTATACCCTAAATATACATCCAGATATATACCCCACAAACTCTTATTCTAATGGATGTTGAGGAAGTGGCTTGGTGGAATTTTGAGGGCACTTTTCACTGCACACAACAACTTCAATGGAAGAAGAGAAGTATCTGCTTTGGCCCTAAGACTCCATTTTCAGAACAGCCAGCTGCGCTCCTCCTCATTTTCTTCATAGTCTGCAGCTCCTTCTTGCTGCTTAACAACTGCAAGCAAGTTGGTTGAGAAGTATCTTCTTCAGACTTCCAGTGGGGATATGGTGGACTGAACAGCTGTGCTTGCCACCTCCATGGGCAGAACTGACAATATGGCAGGTTTTTTTGGGGGGGCTGAAGCAGGTTTTTCCAGAAGCCCAGGAGTGTTTTTCTGGGGAAGGAAAACACTCAGAATCATCCCATCTGTCCTCCAGATGGTGGCATGCAGCCAGAGGATCGCAAACAGCATTCACTCTCATCTGGTAAGAGCTAGCCCAGAGGCTGGGTCATCACCATTTTCAAGCCACGCTGCAGCCTTAAAGGGACACTAAGACCAGCCACCCCATTTCTAAATTACCCAATTTATATATTTTTAAGTATATGTACCCTAAGAGAGGCTTTCTACAGCAAGGAGAAGACTGTCTTGGTGTTTATTGTTATTTTGGGGGTTAATTTTTTTAAAAAAATCTTTATAAGTTTTGGCTTGTTTTCCCTCCAAATATTAAGGGGGATTGAGAGCAAATAATTGTCTCCCTGTTATTATTTTTGTACTAAATTTGAAGAAATTAGCATTTTCCTACACATTGAATTGGCTGTTTTGAATTTCCAGCTTTCTGCTTCTACTTTCACCGGGGAATTGCTTGCTTATCACTTTCACTTGTGTAAACACATTCTTTCATATCTTTGACTTTCGCTGGTTAAGCTCCATAATCTACTGCTTGAGACATGGAGGAAAAGTCTTTCTCTGATTTCCACTGAGATCTTAAGCAGATTCTTTGCAATTCTTACCAAGTTTTAGTGCAAGGCATTCAGGACATTGTGGAAAATATGAGCTTTAAAATGTCTCATTTGGCCGGGGATGTCATGGATGAAACTGAGGAATTTAACAGTGACAGAAATGTCTCTTTGACTTCTGCTGAGATATTGGATGAAGATTGGATAGTTGAGTTGAAGAAATTAAAGGGAAAGATCGAGTTGCAAGCCATAAGTGAAATTGATCCTTTGATGGAGTGCCTTGGAAAAGAAGGGGTTATTACAGAATGTATGGGAGGTTTCCTTAAGTGAAGTCGGAGTTTTTGAGGGGGGCAGTTGGGCTATTTGATTTCTTTAAGAAAAAAGCTTTGTACATATTGTGGGGATATGTAAATGCTTTGGTCTATGGTGGGATAAGGGTTTAAGAATATTTAACTGGATTGCTTTAAAGGTTTGGCTGATTTCATTTATCTTTAATGATTTGGATTAAGATTATTAAGGTATAATAAAAATAATAACTGGTTTTGGGTTTGACATGATTAAGATTATTAAAATTGCTGTATTATCAAGTGTAATGGTAGACAATTTATATGTTTTTTTAAGTTTGATCTTTATTATAGTAGACAGGAATATATAGAATAGTAGTAGGAAGGAAATAGCTAAATAAATGTTATCTTTGGGGGGGGGAAGTTGATTAGGAGGTTTATGTATGTATATTCTTTTCTCTTTTAATATAAGGGGTGGGAGCAACTATACTTAGTGATTTTTATAATGTGCCAATGGTATGATTTATAGAAATAATGTGATCTTGGTTTAATGTAGAGTAAGAGATTGATTATGGAAAATTGTTGTATAGCCTTGCTGTTAAAAGTCAGAAGTCACCTCTTTTTGTAACTTAAAATTTTTTCTCTTGTGTTTCTACACTTTTTTAGTTTTTTTCTTTTTTTAGTTTTTTGTTTGTTGTAATTTTTATCTTTGCTTGAAATTTAATAAAATTCTTACTAAAAAAAAGTGTCTTCTTTACTTTTTCTTCTGACAATTCCTGGCTGTATTGTCTTCAGATCTTCCTTTCTTTTACCTTTTAAAAGAACATCTTCCAACAGTGCAATTAACAGGTTTCTGGATTCATTTAATGTGAAAAAAGGAAAGTATAGCTGATAATCTCCAGCTGGTTTACATTTTGCATCAAATGAAACTTTACCACTTTTCGAAAGAGAAAACATCTCTAGAAATACACACTTTATTGACTCTCATAAAGTTTCACTTGAGGCAAATAAACAGAGAACAAAAATACTTTGTCCTACATGGCTTGCAGTTGAGACAGGCTGAGTGCATCATAATTCACACTACAACCCTTTTTGCTTGGCAGATATTCAGTGAGATTTTAAGAAAACTCAGCCATCTTCTATGAATCCCCACTCTGGCTTCTGTTTACCCTTTGTGCTAGATTAAAATAGAATGTCTGGAAACTGGGATGAAACATTGGGAACTGGTTTTTATTATTCAAGTGAGAACTTAATGAAAATATTGCAGTGCAGGATCATCCCATAGCAAATTTTCAGCTAGCCTTGCCCACTTCCAGAACACACTTTTCCCCCTTCTCACTTTTCTCTTTTCAATGGGCAGCCAGGATTTCATGTCCATGATTATTATCTACTTATTAACCAGTGTACCTCCAAGCTTTTTGATACCTCTCTCCTCTTCACAATGCTGTCATTTCTGCTCCATAAAGATCCCCGTTCAGTTTTTAATAAATAGGTTACAGAGGTCACACATAGAGTATTTGATAGAATTTAGCACACAGTAGGGTAACCCAATGCATGAAGGTCATCCTACCTGCCCACCTAAAGCAAGCAGGCACCTAAAGAATATCATACCACAGGGATACAGGAAGATGTTGCATCACTTTAGTCATAATAGCAAAGGTATCATTTCATATAGCACAGCAGAAGGCAAGCATAATGAAATGGAAAGAAATCAAGCTCTATGACATTACTTGAATGGACTAAAGATTAAGATTGTTAAGTAAAAATAAGCAATATAACGTTAGTTTAGTTGATCAAGGTTAAAATAGATACGTTATTTCTGGCAACCCTTAATGGACTTTTGCTGACACCAGGACTGAAATGACAATGCTTTATGGATTTGTTTATAGATAAGAGATGGGACATGGGATGAAGAAATCATTGGTTGTAAATTAAGAGGAGGTGAGAAATTACTAAAATTGTTTATACTTGTGATGAAGGTTGGAAGTCACTTCTTATATATTTCTTCTTTTTCTTTACTATTTCTTTCTTTCTTTTTCTACATTTTTTCTTTTTCTTTGCACTTTTTGCTCTTGCTTTCTACTCTTTTTTCTTTCTTTTAGTTTGTATTAATTTTTACTATTATAATTATAATCTTTAATAAAATTATTTTTAAAAAAAGAAGAAGAGAAATTGGGGCATCCCAGGTACTCATAACTTCTGCCTCTGTGCCTAGAGCTGTCTCTGATTATACATCAGCCAGCAGTTCAAACTGATTATTTAAAATAATTGAATAATTTGCACTTATTTGCACAAAGTCTGGTTTATGAATCAATTCCTCAATTATTAGCTATTTCAGGGATTTATATCCTAAAGTCTGATTGTGTCCCCTTCTTCCTTCTCCCCATTAAGATTATGAAAAGGGAATCAAAGTAAAAGCAAAGCCAAATGAGGCTGAATTTATACCAGTCAAAGAGATTAAAAAGTGTAAGATACCAAAAGGGACATGATAGTGATGTCCATTGTCTCCTCTCCTGTTTATTTTAGTTCTTGAAATATTGAAAAGAGATATAAAACAAGATGAGAGATTGTGGGAGTAAAGATTAAAAAAAAAACTTATAAGTTAAGGGCATTTGCTGATGACTTGGAAATACTCCACAGACTAGCACTTGATAAAGTAACAATGGAGACACTGGAGAAGATACTCAAATTGAGTGATCTATCTATACCTACAGAATTCAGACTCATGCAGGGAATAGCTTTTCCTGTGACACTCTATGGAAGTGAAAGTTGGACTTCGAAGAAGCAGCATAGAAAGCATATTGACACTTTTGAACTTTGGTACTGAAGAAGACTTGAGAATACCATATATAGTCAACAAATAGATCATTAAACAAATCAATCCAGAATTCTCACTTGAAGCGCAAATGACCAGGCTCAAATTATCATATTTTGGACACATTATGTGAAGACCTAGCTCTGTTCAGAATCTATAATGCTGGGAAAAATGGAAGGACAGAGGAGAAGGACCAGCAGCAAAATGGATGGACTTGATTACAGTGGAGATGGGTACACCATTGGAAATCCTGAAGGGTCAGGTTGGGGACAGATGGTGCTGGAGAGGGTCTATCTATCTGGTCACTAAGAGTTGACTTGATGCTGCATAACCTTTTAATGTTGGTTCTCTTACTTGTTAAGGTATAAGTCTCATTATTTCAATTTTTAAAAAGTATGCTCTGTTGGCATTAGTTGTATAATTTTTACTAAAATAAATTCCAACAAATCATTCAAACTGAATTTCTTAATAAAATGAAATGAATACATCACATTCTTGTATTATATAACTTGTAAGAAATGAGTAACTAAAGAATGATCTAAACATATGTTTTTCTTTCCTAAGCTTGCATTTATTCCTGAAGATAATATATTACTAGGACTGGAAAAAATAGAAGAAGAGCCAGTGCTGCTCACAAAAGTGGAGGAAAATTAAAAAAGAAGCTCTAGGACACAACAATTAAATAATTAGGAAATAAAATAATTAGCAAGCAAGTGGCTGTTTTTTTTCCTCCCACCATTTTTTCCTCCGCCCCCCCCTCCATGTGTGTGTTTTATAATGAAGCCTATAGATAATCTTAGGAGGGCTGTTATAATATTACTGATCTTTGTTAGCACCTCTGAGTACCCCTTTCAAATGAATACTTCAAATAACTAAATAAATAGTGGGACAGCTGGAAAGTTCTAAGCACAACAGTTTTCAGTTCGTATTTAAAATATTCAATTCATAAATGCATCCAATTTCTTCTAGAGTATATTGTTTATTTTTATAAGGAAGCTGATGCTAAGACTTGGTCAGTTTCAGCTTCAGTGTGTGTGAAGCTTTATTTATTAGGATATGGATGCCAACTACCAACAAAAATGAAACACTAACTAGCATATGACACCGTAGCACTGCCAGTTCAAGCTCTTTGGTAAATTATGCTGCAGGTTAATGGCCAGTAGTTTCTGCAGTGCTGAGATTCTTTTCCTTTCATTAAACAGCAGTGGTCAGATACACATATCCATATTCAATAAATGAACATTTGATATGATTTGATATTTTCCAATCTTCGTTAGCTTCCTGTATATTGACCACATTTTCCATTTTTTCCATTTATTACTTTTTCTCCTAAAAAGTAATATTTTTTCTACATTCCTTTCTACACTCTGTGTTTTTTTACCTTACAATTGCATCATGTACTTTGAAGTGTACTCTCTCAAAGATAATCTTAGGTGGGCTTTGGATTCAGATGAATCCTAAAATTCTGAACAGAATTGGGCTAATTGGGAAAGGTTTGGGAGATGTTTGAATTGAGTAGGTCTCTTACTAGGCGACTTTGGCTGAACTCTGAACTTTCCCAAAACTCATTAGAGCTACATTCCTTGCTACGTGAATCATTCTGAATTTGTTCAGGTTACTTGCCCTGGTTAAGCTCTATAATACTTATCAGATTCATAGAACTTTCAACAAGCAAATAAAAATATGGAGGTGTGGAAGGGAATGAAATTGCATCCTTTACCCAGATTTGAACATTCCTCTTGATACAAAATCACTGCACTTACTTTTCTGAAAGGATTCAGGTTAGGGCCACCCATATGCTGTATTTCAATTTTATGACATTTACGCACAACTGTCCTTTATGAAGACCACATCTACAAAGCCTGCTAATTAACAATCCTCTTTCTGTCTATTCATGTGCAACTTGGTAAGCATAAACCCTTCATAATGGTCAGCTCCATTTTCAAATGTCATCCATTTCTGCCAAAATATAAAAAGTAGTATTGGCAGTTTCCTAATTTTAAAACATCAAAATTTAAAGGCATCTAGCACAATTCTCACAGTATGTGCAGCATTATTGTTTGTGAACATTTCTTCCAGTTACATCAAACATTTAAAATGGCATTTGTTTATTTCCAGTGATAATCAGTGGGAATTATCCCAATGAGAGAGGCAGCTTTTGGACTTCTGAAGCAAAATTCATGCTTAGGCTTCCAATCAAGTGAATTACTTTGCTAACAGAAATCTAAACCAAGTCACACCAAGCCAAATCAAAACATACCATAATAATTATTATAATTCTTTTTGGTCCAGGAAATACAGTACAAATCAGATACTTAAAAATATAGAATAAACAAAATAGTTTGCAACCCTTACTCAATAATAAAGGCTCTTAGATAGTCAATCTATATTTAATGTTAACAGTGGAGGAGAAGAGTGCTTGCACTGGCAATCTTATTGTTTATTTCCCCCAGATCATCAGAATTTTTTTTTTAAAAAATTATTCATTTGCTATGAGTTATATGCCATTCTAATTCACTCTGAGATGCTTAGAATTATAATGCAAACAGTACAATAAAATCAGTGGCAAAACAAAGGAGCAGCAAAGAAATACCCAACAGGATCCATACCCTTTGGAGGAGGGTCCCCCTCTCCCAGATCTACTTCTAAGCCTCTCTGGAATAGACAGGTGTTAATGGGTTTCTGAAAATCCAACAGAGTGGGACCCAGTCTGATCTCAGGAAGAATGTTATTCCAGAGAAGAAGGCTGTAATAAGAAGGCTTCTCCCTGTGTTCTCTGAAGATGACATTCCTTAACAGAAGGACCTGGAGAGAGCTCATCATTTCTCCATTGGGAAAAAGCAGTCCTGTAGTTATCGAGGTTGTAAGCCATGTAGGACTTTAAAGATGAAAACCAGTACCTTGAATTGCACCCAGAAGGGAACTGGTAACAGTAAGGCTTTCCCAAGTGTTACGTGGGACAACCTGCAGTAGTTGATCTGGTCATTACCCAAACCACTGTATTCTGGAACAGTTGAAGTTCTGGATGGTCTTCAAGGGCAGCCTTATGTATAATGCATTGCAATAGTTCAAATGGAGCTTTATATATCTATATATCTATATTCTTTTTTCATTATTTAATGGAGAATAATATTAAAATAGTGCACACAATTGTAGACTGGGTTTGAAAAAGAGTTGGACAGAATAAATGAGGGGAGTACATCTGCCTGATATTGTCAATCTCCTGTTGCTCTATTAAAGTTTAAGGTAAACTAAGCTCTCCAGGTTGCAACCTGACATCCCTCTTGATGAAAAGCCTTTGTACTGATGTGTTTGGACGGTTTCTTTTACAGATTGCCTTGTATTCTTCAGCTACAGGGCATTAAAATCTACAATTCTATGCCTCATTTGGGTGCCATAGGGTTTTAATGAGAGTAGAAAATGACCCTGCATGAATCTATGCTTTTGACAGGGACTGTAATGAGAATGGTAAATGGTGACAAATGGAACCATTTTGTTTCTTCTTTAGAAGTCTCATCGTATGGCTCTTCAGTTGTCATGCAGGGAGGAAAGCATTTATATAAAGGTTTGCTGCAAATACATAGTTGCAGTTCTTTTTTAGCAAGATGATGATATAAATTGGCCACAGATTTATAGCAAGTGTATTTTCACATCAGAGAGCTTACCTTTTAATCTGGTCTCTTATAGTCTGTGAGAAATGGGTAGATGGGCCAGTAATTAGTTTTACCAGTCAGTATTGCAGGACCTGTGCTTAAGATCACTCATGGCATTTCATCTATACGGAGCTGTATGTTGAAAAAGAGAGGGAAACTGTTATCTTGTTTTTTAACATTTGAATGTTCTATACTCAGTCTGGATAGTTACAAAGCAGTTCACTGTGTTATAGTATCTTAGGTGTATGTTCTCAGAGTGCTAAAAATGTTATTTTCAACAACAATAATTTTATGTAAGTGTTAGATTTGCAAGTAATTGATGGATAGTTTTGCATGGCTTGAGTCTGTAGCATGGCTAATTAAAATCTTTAATATGGGGTTTTCCAACCTGTTGCCCTTCAGATGAGTTGGACTGTATATGCCATACTTTCTTCCCAAGCCATAGTTATTTACCATGCTAGCTAGGATTGTGGGAGTTGAACAAGTCTGAATACACTAGCTTAGAGAAAGCTGTCTTTGTGTGAGGCTGTCCTATGAATTCACAGTAGAGCTTTTTCATTAACCTCTGTGGGGTAGCATCTTGTGTTCCACTATTCTACTAAATCGAATAAACTCCCAGTCCAGTAACTGAAGTAATTTCCTCAAGGAATACTACCAAATAAAAATACAACCACTTCTAATTGGAGCTAGCTTTTTTCTTTGGGAACATGTTTGTTAATAAATATACATTTCTGCTTTGTGTTTACTAACTTTAATCATTCCTCATAACTGTTCATTATAATTCAGGATGGTTATTTTTCTTTCAGGAGGCCTTTCCATACAAACCCAATGTTTTATATCATTGGGTCCATTTCATGCTGAGGGAGAAACACCTTCTGTTTTCCTGATGAGAGCTTTTCAGGGAAAAGTTTTGATGTGGAGAGGAAGATACTCAGGTGAGAAGCCACCACTTGTCACCATAGGTCTTTAGGCTGGAGTCCTACAGCTGTTTCAGATATATAGGATGATAATGGCATAAAAGGCATCTAATGTATCTAATACTGTACTCTCAAAGTGTTAGGGTCTTTCCACGTGTAAGGGCAGCAGGTTCCAAGACTAGGGCTGTCCTTATGTGCCCCTACAATGCTATTGAGCTTTGGTAGGCTTTGCATGCTGAATCAATTCACTTGGGAAGTGAATCAGCTCAGAGGAAACATTGTGAAAACGGTCTTGCTGAGTTTCCTTTGTAGTTGTGAGAAAGGTATTTCCCCACCAAGGCAATCTCAACTGACCCTGTCTCCCAGTTCTTTTTCTAAAGTGAGAGTCTTTTCTGTCGTGGCACCTGCCCTTTGGAACATCATACCCTGGAGATCAGATGGGCCCTAATACTGTCAGCCTTCCATAAGGTCTTAAAGACCTGGTTCAGTCACCAGGCCTGGGGGTCAGGAGATGGGGCTGAGCCCACGCATTCGTTATCTTAATTGTTACTGACAGATCTGTTTGTACCCTGGCTGCTGTTTTATGTGTGTTTTTTGTTTTTTTCTGTCTGTTTTTTGTATTTTTAAGATGGTTAGCTGCCCAGAGTCATTAATTTGAGATGGGCAGCCATAGAAATTGAACTAATAAATAAACAAATAAATAAATGAAAACTAACTGCTGTTTCCTTTATTGTGTTCTGGCTGCTCTGAGGTCCCCCTATTTATAAAAGAACTTAGTCTCTGCAAAAAGCAAAATAACAAGGGAAGAAAAAGAAGAGTGTTACCGTAGCACTCTCCTATTGGCTGGCTGGAGGGGGTGCTGGCAGTGGTCCCTGCAAGGGAGAGTTAAAATGGGTAAGATGGTGGTTGTGGCACCCTAGTTGAAGTCCCACCCCGTTGTACATGTCTACAATTGTGATGTATGTACAAAAGGGAGGGGGCTTTGACTGTACTGCCATAATGGCCATCTTGGTTATTTTGATTCAGCCCTCTGCCCCTGATGCCCTTGATTACTAGCTTATTAAAGGAGAGGAAGATGAGTCAACTTGGAACTGGGCATCATTGTGAAAATGTTGCTGGCAGTTTTGAGGGAGGCATGGCTGGTGGCCCTGTAGAATTGGCTAGATTTACCCTTCAATTTCACTTCTCTTCAAATTTCTGATAGTCTGGGTAGCAATATGGATGAAACTGCCACAGGGCTACAAATGAACCCATCTATCCTGATCTGACGATAGTGGCTGAATTGACCTTTAATGGCATTTGTATGCCTTTGCATCTTTTCCTTTGGAAAAGCAGGCTTATAGAATAGTAAATTGCCTGAGCCAACTAGAGAGGATGCTTTGAAGTCCCAATGGTTTTAACCTGAGAGAAATTGGGCTTAATGTTGCAAATTTTGGCTAGATTTTATTTATTTTTCTTCTGAGCTTTTCTCTGAGTGGAGTATGTTTCATTTATGATAATTATCGGGATTCATTTTCCTTTCTAAAAATATATTTTTGTTTTATTAATCTGCCTTCTTTCAAAGAAAACCTTTATAAATAAATAAATATCCATATTTGGTCTGGGGATCAATTACATATATGGATATACACACATGCATACCTATATAAATTATATGTATTTAATAGCGTAAGTTACCCAGAGTCAAGTAGGTGAGATGAGTGGCCATATAAATCCACTAAAGAGATCAAATAAAAATAAATAAATAAATATATACACACTCACACATAGTCATAGATAGACATTATTAATAATTTAAAAATTACTGTTTTCAACAAAGAAAATTCTAATTCCTGTAAATTTTCATCTAATGAAGAGGCCAAGATAATTTTGTAAATTTAAAAATGAAAGATAATTTTGAGCTCCAAAGGAAATAATTGATAGGGTAGTAGGAAATAATGTTCCCATTAAAAGAAATCTCACTATTGAATTAAGTAGGCACATATATTGGATTGGTGGTTTGAAAAATGGCAGCCTGCTATCACAGGCCAATGCAAAATCAGGCCACTATGTTCAATCTGCCAATGCTATCTTCATTCCATAAAATTCTGTGTCTAAACTCTGCAGAGAATTACCTGCAGGCTTTTTGGTGTAAAGGAAAGATAGATCACTATTTCATTCTACGTAAACTCTCATTTCATCACATATCCTTTGCTTTTGTTCTTGCCAAAAGTTTGCTTTTTTCTTTGTCTCTAATTAATTTTGTATATATTCTCATCATAAAATGTCCAGGACAACATTAAAGCAATCAATCATAAAATACTAATAAGTCAAGAAATAATCAACCATTAATAATCTGATCCAGTTGTATTTATATAGCTTATTTAACAGATTAGCCGCTTCTTTGGGGTTTATATCCATCCTTCTTTTCAACATATATTATGGTAGCCTGTTTTGAGCCATTTAGAATATTCTCTAAAGGTGGAGAATACTGAACACCAGCTACAGTTACTTAGCAAGTATGCTGCTTTTTGTCTCTTTAAAAAAACCAAACAAAACTAATATTCAGATTTCCTACTTGGTTCACAGTCCTCTAACAACTGTATTCAGACACTAAATGAATTAAAAGGTGTATTTTTTAAAGTTGCATGGTATCCTTGAGCGGTTCAGTGAGGGTTGGTTTACCCAGGATAGAGGTTGAAACAGAATCAGATAATTGCAGCCTTGAGGACTTTGTACAAATTGAAGGTTTTGTATTCTCTTGATGAATCGCTGTCTTCTTTCCCAGTCTATCCCTCCCCAACTGCACTACCATTTTAAAAAACACACGGATCTTTACTGTTCAAGTGAATAATGTACTGCTGTTATCACTGGCAGAGGAAATTGAAAGCTGAGAAAGGTAGGGGCTAGCAATGCCAGGCAACAGGATGGGTGCCAAGCTTCAAGAGGCACAGTGAAGAGAGGGTACAGGACTAGTGTCTACATGGTGCAGCAGAAGGATTGAAAATGTTGGTGCATCTGGGATGGTGATGCCTTTTGGGTTCTGTTTCAGGAAGCAAAACCACTTTGGCTGGAGGAAGAATGATCAGTTCTTTATGTATGAGTGCCATCAAGCTTTCCTTTCCAAGGAAAAGCTTAAAGCATCTCCCTCTCTCTCTCCCCCTCTCTCTCTCATTACTCTTCCACTTTTCTTATGAGAGCTCAGAGCTGTTAATCTGGGCACCTCTGTTCATTGTTATTCCTACCCCAGTAATCCTGTGAGATTGATTGGCTTGAGAAAGAATGACTGGCCCAGAGCCAGCCAGTGAGTTTCCACGCTGAGTGTGGACTTGAACCTGGATCTCTCTGGCCCTAGACCAGACCAATATCTTTATGATCAGTCTTCCTTTAAAGCAGTCTGGCTAAACTTCAGTGTTAATCTTTTGTAAACCCAGTTTTGTTAGATTTTGAGGTTTATAACATGCATGTTTAATTGATTTGATTTAAGGCAAGTGCAATTAGAAAAACTTTTCCTTGCATTCAGATTCAACAAATTAGCATTTGCAAATCAATACTTTCAAAAGTAAATAACACGAATGGACCACAATGCAGGTGGCTGTGCATATATTTGTGCCAACATTTCTTAGCTGATTTTTTGAGAAGATGCTCTCACAAAACCAGAAAGCAATTTGTAGATTTGGGGCAGAAGAGGGGGAAAAAAAGGGAAGTGGGGAGAGAACTGGCTTGTGCAGAAATATTTTCTGGGTGCTGGCCTATTTTCTGTGTTTAAAAGCACTGCAAGTGAAGAGAGAGGATTACCACTATTTTCACTGGCCAGATGCCAGCAAAGGCAGCATCTGAGTAGTTTGGATGCCTGCTATTCATATTGTAATACATTCTTTTCATTTAAAATGACATAGAGCATGGCTGCTTCAATGACTATGGAGGCCTCAGCCTTCAGTTCAGGCAATATTTCTGTACCCAAGGATTTACTAATTTATATTTCAAACTATTTATTAATCAGTACAAAACTACCTGCACTTTCCTCTGAGAGATCCTTCTTAGGTAAGAGTAGCAGTTGTTGACCCCATCTGCTAAACTTATTCCCCAGGTCTGAAATGGCCTCCCCAGTGATTAAATATGTCCTATATGAGTTTAAGACATCTAACTTTTAAATTCAAAATATATATTTATTCTCCCCTTAATTTCAGTACATTTGTTTCTACCTCATCATTTAAAACTGATATTTTGTTATTGTTTTAATTGTAATTTAAGTGAGTGTAGATCTTTTTATAATCAGGGATGCTTCATCTGCTGTGATTGTGTACCACAAATAATGAAGTTTTTTTCTTCATCTGTTGATTACAGCCATACATATGGCAAGCAATGAACAGCAGTTCAGTTTATACACATCCTTCCTTTCCGCCTGTAAGTATCTGTGCACTAATAATCATTGTG
This sequence comes from Candoia aspera, assembly GCF_035149785.1. Taxonomy (NCBI): domain Eukaryota; kingdom Metazoa; phylum Chordata; class Lepidosauria; order Squamata; family Candoiidae; genus Candoia; species Candoia aspera. The sequence continues at coordinate 123,488,597 of NC_086155.1, read as the reverse complement.
CGTCTTTAGATTTGGTTTTTATCAAGTTGTAATGTAACTGACTGAGTCATTCAAATATCCATAGTTCTCTATGTGCATGATATTATTATTATTATTATTGGCTATTTCCTAATTAAATATTAGCTTACCATTTATACTTGAATATGAATTGGATTCATGCGTATTGTATCGGATTCTTTTGCCTCAGTTATACAGGAGGATAGCAAACCCTTTTTTCAAAATGTTGGATCTTTGTGGATGCAGTGAAATCAGAGCCATTATGTACAAACTCCATGTAGAAGCCTGAATATGGCTTTATTGCACAGGGTTTTGCAACCTGTCAACCTGTACGTCGCTATAAGCAGGCTAACAAGCATTGTAATGGACTACGTAACATTAAATTTATCCATAAACATGGCCATGATTAAAAACAATGTTAAAAAATAGCTTAATTAAAAATCCACAACATTATTCTATTTTGATTATACCCAGTTTCTACAATTTAGTATCAGTTCATGAGTTTCCTGAGAGAATTTAGCCTTTCTCAGTTAAACTGAGTTATTTTTTTAACCTTACATTCTTGCTTACTTCAGCAAAGGATCATTACCTTGTCGTGGTGCTGGAGCTTGAGCACCTCAATGATGCCATGAGCTAAACCATGAAGGGCCACCCAAGACAGGAAGGTCATGACAGAGAGGTTAGACTAAATGCGATCCCTGGGGAAGGTAATGGCAACCCACCCCAGTATTCTTGCCATGAAAACTAAATGGATCAGTACAACCAGAGATATGTCGGTATACCATTGGAAGATGAGACCCCCACGATGGAAGATGGTCAAAATATTACTGGGGAGGAACAGACAATGAGTTCAACTAGCCCCAGACATGATGACACGCAGCTAGCTTAAAGCCGAAAGGACGGCTGTCATGACCTCGTTGCAAGGCACAAAGAGCCTCACAACGTAGATCATGATCATTGGGGCACTACAAGAGGGTATAAAAGGGGCACCTCCACACCACCACCCCCGTTCCCGTTTTTCGTTCTGTCAGCCATCATTCCAATAAACCAGAAATCCTTAATACCCATTAAGTGAGTCTGTGTCTTATTGCGAAGCGAGACTGACCCTGACATAAAAATGGGAACCCCAAAATTTTTTTTACCTAGCACCCATCCAACAAGCTTGTGAGGGACCCAGCTAGGTATGGAAACCCACGAAGCGAGGCAGCGCAACCCTTCGGCACCCGGCGACGAAGCCCCGCTCCCTTCGGGCGGGATGCAGCTGAGGTCTGGGCAATGTAATGCCCCGGTAAGTATGGGACCCAGCTGGGGGGAAGCGGTGAAGGAGGGACCCACCCTGGCGCCCTGGAGCCCGCGGGCCACCGGGGGCGAGATGAGGGGACCCTCTCCAGGCTCACAGGCAACCCCGAAGGAAGCGCGAGATGAACCGCCACCCAGGGCACACGGAGGCGAGGGAGCGCCTGGCACCGCGGAGGGACCAAGGGAAGGTCCGTCCTCCACAACGGCCAACAGCAAGGGCGAGCGGAATGGCGAGCACACCAGCGGGAGTCCGCGGACGGCGGCGAGGCTCGATGCGCTGGAGGAAGGGATGCAGGCGATGCGGGCAATGCTACAACAGCTGACGGCAGTGCAGGGACCCCGCGGCGGAAACAGTGCAGAGGCACCCCTGGACGAGAGGCGGCGGGGCGAGCGTGGCGGCGGCGACGGCGGAACTCGGCCCAAGGAGCCCACCCAACGACCGGAGGCGCACCAGGACTAGAGATGGAGCGGATACCCAGTGGACGGTGGCGACTACGGCAGAGCCCGACCCCAGGAGCCCACCCACCGATCGGAGGCGCGCCCGGACGTGAGACGGCGGGACGACCTCGGCAGCGGCGGCGGTGGTGGAGCTCGGCCCCAGGAACCCACCCGACGACTGGAGATGCACCCAGACGAGAGGCGGAGGGACGACCCGGCGTACGGCGGCGGCGACAGAGGAGCCTGGATCCAGGAGCCCAACCGAGGGAGAACGCCCCCCCCCGGACGACGGGTCGACGGACTTGCGAGGAGACCCAGAGAGAGACACAAACACCGCAAGTGGACTGGAGACAATCTGACCCGCATCAGCCCCCGCGGAGCCCGCTGCACGGCACAGAGGGCACCAGGAGCCAAACCAGAACAGCTGCCAAGGACTTTGGCATAAAGTTTGACGGGGACCCCTCTAAACTCTCCTTTTTCCTGACAAACACGAAGTACTACCTTGAGGAATGGGGTCCCTGTTTCAGAACTGAAAGGGGCAAAGTCAATGCCCTGGCCATAAAGCTAAAAGGTCGGGCCGCCGATTGGTATGTCCAGTTGTGCCAATCAGGTGCCCGGGCGCTGCAGGATAGCACGGAATTCCTGCTGGCACTGGAGCGGCACTTCAGGGACCCCCTGGAGCAAGAAAAAGCGAAAAGGGCGCTGAAAACACTCAGACAAAGCCAGCGCTCCGTGGCAGAGTATGCCATGGAGTTTCAAGCCCGAGCCAGAAAAGTGGACACCTGGTCTCAATCGACTCTGATTGAGAAATTCAAACATGGACTCAACTTAAACGTTCTCCGGTGGGCACTCTGCCGTGACAACCCCAACTCCCTGTCGGAATGGATCCGGCTGGTGGGGGAAGCAGAGGACGCCCACGACACATTCCTCCACACCAAGAGGGAAAGGCAGCAGACGGAGGCAGCGAGACCCCCATGCACAGCTGCAAGGCAGGGGAAGGTGAGACCCCAACCATGGAAGGAGGAACGGGACCAGTGCTTCGCTAAAGGGCAGTGCTTCATGTGCGGAAAGGAAGACCACAAAGCAGCAGCATGCCCCAAATCGACACCCAGAGAGAGCCCGAGGAGGGCACAAACAGCACCAACCCCAGCGCCTAGAAAGCGACCAGCAGCGAAGGGGGAGTACCGACGCAGACACTTCCCCTACAGCTCTGAGGAGGAGGGAAGCAACCCTGATGAGCTGACAGGAAACGACAGCCACCTGGCCTAAGGGGCGCCGAAGGACAGGTGGAGGACAGTGACAGGCGCAACGACAAAGGGGTGAGTGAGGAATGCCCCACCCTCTACGAGGTTTGGACAGACCACAAGAACCTGGAGGCACTCAGCACGCCAAAACGGCTCAGCCCGAAGCAGGTGCGCTGGGCTCAGTTCTTCAACCGGTTCAATTTCACGCTGAAATTCATACCGGGCAAGAAGAACTTCTTGGCAGATGCCCTCTCCCAACGGCCACAGGACGACACGCAAGCCTCCGACATTGTGGGGACAGTATGGACCGAGAAACAGCTGGGCTGCCCAGCTGTCACGCGCAGCCAGACAAGGAATCAGCGCACGCCAGCACGAACGACAGGGAACAATTGGAGCCGCCGATCAATTTCACCAAACTGGCAACAAAGACTCACACAAGCACTACAAACAGATACATGGTTGCAAAACAACTGACACCATGTATCTTTCAAGGACAGCATCGCCTGGAAAGAGAAAGCCTTGTACGTGCCAGAATCACTGCGGGGGGAAATCTTACACAGATCGCACGATGACAAAACTGTGGGACATTTTGGGTTCGTAAAAACCCTGCACCTAACGAGGAGGCAATTTTGGTGGCCTAACCTCAGAAAAGACGTAAAAGACTACGTGGGCAACTGCCCCACATGTGCCACCACCAAACGGAAAGGGGGGAAACCCCAAGGACTGCTACAGGCAGTAGCCAGCCCCTCCCGCCCATGGGAAGAAATTTCCATGGATTTCATTGTGGACCTCCCACCCAGCCAAAGAAAAACAGTGATATGGGTGGTAAAAGACTATTTCTCAAAGCAGGCACACTTCATCCCGTGTGCAACTATCCCCTCCGCACAACAACTAGCATGCCTGTTCCTAACACACATATACAGGATCCACGGCGCCCCCTACAGGTTGGTGACTGACAGAGGCACACAGTTCACGTCAAAGTTTTGGCGGGAATTTTTAAAACTAATCGGAACCAAGCAAGCACTGTCCACTGCGTGGCATCCACACACGGACGGATCTACAGAGATCCTAAACTCAACACTTGAACAGTTCCTGAGGGCATTCATAAATTACCAACAGGACAACTGGGTAGACCTACTACCTTTTGCAGAGGTAGCCTATAATAACGCGGTACACCAGAGCACTGGCCACACCCCATTTAAGGTGGTCTACGGAAGGGACTTTGTACCGATACCAGAATTGCCGAAACCTGAAACCCCGCCCTGCTCACCCGACGACTGGGCGGCACAGCTGGCAACAACCTGGCCAATCATCCAAACGGCCCTAGCAGATGCACAAACCACGTACAAAAAAATATGCAGACAACCACAGGGCGGAGGCACTGAACTACAAAGTGGGAGATAGGGTCTACCTCTCCACTAAGTTCATAAAGACCTCACAACCCTCGAAGAAACTGGCACCGAAATTCATCGGACCCTTCAAAATCACACAGGTAATCAACCCAGTTACTTTCAAACTGGAACTGCCCTACAACTTGAGATGGGTCCACCCAGTATTTCACTGTGCACTACTGAAACCAACAAGCACATCCAAATGGCATACGGAAGAACCTCCGCCCCCACCCGTAATGATAGATAACCAACAACATTTTGAAGTAAAAGAGATACTGGATTCAAGAAAGCAAAGAGGTAAGCTGCAATACCTCGTTAAATGGAAATATTTCCCACACCCAGAGTGGGTCCAGGCACAATATGTCATGGCAAGACAACTAGCTAAACGGTTCCACGAGGCATACCCAGAGAAACCAGCACCATAAGAACATCTTTGGGGGGCAGCATGTCATGACCTCGTTGCAAGGCACAAAGAGCCTCACAACGTAGATCATGATCATTAAGAAATAGAGGAAGGAGATAATTAAACCAGGGATTAACACAAGCACCCAAAAGCACCCACACCCATGGACCCATAGACAGCTGAAAAGAAGGACGTCGGAAGAACGGAGATAAGTCGCACCTGGTGCCCTGGAGGACACAACTGAATCCGGGGGACAAAGGGAGACACCGGGAAAACGCCCAGGCAGCCATCAAGGGTCCCATCAAGAGGGATTGGGACAATGCAGGGTGGAGGAGCCCGGGGCACTACAAGAGGGTATAAAAGGGGCACCTCCACACCACCACCCCCGTTCCCGTTTTTCGTTCTGTCAGCCATCATTCCAATAAACCAGAAATCCTTAATACCCATTAAGTGAGTCTGTGTCTTATTGCGAAGCGAGACTGACCCTGACAACGGCTAGCGGCCGATGGTGCTGGTGGTGAATGGCGAATCTGATGTTCTAAGGATCAACACACCACTGGAAGCTGGAATGTAAGATCTATGAGCCAGGGCAAATTGGATGTGGTTATTGGTGAGATGTCAAGATTAAAGATAGACATTTTGGGCGTCAGTGAACTGAAATGGACTGGAATGGGCCACTTCACATCAAATGACCACCAGATCTACTACTGTGGACAAGAGGACTACAGAAGAAATGGAGTAGCCTTCATAATTAATAGTAAAGTGGCTAAAGCAGTGCTTGGATACAATCCAAAAAACGATAGAATGATCTCAATTCGAATTCAGGGCAAGCCATCTAACATCACAGTGATCCAAATATATGCCCCAACCACAAATGCTGAAGAAGCTGAAGTAGAGCAGTTCTATGAGGATCGGCAGCACCTACTGGACAACACGCCTCAAAGAGATGTTATTTTCATCACAGGAGACTGGAATGCTAAGGTGGACAGTCAAATGACACCTGGAATTACAGGTAAGCATGGCCTGGGAGAACAAAACAAAGCAGGACATAGGCTGATAGAATTTTGCCAAGACAACTCACTCTGCATAAGAAACACTGTCTTCCAGCAACCTAAGAGATGGCTTTATACATGGACTTCACCAGATGGACAACACCAAAATCAGATTGACTACATCCTTTGCAGGCAAAGGTGGAGGACGTCTATACAGTCGGTAAAAACAAGACCTGGAGCTGACTGTAGTTCAAACCATGAACTTCTTATTGCACAATTTAGGATCAGACTAAAGAGATTAGGGAAGACCCACAGATCAGCTAGATATAAGCTCACTAATATTCCTAAGGAATATGCAGTGGAGGTGAAGAACAGATTTAAGGGACTAGATTTAGTAGTTAGGGTCCCGGAAGAACTCTGGACAGAAGTTTGCAACATTGTTCAGGAGGCGGCAACAAAATACATCCCAAAGAAAGAGAAAATCAAGAAGGCAAAATGGCTGTCTGCTGAGACACTAGAAGTAGCCCAAGAAAGAAGGAAAGCAAAAGGCAACAGTGATAGGGGGAGATATGCCCAATTAAATGCAAAATTCCAGAGGTTAGCCAGAAGAGATAAGGAATTATTTTTAAACCAGCAATGCGTGGAAGTGGAAGAAGACAATAGAATAGGAAGGACAAGAGACCTCTTCCAGAAAATTAGAAACATTGGAGGTAAATTCCAGGCAAAAATGGGTATGATCAAAAACAAAGATTGCAAGGACCTAACAGAAGAAGAAGAGATCAAGAAAAGGTGGCAAGAATATACAGAAGACCTGTATAGGAAGGATAACAATATCGGGGATAGCTTTGATGGTGTGGTCAGTGAGCTAGAGCCAGACATCCTGAAGAGTGAGGTTGAGTGGGCCTTAAGAAGCATTGCTAATTACAAGGCAGCAGGAGACAACGGCATCCCAGCTGAACTGTTCAAGAACTTGCAAGTTGATGCTGTCAAGGTAATGCATGCTATATACCAGCAAATTTGGAAAACACAAGAATGGCCATCAGATTGGAAAAAATCAACTTATATCCCCATACCAAAAAAGGGAAACACTAAAGAATGTTCAAACTATCGAACAGTGGCACTCATTTCACATGCCAGTAAGGTAATGCTCAAGATCCCGCAAGGTAGACTTCAGCAATTCATGGAGCGAGAATTGCCAGATGTACAAGCTGGGTTTAGAAAAGGCAGTGGAACTAGGGACCAAATTGCCAATATCCACTGGATAATGGAAAAAGCCAGGGAGTTTCAGAAAAACATCTATTTCTGTTTTATTGACTCTTCTAAAGCCTTTGACTGTGTGGACCATAACACATTGTGGCAAGTTCTTAGTGGTATGGGGATACCAAGTAATCTTGTCTGCCTCCTGAAAAATCTGTATAACGACCAAGTAGCAACAGTAAGAACAGCCCACAGAACAATGGACTGGTTTAAGATTGGGAAAGGAGTATGGCAGGGCTGTATACTCTCACCCTACCTATTCAACTTGTACGCAGAACACATCATGCAACGTGCTGGGCTTGAGGAATCCAAGGCTGGAGTTAAAATCGCTGGAGGAAATATTAACAATCTCAGATATGCAGATGATACCACTTTGATGGCTGAAAGCAAAGAGGAACTGAGGAGCCTTATGATGAAGGTGAAAGAAGAAAGTGCAAAAGCTGGCTTGCAGCTAAACCTCAAAAAAACCAAGATTATGGCAACCAGCTTGATTGATAACTGGCAAATAGAGGGAGAAAATGTAGAAGCAGTGAAAGACTTTGTATTTCTAGGTGCGAAGATTACTGCAGATGCTGACTGCAGTCAGGAAATCAGAAGATGCTTAATCCTTGGGAGAAGAGCAATGACAAATCTCGATAAAGTAGTTAAGAGCAGAGACATCACACTGACAACAAAGGTCCGCATAGTTAAAGCAATGGTGTTCCCCGTAGTAACATATGGCTGCGAGAACTGGACCATAAGGAAGGCTGAGAGAAGGAAGATAGATGATTTTGAACTGTGGTGTTGGAGGAAAATTCTGAGAGTGCCTTGGACTGCAAGAAGATCAAACCAGTCCATCCTCCAGGAAATAAAGCCAGACTGCTCACTTGAGGGAATGATATTCAAGGCAAAACTGAAATACTTTGGCCACATAATGAGAGGATACGACAGCCTGGAGAAGATGCTGATGGTAGGGAGAGTGGAAGGCAAAAGGAAGAGGGGCCGACCAAAGGCAAGATGGATGGATGATATTCTAGAGGTGATGGATTCATCCCTGGGGGAGCTGTGGGTGTTGACGACTGACAGGAAGCTCTGGCGTGGGCTGGTCCATGAAGTCACAAAGAGTCGGAAGCGACTAAACGAATAAACAACATTCTTGCTTAAAGTATTTATTTTCAACCATAATATTGGTTATTGAATGGCCTCAGCAAGTTAATTATGTTATGACAGATTTTATCAAGTTCTGTATACCCTCAAGAGTTTGAAACCTGAACCAATGCTGGATACAAAATAATTTTCTTGTGCTATAATTAATTTGGAGGGACACCAAAAATCCATGTTAACCTGTATTTTATTTATTTATTTAATTCATTTTCTATCCCGCCTTTAATATTTTTATAAATAACTCAAGGCTGCGAACGTACCTGATACTCTTTCCTCCTCCTATTTTCCCCACAACTACAGCCCTGTGAGGTGAGTTGGGCTGAGAGAGGGTGACTGGCCCAAGGTCACCCAGCTGGCTTTCCTGCTTAAGGCAGGACTAGAACTCTCAGTCTCCTGGATTCTAGCCCATTGCCTTAACCACTAGACCAAACCGGCTCTCTATTTATTTATGTTAGTCTATTTATTTAGTCTATATTCATTTCACTATGTATTTTCCAACTGGAGGCAGAGAGCAAAGTTTTCTGATCTAAATCTATTTTTTGAGTAAAAGGCTTTAAAGAGATGATCTTTTCTGAACCCTGTAGGTAAAGATATCAAAGGAGTGCTAATATTTAGGCAGGCAGCTGATGCATATAAATAAGAATATAAACCAATGCCATAATTGCTATTAATACAGTTCTAGAAAGACCTCTGATCCAACATCTCTTCTTTGGGGGGAAACCCAAAACATCATCACTGTGGGAAAATTGATCCTCATTCCAACATTCAGTTTCCCAGGAATGAATAAATAACAACCAAGAGTAATAATATCATGCAGGATGCATTGAGCTTCCAGAGACGAATTCAAGGTAGAGAAGATGTATATTTATAGCCCTAGGGAAATCATAAAATAAAGACTGCTAACAGCAGCAAGAGTGCCTGAATTACAATTCCCATCTTCTCCATTTAATATAACTCATGCTGGTTGGGGATGTTGAGAGTTGTAGAACACCAAAGGCCCTCACTTGGGAAAGATAGATCTACATGATAGTCCAGTTTGCTTCCACTATCACAGGACTAGAAGAACACAGTAAAATTATTTATCCAACCCCCTGCTATATTAAACTTTGCTAACTTTTCCTGTTTACTGCTCCAGGATTTTAATCCCGAGCAGAAAAATAATATCAAATGGCATGCATTATTTAAAGGCTAGAGCTCCTGTTTTATTCTTCCATGAGGTGATGAAAGACAGAACTGCCCCACCATTTTATACATGCATGACATTACATGTATGGGTGGGGCTACAATCTGTTATTTAGTCTGCCATATTGGCACCACTGGCTCCCCCATTATCACTTCCTCTGAATATGGCCTCGTGTCTATCTTGACGGCAACCCCTAGCTGGCTGTTGTTGGCTAATCTTGAAAAGCTAATGTGAGGGTAATAATTGGTTGGGAGAAAATCCCAGAACTACAGAGATCTGTTCCTAACCACAGTCACAGCAAAATGATACAATGTGCCTCATGGCATCATGATGCAAGCTCTGTCCTTTCATACCTGAGTTGTGACTTTGCACAGAGTACATAACAGTAACTACAGTATTAAGTAAAATAGGCCCGTGCTTAGGGCACCAAGGGAAGGGGGACACCATGGAGATTTTCCCCCTAGCTATCATGCCCTTAACTCTTTCACTGCCACACTCAACTTTAGTTTTCAATAAATTTTTGTAATTGCAATTTTCGCTTGATAAAAAATGTATTAAAAGGTGTTGAAAATTTACATTTTTTTCTATTGCCCTAGCTATAAGTAAATAATTTGCTTATAGGGCTGTGTTTAGGGCATCAGTTGGCCTTAATTAGGCCCCGCTATACTGTTGCCAAGAAATTACAAGGACATGTTCATGAGTCAGCAAGAGGCAGTCTGGATGTGAAGGATATTTTGACTTTTAAAAAATATGGGATAATGCTAAGGAGACAGAACTTTATAATCTTTATCAGACTAAATGCCTAAATCTATGGAATATTTGTGGAATATATTTTTATAAAGATATAATGTATATATACACACGCACACACACACATACTGTATATATATATATGGAAAAATAAACCCTGTTGGACTGGTAACTTAATTTTTCTTCTTAGTCTATAGTGTTGATGTCCTAAGCAGCAGCCATAGATCAACAATTAATTTCTCAAAAGAAGTATCTGAAGTAGGAGGTTCATATCTTTTGTATGATGCTCAGGGTCACCGAGCTTGAGTTGGGCAGCCATATAAATGCATAAATAAATACATCGTTTCCAAAGAGAAAGAAAAAGATACTTAAGTGGATATAGAAATCAGATTTTCTTCCAGTTGCTGCAGAGATTCTGCTGAACACTGAAAGCAAAGTAAAGGAAATTTATCAATCTTTCCTATACCGGCAGGCTGCAGATTAAAGCTGTCAAGTGACGATAAGCATCTCCAAAGTTGTTTTGACCCTACCTCCATCCTTCGAAAAGAGTTTGGGTATGTATGACAAAAGAGTTAGGCTGTCAGACACAAGATTTACAGTAGAACTGGTACTGGTCTTCTATTGCTTAATTCCATTATTATTATTAGACAATCAACTATCACATGACATCAAACATTCACCTTGACCTTCAGTTGAATGAGGACTTCAGTATATTACCTTACTTAAATTGTTAACTGGAATGTGTGTTGTTTATTTTATTGTATGTATCTTGTTTTGTTGTACAGCATCCTAGAAAAGTTCATTCTAAATGCAGCTTGCAAATATTTTAAATAATATATATCAGTTGCTTACTGTTCCTCAAAGAGAATTGCTTTTTCCATTCAGTGTTTTAATGATTTCCAGAGCCCATGATTGTGAACAGTGACTAGTCTAGTGGTCCATTTTTATTTTTATTTTTTGATGCCTTCAAGTCAGTTTTGACTCTTGGTAAATGCTTGGACTAGTCCTTGCAGTTTTCTTGGCAAGGTTTTTCAGAAGTGGTTTGCCATTGCCTTCTTCCTAGGGCTAAGAGAAAGTGACTGGCCCAAGGTCATCCAGCTGGCTTTGTGCCTAAGGTGGGACTAGAACTCACAGTCTTCCAGTTTTTAGCCTGGTGCCTTAACTACTACACCAAACTGGCTCTCTAATGTCCATATAGCTTTGCCTTATTTTTCTTGAGCAAGCATCAATTCTGCAAAGTTCATGGCATTGCTATTCTAGATCCTTTTACTTTAGATACCAAAGAATAGATCTGGTATTTTTGTCATGCAAAACTCTAGCATCCCAGCTACCTCTGCCTTATTCTTCATATCTTAACTTGTTGCCATTTTGTTATTTTTATGGTTGTTGCTGCATGTTTGAATCAAGCAGGAATAAATCATGGGATAAGAAAGTATGAGAGAAAAGCATTTCAGATAAATCCTTTTGTCTAGTCTGCAGTAATTCATACAGTTGTCTTGCTCCAACTGTCTCTGGAACACTTTCAAAGCAAATGAGTTTTCCTTCAATATTATGTTTTATGCCTGAGAACTTCTTGATGAACATCCAGTGAGTTCACTCTTTAAAACCTTTCCTTAAAACTCCCTCTTATTTTGACTGTTCTAAATAGCAGAAATGTTATCTGTCAGGTTACTTCTTTCCCAGATGAGATGAAAAGGCAGAAGGTGGGTGGGTGGCTGAAAAAAATCTTTGTTTTTTCACTTGCAAATAATTCTTTCTAGTCTGTGTCTTCTGTCTTAATTGCATCCTGTGGGTCAAGCCATATACAGTAACAACAAGGAAGATACCTCTTTTTCACTTCATTAGAAACGTTATCAGTGCAAACTACAGGAGAAAATGTTCCCCTAAATTTAAGATTTTAAACACTCCCACTGTAAGTATGGAGATACAAGTTTGAATACTGATTTTAACAAATAAAATTCTCTGTGTTAAGAAAAGTGGCTGTTAGGGAGAATTGTCATTGTAGATTAAACTGCCTAATTTTTTGAGAACATATTTAGAATCCACATTTGTGGATGTTTTCACAAAATGGCTGCCCTGATTAATATGGGCAATCCCCAAATATCCTTTTGCTAGAAGTCAAATTGATGAAGGCACTGCTATTCTTGAAAGCCTCCTATGACACTCTCTATCACTCTGGTTTACCTTTGTCTTCTTTCTGGGCAGGTGGACTTATTTTCTCCCAAAAGACCTTGGTTGCAATTTCTGTTCTAAGAATGCCCAAGAAGCCTGTGTGAGGACAAGAGACACTTAACAAAATAAATATGATGTTGGAGGCCTGTATTATTATTTTGAAAGTATGTTTAAAGTAAAGTACTTTTGCTTTTAAAACTCACACAAAGAAGGGTGGTATCAGAAATATTGGAGAACATCAGCATTTTTAGAAATCTAAAATAAATCTTCAGGAGTGAAAAAACCCTAAAGGTTAGGCAAGCTAGATTAATGAGTACTGAGCACAGTGACTAACACAAGAAAATACAAAATGGGCCAGTCGGTGAGGTATTGGTAGCTTAATTCTTAAACAGGAGCTTTCTACATTATCTTTTGTAGCACATTTTTCTCTAATAGTTGAAAGTAGTATCTATTCAAAATTGTGCTAAGTTGATCTTGAAGTTCTTTCTCCCTTAGTTTTTATATTTCATTTTAAGAAGTAGAACAAGGAATAGAAAGTTATCCTGTTCCTATTTTTGTTGTGCTGCTGTAACTGTTCTTTTAAAATAGCCTGAGAGTGTATTAAGAACTTAGTCGTGCATAGTTGTTAAGTGTGTAGATTGGCTGCTTTGATGTACTAGCAATAGCAACAGCAGGTAGTTCTCAAGGGGGAGATGTCATTCTGATGGAGCTGCCTATCACATCAGTAATGATAGAAGCATTCTGTCCAGATGTTAGACACATGGGGGCTAACCTAGTTTAGGGTTTTATCTTATTTATCATTCCTAACATCTCTTGCTCCAGTATGACATTGCACACCACAATATGTACTAAACAAAGAAGTGATGTACTAGCAAGACCTCTGGTCAAATCTTGGCTTAGCCTTGAAACTCAGTTGGAGACTTAGGACAATTTTATATCTCAGGCAATTTTTGATGGGAAAATTGTTAAAAGAAAATGGGACAATCTCCACCTCTAGTGTCCTTTGTCTGTGACATCCTGGATGTTGTAGAAGAAAAGAATTAGATAATTGTTGCTAATAATTCAGTTTCTCAGTCTATTTTCTCCTCAGAAAGAGAGATTAATACATAGAGATGCAAGACTAAGTGAAGAGGATCCCATTTTGTACCATTTTTTTTAGAAATTAGATTTCCTTTTGTGCATATTTTAAGAGGGACATCTCATTTATGGAATTATTATTTTTGATACTTTTGTTCCGTATCCCTTGCTGTTAACATGAAAGCTGGCTCTGGTTTTGAGAGCTGATTTCCTTTGGAAGCAAGGTCTCTTTCAGTTCTTATAGAAGTTATCTTCATCAAGCCTGTACTAAATCTTCCACCACTATGAAGGCTCTGAGGGGCAATTTCCCTTCTTCTCTGGGCATGGACTAAAAAAACCCATCCCATCTCTAGTTGTGAATTTTTTAGCTTTTACTTATTTCATTAGGAAAGAGTGTACAGAAACATGGAAGTAACACAGATACATTGGTAACATTAAGGAACACTAAGCTACTAATATATTTTATATTACATTACATTACATTACATTACATTACATTACATTACATTACATTACATTATATTATATTATATTATATTATATTATATTATATTATATTATATTATATTATATTATATTATCTTCAGCAAAGGATCGTTACCGTGTCGTGGTGCTGGAGCTTGAGCACCTCAATGATGCCATGAGCTAAACCGTGAAGGGCCACCCAAGACGGGAAGGTCATGACAGAGAGGTCAGACTAAATGCGATCCCTGGGGAAGGTAATGGCAACCCACCTCAGTATTCTTGCCGTGAAAACTAAATGGATCAGTACAACCAGAGATATGTCGGTATACCATCGGAAGATGAGACCCCCAGGTCGGAAGATGGTCAAAATGCTACTGGGGAGGAACAGAGGATGAGCTCAACTAGCCCCAGACGTGATGACGCAGCTAGCTCAAAGCCGAAAGGACGGCTAGCGGCCGACGGTGCTGGTGGTGAACGGCGAATCCGATGTTCTAAGGATCAACACACCATCGGAACCTGGAATGTAAGATCTATGAGCCAGGGCAAATTGGATGTGGTTATTGGTGAGATGTCAAGATTAAAGATAGACATTCTGGGCGTCAGTGAACTGAAATGGACTGGAATGGGCCACTTCACATCAAATGACCACCAGATCTACTACTGCGGACAAGAGGACCACAGAAGAAATGGAGTAGCCTTCATAATTAATAGTAAAGTGGCTAAAGCAGTGCTTGGATACAACCCAAAAAATGATAGAATGATCTCAATTCGAATTCAGGGCAAGCCATCTAACATCACAGTGATCCAAATATACGCCCCAACCACAAATGCTGAAGAAGCTGAAGTAGAGCAGTTCTATGAGGATCTGCAGCACCTACTGGACAACACGCCTAAAAGAGATGTTATTTTCATCACAGGAGACTGGAATGCTAAGGTGGGGAGTCAAATGACACCTCGAATTACAGGTAAGTATGGCCTGGGAGAACAAAACGAAGCAGGACACAGGCTGATAGAATTTTGCCAAGACAATTCACTCTGCATAACAAACACTCTCTTCCAACAACCTAAGAGACGGCTTTATACATGGACTTCACCAGATGGACAACACCGAAATCAGATTGATTACATCCTTTGCAGCCAAAGGTGGCGGACATCTGTACAGTCGGTAAAAACAAGGCCTGGAGCTGACTGTAGTTCAGATCACGAACTTCTTCTTGCACAATTTAGGATCAGACTAAAGAGATTAGGGAAGACCCACAGATCAGCTAGATATGAGCTCACTAATATTCCTAAGGAATATGCAGTGGAGGTGAAGAATAGATTTAAGGGACTGGACTTAGTAGATAGGGTCCCGGAAGAACTCTGGACAGAAGTTCGCAACATTGTTCAGGAGGCGACAACAAAATACATCCCAAAGAAAGAGAAAACCAAGAAGGCAAAATGGCTGTCTGCTGAGACACTAGAAGTAGCCCAAGAAAGAAGGAAAGCAAAAGGCAACAGTGATAGGGGGAGATATGCCCAATTAAATGCAAAATTCCAGAGGTTAGCCAGAAGAGATAAGGAATTATTTTTAAACAAGCAATGCGCGGAAGTGGAAGAAGACAATAGAATAGGAAGGACAAGAGACCTCTTCCAGAAAATTAGAAACATTGGAGGTAAATTCCAGGCAAAAATGGGTATGATCAAAAACAAAGATGGCAAGGACCTAACAGAAGAAGAAGAGATCAAGAAAAGGTGGCAAGAATATACAGAAAACCTGTATAGGAAGGATAACAATATCGGGGATAGCTTTGACAGTATGGTCGGTGAGCTAGAGCCAGACATCCTGAAGAGTGAGGTTGAGTGGGCCTTAAGAAGCATTGCTAATAACAAGGCAACAGGAGACGACGGCATCCCAGCTGAACTGTTCAAAATCTTGCAAGATGATGCTGTCAAGGTAATGCATGCTATATGCCAGCAAATTTGGAAAACACAAGAATGGCCATCAGACTGGAAAAAATCAACTTATATCCCCATACCAAAAAAGGGGAACACTAAAGAATGTTCAAACTATCGAACAGTGGCACTCATTTCACATGCCAGTAAGGTAATGCTCAAGATCCTGCAAGGTAGACTTCAGCAGTTCATGGAGCGAGAATTGCCAGACGTACAAGCTGGGTTTAGAAAAGGCAGAGGAACTAGAGACCAAATTGCCAATATCCGCTGGATAATGGAAAAAGCCAGGGAGTTTCAGAAAAACATCTATTTCTGTTTTATTGACTATTCTAAAGCCTTTGACTGTGTGGACCATAACAAATTGTGGCAAGTTCTTAGTGGTATGGGGATACCAAGTCATCTTGTATGCCTCCTGAAGAATCTGTATAACGACCAAGTAGCAACAGTAAGAACAGACCACGGAACAACAGACTGGTTTAAGATTGGGAAAGGAGTACGGCAGGGCTGTATACTCTCACCCTACCTATTCAACTTGTATGCAGAACACATCATGCGACAAGCTGGCCTTGAGGAATCCAAGGCTGGAGTTAAAATCTCTGGAAGAAACATTAACAATCTCAGATATGCAGATGATACCACTTTGATGGCTGAAAGTGAAGAGGAACTGAGGAGCCTTATGATGAAGGTGAAAGAAGAAAGTGCAAAAGCTGGTTTGCAGCTAAACCTCAAAAAAACCAAGATTATGGCAACCAGTTTGATTGATAACTGGCAAATAGAGGGAGAAAATGTAGAAGCAGTGAAAGACTTTGTATTCCTAGGTGCAAAGATTACTGCAAATGCTGACTGCAGTCAGGAAATCAGAAGACGCTTAATCCTTGGAAGAAGAGCAATGACAAATCTCGATAAAATAGTTAAGAGCAGAGACATCACACTGACAACAAAGGCCCGCATAGTTAAAGCAATGGTGTTCCCTGTAGTAACATATGGCTGCGAGAGCTGGACCATAAGGAAGGCTGAGAGAAGGAAGATCGATGCTTTTGAACTGTGGTGTTGGAGGAAAATTCTGAGAGTGCCTTGGACTGCAAGAAGATCCAACCAGTCCATCCTCCAGGAAATAAAGCCAGACTGCTCACTTGAGGGAATGATATTAAAGGCAAAACTGAAATACTTTGGCCACATAATGAGAAGACAGGACACCCTGGAGAAGATGCTGATGGTAGGGAGAGTGGAGGGCAAAAGGAAGAGGGGCCGACCAAGGGCAAGATGGATGGATGATATTCTAGAGGTGACGGACTCGTCCCTGGGGGAGCTGGGGGTGTTGACGACCGACAGGAAGCTCTGGCGTGGGCTGGTCCATGAAGTCACGAAGAGTCGGAAGCGACTAAACGAATAAACAACAACAACATATTATATTATATATTTTCTACTCTATATTTATTTTATTTTATAGAGTATTTATATTGTAATTTCTGTGTTTTAATTTTGATTGTAAACTGCCCAGAGTCCCCTTTTCGGGGGAGATGGGCGGGGATGGAAATTTGAAATATAAATAAATAAATGAATGAATGAATCTCAATGGGGATGAATTTTTTAAAGGCTTGCTCCAAACTAGCTTCTGTCTTGCATAACAACCTAAACCAGTGTTTCTCAGCCTTAGCAACTTAGCAGTGCTGGCTGGGGAATTCTGGGAATTGAAGTCCACAGAACTTAAAGTTGCCAAGATTGAGAAACAGTGGCCTAAACAGTCTCCTTAAAGGTACAGTACCAGGCAAGACATTACAGCATACAATCTCCCAACAAAGCTCCAGTCTTAAATCCCAACAGCAAATGAGTTTCTTCATTCTTGAAAACCTTCTCTTGTCTATTTGATCCTGCTCCTTTTTTCCTTGCGGTCATTCCTGTCATTCAAAATATAACCCTGTTCCTGTCATTCAAATTATAGCCCAGATATTTATACAGTTGCAGTTTCTGAACTTTTTCTCCTACTAGCATAAATTTGGTTCAGGAACTTCATTTATAGTTTTGAAACCTTTATTTTATATTACCTTTATTTTTGCTTTTTTCTTATATTTAGCCAATAAGATTCACATGATTGATATATCTGATTGAATAAAATTTCCTTGGTATTTGCCAGTAGAACAATATCATCTACATAATATAAGATATATATCTATACTTGATCACATTTACAGGTGATGTAATATTACATAGTCCCATTATGAATATTTGAATTTGTTTTACTGGTATTCTTACAAATTAACAGCTGCTGTTTATCTCCAGTATAAATAAGAAGGTGTATGTCTCTATCATCCAACCCTATAGTTTCCAGTAGCAACTTGCCATTACTCACTTGATCAAATGCCTTTTTGTAGTCAATTAAAATGCATAAATATTCACATTCATATCTCTACAACATTCTCCTAGGTTTGGTTTATTAAACAGGGCTTTTCTGGCCGCTAATCCATTCCTGAATCCAAACCGGGTCACATTCAAAATAGCTTCACATGTTTTATAAAATCTGTTGTTTCCTATTTTCAGACAACATTTTCAAACATGACTCATCAACTTTATTGTACAGAATTCACTACATTTTTCTACATTGTTATAGATAAAGTAATAAATTACTCAGTCATTTGGAATCATTCTTCTCATGGATTGTACTGAACAATATTGCTAAGCCAGTTTTGTCCCTTAGTTTCAATATTTCTGCAGAGATACCATCAGGCCCTACCTCCTTGCCATTTTTTATGTTTTAATCACTTGTGTTATTTGTGATGTACATATACTATATATGATCATGTATCTATGCTTATGTAATTATTACAAGGTGCTCTGTTGTCACAAAATGTGCTTTGAATACTTTATGTAATTTTTCATTGATGTCAATTGTTTTTGTCCCTTATTTATAAGTATATTGGCATTTTGGATTGTATATTCACCTGTAATTTCATTTTTTTCTTATGCATATTAAAATATCATATTGAACTTTCAATATTTCAATTGTACTACACCTATTATTTATCCAGTTTTCTTTTGCAGCTTGGCATTTTCTTCTGATCTTCTGTTGTATTTAATTATATTTTTCTTTCTTTCTTTCTTTTTTAAACATTCTATGACTTCTAAAATGTTTTTTGGAATCCATTTCTTTTCCTTTATCAGTTTTGATCTGAGATTTTCATTGGCAATTTGTATAAATGATTCACAAATAATATTCTAGTTTTCATCCACACCATTATTGTTTTTGATATTTTTTCCCACTTGCTTCATAATTTCACTTTGCTACTATGCTTTCTTTTACTTCTATGAAAACATGTGGATTCTATTATTTGCTCCTATCAATTTTAGTATTTTTCTTTTTGATGATTTTCAAGCTTATCCTTAAGCTTGCCAGTACTGAATCATGATTAGAACTTCTACTGGCTCCTGGATATGTTTTTACACCCAATGCACTATTTTGAAATCTTATATTAATAAGAGCATAATTATTTGATTTCTGACTACTTGTTCTTGTGTATCTTTCCATATGTTCTGCAGTGTTTGTAAGCCTTCCTGTTTTGCATAAAAATGCAACAATCCAGGTTGCAATCTTTAGGGCTGTCCTAGAGATTCTTTGCATCATTTAAGATCTGAAAAGGACTGAGGGTGATTAGATAATTGTTTTTAGTCACTGATGGCTTTCCTGGGAAAATATAGTGCAGTGGTTTTCAGCTCTCTCCTGCACTGCCGTTGTACTGCTGTATAGAATGTATTTCATCCCTGCTACTGAATATGTCACTAACAATATTGTTCTGGACATATACCTCTCCTTGTACTTAACCATTGGTAAAGCAGCCAACTGTTAGTCACTACATATTTGTAGTATTTTGTAACATTTTCCACATATTATTGTTCTTGCATCCAGCTACTGTTACTGCTAATTGTCCATGGCTGTTTATTCAACAGTTAACCATTATATCTCATGGCCATTTCACCATTTGCAAAATGGTGGATTCTTCTGGTAGCTTAAAGCTTGTATTCAGAAATGCTTTAACGAAGCTTTCTGATTTTTGGAGGAAAATTTAGCCTGAAGTCCTAGGCAGTTCTGCCTTGAAGTAAGATCCACTGCCTTTAGAAGGGATTTCTTGTGGTAAAACATACTTAGAATGGTGTTGCAAAAATGAAAATCCTGCGGCTATCGTTCATGGCAAAGCACATTCTGAGTCGTAGCATCAATTTGCTTAAATCAACAAAGGAAAATACTAGTTCTATTACAAATTCTCATCAGCACAGTATTAAGCAACAAACGTAAATTAAAGTGGTATAGCAACACAACAATTGCATATTTCAATAAAGCAGCACTTATGCATATTTAATCTTTATGGCATTTGGCAGCATATTCTTTTTCAGCCAGAGGGCAGTAGAATATAGATGATGCCTTGTTTGCTTTACATAAGAAATGGTGCATGTTGAAATGCTAATTTTTAAATTGAAATCATTGAAGCAAAGTGAACCTTAAATAACTTTAAAGAGGTGTTTCCCTCCCTAACATGATTTAATGTGTGATCAGTAATAACAACATTAAGCAGAGAGGCATCAGAATACCCCTGGAGACATACACTTTATTAATGTGCATCTCCATTCAGCACATTTTGAGCCTGTATTGCTGCAAACACTTCAGGGGTAGATATAGGATACTGCTGATTAAGACTTGCTATTGCAAAGTGCAGCATGCTAGTGAGAAATGAGCTGGACTGACTGACTTTCTTCACTGTTCAAGTAAATTAGAATGCCGTTAAGATTTTTGTTTTTGTGGTAACAGGCACAGCCTGTAAATCCAAGCTATTCGTAATGTAGTAATAAAAATAGAATATTTGAAGGTCATTTGGGTGAAAGATCAAATTCTACCTGAAGGTGGTCTATAGTTACAAGCTTGATCTTCTCCTGGGATCATTTTGCACCACAGAACCTCAAAAAAGTAGCCTACTCTGTCTACTGATGTCTCTCTGATATCCAAATTGGAGACTTCAGCTTATCAGCTAGAGTTCAAATTCCTCCTTTAGCCAATTTTCATGAAGAATGGTTTCAATTTTATCTTTTTTTTCAACAATTTTATTAAAGATTATACTATACAAGTAAAACTTACACAACAACAAAATAGCGAAATACATTAAAAAAAGAAAAGTAAATTTAAAATTAAGAAGAAAAGTGCAAAGAAAGAAAGAAAAGAAAAGAAAAGAAAAGAGAAACCTCCTCCTTCATTCTCAGCAAGTATAAGCAACATGAACAACTTATCACAAGCTCTTAAAATATTATCAAATGTCTATTCCATATCTCACCCCAATTTCTATAAACACATCTCGAGAACCTCATCTCTCTGTATTAAGCAGGAAAAGTCCAGTAAGAGTTATCAGAAATAACAACATAAATATTACAAATTATATCTGTTATCCCCAATCTGAATCCATCCTTTAACTTTAAGCAAATTGCCCCCATTTTTCTTTTCTAACAATGAAAGTTCCATCCCATTCAAAAAAACCAATTAAACATTACCATCATCCAGTCCTGATCAAAAACCCATTAAACATCCCCCAAAATAAAAACCCGTTATTTTAACCTTGATCAAATAAACCAACTCTGTATTCTTTTTTCTTTCTGTGGACGATCTTTAAAATCCTCAAAGGAAATTCCAGCATCTGCCTTCTCATACTCTCTTCTCTCAAAATTCTTGTCTTCAACTTTATCAAGCCCCCTTTGTACTCTCAACTTAGCAACTCCAGCAAGTCCCTCTTGTGAGTCTAGTGTCAGGAAATAATCCAAATCACTCATCTGATTTGTTGTTTGTATTTCTTTTGTATTTCTTTTTCAATTTTTATGTCATCATCTTTCATTTGTAATTTCCTTGTTTTGACCTCCTTCTTGTAAGCTTAATTTTTAATTCCACGGGTAAATCAGTCTCAGTTTTACTTAATGGAATTTGTTCCTCTGCCATAACACCGACCAATGCCATGAGGAGTTAAATAGTTGGAAAAACTCCTGTTGCCATAAATCAAACTTTTTTTTTTAATGTAGCTATCTGGTGCTCTCTAGTGTCTAGTCTTCAAAGTCTTCTCTGCTTCAGAATGTAAACAGGGTAGTTTCCCAGGGGAGAGGATCTTTTCAATTAGCTTCAAAGTCTTAAATCAAATTCATCTGATCCCTTAATCTGTGTAAAACTTTCTAAAGCTAACAATAGGCTTCCTTTTTCTATATATTTCAAAAAATATAAATTTTTAAACTTATAATTAAGCTTTTTTTTAAGGATTGAAGGAAACTCACCCTGTGATTTCAGTAAAATTTGCCAGTCTGAAGGTTCTCAATCTTGAAAGAAAGGCAAAGAAAAAAAAAATAAAGTCCAAAGTGATTAAGAGATAAGCCCAGTCAAAATTAAAATCCATGTAGGTGACATTAGCAACTATAAGCATGATGGAATCCCACGATTCCCAGCCGATTGCAAGCTGACCACAAAAACACAGTTCCTGCTGCCCACTCGCAAAACAGCTACATGGAGTACATTATCTGATGATCTCTCTTTAATTCCAGAGAGATTACAGCAGCCTGACTCCTGCAATCAGATGCCGATTTGGCCACAAAGTGTTCCTCTCCTTCAGAGGAACGTCAGTTCGCCATTTGGCTAACTGGAATTAAGAATGCTTTCATCTTTATCTGTCCTCATCAAAATTACACCAAAGGACCAGCTGGATTCTGGATCTTGCTGAAGAGGAAGTATATCTCTCAGTACATGCATAGCAACTTATTACTTTACATTTATAAAGCAATAAGAATGTTGAACCAAATGCTGGGGGTCATGTTTTTGTCCTCCTTGTGAACTTGCCATAATGTTTTTGACTTTCAAAATCTTGATCTCACAAAGCCATCAGAATTTCTCTCTCAGGTATTTCATGGTAGTAGGGCTAGAACAAAAAAGTCTCCCTCTTATTTAGACTGACCTTGTAAACCATCATTTGTGAGCATAGGTTTGTGCAAATTCCAATCTTGACTCTTAATATCTGTTTATGGTTCTTCTTAACAATAGCTTTGATGGCTCATTCTTTATGGGTCCTCTACTATGGCCCATGGCTACAAATTTTGTTAATAAGGTATTGACTGATTGTTTTGCCTTCTGGATCATGCCTCTTTTCATTGTAAATAACATAGCATTAGGAAGCAAGCATCCCAATTTGATCTAGTCATGAAAAGTATGCTACCTCCCTGGAGCTTTAATATGAAAAACAGGAAATCAATTGCTTGACATTTGCAATCTTCTACATCTGCACAATCTATTAATAATGTTAAATTTGCAAAAGGGGGCTGCTAACATCTCTCTCATTTTTATATGCAATGATTGTTTTATTTTATGAAAAATAAAGAACTGTTTTATAATGTGTATTTATGAAGAGCTAGTCAAAATCTGCCTTACGATTACCATGGCTTTCTCCACTGAATTACACAAGTATTGATTTCTCTCTTATTCTGTGCTGCATAAGGACTTTCCAAAACTTGCCATATTACTAAAGTAATTGGGATACATTCACAAAATTAATTATATACTGTATCTCTCTGGAGTTCTTGGTACTCTCTAAGTTTGGTTGTTTGCTTGTAGACATTTTATTTCCCAACTAGGTAACATCATCAGTTTGAGTGTGGAGTTTCCTGCCTGTTTGTATAGTAGCTTGTTCTGCCAGTTCTGGTGGGGGTATACTTCCTCCTTGATGGTTCCTTGTTTTCTGCCTGATTGTTTGTCTGGTGTGGATCCCTGCTTATCTGAGTGTTGGCTGCTAGAGGGGATGTGTTCTAGTCTGTTTCCTTCCTACGCTTTTTTACTGTCTCTTTTGAATGGTATGAACATGTGATTTATCACTATGTGTCTATTGATGGATGATTTGCCTTAATGCCAAGCTTCCAGGAATTCTCTAGTATTTTTGGATTTGGCTTGATCTAAAATGCTAATAGTTTTCCAGTTGAAACTGTAGTTGAGTCTGTCCATCTGTTGTGAGATTAAGGAGTTTTCATCACATCTTTTGACATCACATCTTCTGCTGCTAGTTGGTGTTCATGGATGTGCTCTGCTAGTCTCCCTCTCTGTCCCACACAGTGGCTGTTACAGTCCTTGCATTATATGTTGTAGATGACTCCTGTACTGGCTATTGGGTCTTTTGGCTTGCTTAAGATGTTTTGGAGGGCGTTAGTTGGTTTGTGCACTACAGTGATGCCAAGTGTTTGTAGTAGTCTCTTGGTTGACTCTGAGATGGTTTTGATGTATGGGAATGTTATTCCTTTTTCATAGGTTGTACTGGTTGTGCTGTAGCAGGTTGTGTGGTCAGGTACTTTTTGATGAAGTTGTGTGGGTATCCATTTTGCTGGAAGATGTGTAGGTGGTCTGTTTCTTCTTTCTGGCTTTCTGGGTTGTTGCAGTGTGTTTGTGCTCTTCTGAATAATGTTCTTAAACAGTTCCTTTTGTGGGAGGTGGGTTGTTGATTTGGTAGTGGAGCACTTGGTTTGTGTGGATTGTTTTTTCAATAGACTTGGGTTTCTAATTTGCTATTGTTTCCTCTGCTGATGAGGATATCCAGGAAGGGTAATGTGTTGTTGTCTTCTTCTTCCCCTTGAATGCATTGTTGATTCATGTATCTTCTTTAGTTGTTCCTTTTTTATTATGATGAAGGTGTCATCTCCATAGTGGATCCATATTTTTGATTGCATGTGTGGGAGTGCTATGGTTTCTAGAAGCTGCATCATAGTCTCTGCTACGAATCCTGAGAGTGGTAATCCCATGGGTGTTTCTGATTTCTTGGTATTTTTGTCCATTGAACTGAAAATAGCTAGTGAGGCAAAGGCTGATGAATTCCATGAGTCTGGGTATTTCAATCTTAGTGTATTTATTTAAGTTAGGTATATTTTGTACTTCTGCAATGGGTTCTTGTGCTAGTTCTGGATCCATGGTTGTGAAGAGTGCTGTGACATCAAATCCATAATTTCATCTTCTTCTATTCTTAGGTCTGATTTTCTGAAGGCATTTTAGTGGAAAATTGATACAATATTTGCTCCCTTTTACAAGATGTCCAAACTTTTTTGCAAGTTCTTTGCTTATGTTGTAAATTACAGTCCCTGGTAATGATACAATAGGATGAAGTCTATCTCTCTCTATATATGGATAAAGATTATGGATATTGTATACTGTATATCAAAAAAGGCCTGCAGAAAGCTCAGGTGATGAGTTTATAGAACAAATGCCTAGAAAAACCAGGTTTAAATGAAAAAATGACTAGTCATTTAACCTTTCATTTATACTATGTATGATCATGGTTCATGCATATTAACTCAGAAGCACATTATTTAACTGTTGCTGAAAGCAGACAACTAAATTAACTGTCCTGTCTTACTCTCAATAGACAAGAAGATGGTCAAGGCACATCCCAAGGTTCAAGGCAAAGGTTTGCAGTGGATGCAGTAAAATTCAGAAGGTTAGGTGGGAACTATTGTCAGAATTCCAATAGTGATCTAATTATTGTGATAATTGCAACATGGATTGGTTTGAAGGACATTCAACATACATTATTTGAGCATTTGAATGGCCCCAGACCAAGGCTGTTATCCCAGAAGCTCCTGCTTAGATTAAATTGCAGGGGTAGGGCTACTAGGGAACAATATGTATTCAGGAACAACAGCCTTCTGTCCTATTTCCCTGCTCTCTGGTACCCAACTCAGAGGTGATAACACTTGCTGGCTTCAGAGCCTAATGCAAAGTTTGAAGGATGAGGAGTCATGAAAAATGATTCTGCTAAGACAGTAGTTCCTCATGATTGGACTAATCAGACTTTTATCATCATCTGACTCTTGCTTCTCCTTGGAAAATGACTTGTCTGGAGAGGTCATGATAGCAACTCCACACAGAATGGTATTATATTAAGCATGATTGACATTAGATTAATCACATTTATGTTAATATCATCCAAATGAGATGATAGACAAGGGATTACAAATGGTGTGTTTGGAAAATGAATGCTGTAACAAGGAGAGGTCTTTCACTACTCAGGAAAATGGGAATTATGAAACATATTTGATTTCATCCATATTTTTTTTAATCAATCAGAGGTAAGGTCTGATTTCTCAGTCAGAACTGAAGATAAGATACCTTCTTCCAGCTTGGAGAGTACCTAACATGGGTTGTCTATACAACAGTTCATTTAACAACTAAAACAAGAAGTACAAATCGTTCATCTTCATTTATGTTGAGAATATTGCTCTATTTGCTTGCATTGCACACCAGCCCATTTTCATGTGGTTTAATTCACTGAAAAAATGCATTAAACATATATGCATTTAACAAACCCTGTTGGTGAGAGTAATAGCAGTTAGCTTGCATATATGAAATTGTGTCAAATGACAAGGATGTCATATGATCATGCATCAATATAATGAAATTGCTGCAAATGCAAATGAAAAAATATTCAGCAGTTGAACAAATGGAAGATGGGCAAAAAAAAAAAGCCTTTAACTTGGACTGCCCTTTAGTTTAAGGCTAGAATTAGTTCTTTTGCTGATTTGCCTTAGTTTAGAGCCTAAGGCTACAGTTCTATATAGATGTTTACATGAAAATAAGCTCCAATAATTTCAGTAAAACTTACTTCTGAATAGAAATGCATAGCATTAAATTGTAAAACATTTCTTTATGATAATTAATTCCTTAATACACAGGCTTGAATATCTTTTTAAAGGATTGGCATATTTTATATAAAAATATATATTTTAGCTCATTTAATTTCTTTTTAATGTTTGTTACTGGGACTCTCATTTTTCTGTTATAAAAATTGCAGTCTACTTTGTTGTTTATTCGTTTAGTCGCTTCTGACTCTTCGTGACTTCATGGACCAGCCCACGCCAGAGCTTCCTGTCGGTCGCCAACACCCCCAGCTCCCCCAGGGACGAGTCCGTCACCTCTAGAATATCATCCATCCACCTTGCCCTGGGTCGGCCCCTCTTCCTTTTGCCTTCCACTCTCCCTAGCATCAGCATCTTCTCCAGGGTGTCCTGTCTTCTCATTATGTGGCCAAAGTATTTCAGTTTTGCCTTTAATATCATTCCCTCAAGTGAGCAGTCTGGCTTTATTTCCTGGAGGATGGACTGGTTGGATCTTCTTGCAGTCCAAGGCACTCTCAGAATTTTCCTCCAACACCACAGTTCAAAAGCATCGATCTTCCTTCGCTCAGCCTTCCTTATGGTCCAGCTCTCGCAGCCATATGTTACTACAGGGATTACTACTGCAGTCTACTAGCAGAGTTGTTTAAAATGATTTGCTGCTCTTTGTTCACTATTTCTTATATAATCCAGGTAGATAACAGCCTATGCTAGGACAGGCTTATTTACAAGATCTTCAGCCGAATCCTTAAAAAACTCCACATTTCATCAACTGTCTGTGTGATGTTTTATGATCTTCATGTAATAGTCACATTCTGTAATTGAGGTTCCATGTCGGTATAACCAATTATTAAATCGGAAGTTCTTTGAACTTCTTTTCTGAAATTTATTTTTCGCATATACTTCAAAGGTTTTTATTAATAGCTTTCAGAGAATTCTAGGATTTTAATTAGTCCTTTTATTCATGGCATGCAAAAACTATATTGTCTCCCCTACTTTATGTAATAGATGATATGGATGCACTTGAAATTGATCTAAAAGAAAAGACTTAAATAGAGTAATCCTTTGACTGGATTCAAGTTGGGAGAGCCAGGATGATTTGATAGGGCCTGATTCTCAAGTAGGCCAGCAGAGGATGGCATTATTTAAGTCTTTTCTTTTGGATCAGTTTCAAGGCCATCTTTATCTTTTCTTATGTCATTTTAATCGATCGATAATTATATGAATGTTTTCTTAAAGTGAGAGAATTATAAATATAGGTAATTCATATGTGTGATTCAACGTTTTCTAAAGGACTTCTTGATGATTTGATTTCAGGAAGGTCTGCCTGTTTCATTATCCAAGCTTTGCTGTGAACTAACTAGATAAAAAAAAAAACACCAATGTGAGTCTTCTCTCCACGTTAGACAGCTGTTGCATTACAACAGCACTGAGAGTTCAGTGTTAGATAACTATATTTCCTACTCTAGTTAGACCATTATGGACAATGAGATGTACTGAATGGAATTCGTATGAGCAATTGAAAGTTATGATAATTTTTTTTTAATCTGTCCAATTGTGTCCAATTCTCGGAGACTGCCTGGACAAGTCCCTGCAGTTTTCTTGGCAAAGTTTTTCAGAAGTGGTTTGCCATTGCCTCCTTCCTAGGGCTGAGAGAAAGCGACTGGCCCAAGGTCCCCCAGCTGGCTTTGTGCCTAGGGCAGGACTAGAACTCCCGGTCTCCCGGTTTCTAGCCTGGTGCCTTAACCACTACACCAAACTGGTTCTTGTATGATAAATATAAGAATACCTACATTTTAATAAATAAAACTTAGTGATAACTTCCCCCTTTACAATCTGAATGTTTGTTCTTAACTACAAAGTCTTTTTAACCTTCATACATGCTGTTATTAACAACTGCCACTGCTCAGAGAGTTGGATTGCTTAATGGAAGAGAAGCACAATTGTACCAGTTTCAACTTCTATATTGTCAATTTCTTAGTATTTTGTAGTGTCTGGAGTTTTTGGATAGTCTTGCAGGTTAGCTATATCTACAGTGCATTGCAATATTCTAAACCAGAGGTAATCAGAACATGGAATATAACACTGATATAGCAGCCTAAGCCAATTTGACACTTCATGCCAAATTGTGTTTCTAATGACAAAGGTGAGTCTCGAAGTAGCCCAAACCACTCACAACAAACTTTTTCAACTTAAGGCAGTGTTTCTTAAAGTGTGGCCCAAAGACCCCTGGACATCCCCCAAAATCCTCTCTGGGGTCCACAAAATCAAAATTATTTGCCAGATATTGAAGATATTTGCAAAGATTTAAAACAATATCATTTTTCTTATTAGTATTTTTATTTGTTAAAAATAGTTTTTTTCATGAAAAATAATTTATGTTAATATCTCATGTGTTTAATATTCTCATTTTTACATGATTCAATACATAAATATTCTATGAATGCATCCATTTTAATTTTTAATACAGCAAATACCAGTAACTGTAACCCATACAAACAAAAGCTCTTTTGGGGTCCTCCATAATTTTTAAAAGTGGGAAGAGGTCCTGAAAACAAAAAGTTTAAGATACGCTGTCCTAGGGGATACATATTATGATACCACCAGAGTAGGGTGATTTAAATGCTTCAGCTGTTTTTTTTTCTCATTTCACCCCTTAAAGCTCCTACAAGCCCACCCCCAACAATGCAGATATTATCTGGGGGAGGGGAAGTTCTGGATCTCTAAATGAATAATAGGATGAATACTATTCACCTGGATAGATAAACTATTATCCAACAATATCGTTTGGTAAAATGACTTACAGTGAAGACAATGTCAGTTTACCTTTTGCACCGCTATTTCTTCACAGCAGATCTGCAACTGAACTTGGCAACA
The DNA here is from genome assembly GCF_035149785.1 of Candoia aspera. NCBI lineage: Eukaryota > Metazoa > Chordata > Lepidosauria > Squamata > Candoiidae > Candoia > Candoia aspera. The sequence continues at coordinate 123,459,321 of NC_086155.1, read as the reverse complement.
GATGTGTCACGTCCTTATATACTGTGTGCATTCCATGGAATGGAATACTCATAGCCCATCACCAACTGCCATGTAGGTGACAGGTGATAACTCTTTCCATTATTTGAATGATTTGAAAGTGTTTATATGTGATTTGAACAAATCCACATTTTCCAGTCTGTGCAACTGTTGGGTTAGCCCAGGAAGAGGCCCACTGAGGGTGAGGCAATGTTGTCCTCTTTGAATCTGAGTACTGCACAGATCTAATGGCAATCATTGGGGAAATAGCATTTAGGGGGAAAACAGTGTTTTAAGCAATAAACAGCGTTGAGGGAATAGCAATGAAAGCTTGAAAAATTTTCAGTAGGAGAAGGAACAGTTAGTGTGGAATGGCAATGAAAAGGAAAATAGCAATTGTTGGGAAATAGCTGTCAGTAGGAAAAAGGCACAAGTGGTGTTGAGGGAATAGCATTGAACAATCCCAGGTGGCTAACAATGGGCCAGCATGTACACTGCAGTTTTAGGGGAAAGCATGTTAAGTCCAATACATGCTGCGTAGAAGCCCTTTTCTCTGCCTTAAGAGAGTGTGTTTTTGATAAGCAGGAGTGGGGAACAGGTGCACATGCCTGAGTTTGGAAGGCAGGAATAAGCAGGAGAAGAAGGGAAGGGAGATTGAACAGCCAGCCTATATGTTACAGATGGGGGCAAGAGAGAAAGGCGAGGGAGAAAGTGCATGGAGAAGCCAGCCTACATAAGACACATACTAAATAGATCAATAGGAAGAACAGCTCTGATTCTCAAGGACTGATGGTTGACTGAGCCTCCAGAAGGTAGGAGAGGATAAGGGTCCATTATCAATCACTGCTTGTCAGTGCACTTCTTAGCCTCCTGAACCCTCCTTTCTGGAGCTGGGGACTCGAGTCACTGAAGAGGACTGGCATTAGTATACTGCTCTTTTGTCTGATCTGGACCTGACTGATCAAACCAGATGGATCTTCCAGCTGCGAAATCCAACTGAACAGGGACTGCTCTTAGGAAGGTTGCATTTCTAAAGCCTAAGGAGCCAATGTATTGGAAAGGATAAATTTAATTCTTGGAAAACCCAGTGCTCTTGTTGGGGCTGTAACTGCAAGTTCAACACAATGGAGGACCCCAGTAGGTGTCATGAGTCTGGATGGGAGCCCCCTGCTCGCCATCCTTACTCATGACATCAGGTCTCTACCTGCTTCTTCATGATGAGAAGGCTAGACTCATATAGATAAATGCTAGGGGCTTCATTACCTGCTCTTCTGCCTGCCTGGTTCTATCATCATCATCATCATCATCATCATCATCATCATCATCATCATGTCTCTCATCTTTCAGCTTGCAAATACTGAAGCCATCACAGGGAGGGGAAATAGTAATTAGACTACCCTCCATTGGTTTATGACCTGCTGAACTACTTAACAGCTGTGATGTAATAATCTCTAATCACGCTGAAATGAATAGAATCCAGTTTCTTGATTAATTCAGGGATTTCAAGTGAGGATCTTTCTTGGAAACTTTCCTTCTCAGAGGATGGCAATTTGGGGCACTATTATGTTGAGTCTTGGGAGATTTTCATGTTCTGTTGCTGAATGCTGCCCTTTGTGATGTGAGATTTCTGTATATTAAAATTCTGATGAAAAAGGAAAAAAAAAAGAGTTGATCAATCTGGTTTGGGATTGTCATATTCCCAAAAAGCTGTAGAAATAAAATGTTTGATGGAAATATTAAGCATTATCCACTTGTATTTTTTTTTTAAATGCCTTCACTGACAGCTTTACCATCTCCAGTTACATTTGTGAAAGGGCTACATCAATTGTATGATGGGCCCTGGAACTAGCAAGCTGTAGTAAGTCCCCTGCTGAGCTATTTTTAAAATATTATGCATCTGAGTGGAAAGAAATGTAGGGGGCATGTCTGCCTCTTTATCACCTCAAAAATGCGTAACTTGTGTCAGGAGAATCTTACCATGGACTTCCATCATGGGAGATTTTACCTTGAGGCTACTGCAGATGGGTGTATTTGAGCCAAGTTATGCCTAGCATATATACCGCTCATAGTATCATGCTTGAAAAAAGTAAGCTGGACTAGTTGCACTAGCTGAAAAAATAGTTTTATGTATTACAGTACTGGTTTTTGGGATGTGTTACTCATAAAACTACCCACAAATATCTGTAAGTGAGCATTTGAAAGAGCTCATAAGGAGACAATGAAAATCAGCCTGTTTTTCAAAGTTGCATTACCTCGTATTTGTTCACATCTACAACTATAAGTAAAGAATCTAATTTTTAAGTTCCTCCAAAATCTGTCAGGCCGATTTTAGAATGATATTCCCCCTGATATAACTATTTGATCTTTTTCCCCCCATAGGCATCTGATAAAGCATGATATCAAAATTATATTGCATGCATGATTGTGACATTTGTATGATGTTATCATGCTATGTGCAACATCACTTGCTTCCATGCCCATGCCCATGTCTGTCTTTCTTTTTTTATAACAAAAGAAAAGGTCAGTACTTCTAAGTGCAGAATATAAAATACATTTTTTCAAATACTATGCTTCATTATTTGAGTGAATGGCTAGGTTAATCTGAGAGATTCCCAGCAGTTGTAAAAAAATGCCTGAAAATCAAGAACTTATATAAAGACACAAGATATGTGTAATGTAAAATCATCAAATTAAATCAATTTTTGTTTGGTCATAGACCAGCAAATAAAACAGAAGATTCACATCTGATTAGAATAAAATAAATGTAAAATACTGGAAACTGGATCCATTTTAACTCAGTATCAGGCCAAGTGGAGGATACACCCTAGCATTTTCCCTTAAGCAGATCTGAAATAAGGCACAGATCTGAAATAAGTACCAATTCTATTCAGTGTTACATTCAAATAGTATCCTTTCCAGCAGCCAGACTTTTTTTGTGGGGATATAGCTTCTATTTGTCTTTTAACTAGAAGATTTAAAGATCGGTTGTGTGAAGTTCCAATAAGAATTATCTTAGCTTCTTCTTGCACCTTCATGGATCTAAATTAGAATTAAATTATTGCTACTTTCCTTCTATATGTACAAATGGTTTATGGATACACCAAAGAATTTCTAGTAAGAAGATATATTCACATTATCTTCTTGTACTTTTTGCTTATTTTCCTCTTTCTACACTAGTCTTTAGAGGTTTGATGAGTACACATCTAACATTATTCTTTATTGTAGGGTTTTTCTTTTCTTTTCTGGTGGAGGTTCATTTAGTGGTGGAAAAAAACCTACTCATCACTGTCTTCTATTTTTTTCATCATGTCCTCTTTTTTAGGGGTATTTTATAAACCACCCTATTGAGAAGTCCTTTTTTAAAAAAAACATGTGGAGCTTGTTTGTTTTTTTAGTGTCCTTTATACTTATTTGTCATTGTGTTTACACTGTTTTTAATTATTTTTTTTAGGGCAAAAGAAAACATTACTGCAACCGGCTAATCCCTGGTTAAGAAAGACATGTTAATATAAGAAGTGAAACATCTGAAGTGCTGACTCAGGACTCTTCTGCATGGCTACATTAACATGCTATCCTCCCGCCCTTGAGCTGGCAGAGAAGGATGCTGAGCATCAAGTGCACTGCCTCAACGGCTGAACTATGTCCTGTTTCAGTCCTGAGGACAGTGAGTGGTGCAATCCTTACAGTTTTAATGCAGGAGAAGTTAAGGAAAATGATTGATGGATTTCCTTGATTTAATTTCCCCTTCTACTGAACATCACCTGCTGGCAGGATTAAAAAAAAATGCAAAACATCAGTATTCTCCTTAGTATGTGCAGGGTGAGTGAGTGTAGGTGGGTGTCTTAGCCACTTTTGAAAGTGCTCAGGTGATAGGTTCAGGCACAGAGATGCTCCATGCCTGAGACTTGTGAAAAAGGTCTAGATCCCTGTTTAAACATAGCCCAGCTGTCTGGTTGCAGGTGCAGCAGAGGGCTGCAGGTTGAAGTGGAGAGGCATGGAAGAGGGATTGTAAGGAGCACAGGGGCGCTCCCTCATGCCCACTTCACCCAGCACCCCATGACTCTGCCTGTGATTGGTCATGTTTTGCTAACAGACCTGGAAGAGGAGGAAAAAGGGTGAATTGAAAGAAAGTGATTGATATGTGCTGAAAGGGAAAGACAGGGCTGCTAGCAAGTGGCCAGCATCACTGAGAGGGAGCCTGGGATGTTGTTCTGTTTCAGGTCTCAAACTCTCTCACACAGTTTCTAGCTGAGACAAGCAATTTACTCAGGGCTGAATAAGTAACAGCAGACAAGGGAAGGAATGTAAATCAAACAAAGTCTCTTGGAAAGAAAGCTTGCCTAGGTAGTTTCACTTTCAACAGGAGTGCAGAGAAGAGAAGTCAAAATCCAGTTTGAAGTTCAGAGAGCCAAGTCAGGTTTGTCAGCCTGACACAGTTTCATGAGCAGGATTTACAGGAATGACATGCCAGAGCAGGAGATCAGACAGTTGTTTCCAATAGAGAAACATGGGTCAGAGTTGCCTCTTAAATCAGACTGCAGCCAGCTAACTTTGATTAGTCACTCCCTTGCTTGACAAGGAGCCTCACTGAGCGTCTTCCTTCTGCTGTCCATTCAACTTGCAGAATTTGAGGGCTTGGGGGCTGTGCTTCATCATCTGACTGCTCCAGCTGTTCTGATGGTGCCTGTGTTTTATCAGGTGATTCCTGGCTGACATTCCACAGGTTCAGCTGGAGCAGCTTCCTCCCAGTCTGAGTCTGAGTCCTGGGCCATGACAGGTGTAGACAAAATGGCATAAGATAGAAAAGGTACCTCCCAAGGTGTTCCCAGAATAATAAAAACAATAAATAGTCCAGCCACACAAAACCCTTTAGCAGCAGAAGCATCAGCAGGTCCGTAATGCACTTACTGAGAACAGAATCAGTAACACGTAGTGGCAGAACCCAGCTGTCTTTCCAAGTCAGATCAACCTTCTTTGCTTTGAAAAGAGAGTTAGTCCTGTGTTTTCAAAACACAGGTCTAAGTGATCTTTCAAAAGATCACTGTGTATGTAAGGAGTCTATGTGTAATGTCTGAGTGGTCAGGCATGACATGGGCAGATGCCCCACAAAATTAGGTGTCTCGTAACCATTAACCATCTCTTGAATCCTAAACCAAAATGATCATGGAGATTTCTAATTGTGTTTGTAAATATTTTTTGATGGGATCACTTGGATTCCATAAGGCATAAATATGACTTTAAGCTGCCTCCACTGTGGGCTGGGGATGAGATGAAGGGAATATTGAGGACATGTCCTGACCAGGGCATGGTCATCTACAGATAGAGGAGAGTATTTGCAGTTATTTGTTCTAAAAACACGGCCAGATGTATTTCATATCAGTCAATTTCCAAATGCCATTACTGGGAACATGGGAAATGAGCACATTTTGCATAAAAATGTGTCTAATTAGCTTAAATTAGGAAGTCCCAGATTCAAATCTCCTTTCTTCAATAACTAACACAGATTTTTTGTCTCTGCTAGGTGAGAACATAGTATCTTTTCTACAGTGCATTTGGCTAATGTGAAAAATCCACAACCTTCTTAAATTGGAGAGCAGCTGAAATGTGGGTTTCTTCCACACTGACCTTTGCTTCTTGTCATTATCCAAATGGTGTGGGAAGAAGATATACAGCAGAAAGTTTCTAGGCAAAAAGGTGACATCCTAATGAAGCTGATGGGTTTGGTAAACCCCTTCACAATCTGCAGTATGTGGATAGTAATAATACTCCTTTTAGCCATAGTCCAATACTGATAGAAAAATGCTGTATGTGGAGTGTTTTCAAAATCTAAGAGCATTATAAAACGTATCTGTTGTTATTTCATTGTGTTATATGAACAGGGTAGCAAAAATACCAGGCAGCCACAAATCCCTAAGGCCAATCTTATATATTGTGGAATAATTCTGCCACTGAGAGAGATGGGCAACAAAGTCACTTGAATTGTTGCTAATTGATAGGGTTGTCATACAAGTTTCCTTCCACTGAAACATATTTGTTGGTAACTCAAAAGATCAATTTCATTAGCTGCTTTGTTTCATTGGGCAGAGAGCAGGGAGAGATGCTATTACGTTTTGCTCTGCCAGCCCAAAATGGAATATTTTGATATTCCTGAAATGAGCTATTTCAGCTTGTCAATTTGATCTATGTGTTGGGGGTGGGGTGGGGTGGCAATGGGGGAGTGTATATGTGCTGTATATTTTCCCCTCTTTTATAAATATATTTTAAAAAGATGAGTTGCCCTAAAGGCTCATGGAATATTACAGAGGCTGTTTATTTTTCTTAAATATGCTTACTCATGAGATTGTATTCCTTCTGGAATCATTTTTTTAAAATTATTATTAAGGATGAACTATCTGCTTTTTAGGGCAAATATTGGGTTAAATCTTGATTGGCATTCACTCTGCCTATGTAAAAATAGCTATTAAAGCAGTTCCATCTAGAGCCAGTGATGCTTTCAATTCAATTTATAGACATGTAACTCATTTCACAAGAAATCAAGAGGATTAAGAGGAGCTTAATTTAAGGGATGATAAAATTATGAATGGTGTTGAGGTAGTGCTCCTCACAGAGGGCTTAATAACAATTGGTGTGAGATTCTGAATGGATAAAATGAACTAATTTATAGAATTCAGTCCTGCGAGAGGTGATTACCGGTCCTAAGAATGCTTACTTCGAACTGTTTCATGGAGAATGTGGGAAACATGGAGGCCATTGTGCTTTTCATTCTGATTTTTGGATTCCTAGCTACCAATAGTTTCTGCCTGTTCAGTGACATTGGATATGGTGAGTACACTCCAAGTCCCTTTGACTATCAGGACCTAGGACGCACACCTTCTTCGCTGCAGCACCTGCCCTCTGGAACAGTTGAAAGTGTTTGAAGACCTGGCTGTTCTCCTGGGCCTGGGGCTAGGATGGATGTCAAGTCCCTATTGGTTGTTTTTGTTATATCTTTCTCAGATGTGCATGGTTCTTTTTTTTACCTTAGTGTTTTTTTTTTCTATTTTAATTGTAAGCTGCCCAGAGTTGTCTGGAGCTGGGCAGCCTCTAAATGTAAATACATACATACATACATACATGCACACATGCATACATGCATACTGTATGAAGAGACCAAAGAAGAAACAAAATGCTATCATCACTATTCTGGTAGAAGAAAGTGAAAATATTTTCTCTGTAAGGATTTTTTTAAAGAAATCTTTCTTATTTCTGTTATTATAATTGTCTTATTTTCTTACTGCAGTATTTTTAGCAAGTTTGCATGAGAATTCAAAACCAGTTCCCAATACTTTCAGAAATTTAATATGAAGGTTTAAAAAAATCTGTTGTAGTTACACTATTGTCAAGGCCATATTTTTCCCACTTGTAACATAGGGCTGTGAAAGTCTGAATGAAGAAAAACTTCATTCTTTTTCATTGTGTTTTGAATTGGGGTTCTAGAGAAAATTGTGGAGAATACCTTGGATTGGAAGATGATCAAATCATTCAATACTGGATGTTACAAAACTATACAGATCACTGGAACCACTAACAATGAAACTCAAGTTTAAATATTTTGGATCAATATTGATGGCAAGTCTTTGGAGAAGATCCGGATGCTTGGAAAAATCAAAGGGAATCAGAAAAAAGGCCAACAGTAGGCAAAGTGGCTAGATATATCATTGTTGCATCCATAATGTAGGCAGTTGGAAGTTGGAATCATTCTTGTGGAAATGGGAAAAGACAATATTGAAACTGGTTATATTGTAAGTTTTTAGGAAAGCCCATGTATGTCAGCTGACAATTTTCTTTGTATTTCATTCTGATCTGTATCTGGGACCTGGACTCTTAATGGTTATGCCCTTTGTGAAAGTTCCTGAATTATCCATTTATTTTAAGGCAATTTTGTAGAAAACTTTTCCTTGGAGCTTTTCCAAAGAGCATCACCCACTACATTCTATCTGATCTAGATTCTTTTGTGAAGCCTGAAAGATCACAGCCCAAGGCTATAAGGCAATTTGTGTAAGTTTTTGTTTGGGGAGCAAGGGATTTTGAAGGATAGTCTGTTCCAAAGAAAGCAGGTTATGTTAATATGAGGATAGAGTTGAAACACAAAGCTCTGTAGCTATGGGAATACTTATATGCTGCTGTTTAAAAGTGGATTCTAAAAATAAGCTCTTTCCTTTTGAACACATAGTGAATTGTGTGTGTGTGCGCCTGCATGTCCCCCCCCACCATGTTTAAAGAAGCCAAAAAGTCAGAATCTCAATTTTACCTGAAGACCATTTTATTTTCTTAAATGTATTCAAATATTGCCAGTTTCACAAGCCATTCTGCTGCTATAGCTAAGACACTAAGAATTCCAGTATAGGATCAGTCCTACTCTAATATTTCTTCCTATCTATCAATATACTCTACTATATTTTTCCTTATCAATTGCTTCACATGGAATAAGGTGATTTCTTTTTTCTAACATGTTTTATATGATATTTTCCCAAACTGGTCCTGATCTCCAGGAGGAAGAGATAAGAAGTTTTCTTCCTCTATTAACCAGTATATGCACTGGCAGGGGAGTGGGGAAGAGAGGGATATATCTAAGTCTCTCCAAGCCACCTCCTGATTTGTTTCTGTTGGTTCATTTCTTTGTTATAGAAGGAGAGGAACCCTTAGAAATAATTCTTCCCATCCATAAGTTACTGCAACTGCCTTTAAGAGGAGCATTCTCACTTCTGTTGGTCTTCAATTATTATCATACTCATGATTGAGAGAGTTGTTCTCTGGGCCTCCCGCAGCTGGCCAGCTGTGGGAAATAGACAATTGTGAGGATAGGAGCACTCAACAATTATAGCCTCCAACTTTCTCACTCAGAATGCTTCTGAACAATAGGCACCTTGAATCTGAGATCCATTCTGGGATTATAAAGATGGCTAAAGTACTGCAATTGCTCTGCAGCACCTTTCCATGCTGAGCTTCCAGCCATTAAAAAAAAAGAGTTTAAAAAAGAAAAAAAGAAATAGTGAATTCTGCAGGACTTTTGGGCTGTACCACAGGGCTCACTGTGCCAGAACTGGTAGATAAGTTTGCATAGCCATATATTGGGGAACAATGAAAGTGTGTATCTGAAAGCAAACTATTGATCAGCACAGTATAGTAAATAATGAACCTGAGGTACATATAAGACTCACCCAAATTGTGGAAAGCAATGGCATCACCCTGCCTCTGGCTCTTTGCACCTGTGGAATGTGAGGTTTCAGCCAGCCTCTGACTCAGAAAACAAAACTCTTTCTGAGTCAGAAGGGAAAACAGAAACTTACCAGGCAGAAACTGGGAAAGCAAAACCCAGAAGTGACTCAGCAGTGTGGGAGAAGTTACAGACACTGATTGGCCAGTCTTTGGAGGATTTGAATCCTCCAATCAGTGCGCAGGAAAGACGTGCAGAAAAGTGTGCAAAGAAGAAGGCAGCCTGATTGGCTGCAGAAGGGAATAGGCATGCAAGGATTGGCATAAAAGGCAGACAGGTGAAGAGCAAGCTGCCAGAGACAACCGATCCTTCAATCTTGCAGCCCCAGCGGAAGAGTCCTTACCTGCGTTGGAAACCATGTCTGTAGCCGGAGGGGAATCAGCACCTGCATTTCCTACCGAAGAGGATCTGTATCCTGCAACCGCTGCCACAGAGGATCTTCTCCCTGCTGAATCCAGCAACCTCAGCCTCACATCTAGCTTCAGACATCACCGCTGCCATTCTGCACATTCCAGGCATGCTTCCAGCCTTGCTTCAAGCTTCCAGTCTTGCCCAGGATCTCCAGTCCAGTTTTATCATGCTTCCAGCTCCCAGCCTTGTCCAGAGTCTCCAGTCCAGTTTCGTCATGCTCTAAGCCCCCAGCCTTGCCCAGGATCTCCAGTCCAGTCTAGCTGTGCTTCGGTTGGCCAACATTGTTCATGAACTGTAGACTTATCTTGTTATGCTCTGGGTTCTCAACCTTGTCCAGAACCTGCAGTCAAGTCCAGTCATGTTTCAAGCTCTCTGCCTAGTCAAGAGCCTCCAGTTCAGCCTAGTCATGTGCCAAGGCCAGCCTTGTTTCGAGTTATCAGCCTTGTCCTGAGTCTTCAGCCCAGTGTACCCAGTCCAGCCTGAGTCACCCAGTTCAGTCCAGTCTTGCCTCCAGAGCCAAGTCTTGCCTGGTGGTTCCAGGTTGGTCTCGCCTAGCTTCCAAGTGCCAGCCTAGTTCAGGTGTGTTTCAGATCACGGACTCTTGCCTCCAGTTCCAGTTGTGCCACGTGCCCTAGCTTCTTCCAGTTCCACAGCTCTGGTCAGTGAATACTGCCTAGCTGTTTTGCCACAGTCCCCTCCTGCAACCTTGCCGGTTCTCCCATTGTTGCCCAGGTGGTCTTGATCCCAACCAGCCTACCTCTTGATCACAAGGACTTATTATTGTAAATACTTGTATTAATAAAGAGTGGTTTTGATAATAAACCTGTCTGGCTGCCTCAGTCTGAATAGGACAGGGGGAGTGGTATAAGAAGCAGGTTTTGAAGATGGCAGCTTGTGCTTTTGGGGCGCCAGCAGTCTTTGTATATATATTAAAGTGTTCCATTGACATGATGAACCCTACACTCCTTGATAAGTGTATAGAATTACAGCCCATGTCTCACAGAATGGACTAGGAACCCCTGAAAACAAATACAATGGCTGCCTTCATAAGGACCTCTCAGCTGAAACATTTTGGTCACACTAGAATGCAATGGAACAGTGTTTCTCAACCTTAGCAATGTTAAGACATGTGGACTTCAGCTCCCAGAATCCCCAGCATGCTGCCTTGGAAATTCTGGGAGTTGAAGTCCATACGTCTTAAAATTGCCAAGGTTGAGAAACACTGCAAAAGAATATAGGTAGATTTGGATAACATGTGATAATGGGAACTTTTAGAAAATATATGGCTTATATCATTTACCAATGTCAATGAGCATGATCTGTAACTTAAGAGAAGAGGTCCCCCCTTCAAGGACCTTTGAAACTAAATTCAAGTCTAATTTTCCAATAAACTGGCATTTTAAAAAGTTTAAAGAATGGGTCACAGCAGTGATAAAGGGGAAGGGTTTTTTTTACTGAACACATAAAGGTCACTAAAATCACTCAACGAAGAGAGCAATTTGCCACTGTGTATCATAAGACTGAGTTACCTACCAAACACTACCAAAAACAGAGACTGTGCGCTTATGTTTCTTTTGGAAAAGTCCCAGCTCTTATTTGGAATTCATGAGGACAAGTAATTCATACCTCATCCCCCTTCTAGGCAAAGGACTGTTTCCTGGGGTTTTCAAAGACTTTGAAGGCTGCAACACTTTTTATTTTAATTATGGAAGTTGTCTAACACAAAAGAAGCAGACAGATTGTTAGCTGGACTTAGCCCATGCAGATGGTAATGTCACATACAAACCTGTTTGAAGGGAATAGGAGGCTATTGTACCATATGCCAGTGTCAAGTCAATAACTAATTAATTTCTTGCTAATATTTCTAGGAAGAATCTTTGGGATAAGTTGCACTGAGAGAGCACCTGTACAGCAGAGTAAAGTTGATGGGCTACAAGAAACATACCTGTGATCTAGGTTGTTTACTTCAGTCTTAAGTAAAGGTCAGCATTGTAAGCTATCATAAGCAACCTTTTGAACAATCCCAGAGGTGCCGACATTCCATAAATATATTAGGAAAATAAAATGTTAATGCTGGGATGAATTGCTAAACCTTTGTCATCACCAGAGCTGTGACAATAGGTAAGAAACAAATGCAATCAAGGGATTTGTGCTATATATCCATTATGTTGTTTATTCATTCAGTCACTTCTGACTCTTTGTGACTTCATGGACCAGCCCACGCCAGAGCTTCCTGTCGGTCGTCACCACCCCCAGCTCCCCCAGGGACGAGTCCGTCACCTCTAGAATATAATCCATCTTGCCCTTGGTCGGCCCCTCTTCCTTTTGCCTTCCACTCTCCCTAGCATTAGCATCTTCTCCAGGGTGTCCTGTCTTCTCATTATGTGGCCAAAGTATTTCAGTTTTGCCTTTAATATCATTCCCTCAAGTGAGCAGTCTGGCTTTATTTCCTGGAGGATGGACTGGTTTGATCTTCTTGCAGTCCAAGGCACTCTCGGAATTTTCTTCCAACACCACAGTTCCAAAGCATCGATCTTCCTTCGCTCAGCCTTCCTTACCGTCCAGCTCTCACAGCCATATGTTACTACGGGGAATACCATGGCTTTAACTATGCGGACCTTTGTTGTCAGCGTGATGTCTCTGTTCTTAACTATCCATTATAGGTTATAGAAACTGGAAAATGATTTATTGGAGTGGCGTATGTTTACTATTTAAAGGAATAGCAGGATTAATAAACAGAGTAATGATAGATTTTAGAATATATGAAAAATGGTAAATAGGAGGTGGATAGGACTAGACTTTCAAAATTCTTACATCCATCTGTTTATAGACATCCTGCTTCATTTCTGACAGTTGTCCTAGATACATTCCAAAATGAGCAGAGGAATAAAACTGGTTCTTGAAAATGGTGTTTTATTCTGACTAGAGATAAGATCATCAGGCTATCTGAAGATGCGATGTTTTTTCTGTAACTCTGCTGACAAGTAAATAAATATCTTCAGACATTTATTGAACTGAATGGTAGCACTTTCACTCCCAACTTCACATAAGCTTTTCAAAGATACTACGGAATGATCAACACATTAATATTTTAATAATTAATACTTTGGTATATTATAAAGCAGAAGGAAGAATTGGGGGAATTTTCCCCCCTACAAATCCTGCCCCAAGTACTCCCAGTCAAGTAAAGGAGCTCAACACAATATTTGGTTCTTGTACTCATAGTAAAACATGATTTGTGCACAATATACTAACATTCTTAAGTTCTTGGACATTCATAGGTGTTGAAATGCAAAAGAAAATTTGCTCTATCAAATGTTAAGATCCTCTAGATTGGGATAATTGGCTGGCCTTTCTTTTTAAGGGTCATGTAGAGAATGTTCCCTGGAGAAGATGCTGATGCTAGGAAGAGTGGAGGGCAAAAGGAAGAGGGGCCAACCAAGGGCAAGGTGGATGGATGATATTCTAGAGGTGACGGACTCGTCCCTGGGGGAGCTGGGGGTGTTGATGACCGACAGGAAGCTCTGGTGTGGGCTGGTCCATGAAGTCACGAAGAGTCGGAAGCGACTGAATGAATAAACAAAAAAAAGTAGAGAATGTTCCCATCTGTTGCCTTTTGGAGTGGAGGGGAGTAAAGCAGAACTGTTCCCATCCTGGAATCAGCACTGTTGATTACTTCATTCATTCTAGTCACACCCAGAACCCTCCATTTTCCTTTTAATAAACACATTCTTGTGACTATTATAGTCTATAGCTCTGCCATCTCAACTGAACTGTGAACAATGCTGCAGAGATGTATGATACAAATCAGTGCTCACAATTTTTTTTATGGGCTGTTTATCATCATATGCTGCACTAACATTTATAACACCATCAATTAGAGGTACTAGGCACAACACAAATCTGTGTAGTATAGTATTTAATAGATTGCTGAGCAGCCTTGGTGTCAAAAGACACCATCTCGGTTGTTTTTTAAATTGCTTCTACCCATTTTTCCTCTACTTAGAAAAAATATAGAAAAATAATAAATTATCTCTATTTTTCTGATTTATACATTCAGGAGTAAGTACACAAAGAAGCAAGCAAGCATGGAGTACAGAATCATGGTTCACCATCAAGGCAACCAAATTCAACAGAAACCACTTGGCTCAGACATAAACAACAGTATTGAGAATACAGTGGTCACCTATAAAGATATGCGCTCAATATAATATTCAGTTAAGATCTTGATTTTGTTATTTGTAAAACAGTTGGCTTATTGTGGAATCTAGGTGCTCACTGAGCTTGGTTCTTTGCTTGCAGATGTTTCATAACCTGACTAGGTAACATCATCAATGCTAGTGAGTGTGGGGTTTGCTCCCTGTTTTAGCTTGCCCTGCCAGTGTTGGTGGGGGTTTGGTTTTCTCCTTGGTAGTTCCTTGAGCAGGTAGTAGGTAGATAACTCCTTGAGTTACCTACTCCTTGATATAGTTCCTCAAGGAACTACCAAGGAGAAAACCACTATTTTTGTCAAGCAGATGAGACCAGCAGTTCACAATAGCTAGATGATTCTTAAGCTCTTCAGTTCAAATGGATCTGTTAATTCCAAAGGAGTAATGCATTTTCTAGTTTTAATAGCTGTTAAATCTTTGTACTAAGGGACACAAGCTCTTTGATTACCTGATGCAAGGGATCAATAAAAAAATGAACTTCAAGATATCAGGCTGGCCACAGTGGAAAGGTGAATGGTGGACTAGGTAGAAATTTACCAAATTCATCAGTCTCTAAATTCTAATAGAAAGCTTCAAGGAGAAAAGGCCTACAGAAGCTTAATATGTACAGAATGAATAGATGAAATGCTGCAACAAGTATAAAGAGAGGAGCAGGTCAGTTTAGATATTTGTTTCTCAGTTTATGATTCATCTTTATTTGAAGTTTTCTTCAAGCCATTCTAAGTGCTATGGGAAATATGAAATGCTTTGTGTGTGTGTGTGTGTGCGCGCGCATGCTTGTATTTAATTACAATAGCAAAATCTAATACAAACTAAACTTAGAGAAAGAGAAGAGAATGGAATGGAAAGAAAGAATAAAAAGTGCAGGAAAAAAGAAAAAGAAAGAAGAAAAAGAAAAGAATATAATAAAGAAAAAGAAAAGAGAATATAATAAAGAAAAAGAAAAGAAATATATAAAGAAGGGACTTCCAACCTTCATCACAACACGTATAAACAAATTTAATAACTCTTCACCCCCTATAAGGTTAAACAGGTATCTCTTCATCCCATATCCCATCCCTTATCTATAAGCAAATCCTTAAAACATCAACTTTTCAATCCTGGTGTCAGCAAAAAGTCCATAAAGGTTGCCAGAACATTGCAAAGAAACAAAAAAGACTTATTTTAACCTTGATCAAGTAAAATAACTTTATATTCTTTCCTTTTACTTCTAACAGTCTTAATCTTTAATTCAATCAAATATTGCCATAGGATTTGATTTCTCTTCAATTCTTCTTTATCCCATCACACAGATCTCTTCAAGGCTTTAACAAGCCTATTTGTAGATCCAAATAATGTAGACATTATTACAGACAGTGTCAATATTGTAGTTACTAACGTCTGGCTCCATTCTTCAAAAATCTCTTTTAATATATCCAATATTATAATGTTTTGTATCATTCTGTAAGTCCCAGTATCAACTGACATCAGGCTTGTATTTTGTTCTGGTTAAAATCTTTAGTCCCCTCTAGTGTCCAGTTTCTAAAATTATCACTTATCTTTTGTTATGACTTGCAATTGCCAGGATAACCAAAATAAGTCTGTTTCCCATGACAGGTTGTTTATTTTTTCACAGTTACTTCCAAAATCTTAAAGAAAAGTCAATATTCCAAATTTATCTGGACCCTTAATCTGTTTATAACTTTCTTAGATTAAAATCTTATTTACCTTTTTGCTGTTTATTTTAAATTCTTAAGCCACCCAGAGTCATGTTGAGATGGGCAGCTATGGAAATTGAATGAATGAATGAATGAATGAATAAATAAATAAATAAAATGCTGAATGAAACCTGATGCAAGAGATGAAGACAAAGAGGAGAGGGAGAAAGAATGAGAGAGATGGACCTCCCCACCTACATAAAGTGAATGTACAAACTTATGAATAATCAGTGTGCAGTACGTCTCCTTGATACATGAGATGCTTCTTCTCTTCTTATTTTGAAAAAACTACCACAAAAAGCAACGGTCCCAAAGTTTTCAAAAAGAAGAAGTTTAGTAAAGGGAGACATGGAAGCAAAGCAGAAATTCAGTGTTTTAAAATAGGGAAAAATTAGTTTCAGTAATGAAAAGCTGTCAAATTCAGTGTGTTTTTACTTTTGGGACTTCCCAAGGGGACTCTAAATTTCATGAGTAGCTTTAGGCTTTTTGCCTTCATGGTGTTTACTTGCTTCTCCGTTCCCTGAATATCTTTTCCTTTTCTCTTTTCCTGCAGCCTCTTTGCTGGTTCTTTGGGTTTGTGTGTGTGTGTGTGTGTGAGGGTTTGTTTCACTATTTCCCCCTGCGAGGAAAGTTTTGTGACTTCTTCCAGTCTAAACAGGGACCCTGAGATTCCTCCAAAATGTGATCACAATTAACTTGTGCAGTCAAGGCTGATGCTGTGGTTCAGTGAGAATTCCAGTTAGCCACAGTATGATAACCATAACATAGATCAATGAACAGAAGTGTTACGGGCTTTCTAGATTTCAATATATCTCAGACAGTGTTATTTATAATACTAAGGCTTCATAGCTGCAATATCTTGCCTGTGTGACTGCTGCCATGCAGTGTCCTTCATAATGGGTTTATATATCACATGTACAACAAATGTATCTCTATTTAGATGGCATGAGTATTTCCCACAATAGCATCTCCTTATATTTTACTTCAGGGAAGGGGCGCTTTTCACACTGATTATAAAATGAGAGGTAAAGTGATTGTAAAATACTTTGTCAGCCTCTGTTCTTAACTTGCACTGTGAATCCACAGTTCTAGGACCAAAAGTCTACTAATGCTAGGGGGTATGCATGAAATAGAAAACGTGTTGTGGTTTAAGCACAAAACAAGTACATCCCTTTCCAAAACTCTGTCAAACCATTCTCAATGCAAACCTGTTCTCTTCCCCCAATCAGCTGCCACCCATGTGCCAGTGTGGCATATTCCACCAGCCCACCTGCCCCCAATCTCCTAGCACCTTCCCTCCACTCCCCTTTTCTCTGCTGCCTCCAGTATGGCCTATCCCATTGGCCTGCTTGCTCTTGATCAGCATCTTCCCCTCCCTCCCCTCCCCTCCCTCAGTAGCTGCTGTTGATCTCTTGGTCTTTGCCCACTCTTATCCCCCTTGCCAGATACCTCTGCCTGAAATAATCATGTTTCTCTCTGTACCTATAACAAAGCAGCTTCTTTAATCCAAATCTGGGCCAAACATGCATTTTTTGGCTCAAACATTAAATACCCAAAACTAGCTGTTCTATGCACAGAATGGGTCATGCACAAACTGAACTCATCCTAACTTGCCCATCCTTAACTCATACTCTATTTCAATTTTTTAAACCTATCATATTCTTCTATGGGGTTTCAATTATTTCAGTTAAATACTTCAAGTCACTTTATAATAATGAATTAGAAAGCATATATATACTTTCACCAAGGTTATTAGGAAAAAAAAACTGCCACTTTAAAGTAGTCCATATTTCTTACCAGCTAGATAAAAGAAGACAGCCAATTTGGTGTAGGGGTTAAAAGGCACTGGGCTAGAAGCTGGGAGACCGGGAGTTCTAGTCCTGGCAAACCACCTCTGAAAATGTTGCCAAGAAAACCGCATCAACTTTTCCTTGTAGTCGCCAGGAGTCAAGACTGACCATGAAGGCACAAAAAGAAGAAGGCCTCATCTCAGTCTAATGACTGAAAAGCCACTGGCCTGTTTAATTTAAATCCTGCCTTGAAAATAAATTTTCTCCTCAGTATGTTTTCTATTAGCAGCCAAGAAAGTATAGCTAGCCAACAATGGGCTCCTATGACATAATTAAAGTATAGGCCAATAAGAAGAGACAGGACAAATGGCTGCAGAAAGCAGTGACCAGTAACTGGAGGGGAGGAGGCATTTCTACCCCAATATAAGAATGTCCTTTGAGATTCAGGTTAAATTTCATTTGGGACCTAATATTTTCTGGACTAGAAGGAGAGAATTAGAAGGAGAGGCTATCCAGTGTGGTTTAATTACTAAGAAATAGCCAAAACTGCCAGGTGTCATGTTCACCGTTTCAATGTGCATTGTACATCATAACGTTTGTTAAGATAAGTTGCGTGTTCTGTGAAAGAGGGGGCTGTGCACTCCTTCTGCTGGGGTTGTGTCATGAGTGCCGTTGAGCTGAAGACATCAGCACAACGGCACAAATGACAATAACGAGGAAACAGAGGAAGG
Organism: Candoia aspera; assembly: GCF_035149785.1. Classification (NCBI taxonomy): domain Eukaryota; kingdom Metazoa; phylum Chordata; class Lepidosauria; order Squamata; family Candoiidae; genus Candoia; species Candoia aspera. The sequence continues at coordinate 123,441,228 of NC_086155.1, read as the reverse complement.
GGCTCAAGATAAGCTTAGCACGCACAACAAAAACCACAGACCCTAGCTGGAGCATGCAGCCATCAAAACACAAAAGAGAGAGAAGGAAGGACAAAGGATAAGCAGATCGCGAGGCGCACCCAAGCTGTTAGCACAAGCGCAACGGAGATCGCCCAGCTGACAGCAATCACCGGCTGAATGAGGAAACCGATGATGGGCGATCCCGGGGCACCCGCTGGGGCCTCGCAACCCTTCACCTACCGGCAAGACAGCATGCAGGACAAAGGGGGGATGACGTAACCCAGGGTGAGGGGGCGCTGACTGGCGCGGGGTATTTAAACCCCGCACCGGCGCGCGCTCCTCACTCTCAGCTTTTTTCCGCAACTGTTTCTATGCAAAGAAATAAACCTGAACCTGCTCTCGCATGAATCAGCGTCAGTGTTTTACTCTGCGGTAGGCAGTGCATGACATAAAGCTGAGAGTCACAAACTCAGCCTCGCTGAGCCCCACTGGACAACGAGCCGCGGGAGGAATAGACGGCGAGAAGACCACGAGCAATGAGGCCGACGCGTCGCGGCCAAAGCGGGCGAACCGCACGGCAAGAAGCGGAGGAGGACAGATCGAGGCCAGAGGCACCGCGGACCCCAGGAGCCACGGACACCCGCCCGGCCCACCCCGAGCCTCAGCTCCAACCCCAGAGGGAGACGGTGGCGGAGGCGACCCGGCCACGGGAGGGAGCAACATACCTCCCGAGACCAGCGGAGACCCCCCCACCCCACATCGCACCCCAGCCACGGGCGTGGAACGACAGCCCAACTGCAGCAAGCACGGTGGAGGACGGAGAGGCAACCCAGCCGACGCACCCCCAAACGGAGGAAGCGGACCAGCGGACGGGACTGCCTGAACCCCACCAGCGGCTCAACCCGGTGGACACCCCGACAGACCCGACCCCAGCTGCGGCGCGGATTTCAGACGGGGAAACTCAAGCCAGACTCGCGGCCATGGAGGCCCAGCTACAGGACCTCAGAACCATGCTGCAATCGCTGATGTCCCCGGCGCCACCCAACGACGTTCCCATGCAAGCCCACACCCCGAGCGGGCCGTCACTCCCCCAGGGGCCGAATGCGAATCAACAAGCGGCCCAAGCGGACGAAGCCAGGAGTCGGGAAGCGAGAGGAGGGGACTCCCAGAACGCCCGGGCCCCAAAGGACTTCCCCATTTTCTTCGATGGGAACCCCGCGAAACTGTTGTTCTTCATTACAAACGCCAGGGAGTTCATGGGGCGGCACGGACACTCCTTTAACTCCGAAGCGGACAAGATCGCAGCCGTGGTGATCAAACTACAAGACCGGGCGGCGGACTGGTACGTCCAAATGTACGAGTCCAACTCCCCCACCCTCTCTAACTTCCATGCTTTCATTACGGAGATGAGGCGCTACTTTGAGGACCAACTAGCCAAAGAGAGGGCCAAAAGTGCACTCCAAAACCTCAAACAGGGTGCACGCACTGTCCCGGACTACGCCCTCGAATTTAAAGCTCTAGCAGGGAAGATCAACGACTGGTCTGAGACCACCCTGCTAGAAATGTTTAAAAGGGGGCTCAACCGTGAAGTACTTCAATGGGCTCTCTACCGGGATGATCCGGAGACTCTGCACGGCTGGATCCACCTCGCGGGGAAAGCAGAACATGTGCACCGCACCTTCCTAATGGCAACGACGGAAGACAAAACCAACACCTACCCAAAGGTACCCGCGCCACACGTGGGGACGGCCGGTCCCACATACCCAAGGAAGAAATTCACTCGCGGGCCCTGCGGGAGGTGTGGGAAAATGGGGCACAAAACGGCAGATTGCTTCTCCAACCGAACCCCAGCGAGCGCTCCTAAACCCGCACCGAAACCTAACCTCAAACCAACCAACCCGCCGGCACCCCCCCACCGCCGAATGACCGGAGCCACAGCGACACTGGACGAAGGCTGGGATGCTTACTGGGGGGGAGAGGACACCGTAGACCCAGACCAGCCGGCGGGAAACGCTCCCCGCCTGCCCTAAAACGCGCCGCGAGGCAGGTGGTGGGACAGAGGCGCGGACCACTTTGACAGAGCGGTGAAAACGCCGTAATAATGGCGGCAATCAAGCTCTCTGGGAGCAACGGAGCCACCACGGCCGCGGCACTAGTGGACTCGGGGTGCTCGAAAAACCTGATCCACCCCGACATAGTCGCAAAACTCGCCCTACGCTGCCTCCCCCTCCCCACACCGCTGGCATTTCACCAGCTGGACGGCTCAACAGCAGGAGGGACACCAGCCACGATGCAGACCGAGCTGGTTACCCTACAAATGGGTACCCACACTGAACGAACATCGTTTGTGGTAACCCACATAGGACGGCCCATCGTAGTCTTGGGGATACCATGGCTCGCAACAAACAACCCGTGCATCGACTGGGCGACCCGCACCTTCTGATTCGACGACGGCGAGTACCAGGCGCCAGTCCCAGCGGGCAGGACCAACCCCACGGTAGGACGAGCAGAGGCGGCAACCCAGGACAACACAACCACACCAGAAGACCTACCGGAGCAATACCCTGACTTCTCGGAGGTCTTCGGAGAGGCGGAAGCTGATCAACTACCCCCCCACCGCAAGACAGACTGCAGGATTGACCTGCTGCCCGATGTCCCCTTACCTAGGCCGAAGATTTACTCGATGACCCCGAAGGAGATGGCAACCCTCCGGGAGTTCATCGACAAAAACCTAGAGAGGGGATTCATAGAGCCAGCATGCTCACCGGTCGGAGCACCCGTCCTATTTCGAGAGAAAAAGGACGGCGCCCTACGGCTCTGCACCGACTACCGGGGCCTCAATGCAGCTTCCCTATCCAATAAATACCCTTTACCCCTCGTAAAAGACATGCTCGCCCACCTATCCACGGGCAGAGTATTCTCCAAACTGGACCTGCGCGAGGCGTACTACCGAATCCGAATCAGGGAAGGGGACGAATGGAAAACGGCGTTCAACTGCCCCCTAGGCGCCTTCCAGTACAAAGTGCTGCCATTCGGACTAGCAGGGGCCCCGGGGGTATTCATGCAGCTCATCAATGAGGTTCTGCATGAGCACCTGTTCAAAGGGGTCCTGGTCTACATAGACGACGTCCTTATCTACTCCAAAACGCACGAGGAACACGTGACCCTAGTCAGACAAGTCCTCGACAAGCTAAAACGGGCGAAACTCTATGCCAAACCCTCAAAGTGCGAATTCCAGAAAGCACGCCTAGACTACCTGGGGTACCGAATCTCCGGGGAAGGCATAGAGATGGACCCCGCAAAAGTCGAGGCGGTGGTGAACTGGGAACGCCCCCGTAACAGGCGCCAACTCCAGAGCTTCCTCGGCTTCACGAATTTTTACAGGTCATTCGCCCGGGGGTTCGTGGAGATAGCCCTCCCCCTAACAGACCTCCTCAAGACTAAAGGGGTGGGGGACACACGACGCGCCAAGAACCCGGGCACAGTACTGAATTGGACTCCCGCATGCCAAACCGCATTCAACAGGCTGAAAGCGCTGTTCACCACGGAGCCAATCCTCGCGCACCCGGACCCAGAACGGCCGTTCGTGGTCCAAGCCGACGCCTCAGACTTCTCCCTGGGGGCCATCCTACTCCAAAAAGACCCCACAGGAGTCCTAAAACCATGCGCCTACCTGTCGAAGAAATTTTCTGAGACAGAAAGGTGCTGGCACGTCTGGGAGAAGGAAGCCTTCAGGGTGAAATCGGTGTTGGAAACATGGAGGCACCTACTGGAGGGAGCCACCCAACCATTCGAGGTCTGGACTGACCACCGGAACCTCGAGGCCCTCCGAACGCCCAGACGCCTCAGCCCAAAACAGGTCAGATGGGCCCAATTCTTCAGCCGCTTCAACTTTCAGCTGAAGTTTATGCCGGGCAAAAAGAACTTCCTAGCTGACGCCCTCTCCCGACTGCCCCAAGACGAGGAGCCCGCCCCAGATATGATCGGGATGGTCCTATCCGCTTCCCAGCTGGGGATGGTGGTGACCACCCGGAGCGGCGCTCGGAAGCAGCCCAACCCCACGGCACAACCGACGGTGGGGCAACCAGTAACCAGACGGCGCCAACCACAACTGCCAGGGGGGATACGCGCAGACCTCACTGCCGCCCTCAAAACCGACCCTTGGCTCCTAGCAAACCCCGACAAGGTGACGATGGCACAGGATCTGGCATGGGGGGAAGGCAGAATATATGTCCCAGACTCGCAACGCCAGGCGATCTTGCGCAGATCCCACGACGCCAAGCAAGCGGGATACTTCGGGTTCCTGAAGACCCTGCACCTCACACGACGCCAATTCTGGTGGCCCGCGCTGAGACGGGACGTGAAAGCCTATGTAGCCTCCTGCCCGACATGCGCCAGGGCCAAACGGGCACCAGGTAAGCCCCCGGGACTTTTACAAAAGGTGGCGGAGCCCTCCCGCCCATGGGAGGAAATCTCCATGGATTTCATAGTAGATCTCCCACCCAGCCAGAAGAAAACGGCCATTTGGGTGGTGAAAGACTACTTTTCGAAACAAGCCCACTTCATCCCCTGCTCATCGGTCCCGTCCGCCCAACAACTAGCCAAACTCTTCCTGATACACGTGTACAGGTTACACGGACGTCCCGCACATGTGGTGACCGACAGGGGCACACAATTCACTTCTAAATTCTGGTGGGCCTTCCTAAAGCTGACGGGGACCCAACAGGCCCTATCCACTGCCTGGCACCCCCAGACGGACGGAGCCACAGAGGTCCTCAATGCCACCCTAGAACAATTCATACGCTCATACACAAACTACCACCAAGACGACTGGGTCGAACTGCTTCCGTTCGCAGAAGTCGCATATAATAACGCCGTCCACATGAGCACGGGGAAAACCCCGTTCGAAGTAGTCTCGGGGGGCGACTTTGTCCCCATACCGGAGCTACCACAACCCCTGGGACCCCAAGTGGATGCTAGTGACTGGGGACGGAAGATTGCGGAATCGTGGCCAATAATCACGGCAGCGCTGAAGGAAGCACAGGCGGCCTACAAAGAGCAGGCCGACAAGCACCGGCGCCAGCAACCGACGTTCCAGGCAGGGGATATGGTCTACCTATCCACCAAATTCCTGAAGTCACCTCAACCCTCGAAAAAACTGGGGCCTAAGTATATCGGGCCGCTTCGGGTAACCCAAATAGTGAACCCAGTGGCAATACGCCTGGACCTGCCGCACAATCTACGGAGACTCCACCGGTATTTCACACCAGCCTCCTGAAACCTGCAACCACCTCTCGATGGCACCCGAGCACGCCACCGCCCTCCCCAGTGATGATCGACGGCCAACAACATTTCGACGTAAGAGACATACTCGACTCTCGCCGTCAACGGGGAATATTACACTATCTAGTAAGGTGGAAACACTTCCCCCACCCAGAATGGGTGGCGGCGCAACACGTCAAGGCGCCAGACCTGACCCGGGCATTCCACCAGACGTACCCCGACAAGCCAAAGGGGCGACAAGCCGAACCGGCCCCTGAACACCCTTTTCCCTGCAGGCCCCCCCCGCCAACCGCGCCCCCAAGGGAAAGGGCCCCCCAAGCCTGCGACTTGGGTAGACCTCCCTCCCCCCGGGACTCACCCTTCCCCCGCCCTGGGCCCACGGGGGAGTGACATTGGTCACCTATGCATGCCTGGGGGGAACGCCCAGGATGCACACATAACAAAGACGATGCACTGGGAAAAAAGATAAGGGCCCTACCTGGAGCTGAAAAGCACCCGACCAGCCACGCCTCTCTCCTCACCGAACTGCGCCAAACAAGCAGGGTGTGGCTGGAGCATGCGCACGCCCAGGGTGTGGCCGGGGCATGCGCACTGGGAACACACCCTAGATGGACACGAGGTAGAAGGCGGAACAAAGGGAGGGGCAAAATCACTCCGGCGGTAAATTTAAAAAAACAACAACAAAAACCATTTTGACAGCTCACCTGGTAAAAAACCGGAAGGCCGGGGGGGGGCACTATTTGGACAGGGGGCAGTATGTCATGAGTGCCGTTGAGCTGAAGACATCAGCACAACGGCACAAATGACAATAACGAGGAAACAGAGGAAGGGGCTCAAGATAAGCTTAGCACGCACAACAAAAACCACAGACCCTAGCTGGAGCATGCAGCCATCAAAACACAAAAGAGAGAGAAGGAAGGACAAAGGATAAGCAGATCGCGAGGCGCACCCAAGCTGTTAGCACAAGCGCAACGGAGATCGCCCAGCTGACAGCAATCACCGGCTGAATGAGGAAACCGATGATGGGCGATCCCGGGGCACCCGCTGGGGCCTCGCAACCCTTCACCTACCGGCAAGACAGCATGCAGGACAAAGGGGGGATGACGTAACCCAGGGTGAGGGGGTGCTGACCGGCGCGGGGTATTTAAACCCCGCACCGGCGCGCGCTCCTCACTCTCAGCTTTTTTCCGCAACTGTTTCTATGCAAAGAAATAAACCTGAACCTGCTCTCGCATGAATCAGCGTCAGTGTTTTACTCTGCGGTAGGCAGTGCATGACAGGTTGTTATCTGTGTTCAGGGGAATGGAATGTGTTTGAGTTATCCAGTGTGTTCAAGGTTTTCTTCCCAGGACATCAGCAGTACTGTTACCAGCACCTGGGCTTGGGGAATTTGAAATGGTTGGGTGAGGGGAGGGATTATGTTTGCACCGAGGGTTTTTAGTTTGTATTTGGTGTGCTTTTGCTCATTCTCAGCTTTCTCTGTATCTGCATACTATTCTTTAATAAAGCAGATATTCTTAAGCTCCTGCTTCTGAGTCTGAGTCTGTTAGGATAGGCAATCATTACACCAGGTAAGATAGGAAAATTATACAGAAAAATTATTTAAAAATATAGAAGGCAGACAGAGAAATATTTGAGGAATACAAATGTTGGACTAAGAAATTAGATGGGTTGGGGGGATCTTTGGGGGTCTGATTAAATAAAAGTTGATGGCTGCTGAAGAATGGAAATGACTTCTAATTGTATAGAAAGGAAACTGTAGAGCCTTGTACAGAAAATAAAGAAGTGGGATTTTCTTCTTACTTTGGGCAGTTCTCAGGAACTAATTTGTCAATCTCAGGATCTGACACACTTAGACAGATGAAATAGCTTAAGAAGAGCTATAAAGTTCTGAATTCAGATAGGTTAAGTGTTATCTTACCTAGTGGGAATAATCTTTTATAGCTATGAATTCTGAATGTTCAGTTCTTCCTGCCAACTTGGGTGCTAGATTCTGGGATGTTCTCTAAATAAGGAAGAGAGGGGAAAAGAGAGCTCACTTGTTTGCAAAGAAAATCTGGATCTAATATAGAAAGCCCAGCTCAACAGTCCCACAATAACTGCCATTGCAACTCATATTAAAGTAAAAAGGGCGTATTGTGCACTCAGAGAGAGCAAATTAGCAGCTTTCTTATTCTGGTGCATACTAACATCCAAGTTTTTCTTTCCTAAAAAATAACCTGCACTTCATTTGGTAACAATGCTTTACAGATCTTTAGAAATGGAGTTAAGTAATTTTTGTCTTCATCTGAATCAATATTTAAATTGACTGGCCAGAGCAGGAAATGGGTAGCTGAATTAAACAATCACAGCAACATTCACCTCTTTAAAATCTTTCTGCAACTCTGGCCATATATAAGGCTATGAATCCAAGGCTTCTTTAAATCATATAAAGCATTGTTAATATAAGGTACTTGAAAACCACTTGAATTATATAATGTTTCAGAAGGCCAGCTCCCACATGATTGTGACAATCAACCTTGGCTGCATGTTAATATTCAATACTGATTATGTACAAGGATGCCAGAACAAAGAGTTAGAATAGCAGTGGTTGAGAGTTTTAATGAATATTAGGTGACTTTCTGAAGATAGTAGGATGAGTTTTACTCAATAAGAGAATGTATAGAGAATGGTCATCTGCAAGTGTAAGATAGGAAGGGGCCTCCTACAGATTATCTGGGCAGGACTTGTGCCCCTATTGTTATATTTTAGGTACATGTGTATGTTGGTTTGAAAAGATTTTGCAAAGAGTAACAAGTGTTAATGATTGGAATGTGATGTTCAATTATGTATCTAAAATCTGGAACTTAATCAGTTTATGAAGAACTTTGGATTTATTGAGCATAGCCTGTAGCAAAGAAAATTATTTTGCACTGATGGAAACACAGCTTCATTCCTGATTCATAGTTATAGGTTGATCAACTGTGTTCATCTTCTGCTTATGAACAGGCTCCCTATTAATGTAATGGAAAGATTGATCATTATTATTCCATAGGGTCAAGGTTTAATGCTATGTTCAAAAACTTAATGGGAACATTCTGAGAGTACAAAACCAGGTAACATCTATGCTCCAGCCCACACATACACCCAAGATGCAATCACTTTGCACTGAGTTTGTCACAATCAGAATCTTCAAAAATCTCCAATGCTAGCATTTAGTTTCCCGAAAATATCCCTTCCCTATGTTTTTCCTTCCCTAATCCTGCCAATCAAGTAAATTGTTCTCCAGAATTGTCTTCATCAGCAATCAAGATTTCTTTTTTATAAGTTACCACTTTTTGTGTCAGGGAGTCCTGCTCTATTTTTTCTGAGAAATGTCTAGGAATTGATCAAAGATCAGTTCTCATTCACCATAAAAAATATCTCCAGGGGAATTACCTCAAGTTCTCTTCATTTCTGTGAACAACTCTATGTACTCTTTTTCCCTTAATGATAAAAGTGTCTCAGAAAGATGGTCTTGCCACACTGCCCTTGGATCCACTCTCATAAGTGCACATTTCTCTGCCACTTTGTCAGATTAATGGAGAATAGTATTAATATGGTACCCATGGCAGTGCCTGGGCACACTGTCATGTCTACAAGCAGATCTTGAAAGCAGTTCATGCAAATTACATCCCAATCTGTCATCTGAGACATCAAAGCCACCTTGGGAAAGGAAGGCTACAGTAATGTCTATGACAGGTGAAAAGAGGAAGTGGGGAAAGTTTTATGCATTTCAAGGCTGAGAAAATAGGAGGGAACTTTTTAAGGGAGAAGGGGGTAGAGAGAAAAATGTTAGCACAGTGAACGTTAATACATCTATTGCATTTTTGAAAAGGAGACTTGATAAATGCAAAAAGATTGTTTCAGTCTATAAAGATAGGGGGACAAAGGAACAACGAAAATGATTGTCTTTTCCAAATCCAAATCAAGCCTAGGTTTATTTGCACATTCCATGTTCTATTTGCCTGTTTCTGTTCCTGTTTTTTCCCCAACTACTTGATTGGATTATGAAGCTTCTCATCTCTCCCTCCCTATCTTTCCTTGTCCTTTTGATTTTTCTGTTACTCTGTAGTTAAATGTACACTGATGACAATGTATCTATAAATAAATCAAGACTTTTGTATTGTGCATTCCTGCTGAGGTGAGCGGACTCCAGAACCTTTCCAGAGCTAAGTGCCACTGTCTATACAGGGTTCCCTTCATAATTTTTCCTGAGCTATTGCTTTGAATAGCTGGAGTTGTATTTCTCATAAATCCTGACACTTAGTTGCTCTAAGAAATTGAGGAAAATGTAAAGGATGACTACCATAGCTACAGTGCAGCCAAGTGAGTTTTTTTAAATATATTTTTTATTAAGCATTTTAATTACAATAGCAACATCTAATACAAACTAAAAGAAAGAAAAATAGGAAAAAAGAATGAAAGGTGCAAAGGAAAAGAAAAAAACAGAAAAGAAAAAGCAAAAAAGCAAGAATATAGTAAAGAAAGAGAAAAGAAATATATAAAGAAGTGACTTCCAACCTTCATCACAACAAGTATAAACAATTTTAGTAACTCTTCACCCACTCTTAGTTTACAACCAATGATCTCTTCATCCCATATTCCATATCTTATCTACAGACAAATCCATAAAGCATCATCTTTTCAGTCCTAGTGTCAGCAGAAAGTCCATTAAGGTTTACCAGAAATAGCAACATATCTTATTTTAACCTTGATCAAATAAACCAACTTTATATTCCTTCCTTTTACTTCTAATAGTAATGTTTAGTCCATTCAAATAATGTAGAATTTGATTTCTTTTCATTCTTTTTCCTTTCTTAGAAGATTCTTCAAAGTTTTAACAAGCCTCTTTTGTAAATCCAATATAAAAAAAATTATCCAAGTCACTCTCTTGGTTTATTATTTGTATTCCCTTTTGATTTTTGAAATAGTAACCAGCTTCTTCTGTATGTCCAGTGAGATATTCTTTTCCATGTCATTCTCATAGCCTGTCATTTGTAGATCCACTTTTGATGCCATCTCTGTCTTGTCAAATAAAACTTGTTCCTCATTTGCCATTTCTTCCATAACATCTTTTGGACACAGTCCAAAACATTGCTATTGACATTTTTGATACTAACTTCTGATTCCATTTTTCAAAAGTATCTAGTTTTCTGATGTCCTGACATTAGGCTGACAGCTGTGGCTGGCATCATCAGAGGCAGAGTGAGCTGTAGTGTGCTGTAGTGTACTTCTCAGCAGCTCACAGGCAACTGAACAAGGACTGACTGGGCTCTGTATTTAAACCTGGCAAGCTGATCTTTGATTGGTCCATGTCATGGGAGTCCAAGAAAGCTGGCTTCTGACATGTCATGGACCAATCAGAGATCAGAAGTACAGTATATTACAGAGCAGCTCACACTGCCTCTGAAGATGCTAGCCACAGTTGCCATGAAAACTAGACCATGGCCATTCAGCCCAAAAATTCACCACTGCTTAGTTGACAGCAGCTGTGAAAGCCTGCCCAGTGTATCTCTGGAATGTTTGGTAGAACATCTGGTGCTACTTTCAACTGCCCCACACTTTTCCTGATGAGAAGTCTTTGATGTGTTCCACTTGCAAGTTAGGAGAAGTGGCTAAGTGACAAAAGGATAGCAATGTGAGGTCGTTAAAACAGATTTGGTTGCTTCAGAACTATAAATGGGGCTTTCAGGGCTAAAAATGGGGATGAACTCAATAGAGAGGTTTACTTGAAGCCCTGTGGAGCAGATAAATAACTTGGAGAGTCAGATTTGGTTGGTGACCAGGAGTTTTTAGTTGTTGTTGGAGCATCAGAGCAAAATTTCCCATATTTAGTGAAACACTTTGCTTTTGCAGAGGTTATTCTCATTCACCTATGTAATGCACCAACATAATTATGGGTGCTGGCATTTTGTCTGCGAATGTGTTTCCCTGAAAAGCTCATCTGCTCCTACATTAGAGTCTTATATGCCCCAAGTGAAGACACTTTTATTTTCCCCAGACGTTTTAATTTGTGTCTCTCTCTCTCTCTGTGTGTATGTGCTTTAAAACTTCAGTATTTTGCTGCTATTTGCCATTATTATTGCAGCTCTTGACTGGGATTCTTTTGTGGGAAGATAAGTTTTGAGTGTGGTTGACTTTCACCTCCTAAGGGCTTTAATTGTATCCACTTTCTATCAAATGTGACATGCTATGGAGATGGTTGCTGCAGGCAAAGAGATAGAGAGATATACAAGCAGATAGATAGTACAGTTCTATAAAAGTATCAACAAGATGGCTGCTATAGTAATTAGTACTGCAGGAAACTACTACCCTCATTCAAATTGACACTTGTATTGAAAAAGGAACAGGCTCAATGCATCCTTACTGCACTTATGGGGAATAGATCAAATAGCTAATACATAAATAAACCACTAATGATTACACAGAGCTCTCTCTAATTGGAGACAAAACCATTGTAAACAGGAGATGTAATATGTTAGAATGCAATACCACAGGGTTATTCAACCCATGTGAAGAGGAAGGGGTCATTACTTTGTTGGCCAGAGCGATTGACACCAGCTGATATCTAGAGAGGCAACATATAAGAATATTTTACCTTAGTGTGCCCTTACATGCTTGGCTCCAGGTACATCAAAACCATTGAGATATTCAGTGACAAATGATTCAGTAAAGGGTAATGTGAAGATACCGTAATAGGCTAATTTCAGTATTTAAAGAGAAGGCAGTGTAGAACTGATTGATTTCTACCTCAGCTGCCAGCATGGTATCTTTAGCTCTGTGGGTAATCTGAAGAAGTGAGCATCTGCTTCAAAAAATAATAAACTTGAACTGAATCTGCTGCTGGAAATGTCTCCATATGGTGAGTCCGTGTGGTGCAATGACAGACACGTTTACAGGTAAGGCTTGCTGATAGCGATGCATGTGGGAACATAGCTGAACATTTCTCAATCCCTGCATTTGCACAAATCTCCACAGTAAAGGAATGCTTGTACAGGGCCAGCTGAAGCTTTGGTGGGGCCACCAGCTCCAAAATGTCTGTCTCAAAAGCCATTGAGATATTCGTTGAATATCTCAGTAGAAAAGGCCATCCCACTTTGACTCAATATTCTCAAATTACAATGTCCATAAGGGAGTCATTTGCTTTACATGTTCAAGTGGTTTGGAAAAATAGTCCGGAGAAAGGATTTGGGGAAAAGAATTTAGGTTTCTCAGAAAGTATTTTCCCACCTCAACATTTTTTATTTTTAAGAAAGATTTGCCACTCTTTTTCTGCACTGCTATTAATCCTGTTGGTAAAATATGGCAATTAAAGGTGCCTTCTTTTCACATACTATTTTATTTTAATATAGAAAAACCTACAGGACTAAATGTACCTTATTTTTCTCCACTGACAGAATAAGGAAGGCTCAGGCTGTGCAGACTATCAGACTAACTAAAATAGGCTTCTCTGCCTTTATGATTTTCCTCTCTCACCCCTTGTAAAAGTAAAATTACAATCCAAGCCATTTGCTGATGAAAAAGCAACATGGACGTCTATTTATATGTAAACAGATATGCTCATCAGGTTTCTGCATGTATAATTCAATTTATAAAACATAATGTGATGTAATGTTGAATGAAAGAGTGCTTTTGTTCATACAGAGTGAGTTTCTATGCCACCATCAGAGAGCTATTACAAATAGCTTTTCAATTGATTTTTATTCTTATTGCCTCCCCCTCCCCAGTTACTGCTCTAGAATAAAACCTTTTGATTATTTGTACTTATTAAATTGCATTTTATTTGCAGGATCCAGGATAATCCATTCTATTAACCTCGTAGTTTGTAATTCCTTTGAAGAAACATACATTTTCGGTGCACTTATGTGCTTTGATTTACTGCATGCAATAATGGGACTGCTTTCTGCTGACATTTATTATAATATGATGATAGTGTTAGCTTTAGCTTTTATTTTTGTTCTAAATCAAATCTTATTAATATGTTCAATTAGCTAAACTGATCACACTGCCTTCCAAAAGGCATCTTGCAGCGATAACACTTTGAAATTGGGAGCGTGGGCCCATTGTTGGCAGCTGGTCTTTGAGAAGTCCTCAGTGGGCTTTGGTGTTTTAAGTTTCGCTGTACACCTGTGTGTATTAAGATTAATCTCAAATGTCTACTTCAAATAGCCTCCAGCCAAAATGTAAATGCAAATCTTATTTACATAGCAGGACTATAAGTGCATAGATTTAGAAACTATGGTTGGCTTAGTGCCACCTTTTAGGGTGCAGGTATTTCAATCAGTTTGAATATATTTTAGTGATTTAATTTGTTGAGCCCTTTCTAAAGCTGTTATACTTGCAGTCACTGAAACCAACTCTCCTCAACGTGGCCATGTAAGTTGATGTCAGTGACTGAAAGTATCCAACATTTAGCCCTGGTGCTCTGTATCACCATCCCTACTGATCTTCTTATAAGTTAGGAAAAAGTGCAGTGAGAGAGAGAGGCCTCCACTTCATGGTGCAACTGTGCTACCCCATCTACTCTTAAGGAAGCTATTTTTAAACATGGGGTTAGCACTTTCCTTAAATGCTACTAAGCCATGATTAAAAGTACACTGACCAGTATGCAACTTTCACCCCATTCTAGTTGAGCTGACAGGCACACAGAGGGAAGTTACACTGTGTGTGTATTTGTGTGTGTGCAAAGAAGGGTTCCCACTGCATTTGAACAGTTTGGGTGTTCCATGATGAAGTGGGAGATTTTTGTCCCAAACAGGCTTCGATCCTACTTAAGAGGACCTCTAGGTCAGCCTGTTTCCATAAGCCAGAACAGAAACTGAGAATGTCTCACTGCTGGAAAAATACTCTGAGCTGTGGTTCAAGGCTGCTCACAATAGGCAGGATCAATCATACTCAGAATGGAAGGTTTCTGATTCTAACTCCAGCAGCTCTTGAGACTAAGTGCCAGCCCAATTGTTGACTGAAGCCCAAATAACTGCTTAAGGTTTCCTTGTTTCTACCCAGTTCTTAAAAGGCAAAGTCAGCCCTGAAACAGGCCTAGATGCTGCCCCCACCAAGAAAAATACACATTTCAACATAGATAGCAGAAAAAAACATTTATCAAGCTCTTGGTGGGCCACCATGTACAGTTGGTGTTTGTCTTAGTGAGTCGTGTTGTGCAGGCCTGTTTACTTTAAGACATAAACTGTAGAGTATATTACTTTTTTGTGCAGTTCATGTACAGTACCATATTTCATGAGACACCCTGTTATAACAACCTTAGACTGTTAAATTAATCAAACTTAAGAGTCAAGTTCAAAGGCAGGTTGAGAGGCATGAAAGCTTGAAAGAGGAAATATTCCACTACAACTTGTTTTCTATACAAGTGAAATAAAAAATCAACAGCCTGCATTTGTCATATCAGTGCCTTTTTTGACCTTCCTCTGATGAGTTTTTAAAAAAAAACAAAACAAAATTGTTATTTAAGATCACATATATAACACACAGATAGTATGCCATCTCCAAGATTAAAAAAAGGATGCTGGCTGGTGACCAATATACCTGTTTTCCAAAGCATTAATGAGGTACTCTTTTTTTTCATTGTTTTCAAGGAACCCAATAGACCCAGTAGGATTAAGACTGCTAAAGAATAATAGTCTTTGACACTTGAAGTTTAAGACTGATAAAGATGTGTCCATACAAGTCATTATTTACAATTGCCCAGACATTTTTCTCCAACATAAAGATCTGAAATAATGGTGCTACATACTATTTAGAAACAGACTACAATCAAATGAGCAGGCCACCTCACCTTTGCAAGAGAGGACAGCTCCAGTACGTCTTTTCCTCCCTATTAACAAGGTATTGTCTGATTCAGTGAAATAATAAAATTAAGCATGCTACAAATCCAGTGTAAGTGATTTTTGAAGGCAAATGAATCTGAACATAAAACACTTTTCTCTTTATCCTCATGAGCACTATTTCCATGCTAGATTAAGCTGCTGTTCCTTTCTACAGTCTCATGAATGCATTTCAGTGAAATTCACTCAATTCAAATATCTACTCATCAGATCCCAACCATTAAAAATCAGAATCTGTAATATGCAGTCTTCAACAACTCCTCCTCTTTCCTTATCAATCCCCAAGATAATATTTTTGTTTTATTTATAAAGCTGAGATCATAGTTTGCTTTAGTTGTATGTATGTTTCATAAGATGCTTTAATGCTACTTCAATTTAACACAACATACTTTAAAGGTTTTCATTAGGTAAATGGGATGTTATGGAAAGTAGTTAAAAGGGAGCTTAATAGAAGTTCTTTTTAACAAAAGTAAAAGTTAAAAGGGGAGAATAGGAGGAGGAGTCACTTTGGAAATAGCTACTTATAGAGTAGCCAATGTATTCAGAAAGTTATCTTACTATGGTGATGGTTGTAAAAGCAGGGCTAATGCCAAGCATAGTATAAATTCCATCAGGAGTTGTTAAATCCCCATTTCCCTACCATTCCTCCAATGATACCGGCTGCAGAGGAGACACATTCAGGATGAATGTCTGTAGCAGTAAAGCTACATAGTTTTTGTTGTAAGCCACAGTCTTAGAAGTTGATATGTATACAACTATGCATGCAAAGCTTGTCCTGCTGCAAATGTATGTGCTCAATGTGCAAATGCCTGCAACTGCTAATTTCCCAAACATGATATCAGTAGTAGAATTACCTGGAGTGTTCATGTGTTGAATGCTCAACCTTCTGAACTGTTCCACTGCATTCTGGTTTCAAGTGATTGCTTGTAGTTGTGACCCACTGCTTTACTTATGGTGCAAATTAGTTTCCACCCCCAACTGGGGGAAAAAAATTCTTTACAAGTGGGTGTGTGGATGTAGATCTCTGAGACAGGTACAAGTAATGGTTCTGGAGTGAAAGTAATATTTTTAATCTCTCAGGATGCTGCATAATACAGAGATTGAATCTATTGCATTTAATATAATTGTTAATTATGTACATAACACATAAGCCTCCTGTAGCGTATTAGTCATATTTTGTAAATATTTTGTAAAATTGTAGGGGTCCATACATAGACCAAGGATATCCCTATATCCCTGACCAATTCTGGATATCATGCAGGACCTGGTTCCTGGTGCTCAGGATACCTACACTCATACTAATCTACAGTTGTTGGCATAAGGCTAGACAAGGCTTCACAAATAGCCTGCTCTTTGCTCTGTAAGTAAACTCCTTCATTTATGAAATAAATTAAAGGGACTACTGTAAAATATTAGGAACTTATCTGTTTATATAAACATTTCCTGTTAGTACTATTGCTAATCCATCATATGTACATAGTGAGTAAAAAAATAAGGTGGTTGCCTTCTTTTGAGGATATTATTCAGAAACAATTTATCTACCTTTTAATAACTATCCTATTAAATGTTTGGTCATTCTACAATTTAATTTGTGGCCACAAATATCCATTCCAAAGTTGGGGTCCTGTTGGGGTAGACAACACTGGGTTGAATGCAACTTCTCCCTATAGACCACTGTGAAACCCCGAGATGGCAGCCAAGTGGCCCTGTGTTCCCTTGCAGAATGAATCAGCAAAAAATATGAGCATTTTTCCTGCTGTGGAGTTGCTGGCTGATATACTGTAGTTTAGGTTTCCCTGAAGTGGAAGCACTGCTGTTGTTGTTTGGCTGTTACACAGCCTGCAGTGCAGCTCCTCTGCCTGACTGGTAAATGCAGTGGGTTCAGCAATCTTCAGGAATTGTCCAAACTACCTGGCAGCTGGACCTGGAGCTCCCCACTGTTAGCACTCTCTTACAAATTAAGGAAGCCTCCATTCCCTTCAAGGTTTTGTATTTCTTTCTCTCCTCTATTCATTAAAAAATGTTGTTGAGGTCCTTTCACTGGAAGATGGCCATGACCTTCTTTATCCCTTGTTTCCTATGATAAAAAGGCAAGGAAGATGATACTGAGCAATTCAATCAACATTTTTGGAGGTATTAGGATTATAACATAATTTCTAGGCCTTCCCACGCCTTTCTTTTTCTTTCTTCCTTTTTGTTCTTCCCAATTCAGTGGAATATTGGGAAGAAATTATGAAGCGGTCTCAGAAATTCGTTCCCCCATCTGTCTTCAGTCAGCTAGCTAACCTTCTGAAAACTGAACAGAATGGGACCAAATTTGGTGTGGTGGAAGAAGCTAGGAAGTTTGACAATGGGCCAGTACTGGGTTGGGGCTGTGGAGAAAAATATTCCAGAAAAAATCCCCCCAATTCACCCCAATGGAAAAAAAACAGGAAGAAGCTCAGAATTTTGCCCAGTCCCCCATTTTAAGTTCTTCCCCTTCTCCCTTCTGGCCATGTGACCACCTGCCCTGTGCTTCCTAGTTCACACACATGCTCATACACACAACTCATGAATTGGAGCACAGAAACAAACACATAGACAAAACATATTACTTCATTACGCAAAAGAAAATACAGATGATCTCACTGATAAAGGAATTGGAAAAAAAATATCCAGCAGGTTTGATCAGCATGCTTTCCCTACCTTGTTTTAAATAATGCTATACTTATCAGTTCTGAAGTTGTGTTGATCCTTTAATATTATTGTATGTATGTGTTTATCTCTCTCTCTGTGTTTTTTTTTCTGACAATAAGTTTAGCACAATAAAAATAAAAAGAGTAATTTGACTGAGTCTCCCCTCTAGTCTACTTGCTTTTGCCTGCCATTTGATAGTCAGTCTGCATACTTAATCTGATTTTAGCACAAATCTGCGATTAACTGCATCCAACACTTTTCTTCCTTCCCCTTCAGTTAAAACCTTTTATGCACTGAAGTGAAAAAGATTTTAATTTTCTCCTTGCCTAGTACAGGGGCTGTAGGGTCACCCTTTGTAGCAGAGCTCCTGAAGTTTCATAGAAGATTTTGAACTGGGTCTAGGGTAGTTTAGAGAGAGCTGTCCCACCTTCAGTGAATTATAAACATGCTTGAAGCAGCTCATTTCACATTCGATTTGGACTTTGTCCAAGTCACAGCAGAGCCCTGTGGGTGCAGATCCTTTAGATGAGCAGGCTTCTTTTGATCCCTGCTGCAATTAATATTTTTTCGAAGAGGGATCATGACAAAATATATCAGTTGCACTTTGAAAAATCATATTCCTGGTTTTTGCTCTCACCTCTTACTGTTATTCCCCTATCTCATTCAAACTGAAATTAGTGAGCTCCAAGTCTGAATAATCAAACCCTATGATATACCGTATTTATCTTACATTTGTGTTAGATACTTAGTATAACTGGTCTTAACATAACTTTTGCAGCATAAGTTGATTTTGGAGATGTAACTATGTATGGTTAGCAAGAAAAAAATTCTAGTGCTTACATTGCTTTCAGAATAATATCTAAAAATAAATCTGCCTGGTAAGATAAATGCGTGTTAAATTAAACAGAAAAGTATGCAGTTTTGCCCTATATTCTGACAGCCTTGAGCATTCTCCTTACAAGCACACTTCTGCCTGGAATCTGATTTCATATGATTGAAAGTAGTTTGTTGCCTTTTGTATTAATTCAGAGGTCATATATGTATACATATATACATACCTATCATACTATTACCTTTCAGGATAAGCAACATTATCCAGAGTGCAGAAAACTAGTACACAAAGAAGTTAAAGGCATGAGATAATGAAAAAGAAAGATTGCTAAAATCATTATTGTGTATTTTAATAGATTTTTAATGTATAACAGAAGGAAAAACAAGGAAAAAAATCAGTAACTTTAATTTGGGAGCCAATGTTTACCAGATTTTCCCCCTCATTCCTAATAGCTGGGCTTAACAAAAATATTCCGTATCAAATGCATACTGATGATTTTTTAAAAAATCTATTCAATCGTGTCCGATTCTCGAAGGCTGCCTGGACAAGTCCCTGCAGTTTTCTTGGCAAGATTTTTCGAAAGTGGTTTACCATTGCCTTCTTCCTGGGCTGAGAGAGAATGACTGGCCTAAGGTCACCCAGCTGACTTTGTGCCTAAGGCAGGACTCGAACTCATGGTCTGGTTTCTAGCCCAGTGCCTTAACCACTACATCAAACTGGCTCTCATAATGATGAAAAAACTCCATTTTAGCAGACGTAAAAACATTATATAATTCCAGGGTTGGCTTGTGCTTAAAAATTATTTTCCAATTTTTCATATTCCAGCTTTATTTCTTTTCCCAAGTGGCAAAAACAATCCAGTGACAAATGCCATAAAAAAAGTCATTCAAGCCTTATGCAATTGTAGAATGTGCCTTTTTATCCAAGAATTCCTGAAACTCCTGTTTTATCTACTTTATAAAAGTGGGTCTTTGAAATATGTTGGGGTTAGGGTAAAGGTTTCCCTTGACGTAAAGTCCAGTCGTGTCCGGCTCTAGGGGGCGGTGCTCATCTCCGTTTCAAAGCCTTGGAGCCGGCGTTGTCCATAGGACACTTCCGGGTCATGTGGCCAGCATGACTCACGGAACGCCGTTACCTTCCCGCCGAAGCGGTACCAATTAATCTACTCACATTTGCATGTTTTCGAACTGCTTGGTGTGCAGAAGCTGGGACGAGCAACGGGAGCTCACCCCGCCGCGCGGTTTCGAACCGCCGACCTTCCGATCGACAGCTCAGCGGTTTAACCCGCAGCGCCACCGCGTCCCTTCATGTTGGGGTTAAATGATGTCTTTTGTTTCAAACAACTAATAGCCTTTGCTCAACTTCATATTGTGCACCAGTTATGTCCTTTCCTGGATCAGGAAGCCCTCCAGTTAGTCACTCATGCCCTAGTCACCTCCTGTATAGACTACTGTAATGTGCTCTGCATGGGGCTACCCTTGAAGAGTATCCGGAAGCTACAGCTGGTTCAGAATGCAGCTGCGTGAGCAGTCTTGGGTGCCCCAAGGATGGCACATGTAACACCTTTGCTGTGGGAGCTGCATTGGGTACAAGTTTGCTTCCGGGTTCAATTCAAGGTGTTGGTCATCACCTTTAAAGCCCTACATGGCATGAGTCCAGGTTACCTGAGGGACCATCTCATCCCCATTACATCAACCTGTCCCACCCAGTCAGGCAGACTGTTGATTGGTGGGGCCCAGGAAGAGAGCCTTCTCTGCCATGGCCCCCACCCTTCAGTCCAGTTTTGTCGTACTCTAAGACCCCAGCCTTGCCCAGGATCTCCAGTTCCATTTTATCATGCTCTCAGCCTTGTCCAGAGTCTCCAGTCCAGTTTCATCGTGCTTCTAACCTCCAGTCTTGCCCAGGATATCCAGTCCAGTCTAGCTGTGTTTTGGTTGCCCAGCGTTGTTCAGGAACTTTAGACCTATCTTATGATCCGGGTTCCCAACCTTGTCTAGAACCTGTAGTCCAGTCTAGTCATGTTTCAAGCTCTCTGCCTAGTCAAGAACCTCCAGTCCAGCCTAGTCGTGTGCCAAGCTTCCAGCCTAGCCCGGAGTCTTCAGCCAAGTCCAGCCTTTTTTTTTTGAGTTATCAGCCTTGTCCTGAGTCTTCAGCCCAGTGTACCCAGTCCAGCCTGGGTCACCCAGTTCAGTGCAGTCTTGCCTAGCTTCCAGGTGCCAGCCTTGTTCGGGTGGTGTTTCAGATTGCAGACAATCATCTCTAGTTCCAGTTGTGCCATGTGCCCTAGCTTCTTCCAGTTCCACAGCTCTGGTCAGTGAACCCTGCTTAGCTGTTTTGCCACAATCTCCTCCTGCAACCTTGCCGGTCCTCCCGTTGTTGCCCGGGTGGTCTTGATCAGAACCACCCTACCTCTTGAGCACAAGGACTTATTTATTGTAAATAGTTCCTTTAATAAAGAGTGGTTTTGATAATAAACCTGTCTGGCCACCTCATAGTCTGAACAGGACAAAATGGACCAGTAGACCAAGGAGCTATTATGGAAAACTGGAAGTCCCTTGAAACAGCTAAAACTGTTTACACTGATATTCACTATATGTTTATGTTTTATCCTTGCAAACCATCCTTGCTTCCATCACATCCATATCCTGCTCCATACATTGGTTTTCTTACGATTTTTTTTTCAGGCTCTTAATCAACTTCCCCAGTCTTCCTTCTCAAATCATTAAGCTTTTTTCATGCGTTTGTTTTGTAGTTCAGTTTTCATTCTCTCTACATGCCCAGACAACCACAACATATTTATTTTCTGCTTGTTGCTCACTTTTGCATTCAGTCCACATTTATTTATTGACCCTTCATGTTTGATCCTCTCTCTTCATGTTTTACCATACATACTTCTGAGATACCCTATTTTCACTGCACTCAGCTTCCAACTGATTCAGCTTTGTATTCCTGTTTGAATTCTTACTTCCATACTACAAAAAAGCAGAAGCATGCTCATATATACACCCATTGTATACAAAAATTCATTCCTCACAGATCACATTTTTTTTCCCCATCAATTTCTCCATTTTAGTAAACATATTTTTACCATTTATGTATAATACGCTGTCAATTACTTCATTCCCCTGTCAAATGCAGATACCATGGTCTTTGATACATTAATTTTCAGATCAATACTCTTCACAGCATCATATGATATAGCTTAGATTCACTGCAAAATCACTTAGGTTCTAAGGCAACAACCTGGCATTATCTGCATATAAAAGTATCTGTGCATTTTTGTACTCAATCAACACATCTCTAACGTTGCCACAAGCTCTTCTTACTCATTATCCACAGATACATTAAACAAGCAAGGGGACATGATAAATCCTTTTCTTCCTCCCAGGTCAGTTGAACCATTCACTAAGCATTCCACTTATTCTCACACATGCTTTGCTTTCATCATTTCCTGCTTTTCATTGCATTCAACAACCAATTTTCAACTCCCTATTTGTCCAAAGCAAATGTACAAAAAACTTTATTTCTCATATTCATACGCATTTAAATTTGCCGAAGAGCAAAAATAAAGTTTGCACAACTTCCTGCTCAGTATAAAGCCTCAATGCACTTCTCAGCTTTTGCTCATTGTCACCTCTTGCGTCCTTTTGATCGGAATTCTGCCACATACATTCCTGTCAGCCTTTCAGGGTGGTCCAGATCAGGAAACTGACTCTACAGGAAGCCTAGAACTGTACTTCATTGAGATAGGCTACAGTGGAGTCCTAGGTGTCTTGCTCTCAGTTTATAGGCCCACTCCCTCTTTGCACTGAAGATGTTGCCTAGCCTGGCAATGAAACGTCTGCAAGAAAACAACAAGGCTCAGAGAGCACCAAGGACTCCATGGTTCAACCCTGAGCAACAAATATTCGCTTCGACTGATAGGCTACAGTAACAGGATCTTGCAAGTCTGTTTCTCCTCCCCTCCCTCTTATAACCCAGTGAACCAGTAAAGCTAGCCTGACTCTCTTCCTAATAACAACCTCCTTTCCAATGGGTCAAGCAATGCTTTTGCTCTTTTTGTTTATGTAACAGTTTCTGCATATTTGCCTCAAGGCCATTTGCAATTCCCAAGTGCACTTCATAAGCTAATCTTCCTGTAGTTTAGCACTTACTCTTGCTAACTGTCATGAGTAAGGATGGCGAGCAGGGGGCTCCCTTCCAGACTGTTAAGCGCATGCGTAGCACTGAGGAATTGGTGAGCCATTCCAAGAGGCACAGATTGGGACCGCCTTAACCTGCGGGGTTTATATGGCTGGTTTTTTCCCACGCTTGTTCAGTTTGTTAGGATTCCTGTTATGTACTATCAATAAACATTAGAGACCAGTTCCCTGTCTCAGCGTGTTTCCTGGGAGTCGGACACTAACCTCTGTTTTGTGTAAGAGAACAGTAGGGGCACTCTTCCAATCATCCAGCTGAGCTACAGTTTTCAC
Organism: Candoia aspera; assembly: GCF_035149785.1. Lineage (NCBI taxonomy): Eukaryota > Metazoa > Chordata > Lepidosauria > Squamata > Candoiidae > Candoia > Candoia aspera. The sequence goes on along the minus strand of NC_086155.1, from coordinate 123,418,102 downwards.
ACACAGGTGAAATAAGTTGCCCAGCTACTCCATAAGCAAACCACACCCATATTTTAATGTTTCTCCAATAATAGCACCTATACCTCCAACCTTACTATTTTTCAACCTTCTCACAGCAGTTATGATTTCTTTTTCATTATTGCTTTCTTGGACGTTGTCATTTATCGCATTTCTTCTTTTTGACTTAGCACTATCATTCTGCTAAACGTTCCTGAAATACTCCTATGAACATTCTCTCCCTTCACTTTTATCCCAATTCATTTAATAACTTTTATTTTTAATTCCATCCCCTGTGCTGAAGGCTCCTTTTAAAGCTCTCTTCGCTCACTTCCAAATCAAAATTTTATTTTCATCCAAGTAACTCTACATCTTTTCCTGTCTTTTAAAACATCTTAATGGCTTTTTGATCTGTTTGATGACATTCTTTGCAACCAACTTTTTCTCTCTATATATGTACAGTCTTTTTCTCATTCTCACTTTTTTTTGCAAGACACACTCTCTTAAATGTATTTTTCCTCATCCAGAGCCTCCTTTACTTCATCATTCCATCCAGCATGCTTTTTCATATTTTTCATACTTTCCATTAGTAACTTCATGCACCTCTATGGCACTGGGTAATACAATTCTTTTCACTCTGTTCCAAGCAGTGTCCACATCCTCTTTTCTCATGACCAGTGTCCATTCTTTCTGCCTGCAGATAAATCTATCTTCTTCACTTTTTCACACAGGATTTGCTCTTTCTCTTTCTGCAGTAATTCTACTTTCACTCTTGTTTCTTTCAGTTCTTTATCTTTTTCTTCCTCTTCCATTTTTCTTCAAGATCTGCTCTTGACAATACTAAAAATGGTCTGTCCCACACTCAGAATGTCTCATCACCCTTGGATCATTCACTGGTTGTCTCAATCTATCATAATAAACAATCAAATCAGTTATATTTTTAGATATATACATATGTGTATGTATGAATAGATATGTTTAAGCATGTATCTGAAAGAAATAGACCATTTTCTAATCAGGCATTCACCAAACAATCACAATTCTGATTCATTCTGGGTCTCCAAATGGCTCAGTTATTTTTCCTATATGATCTCATTCATTCTGACCCATCTACTGACATCACCTAATGGATTTTTTTTTCTCCTCGATCATATTCATTTGGAATTTGCATAATTTTTTCCTAAACAATCACTTCTATTTCTTCCATCATCAGTGTTGATATTGATAACATGCAGCTATCACCAACATATGGATTCCTACTTTCATCAAGAGGCACCACAACCTAGATGACCAATTCATACTTTATGACAAACATTTTAGCCATTTCATTTATAATTAAACCTCTGCCTTCATTTCCATCCATCATCCCATCCTTCATTAAGATCTATTACATCTTTTCCTTTTCTTCAGTTTCACAGACATCCTGCCTGCCTGCCTGCCTGCCTGCCTGCCTGCCTGCCTGCCTTCCTTCCTTCCTTCCTTCCTTCCTTCCTTCCTTCCTTCCTTCCTTCCTTCCTTCCTTCCTTCCTTCCTTCCTTCCTTCCTTCCTCTGCATTCATTAATTTATGTTCTTTTACATTTACTCCTTTTACATTCTAAGTCACAACATCCCACATGCTGTGGTTGTCACCAGATGGACCTAGAGTTATTGACAATGATTTTCCATCAACACTTTTAATAAGATAAAATATAGACTAGATTACCACTCTTAGTCATTCCAGTGCCACATGTGGCATTCCCTGCTAAATAGTAAGGAAAGTACCAAGCACGCTTGCACTATTTTATACAAGCTAGAGATACCTTGTAAATCAACATACTGTTGCCCATATCCTGCCAACTAGAAGGAACGTACAGTGTACTGACACATACTTGGGAGGCTTGTATTTAGAAGTTATGTTTTTATTTACTAGTTGTCTTTTACTTAGCTTTGATTCAAGTGGAGCTCCCCTTGTCCCATTGCTTTAAAAAATTTCTTCATTAGTTTGTCCCTTTTCTTCTTTACTGCTCTCTCTCTTTTCCCTCTTCATTTACTTTTGAAGGTGGTTCTAGAAAAATCACACACCATATGAAAAAGCTCAATAAGCATACAACAGTTTATAAAAAGATGGATGTTGAAGCAGGTTGATATCATCCCAGTTATCATGGTGAGCCAAACAGATATATTACACCTACATTAGGTCCTGTTAACATTTCATTTCTGGGAAGTGAATCTAAATCCAAAGTGGAATCTACTATTAATACAGGATAAAAACCTCATTGCAAAAAAACCTGTTTATATTAGAAGATACTTTAAGATATAAAGGAACTTTTATTTATAAAGCAATCAAAATCATAAAGGATAAGGGAATAACTTTGACAAGAGGAAGCAAAGAAAATGATCAGGGAGTCTCAGTGCATTCAGATGTTGTCAATTGCCAACAAGATGTTCATATTAATACAGACAGGGAATTGTCACAGCAGCATTATCTGGCATGGTGGTTGGTTTCACTTCAGGCCTGACAGGCATGTAATTGAACCCAGAGAAGATTTGCTTGCTAAAGTAGAGAAAAACACACTCTAAAGGGCACTGTCATGTCCTTCCTTTCATTTTCAGATATATTCCCCTTTCTTCATTTTCTGTACTGAATGTGTCCTGTTTCACATCTGAACAGTTTTACAACTTTCACATCCATGAACAGTTTAATAGGGATCTTTCAATTATTTGGGAGATTTTGACTTTTAAAAACTTCATTAATTTTTTTCAACATATAAATAAAAACTAAAAAGGATGAAATGAAAGAACCTACATAGAAAAAAAAAAGAAAACTAAAAAGGTGAGGAAGTACGAAACAGACTACTACAAAGTGACTTCTGACTTTCTACAGCAAAGATATACATAATTCAATATTGATCTCTTACTCCAAAGTAAACTATAATAAGCATTATTTCTATAAAACATTTCAATTCTCAGTATAACATTCCCTTGTAAAGCAAATTTTCCCTCCCAGTTAAAAAACATAAAGAACCCCTTCAAACATAATTTTTCTCCAAATAAACTAAGAAACATTACCCTTCACTATAATTTACTCCTATCTGCCAGCTAAACTAACAAAAAATAACCTAACTAATCTTATTACTACTATTTATTTATAAAAATATTATCCAAAAAATAAAGACATCCATCTAAACCCTTAAAAAAATCATCCTGATAAACATATTTAAACAATTATCAAGGTAAACCAAAGCATTTAAACAAAGTAACCTGCCAAAATCTTACTACTATTATATATTTAGAAAAGTAACTTTATTAATATCATTTACCAAAAATAAAAGTGTTATCCAAATGGCAAGAGCATCTATCTAAACCTTTAAAGGACTGACTTAATAAACACATTTAAACAATTATCCCACTTCAAAGTAAACCAAGGCACTTCTTACATATCTCAGTATTATACACAGAGCTTTCTTCTTCTCAGTCTCAAATTTTACAGCCTGCTTTGAAAAGTCCAAATATTCTTCAAAAACCTTCCAGCCTTTGAAGCCTAATTCTCTTTCTCAGTCCTGATATGACAGCATCACAGCCTTTCCCATCCTTCTTTTTAGATCCCAAACATTCTTCTTCAAATCTTCACAACTCAGTTTTCTTCCCTTCACTTTTTAAGTCCAAGTCACCAATCCTCATTTTCTTCTTTGAGGAAGCCATTTTATTTTTTGTTGTTTATTCGTTCAGTCGCTTCCGACTCTTCGTGACTTCATGGACCAGCCCACGCCAGAGCTTCCTGTCGGTCGTCAACACCCCCAGCTCCCCCAGGGACGAGTCCGTCACCTCTAGAATATCACCTATCCATCTTGTCCTTGGTCGGCCCCTCTTCCTTTTGCCTTCCACTCTCCCTAGCATCAGTATCTTCTCCAGGGTGTCCACAAGTTCTGAGAGACAATCCAGAACTTGGGTGACTTCAAGGTAAAAGTCTTTAAAAATCACTTTAATTTCCTCCATATCTCTCCACAGTAAATTAAGGCGCCCTCTAGTGCCTCAGGAAGGCAAAGTCCACTAGGACTGTTACTGAAAAGTTCCTCCAACTCATTATCTTCAAAGTAGCCAATCAGGAGGATAGAAAGTAGTAACAAGGACCATTCCCATAGGAAAGTGAAAGCAAATAGGTCAGAATTCCAATCCTCATTCAAAGAAGTAGGAAAAATCTTTTATACTGCTCAAAACTCACTTTATTAAAAAGAGCACAATAAAAAGACAAAATTCTTTAGTTCTCAGTGTTATATATATATATATATATATATATATATATATATATAAATAAATAAAAGGCAAATCACCAAATTAATAAGTTCCAAAAATAAAAGGCAAATCACCAAATTAATAAGTTCCAAAAATAATGAAAGTCATCAAGATTTTCCACATTTCTTTGCTGTAAAAAGCCTCTTTGGTAACAATTAAACAAAAAAACCCTTAGTGTTATAGAAACGGGGTAGGCAGCTTTAGAGTCCATTTTTGGCTTCAGCGCAGCTTGGGAAAAGTTGACAGCCCCACCTCCCAGCTGATCACTCACCAGTCAGCCGCGAAACTCCATTTTGCAGTCTTCAGGCTGCGACCAGCCATCTGGAGGACACGAGGGGTGATTCTCCGGGTTCTCCTTGCTGGAAGAACACTTCTGGGCTCTGAGGAAGTCTGCCTGAGCCCAAAAATAATGCTGTGCTGCCAGATTAGTCTGCAGGCAGCAGAAAAAAACTGCTCAAGCCACCATTGGTCCTCACTGGAAGTCCTCAATTATTTGAGAGATTTTGACAGGTAAAATATGAATATCCACATAGCCTATGGAAAAATGTTTCTTCCTTGACATCAGATATTTCACTCATCTGAATGACTAATCAAACCCAAACTGTTACACAACAATGTAGGTGACCACTAGCAAATGGTGTTCTAAGAACTGGAGAACAGGATCCCTCAATAACCATGTGGGAGTCATCCTCTATCTTCTGTCTGCCAGAAATTAGGAACGAGAAAAAGTATCTGCTTGGGTTGATCCAGAAGCATCTGTTGGGTTGCTATGGATAGAAATTGAACAAAGAACTAGAGGGATAGTTGGTTTCATCCAGCAAGGCTATTCTTGTTCTTAAATGCCATTTATCTCCCATGTATTTCCCAGTAAAGGTTCATGACAAGCTGTTTTTTTCTTGATGAATGATGAAAAACTCCAATGCTGTACTGAGAAGCATTCAATAAATCATAAAGAGTTCTTCAGGACTTGAGAGTTATTATGCTTGTAGACTGACTTAATTGTAAACTATTTTAGATAAGGACTGTTCATTATAATGTTAAGTGGTTTTTTTGTTTTTGTAAAATATCTTAGAGGGTTATATAAATAAATAATGGGTATTGCAATCACCTGATCACACGAACAAGAAGTAGAGGTAATTGATTTCTTAAAAGGAAATATAAGATGAAATGTGGCTGTGTTGCTTGCACGAAAATAACAATGAGGCAATATTGTAGTAGGACTGGAGGAGAGTTTTATTTATTTATTTTTATTTATTTATCATATTTTTTATCACTGCCCATCTCCCCCACATGGGGGACCCTTGGTGGTTCACAGTAAAAACAATTTAAAATTCAATAAAATTATAAATAATACTAATATTTCAATAAATATAAAATACAATAAAATCCAAATAAGGGCAGATCAAATTCAGCCCATAAGGGATAAGGCTGGTCCCTGCAGGGCTAGGGAACTAACCAGCCCTAGGAATGGCTCTTCCTCTCCCCACTCCAAGCATGGTGACAAAACCAGGTTTTCAGCTGTTTTCTGAAGTCCAGAAGAGGGGGGGGATAACCACATTTCTGGGGGAAGGATGTTCCAAAGGGCGGGAGCTGCTGCAGAGAAGGCCCGCCTCCTGGACCCCGCCAGATGGAATTCTCTTGCAGATGGGGTCTGTAACATGCTCTCTCTGCCTGACCGGGTGGGACAGGTTGATGTGACCGGGATGAGACGGTCTCTTAGGTAACCTGGACCTATGCCATGTAAGGCTTTAAAGCTGATAACCAACACCTTGAATTGGACCCGGAAGCAAACTGGCACCCAGTGCAGCTCGCGGAGCAGCGGAGTTATATGTGCTGATCTTGAAGCACCTAAAATCATCCATGCAGCTCCAGGCGGCAGCCACGGCCTCTGCTGGACCATGCAGTAGGTCCTCAGGTATAACCCCAGCTCCCTCTGAAACCCCACTGAGTCCATTAGATGCTGGGGGCGGACTGGTTGAACAGGTCCTGCCTCCCTGTGGAGGGGAGTGACATAGGAGAAACTCAGGGCCACCAGGGCGTGGTCCGACCATGACAAAGGGGAAAGATGTAACTCTCCCCTCAGATCACATTGCCACTGCTCCGACAAGAAAACTAAGTCTGATGTGAGGCCACTGTCTCGAGTTGGGTCCTGAATAATCTGAGTCAGGCCCATGGCTGCCATGGTGGCCATGAACTCCTGAGCTACCTCTGAGGCACACCCCAGGGATGGCAGGTTGAAGTCCCCCAGCACCATAAGCCTGGGGAACTCCACCGCCAACCCCGAGATGGCCTCCAGGAGCTCAGGCAGGGAGGTTGCCACACAGCAGGGAGGCTGGTACAGCAGCAACACTCCCAACTGCTCTCGGGCACCCAACTTGAAGAATAGGGTCTCACAACCAGCTACTTGTGGAGCAGGGCCCCTGAAGGCCACTAGAGACTCTCTGATGATAATTGCCACCCCTCCTCCCCTTCCCTGGCATCTCAGATGGTGCCACACCCAAAACCTGACCGGGCACATCTCCGACAAAGCTACTCCTCCTTCAGGGCCCAGCCAGGTTTTGGTAATACATGCCAGGTCTGCCCCCTCCTCCATGATCAAGTCACATATGAGGCGGGCCTTGTTGTTGACTGACCTGGCGTTAAGAAGCAGCAGCTGGAGGCCAGGGGCCCCATGAGACTGCTGTCCAGGGCCTGGGTTTAAGCCCGGAGGGTCAGAACACACCACAGGTAATAAACACCTGGGGCGTCTTCCTCTATGATGACTCACCCTCTGGCTTCTGTCATAACATCTCCTGCCCGTCACCACCTCAATAGAACGTCCCGCCCTACATTCCCCAGAATATTCCAGTCCAGTTGCCTCCATTCCTGGACTTCTAGAATTTCTGGTTTGAAGTAAGGATCCCTCCGTCCTCTCATACAGCCATGCACACATACTAACAACCACAGGTTTTTGTTCTATTTATGTTTTAAATAAAATTTGATTCCATTTGTACTTCCTGAAGTAGTAAGACAGTTAAGCAGCCTCTAAAGTCCGGTGAAAGCAATTGTTGGCTCCCTTCCTCTGGCCCAAGTGGCAGTAGTGCTGCTACTAGCAGTAGCTGGCAAAACATTGCTAATGATTAAGCACATTGTGTAAAAGTAAGGCAAGATTACTTCTAGCCTAGTTAATTAATTGTAAATTACCTTTCATAAGGCATAATTCGTTGTGTCTAAAAGAAGCATATCTTCTGTGTTCAGACAACATGCTCAGCCATTAGGAGTAGTTTATGACCATGACCATGACCAAAATCATTTGCAGGGCTCTTTTAGGGGACATTGACCATTTGAACATTTTATGGTTAACTCTGGTGTGCAAAATGATATGTAAACATATGTTATATGTTTTGGCCTTCCCAGGGTTGAGTAATCCCAGCTCAGCTACAATACCAGTAGGCTATGATTAACCTCTAACCCATCTGATCTAAAACATTCACACCAAACCAGAGAGAGAAAACTGAACCGAAGCAACAGCATTGCCATTATTCTCAGACTTGTTTTACTTTACTACCAATTGAACCAGTTCCTGTTAATATTCAGAACTGCTGTTGCTTCAAGCAAACAGAGTAGATGCTATTGAGACTTTCCCAGATATGCAAAATTCAATGTAATAAATTTAGCTGTTCTATTTCTGCTCCATTCATATTCTCTATGGGGAGAAAAAAAATTGGTGTGACAATTTACATTTCTGTCATGGTTAAACAGAAACTAAATAAGTGAAGTCACCCTTCACTGAATGAGGCAACCTGCTGCCTCTTTATTTGTGAAACACATTGTAACTAGGATAATCATCTTAGGACACTGGAAGGCAGTTTCCTACAATAGCTTATGGTGTACTAATGAAAATGTCTCCCATTGCTTCCCCACTGCTGGTCCTTTCATCACAAATACAACCCATTGCTTCCAACAGCTTTATCCTCCCACTGAGCCCAACTACAACAAAGTTAGGAACCATGTGAGATATGATTGGAAGTACCTCTTCCCCCCCCTTTATATTCTTCCTCTGTCCCCAGGTAAAGGTTGATGTGCATTGTATACTCAAAATAGTAAGATGACCTAGTAAATTTCATGGGCTGAATCCTGGTATTTTTAAACCAAATCAAATACTGTGACTATGATATTGCCTCATTATGAGTAGAGAAAGTTAGAACAAGGTGGCCATTTCATCCTCTAATTTGTCCTTGCTGCTAGAAGTAATAGAATACAACTACCTCTTTTGTTGGAGCTGGTTTGCAACTTATGCAAGATCTAGCAGAAATAATAGCAAGATACTATGCAATAGTTATAAAATATTAAATATAATATTGATCTTAATAGTACGAACCATGTAAGTCCATACAATTCTTGTTTATCAAATGACCTTTAACAACCCTACAAGACAAATATTAGAAGTAATGAATAATTCTATCTCTTCAAGCAATTTTAGGATTTTTTTTAAAATTAAAGTACACATAACTATTCTAATTATTGAGAATTATCCCGTTCTACATTTTAAACCTTTGAGACCCTTGAGACCTTTCCTAACTGACTGAATTGAAAGTGATTTTTCACAAGGATTAATCTTTCAAAGTTCTCTTTAGCAAGCATTATTAAGGTGAAACCAATAGTATTAAAAGAATTCCAGCAAGTGAACTATTTTCAGTGTAGAACTAATATGTCTACTTGTGAGGGCCAGTTGGGTGTTGTGGTTAAGGGAGTAGACAAGAACTGGGAGACCATGAGTCTAGTCCCATCTTAGGCATGAAGCCAGCTGGGTGATCTTTGGCCAGTCTCTCTCTCTCAGCCCTAGGAAGGAGGCAATGGCAAGCCACTTGTAAAAATCTTGCCTGAAAATTGCAGAGACTAGTCCAGGCAGTTGCCACGATCAAGACTGGCTTGAAGGTACACACACACAAACAGTCTATGTGTACATTAGGGCAGAGACTTTCTGAATCCTTTGCTCAGAGCCTTAAATTGCACAGGAGAAGTGTCAGATCTCTTCTCTGATAAAGGGGGAGTCTGCATCTGTGAATTAGTTACACAATGGTTGTACGAATGCTTATCAATTTGAGAACCTATTCTTATACAATGTTTCTTCTGTTGGTTTAACTTTAAGAGGACTTATCATAGCTTCAGTACTGATTAATTACTGTTGCTATTGCAGTTCAATATTTTATCTCAACCAGATGGTATCTGGCTGTTTTGAATTTCAACTGTTATATTGTTCAACATATTTGGGGAACTCCAGGTGACAGGCTAATATAAGCAAAGGACTTTGGGTGGGCAAGTCTATTTCTCATCCTATTGATTCAACTCTTTTCATTTGAAAAATTCCTTGTATGTGTGTTTCGGTGTTACCATTTCTCTTGCCCCTTTTCTCTCTAAGGAACTCAAGTTGGCCTAATTGGTGGAAGGGGAATGATAGTGACCCTGTAAGGTGGCTGGACTGAAAGACGCTGATTAGGCTCAGGGTGTGATTGGGCATTCGGATCTGAGTGCCAAATTCCAGCTAGCTGAGTGCACCCCAAAACAAGAGTTTGATAGAGCTTCTTTGATGTTATTAACAGGAAAGGGGGATGAGGAATTGAATACTTTCACTTTAATCACCCAACATAACTCTGCTTTTGCTAGGGCAGAGCTTATTTTCTTGGTATCACCCCTATGATGAATAGTTATCGATTTTCCAGATAACAGAAAAATGGGTAGATGTTCTGAACTTGCAATATTTTCCCAACTCCCTCCTCTTTCCTAGACACTAAGAAGATGGTAACACTGGGTCTCTGTAGTCCCACTTCAATTTACTAACCATTACCAAAAAACAAACAAACAAAGGAGAAATGTTAAAACCTATTTTAATAATCCTGTTAGATTGAGATGCAGACATGGGCATCTGCAGCAAAGAGAGCTCTTATCAAAATGATAAAATGTGCATCTTGACATCACCGTGCAAGCGGTGCCAATAAAGTACTTTTGTGCAGTGTCACAGTGCAAGTACGAAAGGGGGGGGATTTGTATTGCAATATTACAATGCATGTTTTGTACCACCCCCCTTGTACTACCTCCGCAGATTCCCAGGAACGTAGACCAGTAATTTCATATAGGAACTGGCAAAAAACCGAATTCCTCACATGTGTCTAAAAAGAGATAAATATTTTCTGTGAAAAATATGCAGTGTAATTGATTATAATTTGTTTTATGTGAATTTGCTTTCATCTTGGCTTTCATTTTGCTCCAAAGATGACCTAGGGAACAACAGACGGAAATTATCCGGGCAAATTTTTATACATTAAAAGAATGTTCTGAATTTGAAACTTTGGGGCTAGAATGTTAAGGTTTCTTGATATCAAGGTTGGAAATAAAACATTTCTCATGGGGTGTTTAGTGGCAGATATTTAATTTATGGGTTTAAAATATGCAAGCTTGCACTTTAATTTATCAAATATATTGAGAAAAGTGTCAGCAGTTTCTAAAATGAATTTATGAATTTATTTCTTTGTTTGTAAAATTCTTCCAGCAACTGAAAAAGAAAGCTCTTCATGTATTATCTTTTGTGTGATGGAATCCTATAATGCTAAGTGAATGCATGCACCTTGAAAGAGAGACTATTTCCTTATATCAGGGACTGTATTTGAGTTTTCATTTTAGTCTCGATCTAAGGAAGTCTCACAATGTTTCATCACCAATGCATGTTCCAATGTACCCAAATGGGGAGTGCAGATGTTTTTACATTTGGAATTCTAAAGTTGCTTATCAGCTGCTGAAATTGTTTATCAGCTGCTATTAAAAGGCCAGACCAAAAACTAATGAGATGGAAATATTAAATAGCAGTTATAATGTTCATACTTGGGAGGGGATTAGAGTTGGCTCTCTGCCCAGATTCAATGAAATACTTTCAGAAGTACTTTCCCCTGAAGGAGAGCACCCAAAAATAATTACCAAAGTTGAGACTACACAGCATGGCTCATTGCCATGTGACTGGAAGCAGCAGAAAGTGGAGGAAAGTTTGAAAAGATGGGAGCTAGTAAACACAAGCTGGAAGAAGCAGCAATGTTTGCTGGGCATATTTTTGCATGCATTTTTGGAGTAGCTATATAAAAGTATCCAATGTGATTGGCCAAACCTCTTGTCATCCATTTTTAAAGCCTAAATTGACCTACTGTAACAGTCTAACTAACAGTGTAGAACTCTAAGGGTCTAAATAATCACTACAGCTCTTTATAAGAGATCAGTTGAATTCATTCCTTCATACTGAGATAATTTGAAATACATGAGAAGTTATGTATCAGAAACAAATTACAGGAGGTTTGTTGTTGTTGTTAAAGAGATTTGTGTGAGAGGAAGGGTGTGGCTCCCCCCTCTCCCATCATCTTTTAGGGACTCTGCTCTTAATTGGTGTGCTGACTTTTTAAACAAGGCCCAGCTGAAGTGGAGGGGGTGGAGAAGAAAGGACATGTGGTGCTGATGAAGAAAAGGAGAGATGAAAAAGGAAAGAGAAAGAAGCAAAGTGAGGAGGAACAAAGAGTTGAGAAGAAAAGAAGAGGAGGAAAAGAGTCTGGAAACGAGCTGAAGGCACCAGAGCTGAGCTAGGGAGCAGTAGCAGTTCTGGGCAGGAACTCCCTGTGAGGTCAGTGGAAGCAGCACAACAGTAGTGGCTTAGCCAGAGCACTTCAGAGGCAACAGTGTGCAACAGTAGCACCTTCCCAGTAGGGTGAGAGAACGATGAGAGGTGGTCTTGGGCAGAAGGGTTGGAGAAGACATGGTGAGCCTGGGGAGGCTCTGCTGCTATGGCAAGAGTATCCAGGGAACCAGCTTCTTCACCATAACCAGATTCAGCAGTGGCCTATTAGCAGCCAATGGCAAGACACAGAAAGCCAGGTGCCAGCTATTTTTTCACAGCACAGGGTTCTGACATTAGACTGGAACTCTGAGTGTCAGACAAGTATTGATCTGCCACCCCTGCCACAGACAAGCTGCAGGAGGGGTGTGGCAGGACAACAAAGGGCACAGTGACCATGGACAGGATGGGTTGGGGAAGACTGAAGAAAGTCTAAGAGCTTATAAAGAAGTAGATTCAAAAGGGGTTAAAAAACAAAAGAGGGTTAAGATAGAATATACAGAATAAAAAGAATACTAAAATCTGGAACCATAGAGTACAGAGTGATGGATAATAAAATTGTAAATAAAGTGGAACTGAGTGAAAGTAAAAATAGGAGAATAGGGAGCAAAAGTAAGAATGGCTTTTGGGAATAAGAATGAAAAGCAATGTCTTTTGTATTTGTTGGAATTATCAGGGGTCAACTCCAGCATTGTCTCACAAGCATAATAAGAGGGTTTGTCTGCTAGGTTTGTCTCTATTGTACTTGTGGGAAGTCACATGGGTCACCTGATTTGCTCTTCCTCCTCCTCCTTGAGTCTGGGAGATTCACAGTCTCCATCTTTACCTCATGGGCAGACCTGCAAGCAGGCTTGCAGCCTTCTCCCTGCCATCTTGCTTGCACACAGCCTTTCTATTCCACATAGAAAGTGTCTACAAAGAATCAGAGATGAAGTGCCTTTCTACTACGAACCTACCTGTATCCAGATCTGCTGAATAAAGTAAGCTACCTCTACTTTTCTTCATCTAACTGCTGTGTGAAGACTGAACTTATTTCTGAGCATAATTAAGCTTGATGTGCAAGTTCTCTTTTTGGTCCATGCTTCTACTCTGCAAGATTGCTGTTAGCTGCTTGGAGTTCTTTTATTAACATTTAAAAACTCCATCAGTATTGTACAAAAGTCAGATAGATGATGATAGAGATTACAGATAAATGCTAATAAAACCCTAGATATATATAGGTTGACTTCCTAACTGGTTCTGTTACCATATTCCAAACTGGACCTGTGATAGTTAGCATTTAGTTATTAATATTTGATATGAAAAGAAGAAATGTATAAAATCCACAGACAATATTTTAGTAGCCTTATCAACCAAGGATATCTTTAATATATTCTGGTATGTCCATGCAATGTTCAGGGAAAACTTGCAATCCCCCTGTAGATGGATGGATGGATGGATGGAGAATATATGTATATGTATAGAGTCAAGATTTTTGCTTCGTTGTTTCTTAAATTCCATATTATTTATTTTCCAGTTTAGGCATATGGACCTGTTATCCTCCAACACCACAGGCCATTTTTTTGTTTGCTTATTTCTTAGTGGTTGTGATGATCTGTAGTGCTATCTTTCATGGGTCAATCTGTTGCCTTTGGGACTTTCCTCTTCCCATGAGTACTGGTCAATATGCAAAATGAAGATGAAACCAAGGCTTGTTCAAACATAACTCAGCTTGAATGAATGACAGCAGTGCATTCAGACCTTAATTAATGTGTATGTTGCTTCTGGGAGTGTCATGGGGCAGCTTGAAAAGTTTGTTAATGAGAATAGGAAACTGGAAACATATTACTTGTCCAGATCTTTTAAAGAAGCCATATGTATGATGAAGAAAGTTGACATTTCAGAGAGATTGCTTAGAATATTTACAATGAACTAGAGACATGGAATCCCAGACATATCACAGACAGCTGCTCACTTACTGATAGAATGGTTTTAGCCATGAGTAATAAAATTTTTCAGAAAACATTGTGCTCTGGAATATGCAATTACTTTAGACTCTTTATTCTAGCTTATTACCCACACTATAGACATTCTTCTATGAGCACCTGAAACATAAGAACAAACAAATCTTGCTGTTAAATTCAAGTTAACTTCAGGTTCAAGCCAGATTTTGATGCATTATATTTATTAAGAATGTGCAATCTTAAAAAACCAACAACAACCTTGAAATAACTGCCCAGAGTCCCCTTTTTGGGAGAGATGGGAGGTGATAGAAATTTGAAAAGTAAATAAACAAACAAATAAATAAATAAGTGCTTCAGAATCATCATTAAAATAAAGTATCTCTTAAAGGCAAAATGGCAAATGGCTGTCTGCTGAGACACTAGAAGTAGTCCAAGAAAGAAGGAAAGCAAAAGGCAACAGTGATAGGGGGAGATATGCCTAATTAAATGCAAAATTCCAGAGGTTAGCCAGAAGAGATAGGGAATTATTTTTAAACCAGCAATGCGTGGAAGTGGAAGAAGACAATAGAATAGGAAGGACAAGAGACCTCTTCCAGAAAATTAGAAACATTGGAGGTACATTCCAGGCAAAAATGGGTATGATCAAAAACAAAGATGGCAAGGACCTAACAGAAGAAGAAGAGATCAAGAAAAGGTGGCAAGAATATAGAGAAGACCTGTATAGGAAGGATAACAATATCGGGGATAGTTTTGACGGTGTGGTCAGTGAGCTAGAGCCAGACATCCTGAAGAGTGAGGTTGAATGGGCCTTAAGAAGCATCGCTAATAACAAGGCAGCAGGAGACGATGCAATCCCAGCTGAACTGTTCAAAATCTTGCGAGATGATGCTGTCAAGGTAATGCATGCTATATGCCAGCAAATTTGGAAAACAAGAATGGCCATCTGATTGGAAAAAATCAACTTATATCCCCATACCAAAAAAGGGAAACACTAAAGAATGTTCAAACTATCAAACAGTGGCACTCATTTCACATGCCAGTAAGGTAATGCTCAAGATCCTGCAAGGTAGACTTCAGCAATTCATGGAGCGAGAATTGCCAGATGTACAAGCTGGGTTTAGAAAAGGCAGAGGAACTAGAGACCAAATTGCCAATATCCGCTGGATAATGGAAAAAGCCAGGGAGTTTCAGAAAAACATCTATTTCTGTTTTATTGACTCTTCTAAAGCCTTTGACTGTGTGGACCATAACAAATTGTGGCAAGTTCTTAGTGGTATGGGGATACCAAGTCATCTTGTATGCCTCCTGAAGAATCTGTATAACGACCAAGTAGCAACGGTAAGAACAGACCACGGAACAATGGACTGGTTTAAGATTGGGAAAGGAGAACAGCAGGGCTGTATACTCTCACCCTACCTATTCAACTTGTACGCAGAACACATCATGTGACATGCTGGACTTGAGGAATCCAAGGCTGGAGTTAAAATCGCTGGAAGAAACATTAACAATCTCAGATATGCAGATGATACCACTTTGATGGCTGAAAGCAAAGAGGAACTGAGGAGCCTTATGATGAAGGTGAAAGAAGAAAGTGCAAAAGCTGGCTTGCAGCTAAACCTCAAAAAAGCCAAGATTATGGCAACCAGTTTGATTGATAACTGGCAAATAGAGGGAGAAAACGTAGAAGCAGTGAAAGACTTTGTATTTCTAGGTGCGAAGATTACTGCAGATGCTGACTGCAGTCAGGAAATCAGAGGACGCTTAATCCTTGAAAGAAGAGCAATGACAAATCTCGATAAAATAGTTAAGAGCAGAGACATCACACTGACAACAAAGGTCTGCATAGTTAAAGCAATGGTGTTCCCTGTAGTAACATATGGCTGCGAGAGCTGGACCATAAGGAAGGCTGAGAGAAGGAAGATCGATGCTTTGGAACTGTGGTGTTGGAGGAAAATTCTGAGAGTGCCTTGGACTGCAAGAAGAGCAAACTGGTCCGTACTCCAGGAAATAAAACCAGACTGCTCACTTGAGGGAATGATATTAACGGCAAAACTGAAATACTTTGGCCACATAATGAGAAGACAGGACACCCTGGAGAAGATGCTGATGCTAGGGAGAGTGGAAGGCAAAAGGAAGAGGGGCTGACCAAGGGCAAGATGGATGGATGATATTCTAGAGGTGATGGACTCATCCCTGGGGGAGTTGGGGGTGTTGACCGACAGGAAGTTCTGGCGTAGGCTGGTCCATGAAGTCATGAAGAGTTGGAAGTGATTAAACGAATAAACAACAATCTCTTAAGCAATGAAAAAGGCCAAGGTTGTAGGTATGGTTGCACAATCAAGTGTATGTACATGTATGTATTTGCATGCATGCACAAATGGGTAGGGCTTCAATTGCATGATCATACCTATCATCTTGGCCATTCTGTCCCCCCCACCACCTCCATTTATCCCCCATCAGCACCATTTTTTCAGACTCATGCAAAGTCAGATTTTTTAAAAAAATGTTTATTTGTTTATTTATTTACAGGACCTATATGGCCACCTATCTCATACAATGATTCTAGGTGGCTCATAACAATCTATTAAAAAACCCCATAGTTAAAAAAAAAATCCTTCCCCCCCCAGATGCCAGACCAGTCATCCTCACAGCTCAACCCCCATCCTAGCCCAATGCTTGTGGGAAGAGCCAGGTCTTCATGGCCCTCTGGAAGGCTAAAAGGGTAGGGATCCTTCGGATATCAGGTGGGAGACTGTTCCAAAAGGATAGGGTGGCCACTGAGAAAGTGTACGTCTGAGGTCCCATCAGGTAGCAACATTTAAGGGCGGGGAACTGGAGTGCCCCCACCCTATCTAACCTAGTAGGATGGGCAGATACCCCCAGGGGGAGGTGGTCCTGCAAGTAACCTGGCCCTGTGCCATCCAGGCATTGAGCCAGCCATTGATGATCAGCAGTGATAATTTTCTAAGTGTGCTCTGTTCTAATACTTAAAGTTAATTTAAGGAATAGTAGTTATGAGAACTGCCAAATGTTAGCTGTTGTTTTTGAAGGAGAGATATCCTCCCTCCATTCTAAATTAAAGAATAACCTCTAAGTGTAGCCAACACAAATATAGGCAGAAAAACAACAACAAACCTGCTAAAGACATGGAAGATTGAAATATGAGAGCACAACAGCAATAGAATAAAATAGCAGGTAAAATCAGCTAAATTCCTAAATAAACATGTTCTAAGCTTGCCATTCACAAACATATGAGACTAGATGTCAGATGAGAAGCCCAGGAGAGTATTTTGTAATTGGGGCATCCTTACTGAAGAGGACTTTTCTCTGGTGCCCCCTGCCAAATTGTCCTGACAGGCATATGCCATTAAAGAGGTGGAAAGGGACGTTAATCATACATCCAAATCTTGACCAGAATTGTGAAATCACTTAAAGTTTAATGGAGGCCCATTTAATCTAGTGGTATCATAACCTGATACCACTAAAGCAGAACCAGAATAAATTTCACTCTATATACAGTAGCTATCTGGGGCATTCATGCATTGAGCAAATTTAGCCTCCTTATTATTGGATGATCTGATCCTCCCTGGAAAATACTTGGAAAATGTCCTTCTCGGTTATACTGCCCATGGAGAAAATGGAAGCAATTGTGGACCTTATTTAAACAGCACTTTTATTAAATGTTGTTGTTGTTAGTTGCTATTGAGTTTTTTACGACTCATTATTAAATGTTAAATACTAAATATTAAATACTCTTTGAAAAAAGTTGCCCTATTATTTCTCATCTTCGGGGTTCAGCCAACTCCTACCTTCCTCTACTAATAAAAATAACATACCAGGAGCCATTGGATTTTCCACAGGCTTGTTCTTATGCATTGTACATAAAAAAGGACAGGGCCTCGACTGCATGGTTGCAGCCACCATTTTGATTTTTTTGACTCCCTCCCTATGGACTCTCCTGGCTTCTAGAAAATAGAGGTCAGGAACAAAACCCTATCCAGGGCTGATAATATCTCCTATGACCTGTCTGGTGGTAGCTTGCGACTTGTCCTGTGTTACTACTTCTTTCCTTGCTTCCTGTTCATAGTCTTATTAGTATTCAGGCTCCAGTTGTCCTTGTGTAGATTTCAGTGTCACCAAAGTTTTAGCACATCTACATGATAAGCTCTTATGTTAATCATTCTACTTCTACATATAATTATAGCAATAAACAAGCAATTTCTTATTAGGTTGTATACATTGTGAACATTAGCCTACAACTCTAATATAAAGGATTAATAATGAACTTGTAACCATATACGTGGCCAGCACCTCCTTGATCTGGATGATTTCAAAAAGCTAACTAAGGACAGACTTTGTTAGTGTTTGGATGGGGACTACAATGGTGGTAGGCCTGAAGGCAGTGGCATGCTGGAGCCAGCTCATGAGAGATGATCGTAAAATTTTCTGGAATTTTGTAAGCTGCTTAAGAGCAGAGCTCAGCCCTGATGCTTAGTGCACCAATCAACTATTTGGAGGTTAGCAGTGTGGTGCAGCAGCAGCAGCAGTGGAGCTGGCAGAGCTGGTTGTTAAAACAGCTTGTAGGTCAAATAACATTCTGGAAGAAGGAAGTGGCAAAGCATTTCTCTACTGTTCAAGAAAATAATATGCACATGGCAATGAATTCTCCAGGAGTCAAGCTTAACTTGAAGACTTTACTTTTTGACTGAATACATGTCTGAGTAGTCATTACTATAGTAACTAAGACCTATAGTAATTATGCACTGTTTGTTTCATAGCTATTGTTCACTTGCAGATATATAAGTTTTTTATATACTTTATAAAAGAAGAACTATTACATGTATCTTTTTAACCATTTGTTTTTTGTTTTGTGGTTCCAAGTTTAATGTTTGAATTTGTAAACTATAAAATTTGAAACTACTTAATTATTATGTGATAAATTTGTTTATTTTGTCTTTTAGGTTCTACTGTAAACTTGTTGATCATGTCAACATAATGGAGGTTGTTCTGGTCTAGATGAGGAGAAATAGACTTAGGCTCAGTCCTGACAAGACTGAGTGGTCGTGGCTATTTGGCCCTCCTGGGGCAGAGACATGTCCATTGTTGGTCTTGTATGGAGTTATACTTCCCCAGTCAAGGCTGGTGTGCAACCTGGGGATCCTCTTGGACACTAAAAGAGCAGGTGGCAGCTGTGGCCAGATGGGCCTTTGCACAGATTCATCTTGTGTGCCAGTTCCACCCTTTCCTTTACCAGGAGGCCCTTCAGACAGTCACTCATGCCCTGGTCACCTCATGATTGGACTACCGCAATGCATTCTACATGGGGTTGCCCTTGAAGACCATCTGGAAGCTACAGCTGGTACAAAATGCAGTAGTGTGAGCAGTTATGAACATTTCATATTATGTTGATGTGTCACTGTTACATGAGCTGCATTAGTTGCCAGTAGGCTTCAGGTACAATTCAAAGTGCTGGTTGCCATCTATAAAAGCCCTTCAGGGCTTAGGACTTGGTTATCTGAGGGACTAACTATTTCTGCCCACCTGCTATGTTTGGGCAGAGTGGGTGCACTCCAGGTCCCTTCAATTGCTATCTTGTGGGAATTCATAATAAGATCAGCTATCTAGCTAGCTACAATACATCAGAAAACTCATACACACACACACTCACCAACAAATGAAACTCAGATGGGAACATCATGCAAATTTCAGAGGGACAAGTGAAATATTGCAAGAGGTATGCTTAAAAACAAAAAGGTGTTTTTTTCCTCTACAATTGAATAGTGCAATCAAGAGACATGCAAGCTTGGTCTATGTCCAAATTCTGAAGATTAAAGTGAGCATGCAGAACAATGAAACATTGGATATTTCCTTTTATTGCAGATAGGAAGAAAATATAAATGTCAAAATCATTAACAGCTGCAAAGGAAATAACTTCCATAGCTTGAAAATAATCCAGTTTTCAGTGTGTCAAATCCTTTTTAAACTTCAGAATTTGTTACCATAATAATTAAGGGTACCTAATTTTCTATCACTGGAAATTCCAAAATGATATGAACTGGCCTGAAGCTTCTAGTCTGCTGTGCAAATTGGAAGTGAGTTACCTACTGAATTTTGTAATTCTTGAATGCTCAGACATTGGGAAGAAAACAGTGGAAGGAAAACATATTTTGAGATACAGCTATTGGGGAAATAAGTATTTTGCGGTAAAAATGCTTTCAAATATTATAGCCATAGAATTATAGAGTTGGAAGGAATTACAAGGATCAACTAGACCAACCTTCAGCAATGTGCAGAAGAAAAAAAGTAATTCCATGAGAGGTAGTTATCCTTAAAAACCTTCAGAGATAGAGAATCCAGAGACACAATAGGCAAACTGTTCAACTGTTGCACAGATCTTACCATCGGAAAGTGTTTGCTTATATTTAAATGATCTAAGTAGGTGCAACTTGTTATTTCTGTTCATAATTCTGTAGCCATGGAAAATAGTTCATGACCAGCCTTGTTTCCTTTTATGTACCTGAAAACAAAGTCTTGTTTCCTTCAGACTGAAGGTCCTTCAGTTTGTCCTTATAGGGCCTCAAGTCCTTGTATCGTAGTTGTTGAATCATCTTTCCTTTGAACCCGCTCTAATTTTTCAATATCCATCTGGAAATGGGGTGCCTAGAATCATACACAGTAGTCCCATCAGTGCTGAATAGAGAGGAATAATGATTTCATGTCTCTTTCATAAAACACTTCTTCCAATGCAGCCCAGAACTGACATTGCCCTTCTAGTAACTATCTCACACTGCTTGTTTAGCTGCTTGTCAGTGATCACACCAAATCCTTCTCAGATGCTGTGTTCATGAATCCTGTGTCTTGAATGTGTGTCCTATTTTTTTCTCCTTAAAAGCCCTAAGGTACTACATTTATTCCTTTTAAAGGATATCTTGTTCCTCTTAGCACAGTCTTCCAATCTGCCCCAATTAGATTGCATTCTTGTTCCATCTACTAGCTGTTGGCTAGACCTCCCAGTTTTGTGTCATCTACAAATTTGATAAGCAGCCCATCAATCTCATCATCCAGGTCATTGATAAAAATGATACGTATTTATGTATATATTTATAATGATATTTATATTGTAATTTATGTTTTATGGTTTTAATTTGTATTGTGTTGTAAACCACCCAGAGTCCCCCTCGGGGGAGATGGGTGGTGACAGAAATTTGAAATATAAATAAATAAATAAATAAAAATGCTGAATAATACTGATCCCAGAGTGATGCCTGCAGAACCCACTAGTTACTGCTGTCCAACCTGATGGAGAGCTATTAATGCTTATTCTATGAGTACCATTAGCCAATGAGTTGTGGATTCACCTTACTGTAGTTCCATCCAAAGCACATTTTAACAGCTTGTCAAGAATGTTGTGGAACCTTGTCAAAAGCTTTGCAGAAATTAAGGTAGATTATATCCACAGCATTCTCTTTGTCCACTAGAATAGTTACTTTGTCAAAGAAGGAGACAACATTTGTCCCATATGATCTATTTTAAAGCCATTTTGGCTCCTCCTAGTCATGACATTGTCTTCAAGATCCTTCAAATGGCCTGCTTTATTATCTATGCTAACATCTTTCAGGGGATTGATGGTAGGCTTACTGGTTGATAATTACTGGGATTCTCTTTTTTCCCCTTTCTTGAAGGGTGGGGCCACATCTGTTCTTCTCCAGCCCTCTGGCACCTCCAAGATCCCTCAGATAACTGACAGAGGTCCTGACACCTCTTTCGCTAGTTCTTTTAGAATTTGAGGATGTATTACATCAGAGCCTATGGACTTGAAGACAGTCAGATACATTGTGTGTGTGTGTGTGTGTGTGTGTGTGTGTGTGTGTGTGTGTATATATATATATATATATATATATATATATATATATATATATGTTGTTAAGCAGATTTTGTACTGCAGTGACCAGTATGGAAGAGAGATATTTTAATGAATAATTAAAAACTATAGATCCCAGAGTGATATGGACATCAAAAATGGAACCAACCGCATACACCTCAGAGAAAGAGGTTGGATTCAGTTGAGGTAAAACACAATGAA
Source organism: Candoia aspera (assembly GCF_035149785.1). NCBI lineage: Eukaryota > Metazoa > Chordata > Lepidosauria > Squamata > Candoiidae > Candoia > Candoia aspera. Next base: position 123,396,176 of record NC_086155.1, on the reverse strand, counting down.
AGCATGTCCATAATACGTGACAATGCATGGAAAGTAGCAGTCATTGAAGAAAAAACATTCAGAGGGAACATAACATCTAAGCAATGTTGAGAGGAAGAGCCATGAATACTCTCTGCGGCTAGAGGTAGGATAGCATGTACACTCTAGTTTTCAGGGAGGAGAGAAAGTCCAGTGTAGACTCTCTACCTTCTCTTTTCTTTTTAGATCAGTGCACGTCTTGGGGTACTGAGTCACTTGTCTTAGCACTGGGAGTCATGAATTTAGTGGGAAAAGGAGGGAAATAGAAAAGGGGGACTTACAAACCACAGATAAATTCAAGTTTTGAAGGCTGTTCTTTCTGTATATGCCTACCATGATGCAGTGCTAGGGTTTCATGGGTGAGAATTTCCCAGGCCAAGTGGAAGTGAAAGGGATTTCCAATCAGATTAGGGGCCTCATTTCACCATATACAAATTTTCATTAAAATATTTCCAACAAATATGATAATGGGAAATGCTTATGGCCAGAAACATAGAGTGGAAATGAAGTAATTATTTTCCTACTTACTGATCAAAGGCTGAGAATCGATACATTTAACTCTAAGATGTTCACATCAGAAGCCAGCATATGATCCTGAACCATGCTGATACTCTGTCTTTCCTCAAAGGTTTTTTGATAAAGACAAATAGGAGATAGCTTATTGTACAGTAGGAAAAGCAGAGCAAAATTTATAGTCACTTACTTGAAAACTCAATTCATTTTGCTTTAAGGTTGTGAAACTGTATTCTTGAGAACTCTTAGAACTAGATTCCTTGAAATTCTTCCAATCAGAAAATTAACAATGGAACTTAAAGCATTCTTGGAAGACAGCTGATCAGCTACTATTGAACTTTTTCACTGGACAGCCATCACAACTTGGAAGTCCTCTCTAGATTAAGCAGGCGAAGTCCACCGTGCCTGGTCAGAACCTCGTGTGAGCTGCCTTCACATACTGTAGTCTACTTCAGTTTGTTTTTCACGTCAGGCACGTGAACAGGGATGCGGTGGCGCTGCGGGTTAAACCGCTGAGCTGTCGATCGGAAGGTCGGCGGTTCGAAACCGCGCGGCGGGGTGAGCTCCCGTTGCTCGTCCCAGCTCCTGCACACCAAGCAGTTCGAAAACATGCAAATGTGAGTAGATTAATTGGTACCGCTTCGGCGGGAAGGTAACGGCGTTCCGTGAGTCATGCTGGCCACATGACCCGGAAGTGTCCTATGGACAACGCCGGCTCCAAGGCTTTGAAACGGAGATGAGCACCGTCCCCTAGAGTCGGACACGACTGGACTTTACGTCAAGGGAAACCTTTACCTTTACTACCCAAGAGTTTTTATGTGTTTGCCAGTAAGAAGAGGTTTGCTAACAGCTAGGAAGTTTGAAAGGAATTATCTTAATTCCTTTCTTTCTTTCTTTCCTTAATTCTTCTTAAAGGAATTATCTACACGTTGAACAACCTTCATTGCTACCATTATAATTATTTGGGACCTTAATCTGAATTTGAATATATTGCTCTATTAGCTCTGAATAGCGTTGATTTCTTTTTAAGAAATAAAATGAAGAAGCTATGTGTTGTTTGATAGAAATAAGCTTTTTGAAGTACAACTTAAATGGTCAGGGTGCTAAAGCAACTCCCTGTGAAGAAAGGTGGTAATCTTTGGGGCCATGTAAGTTTTTTTTTAGGTGAGTAAGAGGAGACATAATAAAAATTAATAAAATACATAAACAGAAAATATGTCTTTCATAATTCTAGAACTTAGATGTAATCCAATGAAGCCATGAGTTGAGAGTTTTGGAAGAGATAAAATAAGCCACTTCTTCATATAATATACAGTTGAATTATAGAATTTGCTACCACAAAATATCTTAATGGCTATAGTTAGAAGGCTTTAAATGGGATTAGATGTATTCAGAGATGATATTTTTTTAATGGTTACTGCTGCTGATGGCTCTATATTATTTCCAGTAACAGAGAGAACATACTTTTGAATATCATTTGTTGGGGAACAATAGGAGAATAGGGCTATTAAATTCTTATCCTCTTTTGGGAGCTTCCAAGGCATTAGTTGGCCATCATGGGAAATGGGATGTTGGATTTGACATCCCTGAACATATATTTTGCTTTATCTTTGTTGTTATTGATTATTGTTTCTTATTTACTTGTTATTTATTTATTTAAATGTATCAGCTGCCAAACTCCAGTGTACTGTGGGTGGTGCCGTAATCCTTATTGCTTTAATTTTATGTTAGTTGTCCAGAGTCGCTTTGGCAAGTTGGGTAGCCATATAAATTGGACAAATAAATTAATAAATAAATTGATTTGATTTGATCCAAAATCTAGGTAATGTGCTCCATCAGAATGCTCTCTAGTCATATTGAGAATTTCTGCTTTTAAGTGGAATGGAAGCTGCAACCTTATTTTCAGTCCTGTGGAAGTAAAACTCCATGGGACTCAGTTGAACCATTTCTGAGAACACATGTACAGAATTGCATCATAAGCCATGGCACTTTCCTTTGGGATTATAAACTAAAGGAAGAGAAGGAGAATAGAGAAGAAAGTAAATGGCTGACTGAAGGCCCTCTTCTTCTTAAACAAAAGGATAGGGGATGATCTCAAAAGTAGACCGGACTGTTAGTTAAATTTTACTTCAGCACTTGATGAGCTAATTTAGGAGAAAGTGCAGGACAGGTGACTAAATATACACAGTTATGTCCTCCAACAGAGGGGAACATTTGGTGGGTGTGGTCACCAAGGGATGTTTTTGTGCTCAGGAAGAACAGTTCATTTATTCCCTGAGATATTCCCTTCACTGTGTCTGAAAGTAAGGCTGAACTGGCTCTGGAAAATTAATAGCACAGCATGGAATTATCAGATAGAGACAAACACTAAACCAAAACCAAATATTGTTAAGTATCACAATTCAGCTAGTAATTACATCATCATAAAATATTCAGCAAAGATTTGAATATTCAGGTAATAATCCAGTGAATGTTCATTATGAACATGTACAAGTGAGAATATTAGAATTAAAATGCTTGTACTCAGAGTATGATAAGAGGGTTGTATTTCATTCTGCTAATTCTGCTCTATAAATATTCCTTTTTTTTTTTTGTAAAGAAGGGGTATTTATTTTAGCAATGAGACCAGAAGCTGTTTCCATTTTTATTAATGATTTTACACGATCCAGTAAACGGACTCAAGCTCAGCAGGTTTTATGATGCTGCAATGTAAAGCTGTTAATGAGGTAAGTCCCAGTCAGCAACAAAAATTCAAGCATATATGAACCAGTAGACCGTTTATATTGTACAGCCCCCAAGACTGCCCAGAGATCACAGTGCTCTGTTAGGTAGCATAGATTTAGATGAAGTATTTTTTATAACTGCCCTACTAATTGGGAAGAGCACATAATGCTCTGATTTGGGAAAAATGTTTTCTATTATTCTGCACTTTGCTAATTAAGGTTGCTGGAAAGTTCACTGTTTAGCATTATTTCCAGTCAGAACCAGAAAGAAGGGGTGATCCATGAAAGTGCTGAGTGTTGCATATGCTGACAAAAACAGGAATTTCGGGGGGCTGGAGTTGTAGCCAGCGAGCCTTCTGTTTATGCATGCTGTGACAATACTGTGAAGTGTACTATGTTTCCTTTATCATACTGCCTTTTTTAAAAACTATTTTGCTGTCATTTTATGGTATTTGCATGAGCATTGTCAGCTTTGGACTTAAAAATATTGGTCACTTCTATGACATCATGAAGGGGCCATGGACAAGAGCATGGGCTGAATTTGGCAGATAGGGATCTACAAGGAAGAAGGGTAGATGATAGAAACGTACCTGGAAGAAGACAAGGAAAAGTGCAAAAGGGATAATGCAACAAAATGCACCATAAAATGTTACAAGTATAATAAATATGCATGCTAAAAGGGAACCAAATGCTGCTGTACTATGGTGAATGTGAATTCAGTCTCAAAGCCCAAGCTAGAAAATATAAAAACAAAAGACAAACAATCGAAACAGAAAAAAGCCATTTTCAGACAATATGTTTTAAAAGCATTTGTCATTCAAGGTACTCTTTGCACTATAGAGCACTTACTTACTTATTTACTTGCCTTTATTGTGGGTCATCAAAGACTACATAAAAGAAAATACAATATGCAATACAAAATACAACATAGCATACATAATAATGAAAAGGCCTGTAACTGAGCTGACTCTACTTTGCTGTCAATATTATAGAATTCTGGTCAAGGCTGTGTTTCCACATAAATCCTGGAATGGTTTGAGATGGAGAGCTAGTATGGCTCCATAGCTTGCAGATTTTACACTATTTCTTTCAGAGTATTTATTGTTTGTGGTGCTGTTGTTGTTCAAAAGATACATGGGAAACTAGCATGTGAAGTATGCTCTAGCATCATCCTTATTTCCAAGAGTGCTTTTGGAGCTCACCAAAACTTGCAGACATTCTTAGAAAAAGAAAAGGAGGCTTTGCCCCTACCCAGAAAAAAGATGGAAAGAAGGTGAGAAGGGTAAAGGCCTTCTTGGGATTATGGATGCGAAGGTGGGAGGTCAATCTTACCAATTTGCCTTTTGGTAAATGAATGTGTTTGGAACTGGCCATGGCAACTATTTGAGGAATCCTGTCTTAAAAGAAATGCCTGTCCTATGCTGTCATCTTTTCTCTCTAATGTTTTTTTTGAAAACGAAGAGAAATAATCAAAGGGAAACACAGCCAGACTGCAAGTAGAACACATCCTGATTTCCCATAATATTCTGTGAATGAGAATATGAGGAAGATGATTAAAAATTTGTCAGGAAGCAGGTTCATGCATAGATCCCCAAATCCCAATTCAAATTAATTTGTTCTTTTCTAAGCAATATTCTATGTAATCCTTGAGCTGATAAAAGAATGGCTTTTTAAAAAGGGGTTTTTAAGGTTTTTAAAGAGAACTCTTTAGGGGATTAGGGATGAAGAAAGAAAGAGGGAAATCCAATGCACCATTGTGAATATCTAGAACAGAGTGCTGGATTAGACTGGCCTGAATCAACAGGACGATCTTTGGGTAATTTCATTTAACATGTTTTCTAGCAGCACTCCATGGAATCTCTCAAGCTTCCAAAAATGGATGTCAGACTCCTGCAAAGACTGTTGACTCACTGGGCATGGGGCAAAACAAACCAATAAACCTTTGAACAAGTCCTCTGCTTGTTCAAAGAGGAATAAGAACAGCCAGTCTACTTGCCAGCTCTTCATTTCGCCGTGGTCGTAGGCTCCACTTTTCACAGAGCTGTCTTCAGTCTGCCATTTCTTCCTTTGGAAGTCACAGCATTAATATCTAATTATTGTTGTTCAGTTGTTGAGTCATGTCCGACCCTTTGTGACCCCATGGACCATAGCATGCCAGGCCTTCCTGTCCTCCACTGTCTCCTGGAGTTTACTCAAATTCATGTTCATTGCATCGGTGATGCTATCTAGCCACCTCATCCTCTGCCGTCCCCTTCTCCTTTTGCCTTCAGTCTTTCCCAGCATCAGGGTCTTTTCCAGTGAGTCCTCTCTTCGCATTAGGTGGCCAAAATATTTGAGCTTCAGCTTCAGTATCTGTCCTTCCAATGAACACTCAGGGTTGATTTCCTGTAGGATTGACTGATTGGACCTCCTTGCAGTCCAAGGGACTCTTAAGAGACTCTTAATATCCAATACAGAGTACTAAACAACAAATTTGTGTTTTGATGCAAAACTACATTGAACTATACAAAGAGAACTTTAAAAGATCTCAGATTTTCTTTCCAGGATGCAAATTCATTGGTTTACTTTCTAAGAGAGAGCAGTGTCAAAGGAAGCTGGACTTTTACAGCTATTGTTTCTTTTAAATTTCCTGAGATTAATGTCTCCTGTTTTAAAAGCAGAATAAGAAATTCCTTTTATACTCTATGGACAATTTTTATCCTTGTGTACTTCTGAACAGTTAAACTTCTTGGGCAGAAAATACAGTTTCTACCTTTCGCAGGGCAACATCTTTACAAAGCTTCATTTTTCCTTCTGATGTCAAGGAGGATGAAATGTTTTCAAGTTTCTCATCTTTGTTTTGCTGTAAAAAGGAACAGAACGCAGCAGGGCATAAAGGCACAACATGTATTTAAATATATGAAAAGTGCTAACAAAACCTTAATGTCTGTTATCGCTCAATTACACTGGGGCCAAAAGGAAAAAAAAAGTAAGCAGAAAAGGAAATACTTGGTTGATGTCCAAGGTCAGGACATTGAGATATTGATGAACATCATTAAACACATCTCTGCTGGTTTAAACATCCTGTATTTTAGTTATAATTATGCATAGAGTAAGCTGGATGTGCTGTCTGCAGTTCTGAGTGCTTCAATATAGTAATACTGAGGTTATCATGTGTTTAAGGCTGCAAGCAAAACTTTTCACTTGGTATCATCAATTGTAGTAGAAGTTTTGTATTGGTCATGAGTGAAGCTAAAACCTGAGTTAAGTTTTATCTCTTCTTTAGCCTACATTGCATCTGATCAAAAGCAGAGGCTTTCATTCTGATTCATTTTTGATCTCTTATATGAGTGTTTCTTGATCTCTGATTAAAAGAATAATCTACCCCCCTGCAACCCCAGCCCCTTTATTCTTACTCGGAGAAGAATCTAGCATTGGTACATGGAGATATAAAACTCCTACTCCATCTGAAACATGTAGGCAGACGGTATGATTACGAAACTAATGATGGTAGTTATTTTGAATGCTGTGAGTCATTCTAGGGTTTTGTCAGTATGAAATGAATTCTGAGCCAAATTGATCCAAGTTAGTCTATATATTCTTAATTAGGATTTATGCAGATCAAAAGGAAAGAAAATTATATTCCAAACAAGAGGAATAAGTGTTTATATGGGAGAGAATGCACTTGTCTTTTTATGCTTCTACTCCTTGTGGGTCTTCCACATTCAGAGCTGATCTAGAGTGATGTTGCTCTAGAAAAGTACCTGCTAACCCACCAGATGATATATTTTCCTCATGCTCAGTCTGATTTTAAGCAAATGATAGCACTTACCTTATGAACACAGTCCTGTGGTGGCATGCCTTTTGCAGGTTACGAAATGTTCCCAATGTAATCAGGAATATTGACAAAGGAAAACTTTTTTTGTCATGAGGCAACCTGACCATAGGTAGCAAGCTAAGACAGATTTCCAAGACAACTTTATATCGGCACTGAATACTCACTGATGACCCTAATGAGCTGTGCTATATAAACTAATGAAGAATCCAGAAATGAATCTAGCCCTATCTTAGCAATATTAACCAAAGAGTTTACAAAACCCATTTTATGAAATCCAGTTTTCAAAAATGAAATAAACTAGGACATCTATTGTACTGGGTATCTACGATCATAATAACAATGAAAACATATCTTTATGAAATCTGTCCCTAGCCTTTCTGTTGCAAATCATCCCCAGCGTTTTGTATTTACTAAAACATGTCAGGCCCACTGTAATCCCAGAAAATACCATTTTAGAGAAACTACTATTCCAACGTTATCAATAAAAATAGAGGACGTGTGGAAAGGCTGTCATGTCATGGAACAATACATATTCTATTCACTGGGCTAGAATGAATTTTTTATTCTTAATTCCTCTCCCTTATACCTATCACTGCATTTCCTTAGCCTAGTGTAAGCTTCATGGCACCTTCTGTCACTCCACCTGAATAAAACTTTCATAGCAAAGTGTTAGACAGTGTGGTTGTCTTAAGGATACTGCTTATAAACTGTATATTAAATTGCTAGTCAACCATCTCAAATTAATTATAAATAAATTATATATCTGGTTTTATTTCTGAGAGAACCAAAGCCAGCTCCATTAAAACTTATTAAATACTATGCTCTTTTGTAAAGAAAATCTATTCCCTTTATCAATATGTTCATTAGTTGAATTGAAAGCTTTTAATTGTGTGGATTATTTAAAGAAAGAAGTTTACAAAAATGGCCAAGTGAAAATGTGGAAAGATAAGGGATTATACAGAATACGAGATTTTATAAGAATACCATGCCTCATTATAAAGAAGAATTAGAACAGCAATTAGAATATAAAATACTGTGGCTCCTATGGATTCAAATAAACTCATTTTTAACAAATCATCCCTTAGGTTTTTTTGAGAAATTAATATTAAAAGACTTTTCTCAACCTAAAAGCATGATCTCTAAAACATAGATGTTATTATTGGAAACAGATATAAGAAACCTTTTCCCATGTTTGGAAGAACCCAAGGAGATTGATTTGGGAAGACAACTGGATGATAATGACAAGCATTATGTTAATCTGGTGGATTTTTGTTGGCTTCTATGAAGCAAATGTATTTGAAGATTTTGCATCAAAGTCAATTAACTCCCATTAGAATTGCACAAACATCCCATAATTTTGCTGCAAAATGTTAGAAGGGTTGTAAATAGAAGGAAACATTCTTTCCCCCTTGGTGGACATGTGAAAAAGTATCAGATGTTTAGAAAACAAGCTTCTGGTGAACTGAATGTTACAATTAAACAAAGAATTACATTTTCACCAACATTAAGACTATTACATGGATGTATATTATATATTATGGAGAGAATATAAGATTAAATAGCAAGAAACGTATTGTGTTTTCACTTTTGGTAGGTAAATTGTTAATCAGTAGAAGTACTTGGATGATTTATCAGTTGAAAAATGGCATAGTACAATTTGGTCAGTAGCTCTACACAAAAAATGATCAGATAAAATTCATATATTAAAGGAACTGGATAATGAACCATCATTCTAAAGGAGCTGAAGAGATTCTGTTTTCCAAACAGTAATATGTTTTTTCTCTGGCAACTTGTTGGTGTGCGTGTTCTGGCAGAGTACCGGAAAGCGTATGCCACGAGAGATCAGTAATGACACCAGGCATTACAACAAAATAATGTTGTATTCATGCAAACAGAGAATATAAACAGTTTTCTTCCAGATTCCTGGAAGTGCTCAGAACTTTTTAAATACAAAACAGCATAGTTACAATCTCGCCACTACACACCGGGCTGGCAGGCAAGTCTCAAAAAGCATGCACACACAAAACAAAGACAGCTTCCTTTATATATTTTTTTATCTAGGTCATCCAACACAACCTTTTGACCTTGTTACATTTTAACCTGAGAGCAATTGATGCCTGACCTTTTGACTCTCCCAGTGCTAATTACCTGGCACCTTGTGGCTTACTCCTTGAGAATAATACAATACCAACACAACTCAGAGGTTATATAGAAATTATAGTACGATCTGTAACAAGACTAGAAAAAGATGATGCTAAACTGGTTGCCAATTAAAATGTTTTCTTATTTAAAATAAAATGATTACATTTAGGGCACACCACTTAAATTAATTGATTATTAATGATTAATAATAATTTATTATTAAATTTGAAATTAAATCGTGAATTAAATTATTTTAAAAGGGCTCCATTCTTAATGATCTAAGCAGCAGTGGGGCACATAGTTATTTCCCTACAGACTTCACTTGCTCTGGTGATCACCTTTCTCCTGTCCTGATTTTTCATGCCATATGCTAAGGAGAAAAAAAGTAGCCTGAAAATCAGAAACTGGAAGGATTGTTGTAATACCTCAAAGTAGAATTTTCATACCTCAAAGTTGGATTTTCGTGGATTTTGGCATGTTTTTGTTTTTTCTAAATAAGCATGAAAATGTCTAAGTAATCAGTGACAATTACAGAGCTTTTAAGAGAAACAAATAATCCAGCATTCAACAAAATCAATAGGAGTGTGCTTTCCTAGTACATGAGCAACTACAAGACAACTGACTGATTATGGGACTTGCTTATCATTGCTACTGAAAAATGTGATAGTGGTTCTATCTGAGAACAGCTGTAAATATATATGGTTCTTGTGACAACAGGCAAGTTTAGCTTCATTTATAAAATGAAGTAATAATATCATGTAAGCCACTGAGAGTCATTGGATCAATTCAATACATAAGTAAACAGTAGGCTCCCTTTCTTCTGAATGCAAGAATTCGTGAGAATTCTACATTCTCCTAAGCATTAATGGTTCCAGTGTGTTGATTATTTTCTGGTAGCCATTATTTCTGTTATGGGGTTGTTCTTTTGCTGTAGATGATACTGAATTACCATAGCTGATTTCCTGGTATGAGCTACCTTTTCTCCTTTAATATGCTATAACGTGGAAGGCTTCATTCTGGGCAAACAATGCCTCAAATGGAGTGCTGGCCTTAATGAAAAAAGTAAAAGAACTTTGTTAAGCTTGCAGTTTGTACAGGCAGTGTGTATTACTATCCAGTATCTATGCTAGCTGTATTGTACTATATCAATATTGTACCTTCAACCATTTTAGTTTCTGCTAGCATGTTTTCCAAAATGTGAAATCAAGAGGTATTTTAATTGAGTATACTACCATTCCACAATTTTAGACAATCCAAATTCCTCTTGCAATAACTCAAATGGTTTAAAAACCTGATAATAAGTTCATATTAGCCCATGATCCTACCCCTCTTCCAAACAGCTGCAATTTTCAACAAAGGGTTATCTCGAAATGTACATTTATCATGTGAATAAGGATCAAAATGATAGTTCCAGCCTAACATGTTCCAAATCTGTACTGCTTTTTCAAATGCTGGACATAGAATAATGGTTAAAAATGGAGCCAAACCCGTGCAGTGAAATCAGAGGGGTCACATTGCCACTTTGTCTTTATGCCTATGGTGGCTTTTGAATTTCATCATTACATCCCATAGAGAAATAGACATGTGTTTTGGATGATTCAAAATCTACAGTATTTTTTTAAACAGTCAGCAACTATTAATCATATGGATATAAGTTATCTGCAAGACAAGAAATTAAGATTAAGAAATTAATGGGCAACGGTGCTAAAAACTATTAATTAAGTATTTTATGATTCAAGATTAAATGTATTTAACATTTTTTTTCAATATTTATTTGACACCTCAAAGGAAGTTTTTAAAAGCTATCAATCACAATATGCTAGAAGTATAAAATGATGGCAGTGGTAATTATGCATATAATATGAGCTTGACCCATTCTCACCCTATTTTGATTTAACATTCATAGGTTTGTTAATTTGGTTTTGGGAATAATAGTATGGTTGAAAGATGTGAAAGTGATTTGAATTATATACCAAATTTGGATGTTATCACTATATTTTTTCTCCTTTTTTTCAATCTACATACTAAAGCAATAGAAATATCTATATTATTTATTTTATTTTATTGTTCAATTTGTATGTCCACTCAGCGTAATTCATGACTGTTGGGTGGCTAACAATACTTAAAAACAAGTTAAAAATGACATTACAAAATTATTCATAATATATACTGTATAGAAGACTAGAAAAACCAATCAATGACAACGATTAACCCAGATATTATTCTATAATTATTTATGTGATGAATCTCTATTTGACAACAGACCAGGTTTAGGGAAGATAGCTCTGACCCCTCCATTTAATAATTATATCTATATCTATCTGTCTCTGTCTCTGTCTCTATATCTTTATCTATTTATATCATCTGCTGTGGATAATCATGTATCAGATGAAATGAATGAAATCTTACATTACAATATTTGCTATTCTTCCTTGATTTTGCTGCATCAGAATAATGTTACTACATCTCCAAAGTTCCATTCAGAGGGACTTGAATGTATTTAGACTGCTTCTGAAAGTTTATAATGGGAAATGATAATGGTGATACCAAATTGCTTTCAGCTGAGGTAAAAGACATCATAATAACTAACCTAAGGAAAAATCAAATTAGAGGAGGATACAATAAAACTGGTTCCACAAAATTGGATCCTTCCATCCTTCCAATGGCTTGCAGATGACTTGAGGCAACAGGGTCATTTTCTTGAGGTCTTATGCCTGAATTACTCAGTTTCAGTGGCCTTGGTAAAGGTTATATGAGCAAAGATAGTGAAATGCTAGGAATTTACAGGGCAAGGATTATTATATGCTGTATAATTTATGATCAGGAAATGAAGTGAAGCATGTAGGTAGGAAAGGCAACTTATCAACTAGGCCAGAGGGAAAACCTGACTGGTAAGAGGGCAGTTAGTTTACAGAGCTAAAAATATAAACATTAAAAGAAAATTTCTACAGGGCAAATTGTGATGAAAACAGTTTATTGTTCAGCAGTAAATCATCATCCATTGTGCAGTAGTAAGAAATGAAATGGGCTAAGGAAGTATAGAAAGCTGGCGGCAGGAACTGTGTGTTCATGCAGGCTACAACAGTGATTGAAAGGCTAAATTAAAGTGAAGCTTGTATTCTGTCTTTTTGCCTCCCAAGTAACATAATGTTAACAAAATGACATGATGGCTGGCCAAGTCTAAAGAGGAAAACAATGTTTGCTAATGGATAGAGCTGAGTACCTCACCTAATTCAATCCTATCAGTTGGGGGAATGCAAGTATTGAGCCCCAAATGAAGTGAGGAAGGCAATGTGAGAGAAAAAGGAACTTCCTGAGGTTGTTGCCCAAACACACAAGCAAACAAGCAAGTGCCTAGATACTTTTCAGTTTACAAATACTTCCTTGGAGACATTACACGCTAAATAAATCCAATTATCATGGAATCTGTAACCCCAATTATTATTTTACAATTATAATATAATATAATTATAGATAATTAAAATAGCATAGTTACCATTATCCCCTTCAGCAAAGGATCGTTACCTTGTCGTGGTGCTGGAGCTTGAGCACTTCAATGATGCCGTGAGCTAAACCGTGAAGGGCCACCCAAGACGGGAAGGTCATGACAGAGAGGTCACACTAAATGTGATCCTTGGGGAAGGTAATGGCAAACCACCCCAGTATTCTTGCCGTGAAAACTAAATGGATCAGTACAACCAGAGATATGTCGGTATACCATCGGAAGATGAGACCCCCAGGTCGGAAGATGGTCAAAATGCTACTGGGGAGGAACAGAGGATGAGCTCAACTAGCCCCAGACGTGATGACGCAGCTAGCTCAAAGCTGAAAGGACGGCTAGCGGCCGACGGTGCTGGTGGTGAATGGCGAATCCGATGTTCTAAGGATCAACACACCATTGGAACCTGGAATGTAAGATCTATGAGCCAGGGCAAATTGGATGTGGTTATTGGTGAGATGTCAAGATTAAAGATAGACACTTTGGGCATCAGTGAACTGAAATGGACTGAAATGGACTGGAATGTGCCACTTCACATCAAATGACCACCAGATCTACTACTGTGGACAAGAGGACCACAGAAGAAATGGAGTAGGCTTCATAATTAATAATAAAGTGGCTAAAGCAGTGCTTGGATACAATCCAACAAATGATAGGATGATCTCAATTCGAATTCAGGGCAAGCCATCTAACATCACAGTGATCCAAATATACGCCCCAACCACAGATGCTGAAGAAGCTGAAGTAGAGCAGTTCTATGAGGATCTGCAGCACCTACTGGACGACATGCCTAAAAGAGACGTTATTTTCATCACGGGAGACTGGAATGCTAAGGTGGGCAGTCAAATGACACCTGGAATTACAGGTAAGCATGGCCTGGGAGAACAAAATGAAGCAGGACACAGGCTGATAGAATTTTGCCAAGACAACTCAATGTGCATAACAAACACCCTCTTCCAGCAACCTAAGAGACGGCTTTATACATGGACTTCCCCAGATGGACAACACCGAAATCAGATTGAGTACATCCTTTGCAGCCAAAGGTGGAGGACATCTATACAGTCGGTAAAAACAAGACCTGGAGCTGACTGTAGTTCCGATCACGAACTTCTTATTGCACAATTTAGGATCAGACTAAAGAGATTAGGGAAGACCCACAGACCAGCTAGATATGAGCTCACTAATATTCCTAAGGAATATGCAGTGGAGGCGAAGAAGAGATTTAAGGGACTGGACTTAGTAGATAGGGTCCCGGAAGAACTCTGGACAGAAGTCCGCAACATTTTTCAGGAGGTGGCAACAAAATACATCCCAAAGAGAAAACCAAGAAGACAAAATGGCTGTCTGCTGAGACACTAGAAGTAGCCCAAGAAAGAAGGAAAGCAAAAGGCAACAGTGATAGGGGGAGATATGCCCAATTAAATGCAAAATTCCAGAGGTTAGCCAGAAGAGATAAGGAATTATTTTTAAACCAGCAATGCGTGGAAGTGGAAGAAGACAATAGAATAGGAAGGACAAGAGCCCTCTTCCAGAAAATTAGAAACATTGGAGGTAAATTCCAGGCCAAAATGGGTATGATCAAAAACAAAGATGGCAAGAACCTAACAGAAGAAGAAGAGATCAAGAAAAGGTGGCAAGAATATACGGAAGACTTGCATAGGAAAGATAACAATATCGGGAATAGCTTTGACAGTGTGGTCAGTGAGCTAGAGCCAGACATCCTGAAGAGTGAGGTTGAATGGGCCTTAAGAATCATTGCTAATAACAAGGCAGCAGGAGACGACGGCATCCCAGCTGAACTGTTCAAAATCTTGCGAGATGATGCTGTCAAGGTAATGCATGCTATATGCCAGCAAATTTGGAAAACACAAGAATGGCCATCAGATTGGAAAAAAATCAACTTATATCCCCATACCAAAAAAGGGAAACACTAAAGAATGTTCAAACTATCGAACAGTGGCACTCATTTCACATGCCCGTAAGGTAATGCTCAAGATCCTGCAAGGTAGACTTCAGCAATTCATGGAGCGAGAATTGCCAGATGTACAAGCTGGGTTTAGAAAAGGCAGAGGAACTAGGGACCAAATTGCCAATATCCACTGGATAATGGAAAAGGCCAGGGAGTTTCAGAAAAACATCTATTTCTGTTTTATTGACTCTTCTAAAGCCTTTGACTGTGTGGACCATAACAAATTGTGGCAAGTTCTTAGTGGTATGGGGATACCAAGTCATCTTGTATGCCTCCTGAAGAATCTGTATAACGACCAAGTAGCAACGGTAAGAACAGACCACGGAACAACGGACTGGTTTAAGATTGGGAAAGGAGTACGGCAGGGCTGTATACTCTCACCCTACCTATTCAACTTGTACGCAGAACACATCATGTGACATGCTGGGCTTGAGGAATCCAAGGCTGGAGTTAAAATCGCTGGAAGAAACATTAACAATCTCAGATATGCAGATGATACCACTTTGATGGCTGAAAGCAAAGAGGAACTGAGGAGCCTTATGATGAAGGTGAAAGAAGAAAGTGCAAAAGCTGGCTTGCAGCTAAACCTCAAAAAAACCAAGATTATGGCAACCAGCTTGATTGATAACTGGCAAATAGAGGGAGAAAATGTAGAAGCAGTGAAAGACTTTGTATTTCTAGGTACGAAGATTACTGCAGATGCTGACTGCAGTCAGGAAATCAGAGGACGCTTAATCCTTGGGAGAAGAGCAATGACAAATCTCAATAAAATAGTTAAGAGCAGAGACATCACACTGACAACAAAGGTCCGCATAGTTAAAGCAATGGTGTTCCCCGTAGTAACATATGGCTGCGAGAGCTGGACCATAAGGAAGGCTGAGAGAAGGAAGATCGATGCTTTGGAACTGTGGTGTTGGAGGAAAATTCTGAGAGTGCCTTGGACTGCAAGAAGAGCAAACCAGTCCATCCTCCAGGAAATTAAGCCAGACTGCTCGCTTGAGGGAATGATATTAAAGGCAAAACTGAAATACTTTGGCCACATAATGAGAAGACAGGACACCCTGGAGAAGATGCTGATGCTAGGGAGAGTGGAAGGCAAAAGGAAGAGGGGCCGACCAAGGGCAAGGTGGATGGATGATATTCTAGAGGTGACGGACTCGTCCCTGGGGGAGCTGGGTGTGTTGATGACCGACAGGAAGCTCTGGCGTGGGTTGGTCCATGAAGTCACGAAGAGTCGGAAGTGACTAAACGAATAAACAACAACAACCATTATCCCATTCAGTCTCTCTTTCTCTCTCCACACAAATATGTTCTTCTCCCCGTATATAGTTTTAGTTATAGTTTTTAGTTATAGAAAAGGTAATATTTAACTTTTCTCCTCCACAAGCATATAAACAACAATCCATAATTAAACCTCAATTCCCATACTAAAAGCTGGACCAAAAGCAAAAAATGTACAATGTAACATGGTAATATAACATTTAATTTTTTTTGGTATTATCTATTCCCACCCAGCCCTTTTTAAGGCAAAATGAATGTAGATTATAAAAGGTGTAGACTATATATTAGTGGCTATAAAGAGGCTTGTGTTGTACTTGAACTGGAAATGTGAAATCATCCCAATCAGTTGTGTGCATTTTTTTAGTTAGTGAACTTAAATGTTTCCCACTAATGCTTCTTTAGCACTTAAAAATGAGGGTACTCTCCAGATGTGCTGATTTTACAACAATCCATTTAGGAAATCATAAAACAGCTAAGCATTTCTTCTTTTTAACAATGACTCCAGGCAGATTACAGAAACTATTGTAGATCATGTGTAACTGGGATATCAAATATTTCCAGTATCTACTGAACGGCAGGAGTGACATCTGATAAACCTAATTAGATATGCCTCACAATAAAATCTAAAAAAAGAAAGGAACCTATAAATATATCGTACATTGCATCAGAAATGCTTTTACATTAAGGCCTGTGGGACAATGAAGTGATCCCAAACTGGTGGAAGGTTGGAGTTCTAAGGCATTTGTTGCCATCTTTGAATAGGCATTGATTTACAGATGGATATATCAAATATCCTTATTATTTGCTATGGAGAAGTATGTGCTTCTTTGTACAGGAACAAAGTAGCATTCCCAACTTGAGAAGTGAAATAACTCCAATCTATAGACTTCTGGCAAAGGCAGGGGAAGTTGAAATCAATGTTTACTGATAACCATTGAAAACCTTTTCTAATACTACCATTTTATTAGAATGTATTCTTCCATGTTTTTTAATGTCCAAAGAAAACCTTACAGATTGAGATGAATCCATGGTATATCTAATCTGTGATGTATGGCAGTGTCTGATATATCTACTGTAAATTATGCTTCTTCAGTCCTTCTTTAATAGATAGTTGTGTGCCTTCTGAAGGCTGTCTCTGTTTGCACCTAATAATAGACCAGCATTTTTTTTTTCTGTTGTGTCCTGATGACATTGCCTTCATCTCATCCCTGGGCCATGAGTGAGACAGGCTTAAGTCATCCTTAGCTGTACTGGAGTTAAAGTAGTAAATTTCCCACTTAAACTAATATTGCCCAAGGGCATCCTCAAGAGGTGTAAAATCAGTTAGGCTTTGGCATCTATTACCTTGGAAGGAAATCAATTGATGTTATTTTCAAACAAATTATGTTATTACTTAATTGGGCCTAGTTCTATTATCACTGTATATAGTGAATCAAGTGTTCTCTCTTGTGCTACTGACATCCTCTAATGTGTTTGAGAAAATATAGATAGTGAATTTATACCGTGGATGTGGATACATTTTCTAGTTTCTTAACTATTGTCAGTATTAAACCCAGATTTAATATCTCAAATATTTGCTAATATGGAGTAAATGTAATTTGTTACTCTGCTTGAAGTACATCAATACTTTATAAAGGTTCAGTTCTCATTCTTAGCATTTATCCCTCGCCCTTCAGAATGAACTAGGAAAAAGTTTCTTTTGTAAGAATGTATAAATAATCAAAACTGTTTTTTTTTTACTACACTGATATTTTGTTGCCCAGAATGTATTAACATAAAAAAAGTATTTTTCTTGCAATGGCAAGACATCAGTGTTTTGGGTCAATTGCCTGAAAAAAATTTTTTTTTTGTATTACAAAACAATAATCTGCCTATCTACCTATACTCTTTACCATCTGTTCCATCAAAAAAAAAAAAAAAAAGACTAATATATACAATAATTCATGTTCTATGTGGAAATTTTCTCTATGTCCATATAGCTATTTTTACATTTCTGGTTATTTCAAGCCTTTTTTTTTTTTTTCAAAATCCCGTTCTTGAAAGTTATGGACCATTTTTAAATTATTAATATAAAAAATAAATGTAAAAATCTTAGCTGAACTAAGCTTCTAAAAGTTTAGCTTCTTCACTGCCTTTTTTGGCTGACTTTAGTAGATTCATTACTCATAATTTTATTTGGCCATCATTAAAATTCTTGTGGAACTGCTTCTTTTTCTCCTCAGGGATAATGCATTAAGTGTTTATATAATAAGAATCTAGAAGAATTGGGGCTGGGCTAAGTTTTTGCCCATTAAAATATGAAAATAAGTTAAAATAGAGTTAAGTGAATCTTTTTCCTTTCTTTTTTCCTGAGTTGTTTGCTGTATATTGAAACTTAATGTTTTCCTTACACAATTTCCTGTGTAACTAATTACTGAGAAAACTGTGTAAGGAAAACATTAAGTTTTGACACCATGGGGAGGAACCAACTCCATCCAACTCTCTTAACTCAAACCCCAATTCTTCTTTCTGAGACCACCTTGGAAATCAGTAACATAATTCCCTTAGATAGCAGATAGCAGATCCAGCATGAAAGTTCATACAGTTTAGTTTGAAGAGAAAATACACACTTTCTCAGTTAACTCTGATTGAGGTTGTTTTTAATCCTACTTCTAACTTCCAAATACTAGGCAACACAAATTAACTTCATTCAGGGTGATCTGAAACTTTTTCAAGCTTGAGGCTGTACCTGTAATGCATGCATGTCACCATTTCACATAAAGTCCACTTTCACTCCTTCTCCATCCCTAACTCCTACAGTTATACATGTAAACATTTCAGTCCCACTTCCCAAACACCCTCTCCATGCCAATCCACACACTACCCTGTCTGGCAGGATCTGGGGGATGGGGGGAGATGAGCTAATCTTTATTTTTAGTGACTCTGCACAAGGATGCAAGAACACTAGGCGTCCTTCCAGAATCGTTGCTTCAAGTCTATAGGCTATTAGAAAGAAGAGGGAAGTAATAATACTTTTCCTCCCATTAAACCTGCTTTTTTTGTTGTAGGCAGGATGTAGCCAGTACTAGGTTATTTAGCGCTTTCAGATCAGATGGCATGATAAAACTAATGATGATGATGATAAAGTCACAACGACTAAAATAGGAGGCAGCATTTTAAAAGTAGATACAAATGCTATAATCTTGTTGCAGGAAAATGGATTCCCCTTTAGAAGAAAGAACATTTATCTAGTATTTCTATATAAGGTGTTTTTACTAAAATATTTGCTGATAAAGATTAAAAAGAAAAAGAAAAAACATAAGCAGCTAACTATTGCCTCATTTTCAGGTAGTCTAAATAATTCTTCTAAGAGGTTCTAAACAGCAAGCTAGATGGATATAACCAGGTGAAATTGGATTATTTATAAAGTATGCATGCATACTAGAATTGATTTGGAACTTGTCTTACAACAAACATCTCACTTATTTGAAAAACACCAAGTTAGGATTCTTTTCCTAAATATTCTCTCTCAGTAGTCAACAGACTTAATTCTTGTTTATGTGATTAGATACCTTTAATATTATTTTTATTTGAATTAAAAGCTGATGCATCTGAAAGAAACAGCTGCTTAGAGTAAGTTAACATACCGAATTCCTCTTTCTTAAATTTGACAATGCCTCCATACATAGACATTACCGGATGGAGTACTTAGAAGTCAAATTTACTATATCATTGCTAAAAGGAGGTGGAGGAGCTCAATTATGGCATCAGAGACATGGTCAGGTGCTGATTGTGGAACAGATCATGAACTGCTCATGTGCAAGCTCCAAGTTGAACTAAAGAAGAAGAAAGCCAGTCAGTTTCCAAGATATGATTGTGAAGATATTCCAACCATTTTCAAGGAGGACATCAGGAATCATTTTGAAGTGCTGAACTTCATTGAGAGAGAACCAGAGGGATTATGGAATGAACTTAAATAAGTCATTAAGGATGAATGTGAAAAGAGACTGCCAAAAATGAAGAAAGAGAAGAGAGGCAACTGGATGTCAGTACCAAGCAGGGAAATTACCAAGAAGAGAAGAGAAGTCAAAGTCAAGAAAGACAAAAATCTCAGAAAGGAACTTAACAAAGAGTTTAAGAGAGTTGTTAGAAGAGACAAGAAGCAGTATTACAAAAACATCTGTAAATACACTGAAGATGGAAACACATGGAAAAACAAAGAAAGTCTTTCAAATGGTCTCTGAACTCAAAAGGAGTTCCAACCTCAAACTGGTATGCTAAAGGACACCAATGGACAGATAGTAAACTATTCAAAGGAGATCAAAGGAAGATGGAAGGAGTATACTGAAACACTATACAGTAGATAACTTGGAAGATATTCCTTACTTACAAGAACCTCTAGTACTAGAAGATGAAGTTAGATCAGCACTCCGGTCATTATCAAGTTGGAAGGCTACAGGAACTGATGGAATATCCACTGAAATATGACAAGCAACAGAAGAATCAGTCAAGGTTCTAACCAATTTATGCCAGCAAATCTGGAGAATGGTATAGCAGCCAACCAATTGGAAGAGGTCAATCTACATCCCAATACCAAAAAAGGGAGACTTAACAGATTGTGCAAACTACCATACAATACCCTTAATTTCACATGCTAGCAAAATAATGCTTAGGATCATCCAATGCAGATTAGAGCCCTTCATGGAAGAAGAGATGCCAGATGTTCAGGCTGGTTTAAAAAAGGCCAAGGAACATGAGACATTATTGCTGATGCATGCTGGATAATCGAGAAAGAAGTCAGTATGCGCTTTATTGATTATAGAACAGCCACAGTATTGTGGCTTCAATTGTGTCAATCATGTCAATCTGTGGAAAGTGCTTAGAAAAATGGGAACCCCAGAATATCTAATTGTCCTCATGAGAAACTTATATATAGGTCAGGAAGACACAGTATGGACAGAACATGGCAAAACAGACTGGCTCCAGATTGGCAAAGGAGTGCGACAAGGCTGCATATTCTCCCCTTATGTATTCAACCTATATGCTGTATATATATTAAGGGAAGCTGGATTGGAAGAAGATGAGCATGGAGGAAGAAACGTCAATAACCTGCAATATGCTGATGACACTACCCTGATTGCTGAAAAGGCAAAGGCTCTGTAAGCCCGAATACTAAAAGTCAAGGAGCCCAGTGAAAAATGGGACTAAAATTAAATATAAAGAAGACCAAACTAATGGCGACAGGTAGAACAACCAGCCTTAGAATTGACAGTGAAGGTGTTGAAGTGGTGGATAGCTTCTGCCTTTTAGGATCAACCATCAACAGTAAAGGAACAAGCAGTCAAGAAATACACCATAGACTAGCACTCAGTAGAGCAGCCATTAAGGCCTTGGAAAAGATATTCGGTTACCATGATGTGTCTATACCTACAAAGATCAGAATCGTGCAAGCCATGGCATTCCTTGTGACACTCTATGGGAGCAAAAGGTGGACTTTAAAGAAGCAGGATAGGAAGAGTACTTTGAACTTTGGTGTTGGAGAAGACTCATACGAATACTGTGGACAGCCAAGAAAACAAACAAATGGATCATGGAACAAATCAGCACAGAGTTGATTTCTATTCTCTTCTATTGCAATTCAGAGTTGTCACTTGAGGCACACATCACCAGGCTCAAATTATCCTACTTTGGACATATTATGTACAGACCCAGCTCTCTGGAAAAGGCTCTGATGTTGGGAAAGGTGGAAGGAAAGAGAAGAAGAGGATGACCAGAAGCAAGGTGGACTCAGTTACAGTGGCATTGAGTGCATCATTGGGAGACTTGAAAGAACAGGTTAGGGATAGATCATCATGGAGAAAATCTGTCTATGTGGTCTCTAGGAATTGAAAACGACTTGATGGCACGTAAACAATAAAAAAAACAATTAGGATGCTAATAGTTAATCATCTATTAATTCAGCAGCTGGTTTCAGCCTGCATGTTCATTGCACACTATGTGTCTTGTGGAAATGAGCCTTCCCAATTTGACTTTTCCTATTCTCTGTGTCAGTTCAAACAGTATGGAGACAGTTAAGTATCAGACTAGGTGAGGAGTGCTGGATAATGAAATGTTTGGAGAACCTAAAAGGTATAGGAATGTGAAGTTGGTGGCACATGAGAAAGGGAGCTTATTTATTATCGGACAAGGTCCCATCATCTGTAATATTGTCCCTTTGTGCCTGGAAAAGACATAAATGTCAGTAGAACATTGTAGTTGAAGTCAGTGGAGGAGAACCTCTTCAAGGACTCAATTCCTTACCTCATCAAATCAGGGTTATATTTTTTGCGACCTGTAAGCAAATTTCATTTTCCAGCTTCATTTGAAAAAAGAAAAAGGGAGGGATGGAGGGAGGGAGGGAAGGAAAGAAGAAGGGAGGGAAAAAAGGGAAAAAACCCAAACAACCACAAACTGTATCTATTATATGGTAAACATTTTTCAGTGTTATCAATAATTTCTAAAATTTGTATTGATTCCAGTATGAAGTTAAAAGCAGATGATTTCAGTACTAGAGGCTTTTATGACAGAAGTTAGATAAATAATGGATATTGGGTTACATTTCAACTCAGATTTCTTGCAAACCATCCTAAAAACTGTAATAATGTTTCCTCTGTCCTACTGTTTGTATTCCTTCGGGTTATCCTTTATGGCTTAGACCAATACAGCACTATTAGCATCATTTCTTTAACATCTGTAAACATCTAAAATTCTGCAAAATAAATTTATACTTCCTACAAATTATAAAAATAATCCAAAAATGGTTTTATAC
This sequence comes from Candoia aspera, assembly GCF_035149785.1. Classification (NCBI taxonomy): domain Eukaryota; kingdom Metazoa; phylum Chordata; class Lepidosauria; order Squamata; family Candoiidae; genus Candoia; species Candoia aspera. Next base: position 123,373,427 of record NC_086155.1, on the reverse strand, counting down.
TCCCTTTTAAAATCACTGATTCTATGCTTTGCATCCTTATTAAAACCAAGCTGTTAATTGGGAAAAATGCATCTAAAAGCCTATTTTTTTCTAGTTTGGATCTTATTTCGAAGCAACTTGTTTTAATGGTTTTAGTGGAACTCTGTCTCCTTCTATAGATGTGGCCAGGGTCACTTTGGAGGCCTAATTCAAGATCCTAAGAAGTGAGGAATAAATTAGCAGCTAAGATATTTTCTCTACAGTAAATGGAAGCAAGTGTCATTGGATGTAGGTAAAAATTCCAAAGCTGCAAATGCTGCTCTTATTTAATTACATGCCTGAATAATTCAAAGGCACTCCAGGGACTCCAGAACTTTTGCTGTTCTTGTTGAATGTCTGTGGCCTCAAAGTTCTTATCATATGGATTTTCTTATTAAATTATTTATGCAGCATCCCCCTGAAGGGTCAGACATGACTCAGTGCTTGCACAGGGGACCTTTCACCTTTCACTTTCACCATTTGATAATAAATTAAACCTGATCAAATGCAACATTTATCAGTAATTCTCCTTACCTGTATTCATTCCTGGAGTAGCCTGGAATCAACATTCTATATTCGTTGAGTGTGAAGCAAAATATGATGTAGAGCCAGACTGCTCACTGAACTTTCATTATTTGTTTGTTTGTTTATTGGCCTCTCAAAATGTGGAAAAGTATAACTCACATTTAGAGTTCTGGACAAAGCCTACCTCTGGAATTATGCCATTAAACTTAGGAGTTATAGTTCAGAAATGGATGTTTGTAGGTCTTATATTACTGTCTCAGTATCAAAAAGAACCTTGCTATTTAGAACATGAATGGAGCCAAGAATTATTTCTGCTTATTTTATATTTAGGTACTGCAAAGTGGAATCTGTATGTAACATGAAGATCCCTTTTTCTGGGACTTCCTTCTGTTCAGGATCCTATGTTATTCTGTTTATTGGAATTTTTCATGATGCTCCCTTTAAAACAAACAAACAAATGAACAAAAACACTATTAAAATATGTCACCTTTGCCAAGGTATATACTGATGTGTCCATAAAGTCACCAGCACTTGAGTTTTCTTTTAGTCAAAGGAGACTTAACTGTTAATTTTTAAATTTTCTTTCCTGCCTCACTCCTTTGCGATATAGCAGTTCACTGTACAGGTTGTCCCACTTAACAACCACAACTGGGACTGGAATTTCAATTGCTAAGCAAAGTGGTCATTAAGCAAATCTGACCTGATTTTGTGACCTTTTTTGTGGCAGTCATTAAGCAAATCACTGCAGTCATTAAGTGAACCATGTGCTTGTTAAGCGAATCATGTGGTTCCCCATTGATTTTGCTTGCTGGAAGCTGGCTGGGAAGGTTGAAAATGGTGATCACATCACAGGATGCTGCAATGGTCGTAAATGTGAACTGGTTGCCAAGCGCCCAAATTGTGATCATGTGACTGTGGGGATGCTGTGATGGTCGTAAGTGCAAGTCATTTTTCCAGCCCTGTCATAAGTCCAAACCATCACTAAACAAATGGTTGTTAAGTGAGGACTACCTGTACTTGCTGTCCATACTTGTTATAGAAGAAACAAATGGTTGTTAAGTGAGGACTACCTGTACTTGCTGTCCATACTTGTTATAGAAGAAGTGAACTGCTATGATTCAGCCCTATGCACAGGATGCAATGAGTTGTTTTCACTGAGATGTGGTTGCAATTGGGTCTTAAGGTTTGAATTGTTGCCAACTCCATGCAAAGAGACACATAGACACCTAGAATCTTCTTATCTAATTGAGACACCTATGCACAGGCACAACTGCCATTTGGTGAAAAGATATAAGGATCAGATTTGTTAGACAACAGAGGAGGTTGTTAGTGTTGTTTATGCTGTGTGGACTGGAGGTGCCATGTATATAAGGAGCAAGAATTAAAGTCACTGGAGGAAAGCAGGCCCAGAGAAGTCCTAGATGAAGGAGGAATGTGCAACTGAGGAACCAGCAGGAGGCAGAAGGATCAGAAAGAGAGATCTGTGGAATGGACTGGCTGGTGAAAAGAACTAGGGCTGAATTGGTTTTGTCAGTGGGCCTGGGGTCCTCAGGTTGCTGTGGAGCTGATCAAGTGGTTAATTTGAGTGTGTTGGTTGCCGCCATGTGGGGTGTTTTGTTTTATGAATTTTAACCTTGTAAGCCACCTGGAGTCACTGTGTGTGAGTTGGGCGGCCATATAAATTTGTTTAAATAAACAAACAAACAAACAAGGACAGACCAGGAGTTAGTGTGGAAAAGGGTGACCAAAATGATGGATCTCCAAGAGTCCCATCAAAGATTTATTTTACTTTTTTTCCATTTTCCTTTCGAGGTTAAGAGCAAGCCCCAAAGTGAAAGTACTGTTAAGCTGGCTGTTAAGTTGGCTAAAGGAGAAAGCATAACAAAGCAGCAAAAAGTTTTATATAAATATTATACATGTGTAGTAATTTGTTACGGAGGCCACTGTATGATAAGAATAAGCTCAAAGTTATTTGCTTGAAAAGTACTGTAACAATAAATAGCACTTTAGTTTGAGAAGTAACTGTGTATAACTGGATAAGTTCCTGTCCCACTCTCTGATACATATATATCAAATTAATGTTTGTAATAATTGCATATGTAATTTCATTTGTACACTTTTATACATGGGGCTTTTTGGTGCCAAATGCAATGTATACTAGTGAAGCTGATTCATGGCTTTTTGAGGGTGTTACAGTTTTTCTACATCACAATCCAACCACACCTGTTTTTTTAGAACACAATGATGGCATACTATCTATAGCCAAAAATTCAAGTTTCTTCCATTACAGTTCAGCTTTTTCAATGTTCTTTCCTAGTCCCTGAAATATGTAGCAACCTATGTGGTTAACTTTTAGTGGTATAAGTCTAATAATTCTTTGGTAATTCTCAAATTATAATCCACACCCCTGATCAATATGGTTCACTGTACAGTATGTGAATTATCTGTACTTTTGTCGATAGAAGTGGAAAATGTTTTGAAATCCTTTCCTATTGGATTCAACTGTTTCTTCACATTATCTGCTAAAGCCATAATCCTGGGAGCAACTGTGTTAGCAGATTGTCTCATGCCTTCAGAAACGTTCCTTTTTCCAGGACTGAGTATTTTGTTCACCTATGCAGACATTCTTTTTCAAATATATCTTCTGAAAAAGGTCACAATGAATTAGCTGTCATCTCGCTTATTACAAAATTTGCTCTTGCTGAGTCTTCTCTAGACTTGTTAATACTTGGGGAAAAAAACCCATTGCTTGACAAATGCTGCTTTAAATTGCAGAATTTTTTCCTCTTGAGTTTTTTCATGATTTCATAGTACTGATGAATGTTATATTCCTAGGGAACAGTGACCATTTGCTGAGAAATAAAGGACTGAATTTTATCTTTTAAATCTGTGAAAAAATATAAATGCTCTCATTTGTCTTGGAAAACTGTTATTCCAAAAAACAAAACTGTTTTGGTTTTTAACACTAAACCCATTAGAACTGGTGAAGCCATCTAAAATCAGCAGTGATGCACATCAAAAAGATTGCTGCACAGAATTGTACAACAATACTTCACTTTTTCTCTGTATTATTTTTCAGTGCTATCACTGACTAATTTAACACTGTTGGGGCTGGAGAAAATGACTTAGAATATAGGTCTGAGATGCTGTCCTATAGTTTCTTGTCCACATAATAAATATTGGATGGGACTATAATTATCTTGTAACAGTAATAGCTAGATGAATTGTAAAATTAGAGATTCTATTAAATATTCTTATTGGATAAAAGAAGAGATCATTATAGCCAGTATATGGGGAGTCCTGTATTGAAGTCCACCCTCCACCATGAAGCTCGCTTGGTGAATTTGGGCTAGTTACTCTATCTTAGCCTGACCTACCTTACAGAATTGGGGAGAAATTGGAGGAGGAAATGGCACTTTCACCTCCTGGCAACTTGAGAAACACTGTCCTGGAGGAAGGGCAGGATATAAATCTTACAAATGAATAAATTAAATTATATAGGCCAGTTAATAGGTAATCTTAGAAGAAGTGTTCTGTTTTTGCCTGAGTGAGACAAAGTTCTGTAGGAATGATCAGAGAGTGTGTAAAAAGTTGTTCCCTAAAAGAGCTACATCACCAAAACCCTGCTTCTGTGCTAAATTACCAGAATGAATATTTGGCTTGTTGAAGTCTCTTTTTCTCTCCACTTGTTTTAGATGTGCTTATCCCCTTTTCCCTTCCTTCTTTTTACCCTGCCCTACTGTCAGCTGCTTTGCCCTTCTCTTATCCACCTTGCTAAGCTGTCTCTGCTTTCTGGCTGCCTACTTGCATTCATTATCCACTTAACCTCTGCCTTGATCTTTTTCACCACTGATGAAAGGCTCATTAGCACTGTGAAATTCTCCTTGGTTCCTTCTTGTAAAAACATATTATTGAATGTCAGAAACATCCATAATGCGGGATCGCACAGGTTGGAGAGCTGGGAAACCACTGGCTACTTGACTGAAATTAAATCTAAACAAGTGTTCCAGATATTTTCTAGTGTGTTATGGTCTGCTCCCCCTCTTCCCCACACTTCTATTTTCCCTTCCTGTAGCAGTGGCCACCTTTTTATGGCCACTGAGCATGTTCTATCTTCATGTAGCTACTTATAGATATCCTCCCCCAACTCTTTTAAGTAGTCCTCTAAGCCTTGTTTTCCCAAGGCTGCTATTATTATGTTTCTTTGTGAAGATATAATTATTTTGGCTGCATAAGAAAAACTCACTCACTGAACAGAATTAGCTATTTAGCATATCTACCTCATACCTGGTATTTAGGGATGACAGAATGTTAAGTTTTCTTCAAACACAGTTCATGATCTTTCAATAAAACAAATGCTTAGATGCAATGGATCTGTACTGAAACTTTTAGTAGTTTTACTGGCCAAATATAACATTTTTGAGACTATCCAGACTTCCCTTTCCCCCCCTTTTTAAATAGGTTGCATCCCTTCTCATGTCTTTTGAATCATAAATGTAGATGTTAAACTGCTTGTGGAAGTGGATTAAATTCTCTTTGCATAGCAATAACAGAAAAATACATTTCCTTTTTCAACTTACAATGCACATATCAAATTGATTTGTAGGTGCAATCATTCTGTTCCAAAACCAGGATCCAAGAAACATTAGCAATTAAGTATTTAACAATAAAGATTAACACTGAATTTGTATTTCTCCCATTCTCCTACAGAGCACTAGTGAGGCAGACATTTCAGATAAGCCTGCTGGTAAAAGCCATACTATACTTTTGTTGCTTGCTTCCATTTCAAAAGCACAATATGCTAGAATTATATTAAAACAAGTGGAGATGATGCAGCATCAGTACTTGAAGGAACTAGAATTACCACTAGCATTTCACTTAAGGGAAAATTAGATGTGAGCATAGAAATCCATTTCAGGAAAAAAAAAAGATAAAGAGAGAGAGGTCTATATCTGTATCTGTATCACCAGAAAGGATAGTAAGTCAGTCTGCCAGTTGGTCAGTAGGTAGATGACTGAAAACACAACATTCTTTGAATTGCCAGAGACAGAATTAAATTAAAAAGATGCAATAAAAAAGCCCTGGATTGATGTTTTAAGGGCTGCATTGAGCATTCCCAGAGTAGAAGAAATATCTGCTTTCTCTTGAGAGAGAGCAGGTGGCAATCTAAACATTATTTTATATTCTATCCTAAAAATATGCAGAATGAAAATAAAGTAGTGTCTTCGAACTGATGTTTTCAGCTGTACATACAAAATCTACCCAGAAAACAATCTAGAATGACAGATATGTAGCTGAGGGGTGTGATTATTTCCATTCATTGCGAGAAACTAATAAGAAATGAAGAAAAATAGTTCCAAGTTGACAATTTTGGAAAAGAAATAACTCATTTGTTTATTCCACTGATGGATTTTCTATTTTCTCTTGTGTGTAAGGCTGTTAGATTTAGAATGTCATTCATCCTTCCATTGTGGAAGTGTAATATTATTTTAGGTATAGTCTTGGAATCAGCAAAACTGATAAAATATTTATTAGATTTCAGATGATTGAAGCCTTAAGATCTTCTCCAGTGGTAACTACAGAAACAAATACCCACGCACATCACAATATTTATTACATTCTAAGACTATTTATTCTGGACACAAAATGTGCTATGGAAAACAAAGTATAGTTGGACATAACAGCAAAAGAGAGATTGTTCTGTAAACTTTAAGGATTGGTAGGTATTAATGTACTTATGTTGTAGAAGAGTCCACTTTGATGCATTGGCCAATAATGCCTATCTCATTAATGTGAAGGATTTTCAATATTCATCAGTCAAAATTAACCTTTTCTTCTTTCAGCCTATACTTATAGACATATGCATGCAGTGCTAAAATGGAAATGTGCTGGATGCCACTCCACCTACTACTTTTCAAGTACATATACAACCCACTTCAGGAAGACCCTCTTCTTTCAGATGGTGCTACCCATTGCTGAGCTATCACATTACTTCCTTTTTTCTTCCTTGAGTCCAAATGCTACTGGGGAGGAACAGAGGATGAGTTCAACTAGCCCCAGACGTGATGACGCAGCTACCTCAAAGCCGAAAGGACGGCTAGTGGCCGACGGTGCTGGTGGTGAACGGCGAATCCGAGGTTCTAAGGATCAACACGCCATTGGAACCTGGAATGCAAGATCTATGAGCCAGGGCAAATTGAATGTGGTTATTGGGGAGATGTCAAGATTAAAGATAGACATTTTGGGCATCAGTGAACTGAAATGGACTGGAAGGGGCCACTTCACATCAAATGACCACCAGATCTACTACTGTGGACAAGAGGACCACAGAAGAAATGGAGTAGCCTTCATAATTAATAATAAAGTGGCTAAAGCAGTGCTTGGATACAATCCAAACAATGACAGAATGATCTCAGTTCGAATTCAGGGCAAGCCATCTAACATCACAGTGATCCAAATATACACCCCAACCACAGATGCTGAAGAAGCTGAAGTAGAGCACTTCTGTGAGGATCTGCAGCACCTACTGGACAACACGCCTAAAAGAGATGTTATTTTCATCACAGGAGACTGGAATGCTAAGGTGGGCAGTCAGATGACACCTGGAATTACAGGTAAGCATGGCCTGGGAGAACAAAACAAAGCAGGACATAGGCTGATAGAATTTTGCCAAGACAACTCACTCTGCATAACAAACACTCTCTTCCAACAACCTAAGAGACAACTTTATACATGGCCTTCATCAGATGGACAACACCGAAATCAGATTGAGTACATCCTTTGCAGCCAAAGGTGGCGGACATCTATACAGTCGGTAAAAACAAGACCTGGAGCTGACTGTAGTTCAGATCACGAACTTCTTCTTGCACAATTTAGGATCAGACAAAAGAGATTAGGGAAGACCCACAGACCAGCTAGACATGAGCTCACTAATATTCCTAAGGAATATGCAGTGGAGGTGAAGAATAGATTTAAGGGACTGAACTTAGTAGATAGGGTCCTGGAAGAACTATGGACAGAAGTTCGCAACATTGTTCAGGAGGTGGCAACAAAATACATCCCAAAGAAAGAGAAAACCAAGAAGGCAAAGTGGCTGTCTGCTGAGACACTAGAAGTAGCCCAAGAAAGAAGGAAAGCAAAAGGCAACAGTGATAGGGGGAGATATGCCCAATTAAATGCAAAATTCCAGAGGTTAGCCAGAAGAGATAAGCAATGTGCAGAAGTGGAAGAAGACAATAGAATAGGAAGGACAAGAGACCTCTTCCAGAAAATTAGACACATCAGAGGTATATTCCAGGCCAAAATGGGTATGATCAAAAACAAAGATGGCAAGGACCTAACAGAAGAAGAAGAGATCAAGAAAAGGTGGCAAGAATATACAGAAGACCTGTATAGGAAGGATAACAATATCGGGGATAGCTTTGATGGTGTGGTCAGTGAGCTAGAGCCAGACATCCTGATGAGTGAGGTTGAATGGGCCTTAAGAAGCGTTGCTAATAACAAGGCAGCAGGAGATGATGCCATCCCAGCTGAACTGTTCAAGATCTTGCAAGATGATGCTGTCAAGGTAATGCATGCTATATGCCAGCAAATTTGGAAAACACAAGAATGGCCATCAGATTGGAAAAAAATCAACTTATATCCCCATACCAAAAAAGGGAAACACTAAAGAATGTTCAAACTATCGAACAGTGGCACTCATTTCACATGCCAGTAAGGTAATGCTCAAGATCCCGAAGGTAGACTTCAGCAATTCATGGAGCGAGAATTGCCAGAGGTACAAGCTAGGTTTAGAAAAGGCAGAGTAACTTGGGACCAAATTGCCAATATCCGCTGGATAATGGAAAAAGCCAGGGAGTTTCAGAAAAATATCTATTTCTGTTTTATTGACTCTTCTAAAGCCTTTGACTGTGTGGACCATAACAAATTGTGGCAAGTTCTTAGCGGTATGGGGATACCAAGTCATCTTGTATGCCTCCTGAGGAATCTGTATAACGACCAAGTAGCAACAGTAAGAACAGACCACGGAACAACGGACTGGTTTTAGATTGGGAAAGGAGTACGGCAGGGCTGTATACCCTCACCCTACCTATTCAACTTGTAAGCAGAATACATCATGCGACATGCTGGGCTTGAGGAATCCAAGGCTGGAGTTAAAATCACTGGAAGAAACATTAACAATCTCAGATATGCAGATGATACCACTTTGATGGCTGAAAGCAAAGAGGAACTGAGGAGCCTTATGATGAAGGTGAAAGAAGCAAGTGCAAAAGTTGGCTTGCAGGTAAACCTCAAAAAAACCAAGATTGTGGCAACCAGCTTGATTGATAACTGGCAAATAGAGGGAGAAAATGTAGAAGCAGTGAAAGACTTTGTATTTCTAGGTGCGAAGATTACTGCAGATGCTGACTGCAGTCAGGAAATCAGAAGACGCTTAATCCTTGGGAGAAGAGCAATGACAAATCTCAATAAAATAGTTAAGAGCAGGGACATCACGCTGACAGCAAAGGTCCGCATAGTTAAAGCAATAGTGTTCCCCATAGTAACATATGGCTGCGAGAGCTGGACCATAAGGAAGGCTGAGCGAAGGAAGATAGATGCTTTTGAACTGTGGTGTTGGAGGAAAATTCTGAGAGTGCATTGGACTGCAAGAAGATCAAACCAGTCCATACTCCAGAAAATAAAGCCAGACTGCTCACTTGAGGGAATGATATTAAAGGCGAAACTGAAATACTTTGGCCACATAATGAGAAGACAGGACACCCTGGAGAAGATGCTGATGGTAGGGAGAGTGGAGCTCAAAAGGAAGAGGGGCCGACCAAGGGCAAGATGGATGGATGATATTCTAGAGGTGACGGACTCGTCCCTGGGGGAGCTGGGTGTGTTGACGACCGACAGGAAGCTCTGGTGTGGGCTGGTACATGAAGTCAAGAAGAGTCGGGAGCGACTAAATGAATAGACAACAACAAATAAAGAATTATTATGATTTGTTCCTAGAAGCAAAAATAAACAAACACATTTATTTATTGTGAAATCCTGTCCTCCATTCAGTATGGGGTGATCTGGCTTCCACTCTTTGTATGTGTGTTCACTGTTTTTCTGTGCATAGAACAGATAGATACACATTGCATCATCACACAGGATTTCATGCATTAACTGTCCGTTATGAATGGTATATCTTGAATTAATAAAGTGCTATTTGTATTTATTTAACAGACATTACATTACTCTTTTAATCAAAATGGAGAAATAGTGAGTTAACTGATCACAGAAAAACTACATGATTCTGATTAACTGGGCCCATCCTTTCTACCATGTCAGTGACTTGTACCTCTGTTCTCTATTTCTTCCTTAAGTAGTATGCTTAATTTCCCATTGCCACTGAAAGACCCTTGCAGAGGCTGAATACTGCAGCATAGGTGGACAGGTGCCAAGAGCCAAGAAAAGGCAGATGGCTCAGGGTATTTGAATGGATGAAGCATTATAGTAAACCATTCTGAAGGTTTCTAAGGAATTTGCCACTTTGTACTGAATTCTGCATAAAGCCCATACTTTTGTGGATGTTTTATTAACACTGGGCTGAAATCTGTCTTCTAGTTTCCTTACTTTTTCCCATTTGCAAAAGGATTCTCTGTTCTTCTACCGGCTTCTCAGAGTGCTTTCAATGTACATTTGAATTTATTGTGGTATTTTGAGCTCATTTCATTTGTATGTTATTTTTTGGATTACACGTTGCTCCAGCATTTTGCAGCCTCCCTATCCTCTCCTGCTTCCTAGTTCCAAGAAGCCACATGGGACAGGTTCCCTCATGAAGCCTTCCTTTGGGATCTAATTGAAGCATATATAAGGACTAAGGACTGTTTGAAAGGTGATTGTATAATGAAAGAGAGGACAATCATATACTCTCAGTCATCCTGAAAATGAAAACTTCATTGCAAACTTCACTCTCCAGTGCACTGATGATGTTACCAAACCTGGTAATGAAACATCTACAGGAAAACAACCACGCTCAGAGAACACAAAGAACCCAGTGGTGAAGAGTCAAGCATAATACCTAGTTTCAATGCAATATCCATTAGGAAAGAAAAAGAAAATGTACACATTTTTTGCCTATGTTGCAAGTTAATGATGTGCAGTATTTCACGTACAACTTTTGATTATGTTCCAAATACTGCATTGAATATATAGTCACAAAAAGAAGTCTTGTGACACCTTAAAGACTAAAACATTTATCATATCATAAGTTTTCAGGATCTATAATCTACTTTATCAGGTGCATGAATTATTATCCTGAGTATATATGCATCTCAGCTTGGACTTGTAGGGTAGAGAAGATGGGTGGAATACTAAAGATTGAGGTCCAAGGAAATTAAAAGTAGGAAGTAGAAATAGTGGTAATTACATTCTTGAAAGCAGCCATTTCCAGAACAGATATTCTTGCTTTGATGAACCACATATAGCTTGATATGAGCTATGTCTCTGTCCATAGTAAATACAGCTGTACTTTTTGATGAATTGTAACTCAGCTTCACACCTGACATCTGCTTTGTGAGTGATCAATGTCAAGGAGCTATTTTGTGCTGTTGCTAAGGTCACAGAAATGACAGACTGGCTTTGAAAAGCATGGTATTTATATGTCTTTGACCCTTAACCAAAAGCATCTGTCCTTAGGAGCTCACACGTTTCTGCTGCTGCAGCAATGTTCTAGATGGAAAGGGTAAGCTCAAACAAGTTAAAAATGAAGATTGGAGGGAAAGAGCTATAAGAAAAGTGAGTCGATGAACTTGCATTTTTTTTCATTCTTGTGGCAACCTATTCCACAGAAAAGGCAAAGAGAGCACAGTAAACAGTCCATAACTATGAATCCAAGAAGGTGTGTTTGAATTGCAAGACAGAACTGCCCAACTAATACAAAATATTCTTTTTCTGCCTTGGAAACTCTTTCTTGGAAAACAAAATCAAAAAGCATCTTTGGGGTGGGCAAACAATGAAGAGACAGTAAAAATAGAAAATAATTTACTATAGATTAGTGAATAATTTTGTCTTTGCTATTTATGGAATAAGAGAAAAAATGAGTTCTTCCCCATGTCTGTCATATAGTGAGTTTTCTGTTATCTGCACTTTGTTCAGATCTCTGTTTCCTCCCCTCTCGACATCTATGTTGATCCAATAGTCTGTTTACTTGCTGAATTAAACAGTTGAAATACAGCTAGGATTGTATATGTTGAATGAACAATGCAGAGGGACAAAGAAAACAAAGCAATCCCCCCCCCTTTTATGGAATGTTCATTTGAGATGGGACCAAATATAAAATAAGTCGATAACATTTATTTATTTATTTATTTATTTAATTTAATTTAATTTATCAGATTTGTCACCAGCCATCTCCTCCCACCAGAGGGACTGGTGTATCAGTGTATTTATTTCTGTTGCCAGTAACTTTGGCATTCCAAAGTTGGCAAATAATTTATTAAAATCATTATTGATGCACACCTGAAGAAAAAGGTACCAGGATTCAGTGAGCATATCTTCTACTTTAAAGGTTAAAACTGAATGAAATACCTTGTTTTTATCACTGTTCTTAAAGGTTTCTAATAGTCTGAATGACCTTAAAGTGTTTGAATTTCCAATTACCTTTTCATTTTTGAGGTTGAGACAGGTTGCTGTCATATAAAGGATATATAAGGGAAAAGAATAAAGAACAATGGGTTGAAATGGGAAGGAAAAAAATGAATATTCAATTGTCTCTTTGGCTAAAGTAGATAATGTCATATGTTAGTGAGACTTTTTTTTACTAGATTCAAAATCCTTTGTCTTTCTTAATTGACAAGCCCCTTAACTGGAACACAATCAAGGGCGCAAGATTCACACAGACTTTCTTTAATGAGCTTTAATGTCAAGAACTGAGAGCCAGTCTAGTGGTTAAGACAGCAGGCTAGAAACCAGGAAACTGTGAGTTCTGGTCCTGCCTTAGGCACAAAACCAGATGAGCAATTTGGGTTCAGTCATTCTCTCAGTCCTAGGAAGAAAGATCCTCTTTCTCAGCTTTATAGTGACATACACTATAAGTCACTAATGGGAAAACAGTCTAAGTCCAGTAAGAATGCCTGGAGTAGGCATGTGACTCATTAAAACCTTCGGTGCGCACAGGCCAGAATATCCATAAGAACATTACAATGGGCATGACCTTTTCTCAGAGTAGTTTTTTTTTAATGAGAAAAATTTAGTTAAATATGCCCATTTACCCTAAGTGAACAAAAATAACTGCCACCATCTCTTACAGGACATAAATGATGGCATTTATCTGTCCAAACCCAGGTGAGCCATTGGGATATCCATCCAGTGTGAGTATTATTCAGATGCTGTATTCTATCCCAGCAGAACTAGTTAGGGCTAATTGTGATTAGTGAGACCTGCTTCTTGCATCCCAACTTGCTCATATTAATAAAACAGTGCATATCTCAGAAGACTGGTGTTTTGCAATAGTTATCTCTATTTTCCAAAAAGGAGATAGAAACTAGCTGGCAAATTACAGGCCATCAGACTCTGAATACAATCAGCAAATTATTGCAAGGCATTTATGCTGGAAGCTCTGTAACAGGATAGAATGAGAGCAGATTTTACAAGATGAGCCAGTTGGTTTCAGGGAAGGGACACTGATAGTAGATCACTGTTCAATCTTGCAGCACTTAGAAGATGCATACACATAGGGCACCAATACACCCCTGTATTGTTGATTTTGAAGAGGACTTTGATTTACTATCCAGAATCTTTGCATGAGATGATAAAAAAAAAACTTAACCACTCATTCAGCGACCATTTGAAGTTACGACAGCACTGCACAAGTGGTACTTATGACTGGTCCTTGAAGTTCTGGCCATCCCAGTGGGTACTGGTCACAGGTTCATGATCTGGGCATTTGGCAACCAAACTGCACTTACAACAGTTGCAGCGTCCCACAGTCATGTAGTCACCATTTGTGATCTTCCCTGATGGCTTCCCTGATGGCTTTCCACAAGCAAGTCAATGGGGAAGCTGGCAGGGAAGGTCTCAAATTGCTCTGGTAAGTCTCCTCCACCCAGCAGCAGCCATCCTCAGCCCTGCTGTGCTTGTGCTGTGCCGTGCCACACTGGTCACTCGAGCACCCTTGTGCACCCTTCCCCACCCAGCAGCAGCCACCCCCAGTCCTGCCATGCTTGCACTGCAACAGTCACCCACGCACCATCGCACACCCTCCCCCACACCTGGCAGCAGCCACCTCTACTGTGCTTGTGCCACCCTAGACACCTGCACAACCTCTCCCACCTGGCAGCAGCCACTTACCTGCCTGCCATTCTGCTTGTGAGCAACCTGGAACTGACTTTGGATGCTGGAAGCTGGCAGGAAGTTGCGAGGCAGTCTTTGCTTAATGACCCATGATCCTTGCTTAACAACAGCAACAGGGACTGCTGGGATTGATATCACTAAGTGATGTGGTCATGTGATATCATGCTTTATGACCACATCACTTAGCAATGGAAATTCCAGTCTCAATTACCATTTTTAATTGAGGACTACCTGTAATGGCTAACCTAGTCAGATGCAGTTGTGTAGGACAGCTGTCAATTTCAGCTATGAGCGGAATGAGTTGTATCCTGGCCTTCTTCTTGTTTAACATTTATTTAAATTCTGTGGTCAGATATCTGCAAGGGCTATACTTACATGCCCCAAAGGGCTATCAATCATACTTTATGCAGACAATGCTGCATTCCTATTTCTGACCCTCTTTGGTCTCAGGAGACTTTTTGGCCTCTGGACCAGCATTGCAAGGAGGAGCAGTGATAATAAACCTATCAGAACACAGAAGTTACCATATTGTCTAACGTAACTGGTGTAGAGTTAAGGAAACAACCAAGCAAGTCAAATGCTATAAGTACCTAGGGACTGTGTTTCACTCTTCCTGAAGCAAAAAGGTCCACACCAATTAAACTTCCTTCATGGCCCACAAGAGTGCAGTACTACAAAACAAAAAACATATTTTTAAAAATATCTAAGATCTAATGGCAATATTTAAGAAAAAATTCCAATCAAATTGTATGGAATAACATGGTAACATTCAAAACAGTGTTAGTTCAAATATCTTCATTTTCTGGTGAGTAGTTGGTCTTTTGTTTTGAACACAAAACACTTGAAACTGCTGTTTTGAACCCAAAACAGTTTACATTTAAACCTACTACATGCTATATATGTTACACACAGACACAGACACATATATTCACAGGTCATGTACAGAGAGGGAAAGAAAGGAAAAAGAATATAATGTGAAGAGGGGTAAAAAAGAGATAGGATTACTTTTATATAGCCCACAAATAAAAATGACAGTAAAAGCAACAAAAAGGTTTTTTTTTCCAGATCAATAGTCTCTAGACTATCTGATCTGGGCTATGTTACTACAGCTTTCTAAGCTCTTATTAAGGAGCTCAGTGCTACCCAAGGTATTTGAAAAAGACTCAAGTTAGCGAAGTTCTCTGACTCAACTGAGCAAGAGCTAAGCTGGGATTCCCTTTATATATTCTATAAAAAAAATCCTGTCAAATCAAGACTTCACCAATAGACATTGGGCTCTTCCTCTGTTGAATTCCATGAATATATCCTTTTAGGTCTCTTATGGACCTCACAGCTCTTCCAGCTATGCAGTCTCAAAGACATTAATTTATTTTGCTTTATTTTGCATGGATTGCTTTTTGCCAACTGTTTTTCTAGGGTGAATGTGTAATTTTCAGTCCCTTAAAATTGTTGGATACATCATTCCTGTCTACCAAACTGTTTCCTTTGCGGTGTAAAATAGAGGAGGGATCACTGGCTATCCTGCTTTCCATCTCCCTTTGGGACTGTCCATGCTAATTACCCACAATATTGTTCCTAGGGGCTCTGGAACATTCTGTGCCCTTCTGATTTCCATAGATATATACAGTACATTCTTGCCTGTTGTTCATGTCTTGGCCTCTCCCTCCCTGCTTTTCCCTGCCTTTTACTTCTTTTTGTCAGTGTGACGTTTACTGATGTTTAATAAATAAACGTCAAGCTATACTTTTTGCTAGCTGAAGTGGATGGCATTTCGAAATAAGAATTGACGGGGAGTGTATACAACAGGGCCCAACTCTGTTTGCCTTTAGAAAAGCCTTCAGAGCTGACTTTTTCCTCAGATATCTGTGTCCAGTGGAGTATAATTTCCTTTTGGTTGTTTAATTATTGTAATTATTATAATTCAGTTGCCAATTTATATTTTATATTTTGGTTTTTTTTAAATATACTGTGTGTTTTCCCCCTCTATTTATTGCTTGGTTTTGTTGTACAGCACCTCACATTGTTTGAGTTGGGCAGCCCTATAAATTCATTAAATAAATACATAAAAATAAATAAAACTAAATTAGAAATTATCCACAGTAATTTTCCAACAAAAATCACTATATTCTCTTCCTCTCCCCTCTACCTTTCCTCCTTCCCTCTTGATGAAAGACAGGAAACTGCCACAGCAGGTGTGCTTCATTCATTTTGCTACAATTCTCTGTGCTGAAGATCAATGTGTGTTTGATTATAGCACTGATTTGTGCCATGTTGCTCTCTTTTATTTTTTATAATTAGTACTTGATTCATCATTAATATCTGATTCATTACATGAGGGTAAGCTGACTGCTACCATTGAGATCTTGCTTCCAGTGACTCTTTGCAACCATTACGATGAAATGCTTGGTTTAAAAGGAAACAACTTGTTGAGTTGATTTGACAGTTGAATCACTGGAAACATAAAAAAAGAAAAAAAACACATGGACATTTTTAATAGCTGATGCTCTCCACTAACAATAACAGTACAGCTTGAATTGTAAGTGTTCTGAATATGGGATACCCAGAAATGTGACTTGTAATTGTAAAACAGTGTTTATGTATTTAAATTTGCCATGACAACCACCGTATGAAGATAGATCTTGCCTTGTCCTATAAGCTGCTTTAAAATTATCTTCTTTTAAGACTGTCTTGATAAAAAAAGACATGAATTCTATTGACAATCATTGTGATAATGTCACAACCTTTGCTCAAAGCATGGCTGAGCAACTTTGTTCTCTTCAGATGTTTTGGATTATAATTTCTGTCTACCCTGCAATCTTGGCAAGTGATCAAGGAAGATGATGATTGTAATCTTAAATTGCTGGAGGGAAGTAGCTGGACAAACAGATAATGGCCATGCAAATTCAAATATGTGTAATGCTGCATTCCTCCATATTCCCTAGGAAGGAGAATCTTTGGCAAAAATATGCCAGGCAAAGATCTACCTCTACCTTTGAGATACCACAGAAGTGAATCTTCCAAGATTCTATTCCAGGGGAAAGAAGAGGTGATGTGCTTGATGCTTCTGAAGGGTTGGAGAATTCACACGAATCAGAATCCAGTGCTTGTCATCATACAGTTTAACAGAGAAAATGGAAGTGTAACCAGAGCTCAATTATGCTGCAGGATGCCTAGTCTTATGTCTCTTTAAATCTTGAGAATTTGTAAAGCAAGGGATTAGATTGGTTGTTTAAAAGTCCCACTTTGTTGTCATTTCAGCTCAGACCTCTAGTGATAGGAAATCTGTCTCAAACCTCCCATGTCTTGCACAACACAAGCCCATTCTGTTCTCTAGATATAGTTCCCTGGAGCTCAATATCTTTTGCTTGACAGCTGTTGACAAGTGCTAAACAACTTAATCTAGCCAAATTCTCATCCAGCTTTTAAACTGCCTATGCATTCTGAGGACATGGAGGGATTAAAATGCAGGTGCAAATAACTTTTAATTGCAGAATAATCCAAAAGAGCCTGATGCATTTTGCTATGAGAAATCACAGCCAGAGGAACTAGCTAAGTGAAAACTCTCTTCTTTCTTTTGAGACAAGGAACATGGGTTCCTACGACATATTAAGCTACAATGCTGTATATTTGTTTTTGTCTGTGAGGATCGTAGGTTCAGATATCCCAACAGTAAGAAATGTCTCTGGAACTGGTGAGGTCTCAGTAAAGTATTTCGTTTATTGAAAGATACGGTAACATCACCATCTAAAACAGATCAGTCACTACCCAAATAACTGTTTTCTTTTTGCTCTCAGGGATCTCTACGATAAAGTCCATTGCTATCTGCTTCCAAGGGTAATTAGGCATTGCCACCTCTTGGAGCAGTCCTTTCGGCTTTCCCCCCATGTGTTTCGCTGTAGCACACATGGGGCAGGTAGCAACGTACGCCTCAATGTCTTTTTGCACTGTGGGCCACCAAAATTGCCTAGGCACTAAGTGCAGTGTTTTTACGAAGCCAAGGTGCCCATCGGCTTTTGCATCGTGGCAACGTTCAAGTATTTTCTTTCTAAGTTTTGGGCACATAAAGTCTCTCTTTCTTCCACTGTAAGTTTTGTTGCTCCTTTAAAAGGGTTTTGTTCTTGGCCAGCCATTTGTCTGTTTTCAGAGCCTCACACATCTGTGTTAGTAAACCCCCTTCAGTCTCTAAAGGGTTACTGAGACATCTTGTTTGGCTGCGTGTCGTCACGCCCATGCAAAGTTGCTAGGAGGGGATGATCCTGTCAATGACTTCCTCCTGTTGGCTATTGTGTTGTGGTAGGCAGGACAAAGTGTCAGCCAGGACGTTCCTCCCTCCTGGGAGATACTTTAACATGAAGTTGAATCTCCGAAAGAAGTGAGCCCATCTAATTTGTTTTGGATTCAATTTCCTTGGGGAGTTTAATGCCAGTAAATTTTTGTGGTCAATCTAGACTTTGAATGGGTGGGGTGCTTCCTCTAATAGGTAGTGCCATGTGGTTAATGCCCATTTTACTGCAAATGCTTCCTTTTCCCACACAAGCCACTGCCTCTCAGTCTCTGAAAAATTTTGTGACAGATACGCACAGGGTTGTAACGTGCCTTCATCATCCTTCTGTAGCAAAATGGTGCCGATTGCTATGTCTGAAGCATTGGCTTGGACTATGAAGGCTTTTTGGGCATCAGGGTGTTTTAGTACTGGTTCAGAAGTAAATAGTCCTTTTAGGCACTCAAGCGCCTCTTGGCATTCAGCGTTCCAATTCACCCCCACTCCCGGCCACTTCGCTGCTTTCTGGTCAGCCTTGCCTTTGGTTTTTAGCAGATCAGTCAGGGGTAGTGCCACGTGTGCAAAATTAGGTATGAGCTAGAAGTAAAAATTTGTGAACCCCAAGAAGCTTTGTAGCTGTCTCCATGTCTTAGGGGCTTCCCACTGTCCATATTGTTGATTTTCCCAGGGTCCATTTCTATTCCTTTACTCAATTCACTGTAGCCTAAATAATACAACTTCTCTTTGTGGAATTCCAATTTAGACAGCTTCACATACAATTGCTTATTTAACAGTCTCTTCAGAACCTCTCTCACTATGGCTACATGCTCTGCCATGGTGGCGGTGTAGATTAGGATATCATCTAGATACACTAATACTCCGCTGTATAGAAATTCATGGAGCACTTCATTTATTAACTGCATAAACACACCTGGTGCCCCCTGCAGGCTGAACAGCATCACAAGGTACTCAAAGGACCTCAACTGGCAGTTAAAAAGTCTTCCACTCATTCCCCTCATGGATTCTGATGCAAAGGTAAGGTTCTCTTAAGTCTAGTTTTGTGAATATCTTCCCTTTTGAGAGGTGAGCAAGTAAGTCCTTCATCAGGGGTACAGGGTATTTGTTGGAAGTACACACAGCATTGAGACCCCGATAATCTGTACACAATCTCAATGACCCATCCTCCTCCTTCTGAAATAGTACCAGGGCCACCATTGATGATGACGTGGGTTGAATGCAACTGCATGCCAAATTCTTATCTATGAACTCTCGCAATGCCTCTGTTTCAGCCTGGGACATGAGGTATAGTCTGGTTTTTGGTAATTTGGCTCCCAGCACTAGCTCTATGGCACAATCAGAGCTTCTATGGGGGGGCAGTTGATCACATTCTGTCTTGCTAAATACCACTTTCAAGTCTTTGTATTGTGGTGGAATGCTGACTTGCACCTCATTGGTCACCCTGCCCGAAGTCTCCATTAGCCATCCCATTCACTCCCTTCTCTCGGATTGTTTGATTGGCCTCAACCCCAGGTAGGTCCCATCGGCAAACACCAATTCTCCCAACTTCCAGTCCAATTTGGGATTGCAATCCTGCAGCCATGCTAATCCTAGGGCAACTGATTGGCTCTCTGTGGGTGCTACCAAAAATCACAAAGTCTCTTTGTGTGTCCCTATTTGCATCTCCACCGGTTTAGTGTAAAACTTGACAGGGTCCCCCTGCATGTGAGATCCATCCAGGTGGCTGAACACTATGGGATCGAGTTTCCTCACATTCAGCCTCAGCCCCGTTACAAGGGCAGGGTGAATTAAGCAGCGGATGCATCCACAATCCACCATGCCTACTAAATTTGTTGCCCCTCCCCCCGTTAGAGACTGAATTCTCATCTCTACAGCAATGAGGGGGCAGTGTCCACTTACCAACGGGTCTTTGTACACATTGATCCAAGCCTGGCCTTGGGTGCAACTTAGGACAGGCTCCCTTCATTTCCCGCTGGTGGCTGATTCTCCTTGCCTGAATTCTCAGAGTCAGTGAAGCGATTCTTGAAGTTGGCCTCCATGAGGGACACCACTGTGCCTTGGCTCTTGCACACTGGTGGCTTTGGGTGGTCGCCCTTGGTTTTCGGTTTGGGCAGTGCTGTCAGTCGTGGGCACTCTCCTATTCAATGTCCCTCCTTCCCACACTTGAAATACAGTCCTTTCTTCACTCTTCGCTCCTTTTCTGCTTCCCAGCCATGGCTGGACTTCTTTGGCACAGCTGGGGAGCTTGTAGGGGTTGCCAGGTTCCTCCCTTCTGGCTGCATGCACAAGTGGTGCTTGAGTTGACGTTGGGTGTCCTCTACGTCCCTGGCCAGACAGATCCATGCTTTCAATATTCCTGGATATCTGTGCCCCAAGGCACAATGTAGAATCTCTGGCTGCAGCCCTGCCTTGAAATACTTTCAGTGATTCAGGCCAGTCTAGCTTCTTCCCAGCTAGCATTTTGAACTCCATGGCATATTCCAACACAGACTTCGAGCCCTGCTTGATGTGCTGCAAGCCAGCTTTTGCCTGGAGTTTCGTGAGGGTGTCCTCAAATCGCTCCATCAGCGCAAATATAAATTCATCAAGGGCATCTAAATCTGGGGCTTCTGCGTCATGTAGTTGAACTTACCAGTCAGCTGCCACACCTTTCAGTCACCTCCCTACAAATTGCACTTTTGCCTCTTCTGTGGCAAAAGTGTCTTCATGCTCTTCCATAAATGCCTCAACATTGGTTAGGAAAAATGCCAACCATTGCGGGTCTCCATCAAACTTTACAGGGAAGTCTCGGAAAGCTCCTGCTTCTGGGCAGCTTTGAGCTCTTCCCAATTCTCTTGGACTGAAATTGCCAGCCACAGCTTGTGTGTCCCCCCACAACACCAAGTGCCATTCAAGTCCAGGCCTCCATTCTCTCTCCTCACCTGAGCCTCTCCTTGTCACTGGGGAAGGTTGTCTGGGCACTGGTCTTGGGGTTGGTTGCAGTAGAAGTAGCTGTAGCAATTTTGACACCTGCTGCAGTGTTGCTTCTATGCCAGTCACTCTCTCCGTGAGCATGGAAATGGTGTGGTCTAGTTGATCCATCCTGTCTTACAATCGGCCCTCACCCCTCTCGGCTGCAGGTTCACCCGCTGACTGATGACTGGTTCCATGCCTTCCCCAACTCCTGCTGACCATCTGTGTCTATGTCAGCTGGTGTTGCCCAGTGGTCTCTATTCCCTCTCTGCTGGCTCATTGGGGAAACTTGGGGTGAGAGGGAACAACACTGGCCCTTGGCGGGAAGTCCCTGGCTGAGGGTTCTGATGAGCAGCAGGCTCCATTTCTGTAAAATCGATGAGCGAATCCCCAGGCTCTTCCTGGGGATCCCATGCAAGGCTCTGTCACTCCTCTTTGCCTTCTTCAGAGGCATAATCCACATAACCCTCTAAGTGCAAGATTGTTACCTCAGGTTGCAAAGGTAGTGCAGGTGCATGCTCATGGGGGGAGGGGGAGTCCTCCAATGCAGCTACTGCTCCGTTGGAACTTTCCTCACCGAACAGTTGATCAGTGGGTAAAGTTGCTCAAGAAAGACTTGAGTCTTTCTGTGAGGATTGTAGGTTCAGATATCCCAATAGTATGATATCTCTCTGGAACTGGTGAGGTCTCAGTAAAGTATTTTGTTTATTGAAAGATACAGTAACATCACCATCTACTTCTAAAAACTCAAATAACTGATATCCCCCCAGTTCCCTTCTTTTACCAGCCCCAAGTTCCCGCTTTCTTTTGAAATTGAATATTTACAACCGCTGTTAGTTTTACAACATGATTCCCAGCAACATTCTTCACTGTCTGTTCGCAGATAATGCAGTAGCCACAACATTCTGGCATCAATTTGCTGGCTCTGTGATGTCTCTGATGTCTCTGGTTCTCACTCACAGTAATCAAGTTTCTGCCCTCCCTCCTTTACAACCCATGACAGAGGAGAGGGATCAGAAGGGGTTTTTATGGCTTCTGAGGCCAAACCTCTGACATTGTCTTTGTGCAGATTGCACAAAGTTAAAAATACTATGGCTCAATTAGATGTGTGAAGCAGATTACAGGATGAGAAGTGCCTTGCAAATTCTCAATGTTTTTATTCCCTACCTCTACTTTTTAATGTTGTTCTCAGAGTTTTGACATTACTTTTGAATGTCTCTTGGTAGTTATTTTGAGCTTGCTTTATTGCTGCAGATGGCAATGGGAGCTACTGCTTGGTATCTTCTTTTGGGATGTAATGGAAGAGTGAGAAGCCATGTAGACTGCAGACCAACTGCACAATGAAAAACAGGATCCCATAGCTACCCCAAAACTAAATAAGTGCAAGAACATTTTAACTGTGTACATTTCAATTCTTTTCTCGCCAGCAAAGGTTTTTATTTTTGAAAAATCTGCCTTCAAGAAAAGAAGGAGGTAGAAGTAGGGAAGAGGTGAAAATAATGCAGGGATTTTTTTCATGCTGACTGGGGAATTCTGGGAGTTAAGATCCACACATCTTAAAGTTGCCAAGGTTGAGAAACACTGGACTATTGGATCATCTCTGCCACACCACAGAAATACAGACTTTAAAATAATTTGTGCAGGGCCTGCTGCCTAGATAAATTCTGACTGGGGACTATCCTAGGCTGTGGTGCCCAGTGGTATACCTTGTGGCTTGGCCCTAATGGCACTAAAGCAGTCATAGAGAAACCTAGCCTTGATCCCTCATGTTATCCATCCCTTTATAATGATATCTCCCCCTCCCCTCCCCTCCCCCTCCCCCTCCTTCTCCCTCCCCCTCTCCTTCTCCTTCTCCTTCTCCTTCTCCTTGTCCTTCTCCTTCTGTCACACTCACTATTTACCCAACAGAAAAGTAATATATTTGGGGAAATTATTATTACTGTATGAATGAAAAAAAAAAAAAAAACCTGCAATCCACCGTGATATTGAGTGGCCTGTTTCACATTGATTGCGGTCCATGTAGTGGGATGAAATGACAAACTGCACCCCATATGGTGACCTTGCAATAGAGAATGCACAACATCCATCAATATGATAAGCAGTTGCTGGTTTATTAATAAGCAAGGACAACATCTGGAAAAGCATATACAGCACTTAGAAGAACCCTAGTATGCTCTGAATTCCAAACATTATTGTGTATATTCCAAGAATTATCATTACAGTAGAAAGTAGAGCTATTTGTTTTTCACCTATAGATTATGGTCTATAGCAACATTGCACTGGTTTCAGGGGATGGAGCAGTTTATTTCCAAGTCGAGGTACCTGTACTTAGGGCCTTACAATGCAACCCTATGCATATCTATTTGGATAACTGGCATAAGGTTGGAATGTTCCTAAAGCCTAGGGCATCCATAATTTTGGCTAACAAATTTCAATTTCCTTAATAACAATTAATATTGTTACTTATATGAACATATCCATGTGAATAATAAAGTAAGAGGATTTGTCCATATCATATATGCAGAGACTTTTCCTGAGTTCGAAGAACAGGAAATTGATTATATCCTTATCGTGTGACATTGCTTCAATTTTAAATGTTCAAGTGAATGAGTATACCTGTAGGTATTCTGCAGCAACATAAAAACATCAAAGAGCATTGTTGCATATTCACAATTAGGACAGGAGTCTTTGAATTTGGGCTAGGGGACAGAGTTACAATTTTGAAAGCATGTTATAGGCACACTCCACAAATGGCTGCCATCTGAGGTGCAGCTGGATAAAAATAATTTCCTAGAAGGTAAACTGGTGTCCCAATCAAGTCTTGCTATACTGACTCATTATGGTGGGGACTGGGGCATTCCTTGGAGGGATGAATGAAGGACACCAGGAGTACATATTCCCAGGAGGGTCACCCAAGGCTTAAAGGTCATTCCAGCTGCCCAGCTAAAGCAAGCAGGCACCTATATCAAATAACAGCAATATAGAAAGATGCTGGAGGCACATGGTCATTTTAATGACAAAGGCAAAGACATCTGTGCAGAGGAGGCAGTTGTAAACCACTTGTATATTTTATGAAGAAAATCACATGGATAGGCAAGATACATAGATGGGGTAGAGAGTACCAGATGATGGGCCCCTCAGGTAGAATGGCACTCAACATGCTGCTGAGGAAGAACTTAGGATCTTTACTAATGGGGTTTATAATGTGGCTAGATTAACACCTTTGGGACATCTAGTTGTTGACATTGTCATGCAGGAAAAGAAAATGTGCAGATGCAAAGACATTCCAGTAGGAACATGGAAGATAAGAAGCATGAACATGGGAAAGCTCAGCACAGTGAAAAATGAAATGAATCAAGTACACATTGACATCTTAGGCATCAGCAAATTGAAATGGACTAGAATTGGGTGCTTGTAGTCAGAAGATCATGTGGTTTACTACTCAGGACACACTAAGCAAGGAATAGCACTGCTTTCATAGTCAGGACTGATACAACAAAGACTGTGCTTGGGTACAGTTCAGTCAATTACCAAATAATATCAATTAGACTTCAGGGACAATCTGTAATATGGTCATTATCCAGGTTTATGCTCCAACCAGTGATGCATAAGAAGAGAAGGAAGAAGTTTATGCCATATTCAATTTGAACTAAACAAAACATGCAAAAAGATATGTTGCTTGTGGTTGGAGACTGGGATGACAAAGGTGGAAATAGTGGTGAGGAAAACATAGCTGGACTATATGACCTAGAAAACTGAAATGAAGCAGGAAATCCACTTACTGGTTTCTGCTAATTCAATGATTTCTTCATTGCTAACACAGTCTTCCTTCAGCAAAGGTTCGTTACCTTGTTGTGGTGCTGGAGCTTGAGCACCTCAATGATGCCATGAGCTAAACCGTGAAGGGCCACCCAAGACAGGAAGGTCATGACAGAGAGGTCAGACTAAATGCGATCCCTGGGGAAGGTAATGGCAACCCACCCCAGTATTCTTGCTGTGAAAACTAAATGGATCAGTACAACCAGAGATATGTTGGTATACCATCGGAAAATGAGACTCCCAGGTTGGAAGATGGTCAAAATGCTACTGGGGAGGAACAGAGGATGAGTTTAACTAGCTCCAGATGTGATGACGCAGCTAGCTCAAAGCCAAAAGGATGGCTAGTGGCCGACGGTGCTGGTGGTGAAAGGCAAATCCCATGTTCAACGGTGATGTGTGTGATGATCAACGCACCATTGGAACCTGGACTGTAAGATCTATGAGCCAGGGAAAATTGGATGTGGTTATGGGTGAGATGTCAAGATTAAAGACAGCCATTTTGGGCATCAGTGAACGGAAATGGACTGGAATTGGTCACTTCACATCAGATGACCACCAGATCTACTACTGTGCATACACATACATATTTAGAAATCAATTCTAAACATTAAGCCATCTTCCAAATAAATTAAATAGCTGTTGTAAACCAGGCAACCTTGTTTTTGAGTTGTATGTAGGTCTGTCAGGCATAGGCTGCAAAAGATTCCACATTATTACATTAAATCATCTTACTTATTTTCAGTTAAAAGGATAACACTTGCTCTGGGCACAACTACTTTTTCCTTTGCTTTGACCACAAATGCCTTACATACCTATGTTCTGGACTGTAAAGAACACTCTCAATGAGGGTGACATTGTTCTATATCTCTTTACTGCCATCTAATGGTTGTCTGGATGTTTGCTGTTCAGATCTGACAGTTCAAGTTGTACCACTTCAGTGTCACATGAGATCTTACATGACAATATATTCTTCCTGACACATTTTCTCCTAGAACAGTTGTATTAGGATAAAGGCTAACTGAGATGACTTCTCTGCATTTTCTTCTCCAAGCTGCAGTGAAAACAGAGGAACTTTGAGCCAAATTTCATAGAGCCTCAAAACTAGTTTGACTCCCAGTGAGTCAGAATGAACCTGAGTAACAGAATCTGGGATTCAATTCAGAGGACAATATTTGGATTAGAGCTCATGGGTGCTTGAACATGTGTTCCTTTGCTTTACCCTAAATAAAGAAATATTCAGCAAAGGATCGTTACCTGGTCGTGGTGCTGGGGTTTGAGCACCTCAATGATGCCATGAGCTAAACTGTGAAGGGCCACCCAAGATGGGAAGGTCATGACAGAGAGGTCAGACTAAATGTGATCCCTGGGGAAGGTAATGGCAACCCACCCCAGTATTCTTGCCGTGAAAACTCAATGGATCAGTACAACTAGAGATATGTCGGTATACCATCGGAAGATGAGACCCCCAGGTTGGAAGATGGTCAAAATGCTACTGGGGAGGAACAGAGGATGAGTTCAACTAGCCCCAGATGTGATGACGCAGCTAGCTGAAAGCCAAAAGGACGGCTAGTGGACAACGGTGCTGGTGGCGAATGGCGAATCCGATGTTCTAAGGATCAACACATCATTGGAACCTGGAATGTAAGATCTATGAGCCAGGGCAAATTGGATGTGGTTATTGGTGAGATGTCAAGATTAAAGACAGACGTTTTGGGCGTCGGTGAACTGAAATGGACTGGAATGTGCCACTCACATCAAATGACCACCAGATCTACTACTGTGGACAAGAGGACCACAGAAGAAATGGAGTAGCCTTCATAATTAATAGTAAAGTGGCTAAAGCAGTACTTGGATACAATCCAAAAAATGACAGAATGATCTCAATTCGAATTTAGGGCAAGCCATCTAACATCACAGTGATCCAAATATACGCCCCAACCACAGATGCTGAAGAAGCTGAAGTAGAGCAGTTCTGTGAGGATCTGCAGCACCTACTGGACAACACACCTAAAAGAGATGTTATTTTCATCACAGGAGACTGGAATGCTAAGGTGGGCAGTCAGATGACACCTGGAATTACAGGTAAGCATGGCCTGGGAGAACAAAACAAAGCAGGACATAGGCTGATAGAATTTTGCCAAGACAACTCACTCTGCATAACAAACACTCTCTTCCAACAACCTAAGAGATGGCTTTATACATGGACTTCCCCAGATGGACAACACCGAAATCAGATTGACTACATCCTTTGCAGCCAAAGGTGGCAGACTTCTATACAGTCCGTAAAAAACAAGACCTGGAGCTGACTGTAGTTCAGATAATGAACTTCTTCTTGCACAATTTAGGATCAGACTAAAGAGATTAGGGAAGACCCACAGATCAGCTAGATATGAGCTCACTAATATTGTTCAAAATCTTGCGAGACGATGCTGTCAAGGTAATGCATGCTATATGCCAGCAAATTTGGAAAACACAAGAATGGCCATCAGATTGGAAAAAATCAACTTATATCCCCATACCAAAAAAGGGAAACACTAAAGAATGTTCAAACTATTGAACAGTGGCACTTATTTCACATGCCAGTAAGGTAATACTCAAGATCCTGCAAGGTAGACTTCATCAATTCATGGAGCGAGAATTTCCAGATGTGCAAGCTGGGTTTAGAAAAGGCAGAGGAACTAGGGACCAAATTGCCAATATCCGCTGGATAATGGAAAAAGCCAGGGAGTTTCAGAAAAACATCTATTTCTGTTTTATTGACTCTTCTAAAGCCTTTGACTGTGTGGACCATAACAAATTGTGGCAAGTTCTTAGTGGTATGGGGATACCAAGTCATCTTGTCTGCCTCCTGAGGAACCTGATTATTGCAGGTGCTGACTGCAGTCAGGAAATCAGAAGATGTTTAATCCTTGGGAGAAGAGCAATGACAAATCTCAATAAAATAGTTAAGAGCAGAGACATCACACTGACACAAAGGTCCGCATAGTTAAAGCAATGGTATTCCCAGTAGTAAGATCTGGCTGCGAGAGCTGGACCATAAGGAAGGCTGAGAGAAGGAAGATAGATGCTTTTGAACTGTGGTGTTGGAGGAAAATTGTGAGAGTGCCTTGGACTGTAAGACGAGCAAACCAGTCCATACTCCAGGAAATAAAGCCAAACTGCTCACTTGAGGGAATGATATTAAAGGCAAAACTGAAATACTTTGGCCACATAATGAGAAGACAGGACACCCTGGAGAAAATGATGATGCTAGGGAAAGTGGAAGGCAAAAGGAAGAGGGGCCGACCAAGGGCAAGATGGATAGATGATATTCTAGAGGTGACGTACTCGTCCCTGGGGGAGCTGGGGGTGTTGATGACCGACAGGAAGCTCTGGAGTGGGCTGGTCCATAAAGTCATGAAGAGTTGGAAGCGACTGAATGAATAAACAACAATAACACAGTCTTCAAACAATCAAAATGATGCCTACTGTATATATATAGACATCACCAGAAATGGAGTATACAGAAATCAAATTGACTATACTATGGTAGAAGGAGATGTAAGAGCCCAGTTACAGCAACAAAGAAACCTACTGTGGGACAGATCACAGACTGCTCATGTGCAAATTCCAAGTCAAGCTACAGTGGAAGAACAAAGTCAACCAGTTTCCATGATATGATCCTGAGCATGTACCCACTATTTTCAAGGAAAACATCAGGAATCACTTTGAAGTCTTGAACCTCATTTATAGGAAACCAGCGGAACTGTGGAATGAAATGTGAAAAGACTTCCAAAGACCAAGAACAGTGGATGTCAGAAAGATGGAAATTGTAAGAAAAGAAGATAAACCAAAGCTAAGAAAGACAAAGATCTGAGGAAGGAGCTTAAGAAAGAATTTCAGACAGCTATTAGAAGAGACAAGAATAACTATTACAACAACATCTGTGAAGACATTAAAATGGAAACAGATATGGTAAAAAGAATCTTCCAATCTTCAATTGGTACGCATTTGGGGGTGGGAGCAATATATTCCATAGGGCAGGCACAAGAACAGAGAAGGTATGCCCCCTCATTCTCTTAAAATGACACTTCTTAATTGGTGGGATCTGGAAGATGCCAATCCTGTCAGATGAGCAGATATAATTGTGGGTGGTCCCCCAAATATCCAGGCCCTGTGGGTGACTAGAAGCACCTTGAATTGCATATGGAAGCCCACTGGCAACCAGTACAACTGCATGGTAGTGCAGGATATATCAGGGTGCACCCATAATCACTCATGCTACTGCATTCTGGACCAGCTGTAGCTCTGATCTTCCAGAGCAGCCCCAAGTAGAGTGTCTTATAGTAGTCCAAGTGTGCAGTGACTAAGGCATGAATAACTATGAGCAGAGCCTTCTAATCAAGGAATGGGTGAGGTTGGTGCACAAGACGAATTTGTGCAAACGCCCTCCTAGTTATGGCTGCCATCTGCTCTTTAAGCAGGAACCAGGAGTCTAGGAGGTCCTCCAAATTGTGCACCCATCTGTCTGCAGTAGTGCAAACTCATCCAGAACTAAAAATGGAAGATCTCTGGATCCAGATGTCCCCAAATCCACAGCCACTTGATCTTGCTAGGATTGAGCCTGAGCCTGTTGCTCCTCATCCAGGTACTGATGCCAGATACTGAAACAGAACCTTGGTGGCATTGCTTGATTGCAGAGATCTGAGATATATAGCTGTATCAGCATAATGATGATAGTGATGATATGTAACCCCATGCTAATGAATGACCTTACTCAATGGTTTCATGTAGATGTTAAATAGGAATGGGGAGAGAGTCAACACTGAGGCACCCCACATAGCAATGGCCTACAACTAGATTCCTCCCCACCACATACAAACACAACACCGCTAACTGGAACTGGCCCTGAAGGAAGGAGAAGAACCACCACAGCAAAAGCTGCTGAAAGATCAGTGATGGCCAGGACAATCCATTCTAGTCCCAGTTAAATGAAATCTAAAGCTAAATGTAAATTGAAAAAAAAAATTTTTTTTTTGCTCCCATGGTCTTGACAGTGAAGCCCTTAGCCTGAAAATAGATGTGCATCCCTGATATAACTAGAGAAGAATGAACACTGTAGCACTGAGAGGAAAGCTGGACTCTGGTATTGGATCCTAGGCTGGATTCTGGAAATAGCTGTCCAAGCACAGCAATTAAGACTACCAACCCACCACTATTTTGTTTTCTGGTCAAGCCAGTAAAACTGTTATATTGTGCAACTAATTACAGGATGTATGAAATGCCAGTAAACTTTCTCCTTTCACCTATGGTCCACTGGAGTCAATCAAGTTTCTCAAAGGCTTTCTAAGTTCAACCTGCCAATTATTTATGCCGAACATGTCAGATTCCTCCAGGTGCCATCCCTAACCTTCCAGGTCTATAAAGGGCCAATTATTTTCAAAGCCCAAATCGTCAGTCCTGAGCACCAGGAGAACTACAGAGGGAAATCGCCAGGGGCAGCTCTAAACTATATAACAAGGAGGGGAGTCCTTAAGCAAAGGGTCTTTTAGATGAAATGTATGTTATGGAGCATTGTAACATTGCTTTCTTTTTGCTTTGTCTATTTACAATTTGTCTATTCTATAAATTCATGAAACATGGTTGCTCTTCAACCATGCACCATAGCCTGTTTTTCATTCAGTAGTGTTTTCTTTTTTGGTGTCCTGTCTGACTTTGCTCACAAGTTTGCAGAGTGGTACAATGCATCATTTAATGTTTTTCCACCTTCCTTGACTGATAGTCTTCTTGACTGTCAATCACATGATAGCATTATAGAAAAAAGGAAGGAAGGAAGAAAGAAAAAGGTGGAAGATCAGTCATTATAAGACAAGTGCTTTCACCTGTGAACAATAGCATAAGCTAAAAAATAATAGCTGAAATTAACAAAGATCATTTGACAGGAAAGGCCCAAACAGGAGGCAGTAAGAGAGGATTACTTGGATAAATGAAGCAAAGGAGACAGGAGATCTTTGTGTGATAACAGCATAACAGTATGTAATTTCTCTTAATAATGACTTCCATATGTTTACTATTTTAAGGCTATAAACTAGCCAGTTTGTTGTAGTGATTAAAGGCACACAGCCAGAAATCAGAAGACATGAGTTCTAGTCCTGCCTTAGGCACAAAGCCTGCTGGGTGACTTTCAGCCAGTCACTCTCTCTCTGCCTTAGGAAGAAGGCAAGGGCAAACCATTTATGAAAATGCTGCCAGGAAAACTGCAGGGACTTGTCTGGGCAGTCATCCAGGAATCAAGATGGACTCAAAGGCACACTCACACACGTGTGTGTGTCTTAAAAACAGTAATTTTAGAAACTTGGCAGTATTAGTACATAATAACAATCTTTCATCTAATTTGCTTTTAGTAAACAGCTTAAGAAAATGGATTATGAAACTATAAAGCAAAGGTCGGAACAGAAACAGAAACCAGTGATGTATTTCCCTGGCCATCTCTTCTGGGTGAATCCTGATATTTACTCAGATGGATCACAATCCTTTGCTAGAATCTAGCATGGTTCCTTGTAACATCTCATATATTTTTTGCATTCACATTTGGACCTTAGAAACCATTTGCCATTTGAAGTAGTCCATTCCTACTGCAAGGCAGACCTCTTTAGCACTGAATCTCATCCCCCACCAATCTTGGCATTTTACTCCTCCCCAATCTTGGCATTTTACTCCTCCAGTAAAATGTTTGGGTACTGTAGTGCCACCATTTGCAGCATAGTCAAGAACTAGAATGTCAAAATGAGACTTACACTTCATGACTTTGGAGAAAGTACTATAATAATTACAACAAGTATAACTTAATTATTAGATGGGAAAGAAAAACATGTTTTGAAGGGCTATTTAATTATTCTGCATGGGAAATGAAACATGGGCATGGTGTTAATGTGAAACGGAAGAATCGTGACCTACCCTGACATTTAGTCCATTGCTAATACAATGATGTGTCATTACAACATTAGCACCAATACCCATAACTTCCCCCAATACCTTCTTGCTGGACCTGTTCAAACAAAGCATGGTAGTTAGGGAAACTAAAGCCAGATCAGGACAAATGATCTATGCTGACTTTATGCAGTCTGAGAATACAGAGAAAAGAAAACTGATTCTGGATAGCCTCATTGACCATGGTGAACTAGTATTACAAACCTTCCAGAGGTCAGAAATAGAACATTCAAAAACATGGTGCATGGTATATAATTTTTACTAATCTTCTAAACCTATTAAGTAATGTAAGGCACCTTTATTTTTCTTGTTCAGTTAAGCACAGGTAACCTTAGTTTTCTGGCCAAAGAAGAGACAAAAAGCCATTTTATTTTTAACTGCTATAGATTTGGCAGCCCTGATCAACTAGTTCAACATTATGATCCATTAAAGACAGTGTTTTTTTTTCTTTCTTCTTCTTCTTCTTCTTCTTCTTCTTTCTTCTTCTTCTTCTTCTTCTTCTTCTTCTTCTTCTTCTTCTTCTTCTTCTTCTTCTTCTTCTTCTTCTTCTCCTTCTCCTTCTCCTTCTCCTTCTCCTCCTCCTCCTCCTCCTCCTCCTCCTCCTCCTCCTCCTCCTCCTCCGAGGAAATATGGAAAGGAAAAGATGGAATAGGTGCACTTTCTTTTTGAAGTAGCAGTGCTAAAAGAGCCCTTCATCAGGAAGCTCCCAACAGTTCCTTTTTTGTTGATGCATGGTTTTTGTTTTGGTTCCACTGATCTGTACTAAAGAAATTTAAAATTCTAGCTTTCTTTGCTTGTTTGTGCTTATGACAAATAGATTTGAAAGGGAAGTAGATGAGCTACGTGCCCATGTCCAGGTATGCAGGTCCATCAACAGTCCTTGGCCAATTTCTTTTACTGGTTCTAGGAAACTACACTAAGAAATAAAAAAGGAAAGGAAAGGAAACCCTGGCTTTTGTCATCTGGCTTTTGGGGGCTTCAATCCTTTTTTGACCCTCTCTTACTTATTGATGGTGCTGCCTCATTTTTTGTTAGTTTTAATTAATAAAACAAAGCAAAGAAGAAAAAAGAAAACAACACAGGAAAAAGAAAACTTATATGACCTATACATAATCTGCATTTGTAAACAACTCATTCATAAGTCACAAGTAACATTAGGATTTCAATCCATTGAATAATTGGAGCCATACATGTATGTTTCCAATGTTGAAGGACTAAACTCTAAGGATTTAGAAGAATCCATTTCCACTGTCCAGCTGCTATACAGTAGGGATATGGTTCATAAGATTATAGATGTCTGAAAATATTAAACCTTGTCTCAAAGTCAAATTATGTATATAATTATTTTTCCCTAGAACATAATAACTTTAGGACATTGCAAAACCATTTTTTAATAAAGCGCTATTGCATCTCCAGCAACATGATGATTTTTTCATTCCTTTTTTATATAGAAACATATTGGGATTCAGTACATCTAAAATATTATTTTCTACTGAATAAACATACTCAAGAATTCATACAAATTCAGTATTGTTAAAATTAAAAGTTTTGGATCATTTTCAATGAAATGGAGATCTCCAATTCTTTATTCCATTCAACCTTTAAAATTTGCATATCAACTTGATTTATCAGTAACAGTTACTTATAAAGACTGATTTTTTTGATCCCTATGATTTAGTGATCACTTCTAATATATCAGATGTCTCTGAAGCTGAAAATGTGTTGGCTGAAATCAAGGTTGTAGCTGTAAATAATGCCAGTGGATGGCAGTGATATTTATATTTTAATATAGAAAATGATAACGTCATCGTTATTATCCAGTAGTTAATCTAAGTTAAAAATCCCGGCATCCATGTTCTGTCTCATTTCCATGCTATCAGATGATATTCCCAATCTCCATTCCAGTTCCCATATTGAGAAAGGGGTTCATAGTACCTCTCACTTCATCACAACTATTTACACTATGCTGGCACTAATTAAATATTTAAGTATTAATCAAGCATGTCTATTTAAATTCATCCATTTAAAGCAGTAGGGATCTATGGAGGAAAATAACAATGGTGGTGTGATAAGGCTAATCAAGACCAAGAAGAAAGTTGAAATGAGTAGCTAGGTGGGGGTCTGATTATGCTTTGCAGACTCAAAGCTGAACCTTGAATTCATTTCTTTCCTAAAGCTGCATGCCCAGCCCTAATTCTGATTTCCTCTATGATTTTGAAATGAGACTTACTATGAAAAAGGAAGCACCCAGAACTGAAACAGCTGCCAAAACTGGGAGGAAATTCTCAAAGGAAGAACTAGGAAATCAGTGCAGTGTTTCAGGAGGGGGCCTGCAGTACTGCAGTCCAAATATAACTATGTACATTCTCCCCCTTCTCCTCTTTCCCATTCATTATTAGTTGTTGATGACTCCCAACTGTCATATACTGTTCCCTGATGGTTAGAGTTAAGACACCTAACAGGGAGGTCTAGGTTCAGGTCCAGGCTCAGCTGTGGAAACTCACTGGCTGATTTTGGGTCAGTCACTCTCTTTTAGCCCACCTTATCTCATTGGTTGTTATTGTAGGGATAAAAAGAAGGAACTGCAATATAAGTTCCTGGAGAAAGACCAGATACAAATAAACAAAATCTAACAAACAAACAAACAAACAAACAAGATAGACTGTAGGTATCAGCAACCATCAGTATGGTTTCTCAGAAAAAGCAAGTGTATGCATTCCTATTGAGCTGATATTTTTAAAAACAATAATAATACCATAAAACAATTTGCTGACTGAATGTGGGGGGAACCCACCCTGAAAAATAGCTTTCTCTGTTTAGCTGGCCTAAATATCTGTTCATACTTATTTATCTAAAGTTTTAAGTACAGCCTTCTTTTCTGTGCACCCCTCACATAGAAGTGTGGATGGGAAATACAAAGAAGCAATTGATTTGGTGACATGACAACTTTCCAGATATATTCATTTTTACCCCTACTATTAACAATAATTGCTGCAAGGTTGACTCATTCCTGCTGCCTACAAACTCAGATTGCAGCAGGAGAGAAAAGGGTTCACCACCTCACAGATTCCCATAAGATACAATTTGACAAAGGATGACTGGGAGAAATATGCGAAACAATGGAGTCAGCCCTGTTTAGGAGACACAACAGTCTGAAGAAAAAGATTAAAAAAAAAAGAGATGCAACTCCTGGCCAAAGTTTCAGTAACATATGCTCCTTCTCCTGGGTGTGTACTTTTTAGTTGTGCAGAACAAAAAATATTATTGTAAAACTTGCCCTGCCAGATGTGCAATATAGTTAGAACAGGAGTTAATGGTCTTAAAGGTCAGCAGATGGACAGCTGATGGATAAACTGCTAAGCTGAACAATCACACCCAAGGGTCTTCCTTGTTAGCAGTTGAGATGTTGTTATAGTGTAGTTGCAAAAGAAGTTGGAGGTGTGGCAGGAAGAAGTTTACTTAACACTTTGCAATGTGAGAGACCCACTCCTGGCAGTATTCATCACTATGTGTCCAATAGAACAGACGGTGCATTGTTATTAGCCGAAATAATTGACTGCGAGTACTGCAGCTACAGCTAATTTAGTCAGGATTACTGTTGCAGGCTGTAGCTCCCAGTTCTCTAATAGAGGTCTTGCTGAACAGTAATTATTATATATGCTTGTCATCTACAAGATGTATTTTGAGGGGGTTTCTAATTGGATAAAATGTGCTAGGATATTCAGAGGTATCTTCAAAAAAGATTTTACAAAGGTGACACTTCCCCCTCTCTGTTACTGATTATAAAGTGAATGTTTTCTTGAAGCTCCTATCCAGGGCCAATGGATAGTAGCTGGTCTAGGCAGAATTCACCCTCTGGAATGTGATTAAGGTTGGGTAATTCACATCATTACAGGCATCATGAACAGCCTAAACTCAAAAGACCACAACAGAGGTTCTTGATCCACTATTGTATGTGTACATATTTGCAGAAGCTAGTTGCCTTTCACTGCCTCAGTCAGTAAATAGGACAGAGAGAGAGGATGTGAAACAAAGGGCTGAGACCAATTTTTTTTCCTCCTTTCTCCATTAGTAGAATAAGGAATCCCACATGAAACAGTGCCTCTCAACTAGCGCAGCTTCTTTCTCTATGGTCACTTTCATTTGGTACTGATAATGCCAAAGTACTTTAGGGTAATGGCGGTGACACTAATGTTTCCAAATGATTCACACTGCCACAGAGATAAAAGGAGGGATAGAATAAAATAATTGGACATGGGATATACTGTAAATGTAATGGCAGAGGTATAAGGAAAGTAAAAGTAGGATGGCCTAGAAAAACATGCTATTTGCCATTTGTAATCCAGTCTTCAGATGCTAGTTAACCTGATTACAAACCATGGTTAACAGCCATGATTTATTGAATAAACCAGCCTTGACTGGTTGCATATAACATATCAGGCCAAAACCAAATAAACCATATTGTTAACATATAGCAAATATATTGTAAGAATGATAGAATAGGAAGAGATGAAAGCTGGAATCAAAATTAGAAGTCAAAACACCCGCACTGTGAGTTACAGCTGACACTACTTTGTTAGCTGAAAGTAAAAAGATGCAGAACATGTCTTTATGAGAATAATAATAAAAAAGAACAATCTGGGTTAACAAATATTAAGAAGACAAAGATAATGTCAAACAGTATACTTAATTAACTCACAGTTACTGATAAAAAAAACTGAAGGTGATAGATAGTTTTGTTTTCTTGAGCTCCAGAATATATAAAGATAGTGCGGTGGAATAGTAAAGAAGATATTAATCCTAGAGACGAAGGCAATGACAAATGTTGACATGATCATGAAGAATAACACCATTTCAATGACAAAATCAGTTGCTTATAGCAGTGGTCTTTTCAGATGGAAACTGGAAATACTATGAAGGCTAAAGTGGGCAAGGTCAGAAGCAAAGGGCTTGAAATCAAACTGGCCCATTACAATAACAATTATACACAGGTGTCAACTGCTTTTCCCATTGAGAAATGAGTGGTTCTCAGTTGGTTGCAATGCACAGGTAAAGAAAAAGAGATAAGACTTGAAGCTTGGATCTGATACGTTTATTACTGAACCTTACAGTTTGTAGTAGCTGGTTTTCTTCATTATTAAAAGCTTTTAATACTTGATTAAAAAAAGTATTGGAGGACTGTCTTTGAATCATAGACTGTAGACTTCTTATCCTAGCATTGGTCAGTATTAGTATTGATTGATATCGAGAAAGGAGAGAAAGAAGATAGATGCCTTTCAACTATATATTTAGAGATAGTTACTAAGTGTACCATGGACTGCAAGAAGAGCCAAATGACCCTAGAGCAACCAAAGTCTGGCTGTTCCCTTGAGATGATGCTCAATGAGCAGAAACTTACATCCTTTGGGCATCTGGCACAGTCAGATAACGATCTAGAGGAAATAATTAAGCTTGGCAAGAATGAGGGAAAGAGAAGAAAGGAAAGACAATGCATAAGGGGGATACAGTAGATAGGGTCAAAAATGTTCTGCAATATCCTTAGAAATTAATTGGGTACGATCAAAATGGACTTACCCCCTTTATGAATTACTGGATATGAATATTTCTCCACACAGTCACCAGGAATCAACCCTGACCTAGTATCACCTAACTAACTAACTAACTAACTAACGAATTAATTAATAGAAAACCTACAAAGGTGTATTATTGTTGTTGAAAAATATGTTAGATAAGGTAACAAATAATTGCTAAGGAGTTTTTCAAGGGAAACATATGTTGTACACATTTTCAAAAGGACCTTTTATGTCTATCTTCCACAGGGTAGCATCTTTCAGATATGATGAACTATAGAGCTATAGACTATAGGTTGGAGAAAACTGCTATATAGTTACCATTATGTAAATATGCTTTGTATTTTGCTAATGCTATTTTAAGAGCGTCTAAGAAAACTTTGCAGGCCAATCACATAACAGAACTGTCACTGAGACTGGACAATCCATCTAAAATGCCATTTTGAAAAGACATTTCATTTCCTTGTATAAAGCATCAAGAATCAAGCCAGTGAATATCTGCTGGAAGCAATTGCTGCATTCACAGTGCCATGTAATGAAATCCTCTGCCTTTGGCAGTTGAAAATCAATATTTCCTTTATTCAATGGTTGAAATAACAAAACTGAGATTGTACAGATTCAAATGAAAATGTATTTATTTCTGCATAACAAGAAATAGATGATAAAGAATGTTTTATTCTGAATGCTAGTCTGACAGTCCATTGGGCTTCGAATGACCTTGGAAACAGAAGTGTATATCAACCCTTTACCTGTGTGATCAGCTGGTTATGAGCAGTAAAATGGGAAGCAAGATGGTAAAACTCCCTAGCATTGATGGTTTTCACTTACATTCTTTAAGCCCTACTTAGAACATTGTACACTTTTATACAAACACTTATTTATACACCTTCCCCTTACTCTTCAAGTGAAAACCCACGCATTCAGGAGAAATAATCGATCTGTCTTGTACAAGATGAGCACAATTAGCTGTTGAAGTTGGTAAATTAAGCCAAGAAATCACAAGTGGTCTTATTAGCAATAGTTTGAGATCAGAAAGCAGTAAATCATTATGGATAAAAATGTCAAAAACAAATGCTGTAGATAACAATGTTGGCAGATTGCTAGGAAAGCCTTTGGCCCAGGAGAGATCAGAAAAGTCACACACCAGGCATTTCTATAAAAATAATTTTATTTACAGAAAGCAAAACATATTTAAAAGCTTCTGCATTCTTACAGGCTCTCAGTGAGAGCTGCTTAACTCTACATGCCTACACAGAAGGGAAACTGAAACTAAAACAAGTCCAGGCAAGTTCTTCCCCCCAGGTGCAAAAATTAACATTCGAAAAGGGGACAGTTGAATTCAATCTCTTCACCCGGCCAAAATGATTAGTTACCATAGTAACCTTAATCTGTAGTAGAAAACATTAACAAACAATAAGGGTAATCATTATTCATAAATGCCTCCAGAAGCTTAGAACTCAAAGAACTAAACATGGTCGTATGGTATCCTGTAGCAATTCTAGAGAAAAGAAAGCTTACAATCTATGGATTGCTGAAAAACAGACTTCAAGAATAAAAGATATCACATGTAAAATTAAAGGCATGTTATAGGTAGCTCCTTGTTCAAGTAGCCATTTGCAGGGTCCATTTAAGGAAATCTTCTTTCAGGAAGCTAATTATTATTGTGGAGCTCTCAGTCCAGGCACCATGACAATATTTCTAAACTGTACCTTAGTCCACCATGACAATATTGCTAAACTGTACCTTATTCCACAAAATATATCTAGACCCTGTGATATCTCCTTAAGATCTGAGCACCGTGGCATTTATAAATAAATATAATTTATTATTATTATTATTATTGTCAAAGACCAGAAATATAAGGTACAACCAAAAACTGCAAACTGCGACAGGATTTTACAAAATTACATTAAAAAACATTAGAATGGATAATATGCAGGGTAGATTATAACTGTGGAAGGCCTTGCAATAATTGATGCCTCAATATTTTGCTGCTGAGTTATGGACAGTTTAACATCTAAAAAGAAAGCATCTATAAAAAATTGTCTGTCCAGGGTACTTTTGAGGGAAAGGTGGAATGCAGACATTTCATATATCTCTGTAAATGCCACCGTGTAATAACATCTGCTGGGCTGTCTCCATATCTCTGTTCCACAAAGGCAGACATGTTTCTCCAATGGGGTCTTGGAGTATCTTCCCCATAGTAAAGATGAAGGGAGTTAATTATACCTAGCCCAGAAGAAAGCTTTCCTTAGTTTGGGAAATGTCAAAAGAAGTAATTGGCCACTTCCTAGGAACTATTTATCTCTGTCTGAATTTTGATATCATTTAGTTTCTGTAGTTGTGTAGGTCTGGCATGCTCATACCCCAAGGATCTAATGTACTGTTCTAGTAACCCCATTGTCTTCAATTTTTGTTCGGTGAGATTCCAGTTTAGTGGGAAGCCATCAGCCATTATTAATGGGAGTAGGTCCAAAGGAAAGAACTGGAGTTTTAACCAGTAATTTAACATTAATCTCCATGCCCTAAACTCAGTACCATAGCATTTAGATTTCTTAGTGAATCAACACATCAGATAAGTATCTAGTAAATAAAACTTCACTGATGCCCAAAGCAATGCTTCAGCTAGGAGAACACAAGAAGGCAGGGACATAATCTGACCCTGATTCAGCTAATCGAACAGCTAATCAACATTAGAACTGAGTTATTTGGAGCTTTTAAAAGGACAGTTTGCCACACTGACAGTTGGGCAACCAATAAAAACTCTAAAGCAGTGGTGGGCAACCTGAGGCCCAGGGCTGCACACAGCTCCCTAACCTCTTCAGATCCACTGCAGAGTTACTCCTGACTTCAGCAGTTGAAAATTGGTGATATTTTAAGATAGGAAAAAGTAACAAAACAAAACAAAACAACAAAACCTGGTTTCAGTGAACCCTAAAATAAAGTAGTTTTTCAAACAAAGAAAAGCCCCCAACTCCCTCCTGAAATCTATCAGATTGTGCTATACTCTACTAGCCAATGGTTTCTTAGGAAATTTAAAACAAAAGAAAGAATTTAAGACCATCTGTGTTGACCTCATAAACATTCCTTCAGTCATGGAGTGGAGGAAAAATAATGGAAGGAAGGAACTGGCAGCCCCCTACCTAGTCCATCATGGAGCAGAGAGGGCAATGTGGCATGGATCTTGTTGCTAATTAGATCATCTGTAATGGATGGTGATGATGTCAGTGATGTCGAAACAGCACCATCTTCACTTGTTCAGTATCTGGGGAGATGTCAACAACTGCATTTAGAAGGAGATATGTGGAGTCCTTGGTGCTCTCTGAGCCTTGTTGTTTTCTTGCAGATGTTTCATTGCCAGACTAGGCAACATCTTCAGTGTGAACAGGGAGAGGGCCTTCCCTCTGTTTATATACAGTGGCTTGCCCTGCTTGTGTTGGTGGGGGTGTTTGTTTGTTTGTTTATTTATTTATTTGTTTATTTTTCAAATTTCTATCACTGCCCATGTCTCCCAAAAAGGGGACTGAGCAGTTTACAATAAAATCAAAATTAAAAACATATAAATTACAATACAATAAAACAATAAATAAAGATAAAATAGGTATAAAATCCAAGTGGTGAAGATCTTATTTGTTGCGGAGAGATCTATAGTACTAGCCACCCCCAAGAAGAACTGGTGCCCCTCTCCCTGTTCACACTGAAGATTGGTGCCACCCCAAGCGAGGCAGCAGAACCAAGTTTTCAAGTTCTTCCGGAAGGCCAGGAGTGCCTATCTCATCTCCCAGGGCAGAATGTTGCAGAGGGTGGGTGCCACTGCAGAGAAGGCCCGCCTCCTGGACCCAGTCAGGTGGAATTCCCTTACCAGTGGGGTTCGTAGCATGCCCTCTCTGCATGACTGGGTGGGAAAGGGCGGTTTTAAGGAGATGAGATGGTCCCTCAGGTAACCTCGTCCCATGCCATGTAGGGCTTTAAAGGTCATAACCAATACCTTGAATTGGACCTGGAAGCAAACTGGTACCCAGTGCAGCTCACGCAGCAGTGGTGTCACATGTGCCAATCTTGGGGCACCAATAACTGCTCACATGGCCGCATTCTGGACCAGTTGAAGCTTCTGCATACTCTTCAAGGCTAGCCCCATGTACAGCACATTGCAATAGTCTATGTGGGAGATGACCAGGGCATGAGTGACTGTTCAGAGGGCCTCTCAATCCAGGAAAGGACATAACTGGTGCACAACACAGAGTTGCACAAAGGCCCTTCTGGCCATGACTGCCACCTGCTCTTTGAGCAGGAGTCATGAGTCCAGAAGGACCCCCAAGTTATGCACTGAGTCTGAATGGGGCAGTGTAACCCCATCCAGAAGTAAAGATGACAACTTCCCAGATACAGAGAAGTCAACCCACAGCCACTCCATCTTACCAGGGTTCAGTTGAAGCCTGTTGTTCCCCGACCAGACCCCCACAGCCCCCAGGCACTGAGAAAGGGCAGCCACCGCATCACCTACCTCACCCGGGATGGAGATATATAACTGAGTATCATCAGCATACCGATGATACCTCAACCCGTGGTGACAAGTGATCTCACCCAGTGGTTTCATGTAGTTGAATAGGAGAGGAGAAAGAACTGAACCCTGCAGCACCCCGCAATGGAGGGGTCGAGGGGCGGATCTCTCCTCTCCTATCACTACTGATTGGGATTGGCCCTGGAGGAAGGAGGTGAACCAGCATAAGACTAACCCGCCCACCCCCAACTCCCTGAGCCGACCCAAAAGGATACCATGGTCAATGGGATTGAAAGCCGCTGAGAGGTCAAAAAGAGCCAGGATGGATGCACTCCCTCCATCCTGCTCTCACCAGAGATCATCCATAAGTGCAACCAATGCAGTCTCTGTCCCATATCCTGGCCTGAAACCTGACTGAAAGGGGTCCAGATAATTAGTTTCCTCCAGAATCCTCTGGAGCTGCAGCACCACCACTTTCTCAACCACCTTTCCCAGAAAGGGAAGGTGGGAGACAGGGCAAAAATTGCCTAGTATAGTAGGGTCCAGGGATGGCTTCTTGAGGAAGGGGTGTACCAGCACCTCCTTGAAGGCAGCTGGAAACACCCCCTCCCTCAAGGATGTATTAGCCATTGCCTGGACCCAACCACAAGTCACCTCCTGGGCTGATTTTACCAGCCAAGAAGTGCATGGATCAAGATGGCATGTGGTTGCATTTGCAGTCCGGAGGATCTTGTCCACTTCCTCAGGCCCAACAGGATCAAACTGTTCCCAGACAACAGGGTAAGTACATTCCCTCGGCATCTCCCCAGACTGTGCCTCACACTTAGAGTCCAACTTAGAATGGATCTGAGTGATTTTATCCTGCAGATGCTCAGAGAACTCCGCCGCACGGCCCTGTAAATGGATCACTGAATCCTCCTTACCCAAGAAGGATTGGGTAATCTTAAACAGGGCCGTCAGGCAGCATTCTGCAGATGCAATAAGAGCAGAGAAATATTGGCAGTTCGCCGCTCTTACTGCCTCAAGGTAGGCCTTAATAGTGGTTCTAGCTTGTGTTTGGTTTGGTTTTGTTCTCTCCTTGGGAGTTCTTTGATTGGGCTGTTTGCTGCTTGGTTGATTGACTGAGTTAATGGTTACTTGATTAGGGGGTATTGTGCTGTTTGGTTGTTCATCTGGTGTTAAGCCTGGTGTTGCTTTTTGCATATCTGGGTGTCGGTTGCTGGCGAGGGGGTGTTCTGGTCTTTTGGCTTTTCTATTGTCCCTTTTGAAAGGTATGTAGATGTTGTTTACCTCTATGTGTCTGTTGATGGCTGCTTTGTCTGAGTGGTGTTTTGGATTTGGCTTGGTTTAGGATGCTCACAGTTTCCCAGTTGAAAGTATGGTTGGGTCTGTCCATGTGTTATGAG
Source organism: Candoia aspera (assembly GCF_035149785.1). NCBI lineage: Eukaryota > Metazoa > Chordata > Lepidosauria > Squamata > Candoiidae > Candoia > Candoia aspera. The sequence goes on along the minus strand of NC_086155.1, from coordinate 123,330,062 downwards.
ATTAAAGAGTCTTCTGATTGCTAGTTGGTGTTTGTGGAATATTGTAAACCTCAAAGATCTGAACTAGGCATCCACAGATACTCAGAACACTCAGCAATACTCAGATTTCTATGCACAATTACAGTTATATTTCTTACTCTTTTGGGATCACCTGCACTGTATATTTGCACCAAATAACTCTCCGTCAGTTTTTAAACTTTTTTTATCCCATCTTTATTATTTTTGTAAATAACTAAGGAAATGGCCTAGAAAGCAGGAGGCTGAGAGTTCGAGTCCCGCCTTAGGTATGAAAGCCAGCTGGGATACCTTGGGCCAGTCACTCTCTCTCAGCCCAACTCACCTCAAAGGGCTGTTGTTGTGGGGAAAATAGGAGGAGGAAGGAGTATTAGGTATGTTCGCCGCCTTGAGGTATTTATAAAAATAATAAAGGGAGGATAGAAAATAAATAAAATAAATACTTAATACCCCTTCCTCCTCCTATTTTCCTCACAATAACAAACGTGTGAGGTGAATTGGGCTGAGATTTTTGAATCTTCTTCTAGCCAATGGAGTCTCAGAAAACTTATAGAAATTTATGGAAAGTTTTTGAGGTAATAAAGCACTTATGTTTCCTGGGAATTCTTAAATCATTAACTTCCCAAAAGAAAATGTGTAAAACCGACTTAAATGGACAGGAAGACAAATCTCAGTCAGCTGCAGCCAATGCAAGGAAACACCACTAACACCCACAATGCTTTGCCCAAGTCATTTGCTTTCATTTCTTTTTTAATCTGGTCTCCTTGAAGTGGAACATTTGGAATTTTGGGGGGTGGGGGAGAAATAATACTTTGGGGTTTTTTCCAGACCTGAAGTCTTGTATGTCATGGAATACAATTTGTCTATCCATATTAGTTATCCTTATAAATATATATTAAAAAATCAATCATCTATCAATTCAATCAATTCTATCAATATTTTTATTATATATATATATATATATAATTTATTTGTTGGACTTATTTCCTACATTTCTACTAGGAGTTCAAGCTGGCTTACATGAGGACCTTTCTTTATATTATCCCAAAACAACAACATTGTGAGAAGTTGGGCTGAGAAAGAGCGACTAGCCCAAAGCCATCAGTTAATTTTCCAGGGCTGCACATAAACTTGAACTTGAGTCTTCCTTGTCCTAACCCAACACTTTAATTACTGCACCATATTCACACTTATATATCTTCGAATGGCATTCAGATGCAACATACACCACATATTTTCTCCAGATATCTATGTGCATATAAATTGTCCATGCAATTTTTATTCAGATGCTGAAAGGTTCTTTGAAGGACTTACTTAAAGCTTGTTGAATGACAGTGAACCTTTGCTATGAAATTACAGCCCTCACTAAATCTTTATGCTTCACTTGTATTTCGCATTTCCAGAAACTCCATACAACAAAATATACATCAAGTTCATTTCAAAGTTGGAGGCTTATTGTTCACTGAAATTCAGTCATCAAGCCAGTTGCTTCCCATTAATCTGCATGTCAGGATAAGAATGTGGGAGTATGCTTTTCAGAACCATACAAGACAAAGATTATGCAGTAAGACATGGCAGTCCACAAATTAATTTGGAGATGTATTAATGTGTATGTCTGCCATTTAAATTTTGTATGTGGCAACACAGTCCTAATAAATGGGCCAATTAGAAATACTATTACATTGTAATTAATTAATGTCTGTTTATTGTTATGTATCATCTGTAATTGAATACTACTAATGCTAATAAATTCGTTTAGACAAAATCTGCTTCACTAGACAAATCCCATAGTAGCTCTCCATGACAGTGGGAGAGTTTCAAATTCATTTTCTGGTAAGACTGGTATATATTACTACACTTCATAAAAATGCATGTTTTCAAGATAGGGAATGCAAACATGCAGAAACTAGACTGGGATTAGATAGGGATGTTGTTAAAAATACTGATGCTGGTTTCCTATTAGTAAAGCAGTTGTGGAAGACCTTATTTTGAGCCATCTGTCTTGGAGCAGTGAGAAACTCAACAGAGCCATTCCAGGGAGGATTTACTGCACATCAGAGGAGACAGAATTCTATGAAACACTTCTCTAAACCAGAGGTGGACTTGTTTGGGAGGTGGGAGGGTATTGACTTATTTTGATGGAGGGGGAAGACAAAGGCTGCAGTAGGCCACATGACATATTTTTGTTTTTCCATTTGGAGGCTATTTTTGGAGGTGTTTGATTTTGAAAGTAATGATTTTACTTTTAGACTTATACATCAGTTTTACTGAATTTTTCAACTAAACACATAGTGGGCGTGCCTTCTTGGGAAGTGGTGAATTCCCAGGGACTGTTGGTGATGGGCTTTTTAAGCTTTTGCACTAGTTAAAGAGAGCTCTCTTCACTCAAGCTAACATAGATTCTGAGAGTTTTATTGCAGTCAAGTCACCAATACAACATAAAACTCAGTAGTAAAAAACAGATTACGTATAAAAAAGAACAGATTGTAAAATTAATTGGGCTTATCAGTTGGTTGGCTCCACATTCTGCATATGACATGGCAGAATTCAGCTTCATTTAGGGTACCAGAGTCATGGATATATGAGAGTAAAACTTTTAAGTAATGTTGACTGAAATGATCAGGAAATTTGCTTAAATGTTGGGTTATCAACTCTGTGCCAGCACAAAATGGGCAATATAATAAAACTTGTTGAACAGTTTTGATAGCCCCTTTGCTGCATGGGCAAAACCTTAGCCTAAATGGGATACCCTTTTTTTAAAATAAAATTTTATTAAGTTTCCAGACAAAGATAAAAGCTATGAAAAAACAAAAAACTACAAAAAGGAAAAAGAAAAAATGAACTAAAAAGGTGTGAAAACACAAGAGAATTTTTTTTTCAAATTAGAAAAAGATGTAGCTTCTGACTTTTAACAGCAAGGATATACAAAAATTTCCATAATCAATCTTACTCTATATTAAATGAAAACCACATTATTTCTATAAGTCATTCCACTTTAGCACATAATAAAAATCACTAAGTACAGTTACTTATATTTAAAAAAAATCATAGACCTCCTAAGCAACATCCCCCCCAAAAGTCTTTCTACTATTCTATGCATTTCTGTCTACTATAATAAAAGTCAAATTGAAAAGCACATAAATTGTCTGCCATTATACTTAATAGTTAACATCAGTCAAACCCTTAAAGCAATCCAGATAAATATTCTTAAACCCTTATCCCACTTCAAAATAAACCAGAGCATTTACATATCCCCACAATGTCCACAGAGCTTTTCTCTTGGGAAAATCAAACAGCCCAGCTGCCCCCCACAAAAATTCCAGCTTCTCCTCAAAAAACCTCCCATACATGATGACCTCTTCTTTTTCATGGCATTCCACCAGGAAGTCAATCTCACTTATTGCTTGCAGATCTCTCTCTCCCTTAATTTTCTCCAGCTCCACTATCCAATCTTCATCCAGCATCTCAATAGAAATCCCAATCTCACTCTTAGAAGAAACATTTCTATCACTATTGAATTCCTCAATTTCATCCTCAACCTGATGGCTTATTTTAGATCTCATATTTTCCATGATTTCCTGAATATCTTGCATAAAAGCTTGGTAGAAGTCAGAAAAAAAAATTGTTTAAAATCTTCCATGTCTCATGCAGTACATTATGGAGCCCCCAGGAGCTTAACCAGTGAAAGCTGAAGGTATGGAAAAGTTCCAAAGTGTATTTACACAAACAAAAGTGAGATAAGCAGACAGTTCCCAAGGGAAAGTAGAAACAGAAAGCTGAAGGTTCAAATCAGACAATTCAAGGTAGGAGAATGCTAATATCTTTGAATTTAATACAAAAATAATAACAGGAAGACAATTGTTACTCTCAATTCTCCTTTATATTTGGAAGGAGAATGAAGTCCAAAACTTAAAAAAGAATTTTTAAAAAGTAATCCCCAAAATAATGATAAGCACCAAGAGAACCAGTTTCTCCTCGCTGTAGAAAGCCTCTCTTAGGGTATGCATACTTAAAAATATATATATAAATTGGTGATTTAGAAATGGGGTGACCGGTCTTAGTGTCCTGTTAAGGCTACAGAATGGCTTGGAAAATAATGATGGCCCTGCCTCCCAGCTAAAAGCTTTTACCAGTCGAATGTGAAACACTGAGATCTTCTGGCTACAAGCAGCGATCTGGAGGTCAAATGGAATGATTCCAGGTGTCCTCCTTTATCCAGAGAATGTTTCTGGGCTTCAGGAAAAGTTGCCTGAGCCCGAAAATAGTTGCCGCATTGTCAGCTCCACCTGCTTAGCCCAAGGGCACAGTGTTCAGTCTGCCATTCCCCACCGGAAGCTCTAAATGGGATACCTTTGTATTTTCCTTCTACAACTGCAGTAGGAAGGACATCAAATAAAGCCAAAGAGAATTTTAGGGATTATAATTTGACTTAGATATCTAACAGGTCTAAGAAGGGTGAATGAACTGGTCAGGACTATTCCTTGGAAAGAGATGCCAGATCTACACTACAGAACCTTTGAGGTGGCAGCTGTGGCAGCTTCAGGGTGTGGGTGGTTAGCTATGATTAGGGAGATGTGGCTGCTACAAACTTTGCCAGGCTCACTTGCAGGGGGAGAAAAGCCATTGGGTCTGGTTCCAGCTGTCTTTCTTGTAGCCTTTCAGCTCTTGGGAGCAGAAGAAAGGACTATCTACCATCAACACAGGTATTTCTGCCATTGTGGCTCTCCCCTCATGCAGGAATTTGGTTGACCTAGTAATGCTGTACCTTCTGATCTGACTCAGTATTATACTGTATTGTTATTTTCATAAATTCATTATGGTTTCAAGCATAATATTTGTACAGTATTTAAATAATTCAATAAAAAGACATTTTAGTTATTTTAAAATTAATTCTAATTTGCTCCTTGTTATTTCCTACTTTAGGATCTGCTTTTTTAATATTGAAAAATAAGTAAAAACTTTTTTTTTTATACACTGACAGTATATATTAATAGCTGACAGTTTTGTCTAAACATCTGTCTGAACTATATAGCATTTTCTGACCCCATTCCCCTTCCCCATGGAACAGGCTGATAGAAAATAGTAAGCATACAAATATACTGCAATGATTAAACACAAAGAAATAATATTGGAGGTGAAGAATAGATTTAGGGGACTGGACTTAGTAGATAGGGTCCCAGAAGAACTATGGACAGAAGTTCGCAACATTGTTCAGGAGGCAGCAACAAAATACATCCCAAAGAAAGAGAAAACCAAGAAGGCAAAATGGCTGTCTGCTGAGACACTAGAAGTAGCCCAAGAAAGAAGGAAAGCAAAAGGCAACAGTGATAGGGGGAGATATGCCCAATTAAATGCAAAATTCCAGAGGTTAGCCAGAAGAGATAAGGAATTATTTTTAAACAGGCAATGTGCAGAAGTGGAAGAAGACAATAGAATAGGAAGGACAAGAGACCTCTTCCAGAAAATTAGAAACATTGGAGGTACATTCCAGGCAAACATGGGTATGATCAAAAACAAAGATGGTAAGGACCTAACAGAAGAAGAAGAGATCAAGAAAAGGTGGCAAGAATATATGGAAGACCTGTATAGGAAGGTTAACAATATCGGGGATAGCTTTGACGGTGTGGTCAGTGAGCTAGAGCCAGACATCCTGAAGAGTGAGGTTGAATGGGCCTTAAGAAGCATTGCTAATAACAAGGCAGCAGGAGACGACGGCATCCCAGCTGAACTGTTCAAGATCTTGCGAGATGATGCTGTCAAGGTAATGCATGCTATATGCCAGCAAATTTGGAAAACGCAAGAATGGCCATCAGATTGGAAAAAATCAACTTATATCCCCATACCAAAAAAGGGAAACACTAAAGAATGTTCAAACTATCGAACAGTGGCACTCATTTCACATGCCAGTAAGATAATGCTCAAGATCCTGCAAGGTAGACTTCAGCAATTCATGGAGCGAGAATTGCCAGATGTACAAGCTGGGTTTAGAAAAGGCAGAGGAACTAGGGACCAAATTGCCAATATCCGCTGGATAATGGAAAAAGCCAGGGAGTTTCAGAAAAAACATCTATTTCTGTTTTATTGACTCTTCTAAAGCCTTTGACTGTGTGGACCATAACACATTGTGGCAAGTTCTTAGTGGTATGGGGATACCAAGTCATCTTGTCTGCCTCCTGAAAAATCTGTATAACGACCAAGTAGCAACAGTAAGAACAGACCACGGAACAACGGACTGGTTTAAGATTGGGAAAGGAGTACGGCAGGGCTGTATACTCTCACCCTACCTATTCAACTTGTACGCAGAACACATCATGCGACATGCTGGGCTTGAGGAATCCAAGGCTGGAGTTAAAATCGCTGGAGGAAACATTAACAATCTCAGATATGCAGATGATACCACTTTGATGGCTGAAAGTGAAGAGGAACTGAAGAGCCTTATGATGAAGGTGAAAGAAAAAAGTGCAAAAGCTGGCTTGCAGCTAAACCTCAAAAAAACCAAGATTATGGCAACCAGCTTGATTGATAACTGGCAAATAGAGGGAGAAAACGTAGAAGCAGTGAAAGACTTTGTATTTCTAGGTGCGAAGATTACTGCAGATGCTGACTGCAGTCAGGAAATCAGAAGACGCTTAATCCTTGGGAGAAGAGCAATGACATCGATAAAATAGTTAAGAGCAGAGACATCACACTGACAACAAAGGTCCGCAGAGTTAAAGCAATGGTGTTCCCCGTAGTAACACATGGCTGCGAGAGCTGGACCATAAGGAAGGCTGAAAGAAGGAAGATAGATGCTTTTGAACTGTGCTGTTGGAGGAAAATTCTGAGAGTGTGTTAGGCTGCAAGAAGATCAAACCGGTCCATCCTCCAGGAAATAAAGCCGGACTGCTCACTTGAGGGAATGGTATTAAAGGCAAAACTGAAATACTTTGGCCACATAATGGGAAGACAGGACACCCTGGAGAAGATGCTGATGCTAGGGAGAGTGGAAGGCAAAAGGAAGAGGGGCCGACCAAGGGCAAGATGGAGGGATGATATTCTAGAGGTGACGGACTCGTCCCTAGGGGAGCTGGGGGTGTTGATGACCGACAGGACACTCTGGCGTGGGCTGGTCCATGAAGTCATGAAGAGTTGGAAGCGACTAAACGAATAAACAACAACAACGTTAGAAAAGTTAGCAGTTTTGCTTCCTCATTTCCTGCAGTGTTAGGGATTGAATCTCACTGTTCAAGCAAAATGTTTGATGTAAATATGAGGAGTAAAATCTGTTTTTATTTGAAAATCAATCTTGAAATGAATACATTACTTGTAATCATATTCTTTTCCCAATGGAGGAATTAACCACAGTGATTTAATGTAAATATTTTCACAGTAGCCACTTTCTATTAATGTTTCACATTTTAAATTGTCTTTTAATTATGATATTGTATGGTTTCTGTATTTATCATTCAGCTTCATTTTTATTCCATTTACTGTAATAGAATTGTGTATCCTATTTTTACCTTGCTGTACTGTTTTCCTACCGTGCATGTCAAGACAGAACACAGAGAATTTATCAAAAACTATCCATGCAGGTTTTCAGCATGACTGTGGTATTATTTATGTTTTTTAGAAATAGAATGATTGCATAGGTGCACATATCCAGTACATAAACATGAGTGTTTCTAACCTTGAGTTGTGAGCTACCAAGCCAGATAATGTATTCAGTTCTAGTTAGAAGTACAACTGCAAATGGGACATGATAGTGTACTGGTACAGCTGGGTTGATTAATACTCCAGAAGGTATTACAGATATATGAAATGTAATAATTATGGGGATGAATGAGCATAGGAAAGGAAAAAGGTCATGCTTACAAAAATGAAATGAAATGAAATGAAATAAACTAGTGATTCAAAGCTCTCTTTTTCTAGTTTTCTCATCTACTTGTTTCATCTTTAATTTTCTCCTTCTCTTAAACAACCCTAAAAAAAATAAGATTTATGGCATTTATGTTTTAGTTGTCCCTTTAAGATAATCTATTAGGATAGATTAAGACCTAATATATCCGGTCATTTTAATAATGGTATTCTTTAGACTGTCTGTTTTGTCTTAACCGTATAACATGGGGAAGGATGTTTATTATTCAGCTTTGTGCAGCATTTTAAATAAAGGTTGCCTTAGATTGTTTTGCATTCCTTCTAAATGAAGGGTATACAGGAGTTTACTAACTAATATTACAGAACTAGCATGTGGGGATATTGCACATGGAAAATTATCTTTCATGTGTTTCCTCAGTATAGTTTTTTGCTCTTCATTGTAAGACTTTCTGAAGTACTATTGGTACAAAACTTAGATTTTTTTTTAAACAGCAAACAATAAAAGACTAGCATTCACAGGCAATACAGGTCTAAATTACTTTTAACAACTTAAGTTTTTGCCATCTTAGATTTTGGCGGAAGCAAGTCTATTGAGGAACTTACGTAGTCCATCTTATTTTGCCAGATTGAAATTGATGATGATCTGTCATACTCAGTCTCACCTTGTCTGCTTTGGGACTTGATAAAACCCTGGCTGAACTGAAGCAAAGGATTTGGGGTCTAGATATCCAAAATGACACAGCCAAAGTTTCTCATCCCTTTTATAGCACAATTGCTCCTCCTCCCTGGAGTGTCCCTAGATATTTACCATCTTATGTGTTTCACGTAGGAGACTGTTTACTTTGGCCCAAATTGGGGTGCTGCCTATTAGGGCAACAACTAGTAGATGTATAGGCCTCCCATATGAAATTCAAACCTGTTTTTGTTCAGATTTGGAGGTAGAATCTGTCTCATGCATGCTATTAAAATGTCTGCTGTATACCCAATGACGATCATGCTTAATACTTGTTAAGTATGGTTAACAATTGTCAACAACTCAAATTACCGCTGCGATGAGGAGCCATTAGCCTTGTCCTCAGTGACCACACTTCAGAAACCTCTAAGAAGGTTGCAAAATTCTTATCTGTATTTATAGCTGTTAGAAGGCATCTGGTTCCTCCCCTAACAATGTTGTTAATTGTTAGCTGTTAACTCTTTTAGGATTTCCCATTTCTTATATTTCCTTTGTATAGTTATGGTATTGTATTGCTGGTCTTTTTGTGTGTGTGTTTGGTCTTGGACTGTAAATAAATTTTGATTGACTTATAACAAGAGTTATGATATTTACAGTAACTCAGCTGGTCAGATGCAAAGGCACTGCTTGAGGCATACATCTCCTTCATCTAACAGGAGGGGATACACAGAATCTCCTCAACGCTACTTGAGTCAATGAGCAGCTGATGTGTGTGTGCCTGTGCATGTGTGCAAAGAATCAGCTGAGCCTCTCACTGTCAATCAGAAAGCTTTCTGAAAAAAATGAATGATTGCTATTTGAATTTCTACTGAGATAATGTTTAATTGGTGCTCTTACCACTAATTTATGTATTACATAACCAGTATGTTTACTTTTCACTCAGGAACATTCCCAATTACTTGCTTTGTTATTCCTTACTTTAGCTCTGCCAAACTTTACATCATACATAGCTTACAGTTTTTGAGCTAGAGTGTTAGGGTAATAATGGAAAAATCTCATAAGGAAATGAGAAGGAATTGTTTCCACATGCTAGTATATGATGCCATGAGGTGAATTAGGCACATTCAACAGTGAATTCTTTGCAAACTCACCAAACTGTATTGCCAGAATATTTTTGAGAAAACATAACTAGTCTGGTCTCCCTCGAAGGGCTGACATCAAGAGGTGAGGAGGAAGAAGCTTGCCCAGGCTTGCCCAAAAGGTTTTCCTCAGTCCTTTTCTTGCTGGAGACAGTAGTGGTGGTGGTGGGAACCTTTGCCTCAAAACCAAGGGGGAAAGAGAACCAGAAAATATGAAAGGAAGAAGATCACCTGGGATGGGACCAAGAAAAAAAGAACACCTGGAAGAAGGAGAAAGAGAGAGCGCTGGAAGATGTGGACAAAATGAGGAATAGAAACAGCCACATGGTTTTGGTGATCTAGTTTCCAAGTGAAGCAAAGAGTTAAATATTACTTGAGCATGATAGCAGTAACTCTAGATAAAATGTGTCGGATCTGCCCAAGAACCAAAGTAAGAATGAAACTAACCTTCTTTAGGACAGAAGGTGAAAAACAGTGCTGAATCAGCCCAGAAATCTTCAGAGAGCAGACAATAAGACTTGTCTGAGTGGGGAGGAAGCAGAGATTCTGGGTGAATGGAGTGGACTGCCTGGGGCCCATAGTAAGGGCAGAATTAAATTTCTGGGGGCTGAAGGTGAAATAAGGCATTAAACCATGACCCAGACTTCTCTAGAGAGTCAACAGAAGCTAAAGGAAAGTTCTCCCAAAAGTTTGAAAGTTGCAGTCTGTAAGAGTCAGGGATTAGTTAAGACCAGCTAGTTGGAGGCAAAAGCTGGGGGAAATCCCTGCTCTCTGAGGTAAAGGTTAGGTTGCAGGTAAGGATTTGCAATCTGATTACTTTGCTTTAAAGTGTGCTCATCTGATTTATCGATTCTGATATTTGAAAAATGCCTGATAACTTGAAAAAGGAATTTGCCTCAGATTTTTGTTTCAGAAATTTATTGTCTTTATGCAAATCCCATTCTTATTTGATTCAGGTCTCATGGACTGTGGATCTGTGATGTTTACTGTACTTCGTGGTATTCAGTTCTGGTAAATGTTATGCCAACCTAGGATATTTGAACCTCAGATGGTTATTTGTAATCTTATCAGCACCAAAAGCCTATTCCATCAAATGTAATTCTTTAGGCACTTGATTACCTAAAGCTAAAAGACATCTTTCCTTTTCCTTATTTTTAATAAAGTTGATTTCTAAATGGTAGGATTGATTCTTTTGTTTTCATCTCCTGATAAGGAGACAGGACTGCTGTTCTCTGGCCACATACCTTAATGCTACTAGACACTGCAGAGTTGTTGTTGTTATCATCACAATCTTCATCATCACCTTTTTTTATTATTCCCAGTATAAGCAAGTAAGTGGCTCAGACAGTGAGAGCCCCATTTATCTCAGAAGCCAGTGTTAAGGAGAAGAGCCTGCTCAAGGTATTTTCTTTCTCCAGGAAAGTGGGTAGTAGCAGTCAGAAGTATTACATAACCTATAATCAGAAGCTGCACAAAGGAGGTAAAGCCCAAGGGCATGGGTGGGAGAGTCAGCACCCTTCCCTCTACTCATGGGAGGCATTCTTTACAATGATAATCTTTCCTACATGGAAAAATTTAAGCAAAGCAGTGAATTCCAAAGAGATGGGTGCGCTTTGCCATCTCTTACAATGCTTTGATGCTATAATGACATTTCTGGTCAAGATGGTCCTATTGGATGGTATTTTTTGAAATCCCCTACAATTTTAATTCTGATAACCATTCCCACTAACAGAACCAGGAAAGTTGATTACTGGATAAGATGTATTTGTCTTCTGCCTGGATGTTGCCCAAGACAGTTTGCCAACGATGTCCACCACTAACCCAAATGTTTTGGCAACTACTGAGGAAGAGGTGATTACTATTCTTATTGAGATTGGAAAAGATACAAAGATATTAAAGATATATTTCAGATTGGTTGCAGGTGAAGATAGAATACCTCTATTCTACTGAAAAATAGAAGATAAGTGATAGTCTATTATTTACAGTATAATTTGCTTGGTATGTAAGATAATGTATTTTATACTTCTAAGACAGATTACTTATGACATTGCAGCAGACAATAATATCGGGAAAGAAAAGATAATGTAATAAATTATCGGTCTTCAGGCTTAAACAAATTAATGTATTCTTGTATTCAGGGTACAAATGGAAATGTGTATGCATATTCCAGCTCTATTAATCAACAATTTTTGAACTGCATTCTAAACTGTATAGTTGTAATTCTTTATCAGCAGAAGACAAGATCTCTGTGTTTTTGTTTTGCTTCAGCTAACCTAATCTCCCAGCCTAATCTCTTCACAATCCAAATTGTTATTTGCAATAAATAACTTCCTCTTTCCTGCAAAAGAGTTGTTAGTGGAAAGAGAATACAAATCTTTGCCAGTGTAGACATCTGAAGGCCAAACTTCAGATGTCTACACTTCAAACTCTCTAAACTGGAGAGCCAGTTTGGTCTAGTGGTTGAGGTGCTGGGCTAGAAACCAGGAGACTGAGAGTTCTAGTCCTGCCTTAGGCGTGAAAGCCGGCTGGGTGACCTTGGGCCAGTCACTCTCTCTCAGCCCAACTCACCTCACAGGGTTGTTGTTGTGGGGAAAATAGGAGGAGGAAGGAGTATTAGGTATGTTCGCTGCCTTGAGTTATTTATAAAAAATAATAAAGCCAGGATATAAAATAAATAAATAAACATCTATCCTATAATTTGCTAATATACAGTGACATTTTTGTGAACAGCTTGCTGGTACTAGAGGGTATGTTGGGACTTTTGGTGTATGGGAGTCACCATGATTCCAATCAAAACTGTGTCTTTAGTATTTCCAGTGGAAGAAAATAAAACTTTCAGAAAACTTATTTTACCTTTCTATATTCATTGAAGTATGAGAAACTTCCAATGGAGAAATAAGGAGAAATATTAAGGGATGTCTCTATTGAACTAACCTCTGTCCTCCTTGTACCCCAATCAGCTTCTCTATCCTCATAAGGAACAGCCTAATTTTTCCTTCTTTGTCTTATCTATACAAGGCACAATCTGAAATACCACATTCACTGTCCAGAAGTTAATTTGGAAGTAAATGGCAGTTAGTTTCTGAATCTCCCAATTATATTGACTGGGCTCAAACATTTTACCAAATCAAGTTTGTTTTAATCTTGCCTTGCTGAATTAATCACAACTGCCTGGGTTCACATAATACACTAAGTTAAAAATGAAAGGGGGCTTCCAGTGGGAATGGCGGACTGAACAGCTGTGAGCTGACAATGTGGTAACCTTTTTCAGGCTCAGGAAGATTTTCCTGAAGCCCAGAAACATTCTCCAGATCAAGGAGAATACCTGGAATCAACTCATCTGTCCTCTGGATGGCTGCTTGCAGCCAGGAGATCACAAACAGTGTTTGTGGTCGACTGGTAAGAGCCAGCTGGGAGGTGGGGATGTCATCATTTTCCAAGCCACACTGTAGCCTTAAAGGAACACTACGACTGGCCACCCCATTTCTAAATCACCAATTTGTATTTTTTTTAAGTATATGTACCCTGAGAGGCTTTCTTCGGTGTGGAGAAACTGGATCTCTTGGTGCTTATTGTCATTTTTGGGATTACTTTTTAAATTTTTTTTAAGTTTTGAATTTTGTTTTCCTTCCAAATATAAAGGAGGATTGAGAGTAAAGAATTGTCTTCCTGTTATTATTTTTGTATTAAATTTGAAGGTATTAGCATTTTCCTACATGTTGAATTGGCTGATTTGAACCTTCAGCTTTCTGTTTTCATTTTCCCTTGAGAACTGTCTGCTATCTCACTCTCACTTTATGTAAACACACTCTGGAACTCTTCCATATCTTCAACTTTCACTAGTTAAGCTCCTAGGGGGTGCCATAATCTACTGTGTGAGACAGGGAGGATTTCAAACAGATTCTTTCTGACTTTCACCAGGATTTTAAACAGATTTCTTCTGACTTCTATCAAGCTTTTATGCAAAATATCCAGGACATGGTGGAAAATATGAGATCTAAAATGTGCCATCAGGTTGTGGATGTGGTGAATGAAATTGAGGAATTTAAGAGTGATAGAAAGATTTTTTTTAAGACTGAGATTGGGATTTTTATCAAGATGCTGAATGAAGATTGGATAGTGGATTTGGAGAAATCCAAGGGAGAGAGTGATCTGCAAGCTGTAAGTAAAATTGATCTCCTGGTGGAATGCCATGAAAAGAACCTGGAATCTTTGAGGGGGGCAGTTGGGCTGTTTGATTCTTTCAAGAGGAAAGCTCTGCGCACATTGTGGGGATATGTAAATGCTCTGGTTTATTTTGAAGTGGGATAAGGGTTGAAGGGTTCATCTGGATTGCTTTTAAGGTTTGGCTGATTTCATTTCTCTTTAACGATTTGGATTAAGATTAATAAGGTATAAGAAAAAATGTCTACTTGGATGATTTGGGATTGATAAAATCATTAAAATTGTATTAAGTATAATGGCAGACAATTTATGTGCTTTTTAGTTTGATTGTTATTATAGTAGACACAAATGTATCGAATAGTGATAGGAAGAGAATAATTAAATATGTTTTATCTTTTGGAGGGGAGAAAAATGTTTAGGAGGTTTATATGAACTTTTTTCTTTATTTTAATATAAGGGGGAGGAGTAACTACTTAGTGATTTTTATTATGTGTTAAAGTGGAATGACTTATAGAAATAATGTGTTTTGGTTTAATATAGAGTAAGAGATTGATTATGGAAATTTTGGTATATCCTTGCTGTTAAAAGTCAGAAGCCACATCTTTTTGTAAATTTGAAAAAATTTTCTCTTGTGTTTCTGCAATTTTTTAGTTTTTTTTCTTTCTTTGTAATTTTTTGTTTTATTTTTGTAGTTTTTATTCTTCTCTTGAAACCTAATAAAATTTACTATAAAAAATATGAAAGAAACAAGGTTTAGCTGTAGAATAAACTAGGTCATTCTCTCTCTTGTATTGGAAAAGTCATTATCAAGTACCTGCTCAACTTAGTGCACTATAATACTTAATATTTCTCTGCTGGGATTTTAAATAAGAACAATTTCTCTAATAGTAATTTTAATTGAACCCTTTCAAGGAGTTGATTTACAATTCAGATCATGGATTAAATCAGATCTATCTATCATTCCCTTTCATTAAGTAAGCCAAAAAGCCCCCATGTTTGCATTTCTCAGACATTTACTCCATAACAGCTGCCCTCCGTTATTATTCTTCCTTCCCACTACTTCCTTCCACAATTCCTTTTACTTTATGTACATTTATTTATCTCCTTTTCTCATAGCCTCAGTTTCCAAAGACTGATTCTTTTCCTTCCTTCCTCCCTTCCTTCCTTCTTTTCCCACAAGGCAGGAGTTCCCACAGATACTTATGAACTGAATTCCATTTCAAAGCCTCCTGATTCACAGCTAAGCTTAAGATTTCTAAAGAGGTCTTCATATTCCTCTGTTGCCATGGAGATCAGAAGATTGACACTATGAGACAAGAAGCAAAATTCCCTACCAAAGGCTGGGAAGGATGTTTTAACTGCTTACTAGAAATATTGCAAGACTTTATTTGGAGAGTTAGAGAACACAGAAGGGAAATTCAATACAGGACAGGGGCTTTCCTCCTCTGACACAGCTCCACTTACAGATACTTGTACTTTGCCTGGCACTAATTACAGGAAGAATTACCAAATTAAAATACTCATTGCAGATTGGTCTACCCATAGAGAAGAAGCTCTTTTGAATTTCTTAGAGTTCATCTATATTGTAAGGGCTTTATGTATTTTATTGCTGCAGTGCTGGCAATTATAAGACAACCCAGCATCACCATACCCAAATTAGTGTTGTGGGCTTGTAGTAGGATACCTTTGCTGAGGCCATCTAGTTGAGGCTCTCCCTCAGAATTAGCTCTGAACTGGAGTCTCTCTTTCCCAAAATTCTTATTCTCATATTCAGTAAGAAGCTGTCTGATGTAATAGCTAAGATCTTGGATTGGGACTGCAAAACCCATTTAAAAGTCCTCCTTAACACAGCAGCTCACAGGGTGACTTTGCACCAACTACTGTCTCTCAGCCCAACCTTCCTCACAAGATAGGGGAGAAAAATTGGAGAAGTGCTGTGTGTGCTGCCTGGAGCTCCTGGAAGGAAAGCAGAATGTAAATGTAAAAAATATTAAACATATAACTATCCTTAACCACTCTTGCACCTGCCTGGACTGGTCCAGGACTTTGGGCTATCTGTGAAGAACAAAATCAAATTAAGGTTCTAATGCTCTTATCCATTCTAGCCCACAAAACCTGAAGCATGGTCATCCCATTTGCCAATGCCTCAGCTGAAGAAAAGTGTTGCAGCTGTCTGTTGCCTTCCAAAAGGAGGGTACAGTATGTTGAATAGTAGCTAACAGCAAAAGCCATATAATTAAATAATAAGATGAAATAAGATACTTTGATGTTCCCTTGTAGAAGGCTGTATACAACAAGGGAACAGTAGGGTAATGTAGCAACAGAGATGTAACCTTATACTGATTTACCCCACTGGATCTGCTGCTATAGTCTAGAATTACAAAGCTGTAATGTACTATACTGTAGGAAATTACCATTATTGTAGGGAACTGATTTGTGACTTAGAAGTCCCTTACTCAAAGCTGTGAACTTGCTGGATGAACTTAGAATAGATATTCTCAGCCTCACAATCCTTTCAACAACAGCAGTGTGGGAATATTAATACTATTTATATTTACAGAGTAATTATATGGATTGTTAAGATAATTTTTGTGAAATGTGCTGGTATAAGTATTTATTGTGGGGTATGAAATTATATATTGTTTGGGGGATTTTTTAAATAGACTATGATGAATGATGTTTTTCCTAAATGGAATTTGTTCATAAATTCAAATTGAACTATATATTTTTTCTTTCTCTTTCTCTCTCTCTGTGTTTTGACAAACAAAACATCATGATAAAACAAAAATCTGAGTTAAAAATGGAAGATAATCTCTGAACAAAATAAAAGAGAATGAAAAAGAAAGAACAAAGAGAAGAAACCTCTGAATAGATAGGGAAAAATATTAATTTGTAGAGATTTTCAGAATACTTTGTTGTTGTGTTCATATTTCAACCAAAGCAAAGCAGTTCCTCTCTATTTTTAAGTAACACTGATCTAATGAAAGCTATATTTTACAACAATAACAACAATTAACCACAAGAATTGGGTCAATTTCTTATATCTGGTTACACGCTTTAGGATATATGGACAATAAACCAACAGTGATTTTCCTCATTTCTTCAAACCAATTTAACCAAAAGGAATGACTAACTGGGCATTGCCTGGCCATTCAAATGGTAGGAAGGTAGGTAAATAGGTAGAAGGAAGATAGATAGATAGATAGATAGATAGATAGATAGATAGATAGATAGATAGATAGATAGATAGATAGATAGATAGATAATGATATATGCTGACTTCCTTTGTGGAGTCTCTAGGCACTCACACCCTAGAATCTCTAATGCTTCTCAAGGAAACTTATTCCATTAACAAATACAGAAGCTGTCAATGTGGCTCTATGGGTGTAAGACTTCTGTGACATCCCTAAATGGTGTAAAGTCAGAGCTAAATAAAAGATTGAAAAATGCCTGCAATTGTCATTTTTAAACTTTTAATATTTGGGTATCTGTACCATTGTGTAAAATTATGTGATGGCAATGGTGTCCAGCCTAAAGAGAATACAGACTCCCCAGATTAATGAAATAGAGAAAATATGTACCTAAGATAGTGATGTTTCCCAATTGTTGTTAGATAGCTCACTGTTTGAAGAGCTGTCCTCTCCAAGCCAAGTTTAAATATAAAGAGCCACATGAGAAGGGATAGTAGAATCCTTGCTAATTATAGCAGCACCTTCACAATGTCAGTAAATAGACTATTGATTATAATTGTAAGAACTGGCACCCTTAGTCCCAATATTGACCCAACTCATGCACAATTGGAATATGCAGAATTCAGGTTAAATGAACACAAGCGCACAGAACAGAAGGAAGCTGTGATGAAAAGATTCCTGCCAAAACTCACTCATTAAAACATTCCAACACCCAGCTTCCCCCTCCTGTCTCTTTCTCACCCAGCCTCTAATGGTCAGCCATACCAGCCACAGATGTCTCTGGCAGTACAACCTTGACTCCCCCCTTCCAGCCCAAACAACAGTGATTCACACTCTTTGCAATTCCCCCCTCCCATCTTCCTTCTTGACATGTGTTGACTCGTCATTGCAGACAAACATGATCAGACAATTCAGCAATCATTTGATTGTGGAGTCTGACAAACTGCCCCTCCTGAAAAAAAAAAATCTCAACACACACACAAGCAATCTTAGGCAAAGCATTGATTAAACAATTAATGCAGAAAGGAAATAAAGCAATTGAGAAATGGGGAAAGTTAGTCTTTGGGCTTATCAGGATACTTGGCATGAAATTCCTTTAACAGCTCTGGAGCACGAACATGTCTGCTAGCCACGCATTCATGATCAGGGAAATGCTTCCAGCATATCAGGTATTGAAGTTCACCCTTGCATCTGCAAGCATCCAAGATCTCTCTAACTTCAAAATGTTGCTCTTTTTCAATCATCATGAGCGTGGGAGGAGGCTGCTGTGGATGCCGGCAAGATGATTCTCACACCGGTTTTAACAGGCTGCAGTGGAACACAGGATGGATTTGTTTCATGTTCTTTGGAACTTTCAATTGCACTGTAACAGGGTTTATTATTTTTTCAATGACAAAAGGTCCCACAAACTTTGGATCTAATTTCTTCGATGGCTGCAACAACTTAAGCAATTTTGTAGACAAGTACACTTCCTCTCCCACTTAAACTGCCATTCAGGAGGTCTCTTATGATTGGCATATTTTTTGTAACTTTCCCTGGCATCAGTTAAAGCTTTTTGAAGTACAGGCCATTGTAATTCAAAACCCACTCTGATTAACCCACTCATTCATGGAGCGGGATTCAGGTGTCCCTTGTGGCAGCTCTGGAATTGGTGTGAACTCCTCACTGTTTACTATTTGAAAGAGGGAAAATTCCATGCTCTGATGAACAGAATTATTGTATGCTACTTCCACAAAGGGCAAGAGGTCTACCCACCTCTCCTGTTGGTAATTAATGTAACATCTTAAAAACTGTTCTAGGGTGGCATTCAATTGTTCCGTTGCTCTATCTGTCTAGAGGTGGTGACTCAAACTCAGAGCCTGAGAGGTGCCAATTGACTTTAAAAATGACTTCCAGAACTTGGAAGTGAACTGGATGCCATGATCACTGATCACCCTATTGGGGACCCCATGTAATCAATAAATGTGTTGAATAAATAGCTTGGCTAACTGGCTGGCTGTGGGAATCATGGCACATGGAATAAAATGAGCTTGCTTAGGGAATACATCAGTGACAACCCAAATCATAGTTTTCTTTTTACTTTCAGGCATCTCTACTATAAAGTCCATAGCAAGCTGCTTCCAAGGCTCGGTGGGGTTACCTACCAGTTGAAGTAGACCTTCCCTCTTTCTTCTTGGCTATAGCAGAAACAGGGCAACTAGCCACATAGTCTCTCACATCTTGTCTAAGGCTCAGCTACCAAAACTGCCTGCACAGTAAATGCAAAGTCTTTATGAACCTGAAATGGCCGGCTGATTTAACATCGTGGCCTCATTCTAAAACTTCTTTGTGTAAAGTCTCTGGGACATAAAGCTTCCCCTCCAACCACCACAGACCATCAATGTCAGTCAAAGAGGTTTTGTTATTTTGCAACCAACCATCAGTTTGCAATTCCTGCCTCAGTGCTTGTTTCAAGTCATCTCGGGCTTCTGCTTTTTCCAAATTGTTCTGACTGCATGTCACCACTGCCAATCCTCATTGTTGTTTGGGGATTACTGTATCCACCACCTTTTCTCTCTGACTATTATGTTGCGGTAAATGAGACAAAGCATTGGCTAGAAAATTGTGCAGTTGGTCTGCAGTCTACATGGCTTCTCACTCTTCCATTACATCCCAAAAGAAGATACCAAGCAGTAGCTCCCATTGCCATCTGCAGCAATAAAGCAAGCTCAAAATAACTGTCATGAGTAAGGATGGCAAGCAGGGGGCTCCCATCCAGACTGTCAAGCGCATGCGTAGCACTGATGAATTGTTCAGCCATTCAAAGAGACACAGATCGGGACCGCCTTAACCCTTGGGGGTTATATTTCTGGGTTTTCCCACGCTTCTTCAGTTTGTTAGGATTCCTGTTAAGTACTAGCAATAAATATTAGAGACCAGTTCCTTGTCTCAGTGTGTTTCCTGGTTGTTAGGACAATAACTACCAAGAGACATTCAAAAGTAATGTCAAAACTCTGAGAACAACATTAAAAAGTAGAGGTAGGGAATAAAAACATTGAGAATTTGCAAGGCACTTCTCATCCTGTAATCTGCTTCACACATCTAATTGAGCCATAGTATTTTTAACTTTGTGCAATCTGCACAAAGACAATGTCAGAGGTTTGGCCTCAGAAGCCATAAAAACCTCATTCTGATCCCTCTCCTCTGTCATGGGTTATAAAGGAGGGAGGGGGAAACTTGATTACTATGAGAACTAGAGACATCAGAGACATCACAGAGCCAGCAAACTGATGCCAGAATGTTGTGGCTAAAGTGTTATCTGCAAACGGACAGGGAAAAATGTTGCTGGGAATCATGTAAAACTAACAGCAGTTGTAAATATTCAATTTTAAAAGAAGGCAGGAACTTGGGGACCTGGTAAAAGCAGGGAACTGGGGGGATTTCAGTTACTTGAGTCTTTAGATGTAGATGGCAATGTCACTGTATCTTTCAATAAATGAAATACTTTACTGAGACCTCACTGGTTCCAGAGAGATTGCTTACTATTGGGATATCTGACCTACAATCCTCACAAGAAGAAAGCTGTGATTCAAAGATTCCTGCCAAAACTCACTCATTAAAACATTCCAACACCCAGCTTCCCCTCCTGTCTCTTTCTCACCCAGCCTCTAATGGTCAGCCATACCAGCCACAGATGTCTTTGGCAGTATGACCTTGACTCCCCCCTTCCAGCCCAAACAACAGTAATTCACACTCTTTGCAATTCCCCCCTCCCATCTTCCTTCTTGACATGTGTTGACTCATCATTGCAGACAAACACGATCAGACAATTCAGCAGTCATTTGAATGTGGAGTCTGACAATAATTTTCCTCTCTATGGTAGGAAATATGGTAGGAAAAACCCTATCTTTTATTAAAGCCACAGTGAAGCTAAATTTAAACAAATTCTGGTAAGAGTCGCATAACATGTTTCTGAGGATTCACTACTTAAAAAAAATTATGACAACTGCAGAGAAAACTAGTTTTTTGTTTTATTTTGTTTTTTGTTTTACAAAGAGATTACAAAACTTATAACAAGCAATTGTGGGATTTGGTAGCATTTATTTAAAATAAATGTATTGCTGGCATGAAATGATTTCTAGTGAACTGTACATCTCTCTTGTGACTCTAGCACAAGTCTCATATATCCTAAAATCCAGGCTGCCTGTTTGGCAAGGATGTTGGGAAATCCAGCATGTTAAGACTGGATCCCAGTTGGAGCTAAGCTAGAAGTAACCCCACTGGAAGTAATCTTCTCTCCTTCCAGACTACAACTGTATTTAATTTTTGAGGAGACACGCATAACTATTTAAAATCAAGCCACTCTTCATGCATTTCTAGAAATATTTGGCCAGTTATTTTGGAAAACTAAAATTTTAATGTGTACAATCAGAGTTTAAAAAGGGAGAAGAAAGAGCAGTCATCCTGAGAGTCTGAGCCAAGATGGTAAGCCAAGATTGGCTCAAACAGCATAAAGTGCATAGGGCCATCATAAGAAAATGCAAACAAAGTATCACAAGAAAATGAATCAAATCTAGCTATGACATGCACTCAACAGATAATATTAATTCAATACTGGGATGAATTAATTCCTTCTGAATGGCCACAATGATAGTTTCTGAATGGTTACTGAAAAAATGCATTAAACCATAAATGATTTCACTGAGAGGGTCCTTAAACAGCAAACTTAGGATTTGCTGAATATCAAAAGAGACATCAATTATTTTCCCAAATACTCACTGAAATGCATTCAGAGAGTTTTGAGCACTGAACTGAGATCTATAGAAGATAAACAGGCAATCATACATTTCTATGATTATTCAGAAACTCTGCACTTTGCACTTCCATGGAAAAAATGGCAGTGTTGCAGTGGCCGTTCTGTGCCATTTCTTTTAGAATATCATTCAGACAGGATGTCCTGTCTCTCTGACTCTGTAACCTTGTAATGAATATACTGCTGCTTGTTTTCCATCCCCATTGTTTCTGCTGCAAAAGATTTGTCTTTTTTTTTCTTTTTAAGATTTATATTGACAACTATAATAGCTCTATTTGCTCAATAGGTAAGATGCACATCATTGTACTCCACAATGGTGTGAAATATGAGGTATTTACCTTGCTTTTGATCATTATAGATTGGATTTAGACATCATGGAGAGAAGACACTTTGAAATATGGATTAATTAAACTAGACTCTGGTCCCTGTGTGTATTTGTTCATGTTTTAATAATAATCCTTCCTGCTATATTTGGTCTATTACCTATATTTGATTGTAGATCAAGGGGCATGAATGAGCCAAAGATAAATACTTCCAAAGATTTGGCCCAGACCTTTTCCTCTCTTGATGCACTATATAAAATTAAAAATTTCAGAAAATTTGTGCAATGCCTGATTGCAAACTTGCATAACATAATCAGCCGTTATCATGCAGTACACTTTGGCAGATTGCTGTGGAATGTTGGTAATAGGCTAAGTACATATTTGGGATAAAATAATTAAGAAGAAATAAACAATTGATCTCAGCATGGTAGTAGAATTGGGAGCTGAAATGTTTTATGGCTTTGGCATCAAACTCTGGAAATGAGAAGATACAGTTGTTTTTGTTATGAATGGCCATTTAATGGCCTCCAGATTGTGAATGCCACCACCTGTCATTTAGATCCATGCCCCTCCTGGCTGGTGAAGGCAGCTCAGGAGGTGATGTGTGGTTGGGTCCAAGTGATGGTAAATACATCCTTGAGTGAGGGGGTGTTCCTGGTCGCCTTTAAGGAGGCACTGGTATGCCCCCTCCTCAAGAAGCCATCACTGGACCCAACTGTGCTGGACAATTTTCATCCAGTCTCCCACCTCCCCTTTTTAGGGAAGGTGGTTGAGAAGGTGGTGGCATTGCAACTCCAGAGGGTCCTGGATGAAATGGATTATGTGGACCCCTTTCAGTCAGGTTTCAGGCCAGGATATGGGACAGAAACTGCATTGGTCGCACTTATGGATGATCTCTGGCGGGAGCGGGATGGAGGCAGTGCATCTCCTTGACCTCTCAGCGGCTTTCGATACCATCGACCATGGTATCCTTTTGGGACGGCTCAGGGAGTTGGGGTTGGGTGGCGTAGTTCTGCGCTGGTTCACCTCCTTCCTCCAGGGCCGGTCCCAGTAGGTGGTGACAGGAGAGGAGAGATCTGACCCTTGACCCCTCCATTGTGGGGTGCCGCAGGGTTCGGTTCTCTCTCCTCTCTTGTTTAACATCTACATGAAACCACCGGGTGAGATCATCCATCACCATGGGTTGAGGTATCATCAGTATGCTGATGATACCCAATTATACATCTCTATCCCTGGTGAGGTAAGTGATGCAGTGACTGCCCTTTCTTGGTGCCTGGGGGCTGTGGGGGTCTGGATGTGGAACAACAGGCTTCAACTGAACCCTGGTAAGATGGAGTGGCTGTGGATTGATGGTGCTTCATCTTCCAGTAAACTGTCATCCTTAGTTCTGGATGGGGTGGCACTGCCCCAGACTGACTCAGAGTGTAATCTGGGGGTTCTCCTGGACTCACGACTCCTGCTCAAAGAGCAGGTGGCAGTTGTGGCCAGGAGGGCCTTTGCACAACTTCAAGTTGTGCGCCAGTTACGCCCGTTCCTGGATCGTGAAGCCCTCCAAACAGTCACTCACGCCCTGGTTATTTCCCATATAGACTACTGCAATGTGCTCTACATGGGGCTACCCTTGAAGAGTATCCAGAAGCTTCAGCTGGTCCAGAATGCAGCCGTGCGGGCTATTTTTGGTGCCCCTAGGTTGGCACATATAACACCGTTGCTGCGCGAGCTGCACTGGGTGCCAGTTTGCTTCTGGGTCCAATTCAAGGTGTTGGTTATTACCTTTAAAGCCCTACATGGCAGGGGGCCAGGTTACCTGAGGGACCATCTCATCCTCATTACATCGGCCCGCCCCACCTGATCATCCAGAGAGGGCATGGTGTGGACCCCGTCCATAAGAGAATTTCATCTGGCAGGGTCCAGGAAATGGGCCTTCTCTGTGGTGGCCCCTGCTCTCTGGAATATCTTGCCACCAGAGGTGAGGCAGGCCCCTTTGCTCCTGACCTTCTGGAAGGCACTGAAGACCTGGTTCTGCCATCTCGCCTGGGCGGGAAAGTGAATAACCATTCCTGGGGGTGGCTCGCACCCTAGAGTCCCTCCCAACAGTCTGGATTATATAACTTTCTTGAATTTTATTTATTTATTGTATTTTATGATAACTGTGCTATGTGATTTTAATGTTTATGTTTTGTGCTGGATTTTATTGTAAACCGCCCAGAGTCCCTCTTTTGGGGGAGATGGGCGGTGGCTAAATTTGAGTAATAAATAAATAATTAATAAATGTAGAGTGGGACCTTGTGCAGAAAAGTTGGGAAAAATCAAGTTCTACCCCCCCCCCCCGCTGTATAAATTGGATCCTGAGTAACCTAGTTCTTTCAAATTTATATGACTAATGTTGATCAGATTTGTTTGGAAAGGAGAAATATGACCCCAGGTCCTGTATTATAGAGCAGTCCACTATTTGAAGGGCTGTTCAGCCAAAGCCTATTTTAAAGATAAAGAATTATAAAAAGAGAGAGTGAGGGCCTAGATATTTTTTCAATATTTTTTTGCCCACATAGCAGACAGGATAGCCATACTAGTTATATTTCTACTTAAATTTCTACAGCTGCCCAGAGTCACTTGTTGAGATGGTCAGCTATAGACATTAAATTAATTAAATTAAATAAAATTATATAAATAAAATTATAGCAAGATTTTTTTTTCAGTTTGCACCAACCACTACATGGTAATTTGCATCTGTAACACTATAAAAGTGTGTGTGCCTGCATAAAATCTAATGAGTGTCTGTATGCCACCCTAAAATCTAATGAGCTATGCCTAGAAAAGGCTCTGTTCTTGTTGGCCAACACTCATGTTCCCCGTTCACAAATATGACTGTGGCTCCTGCTGACAACCATTTATGCCTGTCTTATTGATTTGCAATTATTTTCACAAAAAAAATTACTGGTTTCAGCCTGCCCAAAACATACATAATTTCTATTAATTTCGTGCATAACACCAAAAGAAAAGCCAGCCCTCCTTAAATTGTACCTAAGGACAATATAAGGCTATAAGAGAGCAACAGTTATTTAAGGCCACTTCTTCCTGATTACATCTGCCCATCCCATCCCATCCTGCAGAAGAGGTATGTTGTGGGTCCCATCTACTAAGGAGTTATATCTGGCAGGACCCAGGAGATGGACCTTTTCTGCCATGGCACCTGCCCTGTGGAACATCATCCCCTGCAAGGTGAGATTGGCCCCTTCTCTGCCATTCTTCTGGAAATCCCTCAAAACTTGGCTGTGTCAACAGGTCTGGGGATCTCAAGGGAAAGGTGATCTGCTGAGGTGGCTCCACTGTTTGTAATATCCAATGCTGTTGCCTAGCCTTTTTAAATAATAACAACAGTGTTTTAAATGGTAGTGTGTTTTAATATTGTTATTTTATGGTTTTATTGTATGCATCCAGAGTCACATTCTGTGAAATGGGCAGCCATATAAATATGGTTTATAAATAAATAAAATAAATCAACTGTGATTGTTTATGCTTTCCCTGTTCCAGAACCAATTCCTGCATTAGATCTGTGGCCAGTTTGAAGCTGAGTACCTTCATAGTAAAAGAGGCTTCACCAATATTTACAATACTTTACAATACTTTTGGAGGAAATGTAGTCAAAATCATTGTAAGTATTATCTGTCTTCAAATGCAGTCTTTAAAACAGTACCATTAAAACCATGCAATTATTTAGGAATACAAACATCATTTGGTTAATTAGATAGAGAAACAATAGATTTTGTTGTAGACAGCATTCAGTGGCAACTCTAATAAACATAACTGAATGCTGGGGCAATTCAGATATTTTCTTTACCAAGAATTTTCTTAGATATGAGCTTTGAAAATTTAAACATAGCTTTGGAATAATACTTTTCCTTGATTTTATCTATACAAAGTGGTATGTTTGCAGATCTACTTCAGATTTTATTGTGTTAACTTGCCATATAATTAGTTATTTCAGTGAGTGAAGAAGTGCTAACAAATGCATTTTTTTACATTCTTATTAAAGGCAATGACTTACAAGTCTGCTTTAATTAGCTAATATATACAGTATGAAAATGAATCATGTATGTAGTAATTTTTGTAACTGACATGCAGTTATCAGGAAAGTTTTCCCTAATGCATATGGTCACATATAAAATAGTCATAAACCTAGACTATCTATCAAACTTTTTTTTCTGAGTAGGCAATTATTTGTCCTTTATTACATTCTATTATTACTCTGACTAAAACATTTTTAATCTTAATGGCTTCAGGCAATAAACAATATGAGCTGAAATTATATAATATTAAGTTAAGTAGGATGATGGTGAAGTAGTCAAAGAAATAATCACTTATATTATGAATAAAATAATTTGCTGTCTTTTGTAAGCATTATAAAATATAATAACCTGAATTTAACTTGTTCGAGATCCGAACGCTGCATGACAGAGTGAGCTCCCGCACTCGCCCCAGCTCTTGTCAACCTAGCAATTTGAAAGCATGTGAATAGTAAAGGTAAAGGTTTCCCTTGACGTAAAGTCCAGTCGTGTCCGACTCTAGGGGGCGGTGCTCATCTCCGTTTCTAAGCCTTAGAGCCGGCGTTGTCATAGACACTTCCGGGTCATGTGGCCAGCATGACGACACGGAACGCCGTTACCTTCCTGCCGAAGCGGTACCTATTGATCTACTCACATTTGCATGTTTTCGAACTGCTAGGTGAGCAGGAGCTGGGACTAGCAACGGGAGCTCACCCCGCCGCGCGGTTTCGAACTGCCGACCTTCTGATCGGCAGCTCAGCGGTTTAACCCGCAGCACCACCGCGTCCCT
This sequence comes from Candoia aspera, assembly GCF_035149785.1. Lineage (NCBI taxonomy): Eukaryota > Metazoa > Chordata > Lepidosauria > Squamata > Candoiidae > Candoia > Candoia aspera. The sequence continues at coordinate 123,303,075 of NC_086155.1, read as the reverse complement.
CGAAAGCATGTGAATACCAGTAGATAAATAGGTACCACTTTGTCAGGAAGGTAACAGCGTTCCATGACTGTCATGCTGGCCTCATGTCCGTGGAAGTATCTTTGGACAATGCTGGCTCTTCGGTCATGAAACGGAGATGAGCACCGCCCCCTAGTGCCGGACATGACTAAATGGGAACCTTTACCTTTTAACTTGTTAGTTGGTTATAATCTAAACAGAGATACGTGTCTACATTGAAATAATCAGTTCAGTGGAATCAAACTCTTATTGTGATGCAGATTTGCGCCCAAAACAGTGATCTAAATATGCAAAAAATAAATGATAGATTGATTTGATCAACTTTCCACTAATGAATGTCAGAAGAAAAATGATGGATTATAACATCTAAGGCTGCAAGTGTTCATACTTCTGAATCCCTACAGTTGTGAAAAGCGTTCCCTGCAATTACTAAACTGCACAGCTTAGCATTGCTATATCTGCCAGGGAATGTTTGTTGGGTATTCTTTTCCTTTGTAAAACCTGATTTTGCATGGAGAACACATACACAATTAATAATTAAGCAGAATACATGAGATATGCTTATAATAAAACAAAGTAAAAGAAAACAAAAAAGAACACTATAGCTGCTAATACCTGGAAGAAATTATATCACCGTTGTCTTTATGTACTGTTTGAATAAAGATAAAATATTGATATGTCCACGTATGTTGAAAAAGAAAAACCTTTACATGGGGTATACTTATTTTTTTCACATAACCGTATACACATTTATACAAGAAATACTGTGGAAGAATTTGATTAACAGTAATATGACAACCTGAGAGATTTCTGAGCAATATGACAGAATAGACATCGGCATGAACCCATCATCATGGTGAGAGTGCCCCTGTTTAGGGATTCAGCCTTTTTGTTTCTTTAATTCTTCATATTCTGAAGTTTGGTTGAGTCTGTTGATATTTCCATAACAATGGGTAGTGAGGTAAATTGGCTAATAAGCATCAACACATGCTTCAACTTGAGAATTAGAGAAATATTTATTTATTTGTTCATTAGAAAACTTAGACATGGAGCTAATGCAACTTATAAGAATCCTGTTAGAAAGTTCAGAGAGGTGTGTTTTGATGTCCTCACTTCTGGTAGTCATTGGCTCTTGACTGCAGAGAGTAAGGAAGATGACTTTGATGAAGATATGCAAGTTCCATTGCCAAGGCCACAAGGAATAATACTTTTTTTAAAGTCCAGAATGTCCAGATTATGTTTGGAGCTATAAGAAGGAGGGGGAGTACAACACAATCAAACTGGTAAGATTCTGTTAATATAGTCAATAAAAGTAGTTTTAGCTTTCCTACAGAGTTGATTTCTTAGTCTGGTCTACCTAGTGGGGTTGACATTGACTAAATATGAAAAGGGGCATCTATATACTTATAGCTGTACAATACAAGCACTGCACTTGGGCAAGAACTCAGTTGTGCAATGTGTGTGTGTGTGTGTGTGTGTGTGTCACAGCAAACCTCTATTTAAGAGGCTTTTGGAAATGGTGGCTGTTATCCTAAAAGGGTATACAGATTCCTAATGGAACAACTATATTATCTGAGATTTACTCTGTAGTAAAGTATGTGACCTTCATTATACTTTATACTCATTTTAATCTTTTATTTGCTTTCCAGATTTACCTCAGTGAAATGTTATTTAAGTTAGGCCTTAATAATTGAATGAAATGCTTAAAATTGAAATAATATTGGCCCGATGCTATGCTAAACCATTCTTCCTTATATTGACTATATGGACTTTTTTGAAGTGGCAGATTTTATATGCACCTGCATACACATACAATCCTACCTACCTACCTACAACCTACCTGCAATATGAAGATACAGAGCAGTTCTGTTCAGAATTTTTTTCCCTTATTTTGTATAGTGTGGCAGTTCTGAATGAGCATTAGTTGTGCAGAAGAAAGGAAGCATCTATGTACTGATCTCCTTTGACAGCTTGACATAGATAGTTTGAACCAGTGCAAATAAACCTGGAACACATATAATCATTGTACATATTTATTTATGTAGCAGCTCTTAGCTTTTATGAAGGCACTTGAAAAATACAAATCTTGGTATTACCACTCAAAGAAAATGCTGGTGGAAATAAGCAATGAATCTGCCCAACTCCTAATACTCTGTGCCACTGGGACAGGTAACTGTGGATAGAGGTGGCTCTCCAGTGCCACACTGACAGTTATGCATATCATATAGTGGGTCAGCCCAGAAAAAAATCAGGTGTCTTGGGGAACTAACAAAGCCTTTGATACCCTCTTTATCTATGCTTCAAACAACTCATTGTTGAGTAGCTATTCACATTCTATGACTTACTTCTTTTGCCTTCTAGAAGCTGACCACTGCTTTAGCCACATCACCAGCTTCTGGTCTTGCTGATATTTATCTGCTTACCTAGGAGTCCTACTACCACCCTTTCTTGGACTGTATTGTCTGCCTCTGGATATTTGGGCTTGCTATTATTCTTTACCTATGTCTGAGGCATTTTCACAAACTACTTTCTTGGTTTGGGCTCAAGTTTTGTTTATCTGCCTATTACCTTGGTAGTGGATCTTCTCTCTGTCCTTCAAAGCCATTGTCTTTATTTGCTACATTGTATACCTCCAACTCTTGCTGATTCATTTGCAGTAGAGGACACACAGATTAGGAATGTTTAATTCCTTCTGTGCAGCACTCTCTGAAGCCTTTTGTTCCCAAGGCATGAATCCCTTAGTCACCTAGATTCTCAGAACAATATGCTTCAAACAAGGTAGGACAGCCTTCCACAACCTGGATGCCAGGCAGATAAATGAACTTCAGTGCCAGAATTCCTCATCCAAGCATGTCCATTGCTAAGAATTTTGGGATTTGAAACTCATTCATCTAGAAAAGGTGTGCTAAGGTGATACCCAAGCCATGGCTGATGTCCTCAGTACAGAGTCTAGCAGTGTAGACCGTGGCAAGAAGGGTTACTTACAAACAGACAATGAATGGATGTCTTCCAGATCATATAGTGCTAATTTGACAGCCAAAACTGTTTTTTGCTGATTAAATTGATAAACTGCTTGGCAACTCTATGCATGACTTCACTGAACAATAGCATCTGGTAGCTTTCTTCCTAGGGAGCACTAACCCAATCTGTTGTTTTTGATCTTTGTTAAAAAAAAACTATTTTGGGGGGGTGGGGGGGCAAATTCCCTCAAGGTACCAAGCCACATAGTATTGAAATGCCTCTGAACAGGGATTAGTACAGATTGGCAAAAGTTCATTTCACTTTTATGAGCTCAGTTTTTAGACATAAGTTGTTCCATCCTACTTCTAGATAACCTTTTACAAACTTAGTAAGTTTCTTTTAGCAGCATTTTATACATAAGTTCTCATAACTATTCTTCAGTAAATATACTTTTGAATGCATTTTTCAAAATCATGAAACTGTATCACAAAATATGGAAAAGTGTAAAAATTAAAGACAATTCTATCCCCACCCCGAGTAACCAGGACTTTTCTGATCTCAAAAAGATGTGGTATCAGCTAATAATAATGTCCAGAACTTAACAGAGGATTTATCCTTTCCTTTAAATTCAAGTTTCAATGCCTCCAGAGATTCACTGCAGCAAGTTGTAAATTATGTATGAAATAAAAAAGAAATCTCCAGTAGATAATAATAAGGGGTGGGGGGAGGGGGCTGACTACCGACTGCTTTTTTTTCTTTTGAAGATTTATAATGTTATGAGTAAAATGAACCCCCTCAGAAATGGGATTTTTTTTTTTAATAAGTATATGGAAAAAAGACATAAAGGAAGTAATAACAAAAGAGTACTAGGCTAAATCATTTGCTATAATGGAATTATCAATAATAAACAGAAAATATGAATTGTAGTACTGTTTTACATTTAGGTTTTACTAACAGAAGAAATGTCTAAGCAAAGTTGATAAAATAAACTGGAGATACATGAATCACTATTTCATTATTTCTGAGCAATACCTCTGGAACATTATTTGAGAAGAAATACCAAAATACCAGAATTTCTAATCTATCACTATGAATGCATAAATACAGTATTTGCTGAAAGTGGGTGGTATAGGTCTTTATTATCACTTCTATTTAGTATTTATGTACAAGACCACCATTCCCCTGAAGACATTAAAAATATACATACGGAAAATGTCTCTTCCTTAAAGGAACTATGTCTACTCCCTTTCCCTCCTCGCCCCTGAAACATGTAGAATGTGTTAGCTATTTTTAACAGTTAATTTATTAACAGATGATTAATAGATGTTCATGATACAAAAACTTCTGACATGGACATTCGCTGGAATACTGGAAAAGCCTATATCACTGCAAATCAGGCAGGTAGGCATTCTATCTGCTTGATGAGGGACCTGAATAAATGCCTGTAATTTCCTGGCATGCAGAAGAGAGCTCTGCATCTTGCTCTGGTGACAAGTGGTGGTATCATGTCCCCAAGCATGTGCCCTCTCAGGTCATCTTAATAGGGTAAAAAAAATTATCCTGCTACAAGTCAGGAAATATAAGCATGAATGGATTAGTGTGGGCAAGGGAAGATGTGGGAGACAAGTCCCTTAGAAATAAGGGAAATTCAAATCAGGTTTAATCTACAGTTATGTTCTGAGGGAAGAAAACAATGTCCTGGGTATTTTTTCAGCGACTTTGTGTCGTGTGCCAAATAAAAGACTTCCTGGTACTGGGGAGGCATATTCTTTTTATAAGAATTTTATTGAGTTTAAACCAAAGATAAAAACTACCAAAAAAAAAAAAAAACCCTACCAAAAAAACCAACCTGAAAAAGTGAGAAACACAAGAAAAATAATTTTAAAGACTACTTCCAACTTTCAACAGCAAGAATATACAGCACTTTCCATAATCAATTTCTTACTCTATATCAAACCAAGATCACATTGTTTCTATAAATCTTTCCATTAGTACACATGAAAATCACTAAGTACAATTGCTCCTTCCCCTTCTATTAAATACACAGTGTGTGTGTGTGTGTGTATATATACACACATACACATACACATATACATATACATATACATACGTATATATATGGAGGACAGGAAGGCCTGGCGTGCTATGGTCCATGGGGCCACAAAGAGTTGGACACGACTTAACGACTGAACAACAACAACAGTATATATATAAATCTCTAAACCAGCTTCCCTCCCCACAAAACAACATTTATTTATTCATTTCCTTCCTAACACTATTTCATATATATCTATCCACTATAATAAAAAATCAAATTATAAAGACATATAAATTGTCTATTTTTATAATTAATAATACTACAACAATCTTAACCCTATTAAACCTAAAACCAAACAATTATTATTATACCTTATAGATACTTTATAAATCTTAAAAATCAAACTAACCTTTAAAAAACCAATAAATCTTAATCCAAATCATTAAAAAAGAAATGAAACCATAAAAACCTCATTGTGAATCCAATTAAACATTCTCAAATTTATTTTTACCCCACCTCAAAATATACCAAGGCATTTACTTATCTCCATTTAACATACAAGGCATTTTTCATACAAACAGAAACAGAAATCAAACAGCCCAACTGCCCCCCTTAAAAACTCAACAAAGTTTTGTTCTCAACAAAAACCTCCCACAGAACAGAAGCTCTTCTTTCTCATAACATTCCCTCAGAAAAGCAATGTTATTTGTGATTTGCTGTCACTTTAACCCCCTCATCACCAGAATATAATCTTTGTCTGGCATTTCAAAAAGGACTTCAATCTCACTGTCAGTAGAAACACCTCCATCTTGGATAGAATCTTCATGTTCTTCCAAAATGTCCCCAATCAGATGACACATTCTAAAGCAGATATTTTCCACAATATCCCGAATGTCTTGCAAAATAGCTTGACAGGAATCTGACAAGATCTGTTTGTAGGTCTACTTAAATTCACAGTGGAAATCTGAAATAATCTTCTTAAAATCCTCCATGTTTTAGGCAGTAGATTATGGCACCCCCTAGATACTTGACTAGCACAGATAGGAGCTAATGAGTTAATAGAGAAGTTCCAAATGAAATTGAGACAAGAGAAAGTATACTAACAAGCAGGTCCCAGGGAAAGTGAACAGAGAGCTGAAGATTCAAAATGGCAAAGCCAACGTGTAGGGAAATATTCAATCCTTCAAATTCAGTACAAAAATAATAGCAGGGAGGCAGTTATTTATTCTCAGTCCTCCTTAATCTTTAAACGGGAAAACAAGCCAAAACTTAAAAAGATTTTAAAAAATTTAATCCAGAAATAATGATAAGCACCAAGAGAGTCTGCTTCTTCTTGATGTAGAAAGCCTCTCTTGGGGCACATAAACTTAAAAAAAATATAAATTGGGTGATTTAGAAATGGGGTGGCTCAACCTAATGTCCCTTTAAGGCTACAGTGTGGCTTGGAAATGGTAACATCTCTGCTTCCCATCATCTCTTACTGGATCATCACAAATGCAGTCTGCGATTCTCTGGCTGCAAGACGCCATACTGGAGGGCAAATGAAATGATTCCGAGCTTCTTCTTTATTCATGAAAAAGCTCTGGGCTTCATGAAAAAGCCTGCCTGAGCCCAAAAAAAGAGCCTTCGCTGTCAGTTTTGTCCACAGAGATCACAGACAGCTGATGAGTTGGCCATGTTCCGACAGGAAGTCCTGTGGTGGGGGGGCATATTCTGAAGAAATACCCATCAATGGAAAGTCAAGGAAAACAGCTTGAGGACCACAAATATAAATCACCAAAACAGCCTTAGAAAAATCCAGGATTATAAAAAGAGGACAACTCTACAACAGTTATAGTTCTCAGTGTATTTCAAAGAAACTATCAAGAAGAGTATATATTGATTCTTGATTTTAAATTGCTTGGGATTAATTTACTATTACAGCTTAAGTGAGTTGTAGTAGAAAATTTCTCTCAAGTTGTTTTTATCAAGAGATGTTAAACATTCCCTTGATAAAGTATTTCCTCAAAACATTGTATTGAATCCTGTAGATTAGAACAGCTTTATCTATTACTGCATTAAAAAAAAAGACAGTGTACCAGGTAAACCATTATCCCTCAAACCCATCAATTGATCAGACAGGAGTGGACACTCTTCTTGTTTTAGGAAAGTAGTGTGATTTTTGTAGAATTTCCACTATCAAATTTATCAGACCAATCTTTGTATAGGATAAGAAATAGTGTTAACTAGAGATGTTACCACTCATGAGTGGTTCTGCAGAGATAACAAGTAATATGTCAAGTACAGATAACATTTCCATTTTCAGTACTGCTTTATTTTTTGACTTCATACTCACAACTTTGCAGATCTAGTGATCAGTGTGTTTGATCAATAATCATGGATACTACAACCTAACTTTAGCTGTAATATACTGTAGATTGTCCTAATGCCACCAAAATGGCACTTGCACTCTCTCTTAAATGAAAGTAAAATAAAAAAGTAGTTTAAAATTCACGAGAGTTTTGTAAAATCTTATGAGATTTTGGATGATGTCACCAAAATCTCACAAAACTTTATAATTCTTTGAAATACTTAGTAATTTGAGGGGTACAACCGTAGTCATGAAACATTGCAAATTCCTATTTACACTGAAGTGTTGTTGATTTGCTGATATCATCTAGCTCTATTTTATCTTCTCAGATTCATGTGCATTTAAGGAGGACTTAAATTAACATCTACAACTAGTAATGAACTGCAGAAGATCCAATACATTGTAGCAGATAAGATCAGGGGTGTACCATTAATAGGTGATTCTTATGAGCAAAAGTGTTGCTTAACCTGCTGTAAATTAGGTTTTGGTCCTACCCACTCAAAGGACAGCCTCTGTACTGTATTTAGGGGTGCAAATAGACCCAACATTATCCTTAGAGGCCCAGGTAACACCTGTAGAACATAATATTTTTTATCATTTGGTGCATCAACTGTGATCTCTTCTGCAAAAAGAGCAATACTATCTATTATCTGGAAATCTAAACTGATGATTGCCATGTTTTGTGCATTAAGTTGCCTTAGATGACCTATTGGTAACTTCTATTTATTCAAAATATAGCTACAAGGTTACTGATATAGCCTTGGTTGCTAATAGAGCCTGGTGCTATGGGTATGAATAATGGGTATGAATTCTTAAGTAGCAACATAGCTGCCAGCTCATTTTTAGGCATAATTCAAAGCATTACCTATAAAGGCCTAAATGATGTGGAATTCATCTATCCAAATAACTATTTGTATGACATACTGTCTCTGCTTGAACCATTTGTTTGAGACTTGTCCCAATTATTATAATCCAAATTAAAAAAATGTCCAAATGCAATGTACCTGGCACATAGACAACTCTGGCCACAATATTCTTAATGTGGAAGAAAATGTAGATAATACTACAATTGTCTACATTCAGCCAATTAATAACAATTTAATTATTGTTTGACTTCCTATTTCTCTTTTAGTTCCACTCCACTGCCCCCACCCCATAAAAGGTAAAGGTAAAGGTTTCCCTTGACGTAAAGTCCAGTCGAGTCCGACTCTAGGGGGCGGTGCTCATCTCCGTTTCTAAGCCTTAGAGCCGGCGTTGTCCATAGGACACTTCCGGGTCATGTGGCCAGCATGACGACTCAGAACGCCGTTACCTTCCCGCCGAAGCGGTACCTATTGATCTACTCACATTTGCATGTTTTCGAACTGCTAGGTGAGCAGGAGCTGGGACTAGCAACGGGAGCTCACCCCGTCGCGCGGATTCGAACCGCCGACCTTCCGTTCGACAGCTCAGCGGTTTAACCCACAGCGCCACCGCGTCCCCACCCCATACTGCATATTATATTCTACTTACAAATAAGTACCATTGGTTTGGTGCTTTCTGCTTTGAATTTCTTTTTACTTATTTGCTGTTCTTGTTTTATGATGGCCATCAACCTAAACAACATTTAGTTAGATGGATTCATATGGTGCCTTCCTTCGTTTCTTCCTATAGCAATCCCAGTTAGACATTTGTGATTTTCAGCTTTGCAAAGTATATGTAACAAAAGGTAAACAGTTTCTTTTTCTCTTAATGCAGTACAACTTCCTTTGCTTCCTTACACTCCCACTTCTGTTTCTCTTTTGACAGAATTATTGTTATGTAGTTTGCAGGCCTGGGGTAGAGACGGTGAGATATAAATTCATTTGCTAGCTGCATTAAATGAGATGGGGTAATTGCACAATGGCAGGGTAAATCATAAAACAGAAATGTGCATTCATGACTGAAAACTGATAAGGGAAACAGAAAAACATCCACCAATTTATTTATTTATTTATTAATCAGATGTATATGGCTGCCTATCTTGCAGATAGTGACTCAGGGCGGCATACAATAATCAAATAAAAACAACACAAATGTAAAACAAGAATTATAAAAAAATATTTTAAAAATCAGTATAAAAGATTAATTATTAAAATTAAAATATACAAACCCCAGGCAGAGAGAAAATGAGTATATCCACCTCAGTAGTGGAGCCATCTACAGTACACATGTCTCCAGTTCCCTGGGACCCCCAGGCCTGGTGACATAACCAGGTCTTGAGGGACTTCTGGAATATCAAGAAGGATGGAGCTAACCTAACTTCAGAGGGGAGAATGTTCCATAAGGTGGGCGCCATGGCAGAGAAGGCCTGTGTCATGCGCTGCCTACCACTGAGTGAAACACAGACACTGATTCAGGGAAGAGCAGGTTCAGGTTTATTTCAGCGTAGTGCTAGATGAGAAAAAAGCTGAGAGTGAAGGGAGCGCGCCGGTGCGGGGTTTAAATAGCCCGCGCCGGTCAGCGCCCCCCCCACTTTGGGTTGCGTCATCCCCCCCTAGTCCTGCATGCTTCCGTGCCGGTAGGTGAAGGGTTGCAGGGCCCCTGCTGGTGCCCCGGGCTTCGCCCATAATAGGTTTCTTTCTCCGGCCGGTGATTGCTGTCAGCTGGGCGATCTCCGTTGCGCTTTGCTGACAGCTTCAAGTGTGCCTCGTGATCCGCCCTGTCTTTGTCTTTCCTTCTTCCTCTTTTGTGTCCTGATGGCTGGGTCATCCAGCCGGGGTCATTCCCTTCTCCTCGAGGTCTGTGTCTGTTGTTGTGCGTGCTTTGCTTATCTTAAATCCCTTCCTCTGCTTCCTAGGTATTGTCATGTGTGCCGTTGTGCTGATGCCTTCAGCTCAACGGTACTCATGACAGCCTGCCACCTGGGACCCACCAGAAGTAGGTCCCTGGCAGATGGTACCTGCAGCATGACTTGTCTGCCAGATCTAACAGGGCAGGCTGATGTAACAGGGGAGAGGCTGATGTAATAGGGGAGAGGCAGTCCCTCAAATAACCTGTTCCCATGCAATGAAGGGTTTTAAAGGTTAAAACCAGCACCTTGAACTGGACCCAGAAGTAAACTGGCAGCCAATGCAGCTTGTGGAGCAGAAGTGTGATATGTGCTGTTCTGGGAGCACACATAACTGCCCATAATTTCATAAATTATGAAAGTTATAGGAAGAGACTCCCACTTCCTTTGCTCTATATCTTTATTTTTCAATTATAAAATATGACAGTTGATTACAATGTTATCTAATGGCTCCTTATCATCAACCTTGGAATTTGAAGGGAATAAAATATATTTTGTCTCCTTGTTCTTTACTTGCAAAGATAAAATATGTTTTATTTCCTTTATAGAAGATCATTCAAAGAGAGGATAATTATGCCAAATGGTTTTGTAAATCCCAAAAGAGAAAAATGTGCATGTGATGAATTTAAATATGTTTTCGCATTTATTGAGAGATACTGAATTTTTCACTTCATTGTTTATTAGCAAGGTTGGTTAAAGTTATCCAACTGGCCTAATGAAACATTTATTTGACTTCCATTAGGAGAAAAAAAGGGTAATTTGTATCTTTAAATCTTTAAAAGAGTAATTTGTATTTTTAAAGAATATTGAACAAGGAAGATACTCTATATCAATTCAGAAAGAAAGTACTACCTGAATGAATGAATGAATGAATGAATGAATGAATGAATGAATATATATATATATATATATATATATATATATATATATATATATTTGCTCTGATTTTAAAAAGTAGCAATTATATGCAAGCACTTTGAAAATATAGAGACAATGCTATTGTTTTAATGCCATTTTTATTAGGTTACTCCAATGACAACCTGAATATAAACTGTACTGTTTTTGACTTAATTTTCATAACCACCTTGAAATGGACATCATGTTTCTTTTTTATGCTATTGTCATGGCCCAGTAGAAAGGAGAGTAGAACAGAGGTTCTATTTGGTTATTTGCCAAGCAACAGAGTAAACATTCCGATCAGTGACTGTTGGCTGCAGTCTATATAAGAGGTTGGACTACCTCTGTTCTCTTTGCTGGAAACAACATCTAGCTCAGATGTGATCCTTGTGTAGGAATTTCACTCTTGAACCCTAAACCCTTGGATTGGCTGCCAGTCTTGGCTCTTGAACCTTGAACCAACTTTAGACTTCTCAGGCAAGCCTTTGCTTTGTTTGACATTCCTGAGTACATTGCTAACTCTGTTACCTGAAAATGAAACTGATAATCTTCAAAGAAACTGTGTGTGTGCAAGGCTGAAACCTGAAGTAGGACAGCTATGGCCTTCATTTTATTGTACCACATTGCTTATAGTACAAAAATTATACTCTTGCTGGAGGCTGAGTTCTGAACCCATAGTTTGGAGTTCTTCAGTAGCTTAATCTATATTCTTCAATTGGAAGAATGCTCTACCTTCATAATAAGCTGTCACTAAGAAGTGTTGAATGAGTTCTAGAATCCAGGATGAGAATGAATAAAAAATAGATACAGGTAGTACCCATGCCCTCTCAGGACATTCCATTAGTGTGTGAAGATGAATCTGAAACAAAGGAAAAAAGCAACCCACCACTAAAAGTAAAAAGTCCAATAAAAAGGAATTCCCCGCCATTGCTAACATAATCTCTGGGGGGAGATGGGCGGTGGCAAAATTTGATGAATAAATAAATAAGAGATTCTTCCAGAAAAAGTAACAATCTTTAACTTTTGAGTTTGGTAGCTTGCAATCCACAGGACTAAGATGACAAGGACATTCAAGTTAGCAGGACAGAGTGGGTTAAAGGTATCTGGCAGATCAGTAGTAGTATATGCAAAGACAGCATAAGTGTTATGCTTGGGTTCAGAGGTTGACAAGATACTAGATTAGATTTCTCCAGCAAAGGATAAATTGGTATACAACATAAATAAGAATGAATGCTATATCCAGAAGTTGTTCCAGACTATAAACCTGTGAGTTTGCAAGAAATGTAACCTATTCATTATACACAGAATTCCTAATCTAGGATCATAAGCTCAGATACCCTTAGTATCCAATGATTTCATCAAAATGATGAAATGAGTGATATGATGGCATAACACAAGTTCCACCCCTTTTGTGCATGAATAGAATGTCACAACACAAATACAAAAAAGGCAGAGTTTTTGTCGTGACAGTGCAATGGTCATTTTGTAATTTTTCCTCACTTGCCCCCTTTAGACTCTGCCATTTCGTTAGCAGTAAATTTCAAGCCGTTTAAACTCAGCCAGTCTCCAGATTTAGTTTAGAACTTTTATAAACTTCCCTGGACCAGAATCTGGATATAAGGAAAAAAGATCTAGGTGTCATTTGCAAACTAAAGATACTGTAGTTAAGAATATTGGATGTTTTCTTCAAGCAGTTTCCAATAGTTATGATAAAACACAGAATAGGAATGTGATACAGACACACATACACTTACTCACACACACACATATAAACTCTGAGGCTGGTTTACAGGCCATACAGCTTAGTTTTGGCTTAGCAGATTGTGAACCCAGTGTGGTTTGTAAACCAAGATGTACAGTATGCTTTGCATGTTGTATGGATCCAGCCACTTGTGGTTTATTTAAACCATGGTTAACCCAATTATGCTTGGCACAATGTGGAAGCTAAACACAAATTCACCTACTATATAAATGTATTTATTTAAATATATGCATAGTCTGCAACACGTGGCTAGAAATAGTGTTTTAATAATGTTTACTACTTTTTAAAAGAGAAAGTTAATCTTATTTATAAAATGTATTTATAGGATTTTCTATAATAGTAGTCAAGTAATTTAAAATTTTAACTTGGCATTAAAATATATATGCACTATACATCAATTTCTTACACATGATTATGCATTGCCATAAAATCCAAATAAATACATTACAAAGTAAAATGTGTGTGGATAAAGTAAAAGTTAAGTACGAAGTATAGTTATTCAGTCTAAAGTTGCTTAATCGTCACTTATTTCAAGTAGTTTATTACTGCACACAATTGCCTTTTACCATTATCTCAATTGGAATTTATAGCAAATTTTACAGGCTCTTAACCCTCTGATTTATTTTAATGTGCAAGCCGCTTTCCAAATTTCCCAAAGTCTGCGGACTTACAGTATTAAATACCCAACTCATGCAAATGGACTTTAATGAAAACCATTTTCTGACTTCTTGTTCTTCAGCCTGTAAACCAATATATGAACCAAAAGGTCATCTAACATTTCCATGAACACCACAAAACAGATTCCTGCTGTTCCAAATATCCTGGCCTCTTTCTATTCAAATAATGGTATTCTAAATACAAAGCAGGGGTGCCTGGATTGTATACCATTTGCATACATGGTCCTGAATCACATTTATTTATATCAAAGTTTAATTTGTCAAAATGACAAACTGTATAGTGTATTGTAAGCAAGGCTACAGCTGTAAATACATTTGCATTTCTAATCCTGCTTGCTTATTTATTGCACTGTTTGATCTTTCCTCCAATAAACTAAAGACAGGAAACACTTGGTTATCACAACCACAACCACCCTACTATGACTACTGAGGGTGACTTGTTTTTTTAATCCATTCAATCATGTCCAATTCTCAGAGACTGCCTGGACAAGTCCTTGCAGTTTTCTTGGCAAGATTTTCAGAAGTGGTTTGCCATTGCTTGCTTCCTCGGGTTGAGAGAGAGTGACTGGCCCAAGGTCACCCAGCTGGCTTTGTGCCTAAGGTGGGACTAGAGCTCACAGTCTCCCAGTTTCTAGCCTGATGCCTTAACCATACACCAAACTGGCTCTCGAGAGTAACTTAAGACTACCCTAATTTTTACAGTTTAGGGAATTTGAAGCCTCTTTGGAGACAGGAGAATGGCAGACAGAGTAATAGAAAAGGTTACATTTTCCATCTACCTACTTGTGTCTCCCTTTGGCAAACCAATTAAACAACTCAGACTTCTTTAATGACTACATTCCAGCAGCCACACTGTTTTCTTTAGCTGTTCTTAGATACACAAAATCTACCATGCAGCTAGGAAAAACAGTCATTTACATAGAACTGGAAAAGAAAGATCCTTAATCGATCTGAAGACATACATCATGAGGGGAACTGACAAAGAAAAAAGATCTAGCAATGCTACTTTACTTGTTTGGTCAAGAAACATACACTTTTGTTATCTATCCTGGAAAAAACACTGCTATTTTTGTAATGTCTTCATATACAGTTTCGATGCTCAGCAATACTGTATTTCAGGACATAATTGGTTTCAGAAAAGGTTTTAAGCATTTCTTTTCATAGGGTGAGTGATGCATGGGGCAAGCTCCTGTCATTTCACTGCTCACAAAGATACTGTATATATCACCAGATCAAACAAAGAAAGCAATATTGTTTCTTTATGCATTTTCCATTTGAAAATTGATTGAGAAACATTCTTTGGCTATTTTGCCTAGAGTGGCCTTAAAAATTACTTTGATGAGTTATAAACTTCCAGCAGTTATAAGCCATCTATCCGTTTAGCAAGCATTAAGTTATATAAAAGGTAGAGAGAAAATCAGAACTGTGACACAATATACTGTACCACTATATAATTTGCTGCTATGATGGCAAGCTTTTGGATGTAACATCCCTGTAATAGCATAGATTAATTTCAATCATTTCAATGAAAGCTTTCTTTTTCAGTTATTTTTCAGTCCAGTTTCAAAGTGCACCTCAGAGAACCATTTCATATCTCTTCTTACATGGTGTGGTGATATGCACTCCTGGAAGCAACCATATTACTTGGCAACACATATTAATCAAGATTTATACTGCCTTATGCTGCAAACTATTTTGCTTAGTATAAAGAATGATTATTCATGCAACAGTTATGAATGCTAATAGCAGAAATACATGATAGAACTGTTACACAGGTTTTGCTAGCCCATGTTAGTCTACCATACAAAAAAGAAAAAGAAAATCCGAGCTCAGATTAAAACAGCTCCACTCAGAACAGGCCATCACAATGTTTTGAGCATCCATGAAACTAAATGTTCAAGTTCTGAGTATTTTCAAAGTAAATCCCTTGTTTCCCCATCCTAAAGCCATAAAAATAGAAGGCTGTTACTCCATGCAGAATGTTACTTACCTCTCAATATACAGAAAAAATAGCAATGGGGATTATTTAAAAAAAGATTTTAAATCCCACAAATAACAGTGAAAACAATAGTTAAGTTTTCACATTTGGCATAATAAGGTAAGAATGGAGTGGACGGTTTGGAGATGTTTAAACAGATTGTGCACTGGTTTGGTCAGAACTAAAGATTATATGGAAAAATGGGGGTTTCTCCCTGAGGGCAAGGATATTTGCTGCAAATGCAGCAATATTCAAACAACTATCCATCTTTCACAGTGCCCTTTGGGACCGACATGCACGCAGAGTGACTTATAGATCGGAAACACCTCTGCCATCAATGTGGCCTGGCATCGGGCTAGAGTTATATAAATTTTATATTTTTATTAAATGTTTTTAATGTTTTTAATTTTAATTAATACTTTCCCCCTTTCTGTTTCCTGCACTTCTGACATGAAACAAGATGAGATAAGAAGAGGTCTCTAGATCAGGCCAAGACCCACCTGAATTCAATATTTTGTTTCTCACAATGGCCAACCAGATGCCTCTGCAGTACTCACAAGGAGGAGATAACAGAGATTCCCACTCCCACCATCTTTCCTTTGTAGCTGGCATATGGAGGCATGTTTCCCTCAACCCAAAGGTAACAACAGCTCTTGAGAGCCCTGTCCTCAATGAATGTATCAGATCCCCTTTTAAAGCCATCCATGCTGGTGGCTATCATCATGTTCTGTGGAAATCAATTCCATAAGTTATTTATGTGCTACTGTATATTGTATAAAGAAGCACTTTGTTCTATATTCATTGTTATTCAGCTTTAAGGGATTACTAGTAGTCCTAGTCTTTTGAAAGAAGGGGAAAAAAACCCCACCTTCCTGTACTATTCTCCATGTTATACACTTTTTCTAGCTCTATTATATCCTTCCTCTAATATGGCATCCAGAAATGTATACAATATTCCAAATGCAGATATACCATTGACTTGTATAAGAATGTTACAGTGTTAGCAGTTTTATTCTCAGTCCCTTTCTTAATGATCCTTAATACAAAATTTGCCTATTTCTCAGCTGGTGCACTCTGACAACTTCATTGCATTATCTGCTATGATCTTAAAATCTTTTACCTGGTTAGTTACGGACAGCTCAGATTCCAGGCATGTGTTATGAATATAGGTGGTTTGCCAAAGTATGCACCATTTTGTAGTTATTTAAATTGCCATTGTATCTGCCATTTGGTTGACCATTTACCCAGTAAGGAGACCTTCACAATTACTTTTGGCTTTCATCACCTAAGTAGTTTTGGTATCACCCACAAAACTGACCAGCTCACTACTTACCCCCATGTCAAGAATATTTATGAGCAAGTTAAAAGCTTGATAATCAACACAGATCTTGAGGACTCCATTTCATATTTCTATCCAAAGAGAAAATCAGGAATCTGCCTGAAAAATAAAAGTGTAAAACAACACCCCATGAGAAGAGAACTTTAACTTCCTTACAGTAAATAATTTAAGAACAGCAACAAATTTACCTACCAGTCAATAGGCAGCAGTCTTTTTTTTTATGTCCAGCTAGTTCTTAATATGCTCACATCTCCGAACATGTGCTTAATTGTCTGTCCCCCAACCCACCCTCCATGCCTAAACTTGCTCCAGCTGATGGCAGCAAAGATAAAACCTGTCCCTGCAGTTTTATTGGCAAATGTGCTTTCCAATTTTCCATGGCTAAAGTTTTTTTTTTTAAGTGAATCAGAAGTGTTGGCACACTCAAAATGTGGAATTAAATGCCCTGTTTTGTGCACAGATCAAAACAAAACTCTAGGTTTTGTTCTGAGGCCAGAATACTTGAAATTAAACATTTCAAGCTTGGAATACTTTACAGAACCTTATAGTATAGGGAGTAAATGTAAAGATAACCTGCTGAATGCTTCTCCCAATTATTTTTAAAGCCTGCTTTTTAATCTCATGGGAGAAAGAGATGTCAGGGAAAAATATTGGGGTAGAATATTTTCCCCTAACCCACATTTGTGTGTGTGTGTGTGTGTGTGTGTGTGAGTGTACAGTTACAGTGCTTTTCGACATCCTATCCAATACTTTGCCATATAACTATTCTAGTGGATATGCTGTAAGCTATATAGCAACATTATGTTTTGCTTCATTCTCCCAGAGCAGGGTTTCTCCACCTCAGCAACTTTAAGATGTGTGAACTTCAACTCCCAGAACTCCCCAGCTAGCCCATGAAATTTAATAATGTGATTTTAGGTTTGGTGTGCTAAATTAAACTGCAATAAGGAACTTCAGCAATGCTTATTTATTTATTTTATTTATTTATTATTCCAATTTCTATCACTGCCCATCTCCCCTGAAAATGTATTTCTATTATATATTTGTGTGATATATCTTTGAATCATTGGATTTTAGAGTATTTATGTGAAGTTGCAATACACAGAGCTTCAAACTCTTGACAGACAACTGAGAAATCAACTGAAATGGCAAACAATAACATTGCACTTCATTTGGAGCATCAAAAATGCACCAATACTGAGAATTTGGCAATATTCAAACATTAAAAATGATTGTATTAATTTGGTTATGGGGAAGTGATATATCAAATATTTTCCCTAATTGGTTGGCAGCCCTCTACACATGAGCAAGTGTTTCCATGGAAGCAGCCTTGACATTAGAAAGATCCTACTAAAACCTCAGCCAGTTGGTAACAGTTTAAATTAGCCAATATTCCTATTAGTGTGTTTCAGACAGGCTGTTTGAAGATTAGATTTTCATCATAACTCTTTATACTGCCAGAACTGAACCACTGAACCAGCTTATCCATTGAAGAGTTGGTGATCTTTGGCTGCCACATTAACACTTCTAATTGGCATATAAGACAATTTTCTGGTGTTCAGAGAACATGGCACAGAAAAGGCTTCAACTCTAAGCAAGATGTGACCTTTAGCTGATTATGAGAGTATTAATGTGTCAGCTAAAGGTCGCAGCTTGCTAGCAGCAAATGTAATTAACTACAGAATTGTCAAAATATAACAGTTTTTAGCACAATGTGATAATTCTTGAAAAACAAGATGTAACTAGTACTTAGCTTAACAAGAGCCTTGCTTCAGAATTATTTCTTAAGAATGATCCATGCTTTGTAGTGGGATAATAGTGATAAAAAATACATGTAACTAATTCCATGACCTTTAATGGACTTATGATTCTATTGTTTTCTTCCTAAATATTGTGGTGTATCTCTGTTGTTGTTCAAACAGCATGCCACCTGCATATATTTTGAGTTCCATAAACTGTTTGAACTATGATAGAGCAACACACAGTTTTCATACATAGACACAGAGCTTCTGTAAAGGAAAATTATTTTCAGGAAACTATTTTGTAAACTACTTCATGACCTCAAAGGTTCCAAAGTAATATTTCCTTACTTAAAGGTATGCTTCTAGCAGTGTTGGGCTATCTGAAAAATTGAAAATTTTCCCCTGGTACTTCCAGGATTGACCAAATGATCTCATCACCATTCCATGTGTGGTCTCATGGCTATTCCAGGGAGTGCTGGGAAAGAAACCCTATGCTTCCAAAGAACACAGTACTGCTGTAAGCAAGTATTTCAAGGAAAGAGCCCTTCAACTCCTATTAAAATATAAGTTTACCAAAGATCATGGGGTACATCCAACATTATGAGAGACACTGCCATTTCTCTCTCCTGCCTATTTCACCCCTGTAATAAAAGTCCTGAATCTCTCTGGAGGGTCCTCCAACCCTCTCAGTTATTGCAGGCGAGGAGGCATTTATTCTGCTAATGGACACTCTTTGGCCAACAGAATGACAGTTGGATCCAGTGGTTGCATTCTTCTCTTTTTAGCTGACTCAGTGCTGCATTTGGTCAAGTAACCCTCTTTTACACATGCGTCACTAAAGACAATGTAGTACAAATGCCCTATTTGGTTATAATCGGACAACTAAACTCTGAAACATGGTTTGTATTATTTCAAGTTTTGCAAAGGATTGTGAATGTGCACTGGAGTTTCCCTTCTTTTTTTCTGATCAACAGAATTCAGAATTTTGCTTTAAACTGAAATTCAATGACTCCATTGAATTTCAAAAGTATTTGACAGAATCAGAGGAAGCTGGAAATCATGTTTGCGACAGCATACTCTCTCCCATGTATAGATGGTTGAATGCACTTGCCTAGATAAAGATATATGGAAGCAAATGATAAGATAGAGTTAATTTCTTCATATTGTTTTGTTTTCCTTTTAATGAATGCAAGAATCAGTGTTCTGCAGAGCTGTAAATTTTGTGGTCAATTCAGCTTTTTTATTTATATAAACAATTTATAGTATGATAGATTGGGAATCCCCAAAACCCAATTTATTGCTCCATGGTGGGGGGAATGCTTTTCAGTTTTTCATTTTTCACAAAATCCTTTAGCAAGTTTCCCCTTTGGAAAATGATATTGCCATCTGCAGTCACTATGCTATAGATTTGCACTTGATAAGTAATTGCACAAATCATTTAAATAAATTCAGATGAAAATAGAATCCCATATCCCTTTCTCTTGAGCACTTTTGCCTTCAGGAATGGTTGCATATTGACAAGAAGCTGAAAATGTTCTTGATTACAGTGCATGACAGCTGAATTGCACCAAGAATGCTGTTTTCAGAGGGCTTTTCTGATTTTTAAAAAATCTGCTTTCTCTTTAAGATCAGTTATCAGTGATGTGAGTCAGACATTCAGATCATAAAATCACAGATGTAATTGACTCTACCCTAAACCTCAGTGCTTTACCTCATTGGTTATCTCTCATTCCTAGTGCCTCTTTCCTTAACTTTCCTCTAATTTTTCTCCTTCTTTTTTCCTTGATTAACTTATTTTCCCATCTTGTAACTGAATTTCTAAACTGACTTTCCATTGTTACTCAGGAAACTTCTACATGGCACAGTTTTCATTCCATTTCTACATTTAGCCCCTCACTAAGCAGCCTGAAGGCAAGCTTCAGTAATCTTCATTTCTGACAGCTGAGAAACACCGAGAACAAGTAGGGAATAACAGATGCAATCAGTCCTCCTCCTGCTGTATAACACAAGCATATTTAATATGAAGCTTAAATAGTGCATCCTCCCTGAGCTGCCACAACTCCTGAAGTAACAACCCTACCACTCCCAATCTACACAAAAGGAAAAAAATAAATTGCTAGCCCCTACCCCAGGTTTTCAGTTCCGGTCATTTGCATTTGTCTTCTCTGGTTGCACATAGACCAGCATGGAGTCAGACAAATGCTGACTCAGCTCTCATAATGAGCCAGCGGACAGATCTATAGCCTCACCAGGAGTAACAGAAGAAGGTGTGGTGAGATCTTCTCTCTATCCATTCTCCTTTCAGGCTTCCTCGCTGTTAATGATTACTCCATGCAGTTTTCTCAGCAAGCAAGCACAGAATTATTGTTAGATGTGGTCTTGCTTTCTTGTCACAAAAAGCAAAGAAGAGGGATCATGCTTTTTAAAAAAAACTATCGTCATGGTTAAACTCATAATCAAATACTGTACACCTCTGAGTGCCAGATTCTGTGGTTTTCGGCCCTATTTGTGAACATGTAGAGCATCTAACTGACTACTGTTAGAAACTGGACATTTAAAAAAATATTAAGCATTGCCTATTCACAAAGCACAAATGATTCTCTGTCTTCAGCACAAAATGTAGTTCATGGAACTTTCAGAATGGATCAGAAGGGTGTCATTATTTAAATCAGGGATCAGCAATATCTTCAGGATGCAAGCACCATTTACATGATCTCAAGTGATGGCTTGTACAATGCATCCTGATCACTGAAATATTGCAAATTTTCTGCATTCTTATGCAAGATGAGAATGCCTCTGAACTTACCAGAGGCAAGAACAATAACATTTATATGAGTTCAGTGGTTTCAAAATTTGGGCTGTGCATGTCTTTTCAATCTTCTTCTTAAAAAGTTATGTCTAATTAAAAGAACAAAGTATCTTAACAAGCCATTTCTGGGATAGAGGAATGACATGTTTGCAGTTCTTTGCTGGATTATAAATAACATTTTCGCACTGAGGTGTATGTGGCAGTGGTTTTAAATGTTTCAGGTTCTCTTAGCTTGCATCTTGGAAATGAAGCAGAGGAGCAAAGCATCTTTGAACATCAGGCCATATGAAGCAATATCCCTTGCCCTGTGAACATACCTGGGAGCAGCTAAATGAAGAGTAGCATTGGAGTAATGATCTCTGCCTGCTTCTAGAATTGCAAAATCAATGGGAATTATTTGCTGACATATTCCAGTCATTTTACTGAGCAACTTAAGTAGCAAGGATAGACATCAAAGTATTGATCAGCCAATTAGTCATAACATGTAATTACATCCTTGAGATCTTGAGGAAAATGTAGTTCACTTAATTACTCTCCAGCCTTGAGTACTGCCATCTACTTTGGTTCAGAGATCCTTCCCTTCTGCATTTAATCTAGAGAATTGCTTAAAGTGGGGAGATAGAAACAAACACATTAAAACTGAGCTTACATGAGATATGTCAGACAGCAGGCAGCAAAGCAGATGATGGTTTGCTTGTGTTGCACTGAAAGGGGATGTCAGATGTTATTTTCAGACAGTTGCCTATCTACTACTTTTGTAGATGCCATCCCCAAAGAGGGTTGTTTCCCCCTTCTCACCAGTTGTGATAAGAAGGGTGTAAACTGCTTAATTTTGTATTGTTGTGCTACTGGATACATAAGCTCAAGTTGTTCCAAATTGAAAAGGCAGCCCTGGTCAATTGTTATCCATACAACAATTCTTACTAAAGCCAAGCATCTCTATCAGTTGTTTTCACAGGCCTGATCTGTGAAAGGTGATGCAACCCTGAAAGGCCCATAGAAGAGCCATACAGTGTCCTCCTATGCAACCTGGGAATATTCTGTTTCTTGAAGCTTTTGAAAAAATGCTTCTAAAGTTATCATTTTGGAATTTAAGTGATAAGGGATATCCTTTTCATTACGGAAATCTGCTTGTTATTTAGCTAAATTGTTGGAGAGAAGTATCCATTTCTAGGCCTCTTCCCTTTGACCTATTTATCTTTTTCTTAGACTATGTGATTCCACTCTTCCTCAAGCCTAGGATTCTCAATTTTTTGGGGCTTAGCTCATCCATGCACTTTTCCTGTGTTCCCAACTTTAGGATAATTTCCTTCAGAAAACTGAAAGAAACCATACCAAAAGCTTTCTCAGTGTCCAAACAGAAAATGTCAGCTGAATTCAGTCTATGTTTACATCGCTCAAAGAAGGTGATATTTCAGATCCTTGATAGCTCTGTATAAGTATTGCATGAGTTAATACACAATATTCAGGAGAAGGAACTGTAATCTGTAGGGCAAGGTAGTTGTTAAAATTCCTGGCATCCATATTTATCAATGAAATATGTCTATAATTGGAACATAAATTAGGCTGTTTACAAGATTTGATAGGGACTGTAAGATTTGCCTCATCAAAGTGAGGTAGGACTTTTGGAAAAAGCTTCAAAGTATGCACTGCAGGAGAAGATGCTCCTCAACCCTCTCTCTCCACACTGGCCAAAGCTTTTCAAGGTTGGGCAGCTTTAGAATTGCCTCCAATGTATAATGGAGCTGTGCCACCTGGATAACCTTTGGGACATACCAAGGGGGCTTCTAGCTGGGCATCAGTGGTATGTGTTGCAGAACCAGGCTGTGGCATGCAGAAAACTAATAAAAGAGCTAACAAATTGTTGGGAACAGCCTCACCCACACTGACTAAAACAGAGGAAAGCAACATGGTAACCTCCAGGTATTTGGGGCTACGGTTTCCATAACCTGTTGCCATTTGCTTGGAGCCAGTGCTAGATTTAGAGATGGTGAGGCCCTAAGCTATATAAAGCTTGGGGGACCCTTGTTAAAAAGTTATGCCAGAAGGACTCACAAAGGTGTGTACCAAAACAAGACCTTGGGTCACCACAAAAGAATTGAAAACATATATATGCCTTTTAATTATTCAATAGCAAGGTATTTAAAGTGAAAAATACAAATTTTCAAATGAATGCATTTACTGATTACATATTTATCATTTGGCTGGCTTGATCTCTCTCATAGATTATAAGATCTCGCAGAGATTACAGTACATAACCTGTCTCATAGATTATTTGTTGTTTATTCGTTTAGTCGCTTCCGACTCTTCGTGACTTCATGGACCAGCCCACGCCAGAGCTTCCTGTCGGTCGTCAACACCCCCAGCTCCCTCAGGGACGAGTCCGTCACCTCTAGAATATCATCCATCCACCTTGCCCTTGGTCGGCCCCTCTTCCTTTTGCCCTCCACTCTCCCGAGCATCAGCATCTTCTCCAGGGTGTCCTGTCTTCTCATTATGTGGCCAAAGTATTTCAGTTTGGCCTTTAATATCATTCCCTCAAGTGAGCAGTCTGGCTTTATTTCCTGGAGGATGGACTGGTTTGATCTTCGTGCAGTCCAAGGCACTCTCAGAATTTTCCTCCAACACCACAGTTCAAAAGCATCGATCTTCCTTCGCTCAGCCTTCCTTATGGTCCAGCTCTCGCAGCCATATGTTACTACGGGGAACACCATTGCTTTAACTATGCGGGCCTTTGTTGTCAGTGTGATGTCTCTGCTCTTAACCATTTTATCGAGATTTGTCATTGCTCTTCTTCCAAGGATTAAGCGTCTTCTGATTTCCTGACTGCAGTCAGCATCTGCAGTAATCTTCGCACCTAGAAATACAAAGTCTTTCACTGCTTCTACATTTTCTCCCTCTATTTGCCAGTTATCAATCAAGCTGGTGGCCATAATCTTGGTTTTTTTGAGGTTTAGCTGCAAACCAGCTTTTGCACTTTCTTCTTTCACCTTCATCATAAGGCTCCTCAGTTCCTCTTCGCTTTCAGCCATCAAAGTGGTATCATCTGCATATCTGAGATTGTTAATGTTTCTTCCAGAGATTTTAACTCCAGCCTTGGATTCCTCAAGGCCAGCTTGTCGCATGATGTGTTCTGCATACAAGTTGAATAGGTAGGGTGAGAGGATACAGCCCTGCCGTACTCCTTTCCCAATCGTAAACCAGTCTGTTGTTCCGTGATCTGTTCTTACTGTTGCTACTTGGTCGTTATACAGATTCTTCAGGAGGCATACAAGATGACTTGGTATCCCCATACCACTAAGAACTTGCCACAATTTGTTATGGTCCACACAGTCAAAGGCTTTAGAATAGTCAATAAAACAGAAATAGATGTTTTTCTGAAACTCCCTGGCTTTTTCCATTATCCAGCGGATATTGGCAATTTGGTCTCTAGTTCCTCTGCCTTTTCTAAACCCAGCTTGTACATCTGGCAATTCTCGCTCCATGAACTGCTGAAGTCTACCTTGCAGGATCTTGAGCATTACCTTACTGGCATGTGAAATGAGTGCCACTGTTCGATAGTTTGAACATTCTTTAGTGTTTCCCTTTTTTGGTATGGGGATATAAGTTGATTTTTTCCAGTCTGATGGCCATTCTTGTGTTTTCCAAATTTGCTGGCATATAGCATGCATTACCTTGACAGCATCATCTTGCAAGATTTTGAACAGTTCAGCTGGGATGCCGTCGTCTCCTGTTGCCTTGTTATTAGCAATGCTTCTTAAGGCCCACTCAACCTCACTCTTCAGGATGTCTGGCTCTAGCTCACTGACCACACCGTCAAAGCTATCCCCGATATTGTTATCCTTCCTATATAGGTCTTCTGTATATTCTTGCCACCTTTTCTTGATCTCTTCTTCTTCTGTTAGGTCCTTGCCATCTTTGTTTTTGATCATACCCATTTTTGCTTGGAATTTACCTCCAATGTTTCCAATTTTCTGGAAAAGGTCTCTTGTCCTTCCTATTCTATTGTCTTCTTCCACTTCCGCGCATTGCTTGTTTAAAAATAATTCCTTATCTCTTCTGGCTAACCTCTGGAATTTTGCATTTAATTGGGCATATCTCCCCCTATCACTGTTGCCTTTTGCTTTCCTTCTTTCTTGGGCTACTTCTAGTGTCTCAGCAGACAGCCATTTTGCCTTCTTGGTTTTCTCTTTCTTTGGGATGTATTTTGTTGCTGCCTCCTGAACAATGCTGCCAACTTCTGTCCAGAGTTCTTCCGGGACCCTATCTACTAAGTCCAGTCCCTTAAATCTATTCTTCACCTCCACTGCATATTCCTTAGGAATATTAGTGAGCTCATATCTAGCTGATCTGTGGGTCTTCCCTAATCTCTTTAGTCTGATCCTAAATTGTGCAAGAAGAAGTTCATGATCTGAACTACAGTCAGCTCCAGGCCTTGTTTTTACCGACTGTACAGATGTCCGCCACCTTTGGCTGCAAAGGATGTAATCAATCTGATTTCGGTGTTGTCCATCTGGTGAAGTCCATGTATAAAGCCGTCTCTTAGGTTGTTGGAAGAGAGTGTTTGTTATGCAGAGTGAATTGTCTTGGCAAAATTCTATCAGCCTATGTCCTGCTTCATTTTGTTCTCCCAGGCCATACTTACCTGTAATTCGAGGTGTCATTTGACTGCCCACCTTAGCATTCCAGTCTCCTGTGATGAAAATAACATCTCTTTTAGGCGTGTTGTCCAGTAGGTGCTGCAGATCCTCATAGAACTGCTCTACTTCAGCTTCTTCAGCATTTGTGGTTGGGGCGTATATTTGGATCACTGTGATGTTAGATGGCTTGCCCTGAATTCGAATTGAGATCATTCTGTCGTTTTTTGGGTTGTATCCAAGCACTGCTTTAGCCACTTTACTATTAATTATGAAGGCTACTCCATTTCTTCTGTGGTCCTCTTGTCCACAGTAGTAGATCTGGTGGTCATTTGATGTGAAGTGGCCCATTCCAGTCCATTTCAGTTCACTGACGCCCAGAATGTCTATCTTTAATCTTGACATCTCACCAATAACCACATCCAATTTGCCCTGGCTCATAGATCTTACATTCCAGGTTCCAATGGTGTGTTGATCCTTAGAACATCGGATTCGCCGTTCACCACCACCACCGTCGGCCGCTAGCCGTCCTTTCGGCTTTGAGCTAGCTGCGTCATCACGTCTGGGGCTAGTTGAGCTCATCCTCTGTTCCTCCCCAGTAGCATTTTGACCATCTTCCGACCTGGGGGTCTCACCTTCCGATGGTATACCGACATATCTCTGGTTGTACTGATCCATTTAGTTTTCACGGCAAGAATACTGGGGTGGGTTGCCATTACCTTCCCCAGGGATCGCATTTAGTCTGACCTCTCTGTCATGACCTTCCCGTCTTGGGTGGCCCTTCACGGTTTAGCTCATGGCATCATTGAGGTGCTCAAGCTCCAGCACCACGACAAGGTAACGATCCTTTGCTGAAGGTCTCATAGATTATAGCACACATAAAAAGCTGCATAAAATTCTAAAAGGTCCCCCCTCCCCAGACTGACCATATGTCCCATTTTGAACAGGACAGTCCTGTTTTTTTAACATTTCCAGACTGTCCCGTCATTGTAATATCCATTTTGTCCCCTTTTCTTAAAAACCTTACTTAAAAATTTGAAAGTTCCCATGAACCTGTCAGAATGCAGACTGACTTTGAGTGGAAGGAGGGGAAGCTTGACAGAAATGGCAGGAAAAAAGCTGCAGAGCTCAACCTGGCAGGTGTCATGAGTGCCGTTGAGCTGAAGTCATCAGCGCAATGGCACACATGACAATAGCAAGGAAACAGGAGAAGGGGCTCAAGATAAGTAGCCATCAACTCACAACGACTAACGGCCAACAGACAATAACTAAACGGATCACGGAGCACACCCAAGCCATCAGCGCCAATACAACGGAGATCGCCCAGCTGACAGCAATCACCGGATGAATAGAAAACCCGATGATGGGCGATCCCGGAACGCCAGCGGGGCCTCACAACCCCTCACCCACCGGCAGGGCAACGTATTGGACAAAGGGGGGTGACGTGACCGCGAGTGAGGGGGCGCTGACCGGCGCGGGGTATTTAAACCCCGCACCGGCGCGCTCCTGTCACTCTCAGCTTTTTTCTTCCGACGCTGTAACTGCGCTGTGAATAAATCAGAGCCTGATCCATCGAACCAGTGTCTGAGCCTTATTCAGAGGCAGGCAGCGCATGACAGCAGGAAACCTAAAAAGAAAAAAAACAGGATCAGCTGATAGGCAGTGATCAAAGGGCGAGCCAATTGGCTCCTGCCTTGAAATGGCAGGTAGAAAAGAACATAAAAGCACAGCCAGAGGAGGAATGGCTTGTCAGGGACAACCATTCACTAGACTCTCCAGCCCAGCCTTGCCTCTCACAAACGAAGGAATCCGAAGATTCCCAGCCCGAAAAAACTGGAGAAGTTCCTGCCTGCAGATCTAGCCCATTGCCCAGCCCTGCCCCATTTTGCCATCCCAATGTCTCATTTTTGTCTCAAGGAAATAAGGTCAGGCCACCCACCCCCCATCAATTCTGAAATTTTGTGAGGCCCTGCAGATTGTGAGGCCCTAAACTGTAGCTTATTTAGCTTATGCCTAAATCTAGCACTGTCTGAGGCTGAAAGAAGTTATTTCAAAAACATTTGGTTGGGGACAAGATCCTTGATTTAAATCCCAGACTCTTAAATTATAAAGGGGGCTTAGTGTTTCATAGTATTTCAAGATTTTTTTAAAAAACATGACTATCTACACTAGCATTTTGGATGTTCACGTTGCTCTGCTTTGGCCAGTGTACTAAAATTGCATCAGGATAGCATCATAACATTTGTCAACACTCCTATGAATGTATGGATTGATGTATTTCACTAAAGTCTGAAAAAAATATACTTTCTTCATTTAAGGTAAATCTACAGCATTTAACATTACATTGAATAGCTACTGTTGATTTCTGTAGACTTCCCATTGTGGCCTCATTTAAAAAGTGCTTCAAAAATACTTAAAAGCATGTCTCAAACCAATGAACAAGAAGGCACGCTTAACCTGAACTGACAACATTTAACTCTGTGTGTGTAGGCTTGGTAAAGTAAGCATCTTTCTTCATTTCTCTCATTGTCCAGTTGTCTCCCCTCATTTA
Organism: Candoia aspera; assembly: GCF_035149785.1. Lineage (NCBI taxonomy): Eukaryota > Metazoa > Chordata > Lepidosauria > Squamata > Candoiidae > Candoia > Candoia aspera. The sequence continues at coordinate 123,274,507 of NC_086155.1, read as the reverse complement.
GTTGAGAAACTAAACACCATTTAAACACTTTTGAATAAACAATCAATGGGACAGAAGAATTTTCCTGAATAGTTTTACTAAAAACAATTTGACCATAGACACTTACATGTTCACAATATGTCTGATGAAAGGTTTTTCAAGAAAATGTTACCTGAATGTAAAAGAAAATAAATGGAAATAAGCTACTGTAGAATATTATGGCTTAGAAAATACTGAAGTTGCTAAATGAAGATGCTAAGACTACCATTATAGAAAAAGAAACCCAAAAAGCTGATTAATCCTATTGCACACCGACCTGCTCAGCCTGGATGACCACTGGTGTGCACTGAAGGGGCTCTAGACTGACTGATGCAAGTCTGATTACTTGCACTTCTCAGCCCCCACTGTAGCCTCCCAATTTGGAGTCCCCTTGATACATGGCAGAAGAAAGATTAGAAAATTTGATCAAAATTGCAACATTATTTACAAATTTAGAATTAGTGTTTGCACATACCTCCCCCACTCAAGCTTTCTGTATGGCTTTGTTACTCTTTAGAAACATATGAGTCTGCTATAGAAAAGCAATTTCAGTATTCTTCTTTAAAACTAGGCAGCACTTGCCAGTGTTTAGAAGACCTAGGCTCTTAATTTTCCATACTGTGAAAGGAACTGCCATAGGAAGTAACATTTAAAAAAATAGAAAAACAAAAGACATGCACAATACCCATCTTGAAACTATAGAACTTCTTATATATCCATTCCAGATTTTTTAAAAATGTAAACAATAAAAGAGTGAGAACAATAAGCATGATCTATAACAAATATTCCAATACCTCCTATTTTCATAAACTGTTACTGTTGTTAATGCTGCACACAGAGAAAAAAAAAACATTACAATGAAAAGAAAAGAAAAAAATGCCTTCTCCATGCTGATTGACATACTGAAATAAACCTGTCTGAAATAATGAGGAATAAAAACAACAATCAAATGTCTGCGTGGAGGAAGAGGAAGTGTTGCATCTAGCCACTAAGAAAACAAACAAACAAAGCTACATTTGTTGATTTATTTATTTTTGGTTGCTGTAACTTCAACAACAGAACAAATACCTAATTAAGAGGTAGAGATAAAAATTGGCAGGTTAAGGTTGAAAATAGACATCCTAGCAAAATACTGGCAGTGTGAAGCAGCAAGCAATGTTTGAACTTCCACAGCTTCATGAAAGTATCTCCAGATGGTAGATGCTGATTTATACACAAAGTCAGTTGAAAATGTGATAAAATATTGAAGATTCTTTTCACAAACCATGCTTCTTTCAGTTGAAACTTCCTTAGTGTAATCAGGGAAAAGTGTAATGGGGGACTTCTTATCCTCTGACTCAATTAAAAGAATAGAATACTCCTTCCCCCAGAAATCACTTTTCACAGCAAATCTGGGAAATATCACAATAAGAGGACCTGCTTTATTAGTGATACATATTGAACAACCTCATATACTAGAACTTCCATAAAGAGAATAAGCTTGCACTTCTCTATTTATTCTAAAGTTCTAACTACATGTAAATTGGATGCGAAAGATTCTTAGAACATGATTTTATTCTGGGGAATAGCAGTATGTTATTGTTAGCTTTCAATAAGTCAATCAGACATATCAAAAGACTTCCCTTCCTCTTCCAGCTGAGTTATTCTGCTCTTACTCATGTCCAATCTAGTACTTGTAGTGTTAATCATAAGTTTTATATCCTACCCAAAACCACCATAGCATTTTTCAGTAGCTGTTAAATTTGTCTCCTTAAGGGGGAAGATGGTGGTAGAACTTTCCTTAACTGTTTAGTTCTCACTGAGACAGGAAAAGCATATTGGGTTGTAATCCCTTTTGAATGCAAGTGCGGCAGGGCCAGATTAAGGCCAACTGAAGCCCTAAGCACAGCCCAACAATGGTGCCCCTTGGCCCTTCATTGCTTCACTGACAAGACATTAAGACTCAGTATGTGAAAATGTTAAGGGTATGATAGATAGGGGAAAAATCTCTGAAGTGCCTTCTTCCCTTGGTGCCTTAAGCACATGCTTATTTTGCTTAATGGTCACTCCAGGGCTGAGGTGTGGTGTTGTAGACAGCCACAAAGAGGTAGCAATGGTTACAGAAACAAAAGCAAACTTTAAGACTAGGCAACAGTGAAAGTGTGAGAAAAATGCTCAGCCTGGCTCCTCATTAATTCAGTTGTGGAGGAAGAAAAGAGGAGAACTCAGTCAGGCTAAGTTACTATTACTAAGATTCTTTTACTATAGCCTATATCAATAAAGTGCAGTTTCAGTTAGATTTGTAGAGATTGTTTCCTGACCTGGCCTACCTCAAAAGGGCTGACAGGTGTACAGATTAAATATACTTTCATACCAAATAAATGCTATTACTTGGATGGTGGTTCTGGGGTGTGTTGTGTGTATGTGTGTATGCAATTCACTCTACTGACCTTGTTTGGTATATAAGAATTGTGGGGATGTGTCTTTCTTGGAGTGGGGTACTTCTTTCACTTTTAGATGTTTACTTCAGGGCCCAATTGGGAAGGGCCTATCTCACATGAATTGGCTCCCTCCACCAGATAAATAGAAATTGAGTTCTAATGGAAGCTGTTCTATCATGCTATGGTTTAAATTTCATCAGCAGCATGTTAACCATTGGTTCATGCTTTTTCAATTTTATTTTTTTTTAATTCTTCAAATCTTGGTTTAATATTCTGATTATTAGGGAATCTTGGTCAGCTTTATATTGAAATTAATGTTGCTTCTCAGTTCCCAGGAATTTGCCATCTTTAGTTCTGGATGGGGTTGCACTGCCCCAGACAGACCTGGTGCATAACTTGGGGGTCCTCATGGATTCACGACTCCTGCTCGAAAAGCAGGTGGCAGTTGTGGTCAGAAGGGCCTTTGTGCAACTTTGTGTTATGCACCAGTTACACCCCTTCCTGAAGCGAGAGGCCCTTCGAACGGTCACTCATGCCCTGGTCATCTCCCATATAGACTACTGTAATGCGCTGTACATGGGGTTACCCTTGAAGAGTATCTGGAAGCTACAGCTGGTCCAAAATGTGGCTGCGCGGATGATTTTAGGTGCTTCAAGATCAGCACATATAACTCTGCTTCTCCACGAGCTGCGTTGGGTGCCAGTTTGCTTCCAGGTCCAATTCAAGGTGTTGGTTATCACCTTTAAAGCCCTACATGGCATGGGTCCAGGTTACCTAAGGGACTGTCTCATCCCGGTCACATCAACCCGTCCCTCCCGGTCATGCAGAGAGGGCACGCTACGGACCCCGTCTGCAAGAGAATTCCATCTGGCAGGGTCCAGGAGGCGGGTCTTCTCTGCAGTAGCTCCTGCCCTTTGGAACATCCTTCCCCCGGAAATACAGTCAGCCCCCCCGCTCTTCTGGACTTCAGAAAACAGCTGAAAACCTGGTTTTGTCACCATGCTTGGAGTGGGGAGAGGAAGAGCCATTCCTGGGGCTGGTTAGTTCCCTAGCCCTGCAGGGACTAACCTTATCCCTTATGGGCTGAATTGATCTGCCCTTATTTGGATTTTATTGTATTTTATATTGTATTTTATATTTATTGGAATATTAGTATTATTTATAATTTTATTGAATTTTAAATTGTTTTTGCTGTGAATCACCCAGGGTCCCCCATGTGGGGGAGCTGGGCGGTAATAAAAATCTGATAAATAAATAAATAAATCTGATTTGCAACAAGAGTTGCTGCAGGCGCTTGCCGTTGATCCTTGGCTTCAAAGTAACAAAGCCTCCCTAACTGAATTGAAAGGGTTTTGGTACTGTGACGACAAACTGTATATTCCAGAGACTTTGCAGGCAAAAATTTTGCAATGCTCCCATGATGATAAATCAGCTGGGCACTTTGGCTTCATAAAAACACTCCATTTAGTGAGACAGCAATTTTGGTGGCCAACCTTACAGGCCAATGTAAAAGAATATGTCACAACTTGTCCCACTTGTGCACAAGCAAAATGAAAAGGAGGCAAATCTCAGGGCCTCCTCCAACCAGTGGCCGAGCCTTCTCAACCCTGGAAGGAAATTGCCATGGAATTTATTGTACATGTCCCCAAAAGTAAACATAAAACAGTGATTTGGAATGTCATTGACTTGTTTTCCAAACAGGCTCACTTTGTACCTTGTTCCAAAATACCTACTGCTCCTCAATTGTCTAAACTGTTTTTACAACACATGTATCGCTTACACAGGTGTCCTGAACATGTCGTTTCTGATTGCAGCATACAATTTACCTCTAAATTTTGGAGATCCTTTTTGAAACTCATTGGCACTAAACAATCTGTGAGCTCATCGAACCACCCCCAGATGGATGGAATGACTGAACAGGTCCAGTCTACTCTAGAGCAATTCCTACATTGTTACATTAATTTCCAACAAGACGATTGGGTGGATCTCCTTCCTTTTGCTGAAGTTGCCTATAATAACTCTGTTCATCAAAGCACAGGGCTCAGCCCTTTCCAAGTGGTCTCTGGTCAAGAGTTCATTCCCATTCCTGAATTGCCCCTCACTCCACCCGACACTTGCTCTGCAGCAGATTGGTGTAAAAAAGTTGCTTCAGCTTGGCCAGTCATCAAACATGCCTTAAGCGATGCCCAACAAACCTATAAGAAATTTGCTGATTGCAAGTGCAAACCAGAGTGGTCTATGAAGGTTGGGGATAAAGTTTACCTATCTACCAAATTTCTCTGCTCTCATCAGCCCTCAGAGAAATTGGGACCTAAATTTGTAGGACCCTTTCCTATTGTCAAAATCATCAATCCTGTCACAGTTCAACTGCAACTTCCACACAATCTAAGAAGAATTCACCCTGTTTTTCATTGTAGCTTACTGAAACCTGCTCATGTATTGCTTTGTTGGCACCCTGTTTCGCCTCCTCCACCTCCCATCATGGTGCAGGGAGAATAACACTTTGAAGTTCAAGAAATCCTTGATGCTTGCAGACACTGTGGATCCTTGCAATACTTGATCAGGTGGAAACATTTTCCTGATCATGAATGGGTCTATAGCCATCATGTTAATGCTCCTGCCTTAATACTTAAATTCCATGCTAAATACCCTGACAAACCTGCTCCCTGAATTTCTCTTTCCCCCTTCTTTGTACTCTTTACATTTAACCATTGCTTTCATAAAGTATGTTACATTATTCTCTTCTGTGCTTTACTAATAATTTTTTAGTTTTTCATTTTTTTCATTTTTTGCTCTCAGATCAAATGTTCTCAGAACAATTGATTGGACTCGCATGCATGTTTCAGTCAACACGTGTATTATTCTTGTGAGTTGAAGGCATGGGAGAGGGAACATCATTGGAGTGTGAAATCATTTTGTTTGGACTATTTTGTAATGCCAACGTCATTTGTGAGGAGCCGTTGAAGACAGCTGCAGATGCTTACACTAACTGGCACGAGAGGGAGGGGTGCATACCTGAGATGGGGAGTGGGGGGGAATTCGAATTCATTGAAGATGTTAAATGGGGGGAAAGCGCAGGCTTCTCCATTCGCAACTTTTTCCTTTGTACTGAAGGCTACACACCATTAAAGAGAATTCCAAATAAATGCTTATGAGTCGGATTTAATGGGAAGTCGAGTGTTCCAGTCATCACAGCTACTTTTATTGGAAAATATATTGTTTTCCCCACTGTTTTGATTTTAAGGGTTGCCCTTTTAAAAACATTATACTGTATTTCAGTATCTACTGAAAATTCTGTTCATTGTTGAGAAAGAAGATACATAAACCTTAATATCAGGTTGATAAAAGTTCAGGATTATCAACAAAGCCTGATAACATTGTAAATAAACATCTTTCTCCATTGTTCAGATACCTGGCATTTGAAAGATTTTTTGTCGTCACTTGGGAAAAATTAGAGTTTTTACTCCTTCTAGCAAACACAACTGTTTCATTTAATTAAGTGAAAAAAATTATCATCTCGGAGCTAACCATATTTCAACTTAATGTATAATTAATGCTCTATCTTTAAGTGACTAGAATATATCTGAATACTTTTTCAAAATGTAGTTATTACAGTCCAACCTCAACTGTCCTCAGTGAAATTAGAATTATGGCAGAAGTGCTTTCCTGCTCATTGATAACAGAGTAATAGAACAACCTTATAAATACCATATAGGCAATATGCCATCAGAAATCAAGCTACTCAATTTCCTTACATGCTAGCGTTTACATACAAAATAATCTTCTCCCCCATTTTTAACCAAAATAAATTGTGAATTAATTACTTGTGTTATAGCTAATTTTCCTTGTCAGATTTAATTTATCAAAATTATATGTTCTGAAACTAAATTGATACAATCATTAATTTGGAAGAAATTTGGATAAATATGTTACTTAGGCTGTTCTGGGTAGGATCTTCTTTAATGCAGAAAGAAGTTCAAACATTTAATGCTTCCTGTCACATAGATATAGATAATCAGGAAGTATTTCTGCCTTTTCACTTTTGTTTAAGGTAACCTACCACTTCTCCAAGTGATTCTTTTATTGTGCTTCCAGGAACAGTAGGAGCAGAATGTAAGAAATTACAAGGGAACTTCTTGTTGTTTTCAATTGCAACTGGAAGTTTTCATTACTTTCTACATTAGTGTAATAATTTCACCAACACACCATGCAATGGAAAAAATAGGTAATGCAAGAACTGAGGGTATCTAGGTGGGTGAAACTACCACTGGTGCATTGTGAGGATCAAGATACTAACCACACAGAACACTCCTTTTTCAAAGAACTATAACTCCTATGCAGTACATTTGCCTCACTTGCTAACCCATAGTCAGCATATCTATGGCTTATTCTGGCATTTCCCTAAATGTGGGCAAACCCCAGTGGGACGTCATGAGACGAAGGATGGAAGGTCATCAGAGAGTGCCTTCCTCAAAAGTCCTTTCCAAGCAGGCTTACCAGTTTGATGCAAAAATACGCTGAATTCAGAACAACCCAATTGTGCCAGAGCCCTGCATGTTCTATTTTTTTAAACTCAGTTTATCTTTCAAAGGAGGAGTAATCATCCTTGGGAGACGTGAGGCTTCTATGCAAAGCTCTGACCATCTGACTTGAGATTGATTCTGCAGAGGGAATTATGATGAAAGTCAAAGGAGGATGGGATGTGACTGTTATTTCAGTGCAGCTATACTAGGACAAATAATGCCAAAAGCTATGTTTTGCAAGTTGCAGCATTTTAGGAGCAGTTTATAGGAAGCTGATTTAAGGCAAAAAATACCCTTCCCTTCCCCCGATTTGGTGAATGAGAGTAGTTTTCTTTTCAATGAACCCCAGATTTCAGGACTTATGCAAAAATAAGCAAGCTCATCCTTCCTCTTAAATTATGCTTTTAAATTTATTGGCTGTTCATTTGGCTTATTTCTAATGAAGAAATCTCATTTTACAAGGCTGTAAAGTCATATCACTGTTTTATTTCCTTTAAAAATTATAATTTAATTTAAGGTAAATAATACAATTTTTCTGCCCACTCTAACCCCAATCAATTCCTAAGTTTAATTCATGGCAGGTTAAAATAAATCATTTTAGGGGGTCCCTGTATTGCCAGTTTCAAGAATCTCTGGCTTGCTAAACTAACCCAGTGTTCTAGATTTACGTAACATACTGGATAATTAACTAACTACATTGGCAGAGTTCAAAAAGATAATAAATAAAACATGGCTGGCTAGTTTGTTGTTCATTATGTGTGTGAACTTGGCCGTTCAAAGTTATACTGGGAAGGCAAACAGCAGTAACCTGTTGTCTTTTGCTCCTCTGGGCTCAGGTGCCTTTTCATTCAGGTCATCACAACTGAGGAAAGTTTTATAAAGGAAATTTGATTCATAGCTTATAGATTAAAAAATAAGAAGAAATTAGTAGAACATGTTGGATTTCAACCTATTATCCCAGCAGAATGCATGCAGCTTTTTTTGTTGTCTAGATTACGGCTGTGTAAGAGCATAAACTGCAGCAGCTTGATAGGAGAGTTTGGTGGGAGAGTCTCAAACAAATTTTCCTCAAGATGCAAACATCTGTCTGTCTGTCTGTCTGTCTATTATCCATCCATCCATCCATCCAATATATACTTGTGGTAATCAAAGAGACTCTCAGAAATAAACAAAAGAAAATGAAATATAGCTAAATTTAGTCTACACACTATACTTCATCTCATTTAGGGCTTCATTTTCATCTCTTTTCATAGCATTCATGACAATTCCATTCTTCAACTTATCATTATGATTCCTACACACATCTCTAAAATATTCCTTCCAGCATTCCTTCACTTCCATTTCATCCCAAATAATGTCATCACTTATTTCTAACTCCATTCATTCTGCTGGAGGCTCCTACTTTAGCTGTTCTCACTCACTTCCAAAAAGATTTTTATTTCCATCGAAATTATTCTGCATTTTCTCTATCTCTTTTAACTGTTTGTGGCTACATTCTTTACAATTATCTTTTTTTAATTTCTATACACATTATACAGTATCTTTCTTTCATCCTCACTGTTTGCAACAATCATTTCCTTATGGACATTTTTTCTTGTCTGAAACCTCTTTCATTTAATCACTCCATCAAATATACTGTACTTTTTCATACTTTCATTAAACTGATCTAATTTAAATTTAATGTGGCACTTTCTACTGCAATTCTTTTCATTCTGTTCCAAGCAACTTCTACATCCTCTTTCCTTATGTCCACTTGCCATTAATCTGTCAGGTTCTGCATGGAAAAGTATTAGAATATATCAATATTCTAATACTTTTCCACGCAGAACCTGACATCCAACTTTATCTAAGTTTGTCCTACCCTTCCCCTAGGGCCTGTTACATGTCCTACAAATCTGTTGTAAATCCTATGGAGCCAAGTTGGATGGTGCACAGGGAGACAGGTGTAAGTAGATGGAGAAATACATTCCCTTTCCAGATGTTGTTTCTTTACTCAGGGACAGTGTTGCATATAACAAAATAGTACCACAACAGCTAAAGTAAGAGGGGGAGAAAAAAAGAGAAAGAAAAATTATGAAAAGCATGAGAGTCAGAGATAAGGAGAAAGAAGGCATATGTGACCCTCCACCCTGCCACCTCAAGATAGTTATCATGTTGCAATTTACAGTAGGTTTAAATGTGGCCCAAAGTTAGGATTCTGAAATTACTGCTGAATAAAATAAAAGTAAAACCAAAATAGAGTTAGAAGAACTGTTGTAAAAATTGTGGAAAAGAATTCTTAAAGAATCTATTTTTCTTTATAATTAGCCTGTGCTGCTTGGGCTAGGCCCATTCCTGCCAAGGATCATAAAGAAAATGAAGGTCATCCAATAAAAGAAGAAATACTGGAATGGGTAGAACTCAAATGGTGTGCCTGTGGGCAAAGCAACAGAAGCAGATAATTAATGTGTTGACATAGGAACAGATGTGTGTAGCTGTCTAGATGTCTATTTCAATAGCTATGGAAAAAAGAAAAAAACACCCCACCCTCAGCCCTTGTTTGTGTTGCCTTTCTTCCTCTGAGAAAGCTTCATTTGGTCAAAGAATGAGAAGACAACATGCATTGTAGACAGACACACAAATTATATGACTTTAATGGGGTGTGTCAGGAATATTGCCAGAAAGTTAAAAAAAAATGTTTTCAAAAATCAACGGATGGTGTTGATTTACTTTAAATGAAAGTGTGGTTAATTGCCCCTTTAAATTATTCAGTCTAACCCTCCTACGCTTCAATGTCCTAACTCCCTTAGGCTTCTTTCATTCATATATTTTCTTCAGGTATAAGAATGGAAACAAAACCACCATTATTTAAACACAGAATACACTTAATTTTGGAATGTTCACTGTATCATAGGTATTAATTTCTCAAGGCAATTGATTAGCCAGAGAGGACTTGGAATGGAGGAACCTTTGGCCTGACTTCTCATGTTACGTCCTTATAGAAAGGACTTGAAATCAACAAAGCAAAGGAACAAAGAATTGATATGTAGGGGCTAGTAGCTATCATGCCCTATCTGGGATCCATCACTGTCCCTTCACATCAGAGAAAGCATTGTAGAAATGGTATCCAGATTGATTCACTTAAAAAATAGAAATAGAATTTTATTCGGCACTAGTGCTGTATCACTGAAAGACACATTGTAAATTTTGATTGATTGGTAAACATATACTGTATGTAGAAGTATACACAGTAATGATGAAATTTGATTGCCTTTTAGGATTAGAGGAGGTACATATAGCCTGGCAACTGACAAATGGCAAATGCAATTCTATATTACAAGTAAGTACTGGATACACAAAATAGACAAGATGGTGAACAAAACTGGAATCTTTACTGTAGAAATCTTCCTAACTTTCTGTATGACAAACAGGACTGTTTTATGAGTTGAACTAGACTTACTTGCCTTTGTTGCTGATCTCAGTCTTATGGAGCTCCTGCTAAATCAATGCAAAGATTCTTTGAGCATTTTGAATAGTTCTTAATGTTTTCAAGATGGATCATGAATGGCAGCCAAGCATAACAATGAAGTTTGAATTGTGCATCTTACAGTTGTGTAGAGTGAAGTGAATACTATATAAGGATGCGTGGATCAGTAAAAGTCTGACTGTTTTCTTGCCTTCTGTGCCTAGCAGGTTTCTTACAAGGTATTATATAAAATCCAGGCAAAAATGGATATGATCAAAAACAAAGATGGCAAGGACCTAACAGAAGAAGAAGAGATCAAGAAAAGGTGGCAAGAATATATGGAAGACCTGTATAGGAAGGATAACAATATCGGGGATAGCTCTGACAATGTGGTCAGTGAGCTAGAGCCAGACATCCTGAAGAGTGAGGTTGAGTGGGCCTTAAGAAGCATTGCTAATAACAAGGCAGCGGGAGACGACGGCATCCCAGCTGAACTGTTCATAATCTTGCAAGATGATGCTGTCAAGGTAATGCATGCTATATGCCAGCAAATTTGGAAAACACAAGAATGGCCATCCGATTGGAAAAAATCAACTTATATCCCCATACCAAAAAAGGGAAACACTAAAGAATGTTCAAACTATCGAACAGTGGCACTCATTTCACATGCCAGTAAGGTAATGCTCAAGATCCTGCAAGGTAGACTTCAGCAGTTCATGGAGCGAGAATTGCCAGATGTACAAGCTGGGTTTAGAAAAGGCAGAGGAACTAGGGACCAAATTGCCAATATCCGCTGGATAATGGAAAAAGCCAGGGAGTTTCAGAAAAACATCTATTTCTGTTTTACTGACTCTTCTAAAGCCTTTGACTGTGTGGACCGTAACAAATTGTGGCAAGTTCTTAGTGGTATGGGGATACCAAGTCATCTTGTCTGCCTTCTGAAGAATCTGTATAATGTCCAAGTAGCAACAGTAAGAACAGACCACAGAACAACGGACTGGTTTAAGATTGGGAAAGGAGTATGGCAGGGCTGTATACTCTCACCCTACCTATTCAACTTGTACGCAGAACACATCATGCGACATGCTGGAAGAAACATTAACAATCTCAGATATGCAGATGATACCACTTTGATGGCTGAAAGCGAAGAGGAACTGAGGAGCCTTATGATGAAGGTGAAAGAAGAAAGTGCAAAAGCTGACTTGCAGCTAAACCTCAAAAAAACCAAGATTATGGCAACCAGCTTGATTGATAACTGGCAAATAGAGGGAGAAAATGTAGAAGCAGTGAAAGACTTTGTATTTCTAGGTGCGAAGATTATTGCAGATGCTGACTGCAGTCAGGAAATCAGAAGACGCTTAATTCTTGGGAGAAGAGTAATGACAAATCTCGATAAAATAGTTAAGAGCAGAGACATCACACTGACAACAAAGGTCTGCATAGTTAAAGCAATGGTGTTCCCTGTAGTAACATATGGCTGTGAGAGCTGGACCATAAGGAAGGCTGAGAGAAGGAAGATCGATGCTTTTGAACTGTGGTGTTGGAGGAAAATTCTGAGAGTGCCTTGGACTGCAAGAAGATCAAACCAGTCCATACTCCAGGAAATCAAGCCAGACTGCTCACTTGAGGGAATGATATTAAAGGCAAAACCGAAATACTTTGGCCACATAATGAGAAGACAGGACACCCTGGAGAAGATGCTGATGCTAGGGAAGAGTGGAGGGCAAAAGGAAGAGGGGCCGACCAAGGGCAAGATGGACAGATGATATTCTAGAGGTGACGGACTCGTCCCTGGGGAGCTGGGGGTGTTGACGACCGACAGGAAGCTCTGGTGTGGGCTGGTCCATGAAGTCACAAAGAGTCAGAAGCAACTGAACGAATAAACAACAATTATATAAAAATAAAAATAAATAAAAATATCATGTGCGGGTGAGCGGACATTTGGTCTACATTATGTTGGTCAACACTTTTCCCCCAATTGTTTATTATTTTTCTCTTTTACATTCTAGACTATACTAGCATTATGTAACATTAATCTACTCAGAGCAATGGCAGGCAAATTAAATGATCACTGTACTGGGATCATGTAAATATTTATAATTTTGCATGGAAAATGTCTACAGTGATTAAATGTTAACTTCACATTATGTTTTTTCTTATTTCCTACAGTAGGCTGCTATAAAGTTTCACTGCAACTATAATTTGGGGATTATGGAGGCACCCTTTCCATTTTCTCTGTCCCCTAATTTTAAGTTGTCTTTAAATATTACATAAGTGCTACTGCATTTTTGGATGTCCTCTTCAATACTTTTTTTTGGTTTGCTATAGGCTTGGCTGTGGCCAAAACTACTGCATATTCAACCCAGGATGGGCAACTTTTTCAGGTTGCTTCCATCCCATGGTCCCTTTCTGCAGAGACAGAACCACCAGTGCCTTGGAATTTCCTATTTTGGGAAAAATAGACTTGAACTTTCTAAGGCAGTGTTTCTCAACCAGAATTCCCAGCCAGCATGGAAGTTGAAGTCAACACATCTTAGAGTTGCCGAGGTTGAGAAACACTGATGTAGAGTCATATATATGTACATGTATTCTAGTATTCACATACATAACTGAACAAAATATTGCGGCATTTGTGCTTCTGCATAAAAATGGAGCTATGCACCTTTTTTTCTTTCTTTCTTTCTTTCTTTTAGTAGAATGTTCCTGCTTCTAAAACTGCATTTTAATCCTGGGCAGGGCATGTAAGAAATATCCTAAGGATATGAAAGCATATTAAACAGTCACAGTCAGTCATAAACTTCATACTTTTATTGAGGAAAAAAGCTTTGGAAGTAACAGGAGTTTCACAATCCATCGTTATTATTGCCTGCTTTCACCAGACATAGTGAATTTTCAGAACTTTCAGTCTTACAAACTTGACCATTTAACACAGAACAATAGCCAGCAGATGAATTTTGGAAAATTAATAAGCAGCTTGACTCTCTTTTAGCCCAATAGAAATGAAATACAGTCTCCCTCCTCTCTGCTGATGGAGATCCTTGACTTTTTCTTAAGAAGAGGTAATTACCCTTTGATTCATTTTCCTTGAATGGAACATTTAATAGAACTTATTTTTAACACTGCTTGTATGCAACCCAGGTTGAAATAAAATGTTTTATTTCCTCCAAGGGACAATCTTTTTGAAATCGTTTCTCAAGGCCAGCTACTATCAGTAGCATTGTCAAAACCTCATTATTACAGACTTCATGTTTTGAAATTTATTCAGCACCTTTGCAAGCAATGGCCTTAGGAAGCCTCTGCAGGACCAGTTATTCTTCCCAGGATTTATATGAAAGCATGAATAGAAATTAGGTACAGCCAGGTAGGATTGGAATGAAAACAATCAGACAAGACTGACACTAACTTCATGACAGGTCAGAAGTGAGTAACAGCTCAATGTACCACTGAATGAACTAAAAGGACAAAACAGAAATTTACAGCTAAAACACCATGCCAGAAACTTAAGACTGCTGTTGGGAGATCACTTTATTTAGCTTTGGACTATCTGGGTATAATACACATAAAGCGATGTGCCTAAGAATACGATAAATGTACACACATACAATCTACAAAGGAAACATACTGGGTAAAAGTTGCGCGCAGAAGCTGTAAAGAAAAACAGGGCATAATGTGAACAATGCGCTAGAAGGCAACAGGCACAAGAAATGTGTAACTATCTCAACAGATGTTCAGGACTTGATTAACCATCAAGCTACCTAATCAAGCTATCTCACCATCAATACTTTCAGCTGCACTGGAACAACTAGCAGTTTTTATTTATATGCTGTAGTTTACTACTGCCCTTGTACCTTGTACTATACTTCTTTGAAACCTTGCTCTTGTCCTTACTGTAATAAGCAGGGTGGCTAAAGATGGGAACGAGACATTAATCAGCTTTAAGGTTCCAGTTCTGCATTTGGTTTAGGGGAAAGATCTGTTTTAGTGGAAGGGCAGGACTAAGCTGTCCACCGGCTTTTTTGTCCTTCCCAGCTTTATAACTTAACTTTGGTTTTACAGCAGTGGTATAGTATGACTGTTCTAAGTGTTAATGTTTGTACTGTGGTAAATTATCTTCATGTATGCTATCACATACTTCATTAAAATAATCTTGTAAAGTAAACTATTACTCTTACCCCAGAACAGCAGTGGAAAAGTTGAAGTGCCTTGCTGAAGGAAGTTCTTGCCTGAGGCATAATGAGAACTGAGAGCTCTAATGTTTACTCAGAGCCACACTACTGCATGAAATAACACAGGTGCTGCTCAGTGCTATTACAAGCTGGAAAGTGCAAGGTTCCCTGAGAGAGGTGCATAGTCTTATCAAAGCTTTTTGCTCTCTATTGAAATTCCTTGGCTGTTCTGCCCAAGCAGGAAATTTCAAAACCACCTTGAAATGCCCTTCCAGATCAGACTCAGTAGCAGCTAGGAGATAAGTAGATGCTGCCAACCTTTGTACTGTTACTTAATTTTTTTTATTGTAACAATACAATGGAGATTTCAATATCAAGTTATTTAGCTTAGGACCAAAACCTTTATTATATAACAAATACCTCAAGGTATGTCACAGCATGTTCTTTCGTCTCTTCCTTTCCAATGCTACATTTAACTTTGAATGAAAAAACCAAGTAATTATAATGCTTGTAACACTGATATCCTAAATTGTATTTAATGTTGATAGAATATATATATATATATAGTATAGAAGAAATACAACCTGAATGTTCCCTAGAGGTGAAGATAACTAGGCTTAGACTCTCATACTTCGGGCACATTGTCAGGAAAGACCGATCGCTTGAAAAGGACATCATGTTTGGTGAAGTCGAGGGCCAGCGGAAAAGAGGAAGGCCTTCAATGCGATGGATTGATACAATTACTGCAACAATGGATGCAAACATTGGAACAGTCAGGCATATGGCGCAAGACCGAACAGCAATTCATTCTGTTATACAGAGGGTCACCATGAGTTGTAACGACTCGACGGCAACTAACAACAACAAATATATATATATATATATTCTTTATTTTCAATACTCAAAGGTACCTAAATAACAGAACATCAAGAATTTAATTATACTATATAAATATCATTGTACTGATTTACAATAACACAATAAAAAAGGGAAAATACTGCCAACCTTTCTCCTCTCCAATTTGTTTGTTTGTTTATTTATTTGGATCATTTACCTACCCGAAGCCTTTAAGGGCCAAAGTATACTGTATGTTATATTATTCACATTTTAGTGCTTAAAAGGCCTGCTTCTGTTTGGAATAAAAAGAAGCGATGAGGTTTCCAATCTACATTGGGCAAGGACTGCTCCAGATGGACTGTCCCACTCCAGGACATTTCTTTGCTTAAAACTGCCTCTCCCCAGCTGCTTTGCCCAAATGTGGGGTTTTCAATAAACAGTAATTTCAGGGAGAAAGGGAGAATGGAAGTGCTAAAATGAACATCATTTTCTGCCTGCAGGGAGCCACTTTTATTCAGCTGCTGCTGTTTTAGATTGTTAGCATGGCCTCCTGTGCCAATAAAGGTGTTCTCAACTCTTTATTGGCATAGATTCCATCCCTTTTTGTAACTGCTCACATGGCACTGTGAATTATGAATCTGTCCAACCCATGTTTTGCATTTCTAGAGGAGTCTTTCATTTAAAACTATCTTTTAGCTTTTGTCCTCTGAAATGGAGAAAAAAGAAAAGAACCCTCCATCATATAATTGGGGACAATGGAGTTTTGCTGCCTGTAGGAAAACTATTCTTCTCTTCAAAGTTCCCTTAATCTTTACTGTCCTTTATTTCTGAATTGGGATGTCACCTTAAGAAAGATGGAGCATCTTCAGATTTTTATTATGAATAAAACAACCAGTCAGTGCCTGATGTCCTGTATGCTGTGAATTTCACAGTTGATGGATTAGACTAAACGTTAATAATGTGCAGCATGAATACTTCATGACGATCAGTGGAAGTGTTTAAGTGAAATACTTCAGTGATCTTTTCCGCTTCTTCATTGTGCATTTGAATCTACCAATGCTGCAGGTTTTGGGACCCTGCCTAGGATGTTTCATTTCCTAGGCAGATACTTTAGGATTAAGAAGCTCTGCAGGAATGGTCATCTAATTATAGTAGTTATTTTTCCAAAAGTTTGGTGTGACAATGACGCTAATCAGTGGCACAGCAAATATAATGAGAAGCAATTCATAATTGTGCAATATGAGATGGCCTCTCAGGACTGCCTGCTTGTCACTTGGAACATAAGAATCTACAGTCAACTCTACTGCCAAGTTTCAAGGATATGCTTTTATGCAGACACATTGATCCACTGAGAAATTTTGACAGATTTTTAATTAATACTTTTAAATACATGATGTTACCTACTTATTCCCACTTACATACTAATATAGTCTTTTTTTAATAAAGGAAAAAGATGAGTTGTATTAAGCTAATATGTACTCTCCGCCATTAAAAACATGCTTTACCTTCTTCCTTTCTTGTGGAATAAAATTAATCAGAACAGAGCCTGCTTATTCATCTGTTTCTATAAAACAAGCTCATTCTCAAAATATAGGCTCCTTTGCGGTAAGAATGGTATCACCCATGCATAAAAGAATGACAGTATCATAATAAGGTGGGGGCAGGATTCACACGCTACACTAAGCCGTAATGCGATTTGTGTGGTTCAGTCAGTCTGTTGAATAAACCCACCACTGTGGATTTGTAAACAATGATTTATGGCTTTGGGCAAGGTATAAATGTAGCCCATTGTAGTTTATTCAGTAAACTGTGGTTAAGCAGAACTTGGGTTAATACTATGTGTAAACCCAGAAAATATAGTTGTCATTTAGGCTATTGCAACATGTTCCTGACATGGTGTGTTTGATTCTTTTATTGAGACCATGTCCTTTTGCACTGTGCCTTTTACAAAGACATTTGTTCTAAATTTATTACACCACTGATTATTAAACATCCTGGACCTACAGATCCTGAGTATATGCAATTGCTGCTCATAGACAAGAATTCTACAGTTACGGTGCAGGTAGCCGGGTTCTGTGCCACAGCAGTGAAAATTCGACACACTAAGAGGGGCCAACCATTGTAAAGTCTTGTATACCTTTGTAAAATTTTATAATCATATATATATATATATGATTATAAAGATATATATATCATTGTCACTATTTTATAGTCATGTTTTATATTTTATATCTAATATATACTTAAAATTTTACACACTTAAATAGTTAAAATAGATCACACATTAGATTTTACAGATAGAGTTAGATAGATAATTAGTGTATTTTACCTGAATTTAATATATATCTTTTATTGTATGTTTTTAATTCTTGAAGAGTGACTATGTTTATCTTACGGAATAATACCATTGTATTGGTCTATGAGGGGACGCAGTGGCACTGCAGGTTAAACTGCTGAGCTGCTGAGCTTGCCGATTGGAAGGTCGGCAGTTCGAATCCGCGTGACGGGGTGAGCTCCCGTTGCTAGTCCCAGCTCCTGCCAACCTAGCAGTTCGAAAACATGCCAATGTGAGTAGATTAATAGGTACCGCTTTGGCGGGCAGGTAATGGCGTTCTGTTTAGGCATGCCGGCCACATGACCACGGAAGCGTCTATGGACAAACGCCGGCTCTTCAGCTTTGAAACGGAGATGAGCACCGCCCCCTAGAGTTGGACACGACTGGACTTCATGTCAAGGGAAACCTTTACCTTTACTATTGGTCCATGACAGTAATAAAGCGTGACTCTTAAGGTTTCCTTTATTGCCTTTTCACATTTTGACGTTTTGAACCCTTGCTAGCCACCCAGTAACAGGGTCCCACCGCTCTCTCAATCCAGGCTGCACTTGAGCAACCACTACAGTTTTGCTACCAATACTGTACATGGTGGGAAAATAACTATAACTTTCTTTCCTTATGGTTTATTTATGAGATTTATAACCTGCTGTGTAAAAATTATAACTTAAAACTAAGCCCAGCTAATAAACTTCTGCAGCTATAATGCTAGCTAAAATAAACCATCTCATAAAGTCTCTCCTCCCACCTCCCAGTAGTAGCTTAGTTAATATACTATAAGAATAATTCATGCCTAAGAGAGCTTAAATAAAAAGTGAAAAAATATATTTATTGTAGAAATAAATTTGGGAACCAATATGATTAAATGAAAGACTTCAGGATAATAAATGTTATAATTTAAAAAATAATACTTCCTATAAGGTTAAAGAAATCACCTGTTTTCCATTGAATCAAAGTAAGGAGTTGTTTAGGTTGAATGTAACCCTCCATTATATGACTCACTGTCAGCAGGACATTTTATTAACTCCCTTACACAATCTAGTGAGTTCTCTCTCTCTTTCTGTACCCCATTTGCACTTACAGAATAAGTTTGGTTCCAGGATGTCTCCTCTGAGGTTCGGTTCCTTTTTTCCCAGTCTTGTGGGTGAATGACAGCTGCGATGAAAACTTTTTCACCTGGGTCTGTATCACAACATTGAAGGGTCTGATTTGAGATTCTCTTCTGCTTGCCTGTTGAGGTCTCTCTGTTTCCTTAAGTACAGCTTACTGAAAACTTTGTGTCAAAATTTAATGGTTTGGACTCCTTTCATTTCTACGTCCATTTCAGATCCAGAGTGTCAACTGAGTCTCAACTCAGTCTTACTCTCTTCAGTACTTCAATCAGGTTTTGAAAATTCCCTGTCTAATCTTTTATTCTCTGTTAGTAAAAACTTGTAGCCATTAAGAATACCAATCCTTTGGACTCTTGTAGTGATCAATATAAATGTCAAACAGGGTCAGTTCTCCCATTGTCTCAAATGGTAGGCCAAAAAGGGCAGTAGATACTGTCTCCATCAACTACTGAAGGGTTTCCATAATGTTTTTCCCACCCATCTAGCTATGGAGCACTACTTCCTTCCAGTGGGGTCTCATGCCTGACACTGAGGAAAAATCAGGTGTAGAAAATGAAATCACATATGCAAGATACACTCTCCAATAATGGAAAAAAAAATGGAGGCAGTGTCAGAAATTGTACATCCTTCAGCAAGAAGATAGTTGTGCCCATCCCTAATACTAAGGACATTCACATTCAGCACTGGTAAGTGCCAAGGATTGTGACCACCTTAGCAACTGTAACCAAGGCTTCAGTTAGCAATCAAGGCTCCATACATTGTTACCTTTCTGCTGTGGCCAAATCAGACATATTGTTCATCTTCTTTTCACGCTGAGGTAATTAACCAAAGAATAAATTATATAAGCATCTCTAAAGAACTATTTCTTATATTTAAAAATTATAGAATGCTCATATGTGGCAAATTAGATAGATGGGTAAATAGATAGATAGGCAGGCAGGCAGACAGACAGATAGACAGAAAGCTGGCTGGCTGGCTGGCTGGCTTGCTTTAGAGAAAAACAGTTATATAGCAACATAAAATCACAGCCATGTGTAGTGGCAGTTTGGAAGACCATTGTATTTCAAGGAGTTTAAGTGACATATTTTGATTTTTCTCCTTCACATGTAGAAGCTTAAAGTTTATTTTGAGTTATACTAATGTTTATCTGTTTTTTATTTCTGTTTGAAATGTGGGGGAGAAGAGAAAAGCCCAAGATTGTTTTTGTTAAGCCCTAGCTTATCTGTATAGTTTCCCAGGTTCTTGGATTAAACAGGTGCTCCAGACCCTGGGAACTATCCAGTCAAGTTGGATCTTGCAGCCTCTGTACCATGGGAACAGGGTCACGAGGTTTTATGGCCAGACTTTGATAAAAACCTTAGGATTGCCTTTTGAGTTTGGGAGCTTCTGCACAGACATGAGTGCTGGGTCCTGTGGAAATGGTGCCACCCTGAGGTATCTCCACTGTCTTTATTAAGGGGCTCTTGACAGCTTATGAGAGATTGGGTATCAACTTGCTTGGTATGTAATGATTTTTCTTTATGCTATGCTTTTTATGCTTCTGTTTAATCTGCCTAAATTGTGTTTCTGTTTAAATTTGCTTAAGTTTATAATAAAGCTCAAAATCTCTTTATTCACTGGTGTGCTTATTGTCTCTGGATCTAAAAGAGCCAATTGTCTGAGCACTTGATCACTGCTTGGACACTTGGTAGAGCACCATAACTTTGGTATTTCAAAATCAACACAAAGCTAAAACCATCTCGATACAACATTAAAGATTTCAGATCCTAAATGAACTGAAATAAATCCTTTTGCTGGGAGATAATTTTGAATGTTTTTTCCAACTGCTGCCACATATAATTTGATTCCGTTGCTGCTTTAAGTTTTGTTTTGTTTAATGTAGCTTTGTTCCTGTTTTAATGTTTTACATTTAATTGTTGAATTGTATTTTCAGAACCTGTTTGTTAGCTATCTCTAAGAAACTACCAAAAGTAGACATATTTTATGTCTCTTCTATCATCTGTCTGTCTGTCTATCTGACAGCAAGCAGGAGACTTATATGATGGAAAACTCTAAAACCTCTTGCATAATGGGACTAAGATAATTTGCTGGGTCACTGCTTGATTTTGTTAAGATTATGGAAGCAGAGCAAATAATATCACTATCCTTTATTCAAATTCATCTTGTAACATTACTGGCGCAATAATACTCAAAGTTCATGTTGTAATTAGGTGGGGGAGATCTTTGGCCCAGCACAGGGTTCTTTTTAATTTTTTTTTTAAAAAAATTAAGCATGTCCACTGTATTCACCTTTCTGAGATAATATGTGAATCAGTTCACATTTATTAATAGTGTAAAATGAAACATTTATTTTCTGAAATAACATAAAGATGAAAGTATTGAGGAAAGGGTGTACAAGGTTAAGTGCAAATTTTATTTATTCACTTATGATATTTCTATCCTGGTTCAATCAAATGACTCTTGGTGATAAACATAGTAATAATAGTTGTTGTTTATTCGTTTAGTCACTTCCGACTCTTCGTGACTTCATGGACCAGCCCACGCCAGAGCTTCCTGTCGGTCGTCAACACCCCCAGCTCCCCCAGGGACGAGTCCGTCACCTCTAGAATATCATCCATCCACCTTGCCCTGGGTCGGCCCCTCTTCCTTTTGCCTTCCACTCTCCCTAGCATCAGCATCTTCTCCAGGGTGTCCTGTCTTCTCATTATGTGGCCAAAGTATTTCAGTTTTGCCTTTAATATCATTCCCTCAAGTGAGCAGTCTGGCTTGATTTCCTGGAGGATGGACTGGTTTGATCTTCTTGCAGTCCAAGGCACTCTCAGAATTTTCCTCCAACACCACAGTTCAAAAGCATCGATCTTCCTTCTCTAAGCCTTCCTTATGGTCCAGCTCTCACAGCCATATGTTACTAGGGGGAACACCATTGCTTTAACTATGCGGACGTTTGTTGTCAGTGTGATGTCTCTGCTCTTAACTATTTTATCGAGATTTGTCATTGCTCTTCTCCCAAGGATTAAGCGTCTTCTGATTTCCTGACTGCAGTCAGCGTCTGCAGTAATCTTTGCACCTAGAAATACAAAGTCTTTCACTGCTTCTACATTTTCTCTATTTGCCAGTTATCAGTCAAGCTGGTTGCCATAATCTTGGTTTTTTTGAGGTTTAGCTGCAAGCCAACTTTTGCACTTGCTTCTTTCACCTTCATCATAAGGCTCCTCAGTTCCTCTTTGCTTTCAGCCATCAAAGTGGTATCATCTGCATATCTGAGATTGTTAATATTTCTTCCAGCAATTTTAACTCCAGCCTTGGATTCCTCAAGCCCAGCATGTCGCATGATGTGTTCTGCATACAAGTTGAATAGGTAGGGTGAGAGTATACAGCCCTGCCATACTCCTTTCCCAATCTTAAACCAGTCCGTTGTTCCGTGGTCTGTTCTTACTGTTGCTACTTGGTCGTTATACAGATTCTTCAGGAGGCAGACAAGATGACTTGGTATTCCCATAGCGCTAAGAACTTGCCACAATTTGTTATGGTCCACACAGTCAAAGGCTTTAGAAGAGTCAATAAAACAGAAATAGATGTTTTTCTGAAACTCCCTGGCTTTTTCCATTATCCAGCGTATATTGGCAATTTGGTCCCTAGTTCCTCTGCCTTTTCTAAACCCAGCTTGTACATCTGGCAATTCTCGCTCCATGAATTGATGAAGTCTACCTTGCAGGATCCTGAGCATTACCTTACTAGCATGTGAAATGAGTGCTATTGTTCGATAGTTTGAACATTCTTTAGTGTTTCCCTTTTTTGGTATGGGGATATAAGTTGATTTTTTCCAATCTGATGGCCATTCTTGTGTTTTCCAAATTTGCTGGCAAATAGCATGCATTAACTTGACAGCATCATCTCGCAAGATATTGAACAGTTCAGCTGGGATGCTGTCCTCTCCTGCTGCCTTGTTACTAGCAATGCTTCTGAAGGCCCATTCAACCTCACTCTTCAGGATGTCTGGCTCTAGCTCCCTGACCACACCATCAAAGCTATCCCCGATATTGTTATCCTTCCTATACAGGTCTTCCATATATTCTTGCCACCTTTTCTTGATCTCTTCTTCTTCTGTTAGGGCCTTGCCATCTTTGTTTTTGATCATACCCATTTTGGCCTGGGATTTACCTCCAATGTTTCTAATTTTCTGGAAGAGGTCTCTTGTCCTTCCTATTCTATTGTCTTCTTCCACTTCCGAGCATTGCTGGTTTAAAAATAATTCCTTATCTCTTCTGGCTAGCCTCTGGAATTTTGCATTTAATTAGGCATATCTCCCCCTATCGCTGTTGCCTCTTGCTTTCCTTCTTTCTTGGGCTACTTCTAGTGTTTCAGCAGACAGCCATTTTGCCTTCTTGGTTTTCTCTTTCTTTGGGATGTATTTTGTTGCCCCCTCCTGAACAATGTTGCAAACTTCTGTCCAGAGTTCTTCCGGGACCCTATCTACTAAGTCCAGTCCCTTAAATCTATTCTTCACCTCCACTGCATATTCCTTAGGAATATTAGTGAGCTCATATCTAGCTGATCTGTGGGTCTTCCCTAATCTCTTTAGTCTGATCCTAAATTGTGCAAGAAGAAGTTCGTGATCTGAACTACAGTCAGCTCCAGGTCTTGTTTTTACTGACTTTATAGATGTCCGCCACCTCTGGCTGCAAAGGATGTAGTCAATCTGATTTCGGTGTTGTCCATCTGGTGAAGTCCATGTATCAAGCCGTCTCTTAGGTTGTTGGAAGAGAGTGTTTGTTATGCAGAGTGAGTTGTCTTCGCAAAATTCTATCAGCCTATGTCCTGCTTTGTTTTGTTCTCCCAGACCATGCTTACCTGTAATTCCAGGTGTCATTTGACTGCCCACCTTAGCATTCCAGTCTCCTGTGATGAAAATAACGTCTCTTTTAGGCATGTTGTCCAATAGGTGCTGCAGATCCTCATAGAACTGCTCTACTTCAGCATCTGTGGTTCGGGCGTATATTTGGATCACTGTGATGTTAGATGGCTTGCCTTGAATTCGAATTGAGATCATTCTATTGTTTTTTGGATTGTATCCAAGCACTGCTTTAGCCACTTTACTATTAATTATGAAGGCTACTCCATTTCTTCTGTGGTCCTCTTGTCCACAGTAGTAGATCTGGTGGTCATTTAATGTGAAGTGGCCCATTCCAGTCCATTCCAGTCCATCTCAGTTCACTGATGCCAAAAATGTCTATCTTTAATCTTGACATCTCACCAATAACCACATCCAATTTGCCCTGGCTCATAGATCTTACATTCCAGGTTCCAATGGTGTGTTGATCCTTAGAACATTGGATTCGCCATTCGCCACCAGCACCGTCGGCTGCTAGCCGTCCTTTCGGCTTTGAGCTAGCTGCGTCATCATGTCTGGGGCTAGTTGAACTCATCCTCTGTTCCTCCCCAGTAGCATTTTGACCATCTTCCGACCTGGGGGTCTCCTCTTCCGATGGTATACCGACATATCTCTGGTTGTACTGATCCATTTAGTTTTCATGGCAAGAATACTGGGGTGGGTTGCCATTACCTTCCCCAGGGATCGCATTTAGTCTGACCTCTCTGTCATGACCTTCCCATCTTGGGTGGCCCTTCACGGTTTAGCTCATGGCATCATTGAGGTGCTCAAGCTCCAGCACCACGACAAGGTAATGATCCTTTGCTGAAGAGTAATAATACTAGTAATAACAATAATTTATCAAACTTGTTTGCCACCTGACATATCTCAATAATAGAAAGATAACTGATACAAAGAAAAACAGTTTAAAGCATTCCTAGTAGGTTCCCAAACTAAATAGCAATAACATAAAATCCCAAGGAAAAAAAAAAGCCTTAGGCATGAAAGCCTGCTGGGTGGCCTTGGGCCAGTCACTCTCTCTCAGCCCAACTCACCTCACAGGGCTGCTGTTGTGGGGAAAATAGGAGGAGGGAGGATTATTAGGTATGTTTCCTGCCTTGAGTTACTTATAAAAATAATAAAGGAGGGATTTAAAAAAAGATTAAAAAAAGATAAAACAGCTCAACAATAAAAACAGAGGTGGCTAAATTTGGATGGAATGCCTTCCAAACAGTTCCTTTTTCAGCCTGACCTCTACAAGAAGATTGTTCAGAGATCTGCTGCTGCTACCAAGTTTTAAACAAATTGCAGGTTGATGTATAAATAGAGAAACCAGACCCAGGGCCACAACTGGGGGGGGGCAACCAGGGCATGTGCCCCGGGGCGCCGCGCTGGTGGGGCACCAAAATGAGTAGGGGGGGGGCGCCAAAGTGGGTGTGGAATCCGTGTTTGCCCCGGGTGACACAGACCCTAGTTGCGGCTCTGACCAGACCTATGACTGAATATACTTTAAACTGACATAAGGGCTGGATTCTCTCTGGCTGAGATATCTACTTATGTGATTTAATTGTCAAGCATTTAGCAAGATGGACTTTTAAAATAATCTCAATATGTTCCTCTATCTGTATTGCTATTACCAGCTGCTAAGGGTCTGGTTTGGGAAATACAAAGCATAATGATTTTCTGACATGGAATGAACTTTTCTGTTTTATGGAGAAACAAATATTGTTGTTTGCATTCCTCTATCATTCCTAATATATTTTTCCATCCTGATACATGTGCTTTTCCATATACGTATTACATTTTCAAAAGGAGGCAACAATTATGTAGTTGGAGAAAGGGAGAAGCATGAAAAATAATATACTTCATATTGCCTGGAAAGCAAAGGGAATAATCATAATCATAATCATAATCATAATCATAATCATAATAGTATATTAAATTTATATGCCACCCAGAGACTCTGGGCAATTTACAATTGTTAAAACATGGGGGCTGGGGTGGGAATGATGGGGAGTGGGGTGGGAGCTGCAAATAGAAGAAATATGTTAATAGAGAAAACATGTTCATTGTGTAAGGCTCTTACTAGTCTCCACACAAATGCACAGTAGACTGGCAAAACCTTCCAAGATTACTTCTGGGATAGCTCTTCCCTGAATTCATCGAGGCAGCCACTTTAATAGAATATCTTGTCCATCACTAAGGACTGAGTTCAAAAATTACATTCTGCCGTGGAACTGTAGAGCCTGTAGTAACTCTTAAATTCTATCAGGTCAGATAGAATATGTACCAGCAGATTGATGCTTTCTCCTGAAACAAGGCTGAGACTCATCATTTTGACATGTATCTGCTGGGCCCCTGAAAACCGATGAATATAGATAGGAAAGAAGTGAGTGAGTGAGCTTGTATTAGAAAAAGAACATACTGCTTTTTCCCCTTTCAGTACAGCCTAGGGCAGAAATGAGGGATGGAAAAACTTCCATAGATTTCGCTTTACAATTTTTATTACAAATTTATTTCTTCCCTTTTTATTCCCTATGCTGTTGATACGACTTTAGCAGAGAAAGAAAGATACTGCTAGACTTTTCTCCTTCCCTCACTGCTATGCTTATATAACTCATCTGCTCTAATTGTTTGTTTGTTTTTTAACAGTGAGACAGTAGATTGATTTTAGCAGACAATTTCCTCACTCACAAACTCCACAGAGCCAAAATAAGCATGTACAAATTAAGAACGTCCGACTTAAAGACACCTCATACTTATGAATGGGCTGCCTATTGCTAAAAATGGTGGACAGCATTCTCCTTCCTCAAGCCGATGAACTGCTGAAGCCACACAATGTTTTCATGAACAGCTGAAGCTGTGTGTTTTTAATATACAGGCTGTTTTCAGCAGTTTTCAGCAGTTCAGGAAAGGAAGGAGAAAGCCGTCCACCATTTTTAGTTATAGGCAATCCATAAGTATGAGTTCCAACTTACATACAAATTTGAGTTAAAGACAGACTTAGGAATGAATTTTGTTTTTAACCCAGGGACTGTCCCCAGTTTAAGAATGAGTTCCATTCCCAAGGTCTGTCCTTAAGTCGAATTTGTATGTAAGCTGGAACAGTATTATTGTATAATGCTATATAAGTATTGTGTATTTAACTCAAACCATTCTGTATTTAACTCAAATCATTGTGTATTTATGATATTCTAGAGGTGACGGACTCGTCCCTGGGGGAGCTGGGGGTGTTGACGACCGACAGGAAGCTCTGGCGTGGGCTGGTCCATGAAGTCACGAAGAGTCGGAAGCGACTAAACGAATAAACAACAACAACAAACATTGTGTATTTAATTTGAATTTTGCTACAATAGGCTCTGTTCTTAACTATGGATCCTCCATAAACCCGGCATTCTTAACCCAGGGACTACCTAATTTGCTTCATAGTAATATTTTAAATTAACTTTCCAGCAGTGTTTTCAGTAAAAATTTAAAGAGAAATATTTCTGAACATCCAAAGCTGTCTTTAGAAATGAGCACTTTGACCAACTATAGCCTTGCCAATAAGTTCACAAAAACTTTAGTGCCAAAAATACCTAACTAAACCATATCTCCAAAATTTACGTTACTATAGTAGGCCTTTGTGAATTAGCCCTGATTCAATTCAAATTGGAGTTGAAGAGGACATGATTCAATTTAAGTTTGTGATCTGAGATTTGAAGAAAACTCATTCCACTTGAGGCTCTTTGAGATTCACAATTTGATTTGAAAAATGGTTTATCGATAAGCTATAATGGGGAGGCACCAAAACACCTGCAGTTGTTTTAGTTTTAACTAGTATGCAGCAAAAATAGCAAGGTTGGTACACTTTTTAGGGGATATTAATTCTACCAAGTTACAGCTACGTATTTGAGAAGCTTTGGTGGCAGAACAGAGTTGTGCAGGATTGTTATTTGCTGACAACATTCTGTGCTAACAAAGGCAGCAGAAACAGCCTGCTATGGTACGTGCAATTCCATGAAGAAGGCAGAGAGAAAGAGGTTGGTACTAAACAAGTAGCATTCATAGCTTTCCTACCCCTTTTTAAAAGGAGTAAGTGTTCAGGCCAGCACTTGTATCAGCCTGTCACCCATTCACTCATTGCTGAAAGATTTAAACCATCCCAATCATGCCACATTTTAAAATGCAGTTTAAACCAAGATAATGTAATAGAACAATCAGCCTTGAGCAGATATTCAGAATGTTGAGAGGAGAGAATTCTAGCTGTGTAGTCAAGATAGCACAAATGTGAAACATTCCATTAGTATAAGACAGAGCAAAGTTAAGGCTTGTGATGGGTCATATTGAAAAATAAATAAATAAAGCTGAGCAGTGTTACATTTATCCTGCTACAAGAGCTCTGATAGGCTGGGGGTTTAATGCGATGATGAATCTTATTAGCCAGCCACTCATGTCAATGCTAGACAGCCCATTGCATTACTCTATCCCTCCAGCATTACCCATATATCAAAGTGAAGTTGCAGCACTATACATGTCCATAATAAACCCAGAAGCAGCAGAAAAATCATCAGATCTACAAGAAGGCTCAAAAGAGTACAGAGCATTTTGAAGCCACCTGATTAATTTGTGCATCTGCTTTGACAGGGTGATTCAATGGAAGCCTCATCAAACCAAAGCATTTCTTTAAAGCTTTGCAGAACCCTGGGCCACAGCACATGAACAGTCAATAGAGAAAAATACAATTTCTCTTTGCTTTATTGCAACTTGTCCTAATCTGGTGCCCTCTAGATATGATAGGACAAGAATTGTAGAAATCTCGACCAGCAAGCTCCAACACATTTTGAAGGCAGTTGCTTGGGGAATAAGTAGAGCTGTTGAGAGTAGAACCTCATAGAAATGGTAGTAAATAAATAAATCATTAGAATATACTGCCAGGTATATTTTGATTAAATGAAAAAAGAGGCACCAAGTTTGTATTTTTGTCAGGGAAAATCATAGTACATAATAGAATAGTAATTGCATAGTGATTTACCTTGGTAGGCCACTTTCTGAAGTGAAAATGGGAAGAGGAAACCCTGTTGTTCAATCTAATACACACCATATGTTTTGGATTGCATGTCCCATTATCCTAACCAAGATGATTGAATATGCTAGGAGACATAGTACAACAGATACAGAATACCAATTCTGGGAAGCTAGACATAAAATACTCAGTAGACAACATCATAAGTGACATTTGGAATAATTCTGTAGACACATGGATCTTTGCACTCTCAGCTGTGTCCATGTGATTTTCAGTATCACAGTAACATTTCTTTATTGATAATCACATTCCAGGAATGTCCAAAACATCTTCTATAATGGCACAAAATGCTACAATATAGAAACTACTGGGCATGTCAAATAACAATTTTTACAGTATCTCTTCTAAATGGATATTTCAGTAGGTGTGTGTATGTGTGTGTGTGTGTGTGTGTGTGTATGTATATATATATATATATATATATATATATATGGAGTTGTGGTTTGTTGCCAGTCACTATATCCCCACTTTGGGCTTGTTAAAACATTCATTCATCTGCAATGTGCTTTTTGGCTCAGCTACATTATGGCATGTATTGGCCAAGAAACACACCTGGTCTAGTGTTATTGCCTACTTTATGTTCATTAGCTGCATTTTCATGAACAACTTGGGGAATGAGTCCTCTTCAGTGCTGAATTTTATAACCCAAAGGCTCCAGTTTGAGAAATGTTATGTGGCAGCCAATGTCATTCTGGCAATTAAAAGCATATAAAGTAGTTTCCAAATGGTGTGCTAAGGCTCCAGTAAAAGTCCAAAAAAACTGTGCATACTGTGTTGCCACTAGTGCAGAATCTTGGGACAGATGTTCAAGATCTTACATAGTAAAATGAGAGCTCCAAAATCCTTACCATAATTTCAAGTAAGTGAAATAATATATATTGCCTTCAAAAGCAGAACACACAATAAATTTCATTCAAAGTCTAATATTAGCAAATTGACAACTGTGTCTCCACTTGGTCCATTGCCCTGATCTCAAGAGGACCCAGCAAGTTTTTGAAATTGGAGATATTTCCAGTCCTACTCTGATAGTATAATATCACATAGATTTTCTGCAATGTTAGTGTAACTATTTCCTTTTTAGATTCTGTGTTGGTAAATCCTTTATACTTATTCTGTTCTTGCTTTGTTCAAGAAACACTTTCAGAACTGTGGCTGATACCGAAGTTCAGGGCATAGATTCCTTCTGATGAAAACATCTGAAAAGAGGGCTGATTTGGGGAAAAGCCTTGGCAGGAGGGAGCAGTTTTTATATACCTCCTCACATAGTAAAAAACCTTCCCTATTCACCACTGCAATTTTTATCTCTAAAAAGTTGTACAATACTAGGTTCACCGAAGAAAAATATATGGTTTGTTTCATCATAGTTTATAGAATAACCAGAGTTCTCTGGTTTGCAAAACATACTAAATCTTGAACCATAATTTACAAGCCACAATGGTAGGGTTCACACAAAATGTTATGTCAAAAATCAGACAACCATGTGATATTTTATTGAGTGTATCAAGCCAATGAGATTCATTTTGGCATAATCAGTAGTTTGATCATATCTATTCTAAAGAAAGGATTAAGACATACTTTATATATTGTGAAGAATTGTGAGGAATTAGTGGAGTACACCCATTTTCTTACGTGTGAGATATTTTCTTTTTATATGATAAGTACATATAGGCTGCAAACTAGTAGTTGAAGTTTTAATTTTATTCCTTATGATTTGTTTTTGGTGACATGACATCAGCATAGCATGATATAAGTGTTTCACTCAGACTCTTAATCAATTATATCAACATCAAATAATCTTAAACTCTTGATCACGTTAGCCACCAGTGTAGGGAGTAAGACTGGCATGGGCAATCATGCTGTCTTTATCCATCCATGTATGATGAAAGGTCTTCAGCATGTATCAACACCTGGGAAGAAAAGTATATATTGTCTAAATCATCCCTAAGAGATGAGTTTCGGGATAGATCTACCTGGGGCTATATGCTAGCTGGAACAATCTGGGGAATATCTCTAGCTGCATTTGATGACGACAAGGGACAAGCTACTGAAAGATGAGAGATTTTGTCCTGTATTTCCACTCCTCTGTTAAGTGTTGCCATTTCTTGTTTTCTTATCTGGTCTATGGATATTTCCTGTCTATGTTATGCTTTGCAATTAAAGTTATTCCTTGATCATACTTTGCACAATAAACCCTTTAAGCTTTTACAGGGTTTTTTACAAGCAACTCCTCCAACTGTTTAGCCTCTCCTGGTTCCTATCCCTTATTAAATCAAACTCTTCAGGTGACCGTTCTTCCAATCAGAAGAGAAGAGGAAGGCTATGAATCTTTGAGGGTAGATTTCTAGGAATTAAAACTTTGTCCCAAAGTGATTCCAGCCAGACTTTTTAATTTTATTCATTTAAATAGTGTATGTTCCTGACCTATAGTCCAGCCTGGAATGCAGGTTCAAATCCTCACTCGATCACAGGGTTCCCTGAGTGATTCTGGGCCAGTTATTCTCTATCAGTCCATGATATCCTACCTGGTTTATTGCAACTATCAAATTGCCATTAATTACAAGAGCGTTGTGCAAGCAGCTTCATCTCCAAGACCCCAGACATATTCAAGGAAAGCTATTCAGCCTCACAACAGCTGGACCTGGAAGAAAAGTCAGTAGGACTGCTGGTGGGGCAAAGGCAAGGCCTTGCACTGAACTGCCTTCTGGGCTGGGCTTTAAACCCATTCTTGCTAACAGGCCTTTGCTGAAGCATTGTTAGCCCTGAGAGGTAGTCCAGACAAAAAGCACAAATAGGAGTACTAGCTGTATCTTTACTGTAAGGTTACATTAACGGAATCTTGCAAGACTGAAAGTATTTCTCCCCTCCTTTCCTTTAACTCTCCGGAAAACTAGGGGTGGTCCCTTCTGAGTCGCTTCCCTCGTCCTCCCTCCTTCTATGGGCTGAGATACCTTTACACATCAGTTGTCCAGTCTATGGCTCTCCCTTCTGTCTCCCAAGGTCATTCCCACATTCCCTTACAGATATAGTAGGCTGTAGGGTCAGTACAGTTTATGTTGTCCTATTTTCCTTCTGACTCAAGGACTGTCTGGATGAGCCCCTTAATTTACAGAGCTTTATATACATTTGTTTGCCCTTTTCTCTTACAGGTTTGGAAGTCTAATACAACGGGCTTCCACACCTCGAGGATTGGCAGACAAACTTCATTTGATCTCTGTGAGAAGCTTAAAGAAGACTTAAATGGGGACTGGCAGATTATCCTTTTATCATCCAAAGAAATAGTAGAATTCTTAGTTCTAATCCTTAAATGAAATATGGCTAAATTTTGAAGTTAATTCAGTGCAACTGACCTTTTTTCCTTGTGGAAAATGAATCGCTTTTTCCATTTTTCATTTATATGCTAGCATGGCTTTTTTAAACATAAAGAAGAATATAAATTTAAAGGAATAGATACTTTGTATAGTCTTGTAATTTGCCCTGCAAATGACAAGGGGAAATGAAGGAGTAGGGATGTGTCTGCAGAACTGAAATGAAGACATCTTAATGGCTGGATGTTTTAGGAAGGAATGTGTGGCACCTTCTCTGATAAATGCCATTGTTCTTCTCATAACTCTTTCTGCTTCTCTGAGAGGTGCTAAAATGTTTCTTAGTAGAAGCTTCTGAACTTATAACTTTTGGACAGAAATAAGTGGTGAATCTAGCCTACTGCTTGGAAGTTTCTTACCCAGTCCCAGCCAAGAGGGTTTCCTAATGCTGGTGGGAACCAGATGTTACTTACAACACAGCTTCACTGTCTTGTCAATATTTCGTTTTGACATTTTTTGGAAGTTGCCTCCCAGCAGTGACTTTTCAAAATCATGTTGCAAATCTGCAGTAACCATATTACATTGCTTAGTTCTCAAAAGCTCCCCAGGGAAGATTTTGCACCCATCTTTGGTATACATCAGTAGGGACGCGGTGGCGCTGCGGGTTAAACCGCTGAGCTGTCGATCGGAAGGTCGGCAGTTCGAAACCGCGCGGCGGGGTGAGCTCCCGTTGCTCGTCCCAGCTCCTGCACACCAAGCAGTTCGAAAACATGCCAATGTGAGTAGATTAATTGGTACCGCTTCGGCGGGAAGGTAACGGCGTTCCGTGAGTCATGCTGGCCACATGACCCGGAAGTGTCCTATGACCAACGCCGGCTCCAAGGCTTTGAAACGGAGATGAGCACCGCCCCCTAGAGTCGGACACGACTGGACTTTACGTCAAGGGAAACCTTTACCTTTACCTTGGTATACATCACTTTACTTCCTATTTGCTCCATTGGTGGATATTTATGCATATGGGAGGCAATTAAGCAGGCTGTCTGGGAGAGGGCATAATCTGCCTATATCCCTGTCTTTTGGTGGTCAAATCTCCATGGGCAATGCCAAGGACCCTATGCAGGGGTATAGAACATACAGTTCTCATAATAAAGAGAACTGCTTGTGCACATATAGACATTAACCCTCCCATCTTCTTGCAGTATTCCCTTCTTTTCATACATATACTCTCTCTTAGAGAATGCTGTGAAAGTTAATCACATTGAACACAGCCACGCAGAGTGCTTAATGCCAGCAAAGCTATATATTAAAAGGAGATTGAATTAGCCCATTCTAGGATTCATAAGGGTAAGCCATAACTCACTTTTAGAGGAAGAGCACTAGTGCATTTGTGGCTCCAGATGTTAATTGGTGTTGCTTGTAGTATTATTGCATAAAGTCAAGGAAAGACGAACATTTAACCAAGAAGCACTGTATTTTTATTTCTGGTGTTATACATAAATATTAAAATCTGCATTTTAAAAATGTTATGCAACAGATTTAATTTGAAAAGTTATTATTGCTGGGCTTCTTTCTAAAACACCAAACATATTTCTTCCTTCCTTTTCTTTTTGTGATAAATACTGGTAATCAAAGTTTACACTGGAAGGGAAGAGCAATCTGTATGATGCTTGTCACCAGGAAATGAATGTTTGGTATTTTCAAAAAGCTTAAGGCCAAGGAAACACAGCTTTCAAACAAAAAGCCTAATAAAAGGCTTTTCAGGCTGGAGATATAATGTGCCCTGAAAGGTTGGTAATGTAGGTTAAGATGAATATGTTGCAGTTCAGCTGTTTGGCAGCATCTTCAGGCAAGAGAAAAGAGACAATTAAAAAAAAACTCTAAAATTATTTCACCCCACAAAAAGAGAGCGAGTGAGAGAGAAAGAATTAATTCTCTTCAAGGTTTGAAAAATCTTGAAAAGTCTAATAGCATAGTGACTTAAAAAACAAACAAACCTGTCCATTCTGTTTGGATTATTTAAAATAATATCCTGTGGCTCTGGGATAATTAAGATTCATATGTTACGGTATATAAGTATATCAAATATGATAACATATCCATCAGATTTGTTATAAATGAACCAAAGCTGGTGTTTATGGATATTGTGTATCATTTTTTCAACCCTCCTATGGCAGAGAGACTGACTGACACAAGGTTTTGGAGGTCCGAATCCAGTGGCACCAGCTCTTCAGACCTACTGATCACAAGGAAACAGTGTGATGTAGTTCGAGACATAAGAATGTACTCTATGTTCTTTCTTTATCTATCCCCCTGTTCTTTGTCTAAAATTTTGCTAATTTCAGATCACATCCCTTTGCCTTCCTTCCCAGGCAAACACAGAGAACAAATACTCTTTGATTCTCTTTCTGGTGGAATGTAGCCTAGGTGCTAGGCTTTGCCTATTGTTATAATTCATTTCTGGTAAATAATGTTCCTTTCTGTTATGGTTATAAAACCTGCTTCATTAATGTTTCCTTAGATCAGATTTTTGTTCTCAGGAACTCTCATTCCCCCCCCCCCTCTCTCTCTCACACACACACACACACAAAGAGAGAGAAAGAGAACACTTCAGTCTCCAAAACAGGGTTACCCAATAAACATCATATGCTGAGCAAGTATCCTGTGTGTCAGTACACTGAATATATCTCCTAGCTGGTGGGATGTGGGCAACAATATGTTCTCTTGCAAGGTAGTGTCTAACGTAGAGATCCTAGCTTGCATAGAATAGTAAGTGCATGGTTGGGGTAAAAATGGGCTTTTTTTGTGCTTGGACACACTGGCCAAAATGTACCAAAACCTGTCCTTAACATTAACCACATGGAGTTATGTGGAAGCCTTGGTTGATCAAAGCTGAGGTTATTATCTATGGCCCCATCTGGTGATGACCAACTTGGAATGTTAGAAGAGTTAAAAAAGAGCATGAATTAATTAATGAAATAAAGAAAAGATAGTTGTGTGTTTATGAAATTAAGGACAAATCCATATGTCCTGCTTGCCCCAGCATCAGGATGGCTTACTAATGCTTTCTCAAGCTCAGGAACACACACTATTGTTCTCAACCCAGCCTAATCCAATTGCAAGGTCAACCATAGCCTGCCTTTTCTTGCTCCACATCAAAAAGTAGTGTTTTCTTTCTCCCTGCTTCTGTGTGCTGTGGCTGGAAGATGCCCTCCCTCAAGTCACTGCCCTCTGCAACTGTTTTATCCTGTGTTGCTGAGCTGCCTACTTATTTCTGAAGGGATTTTAAAAGTTCAGGTAGAAACAGTGACCATTTCTTTTTTGTTTTTCATAAGATGAAACTGATAAGAGTCCAGACAGTTTCTCCTTCTAATCAACAGGACAGAAATAACATAAAATTGTGTTATTTATTTTATTGTGCCTGATGGGAAAGTGTTAAGTACAAGATGGGGTCAGCAGAGTGGGTGGGTCTATCAGTGGAAATCACAAAAGGTCTATCAATGGAAACCCCATGTCCTCAAAACCCACCCATGGAGAGGCTGAGTCTGTCATTCAGTAGAAGCTGGAATAGAAGCATTATTCAAAGTGATACTATCTATAGGGACTCTGTAGCCAAGCTTTCTCAGTTTTAGTCCCCTTGAATGTGGTTCTTGAGATAAGCATTTTGGGACAATGAGTCTCTGGCTCCTTTCTGTCTGAATCAGCAGCTATCTGCACTGAGTCTGACTCAGCACTCTCAGGTGGGTGATGGCCATCTCCACTTCAGGCTGACAATCTGCCAGGTTTCCTCAGAATCAGGATATGAATAAGTGATATGAATGAAATATATATTTATATTCCTTGAAACACAAGGCCATTGATTCATCATAATATGATTTCCAACTATTCCAAAATTCTTGCAAATTACCAATATCCATCTTAATACAGTAATACTGTATATTATACAGAGGGCATATCTGAGGCCTGAACTTGGGTCTGGCTTATTGACAAATGTAATGTTGGTCTTCAAAAGAGAAAACCTGAAAGGCTGAATAGTGGCCCAGGCTTATAGACCCTCTACTCTGCACCCTCTCTTCTCCTCATGGTGTCATGCTCCCAGATCAAACGTTCTCAGAACAATTGATTGGACTCGCATGCATGTGTCAGTCAACACATGTATTCTTCTTGCAAGTTGAAGGCACGGGAGGGGGAACATCATTGGAGTGTGAAATCATTTTGTTTGGACTATCTTGTAATGCCAAGGTCATTTGCGAGGAGCCATTGAAGACAGCTCCTCATAAATGCTTATGAGTCGGATTTAATGGGAAGTTGAGTGTTCCAGTCCTCACACACGGCAGGCTCTGAACATCAAGACATAAGCCACAACATCAAGGCATGAGCCATTACCCATTGGTGCAAGCACTTCATCTTTCCTTAAATTACCTATGGGGATTAATCACTTGTCTCTATTCCCTTGTGGTTCTGACAAAGCTTCTTAGCACTTTCAGTTCCCATGCTTTGTAGCCCTACTAGTTTTTTTTTTCTTTTCCCAACCAGACCCAACAAAACCAAAGCACTATTAGATGTGTTCACAACCTCTTATTGCGTCACTTCCCCCTTCTGTGCTCCATTACAGTGCCTTCTCCTCCGATGCATTTCTCTGACAAAACAACCTATGTGAGTGTTAAAGCTCATTTTTCTCTTTCATCACAGAACAGAAGCCAAACTGCATTCTAATAGCTCTAATTCATCATTGTTTAGGACATTTATGGACATTCTGTGTCATTACACTAGCTAAGTTAATTGTTAACAGAACTTTATGTTAGCTTTGTTATTTCTCTTTCTCTCTCTCCTGTGAAAGTGTTTGTGTACACATGTGTGTGTGTATTTACTGTATGTGTTGAACAGTATATATGCTGTCCAGTGCTGGCAAGTAGAGACTTGATGGGATTCTTCAGGCTTTCCTCAAACTGAAATGTTGGACAGGACTCTTTTTTATTACAATGGTGCACTTTGTATCCCCTGTCAGGCCTTGGGTGACTTAGGACAGGAGGGTATGAAACAAGAGCCTCTTACCATGTCTGGTGTGAAGGAGGAAGCTTTCCTATAGCTGGCAGTGGAGCTGAGTCATTGCAGCCAGTGTGCCAGTCACCTGCCTGGTAGCTGACAGCATGGCATAATGGCAGGTGGTTGGCGCAGCAATCTTCTTGAAGTATGACATAAAAAAATTACAATGACCATACTATGATCCAGAAGGGGTATCATTTTCTTGCTTTTACTCTCTCTATTTGTGAATTATTGTGGGATAGGGGAGAGTTCTTTGGTTTTGGAGACAGTTTGTGGGCCACACATTTTTATTTATTTCTTTATTTATTAATCAAATTTATCACCGCCCATCTCCCAAAAGGGACCCTGGGCGGTTTACAATAAAACATAAATAAAAAAATATATAAAACTGTAAAACACTATTCTGCCACCTCATCTGCTATTTTTCATATAAAAAAGTCTTTTATTTGCTATCCCTTCCCCCACTGCCTAGGTAGCCTGCGTGACATTTCAGTTTATTCCCTGATGTCATTCTTTTCTTTTTGAAGAAAAACATTTAGTACAGCACTCAGCTAAACTTTCACACATGACTTGACTGATTTTAATGACAGTGTTGTTTAAGATACATTTGGAAATATTTAAGTCCCACTAAGTTAAATGGGTTTCAGTCTATGAAAACTGGGGCTGAAAAACTAACTTTGAAAAAATTACAGCATGTCTCATGGAGCTCCTGGTGTGCTGTTAACAGAAATTTTTTTTATTTGCTTATTGATTTGGCAGTGCCTAGACTCCATTAACTACCTGGTGCTTTTTAAAAGTGGTTTTCATAGGGCAGACGCACATTTGAAGGTTCAAGGGCATTTTATTCCGAACATCTATTTCAGTGCTCATGAAACATGACTTTTGCTGGGTTTTACACTTTCTATAGATTCAGTTAATAATAGAGTTGTTTTATTTTGTCATATTCTTATTTTTTTAAACATTCATTTCCTAGTTACTGATGTATGAATAAACCTGTTAGTTGGGTAGGAAGATTTAAGAACTGACCTATGGAGAATGGATGCACTATTATTCTTAATAAAACATGATTCATCTACTCTGGCTTCTACTGGCCAATATGAAGATTTCAATGCTTATATTAGAAAGTGACATAACATTTGAAAGCTATCCAGTGAGGTCACAAAGTGAGGCCCAAAGTTTAATCTGCTAGTTCTAGAATAAAACTGCAGTAAAATGAAGAACCCACCCAGATGTTCAACAAAAGGAATAATTTCCAGTGCTATCACTCAGAAAAGAGGCATTCTGTAGCAATAAAAAAGGACGCATAGTAGTGTGACTCTCTACGTCAGACGTTTGAGTGTTTCTCAAACTTGGCACTTGAAGATGTGTGAACTTCAACTCCCAGAATTCCCCAGCCAGCCATCTGGCTGGGGAATTCTGGGACTTGAGGTCCACACATCTTCAAGCCGCTAATGTTGCGAGACACTGCTCTATGTGATAGCTATTGAATGGATTGCCAAAAAATAAAGTTCATGTTCTAAATAATGTTGCTATCAAAATGTACTAATTAACTGATCCATTTAGCAAGGTTAGTCAGGATGATCACAAATTCAATATAGAATCTCAATTTCTAACCAACAGACTAACATAGTAATAATTTGGACTGAAATTGATTATGAATGTTTGTTTCTTCTGCTATATGGTCTCTGTGGTTAGAATTACTAAACAACCAAATTCTGTTACCTTTGCACATGCTTGTGAATAATGAAGCATTTTAGTTATTCAAAAGGCAGACAAATTAATGTTTACTAAACTTCAACATTTTAAATTTGGCTATATGGCTTTTACTTTACTCTTTTATATATTTTTTATTTTGTTTTATTGTAAGCTTTCTCTTTCACATATAAACAGAAAGGCAGAGTATAAATATAGCAACCACAGAAAATTTATGTATTTACTTTTAACATTTTAGATATTCTTTGCCAGAAAGATCATTTTGGTAAGAATATTTTGGTTGCATCAAAGTCCTCTCTTTTCCTCTAATTAAGAAACTTTGTTTTTGTTGCTGCTTTTGGTCCAGAGCTGTTGTCATCTTCATGTAAATTTGTTTATATTTGCTATTGTAAAGCAAAACACTTGTGAAACCAGCCAATTAGAGAAAGATATTGTGATACACAGTGAGCATTATATTATACATGTCACATTCCTCAAAGTACATTTTGATTATAATGATTAGCATTTGTAGTTAACAGTTTTAAAAAAAGCAATTTATAATCTTTCCCTTTTTTGCTTATAAGACAACTATATAAAATAAACATATGCCTGATTAGGAACCTGAGATAAAATGAATTCCAAATAGGCACAATAGCAAAAGACTGTTTTCAGTCCTCCAAAGATAACATCAGCTCAAATGTAAAGCAGGAATGGTTTATTTGTTTCCACAGGACAATGAAATAATTTTTGGAAACCATCCAATGCTTAGAGATCAAAGATGGCTGAAACCTGCTCAAATATTCAAAATCCTTCTCACAAGCCCTGATATATTTACACTTATTTATTATTAGATGTATGCCCTGCCTTTCAATCAAAATCAAAAATTAAATAAATTAATTAACAAACAAGAGAAGGGGTAATTAATAAATAAATAAATTAGCAGGAATGATATGCTCTCACCACTTCTTTTAATTCTGGGACAGTGGGGGCCAGACTCATCTCTCTGGGAAGTTAATTCCACAGAACTGAAGCCATACAGAAGAAGACCCTCTCACCTGTACCAGAAAGTGGAAGCTCAAGCAGTGGAGAGTATCTTCAGGACTTCTCCTGCTCCTCTGAGTAACCAGGCAGGTTCATAGCTAGGATTCACACAGAACTAAGTAACCTTATATATTCTTGGCCTTTCTTATTGTAATCTCAAAAATACATAATGTGGGACTTAAATTTCTTTCCATTCAGTTGCTCAGATCAAGGGCATTCTTGGCAACAAATCACTTTTCATGGTAAATATGAGAAACTTTACAATAAATGGCTAAAAGGCCTATCAGTAGTACTAAAAGAGAGATTGGCATGTGATGACTCCTCTTTTTGTCTTTGCTGATAATCTGGCATAGCTAAAATCTCATGTATGAAGGATTCCATAAAGAAAACTATCTGGCCCTTCTTCACTTGTTCTGAAATTCCAGCCATGGATAAAACGGACCTGAAACTGAGTTTCTGTAGACATCATTTTTCCTGAAAGATATTTTTCACCTTTAACAGCTGATACTACACTTTTATGAGATTAATATGTAGGAAGAGGCATAAAGTGCAAAAGCTTATTTGACTACGGCATTATCTTGACCAGATGCTTACTAAACTCCTCTGTGATGACTATTAGATTTTTCTCCCACTTTTTTATATATAACTCAACACACCTAATACTCCTGCTTCCTATTTTTCCCACAACAACCCTGTGAGGTGGGTGACTCAGGCTTTCATGTCTGGCTGGCTTTCATGCCTAAGAATTCAGTCTCCTGTTTGCTAGGCTAGCACCTTAACCACTACAGCAAACCGGCTCATATGATGGCTGTTTCTACCTAATCCATATGATTCAGCCATATTGCAATGGCTGGGAAAGCATTCAGTAATGGTTAGCATATATAATTATACATTTCTCAGTCTTTCATGAATTTTCAAAGTGATTTTTACATCAAGCTGGTAATGTGGGCTTATATAATTAACCCATGTTCTTGGTATAAGCCTATGTCTGAACATGATTTGTCTCAAAGTTAAGTGCCATCCTATGTACTAGATGTGGGCACCTGTGGCTCTCTAGATGTTTTTGAACTGGAAGTACCAGCAGTCCTCACCATTGACCATGTTGGCTTAAGGCTGTTAGGAATTCTTGTTCAAAAATGTTTGTAATACCACATTTTACCCAACCTTGCTATGCATATTTATCTGGAATTCAGCACCATTCAACTCACCCGGGCACACTTTGGATATGTTATGATGTGCCCAGTCATGTTCTGAACAAACCATGAGGATATTAAAATAATGCCATTCATGCAATGATGTAATGGCAGAAAAACCACCATTATGTATCTGCATCCTGCTATCTGATGTAAGCATGTAAGTTTTGGTATTTGTGTGATGACATTTTCACAAATGTTTCATTACTTGCCTCTCTTGTCCCCATCCTTTGTGGAACCCAGTTAGCTAATTCCTGCCTGAGTTGCAATTTAAACTGAAGTTTTCTGGCTTATGCTTTTATCAGTATGCTGTACCCCATCATAGGCATCAGCTAAGATTATGAAACAGACATACCTACTATTGCATCAGTATAGGATTATAGCATATTATGTATTGTCCTTATCAAATGAATGAAATTTGGTTTTAAAACTGAGTTTAATTTTTTTCTTTAATTTTCTTTATTGGTCCTCAGAGAATGTTTTAAAATGCTTGGTTGCCAATCTGATTATGCTAGAAAGGTTAAATGGCTGAGGGGGCACTTATATCACATTATTGTCCAATTCTGGTTTAATATCTGTAGGTTTATTACTATAGTATTATAAAGATCAGTATAGTTAAAGATGTGGATGTACTTTTGAATTCATAAAGATTGGAATTAATCACCCTGTGAAGAAGTGTAGATTTACTGGATATGGAGCGCAGCAACAAAGATCACCCTTTGATGCAGGCAAGGTAGCGAGACTCCAGCATTACAGTTTTGAATCTATGGTATGTGATAATGTGTTCATTTTTAAAACTGGATATAATATATCTTTCTCTAGTATTTTTCCCCTCTGTCCTGTCCTGTCCTGTCTCTTCCCTTCCCTATCTTGCTTTTTGCCTTTATATAAAAACAAGGTTTATAGTGCTAAATTAGTTTGTCACCTCTTTGATAAGTTCCTCTGCTTTAACATGGAGATGCCAAATAGGAACTATTTGGCCCTTTCTGAGGTGAAAATGGTTTGGCTTTTGGGATTTGGTCAATGCAGATGAGTGAGAACTTTGTTTGGAGGGTTTGTTAAAAATGTATTGAAATTAGCAGGCTCAGGCAGGTTTTCCTGAAGCCCAGGAGTGTTTTCTGGAAAAAGTAAAACACCTGAAATCACCCCATCTGTCCTCTGGACTGCTGCTTCCAGCCAGAAGATCACAAACAGCATTCACATTTGACTGGTAAGAGCTAGCTGGGAGGCGGGGATGCCACCATTTTCCAAGCTGTGCTGTAGCCTTAAAGGGACACTAAGACTGGCCACCCCATTTCTAAATCATCCAATTTATATTTTTTTTAAGTATGCATACCCTAAGAGAGGCCTTCTACAGCAAGGAGAAGCAGGGTCTCTTGGTGCTTATCATTATTCTTGGAATTGCTTTTTTTAAAAAATCTTTTAAAATTTTGGACTTCATTTTCCCTCCAAATATTAAGGAGGATTGAGAGTAAATAATTGTCTCCCTGTTATTATTTTTGCACTAAATTTGAAGATATTAGTATTTTCTTACAAGTTGAATCGGCTGATTTGAACCTTCAGCTTTCTGTTTCTACTTTGCCTTGGAAACTATCTGCATATCTCACTTTCACTTTCTGTAAACACAC
This sequence comes from Candoia aspera, assembly GCF_035149785.1. NCBI lineage: Eukaryota > Metazoa > Chordata > Lepidosauria > Squamata > Candoiidae > Candoia > Candoia aspera. Next base: position 123,231,820 of record NC_086155.1, on the reverse strand, counting down.
TCTGGGACTTTTCGATAGCTTCGACTTTTTCTGGTTAAGCTCCTAGGGGGTGCAATAATCTACTGCGTGAGACATGGAAGATTTTAAACAGATTTTCTCTGACTTCCACCAAGATTTTAAACAGATTCTTTCTGACTCCTACCAAGTTTTTATGTAAGACATTCAGGACATTGTGGAAAATATGAGATCCAAAATGAGTCATCTGGTTGGGGATGAAATTGAGGAATTCAACCGTGACAGAAAAGTTTCTTCTAAGAGTGAGATCTGGATTTCTATTGAGATGCTGAATGAAGTTCGGATAATGGAGTTGGAGAAATTTGAGGGAGAGAAAGTTTTGCAAGCCAAAAGTGAAATTGATTTTCTGGAGGAATGCCATGAAAAAGAAGGGGTATTATGTATGGGAGGTTTTCTGAAGAGAAGTTGGAGTTTTTGAGGGGGGCAGTTGGACTGTTTGATCTTTTTAAGAAAAAAGCTCTGTGCACATTGTGGGGATATGTAAATGTTCTGGTTTATTTTGAAGTGGGATAAGGGTTGAAGAATGTTTATCTGGATTGCTTTTAGGGTTTGGCTGATTTCATTTCTCTTTAACGATTTGGATTAAGATTAATAAGGTATAAGAAAAATGTCTACTTGGATGGTTTAGGGTTTATTAAGATTGAGATCAATAAACTGTTGTATTATTAAGTATGATGGCAGACAATTTATGTGTTTTTTAGTTTGATTTTTGTTATAGTAGACAGAAATCAAATAGATGTTATCTTTGGGGAGGGGGTAGTTGTTTAGGAGGTTTATATGGATTTTTATTTTTCTTTTAATATAAGGGGAGGGAGTAACTGTACTTAGTAATTTTTATAATGTGCCAGTGTGGAATCATTTATAGAAATAATGTGGTTTTGGTTTAACATAGAGTAAGGGAAAATCTTTGTATATCCTTGCTGTTAAAAGTCAGAAGTCACATCTTTCTGTAACTGAAAATTTTTTTCTCTTGTGTTTTCACACCTTTTTAGTTTTTTAAATCTTTTTTGTAGGTTTTTTTTTGTTTTTTTGTAGCTTTTATATTTGCTTGAAACTTAAACTTTCTTATTAAAAATATATTAAAATTAGCAAACTGAGATGGGAAAAAAGAAGTTTATGAAATTTGGATGGAGCGGAAATTGGAATTGACAGATTTGTCCATCCCTAAGCTTCATTGATCCAACTTTATGGGGGAAAGGAATATTTGGAAATGTATATAAGGCTAGTTGGGGCACCCTTGTTGAAGATCCGCTGCTGTCACTAAATATTATAAAAGACCTTACATATCAGATCAAAGAAAGAAAAGCACATATCTGCATAGTTTTTAAAAGCACAACTCCCATAAACTCAGTGAAGGAACTGTATTTAAACAGGATGTTCCTATTTGGAAATGACATACCAATTTGCAGGCCTTCTCATAATCAAATCAAAGTGACATGCTTTGTACAAGCATCAAATTGGAATTTGACCTTTTCCAGTTCCTCCAGTTTTCCTTCCATCCCCACTTTGTCAAACCGCCTTAATGTCTTCATACAAAAGACTCACAATACAGCAACTCCTCTTGTAGCCATAGAAACATTAATTATGTGATTCCATCTGGGCTGACTGGCTGGGATGGCTTGTTTTTTAGTTTTTGTGTTTTGCCTTTCATGCACTGAAACAGAGGTAGTCAGATAAGAATTCTCACCCTGAAAGTACATGTATGCAGGGCCTCCCCTAGGACTTATTCTTTTATTGGAACATTTCATATGAAATGGTTGGTGCAAAGAAACAAAGGCTACAGCATTTAAATAATGATGAGAACTAAGCTGCATGTGGCAGAAACCAGGTCACATTCATTGATAGACCTTTAGATAGGCCTGTTTCATTTGGTTTATTTTTCTTCATGCCAAAAAAGATATATAAAGTTGGGAGGCAGCCTCCAAGCTGGAGTAAGAAAATAAGATGAAAATGTGCAGAGAAAGGCTTGTTGAGTGAAGGCTGATATGAAAACTGGTGCAGAAGTGATAGAGACCTTGGTTTCTCAGCCATGTACATTGGCACTTTTTCCTTGCTTCTGGTTTGGTGCAACTGTGAAGATAGGAAAAGGAACTGGTACAGGGTAGCAAGAGAAAACACCCCCCCCCTTCTCTTGTGTTGGACCAGGATGATTAAACATGCTTTCTTTCCCTCTCACTGCTAATTGTAAGTTCAGCATCATCCAATTTAAACTCAAAGATACAAATAATATGCTTATCCATCACTGATTTCATTAATTCAACCAATTCAGATTTTAACAGTTCTTTACTTTTATTATTAAAGCAGAAAACTGTTTTTCCCCCTTTGGAACAGTAACTCCAGCCATTAATTGGGTTCTTCTGCTGCTGCAAGGCACCTTTATCTCTCTCCAGTGCTGCATTTTACTCAGTCCTTTATTTATTTTTTCTCTTACTATATTTGACTGTTTCCTCTGGTAACTGATTGACTCCACTCTATTGTTCTTCTGAACTGTTCTTGGATTTATATACTTATTCAATCTAATAACAAGGATGCAAAATAAAAAGATTTTTTTTCCAGAAAGAAGGAAGGGCAAATCTTCCTTCCTGTTAGGCATCCTTGACCAATTAATCAGGTGTCTGATGTTTCTTCCTCTGTGGAGCAGCTCTTTTATCTGGCCAGTGGTTCTCTCACAACCTCCTTCCTTTGTGAATGGAAGGCTGAATTAATTGGTCAGATGTCTTCGAAGCTTGAATAATTTCTTGTCTCCTTACATACTTTCAACCCTTCAATAAATGAATAAATAGAATTATTCTCTGCTGTAAAGCTGTGAATGAGACCTGTCAGCTCTTGCAGAAAATCCATGCAGAAACAGAATATCAGTTTCATGAGATGCAAACTGGATGTCAGAACCAACTGTAGAAATTGCTAAGAGAAGAGAAGCCAAAGCCAAGAAAGACAGAAAGGAACTAAACAAAGAGTTTCAGAGAGCTGTTAGAAGAGACAAGCAGCAGAATTACAACAACATCTACAAAGAGATACAAGATGGAAATAGACAACATTTAGCATTGGTATGCTTTGTTGTTTATTTGTTTAGTCACTTCCGACTCTTCGTGACTTCATGGACCAGCCAACGCCAGAGCTTCCTGTCGGTCGTCAACATCCTCAGCTCCCCCAGGGACGGGTCCATCACCTCTAGAATATCATCCATCCAACTTGCCCTTGGTCGGCCCCTCTTCCTTTTGCCTTCCACTCTCCCCAGCATCAGCAGCTTCTCCAGGGTGTCCTGTCTTCTCATTAACTGGCCAAAGTTTCAGCTTTGCCTTTAATATCATTCCCTCAAGTGAGCAGTCTGGCTTGATTTCCTGGAGGATGGACTGGTTTGATCTTCTTGCAGTCCAAGGCACTCTCAGAATTTTCCTCCAACACCACAGTTCAAAAGCATCGATCTTCCCTCTCTCAGCCTTCCTTATGGTCCAGCTCTCACAGCCATATGTTACTAGGGGGAACACCATTGCTTTAACTATGCGGAACTTTGTTGTCAGTGTGATGTCTCTGCTCTTAACTATTTTATCGAGATTTGTCATTGCTCTTCTCCCAAGGATTAAGCGTCTTCTGATTTCCTGACTGCACTCAGCATCTGCAGTAATCTTTGCACCTAGAAATATAAAGTCTTTCATTGCTTCTACATTTTCTCCCTCTATTTGCCAGTTATCAATCAAGCAGGTTGCCATAATCTTGGTTTTTTTGAGGTTTAGCTGCAAGCCAGCTTTTGCACTTTCTTCTTTCACCTTCATCATAAGGCTCCTCAGTTCCTCTTCGCTTTCAGCCATCAGAGTGGTATCATCTGCATATCTGAGATTGTTAATGTTTCTTCCAGCAATTTTAACTCCAGACTTGGATTCCTCAAGCCCAGCATGTCGCATGATGTGTTCTGCATACAAGTTGAATAGGTAGGGTGAGAGTATACAGCCCTGCCGTACTCATCTCCCAATCTTAAACCAGTCCATTGTTCCGTGGTCTGTTCTTACTGTTGCTACTTGGTCATTATACAGATTCTTCAGGAGGCATACAAGATGACTTGGTATCCCCATACCACTAAGAACTTGCCACAATTTGTTATGGTCCACACAGTCAAAGGCTTTAGAAGAGTCAATAAAACAGAAATAGATATTTTTCTGAAACTCTGAGGCTTTTTCCATTATCCAGCGGATATTGGCAATTTGGTCCCTAGCTCCTCTGCCTTTTCTAAACCCAGCTTGTACATCTGGCAATTCTCGCTCCATGAATTGATGAAGTCTACTTTGCAGGATCTTGAGCATTACCTTACTGGCATGTGAAATGAGTGCCACTGTTCGATCGTTTGGACATTCTTTAGTGTTTCCCTTTTTTGGTATGGGGATATAAGTTGATTTTTTCCAATCTGATGGCCATTCCTGTGTTTTCCAAATTTGCTGGCATATAGCATGCATTACCTTGACAGCATCATCTTGCAAGATATTGAACAGTTCAGCTGGGATGCTGTCCTCTCCTCCTGCCTTGTTATTAGCAATGCTTCTTAAGGCCCATTCAACCTCACTCTTCAGGATGTCTGGTTCTAGCTCACTGACCACACTGTCAAAGCTATCCCCGATATTATTATCCTTCCTATACAGGTCTTCCGTATATTTTTGCCACCTTTTCTTGATCTCTTCTTCTTCTGTTAGATCCTTGCCATCTTTGTTTTTGATCATACCCATTTTGGCCTGGAATGTACCTCCAATGTTTCTAATTTTCTGGAAGAGGTCTCTTGTCCTTCCTATTCTATTGTCTTCTTCCACTTCCGCACATTGCTGGTTTAAAAATAATTCCTTATCTCTTCTGGCTAACCTCTGGAATTTTGCATTTAATTGGGCATATCTCCCCCTATCGCTGTTGCCTCTTGCTTTCCTTCTTTCTTGGGCTACTTCTAGTGTCTCAGCAGACAGCCATTTTGCCTTCTTAGTTTTCTCTTTCTTTGGGATGTATTTTGTTGCCGCCTCCTGAACAATGTTGCAAACTTCTGTCCATAGTTCTTCCGGGACCCTATCTACTAAGTCCAGTCCCTTAAATCTATTCTTCCCCTCCACTGCATATTCCTTAGGAATATTAGTGAGCTCATATCTAGCTGATCTGTGGGTCTTCCCTAATCTCTTTAGTCTGATCCTAAATTGTGCAAGAAGAAGTTCGTGATCTGAACTACAGTCAGCTCCAGGTCTTGTTTTTACCGACTGTATAGATATCCGCCACCTTTGGCTGCAAAGGATGTAGTCAATCTGATTTCGATGTTGTCCATCTGGTGAAGTCCATGTATAAAGCCGTCTCTTAGGTTGTTGGAAGAGAGTGTTTGTTATGCAGAGTGAGTTGTCTTGGCAAAATTCTATCAGCCTATGTCCTGCTTCATTTTGTTCTCCCAGGCCATGCTTACCTGTAATTCCAGGTGTCATTTGACTGCCCCCCCCCCAGCATTTCAGTCTCCCGTGATGAAAATAACATCTCTTTTAGGCATGTTGTCCAGTAGGTGCTGCAGATCCTCACAGAACTGCTCTACTTCAGCTTCTTCAGCATCTGTGGTTGGGGCGTATATTTGGATCACTGTGATGTTAGATGGCTTGCCCTGAATTTGAATTGAGATCATTCTATCATTTTTTGGATTGTATCCAAACACTGCTTTAGCCACTTTCCTATTAATTATGAAGGCTACTCCATTTCTTCTGTGGTCGTCTTGTCCACTGTAGTAGATCTGGTGGTCATTTGATGTGAAGTGGCCCATTCCAGTCCATTTCAGTTCACTGACGCCCAAAATGTCTATCTTTAATCTTGACATCTCACCAATAACCACATCCAATTTGCCCGGCTCATAGATCTTACATTCCAGGTTCCAATGGTGTGTTGATCCTTAGAACATCGGATTCGCCGTTCACCACCAGCACCGTTGGCCGCTAGCCGTCCTTTCGGCTTTGAGCTAGCTGCGTCATCACGTCTGGGGCTAGTTGAACTCATCCTCTGTTCCTCCCCAGTAGCATTTTGACCATCTTCCGACCTGGGAGTCTCATCTTCTGATGGTATACGGACATATCTCTGGTTGTACTGATCCATTGAGTTTTCACGGCAAGAATACTGGGATGGGTTGCCATTACCTTCCCCAGGGAACACATTTAGTCTGACCTCTCTGTCATGACCTTCCCTTCTTGGGTGGCCCTTCACAGTTTAGCTCATGGCATCATTGATGTGCTCAAGCTCCAACACCATGACAAGGTAACGATCCTTTGCTGAAGATTGGTATGCTAAAGGACACCAATGGACAGATAGTAACTGATTCAAAGTAGATCAAAGGAAGATGGTATACTGAAATATTGTAAAGTAGAGATATCAAAATCCATGATACCTTGGAAGATATTCCCTACTTACAAGAACCTCTAGTAGTAGAAGGTGAAGTTAGATCCGCACTCTGGTCATTACCAAATCGGAAGGCTACAGTAATTAATGGAATACTGCCGGAAATATGGACAGGTGGACAGAGGAACGGACACACAGAGGGATGGATGGACACACCAATGGACAGACAGGTGGATGGATGGACAGACAGATGGATGGACAGATGGATGAAAAGATTGAAGGACAGGTGGACAGATGGATTGGGAGACTGATGGACAGATGGACAGACAGATGGACAGATGGATTATTATTATTCTTTCCCCCAAAACGTACTTATTTTTACCTTTTTTTTGTTGTTTGGTGAATTGTTGGGGATGCCTGATTACAATTTCTGCAGCGAGGGGCTGAGAAGTGCCAGTGTAAATGCCTACATGTAAAAGAAGATGTTCAGTGGATTGCTTTTTTCCTGTGCACTGAATCTCAACCTATCCTCCTTCTGCCTGCTTCTGAATTAGAGAGTAGTAGTTGTGTAATGAAGATGACCAAATTCCATTTTAAAGTTATTATGGAAGTTGTTAGATTCCAGTTATTAATACATTTTTTTCTAAAGCCAGAGCAAGATGGGTTTGATAATGAATGGTACAAATTTACATATGTTTTTATTTTGAATAATGAGATGCTAGAGAGGGGGCAGTAAGGGGACATAAAGATATCCTGCAAATAAAAGCTTAATTAAAGTTAATTAACCAACCTTCTATGTTCTGTTTTGTTTTTAAATTGCTATTGAGGATTAGGGATCAAATTTATCCTGACATCGGCATATTCCTTTTCTTTTTTCTTTTGGTCTAGTAATAGAAGATCCCTTTTATGTCCTAGAAAGGGCCATCTGAGAGTTATTTCTTTATTGGATGGGCATGTTCCACATTTTTTCCTTTTTCCCCAGCACTTCCAACTCAATTTTAAAATCAAAAGAACATGAGCTTGAATTTATATTCTTAAGGCTCTTTCCTTACTCCTTTCTTAATTTTAGGATAATTAGAGGGAAAGAAAGACAGGACTTCTATCTTTAGTGGTGTCATGAGTACCGTTGAGCTGAAGGCATCAGCACAACGGCACACATGACAATACCTAGGAAGCAGAGGAAGGGACTTAAGATAAGCTAAGCACGCACAACAACAGACACAGACCCCGAGGAGAAGGGAATGACCCCGGCCGGATGACCCAGCCATCAGGACACAAAAGAGGAAGAAGGAAAGACAAAGACAGGGCGGATCACGAGGCACACCTGAAGCTGTCAGCAAAGCGCAACGGAGATCGCCCAGCTGACAGCAATCACCGGCCGGAGAAAGAAACCGATTATGGGCAAAGCCCGGGGCACCAGCAGGGGCCCTGCAACCCTTCACCTACCGGCACGGAAGCATGCAGGACTAAGGGGGGATGACGCAACCCAAAGTGGGGGGGCGCTGACCGGCACGGGATATTTAAACCCCGCACCGGCGCGCTCCCTTCACTCTCAGCTTTTTTCTCGTCTAGCACTACGCTGAAATAAACCTTAACCTGCTCTTCCCTGAATCAGTGTCTGTGTTTCAATCAGCGGTAGGCAGCGCATGACATGTGGTTGTGTAAAGAACCAAATTTACTTGGCAGGAAAGAGTAATTGATTTATTCATAGATACATATTTAAATGATTGTCTCAGCAGGCTTAGCTTTCTAATAATTGGAATCAATTCTAGCTTCTGCAATTCTCACCCTGTTTTTTTAAAAAAAGTGCTGAAATACTAGCTCTTAAACCTTTAAAACATATCATTTATAAAGCAAATCATAATTTTGTTTTATTTACAATAAACATACAATTATTGCTCTGAGTTAAAAAAAATTAACATTTAAGCAAAGGGAACATTGCTAAAAAGAATGGAGTCATGCAGGTACTCCCCCTCACACCTGCCCTTTAGCCTTTTCCCAAGTCTTGCTTTCACATAGTGAATGAAAATTTTGAAAATATGCTCAGAGAGCCTGCACTTCTCTTATTCTCTTATCAATGTAATAGAGTTTAAACTGAATCAGAAACTGATGAAGCTTATAAGAGAACAAGATAAGTTAAAAGAATGGCTTGTTCGAAGGGTCTCATGCTTCTTGTCATCTCTGCCAATCTAAAGGTTTTAATATTGCTCTCTAGATCTCCAATCTTTATGAGGAGATGTATAAACATGGTTTCACTTTAATTACTGCCTCAGTTACTCCTGAGCCAAACAGATAGAAAACAGTCCAAGCCTTACCTTCAGGTATTGGATATAGACATATGGACATGAGATTCAGTGTGGGGTGCTGGCTCAGGAGCAGTGAAACCCAGGTTTTAGTCCTCCCTTAGGCACTGAAGTCAGTTGAGTGACTTTGGGTCAGTCACCCTCACTCAGCGCTATAAGTCGAACAACATCTATTTACCAACCCATGCAGGATCAGTGGGGTAAATTATGGTCCATAACCTTCAAAGAAGAGGCCTTCATCCTACAACAGATTGATCCAAGATGATGATGATGATGATGACACAAAACTTCAACAATGCTTCAAGCAAAACACTCCTTCACAGCAGGTCCATCAAGCATCCCCAATTTCAAAGCACAAAAGTGATGTGTGTTGCTTTGCTTCAATTCATTTTTGAGTCCTCTTTCAGTAAGGAGTTTCAATAGCCAGAATAGGCTTCTGTGTTTGCATGTGCTGTTGGAACTGCCAGCTCTGAGAATACCTTGATGAGGAGTCTTCATTTTGACAAGGTGAATTGTGTCTTTACTTTCTGTAGCTTTACTGAAGTGAATCCAAGCTGCCTTATATAGAGCTATTATATACAGGTTGTCCTCATTTAGTGACTGCGTTGTTTGGCAGTTACAACGATGATGGAAAAACAGTTTTATGACCAGTCCTCATATTTACGACCTTTGCAGGCCTGTAAAGCAAAGGGAAGCTGAAGTAAGATCATAAGCACAGTCACCGTTTCACTTAGTAACCACTTTGTTTAACAACCAAGTTACCGGTCCCAATTGTGGTCACTAAACAAGTACTACTATCACACCCAGACACAGTATATACTTGATATATTTGATGCATAGTGTATGATATAAATATGTATATGATACTGAGGATATAATACTCCATCAATAATTCCTACATGGTAGGTATGGCTTGAGAATAATATGTAATTAGTTTAGACCAATCATGCCCGATGGTTATAATTGTTTATTCTTATTTATTCTATCAAATTTATATAGCTGCTCATCTCATGAATGATGAAGGAAACCACTTTCTGAGTTGCAATATTGTTTTTTTCTCTACTGCCATATATACAAGATCCACAGAAGCTGACAGAGGAGGGATAGCCTAAGGCTAAAACTCTGATTTGCCCATTATTACACAGAAAGCTTCAGAGCTTAGTAGGGTTTGACTGCATCAGTCTCCACTATATTCAGTCCTATCAACCTAAATTGCTGGTACACTTAGGGGTTTTTGAGCAATCAGTGCATGTGAATAGCGTTGTTATATAAAAGACATCTGTATGAGTTGTGCCAGATTATATTCGATTCAGTGATTGCCAGATCTGTCCTCAGTTCAGAGTTATGCTTGAGATCAGACTAGTCACTTGAATTACAGCCTTTTGGATCAATGATAGGATTATTGGACAAGCCTGTCTAACACTGATTGGACAGTACATGGGGTCTAAAGGAAATATTAAGGATGGACACAATAGAGGTAAATCTTGTAAAAGATTTCGAAAGATCACAGAAATACTTTGGGCAAGTGGTTGCTGCTACTCAATGTCTGCCTGGACACTTGTGATGGTATGTGGGAATGACCTTGAGAGGTGAGGGGAAGAGATGCTGCCTAGGGAATGATCAGATAAAAGGGGGAGGAGCCTGCAGCTGCATAATAGGCACAGAAAGAAATGTAGGAAGGAAAAACTTAGAAAGACAAAAAGGAAAAAATACAGATAGGACACCTATGAAAAGTTATATTAGATTCAGAGTAAGAATGGTGATCTGCTATAACCACAAGAGTTGAGTTGAAAGAGATGGGAATTGCTGCTATCGGAATACATGGCTTCAGGAAGGTGTGTGTGTGTGTGTGAGAGAGAGAGAGGCTGGGGGGGAATGCCATTTCAACTCTCTTTGGATACTTGCAGTAGAGCTTGCATACTCATGCAGTAGATATGGTTTCTGCAAGAGGGCTGTGCATCAATTCAAATCTCAAAAGGAAAAAGTTATTCTACCTGTGCTTGGGGGTACATGCTACCATGTAAACCCGGGTAAATATATAACTTCTTGAAGGATTTGCTGAAAAATTCTATATGTGACCTACGGACTCTCCAAATCACCTCTCCTCCTTTAAATCCAAATCACTGCACAGCCCAATTTTGCAATCACAGGTTCAAGTTTTTCTGGACTGTCCAGCAAGGAGGAGATACAACAGATATGGTTGGACTGAGAAGCTGGGACTCCACCGTTTTGTCAGTAAAAGAGATAAATATGCACACTCCTGAACAACAACATCATCGTTATCATCATCATCACCATTGTCATCCCCCCTTTCTTCTCCCAAATCACATTCTGAAGCTAAGAATGAATCAGAATGAGCTATCTTTAGACTGAGTTGGGTAGTGATGGGCTATTTCTAGAACTTCTAATCGGACCGTCCAAACAGGTTGAGCAGTCTCTCTCTAAATTTTAAGAACTTTTGTGTGATTTCTTCTCATGAGAGGTGGAAAACTAGATGCCTCTGCAGACATGTGACAAAATTTAATAAACAAACAAACAAACAAATGTTCAGAAACAGCAGGAGAAGGGGAACTTCCCCACCAAGCAGGCTTTCTAGATAGTGTTCTTCGTATTGAATGCTGATTTCTCCCCCTGCTTCTTCTCTGGTAACTAGTATCCATCTTGATTGTGCTTTTCTGTAACTGACACAAGGTCTTTCAAACACCTGACTAGTTCAGCAGATTTCTCATACTTTCCATCCCCGCTGGACAGCAGAGAACTATACATGTAGTAACAGCAGTGATTTAATCTGTATTAATATGATTTTGAGCATAACAGAGTACAGAGCAATAAGAAGATGGTTATTTGATATGTGCAGTTTCATTATTGGAACTGGTTAAAACATCTTAATTTTACAAATGTGTTAAATACCAGGCAAGCCATGCTTATTCAATGGAGATTTATGTACTTAACTGAAAGTTAAGACCATAATATCTCTGAAGAAATTAGGCTTTGTGCGTGTGCATGTGTGTGCATGTCTTTCAGTGCAAAATAGCACTGCCCATCAATTTGTGTGTCATGAGTCTCAACAGTTTTACAGTTTTATCCAAATTATTCCACCAATGGTGTTGGTGGCAGAAACATAGAAAATAGAGCTGCCACATACAGTAGGGGTAAAAATATGTTAAGTGGAAAGAAAAGAAGTCAGGAAATAAATTTAAATAACAATTATCAATCAAGAAAGATTGAAGGCCAATGGAAAACCAAGCTTATCTTTAAAAGTAGCATTTTAATAGAAGGCGACAGGACACCATATTCAAATCTTTTGGGGAAAAAGGCTGAGGGGAATATTAGTTCAGCCTTCTTCAAAAGAAATCATTTATAATATTGTTTATGAATTGCCTTTATTCTTGCCAAACCATTCATGGAATTGTGTGAGATGGAGTCAGATGTTAATTGCTGAGAAAGTAAGACTCCATCAGCAGGAAACTAGGATAATCCAAGGTCATCTAAAATGGCTAGAACACATTCTGAAAACTAAGAAATGCCCTCACTTAATTTAATGTGCAGGAGAAGAGGTGAGAACCCATAGAAGAATCATAGGTATCTATTATACAATTCTGTCATGTGAAAAATAAATGAGCAAAACATGCCAATGTGAGTAGATTAATAGGTACCACTTCGGTGGGCAGGTAACGGCGTTCCGTTCAGTCATGCCGGCCACATGACCACGGAAGTGTCTACAGACAAACACTGGCTCTTCGACTTTGAAACGGAGATGAGCACTACCCCCTAGAGTCGGACACGACTGGACTTAATGTCAAGGCAAACCTTTACCTTTACCTTTAGAGGTATCATAGTTAAGGCATGATGGAAAGTTAGATTACAGTTGTGTAAAAATAAAAGGAAAGGATCTCTTACCACAATAAAAATAATGCTCTCTTATCAGTGTATGACTTTACAGATGGTATCAAATTCATTCATTTATTTGTTCTACATTCTGGTTTTCTACTGAATTTGAGCACTCATGGTGGCTATCATTCAAAAGAAACTAACTAGGTGGAAAGATTATTAGACTATATAGGCAGCAAAATTAGAAGGGAATTTTCTCTTGTTTGGAATGTCTATAATATAAAGTCTTCTCTCTTGGTGTTCAAACTACACCACATGGACAATCCTTCAGGCAATTATCTTAGCCCAATCTACTTCACAGGGTTTTGTTGTGGGAAAAAATTATTTATTTATTTATTCATCAAATTTCATCACCGCCCATCTCCCTCAAAACTGAAAGAGGGAATGCTATATACACTATCTTGAACTCTGGACCAGGAAGGTAAGATATAAATCTAACAAACAACTACACAAGGTAGATCCATAGGTAAGAAAACAAAGTTTGTCAAAAAAAAGATTCCTAATAGCAATTTTGGATTTTAGCTCCTTTGGTGCTGAAAATATGGTTAGCCAGGTTCAGTGTTCTTCAGGGGATCTTTCTATTATCTGGATAATGATTCAAGAATGCTGCTCATCATTACATTATATACACAGAGGTGCAACACTGTAATCTGGAATTTCTGTTTCTGGAAAACGTTTTATGGAAAAACCATTAGGGTTAATTAAATTGTTCGATTGTCTGTGTCTGCCTGATGAATACCAGACTGGCCATTATTCTAAAGGAAACATAGGTAGGCTACTGCCTTAGAATTTTGCCTCCAAGTCAGTGTTGACTCCTGGTGACTGCCTGGACAAGTCCCTGCAGTTTTCTTGACCACATTTTCAGAAGTAGTTTTCCCTTGCCATCTTCCTAGGGCTGAGAGAAAGTGACTGCCCCAAAGTCACCCAGCTGGCTTCATACCTAAAGCAGAACTGGAACTCACAATCTCCTAGTTTTTAGCCTGGAGCTTTTAACTATACCAGTTATAACCAGTTTGGTCTAGTGGTTGAGGTGCTGGGCTAGGAACCAGGAGCCTGTGAGTTCTAGTCCCTCCTGAGGCATGAAAGCCGGCTGGGTGACCTTGGGCCAGTCACTCTCTCTCAGCCCAACTTGCCTCACAGGGTTGTTGTTGTGGGGAAAATAGGAGGAGGAAGGAGTATTAGGTATGTTTGCTGCCTTGAGTTATTTATAAAAATGATAAAGGCGGGATAGAAAATAAATAAATAAATAAATAAAATGGCAATGATGCAAAAACGGAAGTGCCATATATATATATGTATGTATGTATGTATGTATGTATGTATGTAATAACTTATTCAGATTTTACTCGAGGGAAAAAAGGTATTAGAAGATCTTTCAAAATATTCTCTATTTAGTCTGTCATTGGAAACTTTGCAGTGAGGCAATAATGCACTGTTAGGATATAATTGCTACTGAAAACATTTCCTCCCCTCAACTTTCCATCTTTCAGCTGGTGTGTGCTCCATTTTCACTTTGTGAATGATGATTTGAGAGACAATGTGCATGCATTTTATAATAATCTATTTAAGAACAATACAATTAGACATACATTCTTCCATAGGAAAAAGCATTGTATTTCCTTACTTGGCCATGATTAAGTACATTAAAGATCGTGAGGGCAAGCTAACCATCTCCCAGTATAGGTGAGTTATATGGCCATGGATACTTTTAAATCAAGGTTGGGCAACCTGCAGGGTGTAAATAGCCCTCCAGGGGAGTAGGAGTCTCTGCACAGGGCACTGATAAAAAGAAAGAGTTGGTACCTATTCAGGATCAGGATTCATAGCAACCTAGGGAATTAAGTCACTCATAAGGGAATAGCTGGATACTGTCATGTTCACTGATTCAATGTAGTTTATACATCATAATGTTTCACATGCCATGGCGCTGATGCACGTTTCTGTTTGGGAGGGAGCTGCTGTGAGACCTTGTACCAAGCTCTGTATCTGAATTCATTACAATGGAATGTGTTTGGGTTATGTTCTCTGTTCAAGGCCTTTTCCCGCAGACCATCAGAAACCGTTAGGAGCACCTGGGATTGTGAACTTGAGAAGATTCTACGGGGGGAGGGATTTCATTTGCACCAAGGGTTTTTAGTTTGAATTTGGCGCGCATGCATCATTCTCAGCTTTCTCTGTGATCCTGCATACTATTCTTTAATAAATCAGATATCTTTGAATTCATACTCATGAGTCTGATGGTGTTTTAGAATAGGCAACCATTACATAAAGCTGAGAATCCCCAAAGTTGTACCGTTAGCTCCCACCAAGATCAGTCTCTTGTGAGGGAAAATAGTTAACAATGGCTGAGTCAAAATCCACAACCGGGGGACTCGAGGAGATGGCTAGCTTGATGCCTGAGCCGACGGTCAAGAGCGGAGAACTGAATCTCACCACAGAACCTTCAGAATCCCGAGACCTGTCAAGGGATGAATCAAATTCCAATTCTGATGCAGAGGAATCTGACAACAGGAAAGAGCCAAAGCAACTGGCACCCAGCGCTCTCAGAGTTGATCACCTTGGATGAATTGGGGAACACCAACCAGGGACATCGGGGACATCCTGGAAGTATCGGTTCCTGCTAATCCCAGACAAAGAATCTACTATGATGTCAACTGAGAGGAAACTCGGCACGTGACGTAGAGGGTACTCTCGAACCCCTGAGAGACTAAGAGTGGTAGAAGTCAAAATAGAATCGATGGAGTACCTGTTGAAAAACATGTCTTTTTCACTGGAGGGGAGGGGAGGCGCGGAGGAGATCTCAGCTTCCTGCAACCATCCACCATCCTCCCATCCAGACCACCGGTGGAGAGGGGCTGGAGATGGCTTCAGGATGAATATCCACCCTGCAGAGCCTGGCCATCAGTATCCCCACCCCGAAAAGGGAAAGCTACTGTAACCTGGGGCCCAACCACTCAAGCGCCGGCTGGTTCCACTCCAATTGGAGGCAGAGTGAGAGACTTTTCTGTCAAATTTGATGGGGATCCAACAAAGTTACCTTTCTTTTTAACTAATGCTAAAAGTTATATGAGGCAGTTTGGGGCATGCTTCCCTTCCAAAGAGGCTAAAGTAACTGCCATTGCCACCAAGTTGAAGGGTTGAGCGGCTGACTGGTATGTTCAATTAAGTGATGCTGACTCCCCTGCACTTGATTATTTCGATGGTTTCATGTGGGCATTAAAGCTGCATTTTGAAGATCCTCTGGCCAAGGCAAGAGCTAAGAAGGCACTGAAGGATCTTACCCAGGGCCAAATGTCAGTAGCTGATTATGCCCTGGAGTTTAAAGCTCTGGCTGGGAAAATCACTGACTGGTCTGAGTCAATTCTCATAGAGCGTTTTAAAGAGGGACTCAACCAGGACGTCCTGCATTGGGCTTTGTGTAGAGACGATCCCAAGTCATTGTACGACTGGATCTGTCTGGCAGGAAAGGCTGAGCATGCTCAGCATACCTTCATGCAAACTAGAAAACCTGAAAAACCACCCGCCACCATGAGAGGACCCCGAAGTGCTGCAACTGCTGCCCAGCCAAGCTATAGAGCCTGGGATGAGGAGAGAGATCGGCGCTATGCAAGGGGTCAGTGTCTCTGATGCGGAAAGGAGGGCCATCGAGCAGCTGATTGCCCAAAAGTCAAGGCTGGAGATCAAGTGGGGAAGCTGCTGGCCAAATCGTGCCCCCCGCCCCCCCGCGGCAAATGACAGCAGCCAGACAGACGATGCTGAAGAAGTAATCTACTTCTCAGGAGAGGCTGAAGATGACTCTAAGGAGCTGGTGGGAAATGCCAGCCACCTGCCATGAAGGGCGCCAGTGGGCAGGTGGAAGAGGATGGGCACAAAGATGCTATGGTGAGTACTGACTGTCCCACTTTAACAGTAAAAGTGAAATGGGGTTCCCACACAAAAACTACAGAGGTATGGGCTTTAGTTGACTCTGGGTGTTCCAGGTGTTTAATTCACTCTGATCTGGTTGCTGCTTTGGAAGTGCCTAGTTTCCCTCTCCAGCATCCTTTGATCTTCACACAGTTGGATAGTTCAACAGCAGGGGGGGGGGGCGGCAACCCATTTCACTGGAACTGTAGCAATGCAAATGGGCAGCCACTGTGAGACTTTGAAATTCGTTGTAGCACCTGTTGGCAATCCCTTGGTAATCCTGGGTATCCCCTGGTTGACCTATCAAAGCCCCTATATAAACCGGGAGCACAGAACTGTGACTTTTAAAGATGGATTTTACCAAGCTCCTACAGCGGAGATAGTTGCACATGCGGGAGTTGGAAGGGCAGCGATTGCCACGCTGCGCCCTGACTTGCCACATTTAGAAGGCTTGCCTGCTCAATACCAAGAATTTGCAGATGTATCTGGGGAGATGGAAGCAGATCAGTTACCCCCACACACACACTGGAAAACTGACACAAAACCCAACTTGACTATCTGGGCTATCGAGTGTCTGACTGGGGTATAGAAATGGACCCTGCAAAAATTCAGGCAATTCCAAGTTGGGAATGTCCCCGCACCCGGAGGCAATTACAAAGGTTCCTAGGGTTCAGGAATTACTATCAGCAATTTATCCAGGGGTTTGTTGAGATTGCTCTGCCCCTCACTGATTTACTCCATACCAAGGGCTTGGAGGAGACACGCAAAGTAAAAACCCCTGGGGCAGTGCTGAATTGGACGCCTGAATGCCAGGCAGCATTTGAGAAATTAAAAACCCTTTTCACTGCTGAGCCTATTCTACAGCACCCTGATCCTGAACACCCCTTTGTGGTCCAAGTTGATGCTTCTGACTCCTCTGTTGGGGCTATTTTGTTACAAAGGGATTCAGAAAATCACTTAAAACCCTGTGCTTATCTATCCAGGAAATTTTCTGAAACAGAATGCCGTTGACATGTTTGGGAAAAGGAGGTGTTTGCTGTAAAAGCAGCTTTAGAAACCTGGTGCCATCTCCTTGAAAGCACTAAATGCCCTTTCGAGGTTTGGACCGATCACAGGAATTTGGAAGCCCTCCACACCCCACGACATCTCAGCCCTAAACAGATTCGCTGGGCTCAATTTTTCAGTCGCTTTAACTTCCAGTTAAGATTTATTCTGGGAAAGAAAAACTTTCTGGCCGATGCTTTGTCACGGTTACCTCAGGACCTTGACCAGGTGGCAGATGTGGTTGGGACTGTTCTCACTGAACCACAACTGGGCTTGGTTGCTGTTACTTGGAGCCAGACCCATGTGCAGGCAACCCCGCCCCCAGCCCAGTCTGGGAAGTGGAAAGTGCAAGTTCCTTGTCAGTTACAGAAGGACTTTCTCCAGGCACTGAAATCTGACACTTGGTTGCTAGCTAATAAAGACAATGTTTCTTTTGAAAATGGTCTGACGTGGGTGGAACACCGCCTTTATGTGCCTGAAACTTTAAGAGCTGATGTTTTGCAGCGTTCCCATGATGATAAACTTGCTGGACACTTTGGTTTTGTTAAAACCTTGCATTTGGTTCGCTGTCAATTTTGGTGGCTGACCTTAAGACGTGATGATAAAGACTATGTTGCTTCCTGTCCTGTCTGTGCCATGTCCAAATGTAAAGGAGGAAACCACAGGGGCTTCTACAGCCAATGGCCAGCCCATCCCAGTATTCTTGCCGTGAAAACTCAATGGATCAGTACAACCAGAGATATGTCCGTATACCATCGGAAGAGGAGACCCCCAGGTCGGAAGATGGTCAAAATGCTACTGGGGAGGAACAGAGGATGAGCTCAACTAGCCCCAGATGTGATGACACAGCTAGCTCAAAGCCGAAAGGACGGCTAGCAGCCGACGGTGCTGGTGGTGAATGGCGAATCCGATGTTCTAAGGATCAACACACCATTGGAGCCTGGAATGTAAGATCTATGAGCCAGGGCAAATTGGATGTGGTTATTGGTGAGATGTCAAGATTAAAGATAGACATTTTGGGCGTCAGTGAACTGAAATGGACTGGAATGGGCCACTTCACATCAAATGACCACCAGATCTACTACTGTGGACAAGAGGACCACAGAAGAAATGCAGTAGCCTTCATAATTAATAGTAAAGTGGCTAAAGCAGTGTTTGGATACAATCCAAAAAATGATAGAATGATCTCAATTCAAATTCAGGGCAAGCCATCTAACATCACAGTGATCCAAATATACGCCCCAACCACAGATGCTGAAGAAGCTGAAGTAGAGCAGTTCTGTGAGGATCTGCAGCACCTACTGGACAACATGCCTAAAAGAGATGTTATTTTCATCACAGGAGACTGGAATGCTGGGGGGGGGCAGTCAAATGACACCTGGAATTACAGGTAAGCATGGCCTGGGAGAACAAAACGAAGCAGGACATAGGCTGATAGAATTTTGCCAAGATAACTCACTCTGCATAACAAACTCTCTCTTCCAACAACCTAAGAGACGGCTTTATACATGGACTTCACCAGATGGACAACACCGAAATCAGATTGACTACATCCTTTGCAGCCAAAGGTGTCTATACAGTCGGTAAAAACAAGACCTGGAGCTGACTGTAGTTCAGGTCATGAACTTCTTATTGCACAATTTAGGATCAGACTAAAGGGATTAGGGAAGACCCACAGATCAGCTAGATATGAACTCACTAATATCCCTAAGGAATATGCAGTGGAGGTGAAGAATCGATTTAAGGGACTGGACTTAGTAGATAGGGTCCCGGAAGAACTATGGACAGAAGTTCGCAACATTGTTCAGGAGGCGGCAACAAAATACATCCCAAAGAAAGAGAAAACCAAGAAGGCAAAGTGGCTGTCTGCTGAGACACTAGAAGTAGTCCAAGAAAGAAGGAAAGCAAAAGGCAACAGCGATAGGGGGAGATATGCCCAATTAAATGCAAAATTCCAGAGGTTAGCCAGAAGAGATAAAGAATTATTTTTAAACAAGCAATGCGTGTAAGTGGAAGAAGACAATAGAACAGGAAGGACAAGAGACCTCTTCCAGAAAATTAGAAACATTGGAGGTACATTCCAGGCCAAAATG
Organism: Candoia aspera; assembly: GCF_035149785.1. Lineage (NCBI taxonomy): Eukaryota > Metazoa > Chordata > Lepidosauria > Squamata > Candoiidae > Candoia > Candoia aspera. The sequence continues at coordinate 123,212,235 of NC_086155.1, read as the reverse complement.
GGTATGATCAAAAACAAAGATGGCAAGGACCTAACAGAAGAAGAAGAGATCGAGAAAAGGTGGCAAGAATATATGGAAGACCTGTATAGGAAGGATAATAATATTGGGGATAGCGTTGACGGTGTGGTCAGTGAGCTAGAGCCAGACATCCTGAAGAGTGAGGTTGAATGGGCCTTAAGAAGCATTGCTAATAACAAGGCAGCAGGAGAAGACGGCATCCCAGCTGAACTGTTCAAAATCTTGCAAGATGATGCTGTCAAGGTAATGCATGCTATATGCCAGCAAATTTGGAAAACACAGGAATGGCCATCAGATTGGAAAAAATCAACTTATATCCCCATACCAAAAAAGGGAAACACTAAACACTAGTTCAAACTAGCCACGAAGAGTCGGAAGCGACTAAACGAATAAACAACAAAATCTATAAACAAACCCTTAAAGCCTCTTTAAGGATGTATCTCAGACATTTAGATGATCTTACCTGTCCTTGATTGTACCTTGGACTTGAGAGTGATCATATGAATCCTGACATGATACAGCTACAGGCACTAGTAAGGTGCTAATCTGCACTGGCTCTGCTTGCCGCATGGTAATGGCTTTTATGGCCAAAAGACCCAAATAGCTCACTCCTGGAGTTCTGCAAAAAACTAAAAACCTTGTTGAGTCAACATGCCTGGGGCAGGAAGGGGAACAGTCTTCTTTGGGGATAGCTAGATGGGGCTGTTGTACTCAAGGGTTGAGTTGCAATCTTAGCCATCTGGATTTTATCACGTTTTATATTTTTTACTGTTTATTATATATTTATTGTATTTAATTGGTACTGAATTTTAAACTTTGTTTTATTGCAAACTGCCCAGAGTCCCCCTTTTGGGGGGAGATGGCCGGTGATAAAATTTGATAGATAGATAGATAGATAGATAGATAGATAGATAGATAGATAGATAGATAATAGCACCTGCTTGTTTCCTTGACTCCTCTCAGCTCTGGACCAGTTGCTTCATTGCTAGAAGGATGTATAGCTATTATGGCTATAAAACAGGTCATAAGGCTACTTTTGCAGTCCCTACAACGCAACTGGAATGAGTGAATCTTTTTTATTTTCATATTTGGGGAGTCAGGATGATTTTAAGGCTTGCAGAAGCTTGAGGCTTTTCTTTTGCTTTTTTGTTTTTAAAAGACCCAACATTTCGGGGTATTTTTCTCCTACTTTGGGGAAAGGAAGTTTAAGGGACAAACTTGTCCACCAGAAAGTCAAATGACATCATTCTCCCTATGCTTCCTGAAGTGCCAAAATAGGAATTTGCAATTCCAACAGAATAGTCACATAAGGTACAGCAATCTTAGCCAACCTTTCTAATACATGCATTTATATGCATGTCTATGCAGCAGATATTTTAGTCTGTTATTGTTTGATAATGGAGCCAGTTTGTATTTTCTTAACACAAAGCTCAGTCAAAATATTATTTCCTATTCACTTCCCAAACACAATTGACTGTTTGGTCTTTTCAAGCAAGCTTACTTTGGACTCCGTATGCTGTGTGTCTGTGTGTGTGTGTGTGTGTTCTTAAATCTTCCTTCAGTGACACCTCCTTTTTTTTAATATTCCTAAGTAGTTTTCTTACACAGCAGTGGATATGAATTATTCTTCAGATGAACATTAGTTTGCTTTCACCAGCATCAAATGTAAATTACTTCTGAGGTTTACATTCATCTGGGCTTAATCTCATTGAAAACTGTCTGGTTGGCTCCAATAGTTTTATGTCACCCTTATCTCTCCCCCTTCCTGTTGCATCTGTCTGCTCCTGCTGCCATTCAAGATGCATTAGTTACTTTATCTGTACATTCCTTCTGGAGCTTTGGAGAGTGACAAAGTAGTGATCTCCTGGTAATTCCTTTTGTGCTAAGGGATTCCTCAGATGGACAGGATGAAATGTTCTTTAGCAATATAGCAAAACATGAAAGTACAAAGCATAAAGTCTGCTTCTCTTCATTTTTAAAATGATATTTCCATGTCTTAAATCTATTCCATTTTAGAATTATCTCTAAATTCTAGAAATCTTCCCTTCTGGTAGCAATTACATTGATAGGTGAACTTCTCTTGGCTCCAATGTTAATTGTTAATTTGATCGTACTTGAATTTCAAATTGGGTGATCATTAACTTGGACCCAGCTTCAGTTGGTTTGGGATGACTCTGCAATCATCCATACTTTCCTTAGCATAAGTTACCTGTGGACTTCATTACCACGGGGTGGCCATTAACTTGGATGGCTTTAAAAGGGAATTTGATGTATTCAGGAAGATAGATTCAGAAGGACACTACTGAAGACTCAGGTTACCTCCAGGTTGGGGGCAGCCTGTCATCAAATGTTACTTGCAAGGCAATAATTGTGGGAGAGGGTATGTCTATATCTCTTGTTTGTGAGCACCCCAGAGGCATCTGGTTAGTTACTATAAGAAACAGCATTTATTTATTTATTTATATATTTCTCTCACCTTTATTATTTTTATAAATAACTCAAGGTGGTGAACATACCTAACCGTCCTTCCTCCTCCTATTTTCCCCACAACAGCAACCCTGTGAGGTGAGCTGGGCTGAGAGAGAGTGACTGGCCCAAGGTCACCCAGCCGGCTTTCACTAATGCTAAAATGCTACATCAAGATGAAGCAGAGCCTGATCCAGCAGTGTTTTATATTTAGCAAGGAAGGGTAGGAGAAAAGAGATTTATGAGTGTATACGACCACACTTGCTCCCCATTGCACTTAAGACTTAGGAATATATTGTTTCATTAGCAGTTCAGAAGCATCCAGACCTTAACGGTGAGATAGGTAAATGCTGGGTACATTTGCTATTTGTTCTTACCTTGGCCATCTGAGGAGGAGATAGAGTACCGAAAGCTTTGCAACTTGCACTGAACTTTCTCTGTTGAAATGGTTCATGCAGGAAAGAATGAGGAAACTTTGGGTCCAACTTTCCTAGTCCTCCCTGATCTTTTCTGTCAATGGCTAAGAATTCTCTACATTGCCCTTTCACCACTGGCTTAGGACTGTTGAAGGGATAGGTTTCGTTTAGCATTTTTATGCAAACCTGCCCAGTCTGCAAAACCTGATACACACACATGCCTAAATCCAAAATGTCAGAATTTTCAGACTTGCATTTTTTAAAAAATGTGTACATACATGGAATAAATAAAAATGAAACAAAACACTGCAGCAGTTGCAAGAGAGAGAAAAAGGATTGCAAACCTGGATTTTTTTTCCAGCCCCCCCCCCCCAAAAAAAAAAAGCTTTATGGAAGCTCTGAAGCTGTACTGGATATTGTTGGAGGAACACATGCAATGTTACAGAATAGCTCTTGCTTTCTTGGTTCACGCCTGTTCCCTGTGTTCAGTTTGTGCATTTGTAAATGAGTATTAAAAGTAATCTAACTCCGCACACTCTCCTTGTGGGGAAAATGATGTTGTGGTAATTGACTCCTGGGACTCTAATCATCACTGAGTAACAGCAACCATCCTCACACAGTTTAAGCACTGCAAGATGTATTCTGGGGAAAGAGAGTACACCCTTGGATTTTTAAAAAAGAAGAAACAACATGGAAATTAAAATATGCTGCTGTTTTAGATTCTGCTTGGAGAGTATAGGATAAACCTAGTGCAACAGGAATTGACCCTCATTTTCAACCCTCCTTTGAATCTTTGTAATTTTTTGGGTTGGTCACTGCTGGAAACAGAATTCTGCAGGGCCACTTGCAACTCTTATGTACTACCAACTTTGATATAGCCCGCTACATAGTTCATCAGCTGCACTACAGGGATTAATTTAAGCAGTTTATTGCACTAACCACCCACTGTTATGGTGTTATGGTGCTGAATATTTTTGCTAAACATTGATATACTTAGTAAGAGGTACATGAATGCAAATAATTAACATAGACCACTTCATTAAAAATTGCACTGATTATCAATATAGAAAACATATTCTAATGTTCTATGCCAGATGATTCTTACATTCCCCTACTAGAAATAGTTACAGACAAAAGACATAGTCAATACTCAGTAGGACAACTTTATCAGTCAGGACTAGGAGACAAACCTTGCCAGAGTCTCAAAAGGATGCTTAGATACCAAACAATAACTTAAGATAACCGATCCAAGCAATTGTACTCCAATAGCACACATCCATAGAACATGCAGAAGGGCATAACTGAGTTATACACAATCAGATGTGAGAATATTAATTAAGAAGGGTTACAATTAACCTCGTACAAATGGAGGAAAAATGAATTCCTCTTTCAGGAGGGCCACAACATGTTGACCCAAAGAAGACACTTTAAAATTTCACTTCCTGCCTAGGTAACTGTCAGAATGTTAGAAGAAGTACAGGTATATTAAAGAGGTATAAATTACCTAAAGAATTAACATTCCTTGTTTTATTTCAACTATTTATTTGCCAACAAAAATACATCCATTTGTCTAAACCTTGCTTTATACTTTGTAAAAATGGGCAAGGGCTATTGAGTTAATGTCAAAGTATGTGTCATTTTATTCCTTTATTACCTACCCTATGTGCTTTATTGTTTTCTTTTAGTTGGTCAATAGCAATATCTATCCATCCATCCATCCATCCATCCATCATGAAACAGGACTTAGCTGTACAGAAGCCATGTTGATTCATTGTTCTCAAGATTTGTTTTTGTTAACATGCTTTATTATTTTATGTTTAATAAATGTTCCTAGCAACTTCTCCATATTATTATAACAGGCAACTTTTAAAAACTCACATCTCCAAGCATAAACTTTGGATACTTTAAAAAAAAAAGGCATTTAATTGACTGTTTTTTCATCTTCTGGTACAGAGGCTGCTTTTAGATAGTAGTTACATAATTTTCTTAGATAATAAGTAGTGGCTTTCTAGAGTTGTTTAAAATCTCTGAAGTTTTGTTTCACTACAATACTTCAATCATCCGCACGTCCTGTGTAATATTTTGTGGGTTTTTTTTCCCCTGTGTTACAAAATGAAAGAAGAAAAGAAAATGTATAGCATTCCATTAAAAACTATTAGTATCTGACAGAATACAAAGAAATGAAAATAGTGTGAATTCAAAACTAAATATATTTTAAAATATGAATGCAACATTATAATTGAATTTTTGCACCAGTTCTAAGCACTTTACTTTACCTTCTCTCTTTGAACAAATAGAAAACAAATCATTTAAATGGATCTCCTAGATTATATATCTAAACTTTGTATTATTAAAAGTTTTGATTTATGTTAAAAGCTTAGTTTGTCAAATAGCAGTTCCATTTTGGTGATGATAGGCTTGCAACTTTTCATTTCAAAGCATATAGTGCCTGGCTGGGGCCGGAGTGGTGCTTCATGGACTCAGAGTTAATTTTTCTCTTCCATTAAGAGAAATGAACTAAAATGCATGGTGGATCCTGGAATTTCACATGGGGGAGACATGACTGGGAATAATTCTCAGGGTGGTCAAATCAGTTTGCATATATTGATGACTATGGAGAAAGCAGTAGCTATAAGCCATGATAAGTTATTGAAATTTCCAAGTCTAGATGCAGTATATCCAAGAATGTGGGGAGGCTCTTGTCTTCTGATGGACCATAGAAGTAAGATCCTTCACCAGGTGAGACTCTGGGTTCATCCATCCAGATTCTGAAGCTCCCTTCTGTTCCAAAATAGATCTGTGTATCTGATGCAATGAAATATGAAAGACTACCAAATTTCAGCAAAATGCAGCTGATTTAAGAGTCACATTAACTTTAAAAAATCAGTTTCTTAAAGCAGCTACATCTTTTTTCAAGTTCACATGGGAATCTGAAAAAATAAGGCTGTTTTAATGAAAAGCAGAAACATATTGTGCTCATAGGACCAAAGTACTTCTTTCAAATCATTTTTAAAGTGTGCAGAGGACTAATAGTTACACTAAAAAAAATGATATGATATCATTGTAGCATGTGTTTCCCTGGCTTTACTGGCTTCTGGGAAATTCAGTCATGGTGAATCTTTCCTACGAAGTAAGTAAGCAAGTCTATGAATTTAGACAGCAAGTCTATAAATTTAGACTGAATTTAGACATAGACAGTAAGCAGTCCATGAATTTCTTGGATTTATTTTGTGTTGATAAAGAAACAAATTTTCTCTTCCGATCATATAAACTTTTGCTTTTAACAAACTTGATTAGCAATATAATTTTGTTTTAAATAATGCTTTCCTAGAGGAGTGGTCATTTACTGCCTATTCACTCCCACAAATAAATGGAACTTGCATGTTCAGAGTAGGCGTCTCAGTGTCAGATATTTGTTGAAGCAAACATCTAAGGAATAGCATTATCTTTATCAAGTATTGTTCTGGCAACTGTTGGAGATCTATTGTTTCCCTCACTGTGTTTTTGTCTGATCTGACAAACAAATTTTAATAGACAGAAGAATAAGATCTTTATTTTAAAATAATCCTATGGTATGGTATAAATTGAATGAGTATTTTCTCATGAATGAAAGAAGAGAGATTGGAGACTCCATCTAAGAAAAAGCCATGGGTCATTGGATGTTTTTATTCTGAAGATGGCTGATTTTCAACATAGCTTTCAAAGTTGCAAGAATTAAAACATATAGATTTTTTCTATTTTTATTGCATTTTGTGTAAGAGATGTGGCAAGTAACCCTACAGTGGTTTGGTTACAGAATATTGTGACATACAGTAATATTTAGTATAAATACAAACAACCAAATTCCATAAAATAAAGTATTTTATCAGTGGATTAATTATAACACAAACAAAGAAATCACTAATCTACCAGTGTCAGGAGCAGAGCAAAACAAAATATCTTCCATTGTGAAAGATAATATATTATTACTGATAAATGGGGATTAGAAGCAGGATAGATAAGGGTGAAAATTTATAGCTATAATGCATCATTTATAATCTTCTATATTACTTGTCTCACAATCTTTTAATAAAAAAAGGATCATTATCAGTAGGAAACACTGAATCACTAACAGAGTCAAGCTCTATCTCATCCTCCAATTAGGACTGTATGTTTGCCATGTGGGTTGACAGATGATCTGGGGGAGATGATTTAGTTCTTGCATGCAGTGATTCCTTTTGGTCTGACCTCAGGTTTTTTAAGAATGTAATGCAGCTCTCTACTAGGGACACCATATCAGTGGTACAAGACTACTATTGAGAACTATGGTTGTATGTAACCCTTTGCTGCCATCTAGAGGTCACCTGGCTATTTGCAGGCCACATATGATAGTGCTACTTGCCCTATTCACTTTGTGTGATCAGCAGTGTGTTAACCATACCAAGAACGACTGCAGGTTCAGCTTACAACTCAAGGCTGCTAGTTTTGCATAGTCTCATGGTCAACCCAGCAAGTAACGGGAAAGAAGCCTCTACATTTCACTGAGTCTTGGACTATTGTAATTGAATTTTTAAAAAAGGTAAAGTCTCTCATCACATAAATTTTAAAAGGTAAATGCAATTTCCCAATCTAGCATATATTTCATTCTTTTAATTAAAAAAAAGTCTGGCAAATGTTCATTCTGTTCCCTAAAGCAGGCAACAAAACAGAGCAAAAATCACCCTGGTATGTTAAATCTTATCCTGAAGCGACTAGCCACACTTTCTGCTGAGTTAACTACAGGGCACAATCATTCTTTGTATAGTCCCCTAGGATTTGGACTTACATTGCAATCTTACAATGCCTGGGAGGGACAGCACGAAAACCAGAAGATTTTTTAAAATTCTCCTCCTGAGATGTAAAAGCTCCGTGTTTGAGATGACAATCTGACACGAAACCATGACTGCTGCCAACAGCTATACAAACTTGCTGTAGGTGGGGGGAGAGGATTGAATAACCTTCTAGATTCATTGCTCTCCAAACCCTAAACACCTCCCTCTAATTGGGAGAAGTGTATTTCATCTCTGAAGCTGGGGTAAAGAATTTCTCTTTCAAACCAAAAAGGGAAGGGAACTTCTCCCCCACCACTACTCCAGCTTCTTTCATCCCATTTAGGATGGGTTTTCTGTTCTTGGGGGTCTTGATGTTAGAATTTTCCAAAAGGGTAGGCTGATTGCCATGTTAACTTTTCTCGTCTCCCAGAATTAAAGGGAGAATCCATGAACGCCCAATCAGCATGATGTGTGGAACAGCCTGTCTAACAACATACCAGAAATATTACCTATATTCCTTCTTACATTCCTAGAGAGAATGCCACAAAAATGCATCCTGATTTACATCTTAGGAATAAACTTCACCTCATCGTAGGTTTTGTGCCTCCAAGCTAATAGGACAATGAGTATCTCATGATGGCAGCAATCTCTGATTAATTAATTCAGATAATTTAGTCATTCTTGTTAACATGAATAAATAGAAGCAGCTGAAGCTGCCTTATTCTGACATTTACCACTTGCTCTTCTAGTCCAATGTAGTCTACTTTAAATGGTAGCACTCCTAAATAACTAACAGGGAGACTAACTTTAGTAGATTAATGTCTGCATGAGCCACTGTTCAGTATGGAGATGGCTCACATGCCATAGTGACAAGATCAGACAGCTCATGGGAAGAAGTAGCATGCTTTTTCCTCAAAATCTTTTTCTGAAACATTTGATGTTGATTCTAGGGAGGCAGCCTACCTAGAAAAGACATAATCTCTTACAGGTAGTTGAGCAAGAATTCATCAGTCAGGATTATAGCCACTTGCCTCTTGAGAGCAAAGAGAGACAGCTTCTCTTAAGCAAAGAGAATGAAAAGCAGAAGATGCTCTTCCTGCATTGGCTGACAGTGCCTTTGGAAATACAAAACAAATCACTGTTCACTTTTATGGATAAGTAGGCAAAATCATGCTGATTCCTAAATCAGATGCTTGATAGTTAAAGTGAAGGACTGAGAGAGAACTGGGTAGACTTGGGATCAGAGGCTTTATGGTTTAGCATGTTAAGGGAAATCAGCCAACAGTAAGTTATTTAACAAACCTTGGTTAAGTATGCTGTGTGATTCCAGTGTCTGATTTCTCTGTCCCCACTAAGTCAGTAGTGACCATTCTCTGTTATAACCCTGTCCTTTAATTACCAGAGCATTCTTGGTTCTGTTCCTTGTTTGCACTAAGAATGTATGACTACATACTGGATGGATTTCTCTGATGGGTTAACTCTGTAATTTATCCTTACCTCCTTTTCAGTATGCTGCTCCTCACAGGGTAAGAAAAGTTAATATTAGTTTAAAGAAAGTCAGTAAGGCTGTGGGGATTTTCTTTTCTTCTTTACTTGAAGTACCTTCCTATAGGAATGTTGGCTATAATTATCTTCTACTGCTATCACCTCATCATTAAGCTTGCCCTATGGGCTTTTTTTTTGTTTAATCTCAGTTTCTGGCCCCTATAGTATATGGATTGCAGGCATAGCAAATATTCACAAGATCAGGCTGTGAATACAGGAAGTCTCTCATATGCTTCTTGCAAGGGAGGGAAGTTCTACAGCTGCTATTTTTCCCATGCTGCACTTGTATGTTAACTGCATTTAGGCTGATCATGTTGTAACCATGTTCTGGGTTGACAAAAGGAAAGATAGAGATGCAATCAATAAATAATCCTTAGCTATCATTATATATTTAATATGTACCATGTTTACTCAGAGAACAACTCTCAATTTAAGATAAACCCTCTCCCCAAGGAAAAATAGCAAAAGAAGGAGAAGGAGAAGTAAAATTAAACACGTTAATTCATTCTATTAAAATTATTAATAGTTTTTTTAAAGAAGATACAAAACATTTGCAACTTTCAGAAGCAAATGGATTTGTACTTATATACAGTAGTATACATGTTTTCCTATTATATGGATTTTTGTATACAACTTGCTAAAAATGTATGCATTTTTGTTTGCACCCTCCATAAGTAAACACATTGTGCACACAATTTTGGCACCAAGAAAGTTTTAGCTATGGTGAATATTAGATGCAATTAACTACATAGCCATTCATGCTGCAAAAGATTCTCTTTTGGCAGATCACTCCATGTCAGTTGAAAAAAAATCTGACAGAATTCTCTGACATTCCTAGACAGAAGATAGTAAATTCTGGGTTAGGATTAGTCAAAAAATACATGATTTAGAACTTGTTACCTAAATGAAAATAGGTGTTTATTTGCTTGTGCCTAAACTTGTAGAAATGGTTAATGACAATGAGAGTCTTAGACTGTCAATCTAACTGATGGGACAACTAAATAATATCTGCTATGACATGGAATTACCACATAAAATTACAAATATGCTCTAATATTGTGGGCGTGTCAGCTTCTTTACTATTAAGGAAGACAGGCTCTGTGTTTCTGCCTGCTGAATATCACATTCAGATCTAAATAAGAAACTCAAGAGTGTAAAATGTTTTTCTTTTAAACTACTAAGATTTAAAAACCTTAACCATTTTGTTGCTGCCATTTTAGTTTATGCATGTTGTGGTTTGATGTTAGGCTTCATTGAGAATGCATATTTATCAAACAAATGAAAATGGCTCCAATTTTTTTTTAACTTTACTAATACAAAACCATGAACCCATGTACTGTAAAATAATTCTTGATTTTGTCATTCCTCTCCTGGAGGACATCATGTCAGACAATGAGGATGACCCTGCAGAATTGGGATCTTCTTGGAAGAGAATTCTGAAGCATTTTTGAGAATTCTAGACCTGCTGAGCATTGCTCTGGGGAAGAAGTTGGCAACATGACCACCTAACCTGAGGCAGCAGACTGTAGAAATCTAAACTGAAAGGAATGAAATTCAATAAAAAATATTTAGAATACTTCCAGAAAGCTGTTTTTATACAAGGCTTTACTAAAATTGTAAACTTTTTTTTGAAATTAGAGAAGCAAAAATATGTATTTTTAAATTTTATTTATTATTTAAATTTATATCACCGCCCATTTCCCCCAAATAGGGGACTCTTGGCGGTTTACAATAAAAGTAATAATAAAAACATATAAACCTAAATTACAATCTAAAAATATAAATAAGATAAATAAATATAAAACCCAAGAGGAGATGGAATCACAATCAATAGGGGGTGCTATGGTGCCAACCACCCCCAGGTGGAGCTGTTACCTTTCCCACCCCAAGCAAGGCTGCAGAACCAGGTCTTCAAATTCTTCCAGAAGGCCGGGAATGAGGAAATCTGTCTCAACTCTGGGGGCATATAACCATGATTGCTTTCTTTTGAGGGAGGGAGTGCAGGAGCAGTAGAAAATTCATTCTTTGGAATATAAAGTGTCCATTGTGGTACACAGGCTTCACAACCTTGGCAAACATTTCATTAAAAATATTTAAATGTACAATTTTCTCCTCCTGTGTAACTGCTGTTTTATGCCTAAGAAATCCCCTTTGCGACTGTCGGGGAAAATGCATACATAGCTACTGATGAAGAGTATGCATGTATCTGGTTTAAAGTTCTTGCAACATTGGAGACCCTCTATTATTCATGGAGCAGGAAAGAGGTAAGGGAAAGCTTGCTTTAAAGGTTTTCTATTTGTCAGAACAAACAGCTTGGCAAAAAGGAAAGCAAAATGTTTTACGCTGTAAGACTACTTTGAAATAGGGAAAGATTCATTGATTTGAAGAGAGTCATTGAATGTCTTAGGCCAATTCCTGCTTTTACATCATCAAGCAAACTCCATCTGTGTAGAGCTTTGCAAGTCAGTGTAAACCACTGGAGATTAAGCCAGACATGTCATCTAAATATTGCTGCATGATTTTGATTATGCATAGTTTGTGATAATTACGTTTTTCATAGTTTTGGTTAATCATAAATAGGACGTGCACATCTGTGTTTTGACCTAAGCAGTGCACGGTGAAGAAGAAAGTAAAAAGTGACAGGAATGGCAAGGGCAGGGTACCTGACGAAACACCTTTGTGATAAATAAATACTTGGCAGGATGTCTTATACTGCTGCTCTACAGAGAAGTTCAAAGAAGGTAAAGATTGTGCCACAATAGTAAAAGAATGCTTTTTGTGCTCATTCTTTCAAGAAGTTGTGAAAACAACAGTTTGGGTCTTCAGCAGAATGAAATGGAAATGAAATGGCCAATTGAAAAGCTGGAAGCATAGTTTTTAGCACCCTATAGCATAGGTTCTTTTTTGTTTGCTTAATGTTCAAAAGAGACAAAAAAAAAAACCTCAAACGAACAGATGGCAAACTGTAATGGCATGTCCTGAGTTACAGTCTCAGATTAATACAAAACTAAATAGTAATCCTCTTATCTTTTGATTGCTTTATTGCTTATTTGATAAAACCCTTTTTCTACCTAAAGTACAGATGAGGGGTGTCTTTCACATAATTTATCATGGGTCCAAAATTGAGAAGACAGAGAAAATAAGTCCCCCCACCCTTTAAGGGAGAGGAGCTTGCTAAGGCAGCTGACAGCTTGGCTGAATTTAGTCTGGACATAAAAAGAACAAGCAAATCCGGTGATTGATATGAAACAAAAATTACTCTGTTTGAAAATGCTGATAAACAACTTACAATGGATGTGAAAAGAACAGTTTGAAGGTAGACAGCTCTTTAGTATGAACTTCCTTCCTAAATAGTCTTTCTTGCAGAATTTATATTTTATAAAAATTCCTTATAATGCTAAGCAAAATTTATAGATGAGGTTTACCACTGCAACCAGTGTATAAGCTTGAAACTGAGGTTACTTATTATGTAGATTTCCATTTCTGTTCAGCTCAAAAACCTAGCTCCATTGTTGTGAGGTTCCTGAGATATCCAGTACTAGATGGTGTTCTGCATTTGTCACAGTAAGGGGGAACTCTTGGATGGAAAGCATGGAACATCTTTTTTTTTCCTGATCTTTTCTGATCTTCTTCCACAAATAGTCCAAAAGCAGAAGTTACTCAATAAAGCTCAACTGGCAGCTAAACGAAGTTGGGTTTTGTTTTTTGTTTTGGTAATCCCTGGATATTGGCATGAAGAAGGTTTGTGAACCAGATACTGCTGAAAAGCTTCCAGTTGTAAGATCACATGAATCAAAGGAATAGCAATAGAGAGGGATAAGCTGACTTGGCTTGGGGTTGATGATGGGGATATGCTCCACTGTGATCTGGAAGTCCTGCTAGATTCTTTTTTAAGTTTCTATTTTGGTTTTTGTTTTATACTTATGTACTTTTTCTTTGGCTTTTTTCCTGTTTTTCTTTGTTATGGTTTTCTCTTGTTTTTAGTTTTTCAAAATTTATGTCAGTCCAATTTTCCCCTTTATCTCTTCCTTGATCTACAGAGATACTAGTTTGTGCATATGACTTTATGTATAATCTTTTGAGTTTTGTTCCAAGACATTTCTATAGGTTTCATAAAATAAAAATGGCCTTTGATGTCCCTCCTCTTGGAATGAGGTGCTTACCAGTTAGGGGCAAATTAAAACCTGAAGTTATTTTTCTATAAGAAATTCTTTCATAAGAGAAGGATCTCTTATCTAGTGAATAGGCTGGTCAATAGTACAAATTAAAAAATCTCTTAGATGTATAATAATTTTCATTAACAAGTGCTCAAAAATACTATTGTTATTTATTAAACAAATTTATATAGCTGCCTATCTACCAGAGAAACTTTGGGCAGCAAACAGAGGTAAAAACACAAAACAACATTTACAAAACCATTAAAGAAACTATACTGAGGCCCCTAAATACCTCATTTTGAATATCAACACAGCTGCATCCATGGCAGGGTCCCATTAACAACTTGATCAGAGTACCTGGGGAAGAGATAGGTCTTCAGAGCCTTCCAGAAAGCTATCAGGGTCAGGGTTGTTCATACTTCAGGGGGAAGGCATACTTCCTAGGACTCACCAAGTGACACTGCTTCACTAATGGGACCCAGAGCATGCTGAATGTGCCCAATCTGGTGGGACTGGCAGAAACCATCAGGGAGAGGTGGTCCCTCAAGTAACCTGGCCTCATGCCATGTAGAGCTATAAAGGTGACAACCAGCACCTTGAATTGCACACAGAAGCTTACAGGGAGCCAGTGCACCTCATGCAGCCTTAGGATTATTTGGGCATACCACGATATGCTTAATATTGCATGTGTTGCTGAACAGCTGAAGTTTTTGAATGCTCTTCAAGGATTACCCCATGTAATTTGTGGTGGAACAAAAAATAAGTGATGCAGAAAGTTTTTTTTTACTAATAATGATTAAGTGTTTTAATAAACATACTGCATTTATTAATTAAGATGTCTTACTAAGGGAGTTTTAGATGTTTTACATAGATATATGGTAAATTTTGAGAATCAGATATTTAAATCAAATTGTAGATCCCTTATTAGATTGCAGACTTGCTCCACCTAAATCTAATTTTCATACACTGAAAGTTTTGCAAGCTTGTATGTCAGAGTTTAATTTGATAGATATAGGTTTTTTAAATCCTTTGCAAAAAGAACATTTTTTTTTCCAGCTCCACATCAGACTTGTTTTTCAGCTAAATTAGTTTTTGGAATCTCAGTCCTTAGTTGACAGGTTTAATTAATGCAATATAGGTAGTATTGCTATATCTGATCATAGCCTACTAATATTATCAATTACTACAGGGAAGTGTTACCTCATTTTTTATAGAACATATAGAACAGGTCTAAGAAAGAAGATTGAGGAAAACCTGAAGTCTCAGACACCCACTACCCATTAAAGGAGATGCATCTGGGTGCCCTACCTCAACAATCTGATGCAAAGGAATTTTGACAGTGTATATTATGGGTTAGAACCTGAAGACATGAATATACTGGTTTTCTTTGAAATACATTTTATATCCCGCTTTAGCTACTAAAGTGATTTAGTTCCATAATTGTGTTAAGCTACAACTGCATTTGCAACATTACAGTTCCTTGCCAACAAAATATGCAGGTTGGCACAAAATACTGTATCACTGCTGACTACAGCACCATGTATAATCCATAGTGCTAGTTGTAATGCACAATGATTAGCTCATGAATAAAACTGGCTAATTTAGCTTGTAGTTTAACTTGTCTCTTGTGCGTTTGAGGTTTGCAAAATAATCCACAATATGTCTGTAACTATTAGCAAAAGTATAGTTTCTCCAAATAATTGTGAGAAAAGACTTAGCTATATCTGGTTTATTACTTTCTTTCAGGAAACAGAATCAGATATGTAAATAACAGAAAGTAGGTTTGTTTCAGTACTGTGACAAATATGTATCTTATGCTGTGATGGGGACTAATACTAATAGAGAAGAAGGGTGAAAAAGATTCAAAAAGTGGAGAGCTAGCGATTGATTTATAAATCCTTAGTTCCACATTCAGCTTCTGGCATCCTCTAATTTGAGGGAGAATTCAGTTATGGAAACCTACTGATATAATGTTTATGCTTTTCTAGGATGCCCTCTTCTCTTCTCTTCTTTTCCTGCACTTTGCCCCATCAATCTTCTATGTTATTCAGTCCAGTTGAGAGCAGAAACCGCCATATATCTTTGATGATGTCTTTCCCATGCAAACAACAGCTTATGACTTTTATCAGAAATAAAACATGGGATAAAAGTTTAAACTCAGTTTCCCAACCTAATATGACCCTGTTACATTGCCATATTGTAACCCTGTTACATTGGCCATACATTGCCAATTGCATTCTTTTTTTTAGAAAAAGTTCATACAGTGCAACTCTCTGTACTAAATGAATAACAAATAATGAGGTTTCAAACTGAAATACATATTTTAAATGAGAAATTATTTAAATTTATATGAGCTATAGGTTCATTTGATACCTGCCAGACTTTAAAAATGTTTGGCAAGTATCAATTTTCAGTTAGTCATATACTGTAAATTGCCTGTCATGTACGAAACATAGCCAGAATCAGGTAGATGGACTGGAACTATGGTTATTTTAAAAATTCTGTGAAGATTCTGCACAGGTTGTTATAAAATGTTCTGTTTTAAAAATCTGGTAAAAGTTTCTGATATACCTTTCAGAAGACGTCAATGCTAATAGTAGTTTGGAGAAAACAACCATTTATAGAGTGCATACATATAAAGCAAGTAGATTTCAAAATATTTCATTCAATTCAACATTCAGCTGAATGTCAACTAATATTCAAGTTCTTGTTTAAAGTAAGAAATGTACAAAAGAGCCTGCTGTAATCTTTTTCTATTTTTGTGTTTATGGGATTGTATTAAGACAAAAGGTATCAGATTCTGCTATAATTCTGCTGTTATCTTTTCAAACCATATTCCCATTTCTTCTTTTTTGAAAAAGAAGTGGAAAGACTGCTTAAAGAGGAATTAAAACCATTGAGGCAGTGCAGACTTCCTCAAGTTACAAATGCTGTAATAACTCTGCTCATCCCATTATTTATTTTATGTAGCATCAGGTAAGTAGAGTTAACTCTGAATCTTATTCAAAGTGAAATTTCAAGGTGAATGAGGAGATTATGGTTTGAGAAAACTAGTAGATGGAAAACTATTACAGGGCAAATAGTTTTTTACAAATGAATCAAATCTCTCAAAATGGGCCCCATTTAGTTCTTTTTATAGGCAGACCCTTTTCTTTCCTTTTTTCTCATCTTTCTCCATATTACTGACATGCATTTGGCTCCCGTCCTACTGGCCTTTAGAAAGGCTATCAAGACCTGGATCTTTCCCTGGGCTTTTGGGTCATGATGTGCTGCACCCCCAGTTGGATGATGGTGTTATTGCTGCATAGATCACCATTTTGTTTGGTTGTTTCATTACTGTTTGTAGGTGTATGTATTGTGGTTTTGCTTTCTGTACATTAGGGTTTTTGTTGTTGTTGTTGTTGTTTTGGTAAGCCACCCAGAGTCAACTCAGCTTGTTGGGCAGCCATATAACTGTTTTAAATTATTAATACATACTGCCATCTCTCATTATTCCAAAGGAAGAATTGAGTCCAAAAGGAGAGAATGAGTACAGATCTAACCAATGGCCAATCTCACAGCATTAATTTTGGTAATAGAACTCTTGTTACTGTATAATTCCCATAAATGAGTGACTTACTGCCTGTGTCATAAGAAACTTCATAATTAGGCATACCAGATCAATTCTTTCTATGGCTTTGTAAATTCTCCATAGTATTATTCAGATTCAGCTGTATTTTGTGTACTGGCTAACTGAGTGTAAACACATATAGAAGAATGGTGAAATGAAAGATTGATCTTGAGAGAGAGAGCAGAATCAGCAAAGTGAATGTGGTGCAAGGCAACATCACAGATAGTCATATTTTTATACTCATAACAACTGTAGAAATGTTAACATGGGTTTATTGATTGAAATACAAGAAAAGTATTGATCTAAGCAGAAGTTCAAGAATTAACATGCATAGAAAAAGTATGTTACATATGCACATCTTTTGTTCAAAACAGCGAAAGGCTGTGCTAGAAGCTGTGTACTTTAATTAAATAATTGTTGTGAGATGGGAATACAGGGGCTTAGCATGAAATCCAAGACTATCCATTTACCAATGGCAGGACTACCACTGGAAGAATGGGTATTTCTTCCAACCCTTGCTGGAGATGATGGGGGACTCCTTGGGCAGATTTGGAGGACATGCATGGAAAGGAGAGAGAAAAGAAATCCTATTACAAGATAAATGGTGTTGCTTTTACATCAGACATCAAGGCTGGAAGAATAACCCCCCCAGTGTTTTCAGACTTGTTGATCCAAAGGTTCCTGATAGCTGAAAAGCAGTTAATAAGCAATTTTCAAAAGTGATTAGAAAAGGAAGTATGAAAACCCAGTGTCCTTTTGAAGGTGCTGTGGTTTGAGCAAAAAGATGGCTATTCCCTCATCTTGCAGAGCTTTAAACCCACCAAAGACCACTGTCTTGTGGTCTCCTTGTGAGGAGCAGCTGTCTGGAGCACTTGTGTGTGATCTCAAGTCTTTTCCTTGTCCATGGAGGAATTACAAAAAGCCAGTCTACTCACTGGCTCTTCGTTCTACTGCAGTCATCAGCTCAACTTTTAGTGAATCCGTCTTCAATTCGCCATTTCTTCCCTGAAAGTTCAAGGTCCTTGTCTGCTATTGATTCTTGCATTCATTTATTTTAAAGACAACCAGAGTGGTTTACTGGTTAATGTTAAGTTGGTGGTGTCTGGGTTCCTGATCCTGCCATAATCATGAAGTTCATTTTGTGATCATGGAACTCTCATGTAGCTATCATTTAGCTTAAAAAATCTCAGAAGACTGTTGTAAAATAAGAACAAAGTGGGAACCCTCTAACACACTTTAGAGGAAAGGGCATTTTTCTAGTCTCTTTTGCGTTTAAAAAAAGTTCAAATTTCTGTGAGAGAAGTTTGAAAGTTTAAGAAAATGTTTCATTTCTCAAAGAATCTGGCTATTCGGACAGTCCTTAACTTACAACCACAATAGGAACTGTAAAATTCATCATTAAGGAGTGCAGTCATTAAGTGAGGCATCACGTGACCGCACCTGATTCTACAACATTTTTGCCGCAGTCATTAAGCAAATCACAGCAGTCATTAAGCAAGATGTCACATGACCACAACTTGCGACCTTCCCTGCTGGCTTCTCCATTTTGCTTGTCAGAAGCTGGCTGGGAATGTCACAAATGGTAATCATGTAATCATGTGACCGCAGGATGCTGCAACCATCATAAATGTGCGACAGTTGCCAAGTGCCCGAATCACAATCACATTGACTGCGGGAACACTGCAATGGTCATAAGTGTGAGGACCAGTCGTAAGTCACTTTTTTCAGTGCCATTGTAACTTAGAATGGTTGCTAAATGAATGATCATAAGTCGAGATAGTCCCGTACTTAGTACAGAATAGCCCCATATCAGAGATAGTTAGCAACATGGAGGAAGGAATAAGATCCAGAAGTCAGGTGCATACACCAGCAACACTCTTACATCATCTAAGATTTATCTGGGCAGTCATTTACCAGGAGTTTCAAGAACACTGTCACTTGGATTAGATCTGGCACAGGTAGAGGTTACTAAATTTTACAAAGAGAATTTTACTTGATATAACATCACCCACAGCAAACAGAACTGCAGAGCTGAATCCAATCTTTCCCACTGCTACTCCTGTCAAACCTGGAAGAAAGCCTTGTAAGTTTTCTCCATTTCTTGGACCACTTAAAAGCTTCCCTGCAGTAACCCATGAAACCTTGTCTTTCTGCAGTGCCTTCTCTAATCCATGGTCCTCCTGATGGAGTTGCAGCTCTGAGCCCACCATCTATCTTTTGAGCAGTACTCTCTGGCTTTTTCCTGCTGTTAAATACAGCAAAAAAGAAGTAGATTGAGAATGAGGGTTCTGCGGTATTCTTGTAGAAAAGTTAGTATGCAGTGAGTAGCAGTACCTACTAGGAATAGTGTCATTCTCAGAGAATGTTTGTTACTGACATAAACACAGAATTTGCAAAAAATACTTCATACTGCAGTGAGGTACCTTTTGCAGCAGGAGAGCTGAAGCTGATAGCAACTTGGGGGTACACATCCTCTATTATTTTTACTAAACCGACTGACTATGATCAATAAATAGGTATCATTTTTGTTATTGTTTTCATTATTCTCCCCAGGCTAAGACATTCTCCTGTGAACTTTGAGATTCTTTCAGACGCTTCCACCTGCTCTTCTGGCTTCACTCATGTAGGCTACATCTGAACCACTGCAAAACTGCCTTTCCAAGCCTGATGCCCTCAGATAATTTGAGACTGTAATTTCCAAAATTCCCAGATGGCAATGAAATTCCTACCCACCCATTGGATGTATTGTTTGGGCGAGAAATCTGGGAGTTGCTGTCCCTACACATCTGGAGTTCATTGAATTGAGGAAGGTTATGTTACTGTATTTCTAATGGCAAAAGTCTGAAAATGAAATCCTTAAATGGTTTAGCATATTCACAAATTTGAAGGACCTACAGTAGGTCCTAAGGTAGATTCCTACAAGAATCTGACAGTCCTTTGCAATCACTATCTAAAGACTTAGTTCACAACCCAGAGTGATACATTTAGACTCCTTTTTGGCCTTTATGAGAATTAGATACTTCCTCAGTTTATCAAAGTGAGTAGTGGTGTTTATTATTTATTTTTAGCTAATATTGGAGGAGAGAGAGAATGTGGAATTTGAAATCAACTATTTACATAAACTGAGGAAGCAGCTACTGCAACAAATTGCTTTCAGGCATTATCTTGACATTCTTGACTGAGTGGGTCATGGAAAGATGATTTCTAAAGAATAAGGTAGGAAGAGGAGGCTGCTCTTGCAATGACGCTTCAAATTAATTTAAATGCACACAACCTAAATATAGGGCAAACAAAGTCTAATTAATAAATCACCTTGATAGCAAGGCCTGAAATATTAATCAGCACCATTAGAAAAGTCTATCTTTTAGAAACATAATGTGAATGACAAGCAAGCAATATATAGATAGAAACAGAAGAGACAACATTTGTTCAGAACTTCCCTTTCAGTGTCTGGAACAATGGTATGGTATGAATTTTCGACATTCAAATGGTGGGGGGGACTGAAGAAAAGCTTGTAACTTCCCATTATATGCTCTCAAAAATTGTTTCATTCCTGACATTTCCCTCTATTGTTACCCCATGAATTTTCCTCTCATTCTCAGCTGTTTCAGTTCAGCTCTAAAAAACAGCATTTCTCTTCCTATAGCTATATTTCATAGCAGTCTGTATTATGGCATCACAAAGAATTTAATCTGATAATTATATATGTGCAATTCTAGGGATTTAATATTAAACTTGTTTCTCAGGAGTCCCCGTGGAGTTCCCAAGCCCAGGAATCAAATTTTGAAAATATCCAGCTTTGTAGGAAACAGTTCTCAATGCTGTGCAGAATACTTGCGGTGTCATGACAGTGACCACAACAGTGCAATCAAAACTCCACCTGTTCTTTTATGCCACCGTGGTGCCATTTTTACTTTTTTGACCATAACCTGCAGATACCCCTGCAGAATACAGTGGGTTTTTAAATAAAAGATTTTCAAACTGGGTGAGATCTGATTGCCTACATATACTGTAAATCTAAAGACAATCAAATGGTCTATGGCCTTCCTCATTTCAACCTAAATAGGTGTGGAGTAATTACAGGAACACATTAAAGAATTCCTAAATAATTTGATTAGCTGCTGAAGTCAATGTGACATTTGATCATGGAGGGGAGAGGGGAAAGATGACATAGAAAGAAAAGAAACCCAATATATTGTTATCAAAATTAATTGACATATATTTTTTTAAAAATGCAAAGTGCAAGGAATTTTGTGTAATATGACTTGTTTGTGGATTTCAGAATATATTACACATTTCATGTTATATTAAAAATTTAACCCTTTGACACATCAATTACAGAATCTATCAATTCTTGTTACTCCAGCCATTACATCATTTATAAAATAACTGAATTGAAATGGAGTCAGAATAAAAATTTCCCTGCTTGACAGTCCTTGTGGAGATAATTTATAAATAAGACTGCCAAAGAGAATAGATCTTGTCAGTCAGATACAATCAGTCCCAATAGCCTGTAGTCCAAAATAGAATGACAGCTCTTTCCCCACAACATTTCATCATAAGTGGTACTGAAAGATGCTTGACTGAAATGCAACATGAAGTCAGATTTTGTAGTTAAAGTATTATTTTGATCTGAAGACAACAGTCAACAAACTAATTAATGTATGTGACTCACCTCTATATTCCAATACACTCAGTAATGACCCCAGAATATTAAAAAAGATGGCCAGTTCATCTCTTTCCTTCTCTTTTACACATTTGCAACTTAAGCTTTGTGATAGCTTTTTTCAACTCTCTACTTTGGTATTTCTACTAAACAAAATCTAATCAGAAGGTAGGACGTTCTTTCATATAGTGTAAAATCCACTAACAATGGATGACATATATAGCTAAATTAGATGGATTTTATAATGTGTATTTATGTCTGTGTATGTGTCTGTGGTGTATCCTCAGTGTTTTCAATAAGCTCTGAGCTTTCCTTTCATTTCTGGCTACATCAGCAACTGAACTTCCCAAAGGCTTTGATCCAGTCCCATCACACTGCCAAATCTATTTGATAATCCCTTTGCCCTTCCCCAATGGCCAGACATGAGGATCTCATCTTTCTTCTTGACCTTCTTTCCATGAGTTTTCTTGGCATATGGAAATTTGCCATTGTTTTCTTCCTTGCAGGATCTCAGCTGATAGAGTTATTACAAACTCACTCATATTTCATCTTGGTCCTATATCAGTACTAACTGCGCTGCTGCTTGGAGAAGGGCTTGGACTTTTCATACTTGCCTTGTCACAGTGGCTTCTATGGATTTCTGTGTTCCCAGTTTCCAAACACTAGACATTTACTTTCTGATTTATTTTACCTTCTGTCCCTTCCTTCTTTCCATCTTCCTGACTTGCATTGGTGTGCATAAGTAGCAATGCACTGGTGTGCAAAAATAGGTAACTATAGGAGGGATAGTTCTACCAAAGTCTGCAACAATATAACTTCTGTTACCACTCTGCACATGGGCTTGGAAAAAGAATATAAGCATCCTATAAAACTACAGAAGGAAAAAAAAAAGATCATCTTGCAGGAAAGCTTAATTTACAAACCAACTAAAAGCTTAACTCCTTCCAATTAATAGCACTTGATGGATTAGTTGTAATTAAATATATTAGACAATATATGCATTTTCTATGGAAATATTCAAGAATTAGTTCAGCCACTTTTGGATGCCAAATGAGTTGGCAGCTACTTCAAGAAAAATAAGACAGGAAGCAAATGTTTACAATAACATTATCACAAGCTGAGCTGGGATCAAGCTCAACTAAAGAAAATTACAGATCACAGACTATAGATGAGAATATAAGAAGGGAAGAACAGTTATAGAAGCTAATAATAAAGACTTGGTTGGGTTACCTAATGGAAATCCAAAGCATCCAACAACACTAAATTATAATGAAAACAGAAAGCTAATCAAAATGCTATAACTCCATCAACTCCATATTGTTAAAATAAATCCAATCAGCCTGAATCAAAGTCAAATGACAGCATGAATAAAAACATTTGAACTTGCCTTCCAAAAGAAGGCAGAGTCAGTTTCTGCTGGGCCTCCTTGGGAAACAATATGTAAAATAAAGACGAAAGGTATTTTTAAATGACAGAAGTACTGTTTTTCAGAACAAGTTGAGTAAAATGCCTCTTTTGGCTGACTTCCTTTAAAATACTTTTCAAGAATCCTAAACACTTCAATCCAACCATGGGGAAGGGAGAGGGGGGAGGACTTTTAAGTTACTTTTCCCAGATGACTTCTTAAATGCTGCTTCATTAACAAGTGTTTCATTTTTCAAATTTAGAAAAAGTGTGGTAAATTCCCATTTATTACATGAACATGTCAGTTCATCCAATCTTCAGAGAGAAGCACTTCTATTTTAAAGCCTTTGTTTGAGTGTATGTTGTACATTTGCTTGACCAACCCATCTGATGCAAGCCTCAAAGTAATATTTTGCATCAAAGCTTTTCTACATGAATAATGCATCTACTAAGTGCAGGGAGTCAGGGTCACCATGTAGCTCTTGCCTTTTGCTCAGATGTGGAAATCATAATGACATATTTTATAAGTGCATTCAAAATCAAAGAAAACAAGGTAGGGATCAGGGAGAGGTCAACATTTCAAAAAGCATAAAAAAGAGAGGTGATCTCTTTGGGAGAAAATTATGTCAGCCTATAAAGCCCAACTAGACCTTCTCTTAATCTCTTTTCAGTCATGTAATTCAATGTCATTTTGATTTTTTACATATCACCCAACATGCAAGAAAGCTACTTCTCTTATTTCTTGTTCCTCATAAGCCTGCCAAAAACCTCACCTCCCTCCCTCCCTCCCACTCCTCCTCCTCCTGGTTATTATACTGTAGATAGGTTGTCAATATGTCAATGTGTCAGCGGCTATTACCAGACAATAGATATTAAAATCCATTTTTATTTATTTGTTAGTTGCATGGCAATGAGGCTTCTGCTATATTGATATTACAGAAGATGCCTAAGCAAAATCAGGTGGTTTACTACAACTGATACAATGAAATGGAAGTATGGCTGAATGAAGCTGATCACACTGGAGGCAAAAAAGAAGATGTAACACTGAGATGCAGAAAAGAAACAAGAGGGCACTAAACACCATCGGCAGATTTGAGAACTGTTTTTGGCTGCCTTGAATGTCAGCCTTTGAAAAGAAAAAAAAAACACCTAAAAGATTATTCACTGATACTTTAGTTTGTAGGCCACCCTTTTGGGATGTACAATATTCAGTCAACTCAAGCACACAGTACTTTTCCATCATAGTATGACTGAGGTGTCTCAAAGGCCTACAACTGAAATCAGTATTTGTTTGGAATTGGGGCAATTAACTGCAGTCTAAACTGCAAGATGGAGTTTCTGTAGGTAGGTTTTTAAGTTTATGTGCCCAGCTGCAGGTTTTTCTACTGTGCCAGGAGACTGAGAGAGTTACCATTATTCAACCCATTTCTTTCCCCTTTGGTGCCCCTGGTAGCTTCAAATAATCCTCAGCATTACTTTGCCATTACCTTTTTGGTACACTATTGCCTTTTTAGACATAACAACAACAGCAGCATTGAACCTTCTGCCCCAAGAACTCTCAGAATTTTTTAAAGGACCTGAGCATAGGGCATGCGAAGTGACTCAATAAGTCAGTTGGTATTTAATTTCACATTTAAATTAAATAAAAATGGAAGACGTTAAATAAACATTGCAGAACTAAGATAAATGAAAGAGGAAAGAACCATGTCCCCTACATAAACCCCAAAAGAATATAAAGTGTCCTGCCCACCCACTGCTGCCAATCACGTTACGTTCAACTCTCAGCTCAATTGGAGATCCTGTAGAGCTTTTGCCCTGGTGCCTGGAGGCTATTTAGTCTGGATTTGTTGAATTGTGTTGAATTATTGTTTTTATTTGTTTTAACTGGTTGTTTCATTGTACACCACCCAGAGTTACATTTGTGAGATGGGCAGCTATATAAATCAGATAGATTAGATAGATAGATAGATAGATAGATAGATAGATAGATAGATAGATAGATAGATAGATAGATAGATAGATAGATACGGTAGGTAGGTAGGTAGGTAGGTAGGTAGGTAGGTAGGTAGGTAGGTAGGTAGGTAGGTAGGTAGGTAGAGTCAGCACCTGATCATTAGAGCATTCACGCATATACAGTCAAGAAGCTGGATCTCTTTGAACTGTTTTAATGAAGCATAACGACCGGTACAGAAGGCAAGCTGCGAATAAAGATTTCCCACTCAAACCTAATTTAAAACTACATCCCCTTAGTTAGTCCCCTTTCCCATGAAGCACGTCACTCCCCCTCCCATCCAGATGGTATTCCTGCCATATCTCAACCCCGTATCCTTGAGGTGCTCCATAGCCATAATAAACCACTTTACACTCCAACTTCACACCACTCCCATCTGGCAGCATGAGAGAATGAAGTGTTGGGAGATGCCCTCATAAGGGTTTCTGGGAAACCTTTGATCAGGGGATCAGATAGATAGATAGATAGATAGATAGATAGATAGATAGATAGATAGATAGATAGATAGATAGATAGATAGAGAAAATCACCAAGAATTGTGAAATATGGAGGTATGTAAATTTAATAAATAAATAAATAAATCAGTAGTAACCTATGTTTCCCATGATCACATAATACATACTGTATGACTTGTTTTAAAAAAATAGAAATGTAACATATCTTTTGGAAATATTCACAAGTTCCTAATCATACAGTTTCTGGTTATTCTATCTATAATATGTAGAAAGTAAACAGAAGAGGGCACAAGGGCTGTGCTTGGAGAAGTATAGCACAAAGACACTGTTTGCTTGGTTTCCTAAGATATAGTACTGTGAATTCTTTTTACCTTCCTATCTTATCAATAAATATAAAGAAGCAAGAAAAATTCAGATTATCACAGTAATCCCACACTTTGATACAGCTCTAAAAGAAGCAGTGTTTTCCTGTCTGCCAAAGATCTGGACCCATCACATTGAACTAGCATCTGCTGATGGAATAGGCATATTATCTCACCAGCAAAGATGGAAATGAAGCGACCTGCACCTCAGCAGAAGCATCTGAAGTAAAGTTACAAGATATTAACTTCCACAGTGAGTGCAACTTTTTATTTATTTATTTATTCACATTTTCTATTGTCTACCATGCAGTTTTCTCCTAGAATGTGACCTGTCAGTGTAGAAGAATGCATTTTTTAGCCCAGCAGCTCAGTAGCACTATATTTAAGGGTCAAACATTCTGTAAAAGGGTTTATAACCTGTCTTGTTAAATTACAGCATTGCACCTTTCTCCTTCCCTGCCAAGTATGAGTTGATTTAAAAAGAAGAGGGGAGCAAGCCCCATTGAACTCAGTGGATTCTACTTTTGAGGAAAGGACTACTTTTTGTGACGAATGTTAGTCTAAATGGGAAGACGAGGAGATAAATTGAGAGTGCCTCTGTTACTTCCAAAATTATAGCTGTAGTTGTAAGAGCCGGCACAATCAGAGAAATGAGTACAACTTTTTCCATAAATATATCCTCCACAAGGGGGGAGGACATAGAAATTTTATTTTTCCATACAGGTGTGTACCTGCATCTACTATTGTGAGCCGGGAGGGGGATGGCAATTCTTTTGCACAAAACTTCAGGAATCACTTGGATGTTGGGGTATTGGTTATCCTGTGCATTTTTCTCTACTACTTCTTTTTCCTGGGTCTGAAGTGGTCTTTGCTTGCCATGATCATCTCTGTGTTGGATCCTGATGTGATTTAGTCCTTTGTTCTAGATATTCTATGTGCTGATTTTCAGTTCCTACTTTTATCCTGTGCATTAGTTGCCAGTCTAAAATGCTCCTTGCTTAGAAGTTACATAAAACTCTACAAGTTATAATACAAAACCAAACCCAGAAGAAAAAAAGTGGTATTCACTATAATTAAAATGCATTTCTTTGGATTCAAACAAAAGAAAAATCAGAGCAACTTATTCAGGACAATACAACATATAGAGGTTAATGTAGTTGTTGCTCCAGCCAATAAGTGGGATGGATCTCCTCATCTATTCTGCTTTAAACTTCCTGACAGGAGATTGTGAGGAATTGTCTGCAGATGAATCAAAATAGGATTAAAATAAAATTAATTAACTGATTCATCCTTACCACAACCTTGTAAATATTATCTCACGCTGGGTGGCTAAGAAACAGCAGATAGTATAAGGTCAAATTGCAGAGAAGAAAATATCTGAAGATATTGAAAGCTTCTCAGCCCATAGGTCTTTGGTGGTGAACCAGCCATCCTTTATTAATTGTTAGCCCCAATCAATCGGTCTGCCAATTCAGCAAGGTTATACTGTAGCCCTAACTTATCAACCAAACAATTACTTTACAGGATTATAGCTCTTAGTTCACAGCATCCTGGCCCTTTGGAACCTTCTGTTTATTTCCTATATGTAAACAAATTTGAAGAATGATGTGCATTTTTCTTCTTTGTCATGTTTATGTGTATACAAAAATCACATTCTCCAGAGAGAGAGAAATAATTCAAGCACGATATGCTAGTATAAATTATTCATCCTGTGTAAAAGTCCATTCTTGCAGAAGGAAATAATTCATTTCTTCAGTCTCAAAAGCTTCCTGACAATGCAGAGGTCATAAGCATATCTTTGTACCTGTGTATCAAAGGCTTTTGCACTGTATTTCTGAAAAGAAGAGAATAAAATAAAGAACTTTTCCTCAGAGTTGCCAGATGTGAGTGAATAGTAAAAGGCAGAATTAAAAAGATGAGGATAGGAATGTTTGAAATCCCCATAAGTTTGCCAGTTTTACTCATTTTTTTTAAAAAAAGATGCAACAATATTTTGACTTTCGTCTTAAGTGGCAGAAACCACATGCATGAAATTTGCATATCCAGAAGTATAAATATGTGTGTCTCCCACATAAAGCAACCACTTCTGAATTGGGGCAACAAATACATGGATTTAAAGAAGTAGTGGCTCTGATCAAGATCCCTTACATGAGTGTAAGGCACAATCACCACAGTCCCCTGGCATTTATTTATTTATTTATTTATTTAAAGGATTTATATGGCTGCCCACCCCCTGTACAATAACTCTTGGCAGCTCACTAAACAGCAATAAAAACATAAAACAATGAAGCCACCATCAAAAAGACCATTCCTGGCACACATTCAAAAGCCAGGAGCAGTCCTCAGCCCAAGGCAGGTTACATATTCCTGTGTTTCTAGTCCTCCATAACGCCATGCCAGAGACTTTGTGGTTTCCTGAGCTGCCATTTGCAATCTTTCAGGGGAAGCAGTGGGAAACCCACTGGAACAGTCCTTCTGCCCAGGAGGAATTCATCCTTCTTTGGATTCACACCAGGGATTTCTTGAGCAAAAAAGCCAAGAGCCTAGAATTAGGAAAGAACAACAGCTGACATTTAGCACAAATAGCAAATCTGGAAGCAAGGTTGCAAAATATGTGTGTGTGTACTTACTCCTCATATCTGGTATTCCTTACATGTAAGGAATATAAACATGAACAAGCCTGAAGAGATTTCACTAGTTCTTCTGAAATCTAACCTATGTTACCTGCCTAAAATTCAGGTGTTGCTTGAGAAGAAATCTCCAATTGTCTTCAAACTTTGGTGTTAGATGAAATTCTGTGGTACCTCCAAATAGACAAAAGCTTTCTGAGAATTTAAACTAAAAATAAAAATAATAAAAGTTCATGTATGTTTTCATGTATGTTTCCATACAGATAGCTTTTACTCAATCAGTGCTTTCAAGGCTGTAATTCAGTGCAGGCTTACTCATTCCTAACCCCACTCTTTGCTCCTATATTGTGAAGAAATCACATTTTTCTAGCATCAAGGAATGTAACATAATAGAGAATATAGGACTCTTCCCCAGATACAGCATCTTTTGCCATTGTGTTTATTTTGTAGAACACTGCTGTGTTGGCAACCCTGGTCAGGAATTCTCACTTGTACACAGTAAACAGTATAGAACATTAACTTGTTCTATATCATGTTAATCCCTGAGAATCACACTGATTGTGGCAGGATACAATTGTGAAAAGCAAACAAAGCTCAACTCTGCCACTTCAAAAACACTAGAAAAAACAAAACAATGTAAAGCAAATCTCTCCTGTTCCTTATGTGAGGCCATCATATCACAGAACTGGCACTGAACTGGGACTCGTAGGAATAACACAGCATAAAAAGCCATTCTCATCATCTTTGAAGTCTGTTTGGAATATAAATACAAAAAGGCAGAAGCCCTTGAATCTGAGCAGCAAGCTGATGGTTAGGATTTAAAACAACCATTACAATCAAGTGGTGTTGTTTTTAATTTGGGAATTTGGGCCACAGCACTGGGTGCATCCTCATTTTTCACAATG
Organism: Candoia aspera; assembly: GCF_035149785.1. Classification (NCBI taxonomy): domain Eukaryota; kingdom Metazoa; phylum Chordata; class Lepidosauria; order Squamata; family Candoiidae; genus Candoia; species Candoia aspera. The sequence goes on along the minus strand of NC_086155.1, from coordinate 123,182,800 downwards.
CCAGTCCTGCTCATTATAACAGACACAGAGATGTCATCCTCTCTCTCCCCCCCATCACAATTCTGACTATATGAAAAAGCGGATGTGGTTTAGAGCATTGTGAAAAATGAGGGTGCACCCAGTGCCTGATAGATTAAAAAGTAGATGATGTCAAAATAAAGAAAAGTATGTAAGGTGTCAGCCTTCATAAATAATCCATGTCAGCACAAGACAGAAGAAAGATGTAGTCTTCACCTTAGAGGCAAGGAAAGATAGTTGCTGGGTGTCAGTGATAGACTCACAGTGCTGCTTGATAATGCTTCTCCTAACTATAGAGCCCCAATTGCTTTGCAGTGACTATTTCTTAAATATTATAGATACATCTGCCCTGCCCTGCCCTGAATGAAACATCAGACATTTTTATGTACAGCACATCCAGAGTACCCTCCAAGAAGAGGCAGCAGAGAATTCCTGTGATGAAAAAGAGGGAATCTCTATCAAGCCTTGTGAGGCTGGCCAAGTCAGGAAACAAGAGCCACTGTGATTCCTGGAAAGATTGTTATTATTAATTGGCTGTTGTTACAGACTATGGATAGCCAGCTCAACTTATACCTAGCTTAATTAAGGTGGAGTTGCTCTGAGTCTCTTATGTTTCTGCCCTCCCCTGGACTGAGGTGTCTCTTTTACAATGGTCCTCTTTCCTCCTTCACTTTCTCAGAGGCTGTTAGACATGACATTATAGAAATACTGGGAACCTAGACTGGTCATAGCTATGGATAGATATATCTGGCAAGTTTTCATGAACATATTGATGCACTTTTCAACATATAATTTTCTGGAGCAACTTTTCCTAATGTGGTTTTGTGCCCTTTCCTCCTCCAATCCACAACTTTGAAACTTTTTAAAATAAAAAAACCTGCAACTCCAAGTTCAGAAAAAATGTAAATTTAGAAAAACACAGTCAGTTCATAAAAAATTAAGATGGATGTTCTCATCCATCCCTAGTTCTTGCTTGAACAGTATGGATTTGTCAAATTCCATTTTTTAAACAGTAAATATGTATGATGAGGGAATATTAACAGCATAGTATGTATGATGAACAAGTATTAAGAATTCAAAACTGAGTAATAAAAGCATTTCCAGAGCAGCCACATAAAATACCCAAGATGTTTTCCTTTGAATGTAGTTACCCAAAATAAGAATTGTTGATTTTTCCACTTCCATACATTCAGCCTGAGAATTTCAAAGTGACTGGTAAATCATCTTCCCATGGGGAAGCATGCTCAAAGTTTGCAATATCATCGCCCCACAAAAAGAAGGGGGAAAACGGGATTTCTGCAACCCCTCCCCCTTGAATAAAAGAAATGACTTTATTAGATTTAGAGTTGGCAAAGAAATTGATATAACTCCTACATTTAATAATTACATTTTAATCTACCTATCAAATTAAACAATATAGAACTTTAAAACTTTGTAAACTTAAACACTTCCACTAGAAATAAAGAAACAAAAATTAAACCCATATTTAATGAGAGGCATGAGCTTGCTGACTTTCACACAACCCTGAAATCTGGGTTTCATTTTGAAGGCAGCCACTGTCATTCACCAAAGTGAGGGGAAGGAGGAAAATGCTGTTTCCTTGCCTTCCTTAAACTGCTCTTAAAATGCTGTAGCTTCCAAAAAACTAACAGAAAGTTGCCTTTGGAGCTCTCTCTCCCAGCCTAACCCTTCTTTCCCTCCATCAAATTCCCTCTGCAGAGTGAGGACCAGGTCAAAGGTCTGCATAGAAATGTCTTGCCCTCCTGGCATGATTACTCCTCCTTTGGAAAGCAAATGCGGTGAGTGAAAAATAAAATGAAAAGGACACTCAGACTTCATAAAGGGCTCTGGAACCAACACGTTCCTTTGCATTTAGCATATTTTTGCATCCAACTGTCTTTGAAAAGAACTTACAAGGAAGGTGACCCTCCATCAATTGTCTCACAACCCCCCTGGGGTTGTGACCCACACTTTGAGAAATGCTGCCTCAGAAAAACCGGCCATGTAACTAGTCTGCTCTAATACTTTGCAACTCTTTTAACATCTTCCTGCTAGTTCCTTTTGGAGTTTTAAAAATGTTTTAGCATGCTTACTTTCAATGTTACAATGTTAACTCTTGCGTTTACGGTTTTGAAAATTCAGCTTTTTTGAAAACCTGGGGAAGCAGGCAGTTGGTGGATATTTCCAAGACTGATTTTTCCTATCTAGAAACAGAGAGGCCTCTAAAAAACTGCAAAGAACCACAGACCATGATCTGAAAATGGCTGAGATGGAGGAAGAAGGAATGAGTCTATAGGTCCAAGAATGTTGTTGCTGATTTTTTTATTGAAGATTTTAATTATAGTAGTAAAAGCAAATCAGAAAAAGGAGAAATAGAACAAAGAAAAAGTGCAAAGAAAAAAAAGAAAAAGAAAGTAAGATAAAGAAAAAGAAAAAGAAAGGAAATATATAGAAAAGAAAGACAAAGGAAAAAGTTACAGGGAAGTGGTTTCCAATCTTCTGAACAGCAGTTATAAATGCATTTATATATATTTTTATCTAAGGTTACATAATAATTTCCTTCTTTCCATAATCACAAATTCATTTTTTCTTTTTTCTTTTGTAAAGAGTCCATAAGGGGTTTCCAGTTATTAAGAAATGTAGTTGTTGATCTTTCTCTAAGCAAACAAATTAATTTTGTCATCTCTGCTAGTTCCATCATCTTCACTAACCATTCCTCCATCGTAGGTATTTCCAATCTTTTCCATCTTTGTGCATGTCTTACCTCCCTGTTTTGTAAGATCCACCAATTCTCTTTTCCCTCTGATGTCAAACAATCAACATTCCCACAAAGGTCTAGTCTATTTATTTATTTAATTCCAAATAACGCCAAAAGCACTTTCGCTAAAATGTTAATATTTCAAATTTATACAGTCCCCTTTATCTGTAACTTTCTTAGTCAAAATCTTGTTAAGCTCTTTGCTGTTATTTTAAAGTCTTTTCAAAGTACTATTTCCTCTTTGCTTTACTTTCTGTAATACAGAAAGAAGGCTGACTCACTGAGTGGTTGGTTTCTTTATTCTGCTATTTCAAAGACCTCTCTTCAGCTTTAAATTGATTATATCCAGAAATGGTTAAGAAGGTGAGGGTTTGGTCACACTTAATGTCTTTTAAAAGGTTGTGCTGTGGGTGCAAGTGTGCTGTATCTCTCTCATCCCCCAGCTGCTCTACTCATGAGAAGACCACAAGACTTCCATCCTGCAGTCTCCTCATGAGGAGCAGCTGTCTGGGGTGCAGGTGGGCAATCTCTCAGTCTCTCCTTTATCCAGAAACACTTCACCAGCTGGAAACCACCACTGGCCGCCATTCAGTACTGCAGCACCGTCTTTGCTCCTTTGGAAATGTCTAGTTTACCATAGAACCTCACCCAGAAACCAAATGTTGTTGTTGATTATGATGATGATCCTCATTTCCTCCTCTTTCTCCTTGAAGATGTGTTTTTTTATAATGGAAGAGCAGCAGCCGATTTCTGGATTCTGAAGAATTATGGTAGCAGCAGCCAAGAGGCTGCTGTAGATGCTAAGCACAAAAGCTTGCAGCTTTAAAACAAATTATAATGGAAGAGTGACAAATAAACATCTCTCATGCCTGCCCCCAGATGATAAGCCAACTGACAAAAGAATATATTTAAGTAACTGTTCTTCCAGCTTTATTGTGAGAAACCCTTTTACTTTGCTTCATGGGAGGATCAGCCTTGAGTTAGGATAACTGGAAATCTCCAAAATGGTTCTGCTACCATTGTTCACTTTTTATTGGCTGGTTTCTCAAATTCTCTTCAGTATTTCTCTTAAGGAGAAACCTCCAAAGTCAATGCAAGGTTTTGCTTTAAAAAAAAAATCTACTGGCAATTCTAGTTACCGTAGCTGATCAATTTTCCTCCTGCATGGAAGGAGTTTCTTTATAGGGAACGCTCTGCTTCTGAGAGGCAGATCACAACTACAGCACAGCTAGACTGCTCAGCAACAGGATTTTACATGGCTCCCAGGCAGAAATGTAGAGGATTCTCTTAATCAAGATGTTTGGGTTACCTCTGAATTCTTCTGATGCTTCTCTTCTACAAGAATTTATGTTTTCACTCTGAGACGGTCTTTAATGTGGCATCTCCACCATGAATATATTTCTCTTTTGTGATAGGCACAGAAGAAAAAAGTCTTAAACAACTAAGTAATCAGCATTGAGAAATCTTAAGTTTCCTGATGACATATACTTAAACACTGCTTAAAGTACTACTGCCTATATGTAACATTCAAAGTGCAGGAAGGCTTTGCTGAAGTGTCTCTGTAATCATTTTAGACTCAGACCAGTTGATGAAGATTATAGTTATTTTGTAGTTCTAAAGTGCAGCTCCCAGGTAATCCATAAAATAGAAAAAGCCACAAGGAATCCTGGAGAATGAAGGTAATGTACTCTTTTTGTTGTTTGTACCACTTAAACTGTAATCTCATTCTCTCCCTTCTACACCCAGTTCTGAAGTGGTGATCACACTCAGCATGGGGCACTTTGCCCTTAATCACAGGAGACAATAGCAGTTAAAGCATATGGAAATAACAGCAGCTACCCAGTCATACCAAATGATTGGGTAGCCATAAAGTAAATGTGCATGATTTACTCAATTTTTTTAAAAAACAAACATTTGGAATGTTATGCTAATTCTCTTTTCCTGAACTGTGAGAAGCAGGAAAGTCACATGCCATCCAGTTGTTTCTCCCAAAGTATCGGCAGTACAATGAGTAGAACTATTTGTGTGCCATTGATAAAAGAATTGAACCAGGTTGAGTTTCTGAACAGTTCCCAGTTGGGCTGGTTCAAAAATGCAAACACATCTCCCTACTGTGTGAGATTCCAGCCAGCTTCTGACTCAGAAAACAAAACTCTTTCTGAGTCAGAGGGGGAAACAGACACTTACCAGGCTGAAACCAGGAGAGTGAAACCCAGAGGTGAGTCAGCAGTGTGGGAAAAGTCACAGATGCTGATTGGTCAGTCTTTGGAGGAGGATTTGAATCCTCCAATCAGTGCGTGTGAATGACATGCCAAAAAGCGTGTGAAGGAGAAGGCAGCCTGATTGGCTGCAGAAGGGAATAGGTGCACAAAGGATCAGCGTAAAAGGCAGACGCATGATGAGCAAGCTGCTGGAGACAATTGATTCTTCAAGCTCCCAGTTCCAGCAGAAGAGTCCTTACCCATGTTGGAAATAGCACCTGTAACCGGAGGGGAATCAGCACCAGTGTTTCCTATTGGAGGGAACTTGGATCCTGCACCCGCTGCCACCGAGGATATTCTCCTTGCCGAACTCAGCAGCCTCAGTCTCATGTCCAGCTTCGGACCTCTTTGTCGACCTTGTGTGCACTCTAGATGTGCTTCCAGCCTTGCTTCAAGTTTCCAGCTGTGTCCAGAGTCTCCAGCCCAGCCTCATCATGCTTTGGCCCTCAGCCTTGCTTTGAGTCTCCAGTTCAGCCTTGTCACATTTCTAATTCCCAGCCTTGTCCAAAGTCTCCAGTACTGCTTCCTCGTTCCTTCGACCTCCAGCCTTGCTTTGAATCTTCAGCCCCATCTAGCCACACTCCACTTGCCCAACATTGTCCAGGAACTTCGCATCTGTCTTGTCATCAGCCAGGTTTGCAACCTTGCCTAGAACCTGTAGTCCAGTCCAGTTGGGTGTCTAGTTCTTTGCCTAGTCCAGAACCTCCAGTCCAGCCTTGCCATGTGCCTAGCTTCCAGTCCAGTCTGGAATCTCCAGCCGAGTCCAGCCTCACTTCAAGTTCTCAGCCTTTGTCTGAGTCTCTAGTCCAGAGTATCCAGGCCAGCCCAGTATCTCCAGCCAAGTCTAGCCTTGCTTCAAGTTCTCAGCCTTGTTCTGAGTCTCCGGTTCCAAGTATCCAGTCCAGCCTGAGTCACCAAGTCCGCTCCTGTCGTTAGAACCAAGATTCGTCCAGTGGGTCCAGTTTGGCCTCGCCCAGCGTCCTGGTGCCAGCCTAGTTTGAGTGGTGTTCCAGATCGTGGTCATTCATTCCCAGATCCAGTAGTGCCATGTGCCCTAGCTCCTCCCAGCCTTCCAGCCTCTGTCAGTGAATCCTGCTGTGCTATTTTACTACCATCTCCTGCAACCTTGCTGGTTTCCTTGTGGCTACCCAGTTGGTCTTGATCGAAACCAGTCTACCTCTTGATCCTAAGGACTTATTTATTGTAAATAGTTATTTAATAAAAAGTATTTTTGGATATTATACCTGCCTGGCTGCCTCATAGTCTGAACAGGAAATACTGTGTGAATTGACTGCTTTAAAAAGAATGTCTTTCATACTGAATGGTATTTTTATTATTATTCACACATGCAAGTCCTCACTAAATGATGCCATCATTATTCAGTGGAGAAGCATACCAGAACTTGCCCCATTGGAAAAGATTGGCAGCTTGGTTCAAATTCAGCCTGGCAGAAAATTTAATTAAATCTGCATATATCACCTAGGGTGCTACTATACCATTGACAGGAGTCAAGAGTCTGGTTTTCATAAAAAGACAGATGGCAAAAACAGGATGATGACTCTTCTGCAAAAAGCAGTACTGATTTTGCAGTCTTCTTTTAGGAGGGACTGTATACCTTGAAAAATCGTATGCAATCAGGGTGTGTGTCATCTTGGCATTGCTATGCTGTAATGGTTGCCTAATCCCAAACACTCAGTCTCACAAGCTCGGGCTTAAGGATAACTGATTTATTAAAGGAATAGTATGCAAATACAGAGAAAGCTGAGAATCAGCAAAAGCGCGCCAAATACAAACTTAAAAGCATTGCCTGTGAGCAAGTTCCGCCCCAATCCCTTGTCAGTGCACACCCCCTCCCAGGTGCTAGGAACCGTTAGACGTGCCTGGGAAAGTAACCTTGAGCAGGAGCGCAAACCCAAACATACATTCCAAACCCTCAAAACAACGGAGAGCGGAGGAATGGAAAAAGCCTGGATGGGCGAAATAACACGGAACAGAAGATGACATGTGAAACGTTACAATGTTAACAGAACACTGAAATGGGTAACATGACATATGCTGTCATTTGTTTACTTCCTCCTTTCATGGCATAGAAATGTCTCAGATGCTTTTTCATCAGTGAGTGGTTGGATTCTCTGCGTTTTACCTACTAGTCAATATACTGACAATCTCCCTCAGACTGCTAGTCTTTAGGAAATATTATTGCCCTGCCCAAAGAAGATTAATGGGTCATTTCATGCTTTTGAAATTTTTCTGTATACAACTAGAGGCAGGATGAAAATCCTTGCTCCAGATTTAAAATATAAGAATAACAATAATATATTACACTTGTAGGCTGCCTGAGCCTCAATGACTCTGGGCAGCTTACAACAACAACAATAATTAAATTACAGTAAAATAAATAAAAGATAAAAGATAAAGATAAAAGATAAAAGATGGCATGCATGATGGAGGTCTTCACAGCTCATCTCAACAACAGCAGCCTGATGGTATGGATGGGTTCCAGACTGGAACCAGAAATAATAGATGTTGCTACAAACTAATAAAGGGAATGTCGTTTGATTCTGTCCTTTGATCAAAAGGACAAGCAATTGATATTTGCTTCTTAAGCAACTGATATTTGCTTCTTTAACAGTTCCCTTACTGGGTCTCTTAATTTTTCTTTTCTTTTCCCAACTTGCTGGGTCCCCCTCCCCTCCCCTCCCCTCCCCCACACAATAATTAACTATCTTGAACATTTATTTATATGATGCTATCTTCCCTTGTATTTGAGATATAAAATTATATTTTAAATGATACATGCAAAAGATTATAATTCTTGTGAATTATAATGGCTTTTAGGGGCTTGTTAAGTGTTTAAGTGTAACTGTTATGACAGCTTCTCCCACAGACAGAGGCAGTTATGGTAAAAGCTCGGCACAGGACGGGAGGGGATTTATGGAAGATGATTGATAAAAAAAATGATGAGAATACAAACATGACTACCATTAACACTACTTTGTAATACTACTGCTACCTCTCTACTTGGGATTTTGTTGCTTCTGATTTAATATCTCAGAATGTTTTCAGACTGAAAATTCAGCCTCATTAAGGAGAAAGTGCTTGAAATGCTCCATGTGAAACATTATAGACTTCCCTCTTTTGGAAATTATATGCATTAAGATAAATTGATCATAATTTTATATCCCCCTCTTAAAGCCCCGTGGTGGTTAAAAAAGCTTTTTTATCAATCATACCTAAGATGATTTTGCATTACTGACACTGGGTTATGTGGTTGATGGAACAATTTATTGGTTATAAATGTTTGCTGCTATGGTTTATATTGGTTCTGTATGCTTCTGTTCTCCTCCTCTTCCTTCTTAACAAGCATCTGGGAGGGGCTGACCTCTGAGCCAGTACGTCGATGTGGATGCTGCTGGACTATGGGATCACTTATAACATTTTTCCAAGTGAGGATGTTTTGCATCATCTGAATTGCACCTGATCATCTTTAATTTGCTTGGCTTTGGTTCATATTTTCTTTGGTGCTGTTCATTGGCCCTTCCACTGTGTGGGTAGCTTTCTCCACAGTAGTCTGGAAGGAAGGTGATGTGGTGCCATTGTGCATACAGGTTGAAACCATCTTAGTCTGTGTGGAAGGAAAGCCTCAAGGCTGCTGAGCTGAGTTTGTCTTCCTTATGAATTGCATTCCTTCCTTAGGGATTGTGTTCCCTGGGACTTCAAGAGAGCAAAGATCACACCTGTACCGTAGGGAGATAAAAGGCGAATGCTGAAGGCACAGAGTATGGGTGTTGGTGGAAGAGGGGTGTGTTGGAGAGCCAAAGCAGCCAGTTATGCATGGAGGAAGTGAGACCAAAACAGTTGGTAAAGTGAATAAAGAGATTTGGAAGCTACTACAACTGAGAAAGGAGTAGCAGAACCTTATAGCCTCACAAGCCTTCCAAAAATGCAGACTGGCTACAGCTAGCAGCAAGTAATTGTTTTCTCCCTCCTACAGACTGATAAGGACTGAGAGTCAGAGAAGCAACTAAGTAAAAGGGAGCCATCACAAAGCTACTTCAGACTTCATCAGCACCTACTGAAGTATTAGGGCTGGAACATAGAGGAAAATAGATGGCTAAGTGTAAAGTAAAAGTACATTAAACCCTGAGTAAAAGGAACAGAATTCCCAGTCCTTAAAGGTGAGGGCTTGGGAAAGAACTGTGATAATTCTGTCTTATTGTTGGAAAAGGTGGGCAGTTAAAATAACACAGGGGAAAAAGGGAAACCTGTACATTTGTAAAGTATTGTCACTTTTCACTTATAGCTATAACATTGAACTTATAAATATATTATTAGGCACAGATAAGTAGATTAGTTGTATATATTAGGTTTAACACATTTTGTATAATAAATATCCAAAGTATTTGTATATTTTGTATAATAAATCTCAAAAGAAAATATTCAGCTTCCTGGTCTCTGATTTGTAACATAATTTAACTGCAACCCTCTCACAGTTTGTAGTTTTGTGTTTCATCCTCAGTTGTACTGTATATTGTTCACTGCATCCTAATCTGATGCTTTCATTCTTGAGACAGTTGTGCAGAGGGACGCCTGGTATATACCACAGGCACCACATTAGGAAAATATCAGGCTAGGTCTGCTTTTAACAATGTCCCTGCCTCAGAACTTTATTTGAAGTCTGGCAAGATTAGAACCCAGAAGACGTAAATCTTTGTTTTCACTGGAATGTTTTGTTTCCTCCATGGGCATCAGTTTAACAATCCAAAGACAGCTGTGTAGTTCTGCACTTGACACTGCTTTCTGTTCCTCCACCAGCCACCCAAGATATTTGAATGGGTTAACCTGCTCTATTTGGATCCCATTGAGATAGATAACAGACTGTGATCCATTGTCAAAATATTTGTTCTGTAGACATTTTCAGGTCATACAAATGGGCAGTGTTCATATTTTGTATGATGTGTGTAAGAGAGAGTGTCTGTAGTGGTTAAGATGCTGGACTAGGAGTGAGGAGATCCATGGTGGAGTCCTTCCTTAGGCGTGAAAGCCATCTGGAATGTTGACTGGGATGTTGAAAAATATCTACCAACCTAACCTAGATGTGTAATCCATAACCATAATAGGTGACTTCTATTTTCAAAAGTATAATCTCCATTATTTGGCCCTCATGTGTGTTTGTGCTTCTGATTTTAATTGTCCTTCTGATGGTAATCAAATGGTTGTTATTTTCACATGGTTCAAGTTGCCATATTTAATGAAGTTTAATTCCAATTTCTTTGCCTCTTTCTCCTGTAATCTATCCTTTATCAGGCTGAAAGAGAAATGAATTGTTTTCTGGAGGTGTTTTATCTGAGATCAGAACATAAATGAGCCTTGAATTCAGCAAGCTAAACAGATCTGTGGAGAGGAAAATGCTCACTGTCTCTGACACTTCTAAACACTATGCTAAATCTCACTTATCACCATCCAATGCAATGCATATCAAAATGAGCCACACATCATAATGAATGGCTTTTCTATTTTGGGCATATTTCTCTCTGAGGGGCTTTGCTCAAGAGACAAATCCATTAGGTTGTGAAGTAACAATGTTTTCTTTGGATTCTGTCAAGGTGTCACTATGGTTACAAGCGGTAACAGCTTTGTCTTGCACATTTCTTAAGACAGGCTGGGAGAGAGAATGTAAAAGTGCTGTCAGTATAGCAGCCAAGCCGGTGTAGATTTCAAGGCTCTGTTTATGTAGGAAAGCCACTTGGCACACAGTAGATAAAAGTGTTGGCTCAAAAACCTCTTTAATCCTTCAGGTCACCATAAAATTCCCAAGGAAATGCTCCTAATCCAATTTAGAACGATGAGGATGTTCTGAGGTGGGAGGGGAGAAAAAAAACTTTTTAGTAATATATTCTTTTGTCTAGCAGGAAGTTTGGGGATGTAAGGAGACTAGATAAGGTCAAAAATTCAACTTTTCCCCTCTAAAAGATGAAATGGTTGCAGACACTACTCCTTTCCTTTTGAAAAGGATGCTGCTTGGGACCTATCAGTATAGTTTTTAGGTGACTAGATTGGCCAATTCTTCTATATACTTCCTGTATATTAACTTGGACAGCCGCGCCAACAGAAAAATTATCCAAATGGAGTCAGTGCAAAAGGAGAGGGATATATGTGTAGTACCTATAGAATTTTAAATTATCATTGGAAAAGAAAAATTAAAGACAGAACACAACAAGGAGAGGTGAATCAAGAGAAAATGGCTATCCAGAACTCTAATCAGGTATGGTTGATATAATGCAACATTGTTTTCAGTATAATTTTGTATTTGCTTAAAACAGAAGTGGTGAAAAGGGTACAATTAAGGTAATTGTGAATGCAATCTACAATGGTGATTCATACCTACATGCTACTGCATAGAAATATGTTTGTGCCTTTGAATGAGTAACATGGTATACAATTAAGCTGACTGGATATAATAGTAAATATGCAATGTGCTGCAGCAATTTGAATTTCCATTATAAAAACCAGCTATGTGATTTATCAGTTATCTATCCTGAACAGGCAGTGTACATATTTAGAAAGAATGTAAAAAAATGTAAAAAGCATATTCTACATACCCCTATCTTACACAGCTTTGATTTGGAAGAAGTGTTTTAGATCTCTCTCACACTCAGTACCTCTTTGTAAATCTTTAATAACCTGATATTTTCCAGGCTGCCATGCAAGCCCTCCCCTCCTCCATGATACTATTTTAATGATTCCACACATTGAAGCTAAATTTTCAAGCTGAACTGGAAGCCTAAAAAAAGTCAGGCTCCTTTATTAAATTGCAGAGAGATGCTGCATTTACCCAGGAAACTGCACTTCCCAATCATTTTCAAAACAACCACAATATTACTATTTTACCAAAAAGTGCCTTTATAACTGCCCTGAATGGACTGATATATGATTGGTTGCGCTGTATAAATGTAGGTTCATATTCCTTAACCTACCTGACTTCTTGCATCTCACCTTTAATTAATGTCAGAAGATACTCTGGCATGATATGTTTTGATATTATTGAATAACCTCATGCCATTTATTTATTTCCACCTTTTTGTGGGGCATGGTTCACAGAAGTAAACCGTATAGCCAGCATGATTTTGTTTTGAGAAATTAAGTTGCTTTTTAAAAGTCAAACTTTAGAGAGGTGCTGAAAAATGCTGAAAGCAGCCTTTTCAGGAGACTTTCACTTAACAGCACCACATTTTGGGATCTACACAAAAGGAACAGAAAACTGATCACTTTTCCACTCTGATAGACCCTGGAATAGAACAATGTTTGCTTCTCCTCATTCCAACCCACTTGTAAGCCTGAAAAGTTATTTCTTGCTTATGTTTCTCTATGGCAATTATTTTTCTCTTTGCCTCAAACAACAATGTAATAAATAGTTAGGAAGATTGAATGCATTGTAAATATTAAAAATAACACCAGCAGTAACAGCCTTTGGGAAACCTATAACACTTCCAGGAAGGCCAAATGTGATACAAGTAGTTTTGCTTTTTCTCTAAAAAGACCCATTAAGTCAAGGCCAAGTGATGTTTTGGCCTTGAGTGATGTTCTTCAGTCCACATGAAATAGGCAGTGGCTTAATGTCTCCTACTCAGCATGGGGTATGATGAGGCCAAAGTTTAATAACAGCATGTAACAGACACAGGAGAGCCAGTTTGTTGTAGTGGTTAAGGCATCAGGCTAGAAACCAGGAGACTGTGAGTTCCAGTCCCACCTTAGGCACAAAGCCAGCTGGGTGACCTTGGGCCAATCACTTTCTCTCAGCCCTAGGAAGGAGGCAATGGCAAGCCCCTTCTGAAAAACCTTGCCAAGAAAACTGCAGGGACTTGTCCAGGCAGTCTCTGAGAATAGGACACAACTGAACAGATTAAAACAAAAACCAAAACCAGACACAGAGCACCAGTCAGACCTAATCAGGGCCCCAAACTTTCTTGCCAGTGAATACAGCAGGTACTCTGCCTCCCTCTTGGCATACCTAACTAAACTCAAAGTCCTAAACACAGAACAGTCCTTACACTGGCACAATGCTATGTCCTCCCCTCACCTGTGTTTGAACACTGATAGAGGAAGACTCCCAAATTGGAACAACAATGCCCCTGCAACTCTGGACATACCAAAACAGCAGAGCATATGCTTCTCCAGTACGAATACTACAGAGACATTTGCACTAATCTCATGTTACAAGTATTACATAAATATCCAGGGTGCACAGGACAATTTTATACCACCCTGTTGCTAGCTAGCTAGCTAGCTAGATGATGGATGATGGATGATAGATAGATATAGATTCTTTATGCTCTTTTTAATGACTCTACACCACCTCCTTATGCCAGTCTCTGACCACAATAAAGATTTGATTGACTGATAATCTACAAAGAAATTTGTAAAAATTAAGGAATTTTCAAAATGTTCTTCTAATATAAAGAGGAACTGCAGATCTTTCCTGGAATTCTCATAAAACTACTGCTGACGGTGGTTTCCATAAGGACTATAGTTTAAGAGATTGTGGGGAGGCTGGGAAAGGAATGGAACAGGGAGCATACATGAACACTTAAGAGATGATGGGTGAGATAGTTGACAGCTTATTCATAAACAGCAAGTTACTGTAGGTTAGGTGGAAGGAAATCTGAGAAGAATTTCAAACCAAAGAGGCTCTACCTTAATTTGTTGTTGTTAGTTGCCGTCGAGTGATTTATGACTCATGGTGACCATATGTATAACAGAACGTAATTAGCTTACTATAAATGAGATTGGAAAATTCCTCTTATAGTTTTCTGTATTGACCCCAGTATTATACAGTAGCTACCTTACTGAAATCTGTGTAGTTTTTGCTTCCTTGATCTTGCCCAGCTGCATCAGGCTTGACATATAGGTTTATTCAAACACTGCAAATGCCACTACAGTAAAGATCTGCACATCAGAGTGGTGTTAATGTCATATCTGTGATGTCACACTGAAACAACAGAGGCCTTGTATGTACAGTATAACTGTATGTAAGCTTTCATACAAACTGCCAGGGTTCAGAATTTAGGCTTACTGTAAACCCAGGTGGATATGATTCAACATGAACTATTTTCCTTAGTGCTGGGGTCATGCAGATGCCTATTTGGATGGAATATATTACTGCTGTTTTTCAGGTGAAGCTTAACAGTACTTGTAATACCTGAGCAGAACTCATCTGATGTCATGTTCACTGATTCAATGTAGTTTATACATCATAATGTTTCACATGCCATGGCGCTGATGCACGTTTCTGTTTGGGAGGGAGCTGCTGTGAGACCTTGTACCAAGCTCTGTATGTGAAATCAGGACAATGGAATGTGTTTGGGTTATTTTCTCTGTTCAAGGCCTTTTCCCACAGACCATCAGAAACCGTTAGGAGCACCTGGGATTGTGAACTTGAGAAGATTCTACGGGGGGAGGGATTTCATTTGCACCAAGGGTTTTTAGTTTGAATTTGGCGCGCATGCATCATTCTCAGCTTTCTCTGTGATCCTGCATACTATTCTTTAATAAATCAGATATCTTTGAATTCATACTCATGAGTCTGATGGTGTTTTAGAATAGGCAACCATTACATAAAGCTGAGAATCCCCAAAGTTGTACTGTTAGCTCCTACCAAGATCAGTCTCTTGTGAGGGAAAATAGTTAACGATGGCTGAGTCAAAATCCACAACCGGGGGACTCGAGGAGATGGCTAGCTTGATGCCTGAGCCGACGGTCAAGAGCGGAGAACTGAATCTCACCACAGAACCTTCAGAATCCCGAGACCTGTCAAGGGATGAATCGAATTCCAATTCTGATGCAGAGGAATCTGACAACGGGAAAGAGCCAAAGCAACTGGCACCCAGCGCTCTCAGAGTTGATCACCTTGGATGAATTGGGGAACCCCAACCAGGGACGTTGGGGATGTCCTTGAAGTATCGGTTCCTGCTAACCCCAGACAAAGAATCTACTATGGTGTCAACTGAGAGGAAACCAGGCACGCGAAGGAGAGGGGACTTTCGAACCCCTGAGAGACTAAGAGTAGTGGAAGCCAAAATAGAATCGATGGAGTACATGTTGAAAAACCTGTCTTTGTCACTGGAGGGGCAGGGGAGGCGCGGAGGAGATCTCAGCTTCCTGCAACCATCCACCATCCTCCCATCCAGACCGCCAGTGGAGAGGGGCTGGAGATGGCTCCAGGATGAATCTCCACCCTGCAGAGCCCGGCCATCAGTATCCCCACGTCGAAAATGGAAAGCTACTGTAACCTGGGGCCCAACCACTCAAGCGCCGGCTGGTTCCACTCCAATTGGAGGCAGAGTGAGAGACTTTTCTGTCAAATTTGATGGGGATCCAACAAAGTTACCTTTCTTTTTAATTAATGCTAAAAGTTATATGAGGCAGTTTGGGGCACGCTTCCCTTCCAAAGACACTAAAATAACTGCCATTGCCACCAAGTTGAAGGGTCGAGCGGCTGACTGGTATGTTCAATTAAGTGATGCTGACTCCCCTGCACTTGATTATTTCAATGATTTCATGTGGGGGTTAAAGCTGCATTTTGAAGATCCTCTGGCCAAGGCAAGAGCTAAGAAGGCACTGAAGGATCTTACCCAGGGCCAAATGTCAGTAGCTGATTATGCCCTGGCATTTAAAGCTCTGGCTCGGAAAATCACTGACTGGTCTGAGTCAACTCTAATAGAACATTTTAAAGAGGGACTCAACCAGGACGTCCTGCGTTGGACATTGTGTAGAGACGACCCCGAGTCATTGCACGACTGGATCTGTCTGGCAGGAAAGGCTGAGCACGCTCAGCATACCTTCATGCAAACTAGAAAACCTGAAAAACCACCCGCCACCATGAGAGGACCCCGAAGTGCTGCGACTGCTGCCCGGCCAAGCTATAGAGCCTGGAATGAGGAGAGAGATCGGTGCTATGTGAGGGGTCAGTGTCTCCGATGTGGAAAGGAGGGCCATCGAGCACCTGATTGCCCAAAAGCCAAAGCTGGAGATCGAGCAGGGAAGCCGCTGGCCAAATCGCCCCCCCCTCGCGGTGAATGACAGCAGCCAAAGGGACAGCCGATGCTGAAGAAGTAATCTACTTCTCAGGAGAGGCTGAAGACGACTCTAAGGAGCCAGCGGGAAATGCCAGCCACCTGCCATGAAGGGCGCCAGCAGGCAGGTGGAAGAGGATGGGCACGAAGTTGCTATGGTGAGTGCTGACTGTCCCACTTTAGCAGTAAAAGTGAAATTGGGTTCCTTCACAAAAACCACAGAGGTATGGGCTTTAGTTGACTCTGGGTGTTCCAGGTGTTTAATTCACCCTGAGCTCATTGCTGCTTTGGAAGTGCCTAGTTTCCCCCTCCAGCATGCATTGATCTTCACACAGTTGGATGGTTCAACAGCGGGGGCGGGGCAGCAACCCATTTCACTGGAACTGTGGCAATGCAAATGGGCAGCCACTGTTAGACTTTGAAATTCGTTGTAGCACCTGTTGGCAATCCCTTGGTAATCCTGGGGATCCCCTGGTTGACCTATCGAAGCCCCTATATAAACTGGGAGCATAGAACCATGACTTTTAAAGATGGATTTTACCAAGCTCCTACAGCAGAGATAGTTGCATGTGCAGGGGTTGGAAGGGCAGCGATCACCACGCCGCACCCTGACTTGCCACATTTAGAAGGCTTGCCTGCTCAATACCAAGAATTTGCAGATGTATTTGGGGAGATGGAAACAGATCAGTTACCCCACCACCACCAGAAAACTCACTGTGCAATAGAGTTGGTCCCCAATGCTCAATTGCCCAAGTGAAAAATCTATCCGATGACTCAGAAGGCGCTTGAGGCATTACAGGACTTCATTGACAAAAATCTGTCATGGGGGTTTATTGAACCTGCTAATTTGCCCAGTTGGGGCTCCTGTGTTATTCCAGGAAAAGAAAGATGGCACACTTCGACTCTGTATGGACTATCAAGGGTTAAATTCTGTCTCTATTGTCACCAAGTACCCTCTGCCCCTCATGAAGGACATGTTAGCTAATTTGTCAAAGGGCAAGATTTTCTCCAAGCTCAATCTTCGTGAAGCCTATTTCCGCATTCACATAAAAGCTGGGGATGAGTGGAAAACTGCTTTTAATTGCCCACTAGGATCGTTTCAGTACAAAGTCCTCCCTTTTGGGTTGGCAGGGGCACCCGGAGTCTTCATGCAATTGATTAATGAAGTATTACATGATCATTTGTTTAAAGGGGTCCTGGTTTATTTAGATGATGTTCTCATTTACACTGAAACCAAGGAGGAACACAAACACCTCCTCAGACAGGTGTTATGCAAACTTAGAGATGCCAAACTCTATGCCAATCTTTCCAAATGTGAATTTCACAAAACCCAACTTGACTATCTGGGCTATCGAGTGTCTGACCAGGGTATAGAAATGGACCCTACAAAAATTCAGGTGATTCTAAGTTGGGAACATCCCCGCACCTGGAGGCAATTACGAAGTTTCCTAGGGTTCAGTAATTACTATCAGCAATTTATCCAGGGGTTCGCTGAGATTGCTTTGCCCTCACTGATTTACTCCATACCAAGGGCTTGGGGGAGACAAGCAAAGTAAAAAACCCTGGGGCAGTGCTGAATTGGATGCCTGAATGCCAGGCAGCACTTGAGAAATTAAAAACCCTTTTCACTGCTGAGCCTATTCTACAGCACCCTGATCCTGAACACCCCTTTGTGGTCCAAGTTGATGCTTCTGACTCCCCTGTTGGGGCTATTTTGTTACAAAGGGATTCAGAAAATTGCTTAAAACCCTGTGCTTATCTATCCAGGAAATTTTCTGAAACAGAACGCCGTTGGCATGTTTGGGAAAAGGAGGCGTTTGCTGTAAAAGCAGCTTTAGAAACCTGGCACCATCTCCTTGAAAGCGCTAAATGCCTTTTCAAAGTTTGGACCGATCACAGGAATTTGGAAGCACTCCGCACACCACGATGTCTCAGCCCTAAACAGATTAGCTGGGCTCAGTTTTTCAGTCACTTTAACTTCCAGTTAAAAGTTATTCTGGGAAAGAAAAACTTTCTGGCCGATGCTTTGTCACAGTTACCTCAGGACCTTGACCAGGTGGCAGATGTGGTTGGGACTGTTCTCACTGAACCACAACTGGGCTTGGTTGCTGTCACTCAGAGCCAGACCCATGTGCAGGCAACCCTGCCCCCAGCCCAGTCTGGGAAGCAGAAAGTGCAAGTTCCTTGTCAGTTACAGAAGGACTTTCTCCAGGCACTGAAATCTGACACTTGGTTGCTAGCTAATAAAGACAATGTTTCTTTTGAAAACAGTCTGGCGTGGGTGGAACACTGCCTTTATGTGCCTGAAACTTTAAGAGCTGATGTTTTGCAGTGTTCCCATGATGATAAACTTGCTGGACATTTGGTTTTGTCAAAACCTTGCATTTGGTTCACCATCAATTTTGGTGGCCAACCTTAAGATGTGATGTAAAAGACTATGTTGCTTCCTGTCCTGTTTGTGCCATGTCAAAACGAAAAGGGGGGAAACCACAGGGGCTTCTACAGCCAGTGGCCAGCCCGTCCCGCCCCTGGGATGAGATTTCTATGGATTTCATTTGGACCTACCTCACAGTCAGAAGAAAACTGTCATTTGGGTTGTAAAGGATTTTTTCTCTAAACAAGCTCATTTCATTCCATGTGCATCCATCCCGTCAGCCCCACAATTAGCGTGCCTATTTCTCCACCACATCTACTGCCTCCATGGTAGCCCCTCATGTTTAATTTCTGACAGCGGCACACAGTTTACTTCCCAATTTTGGAAATCCTTTTTAAAATCGATTGGCACTAAACAAGCACTGTCCACATAGTCCCATCCACAGACTGATGGTTCTACTGAGATTTTAAATGCCACTCTTGAACAGTTTCTTAGAGCATACATTAACTACCATCAGGACGATTGTGTGGAGTTGTTACCTTTTGCTGAAGTTGCTTACAACAATGCTGTGCATCAAAGTACCGGACAAACCCCTTTTCACATAGTTTCGGGTCATGACTTTGTTCCCATCCCTGAACTGCCACAGCCCCCTTCCCAAACGTGTTCTGTGTCTGACTGGGCTGTTAAACTGTCTGATTCCTGGCCAGTAATTCAACCAGCTTTGGCTGATGCCCAGGCTGCTTACAAGTCTCAAGCTGATAAGCATCATTCTTTACAACACGACTTCAAAGTTGGGGATCAGGTGTATCTATCTACTAAATTTATCAAATCACCTCAACCCTCTAAAAAACTTGCTCCCAAATTCATTGGTTCTTTTCCTGTTGTTCATCGTGTCAATCCAGTTACTGTTAAATTGGAACTGCCTCACAATTTTAAACGCTTGCACCCTGTTTTCCATTGCAGCTTGCTTAAGCCTGTGCACCACTCACCACGTTGGCACCCTCAACCTCCTCCTCCTGCTCCAATTATGATTGATGGCCAACAACACTTTGAAGTCAAGGACATCATTGATTCTCGCAAGCTTCGAGGCACCCTGCAGTATCTGGTCCAATGGAGACACTTTCCTCATCCTGAATGGGTGTCTGCCCACCATGTTAACACTCCTGATTTAGTTAACTGTTTCCACCTTGCTTATCCTTTGAAGCCTGCTGCTTAATGTATTCTTCATTTTGGGGGGGCAGTATGTCATGTTCACTGATTCAATGTAGTTTATACATCGTAATGTTTCACATGCCATGGCGCTGATGCACGTTTCTGTTTGGGAGGGAGCTGCTGTGAGACCTTGTACCAAGCTCTGTATGTGAAATCAGTACAATGGAATGTGTTTGGATTATGTTCTCTGTTCAAGGACTTTTCCCGCAGACCATCAGAAACCATTAGGAGCACCTGGGATTGTGAACTTGAGAAGATTCTATGGGGGGAGGGATTTCATTTGCACCGAGGGTTTTTAGTTTGAATTTGGCACGCTTTCATCATTCTCAGCTTTCTCTGTGATCCTGCATACTATTCTTTAATAAATCAGATATCTTTGAATTCATACTCATGAGTCTGATGGTGTTTTAGAATAGGCAACCATTACACCTGAGAATTTTATTGGAGAAGAATTCTACTGCATTATCTATTTTCCAAAAAGCCCTTAAGCAGAGTATAAAGATGAGAGGGATGAAGAAAATGTGAAGCTCCTACTGGGAAATCATAGCTAAAGCACAGATCCTCTTTGCATGTGCACACCATTTCTGATCTCCACCAAGGTGGCAGCTATAGAATTTATAAATGTTCTCAAATATTTGAGAAGTCAGGCAAAAGATAAATTCCTGGAACAGAGAGACCAGAACATTTCCAAACTATACCACAGAGTTTAGGAAATCATCTATAATACATGAGTGAGGTGAAGGAAAACCAACCTGTTTTGATCAATTTACAAAAGATGGCCAATAGACTGGAACATTAACTCTGTGCTATCTCCAGATAGCATTCTCTGTATATGTCACAGCAGAAATATTTAAAATCTTTCCTGAAAAGATAGAGCATGACTGTACTGTTTTTTTCTGCTTTCTTGAACAGATAGCTATCATTCTTCAGGGGAGGAGATCATAGATGACAGATATGTAGTGAGATATAACACCAAGGAGTCAATTTTGTTCTTCCTGACAAGAAGGTAGGGAAGGAGAAAAGAGTCTGAGGAAAAGCAATTGGCAGTTGGGACTCATGATTAAAGGAAGAACAGAGAGGAAGCACCCACTATTCAGAGAGAGATTTACCTCAGGGGCTTCAAATTGGCAGGTCCTGCTCCTTTTTACATGCATGCAATTGAAGGAGTAAAACAAATACCTGAACCAAGGCCTCCAAACTACCAAGGCCCCTGAACTCAGGTAAGCCTCCTTAATGGCATGCTTAGGCTGGCTCAACACTTGTATTTTTAAATGGGAACTAGGAAGTAACTAACCACAAAAACTGACTCGTGCCAACCTCTGCTTTATTAACTGCATATTCTCACTATAAGCAGAAAGACTAACCCATGTTATCCAAAATAAGATGATTGGCATTTGATGTCATTACTAGTCAGCATTTCATATACAATTATATAAAGGTTGCTTGTACCCTCCTTAAGTGGGCAGAAGCTTGTGGTCTGTCCCCAGAGCTGCTCAAATAAACTTGGCTCAAGCATATTGTGCGGTCTCTACTCATCAGTTGGGTCATGGGGAATTTTCCCTTTCACAATGCATGTGTTGCATGTTTAAAAAGAGTGAGGCTGCCATTTTGAAGCCAGTAACTTCAAAATGCTTCTGCGGGTTAAACCGCTGAGTTGCCGATTGGAAGGTTGGCGGTTCGAAACCGCGTGGCAGGGTGAGCTCCTGTTGCTAGTCCCAGCTCCTGCTCACCTAGCAGTTCGAAAACATGCAAATGTGAGTAGATCAATAGGTACCGCTTCGGCGGGAAGGTAACGGCGTTCCGTGTCGTCATGCCGGCCACATGACCACGGACGGGTCCTTACGGACAACGCCGGCTCCAAGGCTTAGAAACGGAGATGAGCACCGCCCCCTAGAGTCGGACATGACTGGACTTTACGTCAAGGGAAACCTTTACCTTTTTAATAAGTAACTAGCATCTTTAGACCATTGACAGAGTCCACACAGTTCATCAGAACCATCGCTGAAGTCTGTCCTGGGACTCTTATAGAAGGTAGCAGAGTCTGTGACCTGTCTGTCCTTTAACTTTTCCCACAATGACACAAAACTTCTAATATAGGGCAGCTTCAGAAACTATAAAACCATGGCTGGGTGTGGTGGGAAACCCATTTATTGTTTTAAGAGCAGGGTGCCTCATTGTGATTTATGGTCATCCAACACAAGCTACATTGTTTCTGCAATGGTGGTACATGTAATTATATGTGGTCAATAAGAGAAATATTATTTATTTGTATATTTATTAAAGTCTGCTCTATCATAGAGGCTCAAAGGAGCTTACAAACACAGAAAACAAAATAATAAATGCTAACATACCATCTTCTCATAAAATCAATTGATTCATAATGTGAAAACTATGATTAAAAAAATTAAATACCCCCCCACAAAGGCAGTCCAAAATCACCATTAGCACCTAAACGCCTGTCAAAACAACTCTTTTATCAGTCTTATGAAAATCCAGAATATTGGGGGCCAAGCAAACCTTTACAGTTTGGGGTCCATACCAAGAAAGATACCTCTTTCTTTGATCTCTAATGGAGTGGGGACATTCAGCATCACCCCAACCCACCCCAAGAAGCATAGGACAGGTAGAATTTAGTTAGAGATTAGCTTTTCCTTCTGAGAACAAGTAATACTAATTTTAACTTTATTCATTAACTGTGGACTCACTTCACACCACTGACAATATCTCAGAAAGCTTCTGATAAGGCACCAATTGATTTTAATATACTTCACTGAATGATTGATCACAAGATTATTCTTTATTTGTCAACACATTCCTATTTTCTCCAGATCTACAGTATCTCTTCATTATTTCTAGAACAAACTTTTCTTTCTCCAAATGCCAGCTTTGAATTTTCCACTCATTTGTCTTGTTGGTTTTCCCCTGACACAGTAGAGACCTGATATTTCCTCAATGTATCCATTAAAATGTTGGCCTAGGAGAACGAAAATGACAGTCTTCATTGAACAGATTGTAGGAGGCAGAAACAAAGTAGGATGTAATACAGTGGTCACAGCTAACTGGTAACTCACCTGAAAAAATGACTTTGAAGGCAGGGTAGAATTCATAAAAGAGACAATTTTTTCCAGTCCTTGTTTAGTGTTCTTTGGTTTCTGTCTGACCTCTGTTACAATTCTGAATTCCACATCAATCGGAAGAATTTTTAGACTTGATAGAGCTTGCAGTTGCAATTTTTAGTTCCTGTTAGTCATTCCTGCATTTTCCATCACTCAACAAGTTATCAAGGTGTGATATACTCAAAATCCAGGGAGCAGGGGAACCTTAACATACACATATAGAATATTGTTCCAAGGGTTTCTTTTAGATGGATAGATAGATGGATAGATAGAATTTTTATTAAAAGTTTTAAAAGCAATAATAAGAACTAATATGAACTAAATTAGAACAGAGAAAATGAAAAAGAGGGAAATAACAGAAAAAGCTAAAAGTGCAATAAGAAATGAAAAAAGAAAAAAATAGAAAAAAGAGATAGATATAAAGAAAGATATAAAGATTTAAAGAAGGAGCTTCTGATATTCACAGCAGTTATAAGTACAATTATATATTTAATAATATTGTTCAAAAGGTTTCTGTCTGTTCATTTGTGTATTTTACTAATGGAGAAAGTGAGGGGAAACTTTCAGTTTCTTGGTAATAGTGATTCAACCTAATATGTTTCCAGATTTGTTTTCCAGAGTATGTTTAGGCACAGGGAGTTTGGGTTTAGACTGAGAAAGTGAAAAACAACCCAAAGGAAGATAATGGCAAAAACAGTCCTATACTGATGCTTTAAAATCCTGCATGGACATGTCCATATAGTCATCAGAAGTTGAACTTTATCATTGCTGTTGCTGCTATAAAATAATAAAATAAAATAAGTTGAGTTTATATGTGAAATATATTGAGCCCCCACCTTACAGTGCTGTGCACTGAAGCTTCCTCCCTTCATCCTTCCTTTCCTTTATTTAGTAATATGCTTTTTCTTTTTATACTCTACTGATGTATACTCTTATTTATTAGTAAAACATCACATACAATAATTGTATTTTGGCTGTATCTATGATCAATCAATTGATTTTTTTGCAGCTTTTTATCTTTGGATTTTTGTTTTTGGTGGTTTGCAGGACAAAGCAAAAAACAAAAAGTTTCAAAATACAGAATTAAAAAAAAAATAAACCAAAAGCAAAAACAAAATTTATAAAGAGAATAAAAATTGGAAGTATGTGCATAGAGAGATGAATACATATGTGACCTTAAAGAGAAATGCAAACATCTATATTCAATATTTCTATCCATAAAAACATTTGTACAAAAGAGGATAATCTATTAGATATTTTTTTATCAATGTAGCTGATATTGTGATCAATTTTGAATAATTGTTCTTCACATACGGTTTTCAAAGTTCATTGTTGCATTAATTTTCAGCTAGCATAATTTCCCACACTTTTAAATGTCACTGATCCAGTGAAAGATCATTGTTTCATTAACATTACCTGTCTGCAGAAAAAAGGAACCGCATCAGTTTTCTTTATGTGGCATTAATTTATATGCCCTAGGAATTGACTGTGAACCAATAGCATCATTCATTATGAAAGTACATTGCTTATTTCCCCAATTTCTAAATAACATTTCCATCCAAATGACAGACTAATTTCACAAAGCAACCAAAGATGGTACAAATGTGTGACTCCACAAATATAAAATGTTACATCTTATATAATTTAATTTTAACAGAGTGTAGCATCCACTATGCTGCAGCAGATTTATTTATTTATTTATTTGTTTGTTTATTTAATTTCTATAACCACCCATCTCAGCAAGTGACTCTGGGTGGCTTACAATCATAAAAACCATAAAACAGTTAAAATAATTAAAACCAATTAAAAGTACAAAATAGATATATATATATATGTGGATGTCAAGTAAACAATGCATGGATGTTAATATAGCCAAGAAACTGGGCCCTTAACACACTCGGGTCCCCAGGACCAGGCACATAACCAGGTCTTCACAGCCTTATGGAAGGCCAATGGGGTTGGGGACATCCTGATCTCTGAAGGGAGAATATTCTAGAGGGCAGACACTACGGCAGAGAAGGTATGCCTTCTAGACCCACCAACCGACATTTCTTGGCTGACGGGACCTGTTGTCCTATCTTGGAGCGAAGAACCATGCTGAGATGGTAGCTTGTGTCTCTAGTTGTCCTGTTCAGACTATGAAACCAGGCAGAGGAATATAAAAACACTCTTTATTAAATAACTAAGTCCTTTGAAATATGAAGAACTGGATTCTGTCAAGCCCCAGTGGGCCACAATGAAACAGCAGAACAGGACCTCCCAATTGGAAACCGGGAGGCTGGGTGGACTGGAACACAGGGTACTAGAGACACAAGTCTCAAACCAGAACACAACTTGATTACTCTGGCACTGGCACACTGGATGGGGTTGAAGACCCACACTGGACTGGAAGCCAGTAACTGGAACCTCAAGCAAGACTAGCAGCTGGAACATGGCTGAACTCAACTAGAAGATCTAGACTAGACTGGATTCTAAGGACTGGAGACTAGAAGCAAGACTGGAGCTTGCAGCAAGGCTGGACTCAGCTGAAAACCCTGGGCTAGGCTGGATTCTCTGGATTGGAGACTTGGAGCAAGGCTGGAAACTGGGAACGAGGCTGGACTTGGCTGGATGGCCCGGACTAGGCTGGATTCTCTGAACTGGAGACTTGGAGCAAGGCTGGGAACTTGGAACAAAGCTGGACTCTGCTGGAAGTCCTGGACTGGACTGAAATCCAAATCCTGAACAAGATAGGTGTGAAATTCCAAAATGCGACTGAGCGTATGAGGTGCGGCTGCACAAGACAGAAGGCAAATGGCTGTGCTGAGGCTTCAAGATGCAGCAATGCTGTGGAGAAAATCACAAAGTTTCATGGCTGGATGCAAGGCAAAGGCTGCTGGGCGTGGCTGATGAGATTCTTCGGTGGCAGCAGAAGTGGGCTTCAATCCTTCCTCAGAGAGAAGCAAAGGCACTGGTTCCTCTTTGGTTACAGACACTGTCTCCAATGCAAGTAAGGACTCTTCTTCCGAACCTGCAGGCTGGGAGGATTGGTTGTCTCTGGCAACTTGCTCTTCCCACAGCTGCCTTTTATTTCGATCTTTGGCGCACTTAGACCCATCTGTAGCCAATTGGGCTGCTTTCTCCTTGGTGTGCTTCTCAGCTCGTCATTGGTGCATGCTGATTGGGAGATTCAAATCCTCCTCCGAATCCTGGCCAATCAGCACCCTGGGTTCTTCCCGTGCTGCTGACTCATCCTGGAGTTTTGTTTTCCCGATTTCAGCCCAGTAAGTTTCCAATTCCTCCTCTGACTCAGAAATAGTTTCCCTTTCTGAGTCAGAAGCAGGCTTGGTTCTGACACTAGTGTTTATTGTTCTACTCTACTAAACAGAAAATCCTGCTAAACAGAAAGGCCATGGGAAAACCCTTACAGATAAACCCAGAAATCAAGGCAGGTCTGCTCTGAGTTTCTTTGAAGGGAGATTCAAAGCTTCTAAACTAAGCATGCATTTTTTCCCACTGGATAGGAGCCTCCCCCTGCTCACCATCAGTACTCATGACAGCCATAGCATGCCCAACCTACCAGGCCAAATTGGATGGGTAGAACTGAGAGAAGATGGCCCCTGAGATAACCTGGTCCCAAGCCATGAAGGGCTTTGAAGATGACAACCAGCACCTTGAATTGCACCTGGAAGGACACCAGCAATCAATACAGCTCACGTAGTAGTGGTGTTACATGTAGATTGGAACCAACCCTGGAGGAAGGAGGAGAACCAGCGCAATACTTTGACGCCCACCCCTAACTCCCAAAGCCGGTCTAGAAGGCTACCATGATTGATGATATTGAAGGCTGCTGAGAGGTCAAGAAGAGCGAGGGTAGTTGCACTACCCCATCCTACTCCCGCTAGAGGTCATCTAAGAGTGCAACCAATGCCATCTCAGTCCTGTAACCCGGCCTGAACCCTGACTGAAAAGGGTCCATATAATCCACTTCATCCAGAGTCCTCTGCAGCTGCCACACAACCACTTTCTTCACAACCTTCCCTAAAAAGGGCAGGTTGGAGACTGGACAAAAACTATCCAAACTGGTTGGGTTGACCAATGGCCCCTTGAAGAGAGGGCACACCACCGTCTCCTTAAGAGCTGATGGAACCACCTCTCCCCCTCCCCCTCCCTCAACCACCACCCAGACCCAATCACATGTCCCCTCCTGGGCAGCCTTAATCAGCCAGGAGGGACACAGATCTAATACAGAGGTGGCCAAGTTAGCAGCTGCAGAGGCCCTGTCCACTTCCTCAGGTGCAGCAGGATCAAAGTCTCCCCAGATAACCATGCAAGACTTGGCCCCTATAGCCTCCACTTGTGCTGCTGTAAAGCTGGAGAACAATGTACAGCAAATGCAAGTGACTTTATCCGCAATTGTGCAGCATGTTCCTCACAATGACCCTGTATGTGAAACCCGGTATTACTCACTCCAAGGAGGAACTGGGTCACCCAAAATAGAGCCACCGGGTGACAGTCTGCAGATGCAATAAGAGCAGAGAAATAACCACTTTTCACCACTCTTACCACCACAAGGTAGGCTCTAATAGCAGCTTTAACTTGCATTTGATGGCCTTTGCTCCCCATCTTCCTCAGCAGCACTGTAGGCATCTCTTAGCCCTCTTAAGCTTCTTCAGCTCTTATATACTGACCTGGTATTCAGCATTCAGCAGCAGCAGCCGACAACCCAGGGCCTTGAAAGTTTGCCATCCAGGGCCTGGGAGTGAGTTCAAGGGGATAGAATGAGCCACAGGAACAAAATACATGTGGCCCATTCCTCGTAAACACCTTGCCCCCAGTCTCCTGCCATTTCTCCCTCTGCCCATCACTACTGAGTTGTTACAGCCTGCTTTCATCCCTTCAGAGCCCTCCCCCATCCCCTGTCCATCAAGGTCCATGCCCAGGCCCACACACCCCACCTTACGCATAACATGCAATCCACCAATAAGGGCTCCTTAATGCCTGAGGCACTTCTGCAATATTAAGCACTCAGCACCTCCAGCTAATCAAGGGCCAGTTCTCCTCATCCCCCCATCCACCAACCACACCATGCCATAAGTCAGTCCCCTCTCACCAGACTGCTTAGCCTCCAATTGCACAATCCCAGTGATTCAAAAAACCCTTTCCTGGCTCTCACCCATGGGAGGGAGACAGAGTTACAGGGAACAACCTAACTTCCAACTTAACTAACCATTCCAATTACAATCCTTTTAATCAGGCCCTCTTGGGTCACAAAGACTATTGATTGAAAACAGTTCATGCAGATAGCTGTTAAGAAATCTTCCAACTCTCAGCCAAGGGGGAGGCAAAATGGCTACCTGCCTGTGTGGGGGAAGGAACTGCAACTCCGTTGTTGACGCCAGCCCTCTTCCCACTGCTGCACCACCAATTGATGCAAAATGCACAGAGCACTTCCCATGTGAGACTGCCGATCCACGCTCCTGGCAGTCCCACAATCCAGTTGCCTCTGCCGCTGGCTCTAATCCCCCACAGCCACTTCTCCAAGCCGCAATCCAGCCGCAGATCCAGGTAAGGGAATGGGCCCTGGACACCACACGCAATCCCGTTCCAAGCCACCAAACAGCCCAGCAAGAATTAGAAACCGCATGGGCCAGTTTGGTCCAGTCGGGAAGCAACCCCAAGAGATTCCACCACCATACAGTCCAAATCTCCAAATCTCTAACCCTCTACAACATACTAAAACCCTCCAACAAACTGCACCCATTCTAAACACACATGCCAACCCGGCACCATCTTAAATGATGGCAACTGGTCAACCTTGGCTGGGCTTAGAAGCTAAACAGAGTCAGGGCTGAATAGTATTTGGATGAGGGAACCACTAGGGATTTCAAGGACTGAAGTCTAGAATGAGAAGCTGAAAAAAAGAAGCCAATGGCAAAACCTGCCAAGAGAACTACATGATACCATGTAATCGTCAGGAATCAGTATTTGTGGCCACTCCTTTTGCAAAATATATTTCCATAGATCCTCTGTCTTCCCATATTGAACAAATCTATCCTTATCTTTAAAAAGAGAATTTTAGAGGATGGGAGAATTGGAGGGTTGGACTAGAAGATCTCCAAGGGGGTTGGATTAGGAGACCTCCAAGGTCACTTCCAACTCTATGACTCCATGAATATTTGTTTCCAGCTTTTTTGTTAAAAGTAAGTATTAAGCAGGGATTTGAGACAGCAGATATTAATTTCTTAATGTCAGAGAGGAAATATAGTTTCACCCTATTTGAAGGTGCTTTAGGTAATAATCAAATTATTTGAATAAACTGCCTTAGATGGAAGGTAATAATGTTGAAATTTGTATGCCTAAACCTGCATTGTGCTTTGCTTTATATTGTATGGCTTGCCTAATTCTAGGCTGTTATTTTATATACATATCCAAATGTAGGGAATAATCTCTAGCATTTAAAAAACCAGGTACTGGCAATGGGACTGATAGTATTTGTAACAAAAATAGTTTGGTAATAGTTATTGTAACTGCAGCTATTCTGCCAAGCAGTGATCATGACAGATGTTGCTATGACTTCAGTTGCATTTTAATATTGCATAGAAAAGGTACATTCCTGTACTTCCTCACATTTTGTACTAAATTTCTGTAGTAAGACCAAACAGTATAAGAGAGTGTAGGCACCCTTTTTGGATGCCACTGTTTTTTTAAAGAAGAAAGAAGAGCCATACTGGATCCATTGATGCTAATTGCTGCCTATTCCAGTGAACATAGCTGATTAATTGTAGAAAAGAGTTTATGGTGAAATCCCATTCCCAATATAATTTTTAAAGAAACTTACTTTTCTCACTATTAGATGCTTTAAAAACATACAAAGGCAGTAAAGTGAGGGAAGTTTTGGAATACTGAGCATAGTACATTACATTTAACATTCTTCTAACTGAATCTGCTACTATTTTTAAGAACAAGCCCAGATTAATCAAGTGATATGTCATTATTTCAAAAAATGTTTCACTCATTGGCCAGAAATACAGTGAGTTTCTAAAATTCTGATCGAGCTATATGATAAACCTATGTGATAACCATTGTGAGGACCTCTGGTTCAGAAATAATCAAACTGAGTTTATTTCCAAGAGTCATACATTTTGTAGTGTTCTATTAATAAACACACAAATAAATAAAGTCCTAACTTCATTGATTTATTATCTCCAATTGGTAACAAAGTGTGTGGAAAGATATGAAGGATCTGAAGGAATTGAAAAATGCAGTGTATGTATACATGCAGTGTCCAGTACACATTTTGTTTTGTTTTTTATATCTACTTTAGAAATTAAGTAAACTTAAAGAAGTTTAAATCCAGGGAGAAATGTAGAAGAACATGTTTGTGGCAATACTAGACATGCTTGGGGGTGGGAAGCAGGACATTTAAAAAATGCCTATAGGAGAGGGTTAACAAATAATAATATTTTAAAAGGAAAGAATTGCATTCTGCCCCCATTTCAAGTTGGTCTCAGCCCATTTTGAGATAAACTCGTTGAAATGGGCTTCACATTCTAAGCTGTTGCTCTTTTCTTCTTCCCCAAGAGTCAAAAAAATCTAACTCTGGAGAAAGAATTGGGACAAGCAGCCTGGTAGGCTATTTTCAGTACTGAAGAGACATCACCGACTTTTTTCTAACTGGGAACTGAAAAATATTTTCTTGTCAATGATGATCAAATTTGTAGTTTTCTACATTTTTGAAGATAACGCGCTTTAGGCTTGGAGAAACAGAGTGTGGGCTGGAGGATATCAGCAAGGAAGGTGGGAGCATAAGAACTGTATTTGGCCTGCTTGGACAATATAGTTGACCTGGTCTTCAACTAATCTGAGCTTTTCAAAAGGAATGTCAAACATTTAAAAACAACAACAAATTTTATATTCATTCATTCATTCATTCCTTTCCATTGGTGTCCTCTGAACTCAGGGAGATTGGCACTGAGGTGCAGAACAGTTTCTGCCAATGTTTTATCCTGTGTTCTAGCAAGGTTGCCTCAGTGTAACAGTCCAGCTGGAACTTCTCAAATGTTTCTGGGTAAGTGGAAGGGAATCCATATAGCACTAATGAAAAACTATCAAATCAATATATTTAACTAGTGCCATGTTCAGTACATGTCCACCAAATTTTGCAAGAAGCTGTGCAGAAATACTTGCAACATTAGCCGTGATGCAAAGACTATCACTCTTTAATAGAAATTGGGCATAGGCTGAGCCTGGTTTATGAGAGCACCCACTAATCAGGGGAGAAATCAGCCTAGCCCTTATATCTCTGTAAAATGGACAATGGGGAATGACATGTTCCTGAGTATCTACCTCTCCTGTGTCACAGGAACAAAGCCTTTTAACCACTGGGCACTTTTTGTACTTGTCCTCCAGGACAGCAGTGGGGAGTGCATGGCACCCTTTTGCCTCTGCTTAGATTGTTCTACAGGGGGTTCAAAATTGTACTTCACTGATTGTTTAGGTTTTCAAATATTATGATCTACAATGCTCAGGTGTCTTTAAAAGGCCAGACGCTTGAGAGTTATGGCCATAACGAGGATTCTTCATTTTTTGTGAAAGGCCCCTATTATTTCCCATATAATGCTTTGATTTCTCTATGACTGTTAAAGGAAAAACATGCTCTTACAGCAAACTAAATTGTGTTGACTTTGCTACATAAAACTAAAGGGAAATGCAGTTAGAAAATAGGGAGTTATCCACTTTTCTGTTAACCTGGAATCCATTTTGCACACCATAAAGGAGCAATAAAACAACATAAAAGCAATAAAGAATATAAGCAACTTTTTCCTTTGTAGTTTACCTTATGAAGAAGATTTTTATTGCTATAAAGACAGAAGGAAGATTGATTTTTGTTTTTCCCAGCACATAATCGCTTTTGCAGTAAAAAAAAAAAAGCCACTTGGTATATTGATGTAATAATTATATTCTAGATTAAACATCTCTTTCCTCCATAAATTTGTTTCCCATCACCAATTCTGTAAACAAAATTATCAAAGTTATCAAAACGCAATCCATAACAAAGAGTTTTATAGGTTCCTGTATATGGGATATGTATTTGTGTTTGTGTGTGTAAATATGCAATACACACACAGAGGAACACACATATACAGTACATACACACATGCACAATTTCACACACACATACACACACATATACAAACACGTGAATATATATACTGTATGCACACACACACACAAATACACTTTTGTAGAATAGAAAATTAGATGACACCAGGTAACAGTTTCCAATGCTTTTAATTCAGTTATGCAGTCCCCAGCTTCAAACTTGGAGTGGTGCAGTCCCTTATTGGTCAGCTTAGAAGGGGGAAGGCCCCTGGAGTTGACCTTATTTCCCCTGAAGTATTGAAGAATAACATAGACTGGTGGGCTCCAATCCTGGCTTCACTCTTCACCTATATTGATACTACTGGATGTGTCCCTGAGGACTGGGACCTGGCAATTACAGTTCCAATCTTTAAGAAGGGAAAGATGACCCTGCTAACTATAGGCCAATTGGCCTGCTTAACATAATCAGCAAAGCACCTACACAATAAACTTAAGGACTGGTTCGATCAGGAAAATCTGATAGCAGAACAGCAGGCCGGTTTTCAAGAAGGTAGAGATATCATTGATCAATGTTTGGTCTTACAGTATTTGACTGAAAAATATTCAACCAACAATGTGGTATCGTTGTATGCTGCCTTTATAGACCTTAAAGCAACCTTTGACTCCATATACAGGACCAAATTATAGGAAAAGCTGGAAGCCTTGTCAATTGACTATAGGCTTCTCTATTTAATCCAAGCCCTACATTTATTTATTTATTTTATTAAACAGATTTATAAGGCTGCCCAATTCACACATGGTGACTCCGGGCATCTTACAGAATTAAAAAACATAAAAACAGAATAGGCAACCCCCCGGCAGCAGCAAACACATTCATACCAGCCACTTGATTGGCTCCGAAGTAGCTTGGGGTCCCCAGGCCCGTTGACAGAACCACAACTTCAGGGTCTTCTGGAACAGGAGCAAGGAGGGAGCCAATCTTATATCTGGGGCAATGCTGTTCCAAAGGCAGGGAGCCACTACAGAGAAGGCCCTTTTCCTTGATCCCACTTGATGTACTCCCTACCTGCAACATGCCCTGCTTCCCTACTCTGGTGGGCTGGGTAGATGTGACTGGGGAAAGATGGTCCTGCAAATAACCTGGCCCCAAGCCATGTAGGGCTTTAAAGGTGATAACCAGCACCTTGAATTAGACCTGGAAGCAAATCGCCAACCAATGCAGCTCCCACAAAAGAGGTGACACGTGGGCAAGTCTAGGCTTGTTCAAAACTATGTGGGCCACTGCATTTTAAATCAATTGAAGCTTCTGGATACTTTTCAAGGGCAGCCCCTTGTAAATTGCATTAAATAGTCCAAACAGGAGGTGACTAGGGCATGGGTGACTGTGAGAAGGGCCTGTTGGTCCAGGAATGGGCATAGTTGGCACACAACACATAGATGTGCAAAGGCTCTCCTGGCCAAGACTGCCACCTGCTCTTTGAGCAGGAGTCGTGAGTCCAGGAGAACCCCCAGGTTACACAGAGGGTCTCTCTGAGGCAGTGCAACCCCATCCAAGACCAAAGATGGTAATTCTCTGGAAACCAAAGAGCCCTGAGCCCACAGCCACTCCATCTTGCCAGGGGTCATACTAATACGACTGTGAAGGTCAGGTGCAATATGCAAGGGTTTCTCTTGAAGCCAGTTAAAACTCAAAAGGGGGTAAAACAGGGATGCATTTTGGCCCCCCTGCTCTTCAATTTTTATATCAATGGTATGGTGAGATATCTAAACAATCAAAATCTCCATCCCCCTAAACTAGGGGATCGCAGCATTGCCCTGCTGCTTTATGCAAATGATGCTGTAGCTTTTTCCAGAACACCAATAGGCCTTAAAAGCACTCTGATAACTCTGATCCAATACTGCAACAATGATCATCTGAAAATAAACTATCAAAAGCTATGATTATGGCATTCTCCAGGAGCATTAATGGCCATAGAATATGCTGCTGCTACTGGAAGAAGATCTGCTAATGCCATCCTCAATTTTTTCTTCTCCAAGGGAGGATGCTGTATTCCAGCCACACTTAAGCTCTTTCAGGCAAAGCTAGTAGCCCATTTCCTTTATGAGACTTCAGTTGGCCTCCCAGCTTCTTGTTTTACCTCCTTGGAGAGAGTACATTCTAAATTCATCAGAGCAGGTCTCCAGATACCTTGTCATTTTTTATTTTTTATTTATTTATTATTCAAATTTTGCTACCGCCCATCTCCCCCAAAAGAGGGACACCGGGTGGTTTACAATAAAATTAAGACTATAATAATAAACAATTAAGATCTTATAAAAACAATTTACAGATATGAAATACAATATAAATAAGTATAAAATCCAAGAGGTTAAAAATTCTAATCAGGTGTGAGGGGCTCTAAGGCGCGAGCCAACCCCATGAATGGTTGTCCACCTTCCCACCCCACGTGAGATGGCAGAACCAAGTTTTCAGGGCCCTCCTGAAGGTCAGAAGTGAAGGTGCCTGCCTCCCCTCTGGGGGCAAGATGTTCCAAAGGGTGGGGGCAACTGCATGTCATGTCTCTAATGCACATTTACGACTGGAGACAGGTATGATACAAGTTGAGTCAAGAGTGTGTCTAGCTTCCATAAACCTTTGGTTAAAGCTTAACTTTTATCCTCAAGGCCTAGCACCATTAATTCTCCAGGACAATTTCCAATCCACATGGATCAAGGCTGTAGAATCTAAAACTTTCAAATTTAGGATACTCTCTCTCCTTGATTCTTAGGATGAAATATAGTCAGGTGAAACAAGCTCTGAAGCAAAGGATAAAGGATATGGAGAGGCAAGCAGATCCAAGGAAGGCGTTGGCCTTCCTCTCACCAGTACATAACAGATATGTTGTCATTGCTGCCAGCTACCTTGCACAGCTGGAAACACCCAGCCATAGGAAAGCTTTCTCTCTTGCCCGATATCATGCACTCTCCTCTGCAGTATTGGATGGTAAATATAAAAAACTACCATTGACTGAAGGGCTTTGCCCCTGTGATTCTGGAGAGGTGGAAACTACAGAACATGTTCTTCTTCATTGCCCCTTTTACGGAGACATTCAAACCAGATTCATCCAACCTCTGATTAGTAGACCTGCTGGTTGCTCAGACTCAGCCTATGCCCAGATGCTGCTCAGAGATGAGCTACCCTCTGTTAAAACACACGTGGCTAGGTTTTGTGCAGCAGCACAGAAGATCTAATGGACCCTGATGGGCCAATTTTCCACTAGCCAAATGCATTCTATGTAAGTGTAATTCATTTAAATTTTAGATATTATAGCTTCTTTGTAGTTTTAGATGTTCTTATACTTATATAATGTTAGTGTCTATTTTACAATTTAAATATAGACTGCACCCTCATCCTCACTCATAGATGGTAGTTAGGTTGTTTTATAAATGTACTTTAACTTTGTCTTAAATTGTATTTCATGTATTATCTATTAAGATAGATTTATATATATGTGCACTGAGCACTCTGCTTGTGCTGGTCTATGGCTGTAATAAATTGAATGGAATTGAGTGGTGCAGTCCAGGAAAGGTTTGATAATGTAACTTTATTTATTTTATTTATTAATCAAATTAATAAATAGAGGAGGGACTCTGGATGGTTTACAATAAAATACAGTTAAAAATACCATATAAAACTATAGAATAAATATAATATATCATAAAATATAAATATGGTGGAAAAACCCGATGGCTAAAAGTTCTCTATAACCCGCAAGTAAAACAGGGCCACTCTAAGGAACTAGCCAACCCCAGAAGTGACTATTTTCCCTCCTGCCCCAGGCATGGTGACAAAAACTTGTTGTGTAAACAAGGCCTGGATTTTTGAATGGTCAGCTGGGAAAAAAACTCTGGTGCAATAGGAGATAGAAAGCTTTCCTCTGAATATATCATCTACCCTGGCTTAATTATGTGTGGGAGGTGATATTTGTCCAATGAAAAAATGCATCTTCTAGATATGAGATCCTGGAGTCAGGTAGCAGAAGAAGCCAAAATATTCCTAGCTTGCCTAGGAAACCAGAACCATTTGGTGGTGTGCTGCTGAAAACAGAATGCTGGGTTAGGCTGATCTTGAACCTATCCAATGAAAGAATGGTGAGTGATAAATGAACTAAGACACAGACCTGAAATCTGGTAAGAAAAAAAAAAATCTTTGTTCTTCTCATGCTATATTCACTCTGCAAAAAAGAGGAGCCCTATTTAGACTTTAATGTAAATTCCAAACAATTCTAAATTCTAACATTTAAATTCTGTACATAGAGGTGAGCCATTCTGTGGCCCCACCATGTGTTGATAGGGAAAATCTGAAATGAAAGTCATTTGAATACAGTTGCAATCCCAGAGGAACTGGGAAACTTTGGTTATGTTGGGTTAGTGACCACATACATAGAGTACAAACATGTATTGAGATGAATACCATTGCAGGAGAGATATACTGTAGTTGGAGAATGAGTCTCTATCTCCCCTGAATAGTTAAAGAGGATATGCTTGGTTTGGCAATGTCATGTTTGTGGGTACCCTCTTGCTCTTTTAGAGGATGAAAAGAAATTGGACAGATGAATAGCACATAAGCTCTGGTTTCCTCATCCAGACTCCTATTTTAGGGCTGGTAGAGCATGATCAGCATGGGGAGTTTCGATACTCAAAGAGTGGAAGTAGAGAAGCATTAACTGTGATTCTGAATTTTTTTCCATCTTGGTGCTTCCTACATGACATTCCAAAGGAAAGGCACCACCATTGTGATGGCTCTCTTCCGTGTAACTGCAAGATGACAGAAAAATCTCCCCTTCTGCCTAATTTTAGATTGTTCTGGTTATTCTATGTTAACTACAACATCTTAAATGTGATTTAATAGTTATTAAGCAGTGCACATAATCCTGGCTGCCGCATTCTGCATCAGCTGTATCTTCCTTAGCAGGTACAAAGAGTAACTCCCAATCCCAAAGTGTACAAGCAAGAAGAAACTTGAAGATGAAACTACTTACACTAAATGTGTAGTAATGTTTATGTCCTCAGTATGCAGTATAGTTTTTAACATGAGCTGGAAATCCTCTCTTCCTGTTTCCAGAGGCTTGATTGGACAGAAT
The DNA here is from genome assembly GCF_035149785.1 of Candoia aspera. Lineage (NCBI taxonomy): Eukaryota > Metazoa > Chordata > Lepidosauria > Squamata > Candoiidae > Candoia > Candoia aspera. Next base: position 123,145,782 of record NC_086155.1, on the reverse strand, counting down.
AGTTTGCAGAATTCCTGGCAGAAGCTAAATCATTATAGGGATTAAAATGATACCAAAAGATAAAGTGAGGGAGACCTATATATTACTTAAGTAATGCTTTTTAGCTTAACTATAAAGAGGAACAATCACAGTTTACAGATATTTCAAAGGCAAAAGGAATGAGGGGCAATGAATGGTTCAGACTAATTGTCATGTTCCCCGTTGCGATGTATACATACATCACAACGGGGAACATGCCTTCCCGGTGAAGGGGAGCGGGGAGGAAAGAATCAGTGCTAATCCCATAAGCACTGAAAGACAATACAGATAAAGGACAAAGGAGCCATACCTTTGCCCTGACCTGGGAAGCCATCATTCTATCTCCCTGACATCTCTGCATTACCACGGACACACCTGCTCCGGACACAGGAAGAGGAGAGAGGTAATCAGCGCTAATCCCCCTGATCGCCCATCAAGACTCCAGAATCACCCCCTGATCACCCATCAAGACTCCGGGTTCACCGTTGGTCAGGACTTTGGGACAATGGGGGGTGGGGAAGGATCAGGTCCGCACCGCGGGTATTTACCGGCTACCTCACACGCCATGTGCTCATTCCCGTCTTTCTCCATGTCTGCATTCTATTCTTAATAAACCAGATATCCTTAGCCCTGGCTGGTGAGTCTGTGTTTTTTCTGAATAAGGCAACCATCACATAAAGATGGGAATCAAAAAAATTTATTCCGCTAGCACCAGTCCAGATTTCGTCTGTGAGGGATCAAAGCTGGCAATGGAAAGACTCAACCCACGAAGAGGTGGCTACCAGAGGACCGGCGACGGGGCACCCGACTCCACGGCACAGGCGATTGGTGAGAACACTATTCCCAGATGGTACGAAATCCAGGAGGGTTCGAGATCAAGCTCGGAGGAGGAGGAGGCCGGAAGGAGCAGGACACCTGAAGCCACCAGAGAGTCGCAGGGTGAGTGGGTCACCCTGGACGAGACACCGGGATCCCTGCCAGGGACGCCACGGGACCTGCTGTCCTTGACGATCGCAGGAGCCGAGGGAAGGCGCCAGATCGGACGATCCGAGGAAGGCTCCCAGACAGCTGAGAGGCTGAGGATAATGGAGGCGAGGCTGGAGTCAATTGAACAGCTGTTCCTGCGATGGTCGGTGGCATGGGAATCTTGAGGAAGGCGTGAGGTGGAACCAGGTACCAGAAGTTCATCACCCCCCCCTCCCATCCCTGAGACACGACAGCCGGGGAGAGGAAGGAGATGGCAGGAGGCTGAGGCAGCGCCGGGCAGAGTTCACCTCGCGGAATCCACCAGGAGGTCATCTTCTCCCCCTCCCACCCTGGAGACGCAACCGCTGGGAAGAGGCTGGAGCCAGCACGAAACTGAGGCAACGCCGCCTGGAGTCCGGCTTGGGGAATCCCCACACCGAGACCAGAGAATCCCAGCAGCCCGAGGTACGTCCAGATGACCAGATGTGGTTTGGAGCCCACCAGGAGCGGGGGTGAAAGACTTTGGGGTCAAATTCGATGGGGACCCAGCAACATTATCCTTCTTCCTAACAAATGCCAAGAACTACATGGAAGAATTTGGGCCATATTTCCACTCGGAAAAGGGCAAAATTAATGCCATTGCTAACAAACTTAAAGGAAGGGTGGCTGACTGGTATGTGCAACTATGCCAGGCAGAAGCCCCAGAGCTCAATGAATTCGACGAGTTCCTCTGGGCACTAAATCTGCACTTCAGAGACCCCTTAGAAAAGGAGATAGTGAAGAGATCCCTAAGGGGAATCAGCCAAGGGCAACGATCTGTAGCAGATTATGCCATGGAGTTTAAAGCACTAGCTGGAAAGGTGGTGGACTGGTCGCAGTCTACCCTAATTGAATGTTTCAAAGAGGGCCTGAACTTGGACGTTCTGAGGTGGACATTATGCAGAGACGACCCAAACACTCTACACGAGTGGATACTGCTGGACGGTAAGGCGGAAAATGCCCAGGAAACCTTCCTACAAGCCAAGAGGGCAGCGCAACAAGCGGCGACGGTAAAGGGACCCCAAACCGCTGCAGGACCGGTGAGGCCAACATCCCAACCCTGGAGAGAGGAGAGGGAGCGATGGTTTGCCAAGGGGCAGTGCCTTCGATGCGGGAAAGTGGACCACAAAGCGGTGGCGTGCCCGAAAACAAAGGTAGTTGACAGGCCAGGAAAAACGCCGGGCAAACCACCCGTAGGGCCCAAAAAGATGCCAGCGGCCAGGGGAGAGATCAGAGCAAAAGAACTACCTTACTCCAGTGAAGAGGAGGAGAACAACCAGGAAGAACCGGTGGGAAACGCCAGCCACCTGCCCTGAGTAGCGCCAGAGGGCAGGTGGAGGAGGAGAATGGGCGCAGTGACGTCAGGGTGAGTGCCAACTGTCCCACCCTGTACGTAAAAGTTAAGTTAGGTTCCACTGAGAAGTCGGTTGAAGTCTGGGCCTTAATAGACTCAGGCTGTTCTAGGTGCCTAATGCACCCGGACATGGTTGCCGATTGAAATATCCCCTGCTTTCCACTTCAGCACCACACAGTGTTCATGCAATTGGATGGTTCGGCAGCGGGAGGAGGCCCGGTGACCCAATTCACCGGAGAAGTGGCACTGCAGTTAGGCAGCCACTGGGAGAGACTGAAATTTGTCATGGCACCGGTGGGCCACCCTTTAATCATCTTAGGCATTCCGTGGCTGGTACGAAGGAACCCATACATAAATTGGGAAACCAGGATGATCACGTTTGCAGACGGCTTCTACCAAGCACCTACAGGGGACCGAATTCCCCGTGCTGCGGTGGGGAGGGCGGCGACTACAACCACACATCTGGCTGCAGCGGCCCTGGAAGGCTTGTTGGACAAGTACACTGAGTTTGCAGATGTGTTCGGGGAGAACGAAGCAGACAAACTCCCACCCCACAGAAAGACTGACTGTGCGATAGAACTGGTCCCCAACATACCCTTGCCAAAGCCAAAAAATTACGCAATGACCCAGAAAGAACTGGCAGCATTGTGGGAGTTTGTGGACAAGAACTTAGCACGAGGCTTCATCGAGCCCACAAACTCGCCAGTTGGAACCCCAGTGTTGTTCAGAGAAAAACAGGATGGGACATTAAGACTCTGTACGGACTACCGCGGATTGAATTCGGTTTCCATATCAAACAAATATCCCTTGCCCCTAATCAAAGACATATTAGCACATCTGGCAAAGGGGAAAATATTCTCTAAACTGGACTTGCGAGAAGCCTATTTCCGCATACGCATACAGGAGGGGGATGAGTGGAAGACGGCTTTCAATTGCCCACTGGGATCATTCCAATATAAAGTATTACCGTTTGGTTTGGCAGGGGCACCAGGGGTATTTATGCAATTGATCAATGAGGTCTTGCACGAACACTTGTTCAAGGGGGTCCTTGTGTATTTAGACGATGTATTGATATATTCTGAGACTGAAGAGGAGCACGAACGCTTGGCTAAGCAGGTGCTCAGGAAACTCCGCAAAGCCGAGCTATTTGCCAAGCTTTCTAAGTGCGAGTTTCATAAATCTCAGCTAGATTATCTGGGTTACAGAATCTCTGAGAGGGGCATCGAAATGGACCCTGGGAAAGTCCAGGCCATCCTGGCATGGGAGTGCCCGCGCACTAGGAGGCAACTACAAAATTTTCTGGGATTTTCTAATTTTTACAGGGGGTTCATCAAGGGACTAGCAGAAATCGTTTTGCCCCTAACTAATTTACTCCGCACCAAGGGTTTGGGAGACACGTGCAAGACACGAAACCCAGGAGCACTACTTAACTGGACACCTGAATGCCAAAGGGCTTTTGATCATCTCAAAAGCCTGTTCACAGCCGAACCGGTTCTACAACACCCTGACCCCACCAAGCCCTTTGTAGTCCAAGTAGATGCCTTCGATTTCTCAATTGGGGTGCTCTTGCTTCAGCGGGATCCAAATGATCAGCTGAAGCCCTGCACGTACCTCTCCCGCAAGTTCTCCGAAACAGAACGGAGATGGCATGTATGGGAGAAAGAGGTGTTTGCCGTCAAAGCTGCCTTAGAGGCATGGCGACACCTCCTGGAAGGGGCCACTTGCCCCTTTGAGGTCTGGATGGACCACAAAAACCTGGAAGCTCTCAGTACCCCGAAACGCCTCAGCCCCAAGCAGGTTCGCTGGGCTCAATTTTTCAGCCGCTTTAATTTTCAGCTGAAGTTCATACCGGGAAGAAAGAACTTCTTAGCTGATGCTCTCTCTAGGCAGCCCCAGGATGCCAGTCAGGCATCAGACATTATAGGTACTGTGTGGACTGACACACAGCTGGGTTGCCAAGCTGTCACGTGCAGCCAAACTGGAACGCAGCGTACTCCGGAACAACTGCCCGCAAGGGGAGGGAGACGCATGTCAATTTCATCGCAATTGCAACAGCAGTTCGTACAAGCCTTAAAAACAGATACATGGTTGCAAACCAATAAAAACAATGTTTCTTTTGAAAATGATTTGGCCTGGAAACAAAATAGCCTGTACGTGCCGGAGCAATTGTGAGCAGAGGTTCTGAGACGTTCTCACGATGACAAAATGGCAGGGCACTTTGGCTTTGTAAAAATGTTACATCTAGTAAGGCGACAATTCTGGTGGCCTACACTTAGGAGCGATGTAAAAGATTATGTCGCTGCTTGCCCTACATGTGCTATGGCCAAGCGAAAAGTGGGTAAGCCCCAGGGACTATTGCAGCTGGTGGCAAGCCCCTCCCGCCCTTGGGAGGAAATCTTGATGGATTTCATCGTAGACTTGCCACCCAGCCAGTGGAAAATGGTCATCTGGGTGGTTAAGGACTACTTTTCGAAACAGGCCCATTTTATTCCATGCGCCTCCATTCCCTCCGCTCAACAGCTGGCACGCCTCTTTTTAAATCACATTTACAAATTACACGGTACCCCCTCCCGCTTGGTCACAGATAGGGGTACATAATTTACTTCACAATTCTGGAAAGCATTTTTGAAGTTGATTGGCACCAAGCAAGCATTGTCCACTGCTTGGCACCCCCACACGGATGGCTCTACGGAAATCCTTAACTCCACCCTGGAGCAATTTTTGCTCTCCTTCATAAGCTACCAGCAAGATAATTGGGTAGACTTACTCCCCTTTGCTGAGGTGGCATACAACAATGCAGTGCACCAGAGCACAGGCCACACCCCCTTCCGGGTAGTCTATGGACGAGACTTCGTCCCAATCCCGGAGTTGCCACAGCCAGCTACCCCGCCTTGTTCCCCAGATGACTGGGCTGCTCAGCTAGCCAACGTTTGGCCAATCATTCAGCTGGCTCTCTCCAAAGCCCAAGCAACCTACAAGCATTATGCGGACAACCACAGGGCTGCACAGCCAGACTTCAAAGTGGGAGATAAGGTCTACCTTTCCACTAAATTCATTAAGTCTCCGCAGCCCTCAAAGAAGTTAGCCCCCAAGTTCATTGGCCCTTTTCCAATAGTGGAAATAATCAACCTGGTAACTTTTAAGTTAGAATTGCCACACAACTTGAAACGCATACACCCGGTGTTCCATTGTGCCTTACTGAAACTGGCTACCTCCTCAAAGTGGCATAACGAAACCCCCCCACCTCCTCCCATCATGATCGATGGGCAGCAGCACTTTGAAATAAAGGAGGTTCTAGATTCCTGAAGGCTACGGGGCACCCTTCAGTACCTGGTCTGCTGGAGACATTTCCCCCACCCTGAGTGGGTGCATGCCCGGGATGTCTCAGCGCAACGGCTAATCACACGCTTCCATGCAGCATATCCTTCCAAACCAGTGCCTTAAAATTTTTTGGGAGGCAGTATGTCATGTCCCCAGTTGCGATGTATACATACATCACAACAGGGAACATGCCTTCCCGGTGAAGGGGAGCGGGGAGGAAAGAATCAGTGCTAATCCCATAAGCACTGAAAGACAATACAGATAAAGGACAAAGGAGCCATACCTTTGCCCTGACCCGGGAAGCCATCATCCTATCTCCCTGACATCTCTGCATTACCACGGGGGACACACCTGCTCCGGACACAGGAAGAGGACAGAGGTAATCAGCACTAATCCCCCTGATCACCCATCGAGACTCTGGAATCGCCCCCTGATCGCCCATCGAGGCTCCGGGTTCACTGTTGGTCAGGACTTTGGGACAATGGGGGGTGGGGAAGGATCAGGTCCGCACCGCGGGTATTTACCGGCTACCTCGCACACCATGTGCTCATTCCCGTCTTTCTCCGTGTCTGCATTCTATTCTTAATAAACCGGATATCCTTAGCCCTGGCTGGTGAGTCTGTGTTTTTTCTGAATAAGGTAACCATCACACTAATAAAGAAAAAATAGAGTAGCAAAAAATATTGTGATCAAATTGAGAGAAGGAAAATCTAGGTTGAATAAAAAGCAGTCCTTCAGAAGGGTATTTATTTGATAGCACAAGATCCCAAGGGAAACACCTAGGAGCATATACTTGTTACATTTGAATTGCCAGAATGCTAGTAAGCACAGTGTCTGGAACAATCTTGCAGACTTATAAAAAAGCATTTTTACAAGGGTGGAACAGAGAATCACATCCTTTTCAGTTTACTCATCGAGAGGCATAGCTTACTCATTATTTAATACAGGAGTGTGATTTGAAATTGAAGGGTCTATTTGCTGAGAGTAAGGCATATCTGAAATGTGTCATTTTCCTCTTTCCTGACCACTGTAAAACGATAAAAAACCTTGCCTTCTTAGTGTTTGTGAAGCTTTTTCCCCAGACAAAAAAATTAGTCTACAGATCTTCTGATGATTAATTGTGAAAAGACTTGATCTGGTATAAATACTTCGCGAATTTCAAATTCTGATAGGTTGTGCACGTGTTAACAGCATGCCATTGCTCCCAATGCTCTTGTTACTAAGACAGAGAAGGAAAATCTGTGGCTGGCATAAGTCTGTTCTTGTCATTAGATTGCTTATCAAGTTTCCCTTGACTGCCTTGAAGAGGGAATATGATTTATGATTGACATCCTGCCATGACTAATCAACCTAATCATGTCAGTTTGAGAACCCAAGGCATCATGCAGGTCTCCTAGTGGGGTGTTTCATCACGTTCAAGGCCTTGGGGTGTTTGAACAGATTGTTGTGCCTGCAGTGTTAGACTTGGGCAGTTTTGTAACAACTAATAGTTGAAACTAAGCAAAAGGCATTAGCATTGAATACCAAATTGCCACTGAGCAACTATTTCAGCAGGGCTGTTTTACTAACTGCAGCTTGATATGCAGATCGTGAAATAATTGCAACCAATAGACTAAATTCTCTCTACTTATGTGGCACTAATATGATGGAGCCATGCATGAATCCTGATGCATATGTCCAAATACATGGAAATCCTGGGCCAATCAGAGTTCCTGTTCACAGGGAGAAATTCCAGGCAGTTACAACATAATGCATATAGAATGTCTGTATATACTAGCCCCAAACTCATATTTGACAAAGGACATGGCTCGTATGTGCATCAATATGCAAGTGAATGTGGTGAGTAGATAGCATTTTCACATACACAATCATGTGCCATTCCAAAACTGTACATAATGTGAAAAACACCATCTACACAAGCCTTTGAGCATATTCAATATTTTACATCTATGCTGTGTAAATTCACCTATTTATTTCTGCACATCACAATTTTGTTAAGGACACAAAATCAAACCAGGTTATTCTTTTTGGTCACTTGACCAATTCTAATGAATACATACAGTAACATAAAGATGAAATAGGAAATCTGCTTCATTTTGTTCTTTAAAGTAGATATAGTCCCATCTCCATATTGAGATCAACAATTTTTAGGAATTCCAATAGGCATATGAAAGTTCTAGATGACAGCTTTCCAAGAGAAGGTGAAATTAACACCAAAGCAGGATGTTTTCAATGACACAGATCAAGCTGGTCTAATGTGAGTGACATTAGTTGGTAAAGTATGGCTTGCATGTTGCTATAAGTGTTGTGTGTTATATTAAAACACACACACACACACACACAAATTTTGTGTCACAGTCATTCTGTTCCAATTCTGAGGATTCAACAGACATTCAGCATAAGACTCCAGATTCTTTTCGGCTGTTACCCAAACAACCAGGCATCAAAGCAAGCAAACAAAGTTCCTTTTTTCCTCTAAGTGATAGCAAGGTTTAGTTACATGAGGCAGATCATTTCTACTGTCCTCCCTTCATCTCTGCCCACCATGGCTTGATCTTTAAACTTGCTTTTCAAAGAGTGTTTTTCTGTTCTCAGAGCAATCCAAAGCTTCTGTAAGCATAGCTATTTGCAGATTATGATGTGAGCTTAATTTATTCATGCACTGCTTTAATTCTAGTCCTGCCTACTTCCTAATGTTAGAGTTAAGGACTTACAGAAAATAGTGGCAATTTTTTCATTCTATCAGCTTTGCAATCTGGCAGCTTTTCTTTGGCTGATAAAACTTTGATCTTTTTTGTTTCTCTCATTTTATGGCATCCCACTATGCTGTCTGCATTAGTTAGTGATTGTCCCTCAGTGCTCCTCTAGTTGCCAATAATTATCTCCCAGACTGCAAACATTGCTCAGTCCAACTCAGATTTATCAGCTCTCACTGTTCTTACTAAAAGTATTAATCTATCTTCAACAGTCATTGCTGCCTGCTCTGTTTTAGTTGTCAGTCGTTTTTTCAAGAACTTCCAATTCTTCATCTACAGCTAAGGTCTATATTACTATCACATTTGTTCTGACCCACTTGAAGAAATGCTAAACTAATGGAGTTAAACCAGACATTCAGGAGACTGAGTTCCTACCCTACACGATCAACAGACAAATCCATAGAGCCAAATCAATTCCTAGGGAGGAGCGATTAAAAGATGAACCACAGAAACGGAACAACGTTGTCACCTACAGCTCACAGCTCAAACCACTTAAACTGTCCTGTACCAACTAAGACTCGACACAGGAAGCGATGGATAAACAGTGTTTTATATACAGCAGTGAAGTTCACTTTAGACTGGTGGTTTGCAAGCACATGGATTGGTTGCAGTGCCGTCCTCCCATGTGGCCGGGCTTGGAGCAGAGCTAGGTACGTGGCCCGGTTCAGGGTCGAGTCCTGGTGTGGCAACGGAAGCTTGGTACGAAAGATCAGCCCACATGGTGGCAAGGCAAGGCCCAGACATGAGGTCCAGCATGGCAGCAAGGTAAAGCACAGGAGCGGAGTCTGGAGCGGCAGCGGGACAAGACTTGGGAACAGAATCTGGTGTGGCAACAAGGCAAGACAAGGAAGCACGGTCTGGCACCGCAGCAGGGCAAGGCACGGAAGCGCCATTCAGTGCAGTGGCAAGACACAGGAGTGTGGTCCAGTGTGGCTATGTGGCAGGGAGTGGCAGCGCAACTGTCCACAGAGCTAGGGCTAGGTTCAGGAGTGTTTGCAGGTTTGAAGTCCAGGCGGGTGGTGGAGGAGCAGCTAGGCACGAGATCAGGGCAAGACGCTGGAGCACAATTGGGCGCAGCAGAAAGATGAAGCTCAGGAGCATAGTTTGGCTCAGAGTTTAGGCGAAGTGCAGCAGGAAAATCTGGCTCGGAGTCACAATTCACTTCGGCAGGACGAGGCGCCTGTGTCAGGTTACGTGAATGGTTGCTCTGGCAACCTGCTCTGGTATCTGGTGCTTTTTAACCCTTTGATTTTCCTGCCGTTTGCATGCGGGAACCAATTGTACCTCTTGCTGCTCAGCTTGTCTCTCTGCCCTCCTTTCTCGCACACTGATAGGTGACGGTGAATCTGCCCCCTGGCTTTCTCCAATTGGCGGCTCCGAATCTTGCCATCTAAAGCTCTGTGCTGACTCATCCCCTTGTTCAAATTTCGTGCCTTCCCAACTCTTTCCCACCTTTTCAACAGTCAGTTCCCCCTCCTCCACCTCAAACTCGTCCTCCATCCTGACATAATCTGAGTATTAATATGCTATGGCCCATACTGAATGGGCCATACTGGCACTTCACTTTCTCAGGCACTGGGTGGCAGGCCCGTACTTGCATACAGACAACCACCAAACCTGAAGCAGATTCTGACAAGCAATACAAAATAACAGAACAATGATGACAACATGGGAACCAGGCTCTGCAACAAACCCAGATGTCTACTTTGTCCTCATATCTATACCAACAGCACCTTCATCAGCCCCAACAAGTACACACACAAGATTAGAGGCACTTTCAGATGCTCTTCCTCCAATGTGATATAAACCATCATCTGCCACCAATGCCTCTATGGATTCTATGTAGCACAAATGGCACAAACTTTGTGAGATAGACGATAGACGATAGATAGATAAGACATGTCTGACATCAGGACTCAACGCAAGAACAAAATAAGAAATTTCAACCTCCCAGGTCACTCCATAGTGGACCTCAAGATAACCGTTTTGGAAAAGTGCAGCTTTAACAGCATCAACAGGCAAGAAATTAGTGAACTCACAAACATTAAAAGGTTGCATGCAATCTCAGAAGATCTCAACAAACATAATGGGGTTTTAACACAATTGTTATATAACCTATCTCATCTGCATAACAAATCTATCTTTCTCTCCCTTTCCCCCCACCTTTCCTCCCACCTTATCCCAGTTTAAATCCATCAGTCTAGCCATCCTATACTGTACATCTAATAAAGTGGGCTGCAGCTCATGAAAGTTATGCCTTCTAATAACATTTGTTAGTCAGGAAGGTGCTTACCAGACTCCTTCTGGCTCTCCTCTTACAATCCCTCTTCTGATGTTTTTAAAACTTCCCTCCTGATGCCAGCTCAGTCCAGTTACTCCTCTATCTATCTCATATGAGAACCAGTTCCTATAAGAATCTAAACTAACAATTACTCTCAGCTTCTTCTTAACAGCAAAGGTGACCCCTGGTGTTTGTTTAAGTTAGGGGATGGAAGTGTGGATACATGATTGGCCAGCAGGAAGACATGGCTGAATGCAGGCTTTTTCACATTTGACCCCAGAAGTCTCAGTGAACAATTTTAAATTGTTTTTGTTCTCCTCTCTTTATTCATACACACCCACACACATTTAGTTCTATAATACTTTTAAGAGTTGCATGATAGCTAAAAGTGTGGTAGATGAAAAGATGAAAAAAATTATCTTACAAGATCTCAATGCTAGGAAAGCAGCAATACTTGAGAATCTGCCAGCAGTGCAGTTATTATCATAGGATTTCTCCCAGGGCAAATATATTTTTCCGCATTAAATAATGAGAGTCAGTTTGGTGTAATGGTTAAGGCATCAGGCTAGAAACTGGGAGACAGTGAGTTCTAGTCCTGCCTTGGGCACGAAGCCATCTGGGTGACCTTGGGCCAGTCACTTTCTCTCAGCCCTGGGAAGGAGGTAATGGCAAACTTGTCCAGGCAGTCACCAAGAATCAAGACTGACCCAAAGGCTGGCTCCATCCATCCATCCATCCATCCATCCATCCATCCATCCATCCATCTATATCTATCTATCTATCTATCTATCTATCTATCTATCTATCTATCTATCATCTATCTATCTCCCATTAAATAGCATCTACCCACACAAACCAAGTGTTCTACTACCAAAGCGACAACCCAACCTCCCACAAGAGAAGCTGTGTAAGAACATTATTCAGATGAGCACTTACACAATGCAGCAACCCAGAACACCAGAAAAAGGAAAGAGATCATCTATACAGCATCTTCCAGCAAAGTGGATACCCTCCAGCTTTATCAAAAAGTGCCTGACCACTCAACCCACTACAACCCAACCAACAGAAGCTATGAAAAGGATAACACTGCCATACATCAGAAACATCTCAGGAACTACCAACAGACTGTTACAAACACACGGCATCACCATAGCACATAAACCAACTAAAACACTTCAAAACATATTAAGCAACCCAAAAGACCCAGTAGCCCAAGAAGAAAAAACAGGAGTCATCTACAACATACAGTGTAAGGACTATAGCAGCCACTATGTAGGACAGACAGGCAGAAGACTAGCAGAGAGCATCCACGAACACCAACTAGCAGTCAGAAGACATGATGAGAACTCCTTAATCTCACAACACATGGACAGACTCAACCATAGTTTCAACTGGGAAATGGTGAGCATCCTAAACCAAGCCAAATCTAAAAACACTAGAGAATTCCTGGAAGCTTGGCACTCAGACAAAGTAGCCATCAACAGACACACAGAGGTAAACAACATTTACATACCATTCAAGAGAGACAATAGAAAAGCCAAAAGACCAGAACACCTCCTCGCCAGCAATCAACACCCAGATATGCAAAGATTAACAATAGGATTAACACCAGATGAACAATCAAACAGCACAATGCACCCTAATCAAGGAACTATTAACTCAGTCAATCAACCAAGCAGCAAACAGCCCAATCAAGGAACTCCCAACGAGAGAACAACACCTCCACCAACAGAAGCTGGACAAACCAGGGTATATAAACTGAGAGCAAGGCCCACTCCCTTTTCACACTGAAGATGTTGCCTAGTCTGGCAATGAAACATCTGCAAGAAAACAACAAGGCTCAGAGAGCACCAAGGCCTCCACATTTGATAATATCTAATATGATTATAATTTACATCCTAGGCATACATTTGGAGAAACTGAAATCAGCACTGGTCATCCCATTGAATATGGAAAAAAGCCTTCAATATGGTACAGTTGGAGATTTTTGAAAAACATTTTCCAAGTTGTGACATATGGTAATGAAAGGTGGATCATCAGAAAGGCTGAACAAAGAAAAACAGATCCCTCTGAATTGTGGTTCTAGAGATAATGCCTTGGACTGCAAGAGGAATAAATTATGCAATATGGGATTAAGTATTAAAACCAGACTACTTATTGGAAGCATAAACACAGAAACTAAAGTTTAAATATTTTGGATGCATTGGATGGATCTGTGTTTTTCAAACTTCAGCTCCCAGAATTCCCCAGCCACACATCTTAAAGTTGCCAAGTCTGGAAAACACTGTGTTAGATAAAAGCAAGAGTCATTGGGAAGACCCTGATGCTTAGAAAAATTGAACACAGTTGAAAAAGGGATTGACAGAAGACCAGTTGGCTAGATACTGATGACACAAGCAACAGCTTACAAGAATTCAAAGAAGCAGTTGCTGATGGAAACTCCTGACAAAATGTATCATGAAGAGCCAGGAGCAAGTGAACGAATGAGCAACGATGAAAATTGCCTAAATATGGATATCCTTTTTTTAAAAAAATCAATGGATTAATATACTCCACTCCATTTGTTAGGGTTATTACATCTAGATGTCTACAGAACTCATCAAGCATGTCTTTTATCTCCTGTTATTTTTAATTTGGTATTGGAACCATTGGCTTATTTTATTAAACAGAGATGTTTGGGCCATAATGAAGGCTGCAGCAGAATGCAAGCTTATAATATGCAATTATCTATTATGTCTCATCAATAATTATGCATTTTCTTCACCAAAATGTACCAATATTGGTAATTTATCAGATTATTTCATTAACTGGATTCAGTATTATATACTTCTTATAGACTCTATTATTTCTATTATATTGTAATAATTGATTTCATTTGTTGCTTGAATTCTTTTAAATATCTTGGAATAGTTATACCAAGGAATTAAGTTCCTCTTCAGCACTCATAAAAGCTTATTTAAATCAAATTTAGGTTAATTTGCACATGTGCTCAAAATGTCCTTTTTTTTTCCTATTCTCTTGTTTAACTTTTAATTTTGATTTTCCATAAAGCATAAACAGTAATACAATCATATTGATATTCCTTAAAAGCATCTAGTTAACATTTAAATCAGAGCTTTCCAAACTTTTCATGTTGGTGACACACTTTTTAGACATGCATCATTTCACAACACAGTAATTCAGTTTTACTAGCAAACTGGAGGTTAGACTAACCCCTTATAAGAGATATGGACACATACATAAATGGTAATACCAAAATGCATGGGTACACAACATATCTCATGAAAACCTTTCATTTATATTTTTTAAAAATATATGATTTGTAAGATAATAACATCTTCAGCAAAGGATCGTTACCTTGTCATGGTGCTGGAGCTTGAGCACCTCAATGATGCCATGAGCTAAACTGTGAAGGGCCACCCAAGAAGGGAAGGTCCTGACAGAGAGGTCAGACTAAATGTGTTCCCTGGGCAAGGTAATGGCAACCCTCCCCAGTATTCTTGCCGTGAAAACTAAATGGATCAGTACAACCAGAGATATGTCGGTATACCATCGGAAGATGAGACTCCCAGGTCGGAAGATGGTCAAAATGCTACTGGGGAGGAACAGAGGATGAGTTCAACTAGCCCCAGTCGTGATGACGCAGCTAGCTCAAAGCCAAAAGGATGGCTAGCAGCCGATGGTGCTGGTGGTGAACAGTGAATCCGTTGTTCTAAGGATCAACACACCATTGGAACCTGGAATGTAAGACCTATGAGGCAGGGCAAACTGGATGTGGTTATGGATGAGATGTCAAGATTAAAGATAGACATTTTTGGCATCAGTGAACTGAAATGGACTGGAATGGGCCACTTCACATCAGATCACCACCAGATCTACTACTGTGGACAAGAGGACCACAGAAGAAATGGAGTAGCCTTCATAATTAATAGTAAAGTGGTTAAAGCAGTGCTTGGATACAATCCAAAAAAATGATAGAATGATCTCAATTATTATATCTCAATTACCTGTAAAGGTAATGCATGCTATATGCCAGCAAATTTGGAAAACACAAGAATGGCCAGCAGATTGGAAAAAGTCAACTTATATCCCCATACCAAAAAAGGGAAACACTAAAGAATGTTCAAACTATCAAACAGTGGCACACATTTCACATGCCAGTAAGGTAATGTTCAAGATCCTGCAAGGTAGACTTCAGCAATTCATGGAGCGAGAATTGCCAGATGTGCAAGCTGGGTTTAGAACAGGCAGAGGAACTCGGGACCAAATTGCCAATATCCTCTGGATAATGGAAAAAGCCAGGGAGTTTCAGAAAAACATCTATTTCTGTTTTATTGACTCTTCTAAAGCCTTTGACTGTGTGGACCATAACAAATTATGGCAAGTTCTTAGTGGTATGGAGATACCAAGTCATCTTGTCTGCCTCCTGAGGAATCTGTATAACGACCAAGTACCAATGGTAAGAACAGACCACAGAACAACGGACTGGTTTACGATTGGGAAAGGAGTATGGCAGGGTTGTATAATCTCACCCTACCTATTCAACTTGTACACAGAACACATCATGCAATCTGCTGGGCTTGAGGAATCCAAGGCTGGAGTTAAAATCGCTGGAAGAAACATTAACAATCTCAGATATGCAGATGATACCACTTTGATGGCTGAAAGCAAAGAGGAACTGAGGAGCCTTATGATGGTGAAAGAAGAAAGTGCAAAAACTGGCCTGCAGCTAAACCTCAAAAAAACTAAGATTATGGCAACCAGCTTGACTGATAACTGGCAAACAGAGGGTGAAAATGTAGAGGCAGTGAAAGACTTTGTATTTCTAGGTGCAAAGATTACTGCAGATGCTGACTGCAGCAGGAAATCAGAAGACGTTTAATCCTTGGGAGAAGAGCAATGACAAATCTTGATAAAATAGGAGCAGAGACATCACACTGACAACAAAGGTCCGCATAGTTAAAACAATGGTATTCCCAGTAGTAACATATGGCTGCGAGAGCTGGACCATAAGGAAGGCTGAGAGAAGGAAGATCGATGCTTTTGAACTGTGGTGTTGGAGGAAAATTCTCAGAGTGCCTTGGACTGCAAGAAGATCAAACCAGTCCATACTCCAGGAAATCAAGCCAGACTGCTCACTTGAGGCAATGATATTAAAGGCAAAACTGAAATACTCTGGCCACATAATGAGAAGACAGGACACCCCGGAGAAGATGCTGATGCTAGGAAGAGTGGAAGGCAAAAGGAAGAGGGGCCGACCAAGGGCAAGATGGATAGATGATATTCTAGATGTGACGGACTCGTCCCTGAAGGAGCTGGGGGTGTTGACAACCGACAGGAAGCTCTGGCTTGGGCTGGTCCATGAAGTCACAAAGAGTCAGAAGCGACTGAATAAACAACAAAAAAGATAATAACATACATTTCCAAGATCGTTGTCATTTACAAGTAACAATATGTAAATATGTGCAAGAATTAAAAAAAATTGAATAACACCAGTAACTACTTACCATTTTAATGGGATGTATGAGGTTGATGGGATGAACTTTTGAATATTTGGTGGAATATTAAAGACACTCGCATTTCATCATCAAGCATTTTTAAGCTTCCACATTTCAGTGTCTTTAAGTTTGTCATCGTTGAAAAGGATACTTCACGAATTTATGTAGTAGAAAACTGCAGAAGAATTTTTAATGTGTTTTCACCTATGTTTGGATGCATTTTTGAAATGCAAATCCAAAAGCTAAGTCACCCTCTTCATACATCATTAACAGACTTTGAACATTTTTTATTTCAGCTAATTCTTCTTCTTCAATAAGTGAAAAGTTCCTTGCTGCAGTTGAAAGAAATGGATTTGTGATCCAATCATAGTCTTGGACTTCAACATTTGGGAAGTAATGATGAAGTTTCTCTCTGAGCAATATTAAATGGTCAACAATTAACAAGCTGATATCACGTTTTAGCTTGCACTCAGCAGTTTTGGAAAACATTTCAAAATTTCCTTCTATTACTTTCCTTTTCCAAATTGCTATTTTGTCTCTCATAGCACAAATTTTCTCCTTTTCCTTGCATACTGGTGTTTATTTTATTCAAATGTTCAAATATGTCAGCAAGATATGCCAATTTTGTGCACCAAAGTTTCTTTTGAATTAGATCACAGAATTCATTTTGCTGATTTTCCTCAAAAAGTTTAAGCATCATTTCCCTCAATTTGTGTACACAACAAAGCGATTTTAACTCCAGCCTTGGATTCCTCAAGCCCAGCAGGTCGCATGATGTGTTCTGCGTACAAGTTGAATAGGTAGGGTGAGAGTATACAGCCCTGCCGTACTCCTTTCCCAATCTTAAACCAGTCCATTGTTCCGTGGTCTGTTCTTACTGTTGTTACTTGGTCGTTATACAGATTCTTCAGGAGGCAGACAAGATGACTTGGTATCCCCATACCACTAAGAACTTGCCACAATGTGTTAACAGTAACTAAAAATGAAAATAACAGCACCAGCACTTCCATAATGATAAAGTGAGAGAATAATCCCGCGTTGCACAATCTCACGTTGCTCTGTATTTTGGAGCCTTTTATCTCCTGCCTTTTCATGCCATTGGCGGTTAGAAGCCAATCGGGCCTCCTGTTGTTCAGCCCTCCTTCCTGCTCGATCTCTTGCACTGATTGGTGGCAGTGATGGCAACTCATGCCCCTGACCAATCAACTGCTTTCTTCTTCCCGCACTAGGCTCTTCTCAATTTTTGCGCCTTCCCCATCGTTTCCTGCCAATTGATCTAATGGTCCTATGGATCTTCTTCGTCTTCCTCTGACTCAGCCTCCATCCTAACAAACCGCAGGTGCAGCTGCATCACTGGAAGTCACGCGGAATCATGTGCAATACCGGTATGATCCCTTGGCCGCACGACACACCTACACACTGCAGCCGACACACTAATGTGTTGCAACACACCGTTTGGAAAGCCATGATTCAAATTAACAGAATATCTATTTATAAGGGGAAAAAATCTTTGAACAATTGTTCCATCCATTTTATAAAAAGTGAATCATTAATGAAGATATATTTAAATACCATCTGGAAAAAATGAGATGACAATTTATTGTAGCGAGTTATAATGTTACAACATGAGTATCTCGACATATGCATCACCACATCACTTTTAGATGTCTTTACCTTCTTTCCATATAAATGCAAACATTTTCTGATCTATGAGAATTATATTTCTACTAGGTTGCTTTCAAGTTGTGCATAGAAGGTTTAGTCCAAAAGGAAGGGACTCCAATTGTAATTTCTGCAATTGCAGTCAATGTTATGTTTAAAAGATGTTAAAGAGCCAGTTCTGGCTGCAGGGAATTGCTGTAGGCTGTTGGCTGCTGTATGGAACTGTCCCACTGGTCAGGTAATATTAACACAGCTCCTGCCAACCATCTTGCTGGGGAAATATGAAGTGTGCCAGTGTGAAGAAATCAGTGTAATAAAATCATTCTATGGTACATCGTAACCAACATACCTTCTATCACCTTTTTTCAAATTATTTTGTAGACATCATTAATATGAAATTACCTTAAAGCTAAGAGTAAATCTAAGTCCTTTCTTCCTTGGAGAACTGGGGTTTAGGCCTTTGCCTGTAGCTGTACAAGATTGCACAGAAGCTCAACATGTATCTGCCAGATGTGGGTGCCACAGAATCTGGCAAGAAGCTGTTTTGCTCTATAGTTGTTGGAACATTTACACTTCTAGTTCAAACAATATTTTGGCTACATATTGTGCATGTTTACTATATACTCAGAGGATACAGGACAATCTTATCTGGATCTGTGGACTGATAATTTAAAAACATAATGAGGAGAAATAGCAACTTATTAGAAGCCTTTTAACCACATGGCATTCATTTTTTAGTTTACCCTCCTCTGAACCTTAGAGGGGAGAAATTTATTATTATTTGTTAGTTCATCCCAACAGAGAAACAACTGGAGAAGCAATTTTAATAAAGAAAATTTGGGGTGGGGATACTAAATTCCCCCCTTCTCCAGGGCAATGATCCTAATCTCCCTCACAGGAATGTTGCAATGATTACCAAGATGATGTACATGAGGTGACTTGAATATTCAGCAATTACTGTGAGCAGTGGTAGTGCTATACAATGAAATAAATAGGGAATATATTTCATTGTACAAAATGAATATGTATGGCAGAAGGAATATGTTAAAATTCCATCACTAACATTCCACTGTGCCATAAGTTGGTGTTGTATTTTGACCCCTAAATTTTTTTTTTTTTGGTAAGTTAATTACTTATTTTCCAACAACCTAAGAGATGGCTTTATACATGGACTTCACCAGATGGACAACACCGAAATCAGATTGACTACATCCTTTGCAGCCAAAGGTGGTGGACATCTGTACAGTCGGTAAAAACAAGACCTGAAGCTGACTGTAGTTCAGATCACAAACTTCTTCTTGCACAATTTAGGATCAGACTCAAGAGATTAGGGAAGACCCACAGATCAGCTAGATATGAGCTCACTAATATTCCTAAGGAATATGCAGTGGAGGTGAAGAATAGATTTCAAGGACTAGATTTAGTAGATAGGGTCCCGGAAGAACTATGGACAGAGGTTCGCAACATTGTTCAGGAGGCGGCAACAAAATACAACCCAAAGAAAGAGAAAACCAAGAAGGCAAAATGGCTGTCTGCTGAGACACTAGAAGTAGCCCAAGAAAGAAGGAAAGCAAAAGGCAACAGTGATAGGGCGAGATATGCCCAATTAAATGCAAAATTCCAGAGGTTAGCCAGAAGAGATAAGGAATTATTTTTAAACCAGCAATGCTCGGAAGTGGAAGAAGACGATAGAATAGGAAGGACAAGAGACCTCTTCCAGAAAATTAGAAACTTCAGAGGTAAATCCCAGGCAAAAATGGGTATGATCAAAAACAAAGATGGCAAAGACCTAACAGAAGAAGAAGAGATCAAGAAAAGGTGGCAAGAATATACAGAAGACCTGTATAGGCAGGATAACAATATCGGGGATAGCTTTGATGGTGTGGTCAGTGAGCTAGAGCCAGACATCCTGAAGAGTGAGGTTGAGTGGGCCTTAAGAAGCATTGCTAATAACAAGGCAGCAGGAGATGACGGCATCCCAGCTGAACTGTTCAAAATCTTGCAAGATGATGCTGTCAAGGTAATGCATGCTATATGCCAGCAAATTTGGAAAACACAAGAATGGCCAGCAGACTGGAAAAAATCGACTTATATCCCCATACCAAAAAAAGGAAACACTAAAGAATGTTCAAACTATTGAACAGTGGCACTCATTTTACATGCCAGTAAGGTAATGCTCAAGATCCTGCAAGGTAGACTTCAGCAACTGATGGAGCGAGAATTGCCAGATGTACAAGCTGGGTTTAGAACAGGCAGAGGAACTAGGGACCAAATTGCCAATATCCACTGCATAATGGAAAAAGCCAGGGAGTTTCAGAAAAACATCTATTTCTGTTTTATTGACTCTTCTAAAGCCTTTGACTATGTGGACCATAACAAATTGTGGCAACTTCTTAGTGGTATGGGGATACCAAGTCATCTTGTATGTCTCCTGAAGAATCTGTATAACGACCAAGTAGCAACAGTAAGAACAGACCACGGAACAACAGACTGGTTTAAGATTGGGAAAGGAATACGGCAGGGTTGTATAATCTCACCCTACCTATTCAACTTGTACACAGAACACATCATGCAATCTGCTGGGCTTGAGGAATCCAAGGCTGGAGTTAAAATCACTGGAGGAAACATTAACAATCTCAGATATGAAGATGATACCACTTTGATGGCTGAAAGCGAAGAGGAACTGAGGAGCCTTATGATGGTGAAAGAAGAAAGTGCAAAAACTGGCCTGCAGCTAAACCTAAAAAAAACTAAGATTATGGCAACCAGCTTGACTGATAACTGGCAAACAGAGGGTGAAAACTTAGAGGCAGTGAAAGACTTTGTATTTCTAGGTGTGAAGATTACTGCAGATGCTGACTGCAGTCAGGAAATTAGAAGACACTTAATCTTTGGGAGAAGACCAATGACAAATCTCGATAAAATAGTTAAGAGCAGAGACATCACACTGACAACAAAGGTCTGCATAGTTAAAGCAATGGTGTTCCCCGTAGTAACATATGGCTGTGAGAGCTGGACCATAAGGAAGGCTGAGAGAAGGAAGATCGATGCTTTTGAACTGTGGTGTTGGAGGAAAATTCTGAGAGTGCCTTGGACTGCAAGAAGATCCAACCAGTCCATCCTCCAGGAAATCAAGCCAGACTGCTCACTTGAGAGAATGATATTATAGGCCAAACTGAAATACTTTGGCCACATAATGAGAAGACAGGACACCCTGGAGAAGATGCTGATGCTAGGGAGAGTGGAAGGCAAAAGGAAGAGGGGATGACCAAGGGCAAGATGGATGGATGATATTCTAGAGGTGACGGACCCGTCCCTGGGGGAGCTGGGGGTGTTGACAACCAACAGGAAGCTCTGGCGTGGGCTGATCCATGAAGTCACGAAGAGTCGGAAGCAACTAAACGAATAAACAACAAAATTACTTATCTGATGTTCTTTCATGAAAAGTAGCAATTGGTCAGTTCAACCATATGTAAACTGCTTCAACTCCTTGATAAGAAGCTGTGTGTGCATGTGTGTACGGAGTACTGTACCTCACTTTTTCTCTCTTTCGCACAGTCTGAAGCATTGAAATAATGCTAAATGGATATTAAATAATAATGTAATCTTACAGATGCCATTAAAAAAGTTTTCAACATTTTAATGGCAAAAATCTCACCAGATCAGATGCATTATTTCCAGAGGTCTCACAAAATCTCACTGAGAACCAAGAAACTTATATATTCTGTGATTTGGAGATACTTTGGCTATTTAAATTTAAATGTGCTTAAATGTGCTTCAAGTGCCATGTTGCCGATCCCTGATACATGTACACCAGCATTATTTATGTGTTTCTTCCTTATCAGCAAATTACATTCTTTTCTGGTCATTGATATAACTGAACTATTTATTCAATGCAATAATGTCTGCAATAATGTATATGACATAGAATTCCTCATGTTGACCATATTTCTTTATTTCTTAATTAAATGAGTATCAGGAGCATTAAGGAAACAAATCAAATAAACACATTATATAAACAGTCCATACATGTTAAGTAATTAAATGAGGTTATACATGTATGAACTGGTATGACCTGATTACACTTGCCACTGATGAGAGGATTGCCTAAAGAAGTAGACTTTGTATGGATAAGTACAATGAAATATGGGACTCATTTATACAAAATATAGTAGTTTAGGGAAAAGCATATTGGTTATATGATTGTATTAGAAATACACACACAAACACACTTGCATCGTATTTGCATTAGATAAATATATATTGAATCATATTTGTTTTCTGTTGTAATGACATATGTTATATTTTTATTTTATTTCTTTGTTACATTTTTTTCATATTTTTAAGAACCTGTTATGTATTTTTTATAACATACAGTATATCTTTGTGGGTTTTTTGTTTTCCTTTTTCTGTCATTATTTTAAAAAGCAATAAAAATAAGTAAATAAATGTATGAACTGGTATTATGCCATCAAAGATGAATATTCATACACATATACATATAGAGGTTTGTGTGCCTAAATAAAAGTTTCTTCATTTCATTAAATATAAGAGTATACCATGAAGAATTCCCTCGTGTAGATATTTGCCCTAAGTATACAAATTATTATGTGGAAGCTGATGTTGTTAAAATGATAGAAGTTTGGACAGGCACTATTTAGGGTAATCTTGGTCATAATATCTGAATGAAGTCGTAGAAGCTGATTATTTTTTCTGATAATGTTTCTTTTATTAGAATGGTTAAGATTTAGATAATCGTATGGAAGAATAGGGACAATATTTCCTGTTGTTTGCTGGGAAAAGAAGGACATGTTATGGACAAGCATAGTGCTCTGAGTATATTTGTAGAATGTTTCATTTCATTTTATTTGAGACTTTCTATTTTCCCATTTTTTAAATTTTTCTATTTTTATACAGCAGTAATACATCCTTTGACTTGAGGTAAATTAACATTTGCATCACTCTAGGCTGGAATTTACATTTTTAATATCATTCTTCTCTTGAATTATTTCTATATTTAGAGTGAAAAGTTAATGATCTGGCATATGATTTGTGGATTTCTAGTTCTCTTAATACTGCATAATAACCCTGTTTTTTATTATTTTTAATTTAAAAAAAACATTTATTAGTGGAATGCAAACAACAATTCCAACAGGAAAATATGTGGTAGAAGTTATACAGTGGGGAAAAAATCTACATACATAGGTGATGATCGAAATAAAATAAATATAACAAAAAAGAAAGAAGGGGAGGGGATTGAAGAAAGAAAAGAAAATCCATATAATATCCATTTAATGTCAATATAGAATTAATCCATTCTTTAAGCTTATCATTAAGTCTAGGCCATAGGAAAACATATTGCTTCATTTTAGAACATAAAGAATTTTCAAAAATAAATAACAGCCTCCTATCCTGTATCCATTCCTTGCTAATAAGAGGATAAGTTTCTTTCCATTCATTATCCTCTTTGCTGAGCCTCAGGCTTGTTAGAGTCAAAGCTCTGCATGAAATGATAAATTCCATGTTTTAGGAATATAGCTTAACATCCCATTACATCTTACATTTCTTTCCCAAGTTCTATTAACATATGTTACGATTTGTAACCATAACAGAGCTATGGTGGACCAGATCAAATCATATCAATTAAAGAACCCTAAAACTTATTCTATCCATGTATTTTTTTCATGGAGAAAATCTATCTACAATATATGGTTGCTAAGAGGTGAAAACGACTTGTTGGCACATAATCAATCAATCATTCAATCAAACTTATTACCAGGCTGCACAAAAAATCTGATATCCAACACTTTTAAAACATTATTTGAGGGGTCCAATGGACATGAAATAATACATGCTTATGAATTTATTTCATTCTTAAGTCCTAAGTATGTTTTACATTTCATAAAACTTGGACCCATTGATTTTCCAAGACTGGTATTCCAACTGTATATTCCACAATTCAGAACAATAAATAAGGCTAATAATTCTGATGATTAATTTCTGATAAAACTGAATTGTTGGTTTAATCTCTGAGGCTGCTAAAGCATCTGGGCTGTGGTATTAAATCAGTATCTATTCAGTTATATAGACAGATTGTGGAGTTTTTGGTGCTCTCTGAGCTTGGTTGTTTGCTTGCAGATGTTTCAGTATCTGACTAGGTAATATCATCAGTGCAATATAGATTGATTGATAGATTTTTCAGTTACCACACACACAAGCACACACATTGCCAAAAGAATGCAATTTCTCAAAATCTTAAAACAACCATTATCAATCAACCAATTTAAGATATTTCTCCTTTGTTTGGTTCAGTTTTTCCAATCTTCCCTGCTATCTTCAAGTTTGGGTTATTCCCCAATGTTAGTTTCTTGTGTAATTCTGGATAAAAAGTTACTTACCTGTTAAGAACCAAATATATTCCAGCTTTCAAGGCTAGAAATGAAGATTCCTTTTTAATATACCTGGAATTTAAAACTGGTCAAGATTTCACAAGTTGCTACTTGATGTCCAAAGAAGCCCAAGGAAGGCAATAGTCAAAAGACTTCTTGTTCAGAAAAATGTTAAAATGAAAGCCCAATGGTGCAGTTGAATATCTGGCAGGTTAAAGTTGCCTTCATTGTAAGCAAACTTAATTTGCTCAAAGATATTCAAGCAGTTTTGGCCTGAGATAATCATTTTTGCATTAACTTATTTGATAGGAATTAACACTAGAATGTCTCTTAAAATATACATTAATGACAGTGTAATACTCATTTAGCTACATTAAAGCTAAATGACTCAATAGAAGTTTTTCCAATCAAGTAATATCTGTTGAACTTGCATGTATACATTTAGATACATTTGATTCATCTTATTGTGATATATTTTGAGAAAAATGTTTTTCTGGAGACTGTACAAACTGTAAATCTGAATTTCTTACAGTAGTCCATAGATACTGTAGATATCAAAGGCCACAAATTAGACTTTTTCAAAGTGATAATGGAACCACTGTATAGCTGTATTAATGTATAACTTCAATAAGCTTTGGTAATGACACTGTATAATTATCCAAGTTGGCTATGTTATCATTGGCACATAGAAACAATTTATATTCACTATCGAGCGCCATTATACCATTAATATCTTGAAACTATCTAATGAATGAAAGGTCCAAGAACCAAATTAAAGATTAATGGAGACAAGGGGCATTGTTGATAGGTTCCATGAGATAACTTGATGTTTCAAGAAACAAATCCATTTGTAATTATTGTAGCCACAGGGTGAAGGGACCAAACTGTAACCCAGTTAAGGAAAGATGATGGAAACCCATATCTTCTTAGAACATATTACATTACAATACAATACAATCCATATCAAAAGCCTTTTTAGATTCCAATGAGCTTAAAGCAGCTGATTGTAATGACAGATAGATAATCTACCATGATGCCCAATACACAAATTGCCAAATTAAAATTATTAACTGCTTGTCTATTTTTTTTTATAAAACGAGACTGCAATGTGTGATTTATCAATGGTCTTTCTTTCAGTAGCCTCCTGGTTAGTGTTGCAGTTAATATTTTAATATTATTGTAATATAGGGGTCAAAAATGAAATATTTCATTTTTATGGGACCATAAAAGTTTATCAGAGCAATAGTGACATTAGCTATCTTTATTATTAAGAAAATAAAGTGTCCTTCACTGTCACAATGCTCATATTCCATTTCAATTTTAGTAATAGCTACACCAATTGCTTTATATGCGTATCCGCTAATATAGCTTTGCCGAATCCAGTTCCTGGGCCTCAATAAAACATGTTCATTAGGTAGAGTATATGTTTCTTGCAACATAATATCTGGTTGTAGTTTTCCTATCTTATTGCAAATTTGTTCACCCCCACTTTTTTTAAATCTGAATGTATTTACATTCCAATTTATTATTTTAAATGTGATAAAGAAATGCTCAAGATCAATTTCACTGTATTACAGGTATCTCACATTGGCATCATAATCTGGTGTTATCATTTTCCTGGAGATTATTCCATAAAATGTTTGCCAGAAGCCAAACAAATAGGTTTCTAATGTGATTTCAGCAATGGCAATGGGATGTATTTAAAAGCTTCAAAGCTTTGTCCTTCAACATTTTTTTCTGTCAGTCACTGCTCTGGCTGCTACCTCTTTGCAGACCACTCATATGTCTGCCATCTCCACAATGTATGACATATAACAGTACATAAATGGATAAAAATGACTGGGATCAATATTTATTCTTAGTGGAATAAAAGACATTGCTATCTTTTATTGCTAGAGAATACACATGAAATGGATTAAGCTTTCCTTTATGTAAAGTGAAAATACTTATTAAGGTATAAAATGCAGACTAATTGTGCAGTTTTCATTGGGGAAGGACTAGGCATCCTATTATGAGCTTGCTGATAATCCTAGGCAGAGGTGTCATGGGATTCAATTGCCTGGTCCCGCCCACCATTTTGATGTCACTGAGACCCCCTCCCCACTTCCTGAAGGCGTTCCTAATCCTATCTTTCTTCCATACCGATGTATTCTCCCATACCTATGTATGCCACCTGCTGAAGATTTAGGGATGATGAAGATTTAGGGAAAAAAAATAATTTATCCTAACCCCCAAGAGATCCTCGTGTCTGGGTTGTGTCTAGTCTAGTCTAGACCTTTTGGTCTCTTTCATAATCAATCTAGATTCTTTGAGGGCTCACATAATGCCATGGCCTTCTCTGCTTTCAAGGGCATCAATATGTCATCTTTCTTTGCTTTTCAAACACTGAAGTGAGGGAGCAGGAATTGTGCTGAAAATGACTTCCCATATTTTTCTGAAAGAATAAATTCTCTCTAGATCCTTTCCTAGACATCCTAACCATCTCTCTCCCTTTCAAAAGATACAGTGAAAACAGAATTATATGACAGTTCCCTAAGTGCTCAAATGTTGCACATCAATTGGATAATAGAGGTGAGCAAGTGAGGAGTCTGAAACAGCAGAACCTTACCTAAGGCACTTGTCTCATAAGTCAGGGAAAGACCATCCCCCTTTCCCCCCAAATCTTACCTATTTTGTATAAACAGAGCAGGCCTCAGACAAATGTCAAAGGAGTTTGCCAACATAAATCCCATTCTGCAGCATAATAGGAGCTGTACTGGCAAAACCAGTTGAGGTTTGGGCTGCTTCCATTATACCTCTACATCATGTTCTTCTTCCACATAGTAAATAATTGAAAGGGGGTTTGAGCAAGGCGAAGCTTCTGCTGAACCTGAATATTGGAAACATTCCCCAGGTTTCAGTGAGCCAAAAGTAAATGTAACCAGTGAAATCAAATTTATGGACACTTTGTACTTCAGACACATCCAGTCTTCTGCACCAAAGGGGGTGTTGGGGGTGGGGGGAGAGAGGTTGATGATAATTTCCTTAAAAAGAAGAGTCACATTTGAAAAGCTTTCACTAAACAATTTCATCTGATTGAGTACACATGAAAAGATATGAGCTTTCAGTTCACTGGCCTTCCACAAGGGAATATCATTTGCTTCTGTATTAAAGCAGCACGTATGATTTTAGAAGAAGAGGGGGCTCTTGAAAATACAGTGAACATGCCTAACATTATCATTTATTCATTTCTGTAAATGTATGTTAATACATTTCAAAACACCTCTTACTTTTTCCTTCCTAAATAAACAATTATCTAACAGCTAAGGCCCTAAAAAGCATCCTTATCTGCACAAAAAATAAAAGGTTTGACTTTCCTGGGAGGATGCCCATCATAAGGGAAAGATGTCCTTGAGGGACAATCCCTCCCCTACCTGGTATGTAAAAATAGCATGGGGAAAAGCATATTATTTATTTGGCAAGATTTAAATTATTCTTATCTGTATGTAAATGACAGAAGAAATTTGCAATTCTCATGGGACCATATTCCTCACAAAACCTCCTAATTTCTATCCATTTCAAGGTGAGTGGATGGTGTAGATTACTTTATAGATGGCGTAGTTGTGATTTTTCTTTTTTCCTACCAAAAAAAATAACCCCACAACCTTCAATGAAATACATCATGCTAGGTATGGTCAGTAGCCAGGGAGATTTTCTGTATCTTCTCATTCCACTGACTTCCTTCCAGTTGCATTTTCTTCCTGTGCCAGATCACCTTGGAAACCATGTTAGGTAGCATGGTTTCCATGGTGACCTGGCATGAGAAGAAGAATATGGCCAAAGAAGTCAAAAGGCTGAGGGGACATGAAAAAGCTGATTGCAACAAGTAAAGTGTATTTACAAGACAGAGAGAGAGAGAATATTCTCTGCCACTGTATCCATAATGTAAGATGTGCCATCCCCAAGGTGCACCAGAAGCGTCAACATATTCTTCAAATCTATCCCAATATTCAGTCACATACACACACCCAAGACACCAATGAATTAATTGTAAAAGAACAAAGTTTAACACAGAACTAATTTGAAGTACATAAAATTCTACTGAGGCTGTGCAGGATAATGTCTAATATGAAGATCAGTTCTTAGAGATCAAGCTAAGAAATCTTAAGTGTTCCATGCTTCTTTAAATGGGAAGAGGTGATTATTTGATTCAATTAGGAATTACAAACTGTTCACACTATGGGATGGAAATTGAACCCAGCCAGAAGCCATTCTTTACTCCATTCAGATGGTGGCTGTCAGACCCTTTTTCACAGGAGGAGACAAAAGACAGAAATATGGGTATTTCTGGCTGGAAAGAGCAGAACCAAGTAAGTTGAATGAAATGCCCTTTCTTTGTATCTATTGTTGGCTCCCTGTGATAAAAAAAAAATCTGTTTCAATAAACTAGTCCTTCAATTTCAACAGCTTTATGACTACTGGTTCTCTGAAGAACTGTCACAAAACCTTTTAGCATTATAACTAAGTAAAATGGTAAAAGAATTTCAAAATAGAAATGAAAGGAGCTGAACTGCTTGTTTCCAGTAATCTCCAGGACAAATGCAGGGTTAAATATTTAATAGGAAATTAGTATATGCCACTCAGTGATCACAAATTTAAGGCTGTCAGAGTTTTTCTCCTAAAAAATAAACATCTTTGCCTTGAGCAAAACTGACTTGGCCAACCTGTCAATCAATTTACATAACTGCTGTGTAAACCATCTAAGAGGTTCCCTAAATTCATCAGCAAGAGTGCTGGCATTAGTGGAAGGATACTTATGGATGGGTTTCATTTATAAAAGAAATATTGATTTCTGCCTTGCTTTTTATCAAATGCCCTCAGGCTAATCTGTCAATAAACCTATTGGACTTCACTGGATTTACTCCTGAATAAGCTGCATACCACTGAACTGCTGATCTAGAATTCACCAACTTCCACATTTTTTGTCTCAACTATCATAACTTCCAGTAATAAAAATAATCACTCTCTTTTTTATAAGCATCTCTATAAAGATAACAGTTATAAAACCATAATAAAAATATTTTCTATAATTTTATGATATAAAAGTATTTCATATTATTGTGTGTGCAGGGGATTAGGACATAAGTTTGAATCACACATAACCAAAAGACTTGTTCACACAATGGGCTAAACCTTAACGTAGTTTGATTTGTGCTTTGCATATTGTGTGAATCTAACCAATTGTGGTTGGCAAATCATTTTGTGTTTGAAACATGGCTGGCCATTCAGCAAACTATGGATGAATATAACTATTCAAGAAGTGAATTATTGTATATCTATATTTTTGGAGTGGGGGTGCTATTCTAGTCCTAAAAATACACTATATAAACAGTAGTTTGCCATTTGCTCAGAATCTGTCCTTCTAGGAAAGGCTAAGTAGCCTAATGCCCTCCAGAAGTTTGCAACAGAAATAACCCCCTACCTGCATTGATGCCTGGAGGACATTATGTTCACTTTCTAATCATAGTAGAGAGCCAACTGGACTAAATTCAAGACAGCTGTAGTGATTTATGCAAGGTTCAACTTTTAAGAGCCACTATGGTATAATGGTTAGAGGGTTTAATCACAAATGGATAGATTTAAGTTTCAGCTCCTGCTCAGCCATTAAATCCATCAGTTGATTGCTTGTTAATTATAATATCTCAGACAATCCTAATTGAAATAATTCTTTTTGTGAGACTAAAATGGACAGAATGGCAAACAATGTCTTGAGGACCAGCTAAAAATGCAGGATATAAATATAACTAATATATGTGTATCTCAGAAGTAGAAAAGGAGGGAAAAATAAGGATTGTCTTGATATCTAGGTATCTTAAGAATATTCATAAAGCTTACTTAGTGACTAGGAAAAGCTACCATTCAATTAGCCTATCTAAGAGGGACCTTGTGAGGATAAAGGGTATGAAGTTTATGCTGTCCTGGATATGGAAGTAGATAAGATAGACATCATTATTTTGTAAATAAATCTAATCTGATCACTGACACTTCAGAATTAGATCTATTCATCCATTGTAATCACATGAATTAGACTTGTTTATCCACTTGTATTAGAAATATCTAAAAGAACAAGAACCATCATCTACGATATTTTCACCCGGGTGACATAAGAACCAGATATGGAACCACAGAAGCACTTTTAGAATCCTGTATTAGCACAAGATGAGTGAAGGCAAAACCAGGAAACAATGTTTCTCTCTTATGGCTCCAATATTATGGAATGGATTTCCTCTAGATATCAGGCTTGTTCCCTAACACAATGGCCTTTCATAAAGCATTAAAAACTGAATCATTCCTGAGGTTCTGCGACAGCTGAATGTTGTTGGATGATTGAGGTTTAATACTGAGATTTTACGATGTTGTTTTTGTGAGATGGCTATAGCAATGTGAATTATAATGTTTTTGAGTTTTAGGATATTATTGGTTGGTATTGGTTCCATATTACCATTACATATTACCATGAATGTTTTATTGTTGCTGTGTTAGTCTATCGCTTTAGATCTCTCAATGGATGTTTTCTGATTATACTTGTTAGTGGACTTTTAAATTTTTGCTGTATTTCATACAGAGTTGGGGGCATAATAAATAAGTAGCTTGCTTCATATAGGCATACTAAGTCTTATCTTTATGTCTTTAAAAATAATATTTAGTTGCTCTCTTAGTATGTGAAATCAGATGGTTTATCCAGGCATTTGAAAATTTAATGTTATGTTCTGATTATATATTTTTGTTTATATATTTTTACGTGAAATATAGATGCTCAGGTATAATATCCGATGTGTACATTTATTGCAGGATCCCAGGTTGCTGTTTTTCTCTCCTATTGTATGTATATAATTGATTTCTAGGTAGATAAACCATCACAATCTGCATTTTAAAGTGCTTTGGGGAATGAATGTTTTCTAAAATTTTAACTGACTGAAAGAGAGCAGTGATGTGTATGATGAATAATGGTCCTGCATATATTTTGACAAAGTTATTGGAAAAAAATACAGATGACACTCTGACTGATCGAGTTAAATATCTGATCTGTACAAAAACACTCAAAATACTAGGAAGCAATACTGAAGCTAAAAAGAAATCTGCATGTCAGCAGGACAAAAACATTCAGGCAGTAGCCAGCAATAATATTAGGATAATGTGCCCATAAACACTTTGTGAGTTGTCCAGTAAATATTCATGGAGAAAAAAATAGAAATTTGAAATAAAAGATTTGAGCAAGAGTCAAGCAAATAAAAATGGAACCGCAAACTGCACTGAGCTTTGCAGTACAACAAAAACATCAGAAAGGTTTACAAAAAAGTCCTTTTTAAATAATTGTAATGGCCCATCTACTTCATAATGTACTGGGATGTGGTCGCCAAAATGGAAATGAGTGCTCTAAAAATAGATTACTGCACACCGAATTTGAGAACAGTTGCAAATTGTTGATATTGCTGGCATTAGTAAAATATGACATGAGGAAGAAATGGCACACATTCCCTTAATAGGCCCAGGGAAAATAGCTTAGCATGTAAGTGATAAGGTATTTCAAGGCCAAGACATTTCATGGACAATTTCTTGACAAGGAAACGGTATTGACATGGCTGAAACATTTAGACAAGTTTGGGTGCCAGTAATGAGACTTCCCCAAGACAGAAAACATTGCTCTAATTAGTCTGGAAGAACACTGAAGTTTCATGAGGAGCTGTGGCAATAATATCTCCAAATGAAATCACAAGGAAATCTGGTCACCGATTGTGCCAGTATTGAAAGAGTCCTTTTATTTTACAAAAATACCTACAATTGGAACATGGTATCAATCAATCATTCAATTTTTATTCAGTCATAGACCAGCAAATAAAACAAAAAAGTCACAATTAATTAGGATTTTAAAAAAGAAACACATAAAATTCTAAAATATCTAAGAAAAATTAGAGGAGATACGATGGCGTACTGTACAAACTATAGAACAGTACTTAGCTCTGGTCAACAAAATGGAATCAGATTGATTTGATAGTAACAACTTAAGATAAAATGAGTCAGAATGTCCAGATGTTTAATGAAGAATGGAGATAATAATTCCTGGCAAGCACCTGCATAGAGGGAACAATCCAAAATAACATGTTCCATCATTCCAATTATCCCTCCACCACATGTATGCAGTCTCTGTTCAAAAAGGATATTTCAGTATCTCCCTTCAATAACAGCTGTTTGGAGGGCATTAAATCTAGCCAAGGATAAAGCCCTTCCAAATTTCAGAATCGTTATGCAGCTAAGGTATCTGGTTGATCAGACAGAACACACAGAATGACTCAAAAAGATGTTTCTAGGTAGGACTGATAAATCTAATTGCAGGTCTAAATCAATGTTTGAGATCAGCTGGTGAACTTTCATAGCCCATCAGGGTGATGGTTGCTCATGTAAAGCCATAAGATTGCAATTTAGCATATATTGCCTGGCACCAGAAAGACTGAAAGTTATTGGTCATAATTAAAGGGGCCATGCCAACTGAAAAAAAAGAGAGCTTAAGCCAATAGGAGAAAAAGTAAATCCAAGCAGAAGTTTCTATTTTAAGTAGGCCAGCTTCACGACGAAGCACCACATTCAGAACACTGTGAGGTACTTGAAAAATAGATCTCATAAACTTGGATTGAACTCTTTCAAGAGAAAGAAATGGCCTGTAGAGGCCCAATTGAACCCAAAAGAGGAGCTGGGCTCAGATCTTAGCTGAGAAGACTTTAATCACTGCAGGTATATGCTGAGCTCCTTTGGAGAAGTAGAAAGATTGTAAAGCCGATGCTGTTTTTTGTACATTTAAACTGACATAATTGGTATGGTACTTACGGTTGCCCATAGCATGAAAAACAATCTCCAGATATTTAAAGGTCTTAACTTGCTCTATTGGATGATTATTTATCCGCCAGACATGTACCTTAGGGCACTTAGCAAAAAATAAAACCTTGGTTTTGGAATAATTAATTTCTAGCTATTCTTCTTGGCAGTACTCAGCAAGTATATGAAGTGCCCGTTTCTGGCCAATCTTTGTCTGAGAGAGCACCACAGCATCGTCTGAGTATAAAAGAACAGAAATGTGTCTATTTCCCAATTTGGGTGGATGAAGAGATGGGCTACTCAGTTTGTCTATGAGGGTGTTAATATATATAGATTAAAGAGAAGGGGAGCTAGAATACACCCTTGTCTCACTCCTCTCTTGACCAGAATTTCCTTGATGCAGTGTCCATGCATATTACATTGTACCTTCATCTGAGAATTTTCATAGAGCTTCTATATAAGAACAAGTAATCTATTGATTGAGGAAGAGTTCAACTTCTCCCATAGTTTGGATCTAGAAATGAAATCAAAAGCAGATCTAAGATCAATAAAAGCTGAAGTGTTGAATGAGCTCTGGAGGAGCATTTCTCAACTAGATGTTGAAGAGTTAAAGTGTGGTCAAAAATTGAACGACCTTCTCTGAAGCTTGCCTGCTCATCAGCCAAGTCATTCTCAGTTATAACCCAATCCAGGATCTTCTTGTAAAAGTATCTAGCATATAATTTAGTAACCACACTGAGAAGGCTAATGGGCTGATAATTGGCAGGTAATGTCAGAGTGTGCTGGAAAGTGTTTGGCCCGAGAGATCAGAAAAATCACACACACCAGGCATTTCTATAAAAATAAATGTATTTACAGAAAGCACAAAAACATTTTCAAGCTTGTGCATTCACATCCGCTCAGAGAGGACTGGGAAGAGGCTGTGTGTAGAAAGGAAACAGAAACTAAACTAAAACAAGTCCAGGCAGGTTCCTCCCCCAGGCAATGCAGCTTTTAACACCCAAACTGATGACAATTAAGTTCGACCTCTTCACCCTGCTGATACTTAAAGAAGTACTGTAATGGTTGCCTACCCCAAACACTCAGACTCACAAGAGGTTACTTAAATGAAATCTGATTTATTAGGGAAATTATGGCAGATACAGAGAAAGCTGAGAATGACTAAAAGCACGCCAAATACAAACTAAAAACCCTCAGCTCCAAACGTAATCCCTCCCCCCTACCGGCCATAGCAACCACCCCCCTCCCAGGTGCTAGTAACCGTTTTCCACACATCCTGGGAAAGCAACTTTGAACACATGAGATAACCCAAACACATTCCAACCCAGCAGCCAACAGATAACAACTCCCCGAAGAGGAATCTTCCTCCCTCCTGAGATCAAACATGTATCAGGCAAATGACATGCGAAACGTTACGATGTACCAAGCACATTGAAACGGTGAACATGACATACTGCCCCCCCCCAAAAATAAAGTTATGGACCCGGTTTGGAGGGGTAAGCATTATGGAATTGATGAACAAGAATAGGGGAAGCCACATCATGAGCGGCCACCCATTCCAGGTGGGGGAAATGTTTCCAGCGAACTAGGTACTGCAGTGTGTTGCGAAGCCAGCGAGAGTCAAGAATTTCTTTTACTTCAAAGTGTTGTTGCCCGTCAATCATGATGGGAGGAGGTGGCGGAGGTTGATCATGCCAGCGGTCAGAGCGAGTAAGAGGTTTGAGCAAACTGCAATGAAAGACAGGGTGTAAGCGTTTCAAATTATACAGCAAACCAAGTTTAAAAGTCACTGGGTTTATTTGTGTCACAATAGGAAATGGACCCACAAATTTAGGAGCTAATTTTTTCGATGGTTGAGAGGACTTGATGAATTTGGTAGACAGGTACACCATGTCACCCACTTGAAATGAAGGGTGAGGGGCACGCTTTTTATCAGCGTGCTGTTTGTAAGCAGACTGTGCGTCCGCTAGTGCCTGCTGGATGACCGGCCAAGAGTCCGCCAGCTGTGTTGCCCATTCGGATGGTGAAGCAGGCAGGATCGATGGCTGCGGCAAGTCAGGGATTGGGACAAAATCCCTGCCGTGAACGGTGCGAAAAGGGGTTTGACCGGTGCTTTGATGAACGGCGTTGTTGTAGGCAACCTCAGCAAAGG
Source organism: Candoia aspera (assembly GCF_035149785.1). Taxonomy (NCBI): domain Eukaryota; kingdom Metazoa; phylum Chordata; class Lepidosauria; order Squamata; family Candoiidae; genus Candoia; species Candoia aspera. Next base: position 123,110,496 of record NC_086155.1, on the reverse strand, counting down.
GAAGGAGGTCAACCCAGTTGTCTTGTTGATAATTCACGAAAGCACGCAAATATTGTTCCAGTGTTGAATTTAGCGCCTCTGTGGCCCCGTCAGTCTCAGGATGCCACGCCGTGGACAATGCCTGTTTAGTGCCCAAAAGTTTTAAAAATGCCCGCCAAAACTGAGAGGTGAATTGTGTGCCCCTGTCAGAAATTAAGTGGGAGGGACATCCGTGTAATCTGTACACATGTACAAGGAATAGGCGGGCCAATTGTCATACCGAAGGAATGGAGACGCATGGGATAAAATGAGCTTGCTTGGAGAAATAGTCTTTTACTACCCAAATAACAGTTTTTCGTTGGCTGGGAGGTAACTCTGCTATGAAATCCATGGAAATCTCCCAGGGGCAAGCAGGACTGGCCACTGGTTGCAACAAGCCTTGAGGCTTTCCCACCTTACGTTTAGACATAGCACAAACAGAACAGGACGCCACATAATCCTTTACATCTTTGCGCAATGTAGGCCACCAAAACTGTCTGCGAACCAGGTGCAAAGTTTTTACAAAGCCAAAATGCCCAGCAACCTTAGCATCATGCGAATGGAATAAAACCTCCTTTCGCAAGCTGTCAAGGACATAGAGACGATTGGATTTCCAAGCGAATCCCCGGTCAAAAGTAACACTGTCTCTATTGGCTAGCAACCAAGTGTCAGTTTTTAGCTCCTTTAGAAACTTTTGTTGCAATTGAGATGAAATGGACAAGGTGACTTGCGGAGCAGAATCACTGCTGGCAGGCTGCTGCGCACAGACTTGGCTGTGGGTCACAGCTGGCATTCCCAGTTGTGGCTGTGTCCACAGCATACTGACCACCTCTGGTGCTGAGCTGGAGTCCTGGGGTTGCCTGGACAGCGCATCTGCTAAGAAGTTCTTTTTCCCTGGGATAAACTTCAGTTTGAAGTTAAACCGGTTAAAGAACTGAGCCCAGCGAACTTGTTTAGGGCTCAGCTTGCGAGGGGTACTCAGGGCTTCCAAGTTCTTATGGTCAGTCCACACCTCAAATGGATGATTAGCCCCTTCAAGCAAGTGGCGCCAAGAGTCCAAAGCCGCTTTGACTGCAAAAGCCTCCTTTTCCCACACATGCCAACGTCTCTCTGTCTCAGAGAATTTGCAGGACAGGTAGGCACATGGCTTTAAACAACCCGCCCCATCTGCTTGCAACAACAGGGCTCCAATAGAGTAATCAGAGGCATCCACCTGAACAACAAAAGGCTTGAAGGGGTCAGGGTGTTGTAAAATAGGCTCCTGTGTAAAAGACTTCTTCAGCTTATCGAACGCCACCTGACAAGCCAGAGTCCATCTGCGCAGGGTGCCTGGGTTTTTTACCCGGCGGGTTTCTCCCACACCCTTCGTCCGAAGCAAATCTGTCAGGGGCAGAGTTATTTCTGCGAACCCCTTTATGAACAACCGGTAGCAATTGCTGAACCCCAGGAAACTTTGAAGTTGCCTGCGGGTGCGGGGTCTCTCCCATTCCAGGATGGCCTGGATTTTAGCAGGATCCATCTCTATACCTTTATCTGAGATCCTGTACCCCAGATAATCAATTTGTGTTTGATGGAATGCACATTTGGACAGTTTGGCATACAACTCAGCTTTCCTTAGCTTGCAAAGCACCTGCTTAACCAACTGTACATGTTCTTCCAGAGTTTCAGTATAAATCAATACATCATCCAAGTAGACCAATACCCCTTTAAACAGATGTTCATGTAATACTTCATTGATCAATTGCATAAACACCCCAGGGGCCCCAGCCAAACCAAACGGCAACACCTTATATTGAAAAGCTCCCAACGGGCAATTGAATGCCGTTTTCCATTCATCCCCCTCCCGGATCCACACCCGGTAATAGGCTTCCCTTAAATCCAGTTTCGAGAAGATTTTCCCCTTAGCCAGATGTGATAACATATCTTTTATCAAAGGCAAAGGATATTTATTTGATATTGAGACTGCATTGAGCCCACGGAAATCAGTACAGAGTCTTAATGTCCCATCTTTCTTCGGGCGGAAGAGAACCGGTGCCCCCACTGGCGAACTAGCTGGTTCAATGAACCCTCTTGCCAAGTTTTTGTCCACAAACTCCCGTAACAAAGTTAGTTCCTTCTGAGTCATTGAGTAAATCTTTGGCTTAGGCAATTGGGTGTTAGGCACCAGCTCAATGGCACAGTCAGTTTTCCGATGGGGGGGAAGTTGATCCGCTTCTTTCTCCCCAAACACGTCAGCAAATGCCTGGTATTCCTCCGGTAGACCCTCAAGAGGAGGGGTTGGGTACTGCGGAGTCGCAGCTGCCACTACCCCCACCACCTCCTCTGGGGCTTCATTCCCCTCCGGTGCTTGATAAAATCCGTCCCTAAAGGTTACAGTTCGGTAGACCCAATTTATCTGAGGGTTTTGTTGGACCAACCATGGGACACCCAAAACCACCAAAGGACCCCCCACCGGGGCTACTACAAATGACAACCCTTCCCGGTGGCTACTCATTTGCAAGGCTACCAAACCGGTGAAATGCGTGACCGGTTTGCCCCCTGCCATGGATCCGTCCAATTGGGTGAAAGCTATGGGTCGTTGCAACAGAAAGGTGGGCAACTCCAAGGCAGCTACCACGTCGGGATGCATCAAGCACCATGAGCACCCAGAATCAATCATCGCCCACACTTCTATCATCTTCGAGCGGGATCCCAACTTTACTTTCACAGTGAGAATGTGATAGTTGCCACTCACTGACACTGGCTCACACCCCTCCTCTACCACCTGCCCTGCGGCGCCCTTTAGAGCAGGTGGCTGGCATTTCCCGCCGGCTGCAGCAATTCCGGTTCACCCTTGTCCCCGTAGAACGGCACGCTTTCCAGCTCGCTGTCAGCCACTGCTGCTTTCATTTTCCTCAGCAGGGAGGGGGACTTCGCAGTCGACTTTCCCTGCCGGTCCTCGCCCTTCGCCCTCGAGCATGCCGCTGCGCGGTGACCCTCCTTGCCGCAGCGCAGGCACTGCCCCTTCGCATAACGGCACTCCTTCTCCTCTTCCCACAAACATTGTCCGGATCTTCCAAACGAGCCCGAAGGGCAGGTGGGTTTTCCATCTCGTCCCAACTTTGTCACCCGTCACTGCGCGAACACCTCGTGGGCATGCTCAGCCTTTCCAGCGAGCTGGATCCACCCATACAAGCTGTCAGGATCATCTCGTCCCAGTGACCAGCGCAGCACTTCGGTGTTTAAACCATCCTTGAACAACTCTATTACAGTTGCCTGCAACCAGTCGTCCACCTTCCCCGCTAGCGCTTTAAACTCCAGCGCGTAATCAGCCATGGTTTTCGATCCCTGCTTGAGTTCTTTCAAGGCATGCTTTGCCTGCTCCTTAGCTAGTGGATCTTCGAAATGGTGCTGTAGGGCCCAGAGGAATTCATCAAATTTCTCCAGTTCAAGGGCTTCCAACTGGCACATCTGTACATACCAGTCCGTTGCCCTCCCCTTAAGCTTGGTGGCAATGGTGATGATTTTCGCTTTTTCCGAGTGAAAGAGCGACCCCCACTCTTCCATGTACGCCTTGGCATTTGTCAGAAAGAACGAGAGTTTTGCTGGGTCTCCATCAAACTTGACAGAAAAGTCCCTCAGTCCTCCGCCCGGCGGGCCGCACCCCCCCACTGGCGGTTCAGCTGCTTTGACAGCTCCCGGCTGCCTCTGCTCAGGGACGGGCGGTGACGCTAGTTCCACCCTGGGAGCCCAGTCTCCCTCTCACAGGTGAGCTACCCTTCTCCATTCCAGAGACTGTGCCTGGGAGGAAGGGGTCGAATGCCGCTGGCTTGACCCCTCTCGCACCTCCTTCAGCGAACTCAGGTCCATGCTCATTTTCTGCAGAATGAGCTCCAGAGAGTCCATCTTTGACTCTAGCACCCGAATTCGGTCAGGAGTGGGGGAGTCCCCCCTCAGCAGCACCTGTACCACCGTTGGGGACAGCGGGTATCTCTGCCTCCAGGACGAGCCCCTGGCCTCCAAGAAGTCCCCACAACTGCCGTCCCAGGTGACCAGTTCGCCCGGGGTTGTGACCGTGGTCTCTGGCGCGGTCTTCATGCCCGCAGCTTCGCCTTCAGACCCAGAACTCACCTCCTCCCGAATCGCTGAGAGTTCTCCCAGGGGGGCTCTGTCGGGTCGCATCATGGTAGAGTCGGGCTCTCCCTCACTCGACCCATCACTCTCCACAAGTAGCACATTCAGATCGGTCATCACCAGCACTCTCCCTCACAGGATCGAAAGAACCTGTCCTTTCCTGGATAGGGGCCAGTGGGATTTGAAGTTTTGGATTCTCAGCTTTATGTAATGGTTGCCTACCCCAAACACTCAGACTCACAAGAGGTTACTTAAATGAAATCTGATTTATTAGGGAAATTATGGCAGATACAGAGAAAGCTGAGAATGACTAAAAGCATGCCAAATACAAACTAAAAACCCTCGGCTCCAAACGTAATCCCTCCCCCCTACCGGCCATAGCAACCACCCCCCTCCCAGGTGCTAGTAACCGTTTTCCACACATCCTGGGAAAGCAACCTTGAACACATGAGATAACCCAAACACATTCCAACCCAGCAGCCAACAGATAACAACTCCCCGAAGAGGAATCTTCCTCCCTCCCGAGATCAAACACGTATCAGGCAAATGACATGCGAAACGTTACGATGTACCAAGCACATTGAAACGGTGAACAAGACAAGTACTCAATTACCACGGTAACCTTAATGACTTTACAGCCAAAAGCAGAAAAAAAAAACAAATACCAGCAGATAAATCTCTATCTCCTTTTTTATAGATTGGAATCACCAAAGCTAGACCCCAGTCATCAGGGACCTTAGCACATTTATCAATATAGGAAGCCAAAACAAGTACCCACCAATCTAAGTTACTGCAAATAGCCTCTGCTGAGATGAAGTCGTATCCTAGAGCTTTGTTCGATTTCATTTGTTTGATCAATTTTATAAACTCAGAGCCTGACATAGGGGGCCAGGAGGGGAGCAGGTGAACTTCATAGTCTAATCCCCTCTTCGGAACATGGCATGTGAGCAGCATGAACCAAGGTCTTAAATTGTCAAAAACAGGTGTTTGAGAAATAATATTAAGGTATTTATTTATTTATAAATAACTTTAAATAAATATATACATCATTTATATAAATAAATAAATAACTTTGATGGATCAGAACTGGCCACTTTAAATCAGATGATTACATGATGTCTGTAACCAAGAATGGAAAGGCAGTAATGCTCAAAACAATATTTCCAAACTTTAAGCCAGTGAGCAATAGAAACATATGGATTAGGATTAGAGGATACATATTAAACATGAACATCATACAATTGAATGTACCTACTATATAGATGCCAAGAAAGATGAAATCAAGCAATGCTGTGGCAAATTGTAAGTATTTCTAACTGCAACATCTAGAAAGGATATAGTATTACTAATGGGTGAATGACATGCAAAAACTGAAGAAATGGAGGTTCCTAGAATCATATGAAGCTTTGGATTGGATGTAAGTGATAGATTAATAGAATTTTGCAAAAAGAATTCTGTTTATTGCCTACACCTGCTTAAAATAATGTACATATAGTCTATACATCAACATCATTATACTTACATCAGAATCAAATACATTACAATTTCAGATATGTAGATGGCAGTGCTTTGCTAGCTTAAAGTAAAGAAAACTTAGAAAAGCTCATTATGAAGATGAAAATTCCAGGTTAACTTTAAATATTAAGACAAAAGCAGTGTCAGATATCATATTTGATGGATCTACATTTGACTGAAAAGAAGTGAAGATGGCATATAATTTTGTTTTCTTAGGTTCAAGAATACATAAATATGAGTATTGTGTTTAGAAGTAAAGATCTAGGGAGGAAAATGATTTTGAATTGTGGATTTTGAGATGTTTATTAGCAGTGCCATGGACTGCAACCCCCCCCCCCAACCAATTCATTCTAGATGCAATAAAGTCTCATTGTTCCTTTGAGGCAATAATCAATAAGCAGACACATGTGATGTGAGTGAATAATGTACAAGAAAAGAATTGTGTCTGGCAAAATTAAAGGAAGTAGAAGGAATGGAGAACAATGGATATCAATTAAAAGCTTTGCTAGAATGTTCTTCAGAGAACTACATTTTGTTGCTGAAGATTAGGCTGTCTTGGCAAGCATTTGACCATGCAGTCACCAAGAGTTTGCTGCAAATTTAGTAAGAAAATTGCTAAAATTGCTGCAAATTTTGTTTAGCCCAGGTTACTGATTGCTCAAACTTCTGGAATACTTTCTGTACAGGTATAACATAAAGTATTTCCTTTTTTTTTCTTCACTGAACTTTTATATACATTTTTCCAATATGGTCAGATATGGTCTCTGGTCAGATATGGTCATACCATCTTTACTATTGGAGCAAGTGAAGAATGTTACATTCAGAAAAATTTAGCTTTTCTTTCCATCCTTCAATGCTTGTGCATGGATATGTCACAGCCAGTAGCCATCTAATAATATTGGTGCACTTTCAGCTATCAAAAAGGGACGCGGTGGCGCTGCGGGTTAAACCGCTGAGCTGTTGATCGGAAGGTCGGCGGTTCGAAACCGCGCGGCGGGGTGAGCTCCCGTTGCTCGTCCCAGCTTCTGCACACCAAGCAGTTCGAAAACATGCAAATGTGAGTAGATTAATTGGTACCGCTTCGGCGGGAAGGTAACGGCGTTCCGTGAGTCATGCTGGCCACATGACCCGGAAGTGTCCTATGGACAACGCCGGCTCCAAGGCTTTGAAACGGAGATGAGCACCACCCCCTAGAGTCGGACACGACTGGACTTTACGTCAAGGGAAACCTTTACCTTTACCTTTTTCAGCTATCAAAAACCATCAGATATCTTCAGCTACCACAGAAGTTACAGAAGATGACAATTGTTTCACTTGACAGATCACAATAGCATTTCTATTACAACATGTTGAAGTATAGTAGGTGGGACAAATTTAATGCTTTTTGCAATCTGAAAGTAGAGTGCTTTTCAGTTTAGGAGGGAGCTAGGAATAGAAGGCTTTGTTTGTTGAGTGTCATGACTGTAAATGTTTTTCAAAAAATACTGCTACTCCAATTGTTCCTCCTGAAAATATAATAGCTTTATTAAGCTTCAACATGGTTGTTTGAGAAATGACTGCAATGTCAATGCTGGTTAAACAAGATTTCTAAGGCTAATTGATCACTTCACTCATGGATGTATATCACTTCTTTTCTTTATATTTAATTAGTGACAGCTACATTTACAGCTTGACTCCCCTGAAAATTATGTCTTGAATTTAATGGACAGGACATTAATCTTCCATCAATGATATTTTATCTGAGGTTACATGCCAATCATCTCTCCATGGCCATACAAAGTTGAATAAACCTAAAGTAATTTTATCCTTCTTCTGGGAAAATTACATTTATTGGTAACTTCTAAGTATAGCTAATGCATATCCAAAAGTCATCACTTAATATACGGAGCTTTCATTTTGTTCTTTGCCTACTTTTAAAACCCTGTCTTACTTTTTCATCATCCTAGGGCAACATGTATAAAGTTACAAAAAAGTATAATAAAAAAATTGGCAAGCAAATAAAAAAATAGGAATTTAAAAATCAATTTAGGCTGAATTAAATGTACAATTTTCAAAATTTGGTAAGAAGAGAATAGAAGTTGGTTGTGTTTCTCTGTTTGTGTCTCCTTCTAGTGATGGTACATGGGGAACAACCTTCTATTAATAAGTCAATTAAATTTATTCTTGCCTAATCAGCTGATGGGGAACACAGCATGGGCCACACAAACTTTGTCAGAAAGGAAATATTCATGGAAAATATTATATTTCCATATGGCCAGCTATGTTTTTTCTCTTTTAAGTCAAATCAAATCAATTAATTCATTACAGCCATAAGGCCAGAAAAGTATTATTTAGATGCATTCAAAAGTCAGTTATGGTTGTCTCTATTGACTATTTTTTAAAAAGTGATCTTGATTTTTAAGAACAGATTTGTCAAGAGATGCTGATGCCTAGGGATCTGGCAGCATATCAGATCTTAACTAGTGATGTTTATTCTGGGGAAAGAAAAGAATTGGTTGTTAGAAATGGAAATTCTCAGGAGGCTATTCAGCATCCCTTTACTCTGGCAGATTCATTGCCTTCAAAGACACTACTCCACTGAAAAGTGTCTGAATAATATTTAGTACTCATAATAGCACAAGATGATTCACAGTGCAGGCAACGAATTTCAATTTTCAGTGCATGTAGCCGGCAACTTTGGGACTTATACAAAGTTTGGGGGAAAATGCTAAACCTACCTGGACTTTAAAAGAGAGGGGCAAAAATCAACATTTAAGCTACAAATGTTTCTAATTTCCAGTGTACTATATATTTTTAAACTCTTCATCCTAGCTTGTTATTATTTCAGGTCTATGTAGTAGTTCAAGAATTACAACAACCAACTCTTGTTTTCCTATTTGGTAAATGTAGATTGCTGTCCTCAATCACACTCAAGGCAGCAAAAGCTATTTCTCTAGGAAGTGGTCCTACAGGTCTGTGGTTTATGTAGGAATAGAAATGTATTTTGATCACTAGAATGGGAAACCTCTATTGCCCTTGCCCATGTAAATTTAATATTCACAGACATGCCACAGTTTCATAGAATTGCAGCACAGGGACCAAGCTTCTTTTTTAAAATTTTGTATGAGAAAGAGATGAACATTAGCAGCTTTTATGACTGGCTAAAAATATAAATGTGCTACAAATTACTAAGGTATAGCTGCCACTGATCAAAAGGTTTCATATTAGCTCTGGGCAGAAAATCACCTGATCCAGTTCTGGGGCCAAATCAGAGATCTCAATATGTCCCAATCTGACCTGGATTGCTCTGGGTCCAATCTGGCATCCAGATGCAGAGTGAGATATAGAAAAGTAAACATTAAAAAACATACAATACAGGTAATCCTCGTTTAGCGGCCACAGTTGTACCTATCTTGCGGGCTGTGCATCCATTTCGCATGCATTTCAAAGTGCTAGCTTTGACTTCCAAGTTCATATGTGATTTGTTAGCTAGCTACTTGCAAGGATACTTACTCAGTGGTAGGTCCTACTCCAACATGATTCTCATTTAGCAGATTTTGTAATTCCCCTCAGATAAATCATGAAACATCAAATGTTATCACACAATCATTTCCTCTTCAGAGTTGGGCTAAATCAGACATCTGAGATATAGGTGTATTTTACATAGCCAAAAAAAAAATGCTTATAATATCATGATTGTATCTGTCATAATCCCTGAGTTTTAGTTTCTTTTTTTTACACTGTGTGGTTAGTGCCAGTAACAATTTGGCAGGAATAGCAATATTGTCTCAAATGAAATTACAATATAATTTATCTAGCACGGCCTACTGTCTGGCACTCAATTGGGAAGGGAGAAAATTGTTCCAAAGAGGACAAGGCAGTGATAAACATGATAGCACATGCTGTTAGCTGTGCCAGGATTTTCCTGTAGTAGCAGCTTGTCTGCATCTGTTGAGAAGGTTGAGTGTTCTGGATCATACTACAAAAGCTCAATAGCATTAGGTTCAGCCCAAGGTATTTTGCTGATGAAAAAGAGAAATGGCTTCCACCTTCTTCCATCAATTATATAATTATATTAATACAAGCTACCAGCTGCAACCTTACTGAAATTACTAGGGACTGCATATTGATATTCTTACACCGTTCCCCATACTTTTCAATGAGTTTGCACAAACTTTGTGTAAAGGAGAAGTTGTGCTTGCTTTGTATACCTGCTGAATAACATTCTACAATTCTACAATAAGTCCACTTCAATCTAAACCACCCTATGCGGCTCTTGATTTTTCCAACATGAGCATCAAGACTGAAAGCATTGGATCTCTGAAATCTTTTGTTCTGGTATGCGGGCAGTTAAAAAATTAGGTGAGTTGTGCTGAACTAGTTTAGCATACCCAACATAGTTGTGCTAGGCAGAGCACTGCCATGCAGTGGCAGAGAATATTAGTGGCTGAGGACAGCATGGCTGATAGTAGCCATATATTCCATTTGTAATAGCTGGCTGTTCAGATAGAGAGCTGGGAACATCTTAATAAAGAAAGCTACAGTAGAAATCACCAGGAGAGAGAGGAACCAGTATATTCTCCCAAGGACTGGGACAATATACTTCCAGCCCAGCAGAAAATGATATATGGATTGTGTCAGAACAGGCATCCTGCCATCAGGATTATTACAGTGAATCAGCACACTGGCAGGGTCAGTAAAGGGACAGTTACCATGGCAACAATCTGATTTGAATGAGAAGCCGTTGGGAATAGAACGTTAAGGAGGGGAGGGGTTAGTCAGTAGGGAAGAAATATAACTGTTATTTTGAGTGGGAATGTTCAGTCTAGTCTTTACCTGGAGAAGATCACTTGCTTTAATAAAGAACTTTTTCCTAACCGTTTGTAGTGTGTAGTGGGAATTTCTGCATTAAAAGCTGAAGGATTAACTTCATCACAAAAAGACTAGACTGAACAAATCTGACCTACATGGAGACATCATGTCCACTGGAGGAGGTAAGCACTTAAAATAGCTGGAGTTGGAGGAAGGTTCTCCTAAATGGGGAGGGGATGAGGATGGAGTAGAAATGGAGAGAGCTCCCTGCTGAATAGAAGAGGAATACCCAAAGCAAGAAGACATTGCTCTCGACTGGGGAGAAGAGGAGGGTGCAGTCAGAACAACTCCCCCCCCCCCGAGGGAGTTGCAAAGAAGCAACTGAAAGTGTCAGAAGCCAGGGAAAACCTGGGCGGACTGAAGATGGGGGGGATTCCCCAACAAGGTGAACTATGTGACAACACCAAGAGAACTGACCTGCCACGGAAGCTGAAATGCCCTTGTTCCAAAGAGAGGAGCCAGCTAGACGTACCTGGGCTCTGGAAGTGGGATACAGCGCTGAAGGGAATCCCAGTCAGTGGTGACAACGTGGGAAGGTGACTCCTTTCCCTCCTGGCCAGCACCCAGTGGGCAAACGGAGAAGGTCAAAAGGTAGGTGAGTTCCCTAAAGGGACAAATTGCAAATCTGCAGGGGGCTATTTAGCAATTACTTCGAAGCCTAAACATGAAGTCGGCAAATGGAACAGAAGCTTCGAGTTCCAGGGGTGCCACCCCACAGCCTGTGGAAGAGGGAGGAGGTGACATGGAGATAGAGATGGTGACTGAAGGATGCAGGGCAGGAGAAGCCACTCTCTCCCCTAGTGGCTGGAATCCAGTGAGGCCGTCGGAAGGAATCCCAGGATGGAATGAACCCTTTAGAAGGAGAGACTTAAGGGTGAAATTTAGTGGAGAAGCCAAGAACCTAGCCTGGCTCTTGACTCATATAAAGGGTTTCATGGATGAATTTGAGACAATCTTTTCCACTGAAGAAGCTAAGGTGCTCCATGTGTCGGCTCAACTTGAAGGGGAAGTAGTGGATTGGCTGGTGGAGTTGTATCTGCTGAATTTCACATGTTTTAGGATTTTGTGGTATGGTACACACATTTTAACAATGCCCCCAAATGTCTATACTACTAGAACTCAGTGCAAAAATTACATGTCCAAAGTTTGCATAGTGTGAGAAGGATGTACAGCGATAGATATCAGAAGACATGCACACACATATATGTACATAATATATGAATATTGCTTCAGAGTTTTTCTGCTGAATGTGTAAATAGTAAAAGCTAAGCAGAACATGGAAACAGGAAATCAGAAGTTTGGTGGAAATACTGACAGAATTACCCATCCCTCAACTAACGAGGTCTAAGATAATAAAAACAATAAAAGAAAGTGGTGCTATATGCTGCTGTTGCAAAAGGAGTAACAGAACACCAGGCACCAAATCTTACCCACTACAAATATTTGGGTAAAATTTCCATTCTTACAGTAATTGTCTAGAAGCACTGATATTTGTAAAACAACAATTGAAACCAGAGAATGTTTACCTAATATCCCTGTTTTAAAAAGAGAGCCAGCTTTACTCAATAGCTACTTCACCTTGCACTGATAATAGGGTATATAAGATTTTTTTTTTCTTATTTGAAATGGGTAGTAAAAATGAAGGGTTTGGCTACAAATGGATATTTTCCAAAGGCTGTTGAGATTTCTTTCTCCTTTGCTAAGAAAACTTTAATTAAATTCATGGTAATATCGGATTTGGGGATTTGTTAGTACCTTAGTTGCTGAACTAGAAAATATTCAGGTTAATAAACTGTCCTGGAAATGTTATCTAAGGTAAAAGCCATTGCTGCAAGATGTGATTAATTCAGTTAATATAAGACCACTAATGTCCAGCTGAGAAGCATTGTTTCTATTCCAGGAGAAATGAAAAGTGCAGAAACTGATAATGTTTAGTCTGGTGACACTGATTATATATTCATCTAATAACTGATTACTTCTATTCATTGGTTTGCATTCATTATTTTGTAGCTTTACATGGAAATTTCTATGAAACCTAAAAGGAATGGAATATTTTAAAATCAATTGGTTCACAGAATTATTACAATAAAGTATATCCAGTAATAGTGATGATCCAACAATATTATATATCAAGTACCAGACACACTGTAAAGTTACACAAGCATTAATTTCACAATTAGATATCTAATGGAAGATCTCTCCATGTCTGCAAGACCATAACAGATTCCATTGCTGAAAAAGTGCAAAAGAAAGCTTACAAAACAAACTCCACAATAACTCTAAAGTGAATAAAAATTGTTTGAAAACAGAGTCAGTGCCCAGATTCAACTAGGATTGCATTTGTTATGATCCATTGGGCCTAGCCCTACCACTATTGCAATAAAGAAGCTACTTTAGGTGGTTGGATGGGATTAGTGGTATGTGGCATCAGTCCTGATCAGGTATCTGGAACCATAGGTCAGAGAGATGCTTATAGACTGATTGACTTGGGAAGGGATACACAGAAGGGAGCATCATCTCCTGCAACCTCAGACAAAAAGTCCTGCTGGGCTGTCCCTGGACCTACTACACAATGCAGGCCACCATGCAGCTATGGCAATTCACCTACCATCCATGTCAGCCCAGTTTTATTCCTAGTTGTGTGATGATGGAAAAACAAGGGTAGCCCAAGCACCTCATAGATCACAGTGCAGTTCTGGTTGGTCACATTGTATACACCTGTTGAAATATACATGTGTATCATGTATAAAACAAAGTAAAACAAAATAAAAATGTGTATGGCTCATATGCAAAATAATGCTATAGTATGGTTTTAAATTGAGGATGGATAAATATGGCCAGTTGATATAATAACTACTTTTAATAGCTAAAGATATATAGCTATGCAGATATATTGTTTAAAGATAATTCATAAGAAACTTTGTCTTTGCTTTTTTTTCTTTTCACTGTCTGGGAAGGTCATCTTCTCTGAGAATTTCTGTAAGAAGTAATTACACAGACAACACTGCATATACACATTATCTGTGAGATAAAAATTCTCTACAAGATTTCCTGGGTTCTGTTTGTTAAGATGTATTTAGGTTGCAAATTTTATAACTACTTAGCTGGAGTAAATATCACTAAATTCAATGAGACTTGTTTCTGAACAGAAGTACATAAATTGCATTGTGAAATTTTTAGTTCATAAACCTGCATTGTGTTCCTGCCTGTTGAAACATTTGGGACAATAACTATCATAGTTTGAAACTCATTTGGCACCATGGACTCAAAATTAGCAGAAAATACCTTAAATATAACTCAGCAACATGTAAAACATTTGAAAAATGCATATACTATTATTTATCAAAATATGAAAAGGGTGCTTGATACATTTGCATAATAAAATGATACATCAATATTACAATATGTTTACCATCAAACAGTATGTATCCCCACATGATACAAGGCCATCAACAATTTATCCAAAACAGTCCAGACTGTAATTGTTAAGTAATCAGAAAATATGTAGTAGGCCACTCAAATGAAATCATATCTATACTTACAGACAAGCAATTAACCATAGGTGAAATACAGCAGCACTTTTCAGGTATTCGTCTGAATATGTAGAAAACACTAAGTGGGAAGAGAATGGGGTCATGCATTCAAAGGACTTTTAGAGATATCTGGCAATGTTGATTACCCTTTTTATGATGCACTGCTTTCTCACATATATCCATCACTTACCTATCAAAGAGAGTTGTTCAAAGATATAAAAGACACCAGAGAAAGAATAACACAAAAATCACATGGACCATATAACCAAAGTTGCCACCATTCAAATGAAGCTTCAGTTTTCCATTTATCATTATTGTTCTGTGAAAGAGCTTGATTAGATGCCTTTCACAGTCTGGTTGTTTTCCAGGGCTCCTACTGCAGTGCTGCTGTTGTGTTAGGTGGACTGAGCATGCTGACAGAAATACTGAGCATCAAAGGCTTTCTCCAGGAAAGAATTAATGTGCAGTCTGATTCAGTTCTAGCTTTGCAGCAAGTGCATTATCATTTTAACACAAGTTGTAGGTAACTAGTAACCCACTTGATGCTCTTGTAACCTGCAAGAGGAACATTCTTCGAAAAGCAGCTTCCTTAACAAATTCACGTAAATGCCATTTCAGATTGTGCAGCTTATTTTCAGTGACGTGCTTCTTTAGGGATTGAAAAATGCTATTATTTTTATAATCAGAATTCAGAAGGGTATGGTAGACTTCATTTCCCTTCAGCATTAATAGACTTGTTGCGACATTAGCTTAAAGCCATCCTTAAAACTACAAAAACTGTGATGAAGGACAATAGTCCTGGAATGTCCTACAAACTGAGGCATTTTTAGTAGATAAGCTTGATCTTTCAAATCAAAACACAAACTAAATTGAAATTTACATTTTACCAAAGATCTTGATACAATTTTCCAATCAAAAAAAGAGGCAAATGCACACAAACCTAACAAAATACAATCTGAGAGCAACAAATTAGGTAGTATGAATATGAGGAAAATATATTACACTTAGTCTATAGAGCTCCCTTCTTGGAAAAATCATCACTGAATTTGCTGGCAAGCTAACCTGACAAGGCCCTAGATCAGACTGGGAGCGATTCTTATATTTGCCTGTGAGTCACTGCTGGGAGAAATGTATATATACAACCAAGAGTTTTCCTACATTATTTTAGCTTTCTTCTCACCATTATACCTACTTGTCACAAACTATTTGGATATAAAGGTGAATTGATAGACTGAGGTTAATGGTGACTGATAATTCTGAGATGTCCTGTCCCAATTTATTTGGAAGTAGGGGAAGGCTGGACTAGACTACTGAAATTATGAGAAGAAAGCGCAAGAAGGTTGTTAAGGAAAATAAGTTCTGCAGCAGAATATGGGAATGGTGGGATTTCTATGCAACATCAAAAGGTAAGAGAGCAGGAAAGATTTCCCTTGATATCTTTCTTGAAGTTCTCTGAGCATAGAGGAATGAGAGGAAAGAAGTGCAGCCAAAGGGAACTATAACAGCTCTATGAGTTATGAGTTCATGACAGCAGTAGGATGATCAAGGAAAATGAAAAAGATATTGCCCTTGGCCTTGTTTGTCCCCATCCCTTTACTGGTGAGCTTAATGAGTACAATGTTATTGACAGAGTTAGGAAAGATAATAAATTGCTGAAGAATGAAAGAACCCATAGGGAAGAATACAATGTGCAGATGCAGAAGAGGAGCCAAAAGATAAACAGAGTAATTGATTAATTGCATGATCCTAAATGGAGTGAGCAGACATTCCACATTCTTTGCTGTTTATTCATTCAGTCGCTTCCGACTCTTTGTGACTTCATCGACCAGCCCACGCCAGAGCTTCCTGTCGGTCATCAACACCCCCAGCTCCCCCAGGGACAAGTCCGTCACCTCTAGAATATCATCCATCCATCTTGCCCTTGGTCGGCCCCTTTTCCTTTTGCCTTCCACTCTCCCTAGCATCAGCATCTTCTCCAGGGTGTCCTGTCTTCTCATTATGTGGCCAAAGTATTTCAGTTTTGCCTTGAATATCATTCCCTCAAGTGAGCAGTCTGGCTTGATTTCCTAGAGTATGGACTGGTTTGATCTTCTTGCAGTCCAAGGCGCACTCAGAATTTTCCTCCAACACCACAGTTCCAAAGCATCGATCTTCCTTCGCTCAGCCTTCCTTATGGTCCAGCTTTTGGTCATTCTCAGCTTTCTTTGTATTTGCACACTATTCTTTCAATAAATCAGTTTTCATTAAGAACCTGCTTGTGAGGCTGAGTATGTCAGAATAGGCAATCATTACAGTGGTCTGTTCTTACCTTTGCTACTTGGTCATTATACAGATTCCTCAGGAGGCAGACAAGATGAGTTGGTATCCCCATACCACTAAGTACTTGCCACAGTTTGTTATGGTCCACACAATCAAAGGCTTTAGAACAGTCAATAAAACAGAAATAGATGTTTTTCTGAAACTCCCGGGCTTTTTCCATTATCCAGCGGATATTGGCAATTTGGTCCCTAGTTCCTCTGCCTGTTCTAAACCCAGCTTGTACCTCTGGCAATTCTCGCTCCATGAATTGTTGAAGTCTACCTTGCAGGATCTTGAGCATTACCTCACTGGTATGTAAAATGAGTGCCACCGTTCGATAGTTTGAACATTCTTTAGTATTTCCCTTTTTTGGTATGGGGATATAAGCTGATTTTTTCCAGTCTGATGGCCATTCTTGTGTTTTCCAAATTTGCTGGCATATAGCATGCATTACCTTGACAGCATCATCTTGCAAGATTTTGAACAGTTCAGCTGGGATGTCGTCGTCTCCTGCTGCCTTGTTATTAGCAATGCTTCTTAAGGCCCATTCAACCTCACTCTTCAGGATGTCTGGCTCTAGCTCACTGACCACACCGTCAAAGCTATCCCCGATATTGTTATCCTGCCTATAAAGGTCTTCTGTATATTCTTGCCACCTTTTCTTGATCTCTTCTTCTTCTGTTAGATCCTTGCGATCTTTGTTTTTGATCATACCCATTTTTGCCTGGAATTTACCTCCATTGTTTCTAATTTTCTGGAAGAGGTCTCTTGTCCTTCCTATTCTATTGTCTTCTTCACATTGCTTGTTTAAAAATAATTCCTTCTCTCTTCTGGCTAACCTCTGGAATTTTGCATTTAATTGGGCATATCTCCCCCTATCACTGTTGCCTTTTGCTTTCCTTCTTTCTTGGGCTACTTCTAGTGTCTCAGCAGACAGCCATTTTACCTTTGTGGTTTTCTCTTTCTTTGGGATGTATTTTGTTGCCGCCTCCTGAACAATGTTGCGAACTTCTGTCCATAGTTCTTCTGGGACCTTATCTACCAAATCCAGTCCCTTAAATCTATTCTTCCCCATTCCACTGCATATTCATTAGGAATATTAGTGAGCTCATATCTAACTGATCTGTGGGTCTTCCCTAATCTCTTTAGACTGATCCTAAATTGTGCAAGAAGAAGTTCGTGATCTGAACTACAGTCAGCTCCAGATCTTGTTTTTACCAACTGTATAGATGTCCACCACCTTGGCTGCAAAGGAAGTAGTCAATCTGATTTCAGTGTTGTCCATCTGGTGAAGTCCATGTATAAAGCCGTCTCTTAGATTGTTGGAAGAGAGTGTTTGTTATGCAGAGTGAGTTGTTTTGGCAAAATTCTATCATCAGCCTATGTCCTGCTTTGTTTTGTTCTCCCAGGCCATGCTTACCTGTAATTCCAGGTGTCATTTGACTGCCCCCCCCCCCAGCATTTCAGTCTCCTGTGATGAAAATAACGTCTCTTTTAGGCGTATTGCCCAGTAGGTGCTGCAGATTCTCATAGAACTGATCTACTTCAGCTTCTTCAGCATCTGTGGTTGGGGCGTATATTTGGATCACTGTGATGTTAGATGGCTTGCCCTGAATTCAAATTGAGATCATTCTATCATTTTTTGGATTGTATCCAAGCACTGCTTTAGCCACTTTCCTATTAATTATGAAGGCTACTCCATTTCTTCCTTGGTCCTCTTGTCCACAGTAGTAGATCTAGTGGTCATCTGATGTGAAGTGGCCCATTCCAGTCCATTTCAGTTCACTGACGCCCCAAATGTCTATCTTTAATCTTGACATCTCACCAATAGCCACATCCAATTTTCCCTGGCTCATAGATCTTACATTCCAGGCTCCAATGGTGTGTTGATCCTTAGAACATCGGATTTGCCGTTCACCACCAGCACCGTTGGCCGCCAGCCATCCTGTCGGCTTTGAGCTAGCTGCGTCATCACACCTGGGGCGAGTTGAGCTCATCCTCTGTTCCTCCCCAGTAGCATTTTGACCATCTCCCGACCTGGGGGTCTCATCTTCCGATGGTATACTGACATATCTCTGGTTGTACTGATCCATTTAGTTTTCACAGTAAGAATACTGGAATGGGTTGCCATTACCTTGCCCAGGGAACACATTTAGTCTGACCTCTCTGTCATGTCCTTCCCATCTTGGGTGGCCCTTCATGGTTTAGCTCGATGCATCATTGAGGTGCTCAAGCTCCAGCACCACGACAAGGTAATGATCCTTTGCTGAAGGATTCTTTGCTCCAATTATTAAAAAAAGAACATTGGCTATACTTCACAAGGCAGTTTCTTAATGTACACGAAATATTGAATTTACAAAGCTGACACCAAGTAGCTGACAGTCTCCCAAATGATCACCTTTGACAATGCAGAGCTGTTCTCTCTTCTGTTAGAAATCCCATTAAATGACAAATTGCCTCCTCGGTCCCTCTCATCTAATGTGTTCAGCACATATCATTTGATAATACTGTAGCTTACCTTATGGCAGCGATATGTCTTAGCAAGGAGTACTGTATATTGCAGACAACACAGAGACCACATCAAGTTTGCTGAAGTGCACATTTTCTGAAAACTAACATTGCAATAGAAATGCCAGGACAATAACAACATTCTTATATGTTTGTCAGTATCTGGCTTCTCTTTCTCAGAAGACACTGTACAGCCATAGATAAGTTTCATTTTTTTGAAGCACAGCAAGAGAAAAATTGAATCATTTCTGTCACTATACTTGCACTGACCATGGGCAACTTTCCTTTTCATGTGTTGATTTTGCAAGTGTCAAGGCAAACTATCTGTTTAAATCACTGAAGAATTTAAGGGCATGCACACACAATATACTATATGTCTGTACCATATTCTGCGAATTCCTGATCGACAGATGATGCTTTCTAGATTCTCAGCTGTTATCTGGCAATATCAGGGACAGCAGAGCCCCTATTCTTTTATACCTTTTTATACCTGCGTAACTGCTATTGCTGATCATTTTGTTTAAACATAGATGCCTCTTATTTGGTAAAGCTTTCAAGTGCCCTTGTGCAATAAAGGGTACAGAGCTCAGGCAGCAGTGAACAAACTGCCATGCAAGGATGCATGTGTGCATGAATACTTATTTCCTTGCATTCCTTAATGTTAGATTTTATGGCATCAAACAGATTAAGTGTTAGAATATACTGAGATGAAGTATTCTGCTCTTTCTGGTGATCACACAAGTCCTCTTCCAAAAAAAACCGAACAGTTGAGGCCTAGGAGCTGGCTTGTCTACCTGGAAACCTGCTGTTATTCTTTTCATAGGAATGGTTTCAGAGATCTGTTACCACTAAACGTTTTGGCCATCCTTAGCTTTATATTAGAGCTATGCAATATTCAGTCTTGAAGTTCGATTTTAAGGTGCTTTGACTAAATCCCTGAATTGTTTGGGCATGCATGGAAATCACTTTTTCAAAATTAGATTGGAAATTAGAAATTTAAATTACTAAATTTAAAAAATGTGTTTATAACCATTCCTAGTAATTTTATTAAAGATTATAATTACAACAATTAAAAACTAACTGTTCCCAAAAAAGATAGAAGGATAAAGAGTAGAAGGTGCAGAAAAGAAAGAAAAAAGAAAAAAGAGAAATAGAAATAGAAATAGAAATAGAAAAGAAAGAAAAATAAGAAATAGTAAAGAAAAAGAAAAGAAATATATATAGAAGAGACTTCCCATCTTCATCACAACAAGTATAAACAATTTTAGTAACTTATCACCTTTTCTTAATATATCACAAATGATCTCTTCTTCTCATATCTCATCTCTTATCTATAAACAAATCCATAAAACATAATCATTTCAGTCCTGGTGTCAGCAAAAGTCTATTAAGGGTTATCAGAGATAACAACATATCTGTTTTAACCTGGAATCAAATAAACCAAATTTATAGTCAAACATATAAACAAACAAACAAATATTGAACACACACACACATATACACCAATCAGAGTCTGGAGAAATATCTGAAAGCAGCCTAGACCTTTAAGAAAATAAATGATGTTTTTAAAAATGCCATTAAAAAAGAGAGAAGGACCCTGACATGTC
The DNA here is from genome assembly GCF_035149785.1 of Candoia aspera. Lineage (NCBI taxonomy): Eukaryota > Metazoa > Chordata > Lepidosauria > Squamata > Candoiidae > Candoia > Candoia aspera. The sequence continues at coordinate 123,090,053 of NC_086155.1, read as the reverse complement.
TTTAAGACTTCACCTTTCTCTCCAATAATCTACCATAGCTTCCAACATCACTCCATTGGCTCTAATCTCAACAGATGAGGAGTTTGGCCATCAGGTCTCCATACAGGATTTATTACTCTATAGATTATGCTAATTTTGGCAATCTTGAATAGGAAGAGGCAGGAAATACAGAATTTTGTGTGATTTTTCCTTATGTATGTAACCTATAGCTGGACAATTACTAATGAAAAAGAATTGTTACCAAGGGTTCTGTTTTCCTGGTGTGAGTGATGCAAGTGATGAGGGAATGATCTGAATAAGCTCTGAATGTTATAATTCCAGCATAGTTTGAACTTTATGGGTTGGGTAGGGGAGGACCCATGGCACATTTTCTGCCAGAGGATTTATTGCTATTCATATGTCAGGGTTTGGTGTGAAAGGTGAAAAGTCCCCTGTGCAAGCACCGAGTCATAACAGACCGTTTGGGGGAACGTCGCTTTTGTGAAGTTTTCTTGGCAGACTATATCGGGGTGGTTTGCCATTGCCTTCCCCAGTCGTCACCTTCCCCAGCAAGCTGGGTGCTCATTTTACCAACCTCGGAAGGATGGAAGGCTGAGTCGACCTGAGCTGGCTACCCAAGAATCCAGCTTCCACTGGGATTGAACTCGGATCATGGGGAGAGTTTCAGTTGCAATACTGATGCCACATGAGGCGTCACACAAGACTATGTCAGGGTCTACCATACAGTATATTGCAGAACCAGGTTTGCCTGCTCAGTCTCTGCAACATAATGATCCCAGAAATAGTCTTGTGACTTGTTCCTCTAGTGGCAGCTTGTTGTTTATTCATTCAGTCGCTTCTGACTCTTCGTGACTTCATGGACCAGCCCACACCAGAGCTTCCTGTCGGTGATCAACTCCCCCAGCTCCCCCAGGGATGAGTCCGTCACCTCTAGAATATCATCCATCCATCTTGCCCTTGGTCGGCCCCTCTTCCTTTTGCCCTCCACTCTTCCTAGCATCAGCATCTTCTCCAGGGTGTCCTGTCTTCTCATTATGTGGCCAAAGTATTTCAGTTTTGCCTTTAATATCATTCCCTCAAGTGAGCAGTCTGGCTTTATTTCCTGGAGGATGGACTGGTTTGATCTTCTTGCAGTCCAAGGCACTCTCGGAATTTTCCTCCAACACCACAGTCCCAAAGCATCTATCTTCCTTCGCTCACCTTTCCTTAGGGTCCAGCTCTCACAGCCATATGTTACTACAGGGAACACCATTGCTTTAACTATGCAGGCCTTTGTTCTCAGTGTGATGTCTCTGCTCTTAACTATTTTATCGAGATTTGTCATTGCTCTTCTCCCAAGGATTAAGCGTCTTCTGATTTCCTGACTGCAGTCAGCATCTGCAGTAATCTTCGCACCTAGAAATACAAAGTCTTTCACTGCTTCTACATTTTCTCCCTCTATTTGCCAGTTATCAATCAAGCTGGTTGCCATAATCTTGGTTTTTTTGAGGTTTAGCTGCAAGCCAGCTTTTGCACTTTCTTCTTTCACCTTCATCATAAGGCTCCTCAGTTCCTCTTCACTTTCAGCCATCAAAGTGGTATCATCTGCATATCTGAGATTGTTAAGGTTTCTTCCAGCGATTTCAACTCCAGCCTTGGATAGTGGCAGCTTACATTCAACCAAACACCACAGAAAAAAACACTATGTGAATGGATGAGAGATGAATGGATGGAAGATATGAATGGGCAGAGATTGGTAAACAACATCAAATAATGCTCTTACTTTGAGTGAACCTTCTATGTTTACCCTCTCCTGTTTATCCTCCTTAAGGCAACTACACGTTCAAGTTAGAGTAAGATAATTCTTACTCTAACTTGATCATGTAGTTGCCCTAAGGAAGATGATAAGACACATGCCTCATAGTTCTAATTAGGACACAGATGCCTTCTTGTTTATCCCATTGAGAAAGCAGTGTGATCAATTGTGGAATGTCTCTGGGCAGTTTTTGCTGGAAATGATTCATGCATGAAAGGGGTAGGTATATTATAAATTGAAATCAACACAGATGTTGCTGAATATTGATCTCTGAGGTCAGTGTGCTGATTGAAGACACAGATCCTAATATGGACTGAGATCTGACCAATCTAACACCCATGGATATCAAGTGATGGGGGCAAGAAGGAGCAAATGAGAACATGGTGTGTACTGTGTTTTTATGGTTTTTAATTCTGTAAGCCACCCAGAGTCACCGTGTGTGAGTTGGGCGGCCTTATAAATTTGTTTAATAAATAAATAAACACATGTGTCATTAACACAATTTCATAATCAGGCTATTTGGGCAATGCTTTCACCTATGAAGATCCTTTCTCCCTGGCTGATCTACTTTGAGATTCTTCTCCCTTCCATAGCACAGATGAGATGTAGACCAGCAGAGTAGTTTGTCTGGTCTTCCCATCAATTTTTATCTCCAGTTAGGACCAAGCATAAGAGACCATTAGTCTACATTCCAGAAGAAAGAAATAGCCATCGATATATAAGGAAGACTATTCACTTATGTGCGGTATGGAGTGAATGCATCTCCCCACTACAAATGAACCCCTAAGACTACCCTTTCATTCTCTGTAATAATAGCCTCATTAGAGGATAAGGGTGAGATATAGGCTAGAAAAGCTAGACATTTCCCCCCAGCACTGGATCAACTAAAATAGGAAGTAAACCAACCAAATCAAGTTAACAGATTATTCTTAAATTCTATTATGTGTTCAATTTTATTATTATTGCTAGGGAAGAATGTGCCAACAAAGCCAGAATTAGTTGACACTACCTTTTGTTGGCCATTCTGTCCTCTGCTCTACCACTCCCAATGGGCACCAGCCATCATCATCTTGCATCACAAAGTAACTCTTCTGCTGTAAAAGTTGGAAAGGTTCAGACTTTGGCTATTTGCCAGGAGAATTATTGGAACTTTGCAGCCTCTCTATTTCCCAGCAAAGGAGAGACTAATCACTCTTTTATAAGCCCATGAAGGAGCAGCCTCAACCTTCTCTGCCAGAGAAATTTCCAGCTCTAGCTGCCAGTCATCCTGGAATTTCAAAGCTGCAGAAAAGTACCAACCTCCTTCCTGTGCCATAAGACAAGCAACCAAGGGCCAATCTTTCCTGCAGTAAGCTTGGAACAAGCATCAGCCTATGCTACAGATCTAGCCTAGGAAAATAATTGGTAGGCAATCACTTTATTAATTTTGCTGCAATATCCATATAGCTATGCCTATGGAAGACACATTGTTATTCAACATTTATTTCTTTGGGAACATTCTCAGGTTGCATTGTGGAAACAATACTCTCAAGAGAGTAAATATGCATTGTTTCAGTTCTTGTCTGAATCCTCTGAGTCAGAAGATGAAGAAGCAGATTGGCCTGTCAGTCAGCAGTCAGGCACTTGGGGTAGCTTCATGTGAGCAGATGGGAACTGATTCAGATAATGAAGGGCCAGATTCTGGCAGGGCTCTTAGCTCCAGGACAGGTCAGCAACTATGAAAGGCTGAGCAAAAGCAATCAGCAAGTCTCCTTGAGAGGAGAGGGCAGCAACACCCCTAATCAAGCAACCCCAGTACCTGTGTCTATATAAGACCAACCTCTAGGCCCTTGCATCTCCACTGGAAACAACTCTCTGACTCCAGATCTACATCCCTGTCCCTCTTGCTCCTGCATTCAGACCCTCAGCTTGACATTCAGACCTGCTTGTGGAATTCTTTGGCTCTAGACCAGTGTTTCTCAACCTTGACAACTTTAATTCAATGCTGGCTGGGGAATTCTGGGAGCTGAAGGCCACATATCTTCAAGTTGCCAAGGCTGAGAAACACTGCTCAAGACCCCTGAGATGCTACAGCCAACTCTTGTGGCTCTGACTACACCTCTCTCCTGCTTGCAGATCATTAATGGTATAAGCTCTGGGCTCTGTGAATTTTCCAAGTCTTAAGTGTTTTCTGGCTAATTACTTACCTGATTCCTGACTATTATTAGGAAATTTACAACTATGACCTGGCAATAAAATCTTTCAAACTTGTACTTGCCTGCCCCTTTTTTATTGGCTGACACATGATTCCTTCATAAAATAGCAGCATTAATATTTAGGGATGTTTGTTATACATTAAAATTAAAGTAATCGATATCTAGCCCAGAGAATATTAAATAGTTGCAGTTAAGAACAGACTCTTTGTACTCAACTGACTAATTGTCTCAGTGATATACAAATGAGAAAGGTTTCCCTTTTTGATATAGTTACTCTTCAGTGAAAGTGATCAGTTGGTGCCAACTCCCCTTCTCAGGTGCTTTTGGAAAAAAATCTGCCTTTTTTCAGAATTATGGAGGAGCCAAGAATACCCAAGATTGTCCTGGACTATCAGGATAATCCTTCTTGGATACAGGTTTTCCTAGGAGCAGGACTTTTTCTCTTAAGGCAATTTTTTTTTCTTCAAGTTTGGGACTGTAATGTCTAATCATTGCTAATGTGGAATTTAGGGTATTAGCTCATTTTGAGCAGTGCAGTTAAGCATCCAGACATATGATTTTAATAGAACAAACCCAAACAGATCTACCCCCAAAATCACTGCCTAGCTGCTGCCTTTTCTTTAACCCTTCTGTGATTGTGAACCCTGGTTTAAGAGACTTTCAAGTATAATGGAATCTACACAGCATTTTTAAAATAATCTATTCCCACCATTAACCACCCCCCAAAATAGTCCCCCCAACTAACTTCCAACTAGCTTCCCTCAGAATCCTTCCTCTTCCCTTTCTAGACGGGATGGAGCTTTCATCCCTTTAGCCACAAGAGAGGCTATTTCGATTCTGTTCCCTTATAGAATCATAAATTTTAAATAAATAATAACCCTGTTTCAGTGACTAAACAGCTCAGATGTCAGAAGCTATCATATTACCTTAAGCTAAGAATCTTCAAGCACTGAGTAACTGAGAAAAGAGAAAGCAAATGGAGGAGCCAATAAAATCATTTTAGCAGAGAGAAACTTCATGCTGGTCATGCTCAGAACAATCCATATGCTGGCATTTATGACATCAGAAGCCAGAACTCAGATAAAACTCATGAATTCCAGAAGTCTGAGGCAAGATCTTAAGTAATACACATTGAGAGGTTTCATCTCACTCCAATCAAGAATTAGCTCTTTTATTCTACAAGCTCCAGTGTTTGAAGTGCATCATTCTTCTTCCTCATCTGTTGTTTCTCTAGAAGACATTTGGCAGCAAGCTGAGTAAAGACTGGTAATAAATCCTGATTTTATGTAAATGACTTAGACATTCCAGCTTTTTCAAAATGTGCAGAAGAAAAAAAAGCATTCAGCAGGTACATGTGTCCTTTTCAGAATGAGCCTCATAATTTTTAAAGTCCTGGTAATTTTTATAGTAAATAATAGTTTTGGCTGGCACAGTTTTGTCAGAGTGATGCATGTGGGTGCAAGATAGAGACAGTCACTGTTGGAGGCTAATCATATTGCAAAATCTGTTTTCTTGGTGACTATTCTTTAAAAACAAACAGATGAGGCACTAGTCCCAAAACATTTGTTGTTCACAAATTGCCCTCTTGACTTTCAGATGTATCATTTTAATTTTCTTTGGGCTACTACACGTCATTTTCTTCTGTATGTGAAAAATTAAGTGGTCAGAAACAGTAATGGAAACTCAAATCTGTAACTAGTCCCAGAGGAATAGAGAATCAAGACAAATCAGTCAACTCATTGCAACCTTAATAATTTTATCATTGCTAAAAATGATGTATATGTTAATATGTTTCCATGGCAAATAATATAATTTTCTAGATTATTTTACCTGCAATGCAGTTTTAATTAATTTTAATTAGGTGCATCTTGGAAATTCCTATAGAAAAGGCAGAATAATTAGCCAGGGGTCCCTCAATGAGTTTTGCAACTCTCCCAAACTTGAATATTCAAGTTTAACACATAGCACTATATCCCACTAGCCCTGGATAATCTACAATTGGATTACTATGGGATAACATTGATTTAATCTTATTCTTAACACTGAATGACAATACCATGTTGATATGGGGAATGCCATAATGTAACATCATTCTACCAAAAAGTTTTATTAGCTACTGTCAGAAGATCAAGAAATGGTTGGACATTTTGAGCTTCCCCTCATCACAAAAATCTTGGTAATAAATAATCATACTAAAAGACATGGGTGCAAAGTAACCAAACTAGGCAGTCCTGATTTTAGCTGGAGAGGTCAAACCCATGCCTTTCACTGGGAAAGATCTGGCTATGTTTTGCTGCTGAAAGGCACAGCTCACTGGATTTCTCTCTCTTTTTGATCAGGATGTATTCCTTTAATTTTAATTCACCTGCAGCTAATCCAGTGCTCTTTGTAGTGGCCTAAACCTGCCATTCAGTGCAATTGCTTGCCTAAGTGAAAAATTTGAAAAAAAAAATAGCACTTAACTAATTCTAACATTCTCTTCTGGTCTTGCTGTTATTGGACTTCATTGGTTTTGTTTGCTTTTGCTTTTATTTGCTTTTGTTAGTGTTAGGTACTCATTCATATTTCAATCTGCACACATCTGGTAATAGTACAATTCTGTCCCAGATTCTGCTTTGCTGCTATCATATTATCTGAAACCAATTTCTAGCCATATCTTATTCTTATGTAACAAATTATAAACATTCTCCTGGATTCCGCTGGGGTTTATCTCAGTCTGGTTTATTTATGAATCAGTGTATCATACATCCATCTTTGATTTGATATAGATCTTAAGACCTTATTTTCATTTCCTGCTCCAGGATACTGAGTAAATTTCAAGTTCATAGTATTCAGAATGGTACTAAGAAATGGAAATCACAATCATGTTTATTTTATTCATTATTTTAGAGAGTCCTTTCGGTTTGAGTTTTTTCAAATTTCACTCAAGGGTACAACTGTCGGTGTGTCATACGCTGTTTTTCAGTGTGGCATCACAAAATAAATGGGGAACATGGGAACCTTTCACCACTACTATAGATATATAACTTAATCTTTGGACAGCAATTTTCTGAAATGGTATAAATAAAGTAATGATTCACTCTAGATTTGAAGTGGAGATGTATAATTAAGCATCTGTTAATTACAACTCTGTTAATTTAAAACTCTCTTCTTCCAGGCTTTTATATGCATAATTTATTTATTTTGTCTGCACAATATTCCCTGTATTATGGAATGCTTCATGCTTTGAATCTTTGTAGATGTTTACACAGCAGTACAATTCATGGTTTGGTTTAGTAAGCAATGTACAATATCCCTTTAGACAGAAAAGAAATTCACTGAATTTTAATTGCTGCTGGCTGCAAAGATTTATATACATAATCTGTCCAAGTCCCTAAGAAATTCCAGTCATCATTACATTTCAGGTTTCCCTCAAATATGTGAATGTTTTACTAGAGCAGGAATATCCACATTTTCCTCAGACTTGCTTTAGACAGAGTAATTGGCAGTCTAAAATCAGGCAACATTTAATAGGAGGCTTCAAAGCTTCTTTCAGAATTTCCTAGATGTTTGCTTGCTTTGATTAGAAAAAGCTATAAAAGATGTCAATGTTCTTCTCTGTTTCATGTTTCATATCATTTAAACCTATGCCCTATCACGAAACCATATTTCAGGGCTGAGCTCTACCGATACATGGCCTGCGTTAAGACCTGGATGCCTTTTAATCATAAACTTGTATTAAAACCCTATGGGAAGCTGTATGTTGTTTGCTTGTTTTTATTTGTCTTCAGAACTTTCTCTTCCCATTTCCCTGGATGCCCCGTGCACTTTTACAAAAGACAGAGGTCTTATAAAACAAATCTCCATGCAATTTTCTGTTGATTGGAGCTGGTGTTCTTGTAATAAATTTTCCTTTGTGGAAAGTCAAAGCAAGCCCAACCATGACTGGGTTATTCCAAATATTTGCTAATTTCAATATTTGCTTCAAAATTTGCATATTCAGTGCAGCTGAACAAATTATAGCACCTCTTACCTTTATGTGTTAATATTATTTAGTGAGTTTTTAATTTCTCGGGTTTCAACAGGGACTGGATATCATTTAATATGACTGATTCTAGTTATCCAAATTATTTTGCTTATCCCTTGTCCTGACCTAATGTTGTGATATCTTCAAAAAGAACATGTTGGCTACTATGGCCCATTTAATTAAAGTGTACTAAGTTTGAATAAAGTGGAGGACAATGAAATTAAAGAAGAAAATCATTGTTTCCTGGGGAAATAACAATAGAAGAAAGGAAACATATTTATTTGAAGTGACAACGAATTGCTAAGAACTCTTCATACATATTTGTAAGAATTTAGGTAAGTTATTTCAGATCAGCCCTAACACCATCATTTTCACTTCATTTCTACTTGTTTGGGCTCCAAAATTAAGCAGAGTTCAGCCTGGTTCAGGGTCATCTGCAGCCAAGTAGAAAAAGTGAAGGTGTGCATGATAGTGCAATTGAAGCCCTGCCTGTTTTTTCATGTGCATCACACACATGTGAGCAAGGGGTGGGGCTTCAATCACTCAGTTGTGTCTGCTATCTTGACTTTTTGGACTTCTATGAATGGCCTTGGCCTGGTTAGAACTTGGACAGGAGACCAGCAGAGAATATCAGTGATGTAGGCCAAACTGGGAAATTAAAAAAAAAAAGATCAGTGGCAAAACCCTTCTACGCTTTTGCCAAAAAAGCTGCATGAACATGACCATGATGTCAGTAGGACCAGAGTTCAACTTGAAGAAGACATTTTTTCTATCACACAGTGATTTTTTTCTGTAAAAGAGAAGGTTGTACAGATATAGGAGCAATAAATGGGTGGATCAGACACACAAAGGGAAATACATTCAGCCAGAGAAAACAGAAGCATGAACTCACTATGCAGCTGTAACCGTTTGAGTATTTCTCTGTAGTAGATATAAAGCCCTGCAGGCTAACTGGTAATTCTTAAATCAATGGCCCGCTGGCTAGCTGAGGACTCTTAAGTCGAAGTTTTTGAAATGTTTTTTTGGAACCCTAGGGTTCCATGAGAACCTGATGCAAGACTAAAGGCAAATGGGAGAAAGTGTTTACTCAGATGCAGCTAATGTTCTATCATTACAGCTTTGCCTGTTGATCAGGGATTCTGTTATTCTTCTTTTTTTAAACAGGTTCCATAGCCTGAAAAATTGGAAACCTGTTGTCTTAAATATTCTATAAACATAACAATTGTCCTCTTGCAATAAAGGGCAGGGAGGTGAGATTTAGAAAGAGAAAATTAGACATTTCTTGGTTTCTGAGCACTCTTTGCTGGGAAGACTCAAAAAATCAAGGAAATAGAACATCAGCCCCAATGTCCAAAAAATAAAGTTGGCAGGGGAAATAGAGACAGATTTGAAGGATTTTAAAAGTTCTTCTCAATGTTGCTTGTGCTCAATGGTGTAGCCTTAATTTGTTCCCACCCTTTTAGGTTGCTTGCTCAGGTTTATGCTTTCTAGCTTTGGTAGATAGGTCTCAGCCATGTGTAACTTGAAGCAGCTAATCTGTTATCTGAGTTTTTCCTTTCTTGATTACTATTGTCCTAGAATTGTAACTAGCACTCCACACTCCATAAATGTCCAGATCACTCCTTGGTTTGAATGAGGCTCCTCATTGCTCATGACCTAATCAGGGGACTGATTAAAATGGTCAGCCCTAGGGGGCCAGATGCACCCTAATGGACTGTGGCATGTGCTTGGAGATTTTCCCAGGAATCTGGAAAACTGGAACCATTTATTTGAAGTTTATTCCCGGGTAATTTCCTGTTCTGCCCATACAGGTTCCAGGTGAGTGGGTTTATCTCTCCATTCAATAACTGATGATGACAGCTTGACTACCTGACCAGATACAATTCATTCACTTGGGGAGTAGCCACATCCATCCTGAAACTGGGGGGAGGAGGGCAGAGATCTCAGGAAGGGAGCTGGCAAGCTTCTGCTGATGTCTATGACATTTCATCTCCTATTACATCCTCTTCACAAACTATCCTGCCTTCCTCTGTCAATTCTCTCTTCAGCTTCCACCAAACTAGCTCCTCAGCAATATTATGACTCCTCTTTTTCACCATTCTCTTTGCTTATTGCAAAGAGAAGGCAACATGATGAAAATAGTAGCTCAACAGTGCATGAGAATTGCCAGATTGCAGGTTTAGATTCTTTTCTTCTACTGGGATCCTAAACTGACAACTTCTACACATTCATGGTGCATGTGGTGCTCCTGTTTCCAAAGCACTACTTATCTGTATCTACTTATAGTCCTCATTCGAACAACTTTGTCCTGCTGATAATCTCTTTCCTTTTCTCTCTGCTATGTACATCTTCATGCTGCTGCTGCTAATGATCAAAGAAGGGCCAATTCATTTCTCCGTTGAAGGCTGTGAGAAGTATGGTGACTAGTCCTTTTCTCAGCCTCAGCACCCAGCTGTTTTCTCTTCAGTTTTGCCTTCCAAATTTACCTCTTCTAAAAGATTCAGACTTTTTATCTCTAGCAGCAAGGGACTGGGGTATCACTGTTTATGTGTGACAAACAGCACTTCTCCCTCATGAAGATGTTGATTCTATGTCTGTACCTGTCTGGCAGATAAATTGGCCAGATGTGAACCTCAGCTTGTAGCCTACCATCCACAACAGGCTCCAAATAGAGAGTAGTCCTTTCTTATACATATCCATTATATTCTAGAAATAATTTACCTCAGGATTTACTGATTCTCCATGTTCTTCAACCTTGACTAGTACATCTTCCTTTACATTGCACATCTGACTTTACACAAATGACTGTAAAATTCTGGAATTTCTACAAGATAACAGTCAAGTGGTTTTTCCAGACTATGGGTTCAAAAAAAGGAGCGAGAATGAGTCAATCTAAATGTTTACTCAACAGAGGCTGCTGAGGAGTTTGTCTGGTTGTCCCCAGCATCCCATTCAGTGTTTAATGTAGCCACAATTGCTGATCGTAGACTAAAGTTTTAGAAATGCCTCCCATAGAACTGATGGTAGTATTTATTTGTTACACTGGCAGAATGGCAGCCCCAGTTTGTCATTGTTTCTCCTTGCAAGGCTCATTGCCCAAGTTTGTTTTTTCCTTTCTTTCTCTTTCTAGCTGTTCTGAACTGCAAGAGTGGTCCTGACTGTTTTTCCCCCCCAAATTCCTAGGCCTAGTGGTAAAACAATGATGTACATCAAATCTCAGGAGCCCATGTATGCCTGTGACTTCACCTTGAATTTATTGTCTTCTGTCTTCTCACCAAATGCAGCAGCAATTGCAAATTCTTAGGCTTGTCGTTAGACAAGTGGATTATCACAACAAGCCTGTGAAAAGATCCCTGATTTCACACTGCCTCTGAGTCACATCTCACAGCACTTTAAGTGCCAATACTGTTTCTTCATTCCCTTACATGCTGGGTAGTGTTAGTATTCAAGCAGAATGCTTGCTATTTTCTTTTCTCCTGATGGATTGCTTGCAGTAATGGTTTAATCTGAAAAAGAAGGGAAAGAACCTGCTCCCTATGACTGTTTTTTCTTTCACTCTACATTTCTACTTTTAAATGATGGTGATGTTGGAGCATCTTTTTGGCACTTTTCTGATCTCTCCTGCTTATTGGTTTTAGAAAGCATACTGATGGAACGATAAGGCTAAACAAACCAATGACAAAAAGGAATATCTATATTCCTAAATAAAAAACAGCACAAGGATTCCACATGTGCATTCCTGCAAACACAAAGCATTTCTCACTTCAATATTTTTAGTTATGTGATAGGATAATAAATATCCCAATCCAGATCTAATCTACAAATTAATATTTTCCACAGTGACTTACCCAACTGAGTATTATAAGATACGGCGATAACCACTAGCTTAAATGGCTTTGGAAATATATTAGAATAATCCATTTAAAATAGATTCATTAAAAACTTATTAGGCATGATAGTAGTTTTGTGGCTGTTGAGTGTAAGGTTTTCTGTTGAATTCCAGATACCAGGGCTTTTGCCTTCAAGGCATGTTTATAAGTTTCCCCAAGCAATCTGCCTGGCTGTTACAAAAGGAGAGAGGCCTTGTAGTCCAGCACCATTGTTCATATTGGGCTAAATCTTCTACCATGTCAAAGTCAGGAGATAGACAGACAGGGTGGACAGGCAGCATAATTAATAAGCTTTGCCACTTCCTGCTATGAGTTGTCTTCCTCCAATGTAAAATGAAAAACAGGGCATTCATAAATAGCTATAAAGAGATTTGGATATGTTGTGCTGGTCATGCGGGCACTGAAAAAATTAAACCAGCCCAAACTCTGCTTTTGGAATGATTGTAAAAGTCACACAAACATTATCCCCATTTGCATCTTGTCTCCCTAACCAAAAGAATGTGTGCTGATGACTAATTAATGTAGCACCTTCCATGAAGTGGTACTTTGTGGAGGAACTTAAGTCAAAGATTGAACTTCCCCATGGAACTCCCTACCCAATAAAATGAATGTGAGGAGGCCACAGAATTGGGGTGGCTGGATGCCTTTCTTGTTCTTGTTTTCCAGCCTCTTCTGGAATAAAATTTTTATCAAGTGCTCCCTGTGGGCTCAGTAAGGCATGCTACAAGTTCAGTCCCTGCATTTTCTTGTGTGATGGCTGCTTTTATGCTTATTCTAAAGAAGCCAATTTTGTTTTCCTTTTGAAGCTGATAGAAAAGGGTAATTATCTGTGAACAGCAAATGTCCTATTATCAGGTTTTTTTGGTGAGAGAGGGAAGGTTAGTCAAGAAGACGAAGAGAAAAAATAATGCATTGTGTGTTGTTTCATATTTTCTATTATATTTTCAACTCTCATGTTTTATGAGAGAATTCAATAGCTGGAGGCTGGGGAATTCAATAGCTTTAAAAAAAAACACAGACATATGCACAGACCTAGTGGGTTATAATGTGAAGCGTTTCTATCACTTTTTGCACCAGTCATGCTCCAAAGTCAGAAAACAGGATGACAAGCCAAGTTAAGGAGTTTAAACTTTTAGAAAAGACAAGTAATAGATTTATAGCACAATAAATTGGTCAATATAAAAATGAACTTCTAGCAGACTATAAGGTATATGACTGAATTTCTTTTAAATAACTATAAATAAATGACATACATTTTAACAAGTTCAGCATCATCTGGATTCCTATTTTATGTAACGCATTGGACATTTTTGATTTTCAAGCTTTTTTTAAAGATGTTGTTTGATATAAAGCCTTGCTCCAAAGCATGGTTATAAAAAAGAAATAACATATTTCTCTAAGAGGAAAATGAGCCTACACAAAGAAAGCTTACATATAAAAAACTTGTCTCTTGCCTTTATGGCATTTTTAAAAACCCTCCCTTTTTAAACATAAATTATTAGAATTATTTCATAATTGTTTCAGAGATCTGATTCTCAGAATTTGATTGGCTAAATAGATGAAATTTCTCTGCCATCACTTAAGAAGCTTTACAGAATATCTCTGGTTTTGGAGCACTGAGAACAGGTGTGGTTTACTGATGGGTTTCAAAATATATCTTGAGTCACTTGAGAAGGTCTTCTTCATTCAGATAATCATGTACAGGAACTTGAATCCTTAAAGCCACACAATTTGCCATAAATTTTCCAGCTAAACTCACTTGTATCTAGCCTGATTTACCTACAAATGTTCTAAAAATAATCTGATATAACTACAGGTAACAGAGTCAATTTTTTTTATCCATATCAATGTTTTCCATCCATATTTTTCAACTCCGCATGAAAAAAGTAGATAGATTATTTGGAAGATTGCCATTTGTTCCTTGACCCTTGCCTATCCTCACAATTCAGATCTGCCAGGACTGGACTAGAGATAATGGACTCAGAAGTGACATGCCTATTGAGTGACAGAATATATCTGCAGTTTTATTACGGTGTGGTGAGTCTTCTGTAAAAGAAACTAAGTTGAGTTTCATAACTTGGGATAATGATTGTCCTGCTTTTAATTTCCATTCTTGAACAAGCTCTTGAAATAGGTACTGCAGATAGAAAAAAAAAGTGTGATCCATGGGCAACACATGCCCCCCTACCATGTGGCATGGCTTAAATTACACTCCCTGACACACACATACACACATGAAATTACTGGGGAGAATCATCTGGCAGTCTGAGATGAGGTGTTATTAATATGTAGATGACAGCAGGCCTACTTTTTACTGAACTGTAGTTATCCGAGCAGGAGGAGTTTTTTATGGGCAGAATTGAAAAACTTGTAGTTATTCCTAATAAGGCAGATACTGTAGATGGAAGATTCAACTTTGTTAGATGCCAGCATACCATCTAATCTAGACAGAATTGCACTCCCAAAGTGAAACTAAATACCTGAGGCCTTGAACCTGGGTAATGAAAAGAGGCATACATGCCTCTTGCCCCTGTTCTTTTTGGCCTTCATATATACTGCCAGGAAGTATAATTAGATTCATTTGAGTGCAAATACAGACTTCTATGTAATTTGAGATCCTGTTTTATTGAGCTGCCACACCTCCTAGAGAGCTGTATACACATTGCATGCCACTACAACCCTCTTCATGTGTATATCTGTTTTCAGCATGTTGGATTCTGTACCCAGATTCACCTGAAAGCTTGAAGAGAACTCCTAACTTGGTGTAGGAATGCCAAGCTGCAAATGACCATTAATTGGCAGCAAAGAGCTAATATTTTCTGTGTCCCTTTGCTGCCATCTCACAGTCACTAAATATTTGCAGCTCAAATACATCAATCTTGGTGTTAATTTTTAATTCTATTATTTTATTGTGTTTTGTAATTTAGACTTTTTTTTGCCATGTTTGGAAGGTTTACCTTAACACATGATTCATACATCTTTTAAGTAAAGAGATAAATAAAGCTCCTTTATACTTGTTGAGGACTTCAGATTCAGTCTCCAAAGAGTGCTTTAGAGTGCATGAGAGCACAAATAAAGCACCTGTAGGCAACTTGACAATGCCACTGTATCTTTTTGTGGGACTGTGAGGTTGCTTTAAGGTATTGAAGGCAAGTGCTGTGTTCATGTTCCAAGCTGACATGAAACACTGAACCCTGGAAATTGAATCCAAAGACTGCACAACCCCACTTTCTTTTTATAAATGCACTGAAATCTTCAAATACTTCTACCGTGCTTTTTCAGGTTTTTTTCTCCAGTGAACAAGTGTTTTTCCGACATTTTGTGCAATCCAGTAAATATATATATAACTATTTGGAAATAAGCTTTACTAGGTTCAGTGTATTGATTCTTCTATAAGAAGCACAGGAATGCAGCACTACTGATTTTATTAATTTATTACATTAAATTAAAATATATAAAAATTCAATGGGTTGTAATATATTAAATTAAAATATTAAATTAAATTAAAATATTAATATTAAGCCCTACTGATTTTAAGAAGGGGAACATAGACCTTAGCTTAAGTTTCCAAACAAAATAAATGGGACTTAATTACATTAAATTTTGTTGGATCATTCCTTAGATAAACAAGAAAAATTAAAATCCCACAGGTTAATTATTTGTTTATGTATAGAGAAATTCCCTAATAAATGAAATAATAAAACATACTGACCTTGGAATTTTAAACAAAGATTCTTCAGGCAGGAGTGAAGAATTATGTATCTACAATTGTTTCTGGAGTACCAACTGCACCAGTACTTAAACTTCCCATTTTAGACTGTCTTCAACCAGGAGAGCTGAGAATGACAAGGTGAGCCTGCAGAATTCTAGTATTTGCCTTTTAAAATGTCACAACATCTTGCCATTATTCAGGCCATGCTTGAAGTAATTCTTTTCCTTTCCCATCAGAGGTATTTTAGTTCTCTTTTGCTGACACTTGGGCTTGACAATGGCAGGCAAGCCAGCTTGATATTTATTGTTTTAAAAATCCTTTTAATCTTATATATGATTTATTCTGATTTTCAGTTTGTGCCAAATTTTTGCCATATTTTAATCAGCCTTAAATCCTTTAATCCTCGTAGCAAAATTAACTTTAATCATGTTTTATCTTGGGCAGCAGTATATAAAGATGAGCTGCTTATTCTGATTTAGGAATCCAAAGATTTTTTTTTAATTAGTAAGTAGCTTGAGCACTCCTTTAGGATAGGAAGACACAAAATTCAATGGACACAGGTATCTTCTGGAGGCAGGTGAGGGGGGCAAAAGGCAGAGTGTATGTGAAGACATTGTGCAAATACAGCAATTTACATATTTGTGTCTCATGTTTGGATGCAAATATGTAATGACAGAATTTGAGCAAAGTCTTCACTATATGTGCATCATTTTGGCAGCATGTGGTCTGCTGAGGATGCCAGTGTTCATGGAAGTCATACTTGAAAAGAAATGAAAATGACAAAATATACTGATAATCATTCTGATTAGATTTTAGATTTTTTTTCATTGGTTCATAGAATTGGCTTTGATTTTTTTTCCCTGTGTTTGTTTGTAACCTTGATATAGTGGGCATCCTGCAAAGAATTCCTGTTTCTAAACTAAAGAAAAAAGAAAAAGAACCTCTCTGGAATGTGAGAATGATTTGATATACTTTCTGTCATGCATTTTGAGTCAACATGTACTGAAATGGGAGTTAATCCTTTACTCCTCTAAAGTTATCTCTCTTCCCTAAGAAATCCTCCCTGATGAATGGAAGATGAAAGGGAAAGAATTGGGGATGTTGTTCAAGAAAGAAAGAAATATCCAGGAGGTTTCAAGAAGTATTGTATTATATTGGGATGGGAGATTTCCTTTCCTTTCCCTCTGCTTTCTTCTGAAAATCAGTTGAAGATAGTTTTCTAAGCTGATAAGCTTAACAAACTACTGGTACCAAGAAAAGGTTACCTGTGCTAAGTCGTGTTGAAAGCAGTAGATTTAACTTCTGAATAAATAACCACTGCGTTGGATAACTTTTTGTTCTTGTTTGCTTTTAATATCATGTTTCTCTTAGGCTGGAGGTACACAATTATTCTGTTATCAGATGAAGGTAAGATATGATAGATACTAGGGCTGAGCATCAACCCAATTGTAATGGTTGCCTATTCTAAAAAACTATCAGACTCACGAGCAGGAATTCAAAGATATCTGATTTATTAAAGAATAGTATGCAGGATCACAGAGAAAGCTGAGAATGATGAATGCGCACCAAATTCAAACTAAAAACCCTCGGTGCAAGTGAAATCCCTCCCCTGTAGAATCTTCTCAAGTTCACAATCCCAGGTGCTCCTAACAGCTTCTGATGGTCTGCGGGAAAAGGCCTTGAACAGAGAACATAACCCAAACACATTCCATTGTAATGAATTCAGATACAGAGCTTGGTACAAGGTTTCACAGCAGCTCCCTCCCAAACAGAAACGCGCGTCAGCGTCATGGCATGTGAAGCATTACGATGTATAAACTACATTGAAACAGTGAACATGACACCAATGCAGATTCCAAACCAAACACAGAAAGGGTAATTTTTAACTAGCCTGGAATGGGTCAAAGTTGTGTAACTGAGATTGCTCCAAATCAAAATCCTCTATGGAGCTCCACCTAGTTCAGTATGTCAACATGGCAGGACATCAAGCTGTTCACAAAAAGGAGATTTTAGAACTATTCTTTGCCAATAAATGCCTTCATCAAGAGGTGGACTATTAAGATCTGGGGTTAACAGTCCTGTCTTCAAATCAGAGTGGCTCTTGCAATGACACTTTTGACATGCGGCAAATGATGGGTACAGGAAAAGAAGCAGATGTGTATATAATTATTGTCACAAAAGTTATACCCTATTGTTACACCAGATCTTTTTTTGTGCAGTTGTGTATATGAAATTACTCTCTTTTCTGAATAACCAATTATATTTTTTTATTATCATTCTCATACTTGTTTGATCTTCCTTAAGTTGGTTTGCTTATCAATTTTCTACTCCTCTCCCATCATTCCCCCCGACATATTCCAATAGTTTTATTTTATTTAAGGACATAATTTGAATTTGGATAGGGATTTCTCTATTCTTTGGCCTGAATTCAACAGCTTTCCAGTTCACTCAAAGAAAATGGTTCTTTGGCGCTCTTCTCACATCGAAGGCTAGGCAGCTCCAGTAACAGGGGATGGTCAGGTAACTTCTCACCACATCTATTAGGTAAGTAGGTAAGGACAGGCATAGCTCAGTAACAGAGTGAGATCAGCCATGCTCCCCTCCTTTATTTGAAATTCAGGAACTGATTCACACAGGGGTTGCTAGTGCGTCCATGCAGATCACATAAGGACAAATCAAAAACCCTTCTCCATTATCTCTAACTAGACTTGTTACATACAAGGAAACCAAGCTAACAAAGCAGTATGCATGTCCGAACATTCAAGGGTGGGGAAGTGACCAATCAATTTTTTAAAAGACCATATAGGGATCAAAGTATCTTCATATGTGCCAAAATGTAAAGTTTAACCATATAAGGCAAAAGCACACATAAAACTAGTGAAATATTGACACATTTTTCTATGCATGTTTGTAAGTACTGTAACCTTCCTGATGCTAGTATCTGTTCCTACAGGGCAGCCCAATGCTGAATAAACTTTTCTCTGTATCTTTGGCTTTCTCTACTCATTGGGTGTAGAATCAATATTCTACAAACTGATGTAAGCTGTTGCTGATTTCACAATTCACTGTTCCATGCTATTCTTTATGGTAGGAAGAAATGTCACTATAAAATGAACCGTAATAAACAGTTTTATCAATATTTTTTATATTAGAGGTTTTACTTGATATATATTTATTTAGGTCAACCTAGCAAATTAGATTAAATTTATTTATAATACAATATATCAATATGTCAGATATTGATATCAAATATAATCCATGTGTGATTATATATTTTAATATTACATATTGCAGTTCTATCATTTTAGACTCAACTTCACCCTTACAGAATGTACAGAATTCATCACATCAACTAGACTTTTGAGGAAATTTTTGTTGTAAATTTAGTTTATCAATGTTCAAAGAGCAAATGTTTATTTTGTCAAGATATTGGAGTATGTCATTAGCATTCTAAGCTCTTGCTTCATATTGGGCATGACACAGCAAAGAAACAATGTCCTGTCATTTTGGTGTCTCTGTGTCTTTTTCTTTGTGCGTATGTTTATATTTCTATAAGAACACTAAATAAAACTTGTTGAGGATTTCATTTGGTGGTGTAGAGAGTAAGGAAGATTACCTTGATGGAGATATGCAGGAACCATTGCCTAGGCAAAAGGGGCTCAAGCATTTTTTAAAGTCCAGGACAAGATAACATTCAGAAGCAGCTCAGGCAGATGCCTCCCTAATTCGTTGAATTAAAGAAGAAAGAGGTACAGCACAATCAGACTTGGCAAGATTCTGTTATTATAGCCAATCTCAATATAGGTAGTTTTAGCCTTCCTGTAGAGTTGATTTCCTGGTCTGGTCTATCTAGTGTTGCTGACAGGTTTGTATGTTGTAGGTAACCAATCTGAAGTGCACCTTCAGGATCATTGTGTAGATCTGATTTTTCACTTTCTTGGTATTGTAGAAGAAGAAAACAGGTGTAAAAGAAGGTATGCAAGAACCACTAGCAAATAAGAGGGGGGGGGGAGATATTTCAGACCTGGGACAGCAGAGAGTATGAGAAGGGGTTTCAAAATAACCTCACCTTGATTCTGAATGGTAAAAAATGGGCTTTCATGATTCTGTTATTATACCATACAACAATAAAGTGGCATTCCACCAATCCTTGCAGTATCTGTTTCCTGACCTGGCCTATCTTGGAGGGCTGACAAGTGATGTGTGATGAACGTCTTAGCACAGTACCATCAGAATCTACCAAAATGAATAATACATATATATTAGGATAAAATCCATTGAAAATCTGAACATTGAGAGAAAAATGTTTAGAGTATGCATTTTATGACAATATAAATATCTGGACTGTGTATACTTTAAACATGATTCAGAAGAGATGCTTCAGAAGATGTGAGAGCACAACTGTAAAATGTCTTTAATGATGGAGTTTTTGAAGGTTAATAAAAGAACTCCAAGCAGCTAACAGGAATCTTGCAGAGTAGAAGCGTGAACCAAAAGAGAACTTGCACATTAAGCTTAATTACATTCAGAAATAAATTCAGTCTTCACATTGTAGTTAGATGAAGAAAATAGAGATAGCTTACTTTTATTCAGTAGATCTGGATACAGGTAGATTCATAGTAGAAAGCACTTAATCATCACTGGTTCTTTGTAGACACTTCCTATGTGGAATAGAAAGTGTGTGTGGAAGTGAGATGAAAGAGGACGAGAGCTGCATTTCTGCAGCACCTCCTGCTTGCTTGTGTGCCAGAAGGGTAATGGAGATTGTTAATCCCCAAGCCCATGAAGAAGGAGGAAGTGGAAATCAGGTGACCCATGTGACATTCCACAAGCACAATAGAGATACGTCTATTAGAGAAACCCCCTTACTAAGCTTGTGGGACAATGCTGAGTTGACCCCTGATAATTCCAACATTTAAAACAGCTGCATCTTTTCTAGGCTTCTACATAAGCCTGATAAAAAGATGTTACTGTTTTAATAAGTCAACTCATGAAAGCATCCATGGCTTTTATGTGACCCATTAAAGCAGCTGCATCCTCTTCAGGCTCATGTAGGAGCCTAAAAAATTTCTCACAGTTCTGTGAATTTTAAATCATATATTCCAATAATTAGTTATAGAAATAAAAGTTTGTGCAGGATGAAGTGGATTTATTAATGGTCACACAAAAATCCAATTTAGGCAGAAAATAGCTAAAGCTAAGGTAATAGCTGTTATCTTAAAGTATCATAACATACTTCCAATTTGAGCAAAGGAATGTGTGTGAACACAGTTCATTAGGTATCAGTGCAGAGTTGTTGTTTTTTCTTTTAAGATATAATTCTTTAAATTTTGAGAATGTGCAGCAAAGGTACAATCAATCAATCAATCAATCACCACAGAAATGCCTCTTATTAGCCATATGTGCCTAATATATTTGCATGGAAGAAGGTGGTATGAACTGGAAAGCTAAAAGTGTTCACTGGCTTCTTAAGAAAAAGCTAATCCTGATCGCTTTTTTATTTCTGGCCAACATTTTCTAAATAACTGAAGATTTTCCTTCTTGATGAAGTAATGATTCTTCCTTGGATTAACCACCCTTGGGAGCTGCCATTTGAATCGTTAATAGGACTTGAATCCAAGGCTGACTCAATTACATGATAAAAATAAAAAAGCTAAGTAGGGAAGTACTTTCCTGAAATAATAATGGAAACCGAGGTGTAAATGTAAATCTTAAAAAATGGCAAGGCAGCTATGAGTTAGGGAATTTTTTTCCCCAATCCTATCCCATTACATTATTCAAATCAGTCTTCTTTAACTTGAGGGACAGGAGTGAAACAGAACTGATTTAATTATTCTGTATAAAATGTAGTATAGCTGGTGTTTCATTCTCATGTACATTAAAGACTTGTACAGAGAAATTTGGATAATAATTGAATGATAAAAAACATACTCAAGTATGCCAATTGGCTTACTATTTAAGAAGTTTGTCCTTGTAGAAATGAAAGCAACAAATCTGTGCAAGAACGATCACATTACACTGAGTTTGGATAGAATTTAGATGCTCAAGTAGTTTTGAATAATGAACTAGTTCAAATATCTAATGCCAAGTACACCTATCAATGTAGTGTACTGACAGACATTGCATTTTAACACTATTGAGATGTTTTTCTTTCCTTCACAAAAGATAAAAAGCATAAACCTATATGTTTCTCAACAATCCTGGGGAAGAAATCTGGAATTTGGATATATTTATTTGGTCATTTGATTATTCTTTATCTGCATTTTAAATGGTTCTTCTCAGCTCAGCTTACAAAAGTAAAAGAGATACAGATTTAAACTGTGAATTATCTAGTTCCAGGCCTTTCATTTACCCCATCCACCCACCCACCTCAATGAGGTTGAACTTCAAACTTTTAAGTAAAACTTTGCTCTACATGTTTTGGGAAGTCTACATAAAGAATCTGTTTCTGGAACTGCACATCCTGAACTTTATATACTAGTCCTTTGTCTGATCCTGGAGCAGCTGGTCAGCTTCCAGGCTGTAAAACCCAGTTCAGCAGTACTATTTCAGAGACCCAGGAAGACTGTACTTTCACAATCTAAGAAGGCAACATACTGGAAGAGTTTGGTTTAACTCTATAAGGTCCAATAAGCTCCTTGGGACTGTAATTGGTGGAAGATCCTGATAGGCCTCTGCGTGTATAAGAGTCACACTGCTGGACTCAAGTCCAGTCCATGAAAAGGGCTGGAGGGAGAAGGGTCTGGCTTTAAATAGCTGAAAGGGTTTGTAATAGGCAAAAAGTGAGCAAGTGGCATCAGAAAGAGACAAAAAGTTTGGGATAATGACTCTTCAACTAGCCAGAACAAAAGATTTGCCAAAAGGCTGATGGGCCTGCTCTGACTAACTAAAGGAATGGCCCAGGAAAAGTTCATGACATAAACTAAACCTATGTGCTGGTCTTATCAACCAGTAGGATTAAAAATGTGGTTGGCTGGTGTGTGGTCAGGTAAATCATGAAACACAGTTTCTATGTAATGTCAAACCATGTTTTCAGAATAGTTTTACTGATCAACAGACAAGTACTACTATCAGCATCTTACGTATACGTTTCATTTATTTCTGCACTCTCCTCTTTTTTTTTTATGAGTGAATGGCAGGATATTGCTCCATGCATCTGATGAAAGAACTGTCATTCATAAAAAGTTTATGGTGAGAAAAATCAATCTTCTGAGGATAAGGGCCACACTTAATATTTGGAAGGAGGCCCAAGGCTGTTTGTTGGTCTTTTAGGTGTCATTCTTATTTAATGAAAAATGTATTTGCTTCAGGGGTGAAGAGCAGGTGACATGTTCATACCTGCCCTTCAACAAAGAATATAGTTCAGATTAAGGCATCAATATATTAAAGTGCATGTCTAATCCTGGTCCCCTGAAATAAAGGAAATTCAAATACTTAATTTTGGTGATATTGCTTTTCAGTTTCCTCTTTAAAAAAAAGAAGTAGCTGATTCCGTGGAGAGCTGTGTGAAAAGGAAATTCTCACAAAATTTATGGGTGATGTATGGCTGTAGCACATTTTTTTTTAATAACAAGAAAAATGAAAAACAAAACACAAAAATAATATTAAGATACATACACTATATAGGGACGCGGTGGCACTGCGGGTTAAACCGCTGAGCTGCTGAGCTTGCCAATCGGAAGGTCAGCGGTTCGAATCCGCATGTTGGGGTGAGCTCCCGTTGCTAGTCCCAGCTCCTGCCAACCTGGCAATTTGAAAACATGCAAATGTGAGTAGATTAACAGGTACCGCTTTGGCAGGCAGGTAACGGTGTTCCGTGTAGTCATGCCGGCCACATGACCGCGGAAGTGTCTACGGACAAACGCCGGCTCTTTGGCTTTGAAACAGAGATGAGCACCGCCCCCTAGAGTCGGACACGACTGGACTTAACGTCAAGGGAAACTTTTACCTTTACATACACTATCAAGAAAAAAAAAAGCATTAAAAAGTGCTATTACAAAAAAGTGAAGAAATATAACAAGGAAAAAAAACTTGTCATAATATATTGTTATAGTTACAAGTCTATATATATTTATCTAATGTAAATATCATTCAAATGCATGTGTGTGTGTGTGTGTGTGTGTATGTGTATGTGTATGTGTATATGTATATATATATATATATATATATATATTTCTAATACATTTATAGGACTGTCGTGTGTGTGTGTGTGTGTGTGTGTGTGTGAGGTCTTCAATCCATCAAATAAATGGGGCCATACATTTATCTTTCCAGTGCTGCACATACAGTGTTCTAGATTGCATGTCTAGATTGCATCAGTACATCTAGCATATTTAGCATATTGAATGAAGTGATTGTGACTTTATAATTAATCATTTTAAAGAAATTATTTATAGAAGAGATTGTGCTCTATCTGCCGTTGGAGAAGTCTAATAATTTTAGGTGACTGCTTAAAACGGATATAATATCTTTAAAATGATTTCACACTTAACAGGGCTACTAAGAGCAAGCTCTTTGTATAGGTCTACAAGACTTTCCAGCTACAAAGTCACAGTATACATTTACATGCACAAGAAGCTGAAACCCCCAAAATGCCATCTAACTGATATAATCGTACAAATATTATGTTCCACTGGAGCCCTGTTTGAAAGAATGTTTCATCTATTCCCGTAAAATTTTTAATCTTATAAATGTCCATATTATAAGAGGAAATATGAAATATAAACAGAGTTAAGACAGAAAGCAGCCTACTGGAATATTTGGAATAGTTAGCAGATGCTACTGTATGTACAGTTTGCTGCCCTTTGGAGGCAAATATATCCTAATTCTTAAGTACATTAAAAGCATGAATCTTCTTTATTACTTTTGCTATTCTTGGCCTTTGTTCCCTGAGCCCACTGCTCAGGGGCCCCACTTGCCACTGTGCTGTCAGCAAATAGGGACGGTGCCACAAGCATCCGGTATCAGAACACGAGAGGCTTAGGAACAATGAACTGTGTGTACACTTTCATCTTGGGAAGATACCCAGGAAATGGAGACGGCTGGCATTTGCCGAGCTCGTTTTAGACAGATGGCAATTAATAAGGCTCTGTCAGGAGAGATTAGTGGAGCAAATACACAGTCATTGCTATGGGAAGCAACCTTTGAAGGAGGGAAGCAAGGCCAGAAAAATCGATACATTAACTTTGGAAATAACAGGAATTGTTTGGAAGTGAAAAATATTAATTCTTGCCCATAATGAATACAAAATGTATGTGTTCTTCACTGTCCAGACTATTTATTTATTAAATGTAGCCACAGCCCAAAGAGAGTTTAGGTTTATGAACCATGTTTCCAAATGATCAAATCGTGGATTCTCATAAATATATGGCTGCTATTTCCCCATCACTTTTCTCTACGTCTCTTGGAAATGTGTAACTTAAAAAAAAAAAAATCTAACATCATCATGCTTAGTATTCCCCCATGCCTGTTCCAATTTTAAGGCATTGTGATCACATTTCTTCCAGCCCCATAAGTGAAACTGAAGAAATGATGAGAGCAATGACTTAAAATGATTCATCTGCTTTAAATTTTGGCAAAACATTGCCAAGAGATGTTTGTAGGGGCAGGGTTGGACACACATGGATGAGAGGCAGCTATGTTTTTAAGGCAAATATATATTTTGTCAGTGTAGAGAATCAGATCAGGGAGATGATTTTGAGGAATTTTGCAAGAACTGTTATATAAGGAAAGGGGGCTGAAACATTCCTCAAGTCCTGGGAAACATGATAGTATTCAGAAGAGACTCAGGCAGGGTCCTCCCTGGTTCACTGGGATGTAAGAGGGATATACTGTATATTCATTTTGACTCTAATTTTAAATTTACTCATTTCTTATTTAGCTTTCATTAAGTAAGGTTTTTCCCTATTTTCATTTATGAGTACAGTAACCTCCCACCATGACATTCCTCAGCCTTCTCAGGGAGCAGATGGGTGGCCATGTTGCCCAGAAGTAATGTCATTGAGACCATTTCAGTCACAGAGTCAAACTAAAAGGAAGAACCATGGAGAGATGTGGTAGCAGAGGACTAGATAAGCCTAAAAATCAAATTAAAAATATAAAATATATAAAAATATAAAAATATAGAAGGTTGGCCAGAGCCAAGAAAGGAGAAACTAAAATTAGCAGGTTCTCAAGGTATGAGAAAATAATCACAGGGAGAAGTGCCTTTTCATCCCTGAACAGGAAGCAAGCATACTGTGATGGTATGCGAAGAGACCTTGGGAGACAGGAGGGAGAGCCATAGACTAGACAACCAACGTGTAAAAGATATCTCAGCCCATAGAAGGAGGGAGGACGAAGGAAGTGACTCAGAAGGGACCCTCCCTAGTTTTCTGGAGAGTTAAAGGAAAGGAGGGGAGAAATACTTTCAGTCTTGCAAGATTCTGTTAATGTAACCTTACAATATAGCTCATACTCCTGCTTGTGTTTCTTGTCTAGACTATTTTGCAGGGCCAATACATACTAGGAGAGAGAGTAAAGTATGGTAGGTCCATCATAATTTGAACCCACATTCTCATTTGTTCAGGCTCACTCTCTCTGTCCCTCTCTCTCTCACACACAAACCACATATTCCAATATACAAGACCATGCCACATTAGTTTCTAATATTTCTTTTTTCAGAATTGCCATATGCTTTCATCTTTCTTGCCTTTTCTTCCAAGACATTTGGTGGAATAAAGATGACAAAAGGCTAAAAAATCTGTATGGGCTTCACATGCACGAGGAAGGTACATGACATGTCAGTGATGCCCTGTGGCATCCACAAGGGAAATGAAAAAAAGTCAAGAGGGTGGTTGCAACAGTATGCCATTTTGATATTTTTGAACTCTCTTGTGAACCCTGCTGGTGATACCTGCATGTATCACATGTATTGTGTCTTCCCTCACAAAGAATTGGTGGGCAGTAGGGTCTATCTTCAGAGTGGAAGGACAGTGAAAGATGGACAAGGAAGAAAGGAAATTAAGAAGCCTCCTTTTAGTCCAAGGTGCAGATGGTACTTCTGAGGACACCAGTGACCACCCATAATGTCTCTCTTTTACAAGAATAGCATCAGCATGAGGACACATGGGTCAATGAGTCTTCTCACATGCAGCATCTCAGCACAGGATTACATTAGCCAGTCTCCCTCAGTTCAGCAACGTCAGCATAAAGTCATAAGAGTTGTGCTTCTTCTTCAGTGGCAACAGCCCCAACAGTGCATGATGTAATGGGCAATCTTGCTCTCCTCTTAAAATGTTCCCTGTGGGATTCTGACCAATGCAAATATTAATGTTAAAGAAAGGATTTTCTTCAGTAATGCAGTAAGGGAGGAAAAAGTTAAGCTACCTCTCCATGTCCGCTTTGATCACAATAATTACAACAATCCCCCCCACTGCTGATATAATTTGCATGGTTTTAAAAAAAATCTGTACATCAAATGCATAAGGGATTCCTCTTTTTTATCTAGCAAGAAGATGTAAGAAGAAAAGTAGGAAATATGAGTTAAGCAGTGGACATCTTATTAGAATAGAAGCATAGAAAAAATAAAGCCTGTCCAATCTGCATTGCTCTCCTTTTCATTACATTCATTCACTTAATAATGGCTAGCAAATAGCAAATAGCAAATTAAGTAGGGCATAATCCTTGTGTTCTAGCCATAGCATAAGCTTAAAAGCCAGTATAAATCCAATTTGGTTACCAGCAGGGAGGTCCAAGTGGATCATTGCCAAATAGCCAGGCTAGGTTAATGTAGATCATTTGTCTGGATCTCTTTAAAACCAAACATATTTCAGGATTTCTATCAAAATATCACAATGATTGATTACTGGAGACTCTATAGCTCAAGCCTGCTCCTGTTAACTCAGATAACTGGAATTCATTTATCAATGTCGTGTTGTGTGCACTGTATCCTGGATAATTATACCTTTTATTATAAGTGTGTAGAGAACAGTATGAAAGATACTCTGGTGTACTCTTCCACTGGCTGTCTCAAGCTCACCATTAGCAGAAAAGCTAAATACATAGCTGTCTCTCAGCAGTGGTAAGAATCCTAATTAAAGTTCATGAGGCACTTGAAAGCTTTCAAAGAGGGATTTGGGAAAGGATTTCCCATTATATTTGCCAGCTAAAATTACTCTACAAATTACGTACTGATCTGGAATTTAACACCAGCTTGACAAAGATAATTTGGGACCCACCAAGTTCACCAAGTATGGCAGCCCTTGACACATTGCTTACTCGGGTTGAATGGCCAAGGCTCTCAATATTGGAGGGAGGGGGAGGCACCCAGGATCATAAGCACAGTAACTGGGGTCTTGGTGTTGGGCCTGGGAAGTCATCAGGCAAGGCTTGGTTTTTTTTCTCCTCTGGCACAACATTTATTTTCTTATCCCCAGGGATTTAAGCTTATTAATAAGGCAGGGAGTTTGCATTTATTTCTTTATTAATTTGTTTGATGGAGTGGCTGATTATATGACACCATTCATTCAGGAGCTCAAGGCAGCATATGGAGCACTACCTCCTATTTTTCCTCCAAACAACAACTTTGTGAGGCAGGCTAAGCTAAGAGAGAGTGGCTGACCCAAAGATTCTTAGTAAGCTTCTGTAGAGATTAAACCTAGGTTTCTCTTCTCCTGGTCCAACACCTTAATAATCAGTATACTTCATCCATTGTATGATTTTAGATCTGCAGGGAGAATATCCAAAGACTTGCAGCAGTTGTGAGCAGAGCTACAATTCCTTGTGAATATGATTTCACATCATATTTAAGAACAAAATTCCCATGAGCTGAGCTGTTAAAAAAAAACATCTAGCAATATGAAGCAACTAAAAATGTTTCCTTTGGCTTTCCTCCCTAAAACAAGCAATGGCTGCATAATGATGGGGAAACAGCAAAAGCAGGAAACAGTCATGAGCATTTGTGACACATTTGGGATTATTTCTCTGCATTAGTTTTTTTTTTTTTTTTAGGTAGGTAGGTAGGTAGGTAGGCAGGCTGGCAGGCAGGCAGGCAGGGAGGGAGGGAGGGAGGGATGTTTCTCTGCACCTTGTATGGCTGCCTGAAGTGTTTCCTAACCCAGTTCAAAAATCAGAGGAAACTGTATATTGCAGCAGAAAACCACACTCTAAAGAAGCAATTAGATTACAATTGCATATGGCTTCCTTTATTTAGTAGTCATTCCCTAGACTTTGGGAAATCAATGCCAATCAGGCTTTTTGAAGATATTTCACCTCCCAACATAGTGAGATTTCCTCCATACAAGGGTTCAGAATTGGGGATTGCCTTACAGTATTCAAATCTGTACAAGATCTGAACACAGGAAGATGGCTTAGTCCTTGGAGGTTTCTTGAAAGGTTCAATAAACTGGTTGCCCAGGAATGGTGCTGTCTCTATTTTGGTTGGTCTGCCTCACTTGCTTGTTGTGTGTGCCTGGATCAGGTGCCTGAATGGTTCTGCAGTTTGTATCCAGTTCCACTGATTGTGCCCTATATATTTGAGAGCTAGATTTCTAGCAGTTCTCTGGCTCTGTTGCTCTTTGTGTGATCTATTATTTCTCTGTTCTCCCAGTCAAATGTGTGGCTTGTGCTGACCGCGTGGGTGGCAGTTAAGCATTTGTGATCCTGGTTCTTTAATGCAGCTGTGTATTCTTTAATTGTTTGATGCAGCTGGCATCCCAATTGTCCACATAGTGGTGGTTGCATTTCCAGCATTTAATCTTGCATACAATGTTAGTTCTGTCTCATTGAGGAGTGTGGTATTTTGATTTGCACAGAATTTTTTGTAGGATTTTTGTAGGATTGTGGGCCACTGTGATCCCTTGTGCTTGGGGCAGTCTGATAATGTGTTCTAATGTATCTTTTATGTATGGATGAGCTATTGCAGTGGGTCTTGGAGTGTCTTTCCATTCTTTGTTTTGTTTCCTAGTGTATTTTCTATAAAAATGGGTAAGGAGGTAGTTGTTCTTGAATATACTGTCAAGGTAGTTAAGTTCTACTTTTCTGAATCTTGGTGAGCTGCAGTGTGTTCTCACTCTGATGGTGAGAGTTCTTAAGTAGCTGATCTTGGGTGCTCTGGAGTGGGTGTTGTGGAAATTTGGTCAGGGTATGTTGGTTTTCTGCAAAACTGGGTTTCCCCTTGCCATCATTTTGTTAGTGAGAAGAATGTCAGGGACTGGGAGTTTGCTTTCTCTCTTAATCTCTATGGTGAACTTCACCGCTGAGCATGTGGAATTATGTGTTTGAAGTACATTATTGATTTTCATTTAGGATGACAGATGTGTCATTGACATATCTGATCCATGTTTTGGGTTTGATTTTGGGAAGAGCAATGCTTTCTAGGTGTTGCATGACCACTTCTGCTACACACTCTGAGATATGAGACCATATCCTTTGCATTCAATTCTTCCTCCATGCTCTTGCCTCACCATCCTATATCTGTATTTGGCACTGCATACTGCATCTAAGGCAGCTTAAGAAGATCCTGCCTAGACTAAGGTACTTTGGCAATAGCTTGCAAGGTATTTACTTCAACAATTACTGTTAAAATTTCTTTTCTTGCCACCCTGTTGCCCTCTAATATCCTCTCGTGCTCCCTTTAACAGCACTGTTGAAATAGCATAATGGCTATGATCTCTGCCTGCCATATAGAAGGCAGCTGATTTGAAATCTGACCATTTTTTAAATAACTATTTTTGTTTTCCTGAGCTAGCTAGTATTTTACCTCAGGTAATTAGAAAAAATGATGACAGGATGCACCCCTGGCCTTAGTTTTTCTCTTGGGCTTAAACAAACTTTCAAATTTTAAGTTAACTGATCACTTTAATTTGTGAGATAGCAATAATTTCATGTATTGTCCCACTGAGCCATGGCAAACAAAATAATACAGTTTCTTTGTATATTTGTATATTATTTTACATTAAATATTGGAATCAAGGGGGCACGTTCTATTTAGTATCATACTGATTAGCATGAAATATTCTAAGGGTGAATTAAAACAATATGTACGAACAAATATCAATTCTGTGTTTTTCTGTGTTGGTCTGGTCAATACACAACATATAGACAATGTCAGAGTTTGAGATGTTGCAGTCAGACTATATTTTTTTATATGAATGTGTAATATGATAAACAAATTGAGTTATTTTAAAAGGTAAAGGGAGATTATATCTGTTTTCATTTCTTGTGTTTCTCTGCAGATTTTTGTTGTTGTTGCCAGAACTATGACAATAACTATTTTGTTGTTGCTTAGCAACCTTAACTGGTAATGTGGCTAAAGGTTTAAGGGATTGTTAAAGGCCTATGTTATATCCTGCTGAATGATATGAGGCACTGTACTGAAGATATTAAAATAATCCTTCTGCTCTCAATGATGCTTGTCATAAAATACCATTGATAGTATTCCCACTGTCATCATAAAGCATCATAAACCACCCAGAGTCCCTTTTCTGAGGAGATGGGCAGTGATACATTTGATAAATAAATAAATAAATATTTTGGGCCCACACAAAAGGACTGCTTCCTGCACAGAGATTACAGAGTCCTTTATTTTTCCAAAGAGTTATTTTGTAATGCACCTTTCAGTCAAATGGACATAGGAATGCCTTTTCCATCTAATCATTGTTTTTGTATTGTTATTTTTCCTAGAAAAGGCTCAATGAATTTAGCTGTCCTTTCCATGGATTAATTTTTCAATCTGGAATTTATGCCCAATAAAATTTCACTGAATTGGATGTACAGTATAAGAATTTAGGATCTAGGCCAAGAATTTTTGGAAGAAACCTGTGGGTATTTATTAAGGTTGCCAGAGTCTTACTGTCAGACTACTAGTACACAATAATTTCAGTTTCTGCAGGTACTTCACTGACAACTTTTCCAAAACCTGAGGACATTTACATACATTATCTCACAGATGGTTCTGGGGCCCTAAAATGGATACTGGCAAGCTATATGTGAGTCCTGTCCATACTTTTTGCATACCTTGAATAGAGAAACAAACGCAGTTAGTATTAATTTTAACAATTGAACACCAATTTTATTTTAAGAGGACATTATGTTACACTCAATTTGGAATACACAGGGGTTGTAAAGTCAGTATTGTAGCTACAACTGTACATCAAAGCCTCATACTTCTTTACATGTGTCATACAGGTAGCACATGTCAAAAGGGATAGGGCTTCAATCAGATGTCACAACCACCATTTTGATTTCTTTGACCCTCCCTATAGGCTCCCTTGGGAATACATCAGCATTAGATGGCCAAAATATATTTTTCATGGCTAAATAACTCACCCAAAATGCCAACAACTGGAGAGGGTCAAAACAATCATTTATTAGTCCAAAGCTGATAAAGTGAGTCACTGGTCTCTTGCTTCTGAAAAAGCCAGGAGAGAGAGCCATTACATAGGTTTGACATAGAATGTTGATCAGACACTGAGCATGCACACACACTACAGAAAGTCCGAAATATGGAAACAATTGCTTTATAACTGATAAAGGAATAAGATAACTACAAAATGTGAAAATTACAGATGCATTACTTGAAATACAACATAACAGCTTTGAGGTATGACTTACCCAAGGCCCTAATTCTTATTCTAACAAGCAGTCACAGTATTTTACTATGGGAAGAAGAAAGATAAGGAAGTGCCCGGAATCAACTGCCTCTTCTCAAGGCATGAACTGTGTAATGAGTTAGTAGGCACAGCTTGATACTTTCATATAAAAATCCCATTCCTAAAGATGTCACATAAAAGGTACAGCAAAGATCATGTTAAGAAACATATACATAATATTACATTCATGGAAGTAGGTATAAACATGCAATTGATTCTTGTGGTGGGTTAGTTCTTATTCTAACGATTTTTAAAATGATTTTCAGAAAGGCCTTTTTCATCCTTGGTTGCAAAGAAGCAAAGAAACTTAGGTGTAGTTAGTTCAAAAAAAGACTGCGCATATCTCTGAAGAATTTATTTGTGCCATCTCCTCTTTCCTCATCTTTTTCAAGCTTAGAAAAAGGAAATACTGGCAAAGGAGAACTCCTTGCTGAAGAGCTGGCGCTGCACTCTAAATGTTCTACGTGGGCAGCCTGTTCTCGGGCTAATTTGCAGGAGAAGCTGCAATGACAGCTGGAATAACCAGAAGCAGTAGGTCACCATTTCCATTTTTACATGGATTCCAACTGGCTGTAAGTTTGCCTTCTATGTGTTCTGTTCATTCATTCTTAGAAGGGTGAGGCCTGCTATGTCTCCTCAGGCAGATGATAGAAAGCTGATCATTCCATTGTTCTTTCTTATAATAAATTAAGAAAATGTCATTGCCTGTTACACCCCAAAATGGAACTGCTTATGTAACTGGAGCATAACTGCACTTTGAACAAATCCAGATGCATTACTTGATTAAATCAGAATTGATAAATTCTTTAATATTTACTTCTGGAAAGAGGTAACAGAACACTTGAAGTGAAGCTAAAGCCTAGGGCTTCTTGCTAAATGTTTTTAGATTTCATCCTCTGAAAAGAAAATAGCGGTTATAAAGAGTCAATAAATCACAAAGAATGCATACCAAAAAAATGAAAATATGTCACCTAAAAGGTTGATACATAAATGTAGGAGGGTGTTGCCCTATGCATAGCTCAGTATGTGCTACAAGACAAGAGTATTGAGGACAAATATAGTAGTCTAAGCAGTAATGGAGTTACCCATTTCTAACTAAGGCCGATTCACCTTAGTTTCAAGTTTGGACTCAACCAAGTCCATGGCTGTGTTTCAGCTACAGTCCCTAGACACAGGTATCCTTCCAATCACCTCCTCATCTGTAATTGATTTTGAAATTATATCTGATGTGCTGCTCACTAGATCACATTCTCTGCCCAGTTCTACCAGTAGGATATTAGTAGCCAGACTGACACCTCCCTGATTTTCAGCCAGATTCTCTGGCTCCCTGTCACCATGTTTACCCTAAAGACAAGACATTGTTTTTTGTATAGTTCCTTAGTACACCATTGGCTACTGGAATATTATCGTTCCATTGTGTGGCATATGCTGAAATAGAATTATTCTAAGGCATTCTACATAGGGCAAAGTGGTCTATTTGACTACATAGTGGGCTTCCTATTGCCATCAATTCCAGAGCTAGATATGAACCTGGATAGCTGTCTCTGACAATATCAGCATTTAGTCCTCCATATTCTGAGCTTCCTCTGTAAGGTTTTGTTTTGTATTTTTATATACATACATATTCACAAACATGCTCTTTATGCAGCATTAATGATTTTGTTATCAGCAAACTGTAGGATATAATATATACAGCGTTTAGCCAGATTTGACTGAATAATATAAGGGAATAAAGTGGGCCACTCTAATCAACACTAACCTCCAGCCTTCCCCTCTTTAATGGATAGATCTGAAGGGAGTCATATATATTTTCAGTCAGAGTTCTTAATAATGCAGGGTTCCTAGCAAGAATACAAAGTGCCTTCTGCCAAGTGCTCTCAAAATCGCACTTCAGATTTTCTTTAGATCATTTCAAATCAATGTCAAAAGCTTAGGGACAAAGCCTGTGTGCCTCAGGATCTTTAAGGCAGGATGGCAACACAAATACCCCCCCCCCACACACACACACACAAATGTTATTTGAATGCCAAAATAAAACCAGTGGATGTTGTTGTTGTTGTTGTTGTTAAAATTTATATCCCACCTGACTCCCAGATGGATGGGTGGATAGACAGATACAAACATACATATACATATATACACACACACAACACTATATATTTATGCCTGGCTCAAACAGGAAGTTCTCCCTCCCCTGCCTCTGCCCAGTTTTCTCCTTCTTTCACATCTCCCACCAGAGATAGGAAACCATCCGTACTGTTTGTCCTTTTGATGTTACATGTTTTCAGCTATTGATAATTGTCCTGGGGAAATATAATGCAGCCGTTTTTCATTGCTGTCCCACCACTATTAACATTGCCACATGAACGAATTTCACCCGTACCACTATATATGCCCCTCCAACTATTCCAGATTATACGTGGACTTGTAGTTGTTATTGGTAGAACAGTTGACTTCTATTAGTGTGTGCATATTTCCAGCAGGGTTACTTGCCCAGCACTGTCCTTGGATATATGTAACAATTCTGTCAAATCAGTAACATTTCCCAGATGTTACTGTTACTACATCCAGCTAGTGTTGCTGCTAAATATCCACAGCTGCTTACTTGGCAAAGCTTGTATAGCAGCTGTTTCATCTAATGGGTCTCCCACCACCTGCAACCCAATGGATGCACCCAGTAGCCAAAGCCCCCAGGCTGGTTAATTTGTGCACCTCTGTATCATCATGTATGATTTATCTTCCTCTGTTCTAGTCTGTTTAACCACTGTGGTGATGCATAAGCTCATGTCTCAATTTTTTTTTTTTTGAGATTTTTTCCAGTAGTCCCTATGCATACTCCATGCCACAGTACATTTTGGAAGAATACTGACAAAGAACATTTTGAAAGTATGCTAATGATTTGGAAGTTCTGCTGAATGAGTCAAGAAAGTTCAAGATTGGAAAGATGAAAAGATGAAAAGATGATATACTCTCAGTACATTAATATATCAGTACGATGAAGAAAATTTCATTGCCAAAGATCTGCCACCAAGTATTGCAATCATTAAAAACAATGTTCTCCTTTGAATCACTATGCTTTTTTTTTTTTTCTAAAAATGAGACTGAAACAGCAGCCTGCACTTTTCAGCTGCTCACTGTGTATCCATTAGCGGGGCTAAGTAGCAACTGAATATATTACTGGAAAATTATTTCCATGATCTAGCAGACAAACTACTGTATAACCTTATGAAAAGTCTTAGGGAAATGATAAAAGTTATTATTTTATTTTATCATGATCTAACAAAATTGTAGCAATAATTTTAAACAATGACAAATTCAGTAAAACGAAATTAATATAAAATCACAGAGCATTAATTGTATGCTTTTATCCACACAATCACATCAACTTCATTTCCTCTGTTTTGTAGAGGGATGTCTTCCCTTCTCTTGGAGAAACAAATGTCCAGCCAGGTGATCTCTCTTAATCAAGGCATCCCAAAGGGATTGTTTCTTACCTCCATTACTTAAACTTCAGATCAAAAGAATTGTTGAACCGTTAATAGTTAATACAACCACCTTTAGTTGTCTTCAGAAACAAATATGGAACCAATATACCTGTAATAACAAGGGTACAATATATCCCTATAATCAAATGTGCACAGTATATAGTCATTTCAGTTTTATTTGGTACCTACAAAGTTGTTTGTTGTTACCACAGAAAATATTTTTTCCATCTATATTCTATGAGAATCGGAATCACCTGACAAATACATTACAAGTATCAAATAATAAAAATTGGACTGAGTATAGAATCTATAAGCTAAAAGGTTTTGGGCTTTATTTATACACACACACACACAAACACATACATACATACATACATACATACATACATACATACATACTCAGAAATTCAAAAACCTGTTTTTAGCCACTGGGAAGATGTTCCCAGAAAACCAAGACTGTGGGCACATCCAGATAGCTGATTTAATGGGCTTTGCTCCATAAGGTGGCACAGAAGAGCATGATGTGTTCTGTCCCATAGCCAATCTTTACTTTGCCTTGGTAACAAGGCTGGCCAGTGATGCTGTCCTGATAGCTTAATATGGGGCAAGGTAAGGTGTAGAGGTAGTCCTCAATGTACGACCATTCATTTAGCAACCATATGAAGTTACGACAGTGCTGAAAAAAGTGATTTACAACCAGTCCTCGCACTTACAGCCATTGCAGCATCCCCATGGTCACATGATCAAAATTCGGGCACTTGGCAACCAGCATGTATTTATGATGGTTGCAGCATCCCAGGGTCACATGACCACCATTTGCAACCTTCCCAGCCGGCTTCTGACAAGCAAAATCAGTAGGGAACCACATGATTCACTTAATGACTGTCACAAAAAGTCATAAAATCAGGTGCGGTCACATGACGCCTTGCTTAACCTCTGCACTGCTTAATGATGAATTTTCCAGTCCCTATTGTGGTTGTAGGTCAAGGACTATCTGTAGTGATTGATAAGCTGCATTTTCCCTCCCACCAGCACTCCCACTCCCATGTGCTGGATGAGAAAAATAACCCCCATTGGCTCTCCTTTACATTGTACTGGGGTGTGCTTGAGTGATGGGAACCTGAAAATCAAAGACCTGGCACTCTTCCCCAAGCAGCAGCTACTATACTATTGCTAGTTTAACCATTCTGTGTGAAATGAAATAAATATCCTGTGCCAATTTTCAGGTGGCACTTCAGTTGATCCTAACAGAAGTCTTGCTATAGCTGCTTCCTTCAACTGCTTTAAAGGCCTCTTTTTAAGGAGAAGTCTACCATGCCCTCTAATGAACTTGCTCTTCTTCCTCTTCTCCTGGTATCATGGCAGTCCAGCCACACAAACCAAATGGCCAGGTAGGAGAATGCCAAGTGACTGGGGGGGGGGGGGGAGTATATGCTCTAGTTGGAAGCACCCAATAGGAGATGGGTGGATTCCAGCCTCTGACTGCTTCATCATTACAGACACTGTTGAAATGCCTGAAAGTATGCCTATAGCATACTTCAGCAAAGGATCGTTACCTTGTCGTGGTGCTGGAGCTTGAGCACCTCAATGATGCCATGAGCTAAACCGTGAAGGGCCACCCAAGATGGGAAGGTCATGACAGAGAGGTCAGACTAAATGCGATCCCTGGGAAATGTAATGGCAACCCACCTCCGTATTCTTGCCGTGAAAACTCAATGGATCAGTACAACCAGAGATATGTCGGTATACCATCGGAAGATGAGACCCCCAGGTCAGAAGATGGTCAAAATGCTACTGGGGAGGAACAGAGGATGAGTTCAACTAGCCCCAGACGTGATGACGCAGCTAGCTCAAAGCCAAAAGGACGGCAAGCGGCCGACGGTGATGGTGGTGAACGGCGAATCCGATGTTCTAAGGATCAACACACCATTGGAACCTGGAATGTAAGATCTATGAGCCAGGGAAAATTTGATGTGGTTATTGGTGAGATGTCAAGATTAAAGACAGATATTTGGGGCATCAGTGAACTGAAATGGACTGGAATGGGCCACTTCACATCAGATGACCACCAGATCTACTACTGTGGACAAGAGGACCACAGAAGAAATGGAGTAGCCTTCATAATTAATAGGAAAGTGGCTAAAGCAGTGCTTGGATATAATCCAAAAAACGATAGAATGATCTCAATTTGAATTCAGGGCAAGCCATCTAACATCACAGTGATCCAAATATACGCCCCAACCACAGATGCTGAAGAAGCTGAAGTAGAGCAGTTCTATGAGGATCTGCATCACCTACTGGACAACACGCCTAAAAGAGATGTTATTTTCATCACAGGAGACTGGAATGCTAAGGTGGGCAGTCAAATTACACCTGGAATTACAGGTAAGCATGGCCTGGGAGAACAAAACAAAGCAGGACATAGGCTGATGATAGAATTTTGCCAAGACAACTCACTCTGCATAACAAACACTCTCTTCCAACAACCTAAGAGACGGCTTTATGCATGGGATTCACCAGATGGACAACACTGAAATCAGATTGACTACATCCTTTGCAGCCAAAGGTGGCGGACATCTATACAGTCGGTAAAAACAAGACCTGGAGCTCACTGTAGTTCACGAACTTCTTCTTGCACAATTTAGGATCAGACTAAAGAGATTAGGGAAGACCCACAGATCAACTAGATATGAGCTCACTAATATTCCTAAGGAATATGCAGTGGAGGTGAAGAATAGTTCTAAGGGACTGGACTTAGTAGATAGGGTCCCGGAAGAACTATGGACAGAAGTTTGCAACATTGTTCAGGAGGCAGCAACAAAATACATCCCAAAGAAAGAGAAAACTAAGAAGGCAAAATGGCTGTCTGCTTAGACACTAGAAGTAGCCCAAGAAAGAAGGAAAGCAAAAGGTAACAGTGATAGGGGGAGGTATGCCCAATTAAATGCAAAATTCCAGAGGTTAGCCAAAAGAGATAAGGAATTATTTTTAAACAAACAATGCGTGGAAGTGGAAGAAGACAATAGAATAGGAAGGACAAGAGACCTCTTCCAGAAAATTAGAAACATCGGAGGTAAATTCCAGGCCAAAATGGGTATGATCAAAAACAAAGATGGCAAGAACCTAACAGAAGACAAAGCGATCAAGAAAAGGTGGCAAGAATATACAGAAGACCTGTATAGGCAGGATAACAATATCGGGGATAGCTTTGATGGTGTGGTCAATGAGCTAGAGCCAGACATCCTGAAGAGTGAGGTTGAGTGGGCCTTAAGAAGCATTGCTAATCACAAGGCAGCAGGAGACGACGGCATCCCAGCTGAACTGTTCAAAATATTGCAAGATGATGCTGTCAAGGTAATGCATGCTATATGCCAGCAAATTTGGAAAACACAAGAATGGCCAGCAGACTGGAAAAAATCAACTTATATCCCCATACCAAAAAAGAGGAAGACTAAAGAATGTTCAAACTATCGAACAGTGGCACTCATTTCACATGCCAGTAAGGTAATGCTCAAGATCCTGCAAGGTAGACTTCAGCAATTCATGGAGCGAGAATTGCCAGATGTACAAGCTGGGTTTAGAAAAGGCAGAGGAACTAGAGACCAAATTGCCAATATCCGCTGGATAATGGAAAAAGCCAGAGAGTTTCAGAAAAACATCTATTTCTGTTTTATTGACTATTCTAAAGCCTTTGACTGTGTGGACCATAACAAATTGTGGCAAGTTCTTAGTGGTATGGGGATACCAAGTCATCTTGTATGCCTCCTGAAGAATCTGTATAACAACCAAGTAGGAACAGTAAGAACAGACCACAGAACAACGGACTGGTTTAAGATTGGGAAAGGAGTACGGCAGGGCTGTATACTCTCACCCTACCTATTCAACTTGTACGCAGAACACATCATGCGACATGCTGGGCTTGAGGAATCCAAGGCTGGAGTCAAAATCACTGGAAGAAACATTAACCATCTCAAATATGCAGATGATACTACTTTGATGGCTGAAAGCGAAGAGGAACTGAGGAGCCTTATGATGAAGGTGAAAGAAGGAAGTGCAAAAGCTGGCTTGCAGCTAAACCTCAAAAAAACCAAGATTATGGCAACCAGCTTGATTGATAACTGGCAAATAGAGGGAGAAAATGTAGAAGCAGTGAAAGACTTTGTATTTCTGGGTACGAAGATTACTACAGATGCTGACTGCAGTCAGGAAATTAGAAGACACTTAATCCTTGGGAGAAGAGCAATGACAAATCTCGATAACATTGTTAAGAGCAGAGACATCACACTGACAACAAAGGTCCGCATAGTTAAAGCAATGGTGTTCCCTGTAGTAACATATGGCTTTGAGAGCTGGACCATAAGGAAGGCTGAGAGAAGGAAGATCAATGCTTTTGAACTGTGGTGTTGGAGGAAAATTCTCAGAGTGCCTTGGACTGCAAGAAGATCAAACCAGTCCATCCTCCAGGAAATAAAGCCAGACTGCTCACTTGAGGGAATGATATTAAAGGCAAAACTGAAATACTTTGGCCACATAATGAGAAGACAGGACACCCTGCAGAAGATGCTGATGCTAGGGAGAGTGGAGGGCAAAAGGAAGAGGGGCCGACCAAGGGCAAGGTGGATGGATGATATTCTAGAGGTGACGGACTCGTCCCTGGGGGAGCTGGGGGTGTTGACGACTGACAGGAAGCTCTGGCGTGGGCTGGTCCATGAAGTCACGAAGAGTCGGAAGTGACTAAATGAATAAACAACAAATGCCTATAGCAAGATTTGTGTTAGAAGAAGATAGATCATACCCTTTAACATCTTATCAGACAAACATGAAGTTAAGTAGCTTCAGGTTCAGTCAAGTATGAAGGAAGAGCACCATTATGAGGGCATGCCCTTAAAGAGTTTTTA
Source organism: Candoia aspera (assembly GCF_035149785.1). Classification (NCBI taxonomy): domain Eukaryota; kingdom Metazoa; phylum Chordata; class Lepidosauria; order Squamata; family Candoiidae; genus Candoia; species Candoia aspera. The sequence continues at coordinate 123,049,441 of NC_086155.1, read as the reverse complement.
GCATGGTATCCCTGAGGAGCAGTTAGGAGCATGCGGATGCTTCTTATGTAACTGCTGGTGGTCTTAAGGGGTAACATTAAGAAGAAATGGTGAGTAACACACTATACACCGTAAAAGAATGGTGATTATGGTTTCATTTTTCTGAGGAAAAATGGTGGTTATAACCTGAACAAGAGCCTCGTGTGGTGCAGAGTGGTAGGGGCAGTATTGCAACCGAAACTGTCCCCACAAACCAAGTTCGATCCCAGCAGAAGCTGGATTCTCTCTCAGGTAGCTGGCTCAGGTCGACTCGCCTTCCATCCTTCCGAGGTCGGTAAAATGAGTACCCAGCTTGCTGGGGAAGGGGATGACTGGGGAAGGCAATGGCAAACCACCCCGCTATAGTCTGCCAAGAAAACTTTGCGAAAGCAGCGTCCCCCCAAAGGGTCAGAGATGACTCGGTGCTTGCACAGGGGACCTTTCACACCAATCTGAACAAACTGAATTTTCTGGATAATCTTTGTAATGCAGAGCTAATTACCATAATTCAGCTTTCCCAGTTAACAAAATATGTGTCATGATGGCCAGGTCATTGTCATTTAAGTTTTGTGGCTCTCCACACATAGCTGAACAATTGAAAGGAGATCTGCATAGGATGTGTTGATGGTGTGGTGAAAGGTCCCCTATGCAAGGACCAATTATACATCACTAAATTTAAAAATATCCTTTGAATGCCATTCTTGTTGTAGTGCATAGGAAAGACATATACTTTTTGTTTAAGAGTTACACTGAAGCTAAATGTGAGCAGGAGCCCTAATAGGAAGGGATATGAATGTGTAGAAAGTTTCATATAAACAGCTCTATGTATGATGTCTCCCTATTGCAGGCAATCACACCATACCTATGGAGACTGGGTGTTGAATGATGTCAGTGAAAACATTTCTGAGATTATTTTCAGTTGTACATCATTCAGTTGTTTACAAGCCAAATGTGAGTTCTGTATTTCATTAAATATTTTTGTTGCTATTGCTTAGAATGTAATGTCCAATTACCACAATTACTCTTCCAGAAATGCTTTGAAAAATGTTCTGGTTCAAGAAAATAAATTGTTCCTCTGGGAAGTCCATTTATCAAAAAAAATTTCTAGGTGTTCTGGACAAATTTTATATTTTTCAAAAGAAGAGACTGTTCTTAAAACTCCATTCTTTTATGAAGCAATAAGACAACTAACTGCCCAGAGTCCCCTTTTTGGGAGAGATGGGCAGTGATAGAAATTTGAAAAATAAACAAACAAACTAACTAACTAGGGTTATAAAATCATTTTAATGGAAATTTGAGAAAAGCAACCTTTCAAAACATCTCTGTGGAGTATCACCTACTTCATCTCAACAGAAAAGGACAGCCAGTTTGGTTAGCAGGAGTGTCTTCTGTTTCATGTACAGTGCATGTTCAGAAATCACTGCAGACTACTGTTATTGTGGATTACTTGCAGAACGAGCACTTCTAAATATTATGTTATCTCAAACTAACTCAATTTTTCACCGCAGTAGTACAATCTCTCAAAATACTATATCCCACCAAACTCCACCAGTTTATGTTATTTTAATTTTGTTGTTTTTAATACAAACCTAGGCATGCCCATAGCACTACAGAATTTTGTAAACAAAACCATTAAATAGTGACTTGGTCCAAAAAGCCTATTGTCGAAAAGAGATAATGAAAATCACTGGAAGATAGATAGACAAGGATAGCAAGGAATGAAGATGAACAAGGCAGTTAACTTGATTTAAGGATGCCTCAAGAATACACCATGGATTTTGCAGTCCTGAATTAGATGGACACTTTTTGTAAAATAAAACTTGTGCATTAGAAAACTTCCATTGCTAGGGGTGGGGTGGGTGTTTTATTAAATACCTGACTTTTTCTCTGCCTGTAGAATTTATCATTTAACAGATTTTAGTCCCTTCAGTTCATATATGGCTTTCCTTGCATCTCTACATTATTGGGTTGCTAAAAATCAGGATTGAGGGGGACATATATTACATGTGTGTAGAATTACTTTAAGATTAGGATTATGAAAGAATAATATATATAAAGGAACTGTGCAAAATCTCTGTATGCTTTTCAGTTCTGGAAACAATTAAGCTAGTTAAACTAAGAGTAGAATATATGGCAGAACCCCCCAAATAATAATAATAATAATAATAATAATAATAATAATAATAATAATAATAATAGGAATATGAATTATCCAGGTTTAACTGCAATTGGGGATAAGGATTAAGGGAGTCATGCTTTGCAAAAAAAAAACAAATTTCTTTGGAAAAGATGTGAAAAAAAGAGAATAAATACTGAGGTGAGTGAATCTGCATTCTGAGCAACATATGAGTCATCACTCATATACTTAACATACAAAGACTCAGGTTCCTTGTTATTAATTTAGATGCAATGATATGAATTTTGAAAATGGGTGTTTGGGGTCAGAGAGAGAATCTGCCTCACTGTTGAAAATTAGGTAATCTAACAACTAAGAAAAAGAATTGTGATTCATAGTGGAATCACCAGTTCACTGGGGTATTCAGTGGAAGAAGAGCATTAGGAAAATGGGAGGGGGATTAATTATGGAAGGTGGCAGTAAGACTACAACTAGAAATTATGGGTATGCTCATAACATAGCTTAACTGAGTTTCTCTGGTTTATTTGGATGGTCATTCTTAAAATCATGAGTTTTGAATTAAATGGAGAGTTAGTCAGCTGTGATCCAACAGAACAATTTCTAGCCTTTTATGCCTTCTATGTCCATTTCTTCCATTCCAGATCCAAATCATACAAAATATATTTCTTGAAATTCCCTTAATTCCATGCAACCATTATTTTATCTCCCTCAATTAATATTTTTAAGTTGTATTTATTTATTTGTGACATTTATATTCTGTCTTGCTTCCATGAGAAAGAATGACATAGCATGTTCTACTTCTGCCTTTTCATATATCACTTTTTATAAGAAGAGCGACAGATTTGGATGAACACTTTCAACTTGTTTTTTCTCCACCAATGTGAATCTCGAATGAATTGAAAACATTTCCAGTGCTAAGGCGTGCTTCTCTTCAGTGAAATTTTATGCTTACTTTCTTTTCAAAGGTACTTTGTCAAATACCAGTCCCCCCTACCCATGTACTTCCAAACCGAAGCTACGTTGCTTCTCTTTGCTTTGCTTCTGTGGCCTTCTTGGGCAGTCCCAATAGTTAGAGTAACTGTGGCAACTGTGCTGGAGTACACATGCACGGAAATCTCTCCCAGTCTTTCCAGTTAAGGAGCTAAGGCTGTCCTAACAGCCAGGAACCACGCTGAGACAAGGAATAGGTCTCTAGTGTTTTATTACTGCTACATTAGACAGAAAATCCTAACAAACTGAAGAAGCGTGGGAAAACCCATACAGATAAACCCCAAAAGTCAAGGCAGGTCTGATCTGTGTCTCTTTGAATGACTGCTCAACTCCTCAGTACTACGCATACGTTTTTCCCCCTGGATAGGGGCCCCCTCCTGCTCACCATCAGTGCTCATGACAAAGGCAGTATGAAGAGCATTGGATATATAAATCACATTGCCTTCAGTTTGGTTATGGCAAATGCACTACATTGGTGAAATGAAGGATCTCATTGAGGGAACTTCTGCATAGTTCTTCATCTCTCTGGTATTTCCTACGGTGAACAGCTAGACACAGAAAAATGGTTTTAGTCAAGGCATTTAAAAAGGGTATCCACCTTTGTGAACTTTCTCTTACATGAAAGGGTGATGCATCTAAAACTTCTATCACTTTAACTTGCTCCATTTTCTTGATTGTTTTTATGGTCAGAAATGATACTCAAAGGCTTATTTTTTTTATTTTTTTTAATGAACTGATTTGTATGCTTCCTTTGCTGAAGGTTCTTGATGGTATTTTTAATTAGTTAAATTTCATAGGCATACTTGCTTCTGAAAAAAAATGTGGGGAAAAAAATCACAATGATTGCCCATAATCTTCTGATTTAATTCTGCTTCCATGGAAAACATTAGTTATTTTTTTCCTTCTCCAAAGTTTATTAATCTCCAACTGTGATTAGCATCTTGTTGGTTTTTGAAAGAAAAATCTCATCACTGATAATATAGAAATTAACCTTCTATAACACTTAGAATTAAGATGTACTTACTAAAGAGTATTACTTGAGAACTGGCAGATGAGGTATGTATTTGTTGATGAGATGGGAAAAGGGAAATCTCTCATCTTTTGGAGGGTATTTTATTGGCAAAAGATACAGATGAAAAGATATTTTTAAGGCAACATTTGCTTAGTGTTTTAAAACTATTCATGGTGAAGGAAAAAAGTACCTAAATTTCACCCCCTGATCTTTGCAAAAAGGTAAATCTTCTGTGATTGAAATTAAGAAATTAAGAATGGCCTTACCTTTGATACTCACACTGCTGTTGAATATCAGATGCCAACAAGAGATTGAACTATCCCTCTAAATTTACTTAAAAGTTGCAGTCAGATACTTGGCACAATGAGCATTTTAGCATCTTGGTGGATAATCTGGTAAACTGTGTTTTGCATAAGGCAATAAGAAAGATGGATAATTTCAGAATTTTAAAAAAATCATTTGAATAATAGAGAAGGAACAACCAGAACCGACCTAACATTATCAAGTGCAAATGCTGCTTTTGGGGGCTAAGGTTATTCATCCAGATATGTTCCATTCAGTCCTGAATGCACCATATACTCAGTAAGTAAGTAACTTTATTGATTAGTCAAATGACCATATCAGAAAGTTGGGCATCAGCCACTATAAGATATGAAATATAAAATATGATGCCATAAAACAACTAAAATACAATAAAATTAGCTAATATATACTACGGTGCGATAAAATACAATAAAATACAGTAGGGTAAAATGGAGATAAAATTGTAAGATAAAAATGCAAGATGTAATAAAACAGGTAATAAAATACAGAAACAATGTGAGTTTAAATGAATTCATCACCTTTACATGCCACCCCAATGTGTTCTATAAATTGTGTTCTCAGTTGTACAGCCCTAACCATAAACTTAACAGTTCTATTGACCACATATGTATTTGTGCCCTGGAGGAAGTAACATAATCTTTTGTTACAGTCCCAGTATGTGGTTCTGTCAATTAATGTCTGAAGGTACTGAGTCCTTACTTGGGCATATAGTTGGCAGTTAAATAGGACATGTGCAATATCTTCTACTTCGGGTACTCCACAAACACATGTCCTCTCAAGGTAAGGCACTTGGTGGAATCATCTGTATTTGACCATAGAATCTAGTTGCTCAAATCTTGCTCTAGTAAGAGCTATCCTATGGTATTGAGTCAGACCCATTGTCAGGTACCATACACCCGTACATATGAGATCTGGATGACCATGAACCTCTAAGCCTCCCAGAAGGCCATGGAAGTGACCTAAAGCCTCTAGATGTTAATGGAACCCAGTATGTCTGTCTTTGTGCTATGACATGGTTATGCAGTGCTTCAGTTATTGCAGTAGGATTTTTTATTTGTAGTTTTGTTTTGTTTTGTTTATAGGAGTTTTATAGTATTGCTTTTCTTATGCGTAGCCACCCAAATTTACTTAAAAAGGATGACCATATAAATTTAATAAATAAATATTTTCTAATTGCATAAATATTCTACATGTGTGCTCTCTCTCTGTCTCTCTCTCTCTCTCTCACACACACACACACACACAAACAAACTATAGTCATTATTCGCTCACATTTGTTTCTTTCTCAGTGATCATCACAAGGTCTTTGGAGCTGAGGAATAAAGATTAAAATTACAACAGTAAAAACTACACTAATACAAACTGAAAAAAATAGAAGAATAAAAAGAAAGAGTAGAAGGTGCAGAAAAGAAAGAAAAAAAGAAATAGAAATAGAAATAGAAATAGAAAAGAAAGAAAATTCATAAAACTTTGTCAATTCAGTCCTGATGTCAGCAAAAATCCATTAAGGTTTACCAGAGATGTCAGCAAAAATCCATTCAGGTTTACACATCTATTTTAACCTTGATCAAATAAACCAACTTTATATTCCTTCCTTTTATTTTTAACAATCTTGATCTTTGGTCCATTCAAATAATGTCATACTTGATTTCTTTTCATTTTTTCTTTGCCCCTTCTCATGAGATTCTTCAAAAATTTAACAAGCCAGTTTTGTAGATCTAATATAAGAACATTATCTAGGTCACTCTTGGTTTGTTGTTTGTATATCCCTTTTAATTATTAAGACATCAGTTAGTTTCATTTGTATGTCCAGTGTCCTAACAGTCAGGAACCACTCTGAGACAAGGAATAGGTCTCTAGTGTTTTATTACTGCTACATGACAGAAAATCCTAACAAACTGAAGAAGCATGGGAAAAACCTAGACATATAAACCCCAAAGTCAAGGTGGGTCTGATCTGTATCTCTTTGAATGGCTGCTTAACTCCTCAGTACTACACATGCATTTTCCCCCTTGGATAGGGGCCCCCTCCTGCTCACCATCAGTACTCATTACATCACCCTCCACTCCAGATTCACATTCCATTTCAGCCCCCTCCCTTCCAGAGTTCCTTCCTCCCTCCAGGGTCTCATGAGAGTCCATCTCCCCCTCCAAGCTCCCATGGGAACTGGGCAACGATGGAAATTCTTCAAAGGAAAACTCCTCCAAGGATGAATCACTGCTGCTCTCCAGGTCTGATAATGCTTCTGGCCCAGGTGACTGCTGCTGGAAAATAGCTAGATAATTAGAAGATTCTTCCCCACTCCCCCTTAGGAAATGCAAGCTGGAGGTGGAGGGCTGCAGCTCCTACTCCTCTCTCTCTGGCCTCAGAACCTCTGGAGGGGGTGGAGGTTGCCAACTTACAAACTCCTCTGCTTGGGATTCCTCTGTTTGCTCAGTCAAGTGAGGAATCTCTGGTAGAGTGCAAGGCTTGGGTTTGTGAGGGAAAAGCTGATGGAATCGTTGAACCAGCGCTGGTGCATGCACACCCCTGGCATTTTCCCACATGCGCTCTTCCTCAGAGTACCCTTTCCAATGTATTAAATATTGGATGCCCCTTCCCCTCCTCCTAGAGTCCAGAATTTCCTCGACTTCGTATTCCTCCTCCCCCTCCACAATTACTGGAGGTGGGGGGGGGCATTTGTGATCGTAAGGTACTTGTGGGAGGGTCTTTGGCTAGCAAGGCTCTGTGAAAAACTGGATGGATTTTCATGGATGCTGGCAGCTTTAAGCGATAAGCCACTGGATTTATCTGCTGTACCACAGTGAAAGGGCTCACAAACTTCAACTTCTTGGAGGGCCTGGTAGAGGTCAAAAACTTGGTAGAGAGCCATACTTTATCTCCTACTGCAGTCGCTGGCCCCTCTTGTCTGTGAGCATCTGCAGCTCTCTTGTAAGCACTCTTTACCCTGTTCAGCTGCTCCTTTAACAACTCCTGTGCAGCTTGTTGCTCTTTAAGAAAATCAGCTGCAGCTGGAACAGATCCCTGCTGGGAGGAGGTGGGCAACACACGACGGTTAACCCCGTAGAGTGCTTGGAAAGGAGACATCTTGGTAGAGGATTGCACAGAGTTGTTATAAGTAAATTCTGCCATGGGGAGCAGGGCTGGCCAATTGTCTTGCTGATAAGTGGTGTAACACCTGAGATACTGCTGTAACCATGGGTTAATTTTCTCAGCTTGCCCATTACTAGCAGGATGATGTGATGATGACAGGTGGATCTGGACCCCTAATGCCTGGAAAAGGGCCCTCCAGAACCTGGAAGTGAACTGAGGGCCTCTGTCACTCACCAAGTGATTTATCATGCCTCTATACCTAAAAACATGGTCCATAAACAACTGTGCTGTGGCTTGCGCAGATGGGAGGCCCTTGCAAGGAATAAAATGTGCCATTTTAGTGAAAAGGTCCACCACCACTAGTATGGAAGTCAGCCCCTGGACTAGGGGTAAATCAGTGATGAACTCCATGGAGATTGTATCCCAAGGCCTACTGGCAGTGGGTAGGGGTTGCAAGAGTCCTGTGGGCTTCCCTGGGAGAGGCTTGTCTTGTCTACAGGTATGACAAGAAGCAACGTAACCCTTTACATCTGCAGTCATCTTAGGCCACCAGTAGTCTCTCAGAGCTTTATGGAGAGTTTTGAAAACACCTCCATGGCCTGCCGTTTGATGGTCATGGCAAAGTCTCAGTACTTCTTCCCTCAATGAGGGGGGAATGTATAATTGCCCGCTATGCCAGAGAATTCCTGCCTCCACATTAAATGAGGAGGCAGTGTCTTGCGGGCCCCTCTGGAGGTCATCCATCCTGGCCCTGGCATACGGGTCCTGTTGCTGCTGAGCTCTGACTCTTGTAAATAGGTCTTCTGCTTGTCTGCCTGCTGCTAAAATCTCTGTCTGGTTCCCCCTCATAGACTGCTCAAAGTTGTGAGGTTGTAATATAGTAGCCTGTACCTCCTGGTGAGTAGCGGGGGTTGCCTGAATGGGCATCTGCCAAATGGTTCTGCGCCCTGGGAACATAAGAAATAACAAAATTGAAATGGGAGAAAAACTGGCTCCATCTGATTTGGCGTGGGGTGAGGGATCTGGTGTTTGTAGAAACTGTAAATTCTTGTGATCAGTGCAAACTTTCACAGGAAAGGTCGCCCCTTCTAGCCAGTGCCTCCACTCTTGAAATGCTGCTTTAATTGCCAGCAACTCCTTGTTAAAAACATCATAGTTTCTCTCTGCTGGTGAGAGCGTGTGGGAGAAAAATGCACGAGGGAGCAATGTATTCTCTGTTTTGTTGATATTGCAATAAAACAGCCCCAATAGCAAAATCTGAAGCATCTGAATGCATTATGAATTGCTTCGTGGGATCAGGGTGCTTTAAAAGCGGCTGGGATGCAAAGAGCTGCTTAAATTCTTGGAAGGCTGCTTGCTCCCTCTCCCCCCAAATGAATTTTGATCCTTTCTTCAAAAACTGTGTGAGGGGTTTAGCCCTGTCACTAAATTTATTTATGAATCTCCTGTAAAAATTGCAGAATCCTAGAAATTTTTGTACCTCTTTCACATTTCGGGGGGGGGGGGGGTTGCCAAGAGAGAATTGCCTGGACCTTAGAAGGATCCATGGATATGCCTTCTGTTGATATTCTATAGCCCAGGAAATGTAATTCAGTTAAATCAAAGGGACACTTCTCTAGCTTGGCGAACAGCTTGTTCTCTCTGTCTTTGTAAGACATTACATAAATGAGTTACATGAGTTGTAGCATCCTCAGAGAATATTAATGTGTCATCTAGATAAATGACCAGATACTTATCTAGTAAATCAGAGAAAAATTGATTCATAAATTGGGAAAATATGGCTCCTGCATTAGAGAAGCCAAAGGGCAAAACAAGGTACTCAAATTTACCAAACCTGGTATCGAAGGCAGTCAGGTATTCATGCCCCTCTTTCATCCGGATCAGATTGTACGCATTCCTGAGGTCCAACCTAGTAAAAATGTGTGCTTTCTGTAAGTGATCCAGCAGATCAGATATTAGGGGGAGTGGGTAACTTTCCTTGACTGTGACTTTATTGAATGAACTGAAATCATGCACCACTCTCATGGGTGCCTCCTGGTTTGCTGGTGCCAACGGGTCAGGCTTTTTTGGTACGAAGAAGGTAGGAGCAGACACTGGGGAAGTAGATGGTCGGATGAAACCCTTTTGGAGATTAGAATCCAAGTAATCCTTTAAGGTGGCTAGTTCCTTGGGGGACATGGGATATTGTTTCCTTGCTGGAATCTTGGCTCCTGGTATCAACTCAATGGTGCAATCACAGTCCCTATGGGGGGGTAGTGCTGTGGCCTCTTGTTCACTGAAAACGTCTGTGAAATCTGCATACTTGGCTGGCAACTGGACCTCCTCTGCTTCTGTGACTTCATTGGTTGCAGGAGAGAGAAGAGCAGCTTAAATCTTGTGGTGCTGGCATTCCTTAGCTGGGAAGGAGATTGCTCCCATAGTCCAGTTCAACAATGGGCTGTGGATCTTCAGCCAAGGCGTGCCCAGGACTATAGGCACATTAAGTGATGCAGTACCATAAAGTTGGATCCACTCAGTGTGGTCTCCCGTTGTTAGTTGCAAAGGTTCTGTGAAACTTCTAATCAGCCCTGCCTTGAGAGACTGGCCATCAATGGTCTCAACTTCTATGGGACGTGGCAATTCTATGGTCAGGATGTTGAGGTCTTGTACAGCCTGTACATCAATAAAATTGGTGGAAGCTCCAGAATCCACGAGGGCCTCTAGCTTGACCTGGTGCTCTGGGTTTACATGCATTATGACTGGTAAGTAGTAAAAGGATTGCCTGGAATCCTCGGAATGAGCCCTTCTTAATTGATTGATGGTCTCCCTGCTGAGCTCTGTGGAGGGAGACCGACAGAGTTTCCCTGGTTAGAAGTCAAGGTGGAGGTGGCTCTTGGTTCTGCTGCTTGCCCTGGGGCTCTTATGGAATTTGCTTGGCTTCTCGCTGGGCAAGCTCTCACCATGTGCCCCTGGACTCCGCAGTAGAAACAGAGGGCTCTCTCTCTCCTTCTCTGTCTCTCAGCCTCAGAAATAAGCCTCCTGCTCACCCCGATCTGCATCGGCTCCTCTGGTCCTGAGTAAGATGATGCGGAGAGAGCTGGAAATCCTGGAAGCACTCTGAGGCCCCTGTTTCTCCCCAGCTGCATCTGTCTGAGCTCTTTTAGCCTGGCGTCTACAACCACAGACAACTGATATAAACCTTCTAGGGTAGCTGGTGTTCCCTGGTGCACTAATTCATTTTTAATTTCTTCATCTAGCCCCTGTTTGAATTGGTCTTTCAAGGCACTCTCATTGCAGTCCAGATCTCCTGCTAACAGCTTGAAATCAGCAATGTAAATTCCCACCCTCTTGTTGCCTTGCTTGAGCTTCCGAATTTCCCGGCTGGCAGTGACCTCTCTGATTGGGTCGTCAAAGTGTGCTTGGAACCCTGCCAGAAAATTCTGGTAGTCGTTGAGAATTGGGTCATTGTTCTCCACCATGGGAATAGCCCATTTGGCTGCTGGGTCCTTTAGCAGACTTAAAATGAAGGCGACTCTGGTTCTGTCTGTGGGAAACTCTGCCGGTCTGCTGTTGAAAAACATTGTGCACTGTGTGAGAAAGGTTCTCAACTGTCCTGCTTCTCCTCCAAACTTCTCTGATAGACTGCCCTGGGATCTCAAGACTCCTGGTGGAGCTGCTGCTGCTGCTGCTGGCACCGGTTGTGGGTTAATCGGAGCTGGTTGTTGTAACTGCTGTAGCATGGCTGCCTGTAATGTGTTGATCTGGAGATCTACTTGTTGTTGATGTTGCTGCAATGCTGCTGCCAGTTGTTGGATGGCTTGCCAAATTTCCTGGTTTTCCAAAGACATTTTCCCAAAAGTCTCTTCCTTTTTTTTTTTGTTCCTCCCTCTTTCAATGGGAGTAGTTGAGTTTGTTAGGATTGATGTCCTAACAGTCAGGAACCATGCTGAGACAAGGAATAGGTCTCTAGTGTTTTATTACTGCTACATTAGACAGAAAATCCTAACAAACTGAAGAAGTGTGGGAAAAACCCAGACAGATAAACCCCAAAGTCAAGGTGGGTCTGATCTGTGTCTCTTTGAATGGCTGCTTAACTCCTCAGTACTACACATGCGTTTTCCCCCCTGGATAGGGGCCCCCTCCTGCTCACCATCAGTACTCATGACATCCAGTGTAACATCTTTTTCCATGTCAGTCTCAATCTTGTTAGGTAGAACTTGTTCCTCTTTCATAGCATCTTTTAGATATAGTCTATCTATAGAGACAGCCACTATTAAAATTAAATTCTGGATGCATTGTTCAAAAATATCCTTCAGTATGCCCAACGTTCAAATATTTTGCTTTATTCTGTAATTGTAAATCAAGTTTAAGTGTTCTTCTCCTTTAAGTGTAATCTTTAGTTCCCTCTAGTTCTCTCTAGTGTCCAACTTTTAAAATCTTTTTTTTTAATTTATTTATGTTTATGTATGTATGTATGTGTGTGTGTGTGTGTGTGTGTGTGTGTGTGTGTGTGTATATATATATATATATATATAAATAATTCAACACAAAAGCATTTTCCCACAGGAGGGATTCTTTAAATTTAATTCCAAAATCTTATTGCAAATTTATCTAGACCCTTAGTCCTTTTTGTAGCTTTCTAAAAGCAAAGTTTTAATCACCCTTTTGCTGTTTATTAAAAAAAATTTTTTTTTAAGTTTTTAAACTCGTAATTAAAACTTTGTTCACTAACAATTAATGGAAACTCACCTGGTGCTGTAAAACGTTTCAGTCCAAAGGTTCTTGATAGCTGAAAAGCTGTTAACAAGCAATTTCCAAAAATGATTAGAAAAGGAAGTATGTGAACCCAGTGTCCTTTCAAAGCATTCACCATGGTTTGAGCAAGATGGCTATTCCCTTGTCTCCCAGAGCTATAAACCTGCTGGAGACTGCTATCTTGCAGTCTCCTCATGAGGAGAACCTGTTTGGAGCACTTGTGGGTGATCTCAAGTCCTCTCTTTGTCTGGAGAGGAATTACAAAGAGACCGTCTAGTCATTGGCTCTTCATTCCATCATAGTCATCAGCTCCACTTTTCATGGAGCTTTCTTCAGTCTGCCATTTCTTCCCTGGAATTGTACTCTTGTAGAGGTGCAGGAAGTCTGTCCACTTCCCAGAACTGCTGCCCAGGATTGCCACTTTCCAATTCTTAATGACACTGAAAAAAACAGCAATTCTGAGCTCTTTTTTCACATCCTATGTCACTTTTAGTGTGACATGTCTTCTGATACATGATAAATTTTATTCTGATGGTGTCTGCATGAAGGAAAGAGATGAGCCATTTCACTGTGCTATTGCCTAAAGAGAAGAAAGTGGTCATTATGATGTCTTTTCTATATACTTCAGTTTGTCTGGCCATTGTGACTGCTTACTAAGATTATTGATCTTGTCTGTTTACTTCTATGAAGGAATGCTCATTGTGAATCTGGGCTGTTACATCTACCTAAAGAAGAAAGATTGGCATTACCTTCTCCTTGATGCTGTATGCCTACCTCACTGAAATTGAAACCTCTTGTTGATGCTGCCTACATGTTTCAGTGAAACACTCTGGCTCTGTATTGATGCTCCCTACTTGAGCTGAGTACAGAATGGTCATTGTGACATCATTCTGTTGATGCATTGTGATGCAAGAAATTGACTACTAAGACCTGATGTTACTATTTGCTTGAAATGTGATAATCCCATGCCTCTTCATATTAATGTAATTTGAAGGGAAAAGAAGCTACACAGTGTGTCCTCCCTCAATGAAAGCAAAAATACATTACCAAAAAGTGCCCTTTGTGTTCTGAACCAGACAAAGGCATCTTAAACCTTATTCATATACACATTCCTCTTTTATGCAAGTGTCACCTCTCCAAAGGAAGAGAACAGGCAGGCAAAAACTATAGCTCACCAGTGCTGGATAACACATGGATGATGGCCAGGTAACACCAAGTATAACCCATGTTCCCTGAAAAATGAAAGCATAGGCCGGAGAGAATATCTACTTCTGCTATGTGCCCTTGGCAAATCTTTTTATGTATTTTGTGCCTCATTGGGGGAAACTTGGAAATGGGTGCATGATTCCACATAGACATATTTTCTAAGTATGGGTAACAGAAACCTAATGAAAAGGAGCCTAACGTCTTGTACTGTGTGCTTTCTTTTAGTTCCCTTGGAAGCACATCTGGATAGGAGAGGTTGCTTAATAGAAGAAATCTGCTACCATTGTCTAAATCAGTATTTTTCAACCTTAGCAACTTTAAGATGTGTGGAGATCAACTGCCAGAATTCCCCAGACAGCATGCTGGAGAATTCTGGGAGTTGAAGTGCACATAGCTTAAAGTTGCCAAGGTTGAGAAACACTGGTCTAAGTACAATTTCCCTTTTGATGAAAAAAGGCATTCTTAAATTATCAAAACACACCTGCATCCCAGGTGGCCTAGAAATAGATGTTACGTTGGAAAAGTACAGGATAATACTCTTCAGGTGAACAGGAAATAGCCATGGTGACAGAGGATAATGTGAACTGTAGTCCCACACATCTGAAAGGAATAGCATTAAGGAGGAGTAAAAAAGCACTAGGACACTTAGGATAACTTTTTTGTAAAAAAAAAAAAAAAAGGAAACCTGTATTTCTGTTTACTAGTATCTCCATGTTTGTAGCCTTAAAACCTGACAAGAGTTGTAATTAGGTGTAATTAGGTCATGCAGTGATGCAAAGTATATTTGAGGAAAGATATAAAATAAGATTATTCCCCGTAGAGAGTTAAGGAGTTAACAACTCTCTCTGTATCCCTGAGTTAATACATAAGGATGCATAACTAATTATTATTGTAGCTCCTTGCTCACAAACATATTACTTTATACGTTGTTTGCTTTTGCTTGTCTTTGTTTCCTGAATTGTGCAGAAAATTGCTGGTTAAACTATGTTTGAATTAAATTAAAAGATAATTTCACCTTTAGGCTTTGGAAATGTTTTATATGTTAGCTTATAATATAATTCTTGAAAATTCATATATTAATCAGGGATCCCATGACATACTTTTTAAAGTAAGAATTTACCAAAGTTTTTACCTTTTTTTATAAGCAAGAGGGGAAAAATATAATATTAAAGATAATGAATGCAGGAAAAATAAAAAAGACACTTTTGTCAGTCTCTAATTATATGTAATATGAAAGCTGACATTAGAATTTGCAATGTTGTAGGATACACTTCTACAAAAAAATGACTATTTTTTTTTCTGTGTATGGATTTTGATGTCAAAACTTCCTGATGTAAACAGCTCCTGATTGAAGTTTCCATATACCTATCTGCCCATATTAGGAGCAGAATTTTATTTCTTATTCTGAAATAAATTCATACTTTCTAAACCAGTATGTGGAAAGGATTTCTACTATATTTAGATTTCTCAGAATGCTGTGATTTAGATCATGAAACAAAAAAAAAAATCTAAGAATATATATGTTAATTGAGAGTGCAATTAAAAATAGTATTTTAGTGAAAAATGTACATATGTTGTGGAAAACACTTGCAAAAGTCAAGGTATAACATGAGATCTATCTTAGCAAATCCATGTACTAAAGAGAATATATTTTGGAGTTGTTGTTTTTTTTAATATCACCAACTGATGTGAAATGAATAAAAGGTTAAGAAAGAAAGAAAGAAAGAAAGAAAGAAAGAAAGAAAGAAAGAAAGAAAGAAAGAAAGAAAGAAAGAAAGAAAGAACAGAAAAGAGACAATTTCATCCTTCCTTTGTGTACCTGTCTACCTTTCTCAGGACAGGAACTTTTTTGAAGAATGAGGAAGGGCCTTAGGCCATATGAAAACATGCTTTTAGGGTATAGGATACTTCCAATTATCAAGGTTAAATACATGTGAAGCAATGTTAGTATCAAAATAATGTCTTTTAACAGTGTTCATTAAATATGTTGAGCATTTCATACTTTTCTCTTTTGTTCTCTTTTATTTTATTTTGTATTGATTATTTATCCTGATAAGTGGTAGCAAAACACTATTACTTTTGAAAAAGAAAGATAAAAATGAAATGAAGAATACAGTAGAATGTTAATATATGGCTAATGTTATATATGCAAAGGTGGAGTATCTTGGTAAATCATTCCGTGCTATCAGATTTTAGAAAACGAATGTATGCATTTAAATTGCCGGACATATCCATTTTCTCTGTTAAATGATATACTTCTTCTAACATACACTTCTGGTATTCACTGAGGGTGGAAGAGTACTATATTGTCCTATATTTGGGCAATAGGGAATATTATTTGAATGCTCAAAGCACTTCACATAGATTCTCAGCACTACTTACTGTATAAGAATATTGTATGGCAGGCCAATATTTCAGTGAAGTAGACTACAACAAGCTCATACTTCCTTTGTCATGTCTAATTAGAGACATCTGGATCTGTAACTTTTATCATAAAGCACATCACTAGTTCCTGTTTAAGGCTACAACTATGCACAAAAAGAGAGAACATACAGTTGGCAAGTGTCTCTAGAGATACTTGTTTCAATTCACTGAGGGAATGAGTGGGTGTAAGAAAGAGGTTTGCCTGTACATGCCTGTAGAATAATAATAATAATAATAATAATAATAATAATAATAATAATAATGTAACATTTCTATTTTTTCACCCCACTTTTTCTCTTCATCTGACACCCCGCCTCCTTGCCTTCTGCTGATGTGGCAGATGGACTTCCAGTAAGTTTCCTTTAATGATGTGTGTCATCCCAGAACACTAGACGAAGTGTTGAATGTTCTCATGAATTCCTCCCTTGTTAATGTTAACAAATAGTGTACAGAACCTCTGCAAGCTGAGTATGAGATTGCTATAGATCAGGTCTCACTGATGGGATGGGGACGGTGTTTTCTAGCTAGATTGTTCACTTACAGTTTCAGCATTAAAGCAAATATTTGTAAATATGTTGCTTTTTTTTTTTTTTTTTAGAAATACAAGGTATTTCTACTTGTGTTTCAGGTAAAAACAACATTTTTTTTAGAAATGTTGATAAGGGAATTATTATTGCATTGCCATATCTTTTCAGCTGGCCAAATCTTTCTTCAACTTGCTTTAATCAGGTTCACCAGTCAGTTTACCTCCTGCAAATCAAAGAAAATCGCTTTCCTTCTCAGCTAGTCTAATTGCCATGTAGTAGAGACAAAGCAGGACATGTCTTGAATTATTTTCCTTAAAACTGTCAATGCTTCCTTATTACCATTCTTTAAAACGTTAGTTCTCGTTGGGTTCTTTGCCCCTCTTTTCACAAATGTTGTATTCAATAAAACTTTTCAATTCTTTATTGCCAGAGATGACTTGTTTTTCAGAACTATTTATCTAGATGAATTTTTCATTAAGAAAAAATAGTCTACCATTATTGGTTTTGCAATGGCTTTAATATTCTTTTTTTTGGGGGGGTGGCATTTTTGTGTTTATTTTTCTCCTTCAAATCCCCTTTTTCTCCTTGAAATGTCTTCTGAATGATACCATACATTTCCACAAAGATTTCTGCAGGGACTCTTCAGATAGATATTCTTATGTATCCTGTATCAAGTCCAGTATTTCAAATAAATGAGCAACCATGTACTGTAGTTTTAGCTTTGCTAACTCCTAATTGTTGGACTGGGAAATATGGAATATGGTAACATAGTCAGGAAGAAATTATGGCTACTATATATGGACTGCAAAGATATCTATGACTATTAAGTGGTAGCAAAGTTATATGAATATTCTGTTTATTGCCATCTAATAGTTGTCCAGATTATTGCAACCTTATATTATAATTTTATTTATATATTTTATTATATAAATAAAATATATATTATAATTTATTATAATCCTATGCTCAGGTTTGAGAATGTTATATTGAGCCCCTGAGATGTATTTTTGAATACACCTACAAAGCATTGCTCTGTTAGACTGCAATTCTGCCAAAATGTCTGTCTATTGCTCACAAAACTCAAATACAATTGTGTTGTTTATTCATTCAGTCGCTTCCGACTCTTTGTGACTTCATGGACCAGCCCACGCCAGAGCTTCCTGTCAGTCAACACCCCCAGCTCCCCCATGGATGAGTCCATAATCTCTAGAATATCATCCATCCACCTTGGCCTTGGTCGGCCCCTCTTCCTTTTGCCTTCCACTCTCCCTAGCATCAGCATCTTCTCCAGGGTGTCCTGTCTTCTCATTATGTGGCCAAAGTATTTCAGTTTTGCCTTTAATATCATTCCCTCAAGTGAGCAGTCTGGCTTGATTTCCTGGAGTATGGACTGGTTTGATCTTCTTGCAGTCCAAGGCACTCTCAGAATTATCCTCCAACACCACAGTTCAAAAGCATCTATCTTCCTTCTCTCAGCCTTCCTCAAATACAATTAAGCATATGCAAAAGCTAAATAACAGTATCTATCCAATATGCACAACAGATTAGCAGGAAGTACTTAAGACTAGGCAGATGAAAAGGCCTATACAATGGGAATGTTAAAAAGTTCTACATGTCTGAAACAACTTTTGGAAAAGACAGGAAAAATTGTTTTTTTCATGAAGAAATCTTTTTAGCTGCCATTTCTAATAACCAACTGTTGGTTATTCATGATAATCAAGACATTCAAGCACACAAACACAAACATTTTGTAGAGGTAATCCCACATAGTAACAATTTGTTATTTCAATGTTATTCTTTTAAGTCTTCTCTGAATCTACTATTACACAGTTTTAATTGATGACTAAGTATGCCAGAGAAAATATGTGTCTATTCTCTGTATAGTATTTAACTATCACCTAAATTTTTGTATGATGTCAAATGCATGAGTAACCCATTAAGCTATTCTCCTGCTTTTACAGTTTGTCCTTTATTCTGCAAAGCTAGTAAGGAATGTTCTTGATCTATATGAGAAGCTAGAATGCACTACAGAGTAACAGAATCTAAGAGATGGAACAAGTAAAGCAGAAGAGATTGGAAATCATTGTAACATAATAGTGGAATAGATTTGTTTGTATTAAATCTGATTTGTTTATTGGTAACATGGAATAGTTTGTGCTTGCTTGTCAAATTGAACAGCGTTTTTACTTTTGATACATCAAAATATATACCGTATCATTTCACAGTGTATCTGTGAAGGAGATCACTGGCTTCTTGTTTATGAATTTAACAACTTCTACAGAAAAAAATGCATTAAAAAAACAATGCCATACACTTCTTCAAATGGAAGAAGAATGTAATAACTGTTGTGACCTTTTGCCCACTTGTACCTGTTCAAATGGAAATTCAACCTTGCCAACAGCAGGGTGCATTAGTCTATTTTATCTCTTTCTATATTTATTTTCATTTCTGTAGAAATAAGGGGAATACTGTGGGGGGCTGAGAGGAAGAGATGCTAAGTGAAGAAAAGATGGTGAGATCAGTGAAGCAGAGAAAAATAAGAGCAGATAGTTAGGGATTCCAGGCAGCAAGGTTGAGTTCAAGGTGTGGCCTCAGTTGCGAGATGGTAGAAGATTTCTCTCAGTATCTGACTTAATAGCATCTAGGTTATTTGGGCCAAGTTTTGTACCATGTCTGTGCATTTGATGTGCAGGGTCTTTAATGTCATTGACCAGAAGAATCAGCTCCTGAAAAATGTCTGGCACTGTTTTTCCTTCACTGAGTTCCAGAACTGAAGTAACGTTTATTCTAGTAAGTATTTGCCAAACATGTCTCTATTTATTTTTGCCCCCTTTTGCTTTTTCCATTGCTTCATTAAAGAGTGTTTCTTTTATTGTTTTATATGAATCAGTTAGGGCAGTATGTATGGATAGATAAATATACAGGTATAGACAGATAGATAGCTTTTAAATCAATTGATGAATACAGTCACATTTTAGAATTTGATTGATTCTTTCATGGATCATGATTCAATTATGGTACATATTTCACACTGCATAATAACTTGAGATAAAACAAAATGTGTGGGAAAACTCAATTTATCTCCTGCTGATGGCAATGCCTACACAAAGCTTTGCCCAGATGAGCCCAGAGAAAAACTTGATAGTAAAAAAAAATGTTTTATAGGAATAAGGATACAGAAAGAGATACTGGATCTTCCCCTCTGTTACATAAAATGTTAACATGGTTTTGGTTTTTTTACAAGTTGCTTTCTAAGGAGAAAAGAAGCCATTGAAATACTGCAGACAAGTTATTTTGGAAACAGCAATTTGCCTTTCAACTAAAAGTGTGCAGTGTTTGGATCTAAAGCAGGCAAAGGTGCCTTGGCTCTGGCAGGGTCAGCCTCAGTGTACTGGTTGATGATTTCTTCAAGGAGCCACACCTGTATCTGTTTGTAGTGAGGACTCAGGAAAATATGTGTTTGAGTTTGAGAGGTTTTACAGTGGCAGCGGCAGGGTGCAACCACTTCTTGCCACTTCCTTGATGCCTTCTTTACTCAGATGAATATTTCCTGAGTCTACGTAGCCACTGTAGAAGCCCAACTATGTGTCCATCATAGAACCCCAAGAAAAAATGTGGCTTCTTTAAGGCATTGTTGACAAGAACAGTAAGGGTGCTTATTCCAAGCATTTTTGCTTCTTTCAGTTCTGAATATGGGCAGTACTGCATAACTTTGCTTTCAACCCCAATTTTAGAAGTATACCCATGCCTCCTGGTGTGCCCATCCATGTTTCTAATATTTTATTAAAAAATGAGGAGGGATGTGCAATTCTGCAACTGTACAATAGTGATTTGCTTCTGAAACTAAACTGACTTGACTTGGCAAGATGCCAAAAGAGAATATGTGGGTTTGGTATGTAATCTAAATTCTTTTTTTTTAAGGGATAAAATTAATAATACTAATCTATTTCCTTCCTTGATGTTGTGACCCCCAGTTCCCCTTTTCCTCCATCCATGGAATGCCCTATCTGAAGTAGGGCTACTAATATCCAGTTAGCCAGTAGATGGCAGCAAAGAGATAGGTCATGCAGATTTTTGCTGCCTGGGTATGATAATCCTAATCTCAAAAGTTTCCAACTGCTATCAAATGCAAGAGAATCACCAGTAACCTCTATCCCCTTTTGAACTAACAAATGCTGAAATTATACATTCCCCATCCCAATAAACATTATTTCATTATTATCATCAATGGCATCATCATCAACAAGATGGAATTATAAAATTGGAAGAGACTATTTTGCCCATTAACCCATTGGTCGGTTCAGGAATATTATTATTATCCAATATGTTTTACATTATCTGAGTAAAAGACCAATTAATAATAATAACAATAACAATTATAATTATAATTATAATTTCTTGTATGCTGCCAGACTCTCAACAACTCTGGATGGCTCACAACAATGAAATAAAGAAATTACAATAATCTCAGTAAAACATAAAAGACAAAGATAAAAGATGGCAAGTGTGAGAATATTTAATGTCTTATTCTTGAATCACAATTTTCATTTCTATTATGATCTTATAACTGCTTACTTAAAAATTGGTAGATCTGATTTGGAGCTTGTAGTGTTCTGATCTAAAATAGGGGCATAACTAAAAATTGCCAGAATAGTTTTTCTTCTGGTAAACAGGCATTTAAAGACAAAACAGCAACAAAAGGAGAAGAGGAATTCAAAAACTATGCATCAACTGTTAAATTACTTTTCAAGAAAATAGCAAAATCAAAAAACAGAAATTTCTAAGCAGATTAGTGAAATTCACAAAACTGATTTTAAATAATATTCTGTACAAATTACAACCTAGACATTGATAAATATATTCCTTTGATAATTATTTATGTTGTCAGTAATATTGGAGATTCATATAAACAACATACGGAAGTTTTTAAAAAGCAACTGCCTCATGAGAGCCTTGGGAATTTAGTAATTGGTTAAGTGGCTGAAAAACAATCTAACTCACTGCCAATATAACCTTTTTTTTAAAAAAAATGGAATTATTTAGAGCCTTAGTAAGCTTTTGTGCTTGGACTTTTCAAAGCTAGAGTTGATTATAAGTAAATTCTCACAATAGCTTAACTCCTCTATACATGTGGGATTACAAGTGACACCAGGACCCTCAAAAGAATGAGGTCAGTTGTTCTGTGGTGTTCAAATACTTCATCCAGTGTGCATTGTTTTTTTTTAATTTGAAAATTTTCTTTAAAAGAGTTTGGATCATGTAGATCACACTGAAGGGAAAGAAATGAAATACTAATATCCATGGCATTTAGGATCTAAATGTCAGTTATGTACCAGATTATACAGCATTTCCAAGGAGAATACATATAACAGTATGTGCCAAATGAATATCTTCTAAGAAAAAAATTCTTGAACTATAACTTTGCAAAGAAGTAATAGTAATTTGTTTCATTTCCATAATTCAACATTTTGAAATCCCACCCCACATGGGAAGCTGTCTTGCTCTCCATCTTTCACAAATATTGGCACATTAATCTGATGTCATCACTAAATAACTTGCTCTAATTACTAACTTTTCAAAGCACTCTAAAACCTTTTGAGAAAAACGTCCTTTTACCATATCTAAAAAAAAAAACCAAGCTAATAGAAATGTTTACATTATCCTATAAAACTATCTATGCAACTAGCACTGAAAAGCTCAATGATCCTTTTATAATTAAACCTGAAGTCAAGTTGAGTTTCATGTGATCTCTTCCAAAAAAAAAAAAAAATCATTTGGACAGGATGTTCCATAGGTAACTTTTGTTGTTTATTCGTTTAGTCGCTTCCGACTCTTCGTGACTTCATGGACCAGCCCACGCCAGAGCTTCCTGTCGGTCGTCAACACCCCCAGCTCCCCCAGGGACGAGTCCGTCACCTCTAGAATATCATCCATCCATCTTGCCCTTGGTCGGCCCCTCTTCCTTTTGCCTTCCACTCTCCCTAGCATCAGCATCTTCTCCAGGGTGTCCTGTCTTCTCATGATGTGGCCAAAGTATTTCAGTTTGGCCTTTAATATCATTCCCTCAAGTGAGCAGTCTGGCTTTATTTCCTGGAGGATGGACTGGTTGGATCTTCTTGCAGTCCAAGGCACTCTCAGAATTTTCCTCCAACACCACAGTTCAAAAGCATCGATCTTCCTTCGCTCAGCCTTCCTTATGGTCCAGCTCTCGCAGCCATATGTTACTACAGGGAACACCATTGCTTTAACTATGCGGGCCTTTGTTGTCAGTGTGATGTCTCTGCTCTTAACTATTTTATCGAGATTTGTCATTGCTCTTCTTCCAAGGATTAAGCGTCTTCTGATTTCCTGACTGCAGTCAGCATCTGCAGTAATCTTTGCACCTAGGAATACAAAGTCTTTCACTGCTTCTACATTTTCTCCCTCTATTTGCCAGTTATCAATCAAGCTGGTTGCCATAATCTTGGTTTTTTTGAGGTTTAGCTGCAAACCAGCTTTTGCACTTTCTTCTTTCACCTTCATCATAAGGCTCCTCAGTTCCTCTTCACTTTCAGCCATCAAAGTGGTATCATCTGCATATCTGAGATTGTTAATGTTTCTTCCAGAGATTTTAACTCCAGCCTTGGATTCCTCAAGGCCAGCTTGTCGCATGATGTGTTCTGCATACAAGTTGAATAGGTAGGGTGAGAGTATACAGCCCTGCCGTACTCCTTTCCCAATCTTAAACCAGTCTGTTGTTCCGTGGTCTGTTCTTACTGTTGCTACTTGGTCGTTATACAGATTCTTCAGGAGGCATACAAGATGACTTGGTATCCCCATACCACTAAGAACTTGCCACAATTTGTTATGGTCCACACAGTCAAAGGCTTTAGAATAGTCAATAAAACAGAAATAGATGTTTTTCTGAAACTCCCTGGCTTTTTCCATTATCCAGCGGATATTGGCAATTTGGTCTCTAGTTCCTCTGCCTTTTCTAAACCCAGCTTGTACGTCTGGCAATTCTCGCTCCATGAACTGCTGAAGTCTACCTTGCAGGATCTTGAGCATTACCTTACTGGCATGTGAAATGAGTGCCACTGTTCGATAGTTTGAACATTCTTTAGTGTTCCCCTTTTTTGGTATGGGGATATAAGTTGATTTTTTCCAGTCTGATGGCCATTCTTGTGTTTTCCAAATTTGCTGGCATATAGCATGCATTACCTTGACAGCATCATCTTGCAAGATTTTGAACAGTTCAGCTGGGATGCCGTCGTCTCCTGTAGCCTTGTTATTAGCAATGCTTCTTAAGGCCCACTCAACCTCACTCTTCAGGATGTCTGGCTCTAGCTCACCGACCACACTGTCAAAGCTATCCCCGATATTGTTATCCTTCCTATACAGGTTTTCTGTATATTCTTGCCACCTTTTCTTGATCTCTTCTTCTTCTGTTAGGTCCTTGCCATCTTTGTTTTTGATCATACCCATTTTTGCCTGGAATTTACCTCCAATGTTTCTAATTTTCTGGAAGAGGTCTCTTGTCCTTCCTATTCTATTGTCTTCTTCCACTTCCGCGCATTGCTTGTTTAAAAATAATTCCTTATCTCTTCTGGCTAACCTCTGGAATTTTGCATTTAATTGGGCATATCTCCCCCTATCACTGTTGCCTTTTGCTTTCCTTCTTTCTTGGGCTACTTCTAGTGTCTCAGCAGACAGCCATTTTGCCTTCTTGGTTTTCTCTTTCTTTGGGATGTATTTTGTTGCCGCCTCCTGAACAATGCTGCCAACTTCTGTCCAGAGTTCTTCTGGGACCCTATCTACTAAGTCCAGTCCCTTAAATCTGTTCTTCACCTCCACTGCATATTCCTTAGGAATATTAGTGAGCTCATATCTAGCTGATCTGTGGGTCTTCCCTAATCTCTTGAGTCTGATCCTAAATTGTGCAAGAAGAAGTTCGTGATCTGAACTACAGTCAGCTCCAGGCCTTGTTTTTACCGACTGTACAGATGTCCGCCACCTTTGGCTGCAAAGGATGTAATCAATCTGATTTCGGTGTTGTCCATCTGGTGAAGTCCATGTATAAAGCCGTCTCTTAGGTTGTTGGAAGAGAGTGTTTGTTATGCAGAGTGAATTGTCTTGGCAAAATTCTATCAGCCTGTGTCCTGCTTCGTTTTGTTCTCCCAGGCCATACTTACCTGTAATTCGAGGTGTCATTTGACTGCCCACCTTAGCATTCCAGTCTCCTGTGATGAAAATAACATCTCTTTTAGGCGTGTTGTCCAGCAGGTGCTGCAGATCCTCATAGAACTGCTCTACTTCAGCTTCTTCAGCATTTGTGGTTGGGGCGTATATTTGGATCACTGTGATGTTAGATGGCTTGCCCTGAATTCGAATTGAGATCATTCTATCATTTTTTGGGTTGTATCCAAGCACTGCTTTAGCCACTTTACTATTAATTATGAAGGCTACTCCATTTCTTCTGTGGTCCTCTTGTCCGCAGTAGTAGATCTGGTGGTCATTTGATGTGAAGTGGCCCATTCCAGTCCATTTCAGTTCACTGACGCCCAGAATGTCTATCTTTAATCTTGACATCTCACCAATAACCACATCCAATTTGCCCTGGCTCATAGATCTTACATTCCAGGTTCCGATGGTGTGTTGATCCTTAGAACATCGGATTCGCCGTTCACCACCAGCACCGTCGGCCGCTAGCCGTCCTTTCGGCTTTGAGCTAGCTGCGTCATCACGTCTGGGGCTAGTTGAGCTCATCCTCTGTTCCTCCCCAGTAGCATTTTGACCATCTTCCGACCTGGGGGTCTCATCTTCCGATGGTATACCGACATATCTCTGGTTGTACTGATCCATTTAGTTTTCACGGCAAGAATACTGAGGTGGGTTGCCATTACCTTCCCCAGGGATCGCATTTAGTCTGACCTCTCTGTCATGACCTTCCCGTCGTGGGTGGCCCTTCACGGTTTAGCTCATGGCATCATTGAGGTGCTCAAGCTCCAGCACCACGACAAGGTAACGATCCTTTGCTGAAGCCATAGGTAACTGCCTATACCCAATTAGTGGATCTATCTATATTGACTGAGACAGGGGTTGTTGTTGTTTATTCGTTTAGTCGCTTCCGACTCTTCGTGACTTCATGGACCAGCCTACGCCAGAGCTTCCTGTCGGTCATCGATCCATTTAGTTTTCACGGCAAGAATACTGGGGTGGGTTGCCATTACCTTCCCCAGGGATCACATTTAGTCTGACCTCTCTGTCATGACCTTCCCGTCTTGGGTGGCCCTTCATGGTTTAGCTCATGGCATCATTGAGGTGCTCAAGCTCCAGCACCACGACAAGGTAACGATCCTTTGCTGAAGGAGACAGGGGTAAACACATTTAAATGCAAAGCAGTGAATGTGGCTTAAGAATTGCTTACAGACTTCAGTGTTTGTGAATTCCAGTAGTAATTGATCTGATCCATGTGACCAGGACTAACATGTACTCTGGAATTCAATTATCCATCACCTTTCACACTTTGCCAATATTCTAATCCAGTTCTGAGTTCAAACAGCGCATTAAAATGCATTTTAAGTAGAAGATACTGTGAATAGAAGTGATAGAGCATTTGTATTCAGACCTGAATATTGTCCTACGCAGGGTCTTTAATACTGAACTAGGACTGAAGGTGAGAGAGAGCCGTAAAAAGAAGTTCAAAACAAGGGGACCTCAGGGGCTGCATGAAGTCCATCAAACATCTCTTTATGGGCCCCCCAGAGCTTCCCCAAAATAGGAGGGGCTGAAAAACTTAACTTAGGAGAGAATTTCAGGGGCAAAATGGGAGTCTTAAACTTTTTAAAAGGGTAAGGCAACCATTTGACTCCTAAAAACCCATAAACTCCTCCCAACAAGGGCTCTGGTTCTACTGTTGTTTAGAAGTTTTATTTCTTTATACAATGTATATGACTGCCCAATTTGCAAAATATGATTATGAGTGGCTAACACATATTTGAAAACAGACCAAAATAAAAAATAAACATAAAAGAACCATAGGCTCATCCAACATCCAAACCCAGTTCTTGGGAGGGGAGGGTATGTTCTTAAAGCCTTATGAAGGCCAGCAAGGTCAGGGTCATCGGAATTTTGAGCATATGCTCTTTCAAAGGGTAGAGGCCACAACAGAGAAGGCTCATCTCCTGGGTCCCACTAGGTGGCACTGTTTCATGGAGAGGATCTGAAGTACATTCACTCTGTTGGATTGTTGGGGTGGGTACACATAATCAGAACCAGGCAGTTCTGCAAATAACCAACCCTGTGCCATGAAAGAATTATGTATAGGCTTTCTCTCAGCCTAGGTAGGAGGCAATGGCAAACCACTTCTGAAAACCTTGCCAAGAAAACTGCAGGGACTTGTCCAGGCAGTCTCTGAGAATTGGACACAATTGAATGGATTAAAAAAATGTATATGAACATGTAAATGTATATGCTGCCTGACTCCCAACAAATCTGGACACTTACAAATAAAAAAGTTTAAAGCAAGAAAAAATATGATAGACAAAAATGAAGAGTAAAGATGGCAAGGATGACAAAAAAACCAGGCTGGAATGAGAAGAAACGAAATCACACAGTCCAAAGGGGGATTCACTCACCCTTGCCAAAGGCCTGGGTAAAGAGCCATGTCTTCAAGACCCTTTGAAACACCACCAGGGTGGGGGCCACCTGGATCTGGAGGGAAACCTCATTCCAGAGGGCAGGCACTGTTACAGAGAAGGCACGCTTCCAGGGTCCCAATAGAGGGCATTGTTTAATCAAAGGAAACCAGAGTGCGCCCACCCTGCCAGATTGAATCGGCTGGGCAGAAACTATGGGAGACAGGCAGCCCCTCAAGCATCCAAGCCCTATGCCACGTAGGGCTTTACAGATAACAACCAGCACCTTGAATCACACCCTGAAGCAAACTGGCAACCAGTACTCCTCACAAAGCAGAAGTGTTATATAGGCATAATGAGGCATGCCTATCACTGCCTGTGCCACTGCATTCTGGACCAGCTGAAGCTTCTGGGTGGTCTTCAAGGGCAGCCCAGTGTAGAGAGCATTGCAGTTGCCAAGCCATGAGATGACCAGGGCATGAGTGACTGAAGGGCCCCTGATCTAGGAAAGGGCACAACTGGCACACTAGATGAAGCTGTGCAAAGGCCTTACTGGCCACAGCTGCCCCCTGCTCACTGAGCAGGAGCTGTGAGTCCAGAAAGACCTCCAGATTGCAAACCTTCCTTGAATACATCCCCATCCAAGGTCAAAATTGGAATATCCCCAGATCTGGAGGGCCCAAACACCCACAGCCATTCAGTCTTGGTAGGATTGAGTCAGAGACAGTTCCTCCCCATCCAAACCACACAGCTTCCAGGCACTGGGGCAGAACCTCAACAGCCTCACTTGGACAGTCCTGGGTAGAAAGATATAATTGGTTATTATCAGCATACTAATGATACCAAACCTCAAACCAGCAGATGACCTCACTTAGTGGTTTAATGTAGATGTTGAAAACGAAGGAAAAGGAAAATAGAATCCTGTGGCATCGCATCAAGGAGGGGCCCAGGGAGCGATCTGTCCCCCCTACCCAACACAAACTGGAACCACCCCAGAGAAAGGAAGAGAACTACCATAAAATGGTGCCCCCAGTCCCTAACCCACGGAACTAGCCTAAAATCAGAGATCAAGGAGCACAAGGATGGATGCACCATCTCCACCCTGGCTCTGCCACAGGTCATTTACAACTGCAACCAAAGTTATCCCAGCACTAAATCCTGGCCTGAAACCAGACTAGAATGAGTCTAGATAATCTGTTTCCTCCTGGGTTCTTATCAGCTCTCCTCATAGATAATAACCAGCACCCTGAATTATATCCAGAAGCCTACTAGAAGCCAGTGCAGCTCATAAAGTAGTGTTACATGACATACTATGGTATACCCATAACTACTATGTGACCACTGCGGTGAATCGGGACTTCATAGCCTGGGTCAGGTCCATAGTTGCCATGAACTCTTGAACCACCTCCAACCCCAAAGCTAGGGAAGGCAAGTTGAAGTCCCACAATACCATAAGCCTGGGGAACTCCACTGCCAACCAAGATACAGCATCCAGCAGTTCAGGCAGAGAAGCTGCTAGATAGCAGGGAAATGGTACAGTATATATGGATACCTTCAACAGATCACACAAACTCAGGTCAACGGAGGTTGTATGTCTCTGCAATACCAATATCTGTGTGAAGAAGTGCATAAAGGAATGAAAATCAGAGGACAACTTACTAGTGAGCTGCCAGGGTCCTAAAATATATCCTTTCATGGCCAGTGCTAACAGCTATTTTTGGTATTCCTACTTCTGTTCTTGGTACCTAGATAGTAGATATTTGTATGTTGGTCCTGCCAATTTCCATTCAGTTTATTTGACCAACCATCTTCCTCAGGTTGGTTGGTTGGTTGGTTATTTGTTTGTTTATTTATTTATTTTCTGTTCTTTGAGATATAAGGTGATTTCTGGGGATGGGGACTCTAGAAAGTTCATCTTCAAAACAACCCTGTGAGTTAGATTATGCTGAGATTGGTCCAAAGTCACCCAGTGAGGTCTATGGCCAAATGTGAACTTTATCCTGGGACTCAGTACAATTCCTTAATAAATACCCAGGCTCTTGACACAACAAACAGCAGGGCCTACTGCCTGTGTGCACAACCTATAATACTTTGATTTTAATTCTTCTAAGCATGGAAAATATGAATAAGTATACAAGTTTAGCATCTTGGCCATACTCCTAAGGTTCTCTAGTTCTTTGGATGGTCTGCTCTTCTTAAGGAAGGACAATCGTATGAAGATAACCATTTGAATTACTGCAGCCAATGAAAGGTAGGGAACTAAAACTATTTTTTAAAATTATGCTAGAAAAAGGGAATTGAGAATACAGAAATAACTGAGAAGTAAGGGAAGAGCATGGGTGACTTAAATAATGAAACCCAGGAATTCAGTTTATTACTGTATTATTTATCTATGAGGGTTGAACCAATTCATGGAACTCATGGGTATCAGTGGCTATTAGCCTTCATGGCAGTGTGATTGCCTGCAAAGGCCATCAGCTGGGAGACTAGTGGGCTTCTTGTGCAATTGGTTGGCCACTTTGAGAACAGAGTGTGGGACTAGATGAGTCAGGGGTCCAATCCAGCAGGGCACTGCTTACGTTCTTATATTCTTTTTCTTTTCTCCATCCCATCCCATTTGCACATGCTATGCCCTGGAATGATATTAAATCTTCAGCATTGTGATGGATGCAAAGTAGTCTAAATATAAAATAAGAAAGCTGCACTTCTACTATTGTAAGGGCAACCTCTTCCCCATAAAAAAAAGCTGAAGAATTTCTCTTCCCCTTTTAGACCTTAGTTGAAGTGATCCTCTCCTACTTCTCTGCCCCTGCAAGAATATTAAAATAATTGTTACACAACTCTGGTTGAAAACTGAAAAAAAAAGCAACCTTGCCCATGAGTAATTTAATTATGGCAATACAATTAGAAAACATTTAAAAGAGACCATGCTAATTTCGCAGTACCCCAAAAATCAGCTTTATACTTTCATGGATATATCTCACCTGGTATTGTTCACTCTCATTTGCAGTAATTTCCTGGGATTTGAGACAATAGTTTTCCCAGTACTGCTGGAACCAGTACTTGATTATGGTATGTTGCTTTGTTACTGAGCTACAGTCAGCCTTCTGAAACAGCCCACTGAACCGCTCCAATCTCAGTACAAATATCATAATTAAGGTAACAAGATCTGAATATAACCACTGACATATGAAGACTCATGGAAAAAGTTACTGTGCAATAATATCAAGGTCATCAATTAATTAACTCTACTGATTAAGTGCTAACTGTGCTACTTAACTTCTAATAGTTAGTCTATTCTTAATTTTTCATAGAAAATAATTTTCAGTGTCCCTCACTAGTTTTTTTTTTAATGTCCTTGAAAAAATGGATTAAAAAAGATGGGGGAAAGAGAGAGAGAGAGAGAGGGAATAATGAAAGATTGTATAAGTTTTTTCCCCTGCATTTCCATTTTCTAATAAAATAATTTTGGTTTTTCTCTGAGATAAATAATTCTTATATAAAGGGCAAATGAAAAGGTTGATAAACAAAGCTTAAGTACAATAAGTGAGGGCAGAGATGTTAATGAGAAGTGTTAGCAGATTGCTAGGAAAGCCTTTGGCCTAGGAGAGATCAGAAAAGTCACACACCAGGCATTTCTATAAAAATAATTTTATTTACAGAAAGCAAACATATTTACAGGCTCTCAGTGAGAGCTGCTTAACTCTCTACATGCCTACACAGAAGGGAAACTGAAACTAAAACAAGTCCAGGCAAGTTCTTCTCCCCAGGTGGAAAAATTAACATCCAAAAAGAGGACAATTAAATTCAACCTCTTCACCGGGCCAAAATGATTAGTTACCATAGTAACCTTAATCTGTAGTAGAAAACATATTAACAAGAAGTAATGTTATTTAGAATCTAGCATGTTTTAAAGTAAGTGTGTGTGTGATCAGCAAAGATTGCAAAATTTTGCAAGAATCGGCTTTAGGTTGTCAATTCTAAATACTATAACAGCCTGGAGGGAATGAAACAGGCTGAAGTTAAACCTGACAAACTTGCTGTTTATTCACAGAAACCCTCAGTCAACTCTGGTGTTTTTTTCTTGAGGGGAACCCAGGTCCAAATCTTTGAGGTCCCCCTGCTGTTGATGGGCCAGTGAAGACCATGGCCAGAAAGCCTTTGCCCAACTTTGCCTGGTGCACAGCTGCTCTTAGACCAGCAACTCTCAGTCCATAATAAAACCTATGTCAGTACACCAGCCTTAGGGTCAATGGGACATGGTCAGCAACTGTCACATAGGTAATTATTCCAAGTTACCTGCTTCTTTTGTGCACTCCTCAATTCCAGCCCCTTCATGGATCACTGCCTTTTCATGGCGAAGGAGCTTATGTAACTCAATGAAGCCATGAACTACACCATGCAGGGCCACCCAAGTTGGAGAGGTCATGGCGGAGAGTTCTGACAAAATGTGGTCCACTGAGAAGGAAATGGCAACCCACTCCAGTACCCTTGCCAAGAAAACCCCATAGACAATATAAAAAGGCTAAAAGATATGATGCCAGAAGATGAGCCCCTTAGGTCGGAAGGTGTCCAATATGCTACTGTGGAAGAGTGGAGGGCAATTACGAGTAGCTTCAGAAAGATTGAAGTGGCTGGGCCAAAGCTGAAGGGATGCTCAGTTGTGGTGATGTCTGGAAGTGAAAGGAAAGTCCAATGCTGTAAAGAACAATATTGCATAGGAACTTGGAATGTAAGATCTATGAATCAAGATAAGCTGGATGTGGTCAGACATGAGATGGCAAGATTGAACATCGACATCTTGGGAATCAGCGAATTAAAATGGACGGGTATGGGTGAATTTAATTCAGGTGACCATTATATTTACTACTGCAGGCAAGAATCCCTTAGAAGAAATGGAGTAGCCCTCATAAATAAAAAAGTGGGAAGAGCAGTACTGGGGTACAACCTCAAAAACAACAGAATGATCTCAGTTCGAATCCAAGGCAAACCATTCAACATCACAGTAATCCAAGTCTATGCCCCGACCACTGATGCCAAAGAAGCTGAAGTTGACCGGTTCTATGAAGACCTACAACACCTTCTAGAACTAACACCAAAAAAAGATGTCCTTTTCATCATAGGGGATTGGAATGCTAAAGTAGGAAGTCAAGAAATAACCGGAATAACAGGCAAGTTTGGCCTTGGACTACAAAATGAAGCAGGGCAAAGGCTAATAGTTTTGTCAAGAGAACACACTGCAAACACTCATAGCAAACACTCTTTTCCAACAACACAAGAGACGACTCTACACATGGACATCACCAGATGGTCAATACAGAAATCAGATTGATCATGTACTTTGCAGCCAAAGATGGAGAAGCTCTATACAGTCAGTAAAAACAAGACCTGGAGCTGACTGTGGCTCAGATCATGAGCTTCTTATTGCACAATTTAGGCTTAAATTGAAGAACATAGGGAAAACCACTAGACCATTC
The DNA here is from genome assembly GCF_035149785.1 of Candoia aspera. NCBI lineage: Eukaryota > Metazoa > Chordata > Lepidosauria > Squamata > Candoiidae > Candoia > Candoia aspera. The sequence continues at coordinate 123,016,883 of NC_086155.1, read as the reverse complement.
AGGTATGACCTAAATCATATCACCTATAGATATACAGTGGAGGTGATGAATAGATTTAAGGGATTAGATCTGGTAGACAAAGTGCCTGAAGAACTATGGACAGAGGTTCACAACATTGTATAGGAAGCAGCAACTAAAACCATCCCAAAGAAAAAGAAATGAAAGAAAGCAAAGTGGCTGTCTGATGAGGCTTTACAAATAGCTGAGGAAAGAAGGAAAGCGAAAAGCAAGGGAGAAAGGGAAAGATATAACCAACTGAATGCAGATTTCCAGAGAATAGCAATGAGAAATAAGAAGGCCTTCTTAAATGAACAATGCAAAGCAATTGAGGGAAACAACAGAATGGGGAAGACTAGAGATCTCTTCAAGAAAATTGGAGATATCAAGGGAATGTTTTGTGCAAAGATGGGCATGATAAAGGACAAAAAAGGCAGGGACCTAACAGAAGCAGAAGCAGTGGCAAGAATACACAGAAGAACTATACAAGAAAGATCTTAATGTCCCTGATAACCACGACAGTGTGGTCACTGACCTTGAGCCGGACATCCTAGAAAGTGAAGTAAAGTGGGCCTTAGGAAGCATTACTAACAACAAAACTAGCAGAGATTACAGTATTCCAGCTGAGCTATTTAAAATCCTAAAAGATGATGCTGTTAAAGAGCTGCACTCAATATGCCAACAAATTTGGAAAACGCAACAGTGGCCACAGGATTGGAAAAGGTCAGTTTACATCCCATTTCCAAAGAAGGGCAATGCCAAAGAATGTTCAAACTACCGTACAATTGCGCTCATTTCACATGCTAGCAAGGTTATGCTCAAAATCCTACAAGCTAGGCTTCAGCAGTATGTGAACCGAGAACTACCAGAAGTACAAACTGGGTTTTGAAGAGGCAGAGGAACTAGAGATCAAATTGCCAATATTCGCTGGATCATGGAGAAAGCAAGAGAGTTCCAGAAAAACATCTGCTTCATTGACTATGCTAAAGCCTTTGATTGAGTGGATCACAACAAACTGTGGCAAATTCTTAAAAAGATGGGAGTACCAGACCACCTCACCTGTCTCCTGAGAAACCTGTGTGTAGGTCAAGAAGCAACAGTTAGAACCGGACATGGAACTACCAATTGGTTCAAAATTGGGAAAGAAGTACGACAAGGTTGTACATTGTCACCCTGCTTATTTAACTTATATGCAGAGTACATTATGAGAAATGCCGGGCTCGATGAATCACAAGCTGGAATTGCTGGAAGAAATATCAACAACCTCAGATATGCAGATGATACCACCATAATGGCAGAAAATGAAGAGAAACTAAAGAGCCTCTTGATGAGGGTGAAAGAGAAGAGTGCATAAGCTGGCTTGAAACTCAACATTAAAAAAAACTAAGATCATGGCATCTGGTCCCATCATTTCCTTGCAAATAGAAGGGGAAGAAATGGAAGCAGTGAAGATTTTATTTTCTTGGGCTCCAAGATCACCACAGACAGCGACTGCAGCCATGAAATTAAAAGGTGCCTGCTCCTTGGGAGGAACGCTATGGCAAACCTAGACAGCATATAAAAAAGCAGAGATATCACCTTCCCAACAAAGGTCCATATAATCAAAGCTATGGTTTTCCCAATAGTGATGTATGGCTGTGAGAGTTGGACCATAAGGAATGCTGAGCATTGAAGAATTAATGCTTTCAAACTGTGTTGCTGGAGAAGACTCTTGAGAGTCCCTTGGACTGCAAATCAGGTCAAATCAGTCAATCCTAAAAGAAATCAACCCTGACTGTTCATTGGAAGGACAGATACTGAAGCTGAAGATCAAATACTTTGGCCATCTAATGCAAAGAGAGGACTCACTGGAAAAGACCCTGATGCTAGGAAAGACTGAAGGCAGAAGGAGAAGGGGACGGCAGAGGGTGAGATAGTTAGATAGCATCACCAATTCAATGGACATGAATTGAGTAAACTCTGGGAGACAGTGGAGGACAGGAAGGCCTGGTGTGCTATGGTCCATGGGGTCACGAAGGGTTGGACACAACTTAACAACTGAACAACAACAACTCCAGCACAAACTGCCCAGAGATATCCACATTCTCAATGGAGTAAACAGAGAGGGATGAATCCATATTAATTAGGTTTACTGGGATGTGTCTTATTGAACTCCTGTTCTAAGAAGGCTGTGTGTGCAAGTAGTATAGGCTAATACAGGACAGGAGAAGGACATTTCACTAAAAGGATAATTTCCCATTGTTTCATGAGAAGAAGGCAGGTCTGAGTGGGATAATGCTTGCTTTGCATGTTCAATCCTGGCATCTCCAGTTAAAAAGACTGTAGGTAGCTGGACCAAAACAGAGCTTTGTTTGAAGCTTTGAAGTTCAGCTGCTGGGGTAGCTAATACTGGAACTGATGAATCTATTGTTTGACCAAGCATTAAGTGGCTTTATATTGATTTTTGAATGTAACATTTGAAAATATTTGGATCGGAATGTGAATGGCAGGTGAGAGGGAATCTGCAAACCAAGGCCACAATTGCTGAAATTTCCCATTCGCATGATTCCATATACTTCTGTGGCACACTGTAATTTTTAAAATTCTATTCTAAGCAGCTTCCATGACATCTTTTCTGATGTCCACTTTCCATTCATTGAGCTTGGAAATTAATCTGTATTCCAATTCTTTTTCATGTAGGATTTATATCTTTCCATTCTACTTTCATGAGCTTCTTTCACTGCTTTGCTTTTCTTTCATGTCCAATTTTTTTTGGAACATCCAGTCTTGATTCTATCAAACAATAGTCTATCCTAGATTCAGAATCTTTCATCTCTTTTGTATTCACTAATTCTTTCCATCTCTTGTCATACGAGAGAAACAATATACAGATGGCCATCATTTAACAACCACTCATTCAGTGACCGTTCGATCTTACAACGGCACTGTATGAGTGAAAGTTACAACCAGTTCTCATACTTATGGCTGGCACAGCATCTGTGCAGTCATGTGATCACAATCTGGGTGCTTGGTCCCTGGCTTGCAATTACAATGTTGCAGCATCCCACAATCATGTGATTATGATTTGTGACCTTCCCTGCTGGCTTCCAACAAGCAAAGTCAATCAGGAAGCCAGCAGAAAGTCAGAAGTCACAGCCACGTAAGGTCCTTGCTTAACAACCTGCACAGTCCTCATTTAACAATGGCACCCGGGACTATCAGAACTGCCATCACTAAACAGTGTGGTCATATGGTTTTTCAACTTACAACCACATCACTTAACAATGGAGTTTCTGGCCCCAATTAGTGCAGCCAAGCAAGGACTACTTGAAATGTATTATGTAAGTTTCACAACAATATAATAAAAATATTACTATTAACAATACGCAGTATAAGTTGTGGTCAGTGGTTGGGGAAATAAATGGAAGGGAGGGGGAGAATGTATCAGTATAATGTTTTCCCATACTAAAATTTCCTGCAATTGGTCCAGCTATCAAGTTAGACTTCTGAACTCACAGAAAAACCCACTGAATTTAGTAAAACTGGACTAAAAATTCCAGTGCTGAATTCTGCTTTGAGAGGAAATTAGCAGCATTATTAAACCATGTTCATATGAGTTTTAGTACTAGGCCCAATAATATAAAAAATGCTACTTGCATGTAACCCTTTCTCCAGTTTGAAATAATACAGCCAAAATATTGGGTTCCCACTTAGTTTCCTGTCTGTGACAATTTGACAGTAACTGTCAAATGCATGTATTACTGAAATCTGGCTGGGCCCTGAAGTGGGGGTGCCCCTTTCAGAAATGTGCCCGGTCGGGTTTGCGGCATGGCACCAGCTGAGACCCCAGGGCAGGGGAGGAGGGGTGGCAGTTGTCATCCAGGAATCTCTGGTGGCCTTCAGGGGTGCTGCTCCACAAGTGGCCAGTTGTGAGACCCTGTTCTTCAAGTTGGGTGCCTGAGAGCAGTTGGGAGTACCAGCCTCCCTGCTGCGTGGCAACCTTCCTGCCTGACCTTCTGGAGGCCGTCTCAGGGCTGGCAGTAGAGTTCCCCAGACTTATGGTTCTGGGGGACTTCAACCTGCCATCCCTGGGGCGTGCCTCGGAGGCAGCTCGGGAGTTCATGGCTACCATGGCAGCCATGGGCCTGACTCAGATTATTGGGGATACGACTCGAGACAGTGGCCTCACCCTGGACTTAGTTTTCTTGTTGGAGCAGTGGCAATGTGACCTGAGGGGAGAGTTACAGCTATCTCCATTGTCATGGTCAGATCACACCCTGGTGGCCCTGAGATTCTCTTATGCCACCCCCCTCTGCAGGGAGGCGGAACCCATTTGATTGATCTGCCCCTGGCGACTGATGGACCCAGTAGGGTTTCAGAGGGAGCTGGGGTTATACTTGACGATCTGCTGCATGGTCCAGCGGAGGCCCTGGCCGCAGCCTGGAATAGGGAGGCGGCTAGGGCCTTGGACAGGATCGCCCCTGTGTGACCTCTTTTGCCTCAACATACCCGATGCTCCCCGTGGTTCACAGAGGAGCTGAGGGTTTTGAAGAGGATTAAGAGATGTCTAGAGCACCGCTGGAGGAAGACAAAGACCGAATCCAACCGAACACTGGTTAGAGTTGCTATTAAGGCCTACCTGGTGGCGATAAGAGCAGTGAAGCACCAATACTTCTCTGCCCTTATTGTATCTGCAGAATGCCACCCAATGGCCCTGTTTAAAATAACTCAGTCCCTTTTGGGAAAGATGGGCTCAGTGACCCACCTACAGGGCCGTGCAGAGGAGTTTTCAGAGCACCTGCAAGACAAAATCGCTCAGATCCATTCTACGTTAGACTCCAGGCGTGATACATGGTCTGTGGAGATACCAAGGGAGCATACTTATCATGTTATCTGGGAACAGTTTGATCCTGTTGGACCTGAGGAAGTGGACAGGATCCTCAGGACAGTAAATGCCACCACTTGTCATCTAGACCCGTGTCCCTCCTGGATGGTGAAGGCAGCTCGGGAGGTGATGTGTGGTTGGGTCCAGGCGATGGTCAATACATCCTTGAGGGAGGGGTGTTCCCAACTGCCTATAAGGAGGCGCTGGTACAACCGCTCCTCAAGAAACCATCGCTGGACCCTACTGTACTGGATAATTTTCACTCAGTCTCCCACCTCCCGTTTTTGGGGAAGGTGGTTTAGAAAGTGGTGATATTACAGCTCCAGAGGGTTTTGGAGGAAACAGATTATCTAGACCTCTTTCAGTCAGGTTTCAGGCCCAGATATGGGATGGAAATGTCATTGGTCGCACTTATGGACTCTTCTTGACCTCTCACTGGCTTTTGATACCATCGACCATGGTATCCTTTTGGGTCGGCTCAGGGAGTTGGGGGTGGGTGGCGTGGTGCTGCGCTGGTTCACCTCCTTCCTCCAGGGCCGGTCCCAATTGGTGGTGATAGGGGGTAAGAGATCTGACCCTTGACCCCTCCTTTGTGGGGTGCTGCAGGGTTCGGTTCTCTCTCCTCTCCTATTTAACATCTACATGAAACCGCTGGGTGAGATCATCCATCACCATGGGATGGGGTATCATCAGTATGCTGACAATACTCAATTGTATATCTCCATCCCCGATGAAGTAAGTGATGCTGTGACCACCCTTTCTGAGTGTCTGGGGGCTGTGGGGATCTGGATGAGGAACAACAGGCTTTGGCTGAACCCTGGTAAGATGGAGTGGCTGTGGGTTAAGGGCTCTGGTGTTTCCAGGACTTTGTCATCTTTGGTTCTGGATGGGGTTGCACTGCCTCAGACAGACCCGGTGCATAACTTGGGGGTCCTCATGGACTCACAGCTCCTGCTCGAAGAGCAGATGGCAGCTGTGGCCAGAAGGGCCTTTGCACAGCTGCATGTTGTGCACCAGTTACGCCCTTTCCTGGATCGGGAGGCCCTTCAGACAGTCACTCATGCCCTTGTTATCTCCCATATAGACTATTGTAATGCACTCTACATGGGGCTACCCTTGAAGAGTATCCGGAAGCTTCGGCTGGTCCAGAATGTGGCCACGCAGGCTATTTTTGGCACCCTAGAAGGGCCCATATAACACCTTTGCTGCGCAAGCTGCACTGGATACCAGTTTTCTTCTGAGTCCAATTCAAGGTGTTGGTTATCACCTTTAAAGCCCTACATGGCATGGGACCAGGTTACCTGAGGGACTGCCTCATCCCTGCTTCATCAGCCCGTCCCACCCGGCCATGCAGAGAGGGCATGGTGCGAACCCCGTCTGCAAGAGAATTCCATCTGGCAGGGTTCAGGAGGTGGGCGTTCTCTGCAGTAGCATCCGCCCTCTGAAGCATTTTGCCCCTGGAGGTGAGATTAACTCCATTGTTCCTAGCCTTCGGGAGGGAATTCAAGACCTGGCTCTGCCATCGGGCTTGGGGCAGGGAGGAGAATAATCATACTTGGGGTTGGCTAGTGCCTTGAAGTGCCCCTCTTATGCAAGGAGTGAATGAGATCATAGCCATTGGGATTTTATTATATTAGGTAGTTTTAAAAATTGTTTTAGTCTATTTTTATATTGGAATTTCATTATATAGTTATTGTTTTATGCTGTAAACCACCCAGAGTCCCTCCATTCGGATGAGATGGGCAGTGACAAATTTGACAAATAAATAAATAAATAAACAAACAAACAAACAAACAAACTGAATTACCGCCCTCCACATTAGATGTTAAGGGAAAAAAATCTGGTTTCAGTCATTCCCATTAAAAACAAACAAACAAAACCTGACATATTTTTGCCTTTCTCTCAATATAGATTATACATTCTGAAGATTTTAAATACAATTTAGGGAAACTGAAATATAAACTAAAACCCAATAAAATTAATCAGAACTTGAAGATGAAAGAATGTGGTTGTTAAGCACAACAAACTCTCTGGAACATATCCTTGGCTATTTTATTTATATTATTTGTATTCACTGAAGTAATAACCAGAATTATAGCTGGAGGAACAAATTAAAATGTTTTGGGGAAAATATTTATTTATTTAGATTATAGATGTTTAATTTTAGGCTTTCATATTGGAAAGTCATGTTTCTGGCTTGTTTCTGAGTTTCAGATTGCAGGTAATATAACAAGTTTTTATGATACTACAGAGTGCATAATTATTGGAAACAATTATCAACAAGACAATGAACTGTTTTGTTTTTGCTTTTCCAGTTTTACACTATTTCACACTATTGGTCCAAAGGCTTTACAGAAAAATCATAACAGAGAAGATGAGGGGGAGGTTTCTGATCAATGTGTTAGTTTTTGTGTTCATTGTTAGAAAGCAAAAGAACAAAAAAAAAATCCATGTAATTTTTTTTAAAAAAACTGTTGCCAATCTGACATCAATAAGAAAAACATCTTCAAGCTTATGAGCATTTGGAGAACATGGAGATTAGTTTTAGGTAAATAGACCAAAAGATTTAATGATCAAATTCATACACTGTAAATAACAACAATACTTTTTAAAATGTTTAAAAACATTAATTTTTGAAATGCCATTATCTTATCACCTGCCCATTCACCCCATTCTTATTTTTAGTGAGAGAGGAAAAAATAATTTGGTTCACATTTCAACGTGAGGTTAGTTTGCATTTGACAAACCATAAATATGAGAACTGAAATGCTTTGATTTTCAAATATAACCTTTTTCCAATACAGTTCATCAGCAAAAAGAGACCAAAATTCTACCATTTCTTGAGCTCGAATGATCTTTGCCACAGTGCAACCCTGTTTGCTGAAGGAATCAGCTGATTTGCAAGTTGCCACTATCTGCAAACCCATCACCAGAAGAATACAGAGCTAGAGTTTGACTGCATGGCTTCAATTCTCAAGCTTTGTGAGAACAATTTTCCATCCAAAATATGTGCAGAAAGTTTAATTACTTCTTTTCACAATTAGCCCTTAATTAAAGGTGAGCCAATGCATCTCCTCTTGTAAAGCTTCCCACCTGTTATACTCCCCCATCATTTAGAGACTTGAATCTCCACAGTAATTTTAGCTGGCCTTAATGTAAAAAAAGGAAAGTGATTAGATTTTTCAGTCTCTCTGAACTGTTAAGTTATCTAGTGCAAGATTTTAGAGCATCTAAACTAAATTGTCCCAATTAAAACTAATAGAGGCCAATTAATGCTGCTGAAGCTTCTAATGAGGACATGCTTTTGAACCAAATGAAAGGAAAAGAAATAGTAGTTTATGAAAACAAATCTTGGTAAATTGTTAGAACAGTATTCTGAAGAGGTAATTAATATTGCTAGATGTACATTATTTCTTAATATTTTGAAGCAGGGCTACAGGATTTAGCTTCATTTGAACAAAAGAATATTGGAAACTTATGGCATATATAGTTGCAAAATGCAGGCAGAACATTTTGTAAACAAGCCAGCTTCTAAAATAATCCTTTATCTTGCATTAGTTTTCCAAGCAGAGCCACTGTAATCCAAATGTGCCTAAATAACTAAATGCTTGCATACATGATCAATATGTTCATAAATACACATCCTGTATGTGTGTTGGGGGGAGTCAACACACTGCATGCACCCCAATTTGGGTCGATGTGGACAAAAATAGTATGAACATCCTTGGGAGAAAACTGGGATTTAGTTGCACTTATGGCATACTGGTCAAAATGTGCCAAAACCGACCAGTCCTGCTCTTACTCTTAGCAGAGAATTCTGCATTTGGCTCAAGCAGGATTAAAGGTGAGAACTTAATCTGTCCTTTTTCTTTATTACTGAAAAGAGTTATGTGAAAGCCTTGATTGACCAAAGCTATTACGGGCCCATCTGGTGATGGTCCTGGCATATGAAAGATTGTGACTCACAAGGTAAGAAGAATAAAGGATATATTGAATGAACTGGTGAAATTAAATGAAAGTAAAATAGATATGTTGTGTATCTGTGAAACTTGGAGAAAACAGAAGGGATCGTAGATCTGAATGAAGGTAGTCTGATCATGTGGAATTGATGAATAAATGCTGGGAAATGAGAGGGTAGATTTAATTATGAATGAAAGCATTAATACAGATGACAGAAAATATGAATTGCTGTTGTCTAGGTTGCCCTGGGGGTATATTAAAATAGGAATATATAGGTTGGCAATAGTTGCATGTTATTTGCAGTGAATAGTGATCATTGAAGGACCTTGGATGAGTTTGGCTAAAGATTGTACAACATCTAAATTCTGTAACTGTGATCTAGTGACAATTATTCTGTTAGGTGACATGAATGAGATGATAAAATACACAGAAAATGATAGGGCCATTGCATGATCTAAGAATGAATTAAAATGTTGACCATTTCTGGTTAGAAAAAGATTTCTTTTGAATATATGGCTTAAGCATGTATATTCTTATAAATACATGGCAAAACAATAAATGTAAATCTAAAATCAAAAGATTGATTTGATTGTTTAGATGAATGATGGAAAGAATTAGTACATATACGTGATAATATGTTCTGAATGTAGGACAGACCATTATTTGGTAGTGTCAAAAGTGGATCTTGAAAAAAATGGACATACAAGAAGGAAAAAAGAGGAATAGGTACAGCTGTAGAGAGAGAAGTATGAGTCTGGTATTCAAAGAGAACAGATTAATTTCCCAATAGAATAAATAGAAAGTGGATGTAAGGGAAGAGGATGTGAAAAGTGTTTGAAGCAACCCCCCCCCCAAAAAAAAAGTTGTATTAAAGAGTGGCACAGAAATGTGTGTGGAGCTATGAAGAAGGATGCTTGGTGGAATAATTGAGAAAGGCTGGGTGAGGAAAATGTGCATATAAGATTATGGGTCCATGGAGGCAGAATGATGAAAGTAGCATAGTGGTATTGTGATCTAAACCCCATCCCTTTTTATGTTGTGACATGGTTTTGGCACATTTTGGGCACAAGCTAAGATCTCTAATCTAGATACAGTGGCAAAATTAACTTGTTTGTTTACAGAAAGGCCAATTACTATATTTATTAGTGACTGGAAACCCCTTATGCACTTTTTGCTGAAGAAAAAAACCTAATGATTTATGGATTTGATGATTAGAAAGGGTAGATTATGGAAAAAAGGAAACTTTGATGTAACCTTAGAGAGAGAGGGTAAAATATAAATGTACTTATAACTGCTGTTGAGAAGATCAGAAGCCACTTCTTTATTATTCTTTCTTAGTATTCTTCTTTCTTTTTCCTTCTTTCCTATCTCTTTTTATTTCTTTTTCACTTTTCTATTACTTTTCTCTATTTCTCTTACCTTTAACTTAAAATTTGTATTGTTTTTAAAAACATCTTTAATAAAAATTATTCTCTCTCTCTGTCTCTCTCTCTCTCCTTCAGGCTTCAGTTTCTTCAGATTGTAAAAAATTGTTCTCCTGTTAGATACACCTTTCAGTCCTTTCACATTCTACTACTTGTAATGGCATTCCCAGTGAAGACATGCCTAACCACAGACTTATCTACTCTCTTTCCATCCTTAGATGAAAATCTAGTTTACTTCAGAGTAGGAGTGTCTTCAGGGTGTGTTCAAAAATATCAAGATGGTGGTCACAACAGTTCAATTGCAGCTGTGCCCATTTTTATATGCCACACACATACATAAAAAACAGCCAGAGCTTCAACTGAAATATTGTGGCCATCATCTTGACTTTTTTGATCATATCATGTAGACACTCCTGTTTCAGGGTTATTTTTTTTAAAAAAATCATTGCCTTACGATTTCATAAATCCAAAGGGCTAGTGGAAATTGTCCTACAGATGTATTTTTATAGTGATGACTGCTGCATTGTTCCAGCAACAATCTGGGTTTCAGAATCTAGTTTTAGATAATCAGCAGCAGTTTAAGGATCATAACATTTCTTCACTCCATTATCAAAGGACAGGCATACAATATAATTGCAGGGTACAGGAAGAAACCCTTTATCCTTTCTTGTTTTGTATATCATGATTAAATACTTGGTACTTCTTAGGAACTCCTAGGTGGCAAATCAGGAAAAATCATTATTTTTTTCTGGGATACTACAAGGTTGTTGCTTGTCTAAGTTAGATCTCTCTATATATCTTTCTCTCTGTATGTGAAACAACTACAACAAGATTCAGTCTATATGATTTAAAACTGGATTGAACTGGATATGCAGCAGCCAGAAAAATCTCCATCATCCTGTTTAAAAAGATCCTGTAAATATATTTTTCATGACAGCCACTAGAGGTTGCAAACTGTCTTTTGCATAAGGAAAGTTTAACATTCTGAGATGTATATGATAAATCTGACCTGGAACCTGAGCCAGTTCATTTTGGCAGGCTGCCAATTCTTTTCCCAGTGCTGTATCTTTCATCTTAAATGTTTGAATTCATTTTTAATTTGTTGGATTCCAGCATTATTCTTCTAAATTCTTTAGAATTTTTCTGCAATCTATGAAATTTTATTTCAAGCATTTCAACATGTAATGTGTATTTTATAAACCTTCAAGTCATTGATTGCATCATGACAAGCAGTTCAAAATTAGTAACCTGACTTCTAGCCAAGAAGGCAACATGCTGTGTCACAGCTTGTTCTTTCCTCTCCATGAGCTGTTGAGAACTCTCTGGGCTGCTTGTTAAAAGTGATTCGTAAGCAGAAATGTTAATTAAATTGTTTAATTTAAGTTTGCCATTTTGGAGAGATACTACGGCTAACAAGAATAGGAAACAAAGCCTTTCCACTCTATTTCATCCACTTAGTATCTACTTTTACAGAGACAGAAAAATTCTTACCAGTGGCTGATCCAACTGTGCCAGCACCAGAGTGTTTGGCTTCTGAGGCTGTAATTGTCTTGGTTGATAGCTTCATCATACATAAGTTGGGAAATGTCTAGAGAGTAATTTTAACTCCAAATTATTATCTGGAACTGAGCCAAGAGAAGTTCTAGTATATTTGTATTTTTTTGGAAATATGAGTATATTTCCAAATTGATTGCTTGTGAAAGGCAGGAGTATCATTTTACATTTGCTGATAAATTTGCTTGTTTGTTTGTCCTAGGCCTTCCTTTATACTGAAATGTAGCTTCTGGAAAATAAATGTTAATGTTAATATATACAAATATGCATATACAAGTATGTCACATGCATATATTTTACTGGTGTCTCCAGGACTGGTTCTACTGAAATTGGCAGTTCTATGTTGACCAGTTTAGTAAGCTGAGCAATACACAGGAGGTTTTTTTTTTTTTTTGCTATGTTGTGAATTATTTTTCTGCCTACTCTTCCTTTGGCTGGTCATCTTCAATTTAAGGTTATGTTCCTTTTGGTTAATTTGTTGTTGTTGTTGTTGTTGTTAGTCCGTTCAATCACATCCAATCCTCAGAGAGTGCTTGAACAAGTCCCTGCAGTTTTCTTGGCAAGGTTGTTTGCCATTGCCTCCTTCCTAGGGCTGAGAGAGAATGACTGGCACAAGGTCATCCCGCTGGCTTTGTGGCAGGACTAAAATTCATGGTCTCCCAGTTTCTAGCCTGGTGCCTTAACCACTACACCAAACTGGTTCTGTGTGTAGATAGATAGATGCATATATGGGTATATATATGGGTGTGCATATACATACAAATACATATAGGTATACCTCTCTGTGAATATATGTAGAGAGGCAAAATATATATGTTAATACATATATATTAACATTGTTTACCCTAACCACTACACCAAACTGGCTCAGTTAAACATAGTAGTTGTATATTTTTCATGAATCTATAGGTGTATAAAAACAAATGGATTTACACAAAATTAGTGCAGTCCACCCATTCAGGCTTCCTGCCAATCATCCATACCCAGCCAGCTTTCATGCCTCCGGCAGGACTAGAACTCTCAGTCTCCTGGTTTCTAGACCGTTGCTTAACCACCAGACCAAACTGGCTCTCCTCCCCCTGTACATAAACAGTCAGGATCCATGCCTAAAAACACATGAGCACAGGAAAGGGATTATCCAAGGCCCCTCCCTTTGTCTAGAGATAAAACAAAGGTTTGTCTGTCTAGAGAGGGGAGTATTTGTCAGAGGAAATGGAAAAAGCTGAGCTCTAGGGAAAACAGGCAAGAACTGGAATCTTCAGAGGATTATTTGGGGTGGGACTTCAGGAGTGTTTGAGATCACCGGAAATTTGTGTCAGACAACAATTACCTCAGAAAAGATAAGTAAAATCATCCATCTAGCTAGGCTGTGCAAGACTCGTTATTTGTTTTCTGTGTAGTGCTAAAATTATGTTTATTGTTGTTATTATTTATTTAAATTTGTTATGGTTGTCCACTCAACTAGTAGACTTTGGGCAGCTTACAAAGTCTAAGCAGTTAAAACAGTTAAAAACATAAAACAAAACAGAGCCTGAACTAGAAACAGTCATAACTATAACAAAAAAACACAACAGAGCCCCCAGAAACACATTAACCCCAGTCCTGAGATCAAAGCCAGGTCTTTTCAGAAGCCCAGGAGAGAGGGTGCTGTCCTTATTGGGGGGGGGATGCTGTTCTAGAGAACAGGGGCCACACCAGAGAGGGCACGCTTCCTTGGTCCCCCAAGATGAGCCAGTTTGGTCTAGTGGTTAAGGCACCAGGCTAGAAACCAGGAGACTAAGAGTTCTAGTCCCGCCTTAGGCATGAAAGCCGGCTGGGTGACCTTGGGCCAGTCACTCACTCTCAGTCCAACTCACCTCACGGGTTGTTGTGGAGAAAATAGGAGGAGGAAGGAGTATTAGGTATGTTCACCGCCTTGAGTTATTTATAAAAAAATAATAAAGGCAGGACAAAAATTAAATAAATAAATAAGATGGCAACATTAATTGAGGGACATGGAGCGTAGCCAGTCAGTCCCAAATCCTTAATTGTTTCTGGTAACTTCTGTATCTGAAGTTTACTGTATTTGTATAAACAGTTCTTGTAAGTTTGTTATAGATTAGGCTCTTTGCCTTCCTTTGACCTATTTATATTTTCCTTAATAACCTTTTTGGGAAAATTTCTTTCAGGAGCTGTTTGTGGGTTTATCAGTGCTGTATTTCATATTTCACCCCTAACTGGGTTTTGCATGTGAATTTTATGTTTTCTTCTTTTTCTTCTTTTTCTTAATAATGTTGATGTTTAAATTATATCTTGAGTTACTGATCCAACTCTTTAGAAGAAAGGAAGACTCTCCCCTAGCCATATGCCTCAAAGCCACGAGGACCGGGTTGCGTTGAAATAGAATTTATTTCCTTCTTTGTACTGACAGTTAAGTATATAGAATGTGAGATCTCCATCTATCTTACACACTGGGGTTGAGTGGGAGGAAGCTAGGTAAAGACATTTCCATGGAAGATAAGTAATGGCAGGTGTGACTACAAAGCAGTTACATCAAGGCAGGAAGGTGGGACTAGGATGAATAAAATCCAGATTATTTGGGGGAGGGAAAAATTGAGGCCTTCCACCTTTCATCCGACAGGGCCGATCCCTGCCATTCCACAGGCACACTGTGATTAGTTTTCAGTATGATTTGTTCAACAAGGCCAGTTCAATCCTTGGTTTATGCTAACTCATAAACTCATTGTAATTCCAAGTTCAGATGAAATTACAACTGTGGTTAAATTCTTGATGTTATGTTTGTACTTTCAACTAATGGCTGAGGCTGCTGGCAAAATAGTAGCTCAGTATCTCTGTTTTCCTAACCTGGTAATCTCTTCCTACTGATTTTGAGTTCCCATATCAACTAGGCTAACTAGAAGGCTGGTTCTTTCCCTAGAATACTAGATCTTGAGTAATGAATCATGAATTCTAAAGGGTAGCATAACAATAGGTGCTGGATCATTCCAAAAATATTGTGGTTACTTGTTATGATGCTTGATACCATTAAGTTTTTTTTTAAAAAAAGAATGAAAGGTAGAAGAGAAAGAGCACAATAAATCTTGTGACAATGCAACACAAAATCTTCTTTTTTTATACATGCATGCAACATCAAAATACACATACAAAAGGAGTGGAGTATGCAATGTGATGAGTATGCAGTGTCATAAGTCTCATAAGAACAAGAAAAAAGTTCTCAGCTGCTTTAACTCTTGATGAAATGTTATGCAACATCTAATAATCTTCAGAATCCCCAAATTGGATAGGCATTACTTGTGTAGATTATACTAAATTGTTTGATGCGTATATATTGTTTAAATTGATAATCTTTTAATAGAGGAAACAAATCATAAGATTTTTTTCTTCTGGTTTAATTCTTCTGGCAATTGCAGAAATGTATCTTATATCACATATCCAATTAATCAAAGTTACTTCAGTAATTTTAAGCTGAAGGGTTTCCCACTACAGATGCTCTCTTGCTTATGGATCCTATGACTTTAAAAGAAGATTGAGTAGGGAGTATGGAGGCAATCAGAAACCTCTCCTTGATAATGAAATCTTTTTTTCTGAAGCTACTGTACACTCACAGAGGTTAAGTATTGTTCAGTCAAAGCCTCTTCTTTCCATCTTTAGAAATCCTGAACACAGAATGAATACAGTATAATGGGTGCTGCCTTTATATCATTTTAATGGAATAGAATTTAACAAGTTGCTCTGCATGAAACAGAGTAAAATATGCACTTATTTTGACTGCCAACTTATGAGGCTTTCAACTGCATTTGGATGGCATGGGATATCTTTGGATTTGTTTTCACAAGTTTAAAATGACTGTATTCCTGTTCCAGTGATGTACAACTAATACCATTTTGTGACGAACCTGACTCCATTACTGCACAGCTAGATTGCATGTCTCTCACGTAGCCTCAGAATGCTGTATATTCCCTTATAAGGGCATGACTTGTATTTCCCTATTCTCTTTGTACTCACTCCCCCGCCCTGATAGAACTGCTGAATAAAAGGAGGTGGGGGCGTGGCACCAGGAGGCAGTACCAGCAACCTCCTGAGATGTGGCGTCTCTCACCACAAAAGAATCCTGTACCTACCGTTGTTTTTTCGACCTCACCCTTGCGAGGGAATCGTTGGCTCATTCCCCCCCAGGGAATCCCATAGACCGAAGGGCGAAGGACTGGTCGCGCGACGCGACAACTGGGGGCTCGTCCGGGATCCCTTCGGTCTCACAGTGTGATCTCTGTCTAGAGGTGCACTGCCTTCACTCTCGTTACTACGCACCTGGCAAAGGCTCTGCAATCGTAAGTAATGGGCTCCCCACTCTCCAAAGTTTCGTCAGTTCATAGGGACGAACTTTATGATTTAGTGAAGAAGGCTAACTCTTGTCAAAAGACTAACGGTACGACCATCTTTCCCATTTCAAAAAATTCGGTGACTCAACTCCTACTGTACATGGAGAGACACTGCCCTGTCTATCCTTCAGAGGGGTCGCTCAAAGCATCCACTTGGGAAAGGATAGGAAAATATTTTCATGATACCCCACGAGCACCCGTGCCTATTCTGACTGCCTGGAAGGCTGTTATGGCGGCCATCAACACTCTTTTCCCTCCCCCGTCTTCCCCGGAAACTTGCCCTTCTCCTCCCAGCCCAAAAACCCCACCCCCTCTTGCCGCCCATCTCGATGCTGCCTCACCACCACCCCCTCCATACCCAGCCGTTTCTCCTCCCCCTTCAGCTCCAACCCCCGACTCCCCTCAACACCACCCCCTAGGAGGCGCCATCACTGAACTCCTCTCCTCCCCCCTCTCATTGGAAATGGAGAGTCCCTCTGCCTTTCCCATGACCATCGGCCTAGGGGCGGCGGGAGGAAATTTGTATAACAATATTGAACTTAAGGTTTTGAAACAAATCAAAGATGCTGTAACCACCTACGGCTTGCACTCTCCTTTTACTAGAGGAGTTTTAGACTCTTTAGTTACTGCTAACACTGTTATGTTATTGTATGATTGGAAAATGCTTTTTTCTATGCTTATGACCCCGGCGCAATACGTTGTGTGGCAATCTGAATACGACAAAGGGGTGGAAGTAGAAATTAGAAGAGGTCTTCCCGCAGGGGTGACCGCAGATCAATTATTAGGAAAGGGACAATTCGCAACCTTAGTCCAGCAACAGAACTCCCCCCGTCGTTGTTTTGCTATCATTCACATGTGCGCCATGAATGCTCTCAAAAGAGTGGATGATTCCGACTCTCAATCCACCCAAACGTTTTTGAAAATAATGCAAGAACCAAATGAACCATATGCTTCCTTCATAAGTCGCCTTCAGATTGCTTTAGACCGACAAATTGATAATGCCACGGCTAAACAAGAGCTGCTAATGAAACTTGCTTTCTCTAACGCTAATCATGACTGCCAGACCATTCTGCAACCCGCAGTCAATCAACCGAGTGTAAAGCTTGCAGACTTCCTGCAACTCTGCAGAATCGTTGGTACCACCTCTCATAAAGTGAGCGCTCTCGCTGCCGCCATTACCACCTCGCTACCTTCTACTAACCCCTCCCCTCAGCTCCATTCCCCGGAAGCCCTCGCAGTCACTCGTCATGGAAATTGCTTCAATTGTGGGAAGCCGGGCCACTTTAAGAATCAATGCCGTGCACCCGGGGGAGGTGGGGCGCCCCCTTCCACTCAAAGGGGGCCGCCCCCCCCCTCCAAACCTAAAACTCCTTGTCCCAGGTGCCGCAAAGGCTATCATCGCAATGTCGCAACAACTCCTCCCCTCACCAGCCTTCGGAAAACTAGATCGGGGGTTGTCAGCTAACCCCGCCCCAAAGGCTGAATTACCCATCACCAGCTTCCCTGTGGAGTTGGCAGAGGATCTTTTGTATGACGATCCGGGGGCTGTCCTTTCCCTTCCTCTTGTTGTCACGCTGCATAAACCCCTCCCTCCTCTTACCCCTGCTTTGCTTATTCCCAACTCCTCGCTCACGCTTGAGGGAATGGTTGCTGCTCCCTATTTGTATGACTCGTCAGATTTGACACAAATTGCTCTGGCAGGAGTGGGAGATAGGTGCTTTTCCTTAGAAAAAGGAACAATTGTCGCCACGCTCATACTTCTCCCTTCTCCTGATATGCCATCATTGTTTGCCTTGCAGCAACCAGTCCAAACCTCTAAACCCACCCTCCTTGTCACACTAAATGGTCGCTCTTTCGAAGGCTTGATTGACACCGGCGCCGACGTCTCTGTCATTCGTTCCGCTGAATGGCCCTCCTCCTGGCCTATCGCCGAAGCCTCCTCGGTGCAAGGAGTAGGCGGAGCACAGGCCGCTAAGGTCAGCTCTCATTGGCTTTCTGCTGTGACTGCTCATTCTCATATTACAGCTTATCTAAAGCCTTATATCTTGCCTTTGCACTGTAACCTATGGGGCCGTGACTTGCTTTCACAGTTCCACGCTTTTATTCAACTTCCCTAATGGCTTTACAGGACCCTTTAGGGTCTCTCTCTCTCTCTCTCAAAACCTCTGTGCCGGTATGGGTTGATCAATGGCCACTTACCAAAGAGAAACTGGACGCCTTACATATTTTGGTCCAACAGCAGTTAATTGAAGGCCATATCGAAACCTCCACCAGCCCATACAATACTCCGGTATTTGTCATCAAAAAGAAGTCTGGCAAATGGCGCCTCCTACAGGATCTTAGGGCTATCAACACCATCCTTCAGCCCATGGGACCTTTGCAGTGTGGACTTCCCAACCCCAATTTGATTCCGGAAGGACACGACCTTATTGTAATAGACCTCAAGGATTGTTTTTTTTTCCATACCTTTGGCACGAAAGGACAGAATTATTTTTGCATTTACGGTACCGGAACTTAACAATTCAAAGCCTACTGCTCGGTACCAGTGGAAGGTCCTCCCACAAGGCATGTTGAACTCACCCACAATGTGCCAATTTTTTGTCGATAAAGCATTGCAACCCTATAGATCCCAATTTCCGCATTTTCTTGTGTATCATTATATGGATGACATTTTAGTCGCTGCTGAGGGCCCAAAAGGGACAGTTCAAAAAACTTTTCCTATTCTTTTAGCCACCCTAGCAACGGCAGGGTTGCACGTTGCACCAGAAAAGGTCCAGTCTCGTTATCCAATGCAATATCTAGGCCACAAAGTTTTAGCCTCCACGGCTGCCCCACTTCTACCTATGCTCACGCTTCCCCAGCCGACCACCTTGGTCCAATTACAACAATGTCTGGGGGTCATTAACTGGGCCCGCGCATACCTCGCTTTAACTACACCCATGTTATCACCTTTATTCCAAGCGTTAGTGGGTTTGACAAACCCAGCTGACAAGGTGTACCTTACAGAACAACAATTACATGCCCTACAACAGGTCAATGCCGTCCTTACGACCCAATGGGTGGACCGTGCGCTCACTGACAAACCACCCTCTCTTGCCATTCTTTCAACACATCAATTATTAACTGCCATCATTGTCCAAACGTCTGATAACAAACATCTACATATTTTAGAATGGCTACACTTGCCACACACACCTAAGACATCCATCATCACCAGAGCAGCACAAATGGCCTCTCTTGTTGAGAAAGGCCGGAAGAGGATTAGAGCCCTAATGGGACTGGATGTTTCCACCCTGTACATTCCCCTTAAGGTTACTCAATGGGAACCCCTCCTACAAAACTCCACTGCACTGCAGGATGCCTTGGAGGACTGGTGTGGCCAGGTGTCATGCCATCTTCCCCCTGATCCTCGATTGCAACTGTTGCGAACAGTACCCTTCACACTAACCTCGCCGTTCGTTCAGCAGCCACTCAAGGAAGCCCTCACTGTTTTTACAGACGGCTCCAAAACCATAGGGGCTTGTACATGGCAAAATAATTGCAAATGGCATAAACGCCTAACAGGCCCACAAGCATCTGCCCAACAGGCTGAGTTAGCCGCTTTTCTGTTAGCCTTGTCCCTTTTCCCAGAACAGCCTTTGAATGTTATATTAGATAGTATGTATGTCACTCAAATGGCTGTGGCCATGTTTGATGCATATATTTCCCCTGTTACCCCCCCCTCTCTCATGACGCTTTTTTTGCAGCTTCAAACTCTCCTGAAGGACAGAACATCCCCTTTGTTTGTAGCGCATATTAGAAGCCACCAACAGCTACCCGGTTTCCTGTCCGAAGGCAACCACATGGCAGATGAGGCTTGCAAAATTATGGCCTCTTCCCCTCTTTCTCCGCAGCTTTTAGCAGGGGACAGCCATGCTTATTTCCACCAAAATAAAAAAGCATTGGTGCGCCAATTTGGCATTACATATCAAGAAGCTACCGCCATTCTTCAACAATGTCCAACCTGCAGTTTGCAGGCAAAGTGCATCCCTGAGGGAGTTAATCCCAGGGGTATCCAAGCTTGTGACACATGGCAGATGGATGTCACTCATTATCCCTCTTTTGCACCTTGGAAGTATATCCATGTATCTGTGGATACTTATTCGGGATTCATCCTGGCAACTTTGCAAAGAGGAGAAGCCACGAAAAACGTAATCAATCATTGTATTCGCACTTTCGTCACATCGGGATGTCCCAAAACTTTGAAAACTGACAATGGCCCTGCTTACGTCAGCACTCCCTTTGCTGAGTTTTGCCGTAAGTGGTCCATTACCCACAGATTCGGTATACCATTCAACAGCCAAGGTCAGGCTATTGTGGAAAGGGCTAACCAGACCCTAAAGAATGCCCTTGATCGGCAAACGGGGAAAAAGGCCTTAGGCCCCCCAAGCCTCCCGATGTTACAAAATATCCTTAATCTCACCTTGTTTACCTTGAATTTCCTTAATCTTACCGGTACCCCCCCTGCTACGGCTGCATCTCGACACTTTTCTAAGCCAGTAGTTCCCTCTTCCCGTCCCCTTGTTTATTTTAGGCAACTGCCCAGCCCTGAGTGGAAAGGCCCTGCGCAACTCGTCACCTGGGGAAAAGGCTACGCTGCTGTGCAACTTTCTGATCGAGTGCTCTGGGTTCCTGCTCGCTGTATCCGGCCGTATCATGGGCAGCCTCCTGACAAGCACCTCCTTGACCCTCCTTCTCTGTTATCTCTCTTCCATCTCTGCTCCCCTCACAACGAACCCTAAAACAACCTCTCTCATTCGAACCCATCGTTTACGCTACCCTGCCACCATCGGCCGCAGCTCAGCATCCAACGCCATGGAATGTCTTCAACGCTCTCCCATCAAGAGAGAGGGCACCTTCTGGCGCTGGTTTCGCAACAACACTCTTCTCCAAGATGGCGATTCCTACTCCATCACTTATCACTTTCGCCAAACTACCCTTGCTATCACCAACGTACAGTTGACCGATCTAGGACAATATCACTGTGAAATAACAAAATTAATTAAGGGGTTCGCCACCTCATCTCGCCTTACGCTCACCTTGTTTCAACTCTCCCTTCCTGAGCCCGCCCGTTGGCAGGGACGACGCCTGCTGGCATCTGACGCCCAGGGATCGCATCGCCCTTACAATATCACCTGGACAATCCGCGATGCCTTGGGTCAGATCCTGAATACCTCCTTTTGTTATAGCCCAATTGTATCTTGCTTCCCTAACCTGTATTTTGATTTTTCAGAAATGCTTTTAGGGGTGACAGCCTACAGGAAGCTAGACGGCTTCCCACAGCCCACCCACTCCATCGTTAAAAGCCATCCCCTCTACGTGTGCCCAGGACATGACACCCGCCCTGACCACGTGCACGACTGCGGAGGCTTAGCAGATTATTTTTGCAAGTCTTGGTCCTGCGTTTCCACCGGCCACATCTACTGGACCCCTCCGTATAAGACCGATTACATCACTCTCACTCGGTTGAGAGAGGACATTGAGTGCACCGCGACCAGAAAGGGTGCGGCAGGACAGGGGGGCTGGAATAAATGTAATCCGGTTATTGTACAATTCACTGCTGCAGGAAAAGCTCAGGGGAATGCCTGGGACTCAGGTGTAAAATGGGGAGGTCGCATATATCCCGGATGGCCCGCATATCATTATGGCAACATATTCTACATTCAACGACAGATCACCCTCCCTCAGTCCCCACCTGTTGGGCCCAATGCCGACGACATTCACTCCACCTTTCTTAAACCCCTCACCAAACAAGAAAACCCCCTTGTCTCTCTTCTTAACTCCTCCTTTTCCCTTGTTCACACCGCTTCTAACACATCTCGATGTTGGCTTTGTTTGTCTTCCTCTCCACCATTCTATGAAGCAGTCGGTTCTCCTGACCCTGTCCGAAACTCTACCTCAGCCTCCTCCTGCCGCTGGCAAAACACCACGTTGACTATCACCTCTATAATAGGGCAGGGCTGCTGCCTTGGCCGTGTTCCTGCTAACTATACTCAATATTGCCTTAATTCTTCTCATGATCACTGTGCCCTCTATCTTCCAAAAAATCGCTTGAACATCTACGGTTACACCGGCCATGGTGGCTACGGTGTACTCTACACTACCTCTGGTAATATCTCTGCCCGATTGACAGGGCAATACTTTATCCCTGGGAACAACTCTGTTTGGGCATGTTCTTCTGGCCTCACCGCATGTGTATATGGTGATACTTTGTTACGAACCAACGCCTTTTGTATTCAGGTGCTCCTACTCCCCAAAATCTCTATCTATTCCCCTGACGAACTTATCTCCATTTTAGAACCCCCTCATTACCCCCTCAAGGCTAAGCGCGAAGTAGTGACTGCTGTAACTTTATCAGTCCTACTGGGCTTAGGTGCGGCCGGAGCCGCCACCGGTGTGTCAGCCCTTGTTGTCAATGATCAGAACCTGCGTCACCTTAGTGCTATCATTGACACTGACCTTCGCGCCATCGAACAATCTATTGTGGCGCTACAAGATTCCCTTACCTCTTTATCCGAAGTGGTTTTGCAAAATCGTAGGGGTCTCGACCTTCTGTTCCTCAAACAAGGGGGACTGTGTGTTGCTCTAAAGGAAGACTGCTGTTTTTATGCCGACAACTCAGGAGTAGTATTGGACTCTATGAAAGAGCTCAATTCCCGTTTAAAAACAAGGGAATTGGAGCGCCAACAATCCATGTCATGGTATCAAAATATGTTTAGCATTTCTCCATGGCTAACCACACTGTTGTCCACTCTGTTGGGGCCCCTCCTGTTATTGATTCTCGTATGCACCATAGGCCCCTGTGTGCTGGGTCGCGTTCTCCGCTTCTTAAAGCAGAGACTTCATACATTGGACTCAGAGGTATCCGAGACAAAGCTTGCTGTTCAACACCTGGTCACTGCTGTAGGTATGGAGAAAACACCACTCTTGGGATGGTCCTCTGATAGTGAATCGGAAATGGACAAGGACCCCCAGTCACACTACCCCCCGAGAGAGGACGCTGGGATGGGTCTCCTTGGACTGAAGAGTCCCTGGCTCCCCGACTCAGACCCTCTGGGGGGAGGACAAAATTAAATAAAAAAGGTGGAAATGTGACGAACCTGACTCCATTACTGCACAGCTAGATTGCATGTCTCTCACGTAGCCTCAGAATGCTGTATATTCCCTTATAAGGGCATGACTTGTATTTCCCTATTCTCTTTGTACTCACTCCCCCGCCCTGATAGAACTGCTGAATAAAAGGAGGTGGGGGCGTGGCACCAGGAGGCAGTACCAGCAACCTCCTGAGATGTGGCGTCTCTCACCACAAAAGAATCCTGTACCTACCGTTGTTTTTTCGACCTCACCCTTGCGAGGGAATCGTTGGCTCATTCCCCCCCAGGGAATCCCATAGACCGAAGGGCGAAGGACTGGTCGCGCGACGCGACACCATTTGCTATTGCTAAATGGAGAATAGACTCACATCAGCATTACAAACAGTCACTGCTCACAACCTTTCTGGAGTAGGTGAGGTTACATCTGAGGCTAGTTCAGACTGTTGTGGCTGGGCTAGTAAGAGAAACTTCATGCATCTCTAAGGTCCAAGATCACCTACCATATCTAGACTCTTTTGAACTTGGAGCTTCAGTTGTTGGAGGAAGCTGAATGCTTTCCTTTCCTAGCTTTATCATATGGGAAAGATATAAAGAAAAGAAAGTGTGAAAGGGAAAAAAAGCAAGAATAAAACCACTTAATTTGGGAACCATATGTGAATGGGAAGATATTTGAATGTTCTACTCTGACATCAACAAATAAGCAATATTTTTACTATAAAAGGAAGGCTATTTTTCAGATTAAGGGACAAGAAAGCAGTGCAATATATAAAAAAGTTAAAATAAGTGATTCATAGAAGAAAAAAAGTAGCTGTTTCCCCCACACCTACACCCACACCTACCCCACACCTACCCAAATCTATGAAAGATTTACAAGCCTGTCCTACAGAGAAAAAAATTTAGAGCACTCCAGAAAATGAATGCGCATTTCAAATGGTCTGTTTCCTGCTCAGTTTCATTTTAAGGTGAGATTTCAAGGTAAATTTAGGTATCTCTGTTTAGGTCAAACACCTTTGTCTTTCATTAATACAGTGTGAGCAGCATTTTCTAATCTGCCAGTGCTGTAACTGTGACAATTAAAATTATTTGACACTTCCATGCCTGATTGCTCACTATCTTGCTTAATCAGGTAATACATTAAATAGTCAATTAACATAAATGCAACAATAGTTGACTTCACAGCAGATTTACAGAGCCAAGCAAGTTTGATGTGACTTGACGTGACTAAAGCAAACCCAGATAGTATATTTGGAGCGATACAAGAAGCAAGCCATAACATATATTTAATATCCTATTAATGTTAATTAGGCTTGCTTCACTTGTCTCATTTCCTGTTGCATCCTTGTCCTGTAACTTGTCTTGTCCTTGATGAATGTTGGTGCCCAGAAATTAAAATCTCCCTATTACTACCTACTACAGGCATACCTTGTTTTATTGTGCTTCAGTTTAGTGCACTTCACTCTGTTTTTTTACAAACTGAAGGTTTGTGGCAACCCTGCATCGAGTAAGTCTATTGGTGCCATTTTTCCAACAGATTAGCATTTTTTTAAGCAATAAAGTATTTTATAATTAAGGTATGTACATTGTTTTTTAGACATAATGCTACTGCACACTTAATAGACTACAGTATGGTGTAAACATAACTTTTCTATGCACTAGGAAACCAAAAAATGCATGTGACTCACTTTTTTGCAATATTTTATTGCGGTGGTCTGGAACCAAACCCACAATATCTCCGAGGTATGCCTGTACTTCTTCTTTCATTAAGAAAAAAAGATCCCTCTATAATCCCTTCTGAATCTGTTCTCACTCTATAGTCTAGACAGTAAGTATCTGGCTATTACTTACAAGGGATCACCTTAGACATTTGTGCAGATTATCAGTGATTAAAAAGAAAAGCAGGCTTCATCCTTCCAGTTAGATGACCTCTCTGCCAATTATATCAGGCTCAAGACCTGCTTCCAGACAGCAAGTAGTTTAAGAAATGTTCCATTCAATTCAGTCTAGACATTTCCAGAATAAACAACAGGATTCAACCTTAACAGGGAGAAAGGAATGAACACATTCTGACGGGAGGTTAGTGATTGCTGTACCCTATTTGAAGGCTCCAGGGCTTCTCCAGAAAGCCACTAATGCTGAAGAGCTACAACTAAAAAGGAAGGCTTGCAGAGAACCTATCATACCTTTTTCCTGTGCAAAATGCAGTTATGCACATGCATGCATAGAAGTTAATGGAAGGACATTTCAATTGCCATTTGGTCAGATAGTCAGAGTCAACAAAACCTGAATTTATTTTCCTTTTTTCTGCAGATCTGCAGATCAAGTCAGTTTAATCATTTAAAAATGTATTTTACCTTAGGCCACATACTTACTCAGAAGGAAAACTTTTGGAGGAAAAGGGGTCAACCATAGAAAACATTTTCAATTTTGCCCTAGGATTATTGCAAGCGGAACAAAGGAAATGCAGATGCAAGAGGAATGAATGGGTTCAGATTATTTGGAGGCAGGAGCAAAAGATTTTATAAAATGCAAACCTTTGCCAACACAGATGGTCTGGCTTGATAATGGCAGAGTTCACACCTTGTGACAGCCGCTGCAGCAAGGGAGCTTTTCAGTACGTGCAAAGGATTGCATATGAGTTTGACTCCTGAAGGATTTGAAGTAACACATATAGCTTCATACACAATGCTGAAAACAAAGATGCCTTTAAAAACTATACATTTCTAGTGTGGTTGCTTGCAGGGTATCTTAACCTGTTTTGTAACTCCTGCATAGGGACCACTAGTCTATTCACCTCACAGGATATGTGTCTTTGTGAGCTGTCACCAATCAGAGGGGAAAGTAAACTTTGCCGCCCAGAGTCACTGGTTCAAGATGGGCAGCTATATAAATTGAATAAACAAACAAACTAAGAGAGGAATGTAAGGTTTGATCAGACACTGAAACTTACTTAAGAATAGGGCAAATGTACAAAATACTTTATAAATCCAGAAACTCTGGTTATTTTTGTGTATTTCATACTTTTAGAATATTTTGCACAATCTCTTTACATTATGCAATTTAGATTAGTCCACAAGCTACATTTAGTCTAAAACATTTTGCTGCAAATGGTATCCCCTCACTGATCAAATTAAACGGCCATGGTATCCAAAGCCAGCCAAGTTATTTTGGAACATGAAATGGTCACAAATTTTACATCCTATCCCTGACAGTAAATATACAATAATAACACTGAATGAAAATAGTCCATTAACATTCTTTCTTTTATCATGGATTCTATCTGGGATTGGCCAAAGTAGTAAAACAGAGATGAAGGAGAAGGTAGGGGAAGGAGCTGAAAAGTGGGATGAAGTTTAGAAGGGATTTTTTTCCTGCTCTGAATTTCAGTCTGACCTAGAGAAGAAATTTGGGATCCATATTATTTGCTTTTTCTTTCATATTCTCAGCTCCCAAAGTCTGCATCCAAGCCAAGGAGGTTCTTATTTTCCCAGCATCTCTGATCCTAAAAAAAAAAAAAGGAAAGGAAAGGAAAGGAAAGGAAAGCTATACAGTGACACAGAGAAGCAGCAAGTTCTTAATAGAGGGGACTTAAGTAAATTGTTCATGCAGTTGTTTTCTTACGTTAATGAGAGAGCACCCTCTAGTGGCAGCCATAATTAGACCTGGGCAATACATAATTCATGACTATAAAAAAGTGCCCCAAATGGTTGCCTTGGATGAACTGGTTTACACTGGCAACGGAGAGTGGGGAGGCACATTTCTGATCCTTCATTCATTGTTTAATTCTGATCCCTTCTTCAAATCATTCATTGTTTAATTTTCTCTTATGTTCCTGAAAAATTGTGTTGCAGAAATTAAAAAGTGATTTAAGCTAAGGTTATAATTTAGAAACAAGAAGAAACACTGTACACTTTTAAAGCTGATACCTTATTGAGATGGTAAACTTGTGTTGGGATTGTGTCACTTCAGAAGGCAGGGAAATGGATCCAAAAAATGAAATGCTTCTCCTAAGATGAGGAAAATCAGTATAAAAAGTAGCATTTCAAGGTGCAACTCTTTGCCCTATCATTTAATTTCCATGTGTGAAAGGGGTGGGGTTGTTTGTTTGTTTTTGGTATGCTTTTGTCTTCTGGAGCATTCAGTCATACATTTAAACTAGACTGTACATGGTACAGTCTAGCTTTAGTTTTATAAATCTCAGGAATGCAAAAACTGCAGGCTGTGGTCTCTGTGTAGCCTGCCAGAATGCCCTTTGCAACCTTAAAAACACGTGAGGCCAAAAATACCTGTGTGCTTGTTGATTTATTTTGAGGAGGTTTAAGGCACTAAAAACCTAACCCCTACCAGAACCAGACCCACTTAGGGTCCTGAAATAAATCATTTGATGTGTGGTGCTCAGTGCTCTAGCAACCTGCTCTGCTGCACCCCTTGTGGGAACAGAATTGAACATTACTGGACTAAATCTACCTTTTCAGTCTAATGCTGTTCAAACCAGAGGGAACTGAATTTTGCAGGATAGAAGATTGGAGAAAGTTGACCTAAGACAGGACTTGCTTAATATTCAGTATGAAGCCCAGACATGGTCAAATCCATCAGTGGGCAAGACCAGAGTGAAAAATGAGTAGACCAAGAACCATGCTTCTTCCAAATCCATTCAGTCCATCTATACATATATGCATACAAATCCTATTCACAATATTGTGCTTCCATACAACCCCAGTAACACAGCTGTTTAATCTTCATCTCCCTTTCTTTCTTCCACTTTATTTCTTTCTTGGCTGTTCTCTCTTTCTTGCCTTCCTTTTCTCTCCTTTCTTTCTCTCAGCTATCGTTCCTAGCAATGGGTTTTGTATTTGGGATTTTATTTTTGTAAGCCACCCAGAGTCACCGTGAGTTGGGCAGCCATATAAATCTCTTAAATAAATAAATAACCCCACTGCAAAATAGAAACCCTTCACCTTCCGCTACAATGAAGCTGCAAGAAAAAATATATATCCCATCCCCACTGATGGAAACTTTTTTCTAAAGTGAAAGCATTGGAGTATTGTTACCCAGGAAAGATGATGTCAGGTAGATTCAAATGCTACCTGGGTTGCACTAGTCACATGCTCAGAACCGCCTTCCTACATGATGTACATCAAAAAACAAAAAAGCACAATCCAAGTCTACTTATCACTTTCATATATCTAAAAATTAATAGATATATGAAAGGGACATGGGAAGGAAGGCAAATTCTTAATATGGAAGAAGCATCATAGACTGGTAAACAAAGACTAAATGCTCAGTATTTGATAGATTAGTATTCTAAGAGCATTCGCTGGAGTCACATGTAGTGAAATATCTTTGCTTTTTTATCTTCTATACTTTTCTATATTCATAGAGCATCGTAGAATTATGGACTGTGATGGTGGGTTGAAGTGCACCATGAAACCCAGGAGGAAGGGAGTTCCAAAGGAATTTATTTTCTGCCCCCCCCCTTTTTTTTTCTCCATAGGCTGTTTAGTGAAATCAATCCTGGCTGTCAGTGTGGTGACAGATGGTGCAACTTGATTGCCCTCACATCCTAGGCTGAATAGTTGAACTGTTTTCTTTACCAGTTTTGGGGTGGTTTTATGCCACTTTGTGGTCTAAAATGACTCAAGTTAATTAAAGATAGATTAAAACAATCATTTCAATACTGTCAAAAGGATAATGTATAGATTTCAGATATTTTCTAATATATATCATCAAAGGTACAAAGAGTATTATAAATCAGAGCCACATTTTCTTTTTCTTCAGCCAATTTTTTAAAGATGCGAATTGTCCTCTAAAATTCTCATTAAACTATTATGAATACAGCTCAATAAACCTGCAAAATTTGTTGGAAAGGTAATCTTGTTAAATATCTTAGTCAATGAACAAGAGGCATTGTGGTCCCCTGAATTAATACATTTATTGTGACATCTGCTTCCAGAAGTCAATTTCCTCACTGTGTTTACTGTGACAGACCAGACCATCCACCTTTTGGAATTGATACAATTATACTAACCTCTTTCCCCAGCTCCATATTGCAAGTAATTTAAATGCAATTTTGGTGCTGGTCAGCAAGTTCCTCCCACTCAGTAGTTCAGTCCCAATGTTAACTAACAATATTTTGTTGTTCTGATCAGAGATATTTACATCTTAGACATCTTAGTAGATAGAGAGTTGTGTGCAGAAAGTTATTGAATGTGAAATGGTGGCAGGTATCTTATTAGGCTATAAAACTCTCAGCTTATCGAGAAGGATAATTGCTATATTGAATTAGGCAAGGTTCTTCTGGGCCAATGCTCTGTTTCTAATAGCAACCACCATTTTCATTTCCACTTTACAGAGACAGTGGGAATCACATTTGGCCAAGGTATATCTGCATCTATTTCCTTAAACTAAAGTTTAATCAGCAAATTTTGAAAGGTTTTTCTGCAAACTGTGGAATCTTGTCTTAAGATTCGCAACAGGAGAACAGGATTCATCCTTTGTTCCCAATTTCAGTGGAAACTAAGGTAAAAATATGTAATAACAGTACCAAATTCCAAGAGGCTTTCCCCCCACACACACGAAGAGAAATTAGTAGATCCATATGATATTTTAGTCTAATTAAAATTCATTTGATTGCAAATCTCACACACATAAGAGAGAAAATGAGAGTGGAATGTTCATGGAATATTTCTAATGTTCTGCCTCCTTGGAGTGGAGGTAGAAACTCTCAGTTGGAAGATGGATCCTTTCATGAAATCATCTGAGTAGCAGCCATAATCTTATAAAAATTACAGCCTAAAAGATGTCATTAGCTACTTAAATCCCTTTCAGATGCATTTTTTTCTTGGATTGTAATTTATAGGTTCAGAAAATACACATTAAAACACACAAACACACACAACACTGAATAATGTGCTTTCTAAAATTCTTGGTTAATAGGAAGCACCCATAATATTTAAGCAATTATCTTAAATTTGTTCAAATATTTTCCAAGTTCTTAACCACATTCTTAACTGATCTAATTATGGATGCAGAGCCAATTTAGTGTAGTGTTTAAGGGTACCAAGCTAGAAACTGGGAAACCATGAGTTCTAATCCTACCTTAATCACAAAGCCAGTTGGGTGACTTTGTGCCGGTCACTCTTTCTCAGCCATAGGAAGAAGGCAACAGCAAACCACTTCCAAAAATGTTGCCAAGAAAGCTGCCCAGGCAATTGTCAAGTGTCAAGACTTACTTGAAGGCACACTCCCTGTCATGGTTCCTGTTCCAATGATCCTGAAACATCGCAACGAGTCCCCATGCCATGCTGGTGCTGACACATGTTGTACAGGAGGGGGCTGCTACTGCTCCTTGGTGCCAGGCAGCGTGCTGGATAATTCAAGTAGAGAGGAATGCATGTTTGGGCTAACTTAATTGGTCAAGAACATTACCCGAAGACTGCCAGCAACCGTTAGGAACACCTGCAAGGGGGTGGAATTGTACTGACTCTGGGGGGAGGGGTTTGAGATTGCTTGGGAATTAATTGGGAGAAATCCCGTGCTTTTGGTATTCTCAGCTTTGCCTGTGTTTCTGCATACTATTCGTTATTAAATTAGATATCCATAGAATACCTGTGTGAATCTGGTTGTCATTTTGAATAGGCAGTCATTACACCCCCACAAAACACACACGCACAGAGAGAGAGAGAAAAAGAGAGAGACAGAAATGGATTTAGACATGGGAGCTTTTTATTGAATTTCTACATCATCCATAGATTGATATGACGGTTTCACCCCAGTTCTCATCTGAAAGACAGAACTTATCGGTAATAGCCTATAAATGCATTATGATCTGAATAAACTCCTAATATGAAAATATCTTCCTACTGGTACTTGAAGTGTCATTAAATTGCCTGAAATGTTGACATCCCTGATAGTAAGGGCATCTTATTTTAATATTTTACATGTGATTTAATGTGAACTAATATGACCCAATGGAATGAAATAATAATATTCTAAGAATCCAGCTCCACCAGCTTTGCCAATCAGTGAAAATGTGAAAAACACTAATTAATTAAAAAAAGTTAAAGAATACTGAAGAAATATAATAGTACAAATTCACCTTACTAGTTAATGATGTTTGGAATATTCCAATAAGTCCAGGGCCCTAATGGTTACAAATTTATTTATTTATCTATTTAATTTCTCTGCCACCCATCTTGCATTCAACGACTCTGATAATAAGAAGCATCTTACAGAAGAGAAATGATAAGTAAACACAAATGGCTAACTTATGGCGACATAATTCTGTCAAGGGGAATATATAAAATAAAGTTGAGAGAAGATTTGGTGACGAAGGATACAGTTGTTGATGGTTTATAAGAAAAAATTAAGGTAGATAAAAGGTTTTTTGGTTTTGAGCAATGTAAGACTGAGTTTGAAATAGAATTGTGTACAAATGATGAACATGTTATCACTAAAATGTATAAACTTCTATTGAAATTTGAGATAGAAGAAGAAGTGAAAGAATGTATGATAAAGTGGGATAAAAACTTTGGTTATAATAGTCAGATGGAACAATGGCAGAATATGTGGTTGAAAGGGCTGAAATTTATACTGTTATAATCTTAAAGAGAATTTTTATAAAATGATGTATCTGTCCTAACAGTCAGGAACCACGCTGAGACGAGGAACAGGTCTCTAGTGTTTTATTACTGCTACACAAGACAGAAAATCCTAACAAACTGAAGAAGCGTGGGAAAACCCAGACAGATAAACCCCAAAAGTCAAGGCGGGTCTGTTCTGTGTCTCTTTGAATGGCTGCTCAACTCCTCACTATTATGCATGCATTTTCCCCCCTGGATAGGGCCCCCCTCCTGCTCACCATCAGTGCTCATGACAGTATCATTGGTATGTCACTGGAGAAACTTTCTAGATCATATGAAGGTACTTCAAATTTATGTTGGAAAAATGAACAACAAGAAGGATTTTTTATCATGCTTGGTGGATGTGTAAAAAACCCAGAGAGTTCTGGACTCAAATACTGTACATACACTAATTCAGAAAATGTTAAAGATTAATATACAATTGAAACTGGAGGGTTTTCTTTTGGGACTGATTCATAAACAGTTGGAAAAAAGTTGTGGAACTTAGTTTTTATACATGGTAACTGCAGCACGATTGTTATATGCACAGAGGTGGAACGATCTGACATTACCCACAATGGAGGAATGGATGGTGAAGATGATGGGACTTGCAGAGATGGCCAAACTGACATCTTTGAGTAGAGAAAAGACATTATCTAAGTTTATGGTTGACTGGAAACCCTATATAGACTTTTTGCATGAAACAGAAAAAGATGAACTTCTGACTTATGGTTTTGATGATTAAAAAGTAGATTATAGAAAAAAATGAAAATAATGATGTAATCATAGAGTAAGTAGTAAATTTATATTTATACTTATAATTACTGTAAAGAAAATCAGAAGTTACTTCATTATACTTCCTTTTTTTCTTTTCTGTACTTTTTGCTCTGTTCCTTCTTTTTCCTTTCTTTCCTTCTTTATTTGTTCTATATATTTGTTTCTGTTAGTTTTTATCTTTCTTTATACAATTTTTAATAAAGTTATATAAAAAAAGATAATTCTGAACCAAAGATAGATGTTTTCATCTGTCTATACACTTCCTGTTTTTGGGAGGGGGGAAACAGCAGACTTTCATGCTTTACCAGTCAGGGAAAGATGGGACAGATTTAAACCAACTTCCAAACTACTGTAAATGTTTTCCAGGGTCAGAAGTGTGGCTCCAATACTCATTTTGCCTGTCTGTTGATCAACCCTGTTATGACCACTTTTGGGATTTTCCACGCTCAGAAAATACCAGTTGACAGCAGGATATAACGCTAGATTTTTCCTATCAAAATTTTGGAGGGGATAATTTCATAGGTACCTGCAGGGGAAAAAGGGAACAATTGACAAAACACATGTTGCAACATCTCAATGCACAGTTTCTCATTCTTACAAAGCTCCAGATTAAACAGAAACCTCTGTATAGTCTTCTGGCATCTGCATTGTTGTCTCACAGTTAAAAAATTGTATTAGCTTCATTGCACATGCCATCTTTTATCTTTATGTTTTATTGATTTTATTGTAATTTGTTTGATTGTTGTGAGCCACCCAGAGTCACTGAGAGTTGGGTAGCATACAAGTTTAATGAATTATTATTATTATTATTATTATTATTATTATTATTATTATTGAATATAATCTATTTAATCAAGACCATATACTGGCCTTTTATTTTAAGGAAAGTCAAGCCTCCCTTCCTTCCTCTCACTCTGTCTATATATATATACATATTGTATACATATACATATGCAGAACTAGAACTAGAAATAGAAATAGGTCTTTTTTAATGTTGGTCATTCTAAATTCACAAGTCATCAGACAAAAATTTACTATTATGGGCACATCTCTTACCAAGTTTAATCTTGCATAATTGATGTTCAAAATATCACCTACAGCTTCCCGCTGTTGTCCTTCCAAAGTCCCAATTAGATTCCACCTCCATACTTCCTATTGCTAATACTACCAGCTATTTCATTTTAAAAAATGAACTGTACAAGATCATACTAAATAGAAAGTGCAGTGCTATGACTTACTTAGGTTTTTATGTGTTTACTTTTAGTTAAGTTTTAGTTCTCCACTGCACTTCTTGGGAATAACTAAAAGCTTTCTCCAGATGACTTTCTGATTCTTCCTCATACCCAAGTGGTTATTACCACCTCTTCTGTTCCTTTCCTTTAGAGAAAGGGTTTTTATGTACCCAGCAGAGAGAAACTGTCTGCCAGTAGAAGTTTGAGAGCAATCATCCAATACCCTTTGAAATTCTGAAAAAATATTCAAGTTGTGCCTGAAGAGTGGTACATTTTGCACTTGGGGGAAAAAGTAGGGGGAGATCTAGAAAGTAAGTTAAGAAACTCCAATCTGATCAAAGATTAGGAAAGTGGCTGGCATTATGTAGGTAGGGAGCTGAGTTCTCTTTCGCATAGGTGGATACCTTCAGTAGGACACCAAATTAACTCTTCCTTCAAATGGAAGCACCAGCATGAACTCACAAGGATCAGTCGCTCATCTGACTCTTAACACGAGACATAGCAATGTCCACAGTGGTGTCGATGAAGATTCTCAGGACTAGAATCAGCAGTTTACCTTCATCTAAAGGAAAAAGGACATGCATTTGAGGACAACAATGTTCACATTTTGGACAGAGAAGATAAGTGGTTTGAGAGAGGGGTTAAGGAATCCATTCATGCCAAAGTGGAGAATCCTTCCCTCAGTAGAGGTGGAGGCCTCAGACACAACTTGTCCCCCATTTTTCATGCTGCTCTTTCATCAGTCCCCAGGAAGGTTAGGACCACCAGGAAGGCCACTCTTAATGATCCACTTGGGAATGAACAAAGGATTTAGGAGTAAGACATCCCAAAGACAATCCACACCTCCACGGCACAATTAACAGCAGCCACCCTGGAAGACATGTATGGGGTCCCCTTACCAACCTTTGCCCAGACTGAAGAAGCTGCTTGGACAAGCAGCGAAACATTTCTACCAAAAATAAAGAAATCCAGTTGCCATGACTCAACCTACAGACAATCCATCGGGGTGTGTGTCAAAACAGGCAAGTTCGTCATCATGTCAGCACAATCCAAGCCCCATCCCTTTTGTTTGTGTGTTGATGTTGTACACACTTACAAAGGAGTGAGACTTCAATCACAGTACCGCAATCCCCATCCTGCCTGCTTAAACCACCACACCACCCCCGCAGATACCACTGCGTACAGTCCACTTTTCCTCTTTGCTGCCATTAGCAAAATGTCCTAAGAAATCATCTGTTTAGCTGACCTGCTGAGATCTGTCACCCAGTACATGTGACCTTTCAATTTTTAAAAAAAAATATATGTGAACTTTCCCAGTTCTGTACTGGAAGGTTGTTGAATCTGCTAGTTCTCTGTTGCCTGGCATGCACAAGGCTTCTTTGCTGGAACAATATTATTATAGTCTGTGTTTAGTCTGCCATTTGTTTTTATTTTTCCATTAAAAAATTATATTTATTTGTTGCTCCTTCTACTTAGTGTCCTGTGATGCACTATGCTTGACTGCATTGGCACTCCTAACCAATCTGCCTGCAAAGAATTGTGATTGCTCTTTTAAACTATCATAGCGTGAAATTGTCTGGGCTGCAGTATGAAATTAAAGAGGACAAAGGGAAATTTTGGTATATTGGGATTTGCTGCTGTGGGGAGGGGAAGGAGGGGGATGGTGCCATCTTTCATATAACCTTACATTCTCTAGGTCTGATTTTCTATACATTCTAGACTTGGGTGGTCAAAACTGAATCCATGCTTGTACCATGAGTTTTCTGAAAATCATGTGTTCAGTAGCTGGGACTGGATTTGGGTTTGAAAAGAAGCAAGTAAATTATGCTTGACCTGGGGCAGATAAAAAAGATCTGTATTTATATCAAGCCTGATCTATCTTAAGAAGCCTGAGATTCAGGGTAAGTTTCAAAAGTCAACATTGTTGGGTGACTGCTAAGGCCCAAATGATGCAGGACTTTCAATCTGACTATTCTACAGTCATACAAACCAACCACTGTCAGTGACTGGTTTCCTTCTCAGCATTAGCTGTTGCTATGGATGCTGCCAACTCATCAACATATAGTCACCTCCCAAAGTCTCTTGGTGGCTTACATTTTGGAAAGTTGGAAAGATGTTTGACCCCTCATCACTAGAGGGAGAACATTCAAAAGTCCTGGGGCAACAGTAGAGAGGCTGGATTCCAAGTGACCATCATACCAGCTTGCAGCTACTGTAGGTGAACCTCCTCAGATGATCTCAGCAAACATGCAGACTGATATAGAAAAAGGCATTCCCTCAGATGGCCTTGTGCTAACCCATATAGCACTTTAAAAGTAATGACCAACACTTTGCTTTTTGCCAGGAAATAAAATGGCAGTCAGTGCAGACCTGTAACCACAGTTGTAATATCACCTTCTCACATTCATCCTAAAACCAGATTGCCAAGTTTTGAACCAACTGAAGTTTCCAGAGGAAACACAGAGACAGTCCCACATTATTATGGTCAAGCCTGAAGGTTGCTAAGGTCATTATTTTCCAAAAGGGTCACAGTTGACATATCAACTAAATCAGATTAAACAAAAAACTCTTGGTCATTGCTTCAGTCAGGGAAACCAAAAAGAGACTTGGGTACAGTTGCACCCTCACCCTAGGTACTTGCTCCTTCTTAGAGAGTATAATCCCATTCAGAACAGGCAAATAGAGGACCTCTCTGGAAATAAAAGAACATTTCCATTGTCTGGATTCAGTTTCAATTTATTATCATTCGTCCAGCCATTGTGACTGCACAGCCAAGGTTTCTTGAAGATGTCATAGAAAAATAGATGTGAGGATCATCAGCATACTGCTATCATGTAGATAGCGAAGAGTATTGGAGTTCTGAGAGATACCATGTAATAGCACTCTTCCCAAGAACCAGCTACCACCAAGCAATACCATTTGAAATCTAAAAGATGGAAACAGTGCCACTGCAAAGCCATATCTTTTCTTCCCAAATTTCTCAGATGGTCCTGAAAGATACCATGGGCAATATCAAATGTCAAGAAGAACCAATAGTGTTACACTTCCTGTCAGTCCCCAAAGATTATCCATCAGGCTAACCAAGGCAGTCTCAGCCCTGCAGCTTGCCCTAAAACCTGTTTGAAAATTATCAGAACCATCTGCTTCCTTCAGGGCTTTTTGCACTTCAGAAGCCACCCTTCTCCTCTTTCCCCCCTCTTTCTTATGATTATATAGTTTTATATACATGTTGTTATTGTTCTATGTTGCTTTTTCTTTTTCTTTTTCATTTGTTTTATACTTATAGCAAATATTTTTTAAAACTATAGTTTCTAGGCAGGCATCTTAAGAAGAGGTCCAATAATTGCCTCCTTTAAACAAGGAGGCAGCTTGTCCTTCTAAGAGGCATTTAGGATATTAATTCAGGTATCTCTACTAACATCCCAGCTAGAATTTACAAGCCACGTTGGGCAAGGATACAGAGAACAAGTACTGAAAAATGTTGCTGCTTCTTTGCTGCACATATCATTACAGCATAGGCCTTCAAATGGGTTTTCTATAGTGTCTTATCAGATTCATGTTGGACCTTTCTCCACCTGTACTCTAGTCATCTAACTTGCAGCTCCTGCACCTAGGACCAGTTGTGGACCAACCCAAGCAAGCTCTGTATTCCAAATACCAACTAAATAATTGGTGGAATCAACTCCAATCCCTTCCAAGCTTCCTTGAAATCCAGCTGGATCCAATTACCATTTCAGGCAAACCATCCTACATGTTTACTACCCCTAGAGAGGTGAGGTGTAGCCATTAACCCTAACTTAACTAGATGGTGATCCTTCCATGTCAATGTGGAAATCTGAAGTGTCTCTGCTTATGGAACACCTTCCTAATTAGGACAAAATATTAAAACAAATGTGTGCCCTACATAATGTATTGGCCCTATGACCATCTGTGTTAAGCCCCCAATTGTCATAGCTGCTATGACCTTCTAACCTGTTTTGGACGAACCCATTCAAAAGTGAATACTGAAATCTTCCAATGCAAAGACCAGCTATGGTAACTCAGTTAGGGATTCTATTAGGAAGTAGGGTGGGCAGTACGCTAAGAGAATCACCAAACTATCCCTGGTCCTAAGGCTGATATGTACACATTAAATAAATAATTTATAAGTATCCTGGTATGGATCACAGCAACACCATCTCCCCACCCAGCTTGTTACACAGGTGAAAGCTGAATCCAAAATGGCCCACCTGCCTCCTCCCACCTCAGTCTGATACACAAGACAAGTTGTCTTTCTCATCCATGATCAAATTGTAGATGATGGCTGATCTATTTTGATCCAAACTGGCATTACAGAGAAAAAAGACCAGGTTTTTTAAGGGGTTGGAAACACTCTCCAAGGATCAAAGCCACTGGAAGATCTCCCAGCTACTCTCCCTTCCCTCCTAATGTCCTGCTGGCCTGTCAGCACCAAATCAACTACTCCCTACCACTACTGCAAAGCAGTAATCATTACATCCAACCCTCTAGTCTAGTGGCTGAGGAATATGATATCTCTTTCTGCTTGTGGGTTCATGCTTCCAGGCCCAATAGGTTCTGCTGACAAATGAGCACTCAGAAGATGTAACTAGAAACATAGTAAGACATTAATAAGAACTGCACATGGAAATATATATATCAGATAAACAAAGCAAAGCTTTTAATAGGGACAATCAAAAGCTACATGCAGGGTAAAGCAGGGGCCCCAAACTCTTCAGTTCATCAACCCCTTCATGAAGTTTCAGATTGTTCATTGACTCCCAAATATTTATTATATGAAAATAATTTAATAAATGCTACTTTAACTAATAGTACTATGAATAATAATAACCACATCAACTCCTTGAA
This sequence comes from Candoia aspera, assembly GCF_035149785.1. Classification (NCBI taxonomy): domain Eukaryota; kingdom Metazoa; phylum Chordata; class Lepidosauria; order Squamata; family Candoiidae; genus Candoia; species Candoia aspera. The sequence continues at coordinate 122,978,079 of NC_086155.1, read as the reverse complement.
TAGTCCCATTGACCCTTGGGGGTCAGTATTGACCACTTTGAAGAACCCTGCCATGGTGTAAAGAATCAGAGGAGAAATTGATCCATTTCATTATAGAACCCACCCATTAAAGATCCACTGAATATACTAACAAAGAAATTTTACTTCCTATCACAAATGGCCTCATCAGAAGACATTGTGCCAAGTGCTACCAAAATGTGAAACTGGCCATTTTGTCTAACATTGTGCATATCTTTCCACACTTGATAATAATCTAGTACTAAGTAGTTCCATGTAGCTAATTTACTATTTTAGGTTCAAAGGCCACAAAATTAGTATCCGATATTGGACTCTGCTATTCCATTATTTTTTTCATCCCAAACCACTATTCTTTATATCTCTAAATATAAGCAGGTTAGAAATGTTTGACTATTGTCTACTGCATCTCAGGAAATCCAAAATCCAATAAATTCTCCACTTCAGTTCAATCAATCTTTATTCTCTCTGTACTGTCGTTTATCAACACAATCTGCAAATTTGGCATTTCTTTCAGCTTGCCTTTCATTGCTTTGCTTCTCTGAGCTCCTCTTGATTATGATTAAACACTAATTAGTTCATCAAGTGTTGCTGTATTATGTATGTGTTTTTCTTGTAATGGGCTATCGCAACGCTGCACTAAGAAAAAGACGCAGGGCGGAAGGCATGTTTGAATTGATGCCAGCTTGCCACTGAGCAAAATAATGCTGGGTGATTCAATTCCCATTCAAAACTAAGATTGCTCTTGCCAACAGCTATTTTCTTAAATGCTGATTATTTGGGTGTAGATGTGTATGTCTTAGATCAGAAGGTAGATGATTTTAGGTAATCTTCTGTAACAGGCATTTTATCTAAGATGTTTCCCTAATGGGAGACTCACGTATTTTTTTTCCTATCATGTTTACTATAAATGTTTACCATAATGCCTTATGTGAAAAGCAAGTAATTTTGGCTCCAAGACACTGCTCAAACATCTGTTGCTGCCCATAACCTACAAATCTATTCCCGCTAGAAATTTACATGTATGCAATTCAATTGGTTAAGGAGCTGTGTGTGTGCCTGCAGTTGAGTGCTGTATACACAGTCTTTCTTTCTCAGCTAGATACTGACCTGTGCATGTTCAGATAGAGAATGGGGAGATCTTTGCCTCGTCTTCTCTGCTCACCCATCAGCTGTTGGCTAATTTTTTGAAAAGTCTACTACACACCTCTCTCACACAATTATACTAGTGCCACAGACATTTACATTTTCTTATACGAATAGCAGGCCAGTTGGTTTTAAAAGGAATTGCTATGTTCTTAGAAGGTTATTCTCAGGGGAGCGGGGAAATACCACAACAAAAATTATTGAATGAGACCACTTTTTAAAACAGCCTTAAATTTGTCTATGCTGTGGTGATTCTGGCCTGTAAAAGTGTAAATGCAGACAGGAAATAGGTTTAAAGCATGGTCCATTGGAAAATCATATGATGAAGTACAAAATGCCAAACTGAAATTCTAGACATTGGACACCAGAATGGCCCATTCAGAAATATGAATCATTGCATTTACAAGCTATTAAAAATAATGAATTAGATTCATCCAGACAGACAGTTTGAACTGCTCAGCACCCAAAGGTTTAGGTTGTATCTTTGTATATTTAACTATGTTTGTGGTGCTAAATTTGGATTGCCACCTAATTTGTAACCAAATCTTCATTTTCCTCAACTGTTATTGCCAAGTGTATAAAAGACGTTCCTTTCCAAAGGAGCCCTTGTGATGTAGTGGTGTGTGGTGGTGTGATGTAGTCCTGGGCTAGGACTAGAGACCCAACTTCAAGTCCAACTTCAAATCCAGCTTCAGCTACAGAAGCTCATTAGGTGACCATAGCCCAATTACTCAACTCTCAGCCCAAACTACCTCATGGGGTTGTTCTTGTGAAGAAAATAGGAGGAGGGGGCACTATATATGTCAGCTTGAGTTCCTGAACAAAAGATGGAATATAAATCTAAAACATAAATAATGGCAGAAATAGCTAGATCTATTGGAATTGGCTAACACAGGTTAATGAAAAATTCATTTAGTTCTTTTCTTGGTAAAAAAATTCAAATTTGCCCCTTTCATCTGAAGTGGGATTGAAAGAATTTGGGATTTTATAAAAAAATGAATGTGAGAAAAAGAAACATCTGTTAACACATTTGTTGCTTCCTAAGCCAAACAAGGCTTCATGTTAGGGGATGATCATTTGGAATATTCATTTTTAAAACATTAATACCCTTTGCATGGGATTAGATCAGGAATATGGTTCTAAAGAAGAGAGGACAGTCTTTTTCTCAATGGAACCCATGTACATCTAAATATACATGCTGGGCTTCTAAAGCTCTGAGGGTATGTAGTTGCATAAGGCTCTCCAAACATTTTCAGCTGACCAGAAGAACAGAGTCACCATCAAAGTAGGTTGGACTTACAGCAATGCTTCACAAGATGGTGTGTTTGTACTATGACACTAAGCCACCTGCAAACTTTTCAAAAATAAATGACCTACAAAGTTCAGTTTTTAATGAACTTTGGACCACCATTCCTGTGCTTTTCTCCTAGTCATCTTTTTCAGTATTCCATGCAGAAGAAACAAGTAAGTGCTCTCTTTGCCAAATATGGCATCACATTAAGGAACCCAGGTTGCTGATTAAAATGGATGCCCGCATTTATCTCCTGTTGACAGCCCAGACAAAAGGGACATAAGTGAAGCTTCTGAAATTGTAAGGAAACCTTTCAGCTTTAACAACTCTGACAGCTATCCTCTTCCCTCCATAAGCTACACTTGCCATCATGATAATTAGATTTTGCTAGCCTATTGTCACTTCCCCTATTTACAGTGTAGTCTTCCTGCCGTGTTTGTAGATTTCATCTGGTTGAGTCAAGATAACATTAACTATCTACTTGACAAAATGTCAGCAAACAGTAGCACATACCATTTGCAGGCAGCCTTTCTTTCTTTCATGTTTATAGTGGCCTGGATTTTGGCAAGCTGAAATAATAGCACGGCTTTGTTACTTCAAAGAAGCAGCTTTGCTTCTGGCCTTTTGGGGATCCACCCTGGGTGAAGTAACTAAATGCAATAACACAAGGAGGGGGAGATGATAATACGAAGCCAAAATATTGTTTTGAATGAATGAAAGTGCATATATAATCCAAATTTCAACTACCTCATACAGAAGACAATTTTAGAACTGTTTCATAAGCTCATGTGACCATTTCAAACAAATGGGTTAGACCAGTGTTTCTCAACTTAAAGACCTTTAGATTTCAACTCCCTGAATTCCTCAGTCAGCATGGGGCTGGGGAATTCTGGGAGTTGAAGTCCACACGTCTTAATGTTGCCAAGGTTGAGAAATACTGGGTTAGACTATAGCTTGTGAGGAAACAGCTTAATGAATGAAGAAATGTTGATCTAGAAAAGACCTGTTGAAATCTGGATGACTACAGAAAGAGAAGTGATTAAGGAAAGATACGATCCTCCCTTGAGGAATGTAAAAGTAGTTTGCAGACTTGCCTGAAATGGGATTCCAATTTAAATTAGCTTAATAATTATCCTCTCTTCCAGAGAAATGTAATCATGGAAGGAATGTTCATATAGGATTTTTATCATTGTCACAAAACTTCCTATCTTTTGAATTTTTAGGAGCTGAAAAAGACCGGTGATATATCAGACCAAAGGCAACAGTAGCTCAGTGTTCTGTTCCCAAGTGGCCATGGGAGTCCACTTGGAAAGTTGATAAACGACAATACACCTTACCACACAGGCTCCCCATCAACTGGTATTCAGAGGCACAGTACTTCCAATACATGACTAGTAGCTGTTACTAGCTGTATTTATCTACCCTCTTTTAAAAGGCATCAAGATTTTTTGGCAATGCACTCCATATTTTAAATACAGAATGTATAAAGTAGTATTATGTATAGTCTATCCTAAATCTCAAACTATGAATGACCCTTGGACCTACTATTATATGAGGGGAAGGGATAGAAGTATTTCCAAAGTCACTATTCAAATGCCATGCATAATTGCATATACATCTATTACATCTCACTCCCCCCTCCTATAAGCTAAAAAGATACAAACATTGTAACCTTTTCTCACAAAGAAGCTGTTCTAACACTTCAGTGATTTGTCTGGACCTTTCCTATTTCTTAACCAGCTTTGCAATATCTTCTTGAGATACACAGACCAGTGTTTAGGAGAATCCAGGACCATAGAGGAGCAATGCACTCTTCAGAGGTTACAACTCCATGAGTTTTACTGTAGTTCTAGAAGATCCATTGATGAGGAAGGTAGAAAGTTATTGCTCCCAGTCACCCTCTGAGCTGAATCTTTTTTTTTTTTCTGTCAAATGAGATACGGTTGATCATCCCATATCTTCTGCAGGGAGAAAGGAATCTCTGAACACTCAAGAAGGGAATTTTCTGAGCACTGAGCTGCTTATCTCCAGTGAGCAGCTGATTGAAGATAAGCAGCTCAGCACTCAGAAACACTTTCTCTCTCTGAAGGTAGAGAAGCTTTTTCCCTTCATCATTCTGAAAGTGAATGTTTCTTGTCCCAACTGCCTGCTGTCGGGAGGCTGGAAAAAGAAAAGGATCTGGCATACTGAATCATTTGTCCATCTAGGCCAGTGTGGTATTTACTCTGAAACCACACAGGCAAGATTCTTTCCTAGCCTTACTTGAGATGCTTGGGACGGAATCTGAGATATTCTCTATGCAAAATCTCTGTTCTACAGAAGCAAGCAGGCCCTGGGAAAAGGAAGAAGTCCCCAGGGGTCACATTTGGCCCATGCCCAATGCCTAATTAATAATACAACAGTAAGCCCAAGCAAACGGGCAAAATCCAATTTCAACTGTTGATTTAACTGAGAAAGTCAATCCAATTTCATTCAACAATTCAAACAGGTTAAGAAAATCAATCTTATTTGATTTGGGCTTCTAATCTGACTTACCAAATTGGGCTGATGTTCATAAGATTTCTGGATCAGTTGGGAAAAAACAATTCTGGACATGTGCAAAGGCATCTGAATCACCTAAGACAATTTGGAGACATCCAGGTTGATAGAAGGATTTGATTTTACTTTCTGATTTGATTCAGAAAGTTAAATTGATTTGGAAATCACACTGCTTTCAAACTAAAACCCTGAATCATATAGCCCCAATGGTATATACCTGCTTATTCTGTCCTAGGAGGGCAAAGAACATAAGGATTTCACTCAAATAGGTACTCACTTTCAGTTTTCTCACATACAAACAAAAACAGTAAAAAAACGGGCATTTTTAGTCCCCATCTTTCTGGGTAAATGTGACTGTTCTCATTGTCTCATTTGTGGATGCCTGTGTGTAATTCTCAATGCAGTAGGAAACCTGTATGCAGCTGAAGAAGTGCATCTTTGCACTTAGGTGTCTGAAATAAACTTTCTTTTCCTGTATAGCTATTCTTCAAGTCTCCCTTGTTCTTTTGGAGCAAATCCATTCATAAAATAAAAGTGAAGAATATAAGGCTTGAAATAAAAGGCATACAAATGAGGCCATAAATGACCAGCTTCTCAGTGCAGAATGGAGCCTTGCCCTTTTGGAATATTCGTGGCCATGTGTTTCCTAAACAGCTTCTTTCATTCTCTTTCTGTTTCTCTGCCCCAACCTTTCCCCTCCCCAGTTCCAATAGTTAATCTGTTTATGGCATCATTAATCATGTCACTTCAGAAGTAGGCAATTCTATGAAAAGTTGAAAATCTCTCCTGCACTATCTGTGATTGCTAGTTTTCCTGACAGCTCTGAAATATAACCCTCCTATTGTGAGAAAAGACAAGAAATTTGATTATATTTGGAAATACTGCAATATGTAGTTCATGTTTGCTACTTGCCATTTCAGTTCACATTTCCACATTCACCTTCTTCTGAACTGTAGATATTTGCTTTGGGTATTTCTGTTTCCATGTTTGTTTGTTTGTTTTTTGTTCTTGCTACTTTTGTTAACCATTTTGTAAAAAAGAAGGGATATAGCAGCCTTTTGGAAGTTTTGAAGCATCGCTTATTTCTTCTTTTATGGGGGCAGGAACAATATCATCCAAGTAACACCAGTGTTACCCAGGACGTATATCACTGACAAAAATGAAAGAAAAGTACTTCCTTCTTATTGGGGAAAGATACAAACTGTCACCTAATAAAGTTTTCCCACTGTTGGAACCAGGACTGAGTGGTTCCTCCTCTCCTCTGCATCCCCAACCCTCCCATGACATGGGATTTCTCCTTACCCTCACCCGTGAAAAAAAAGAAAACAAGCGTCATTGTGGCTTTTTTTGTCACCAAGGCTGCATCTTGAGTTATAACCTTTGCCTTCGTTTGAAAAAAACAAGGTGGAGAATAGGGATGACCACCTAAATTATCACATGGTTAACCCAAAGCAACTGGCCCAGCTTCATAAAAGGCCACTAAAGTATGGTAAATGCAGCAATGCAAATGGCTTTATCTTGCACTGTGCTTGCTGTCACTCGGCTCCTAGTTCTGTTGCTGGGGAATAAGAACTCCTCCCTCCATGTTGTGGTCGCAGAATCTCAGTTCCACTTCCTCCAGCTTCTTTATTTAAGGCAAGGGGTGATTAATATGTGTGCATATGTTGCTCCAAATGTATCTACAATTCAATAGAAGAGCATATCTGTAGCTGAGGGTTGAACTATGGAGTCCTTGGTGCTCTCTGAGCTTGGTTGTTTGCTTGCAGACATTTTGTTACCCAACTAGGTAACATGATCAGTGCGAGTGAGTGTGGGGTTTGCTCCTTGTTTATATACAGTAACTTGTCTTGCCAGTGTTGGGGTGGTTTGCTAGTTCCTTGATTAGGGTATAATTTTCTGCTTGATTGTTTGTCTTGTGTTAATCCCTGCTTATCTGGGTGTAGACTGCTGGAGATGTGTTCTGGACTTTTTGTTTCCTTCTTAGCTTTTTTATTGTCTCCTTTGAATGATATGTAAATGTTGTTTACCTCTATGTGTCTATTGATGGCTGATTTGTCTGAATGCCAAGCTTCCAGGTATTCTCTAGGATTTTTGGATTTAACTTGGTCTAGGATGCTCACAGTTTCCCAGTTGAAATTAGGGTTGAGTCTGTCCATGTGTTGTGAGATTAAGGAGTCTTCATCATGTCTTCTGACTGCTAGTTGGTGTTCATGGATGTGCTTTACTAGTCTTCTGCCTGGAACAAGACAATGATCAGTTTGTGAGGCGATGTGAAATGCTTCATCAAGGCAACCACATTGCTTCTTTGCCTCCTCAAAAAGAATCCTATCACCTCACAATTGCAAAGCTCTTCAGAAAATCTGAGCATTCATACGGTCACCTAGTGTATGCATCAATGCTGCTGCAGCAAGTTACAGTGATAGCTGTAATTATGGATATAAATCTGGAAATTAAAAAGAAAAAAGAAAACTTTCAACACTTAAATACTTTTAATGTACCTCAGATATTGCAAAGATTTAAATTTTTCAAAATACTTAAAGAAGAGATACAATAGAAATCTTAATTATGAAGCCAGAAAGGCATGGCAAAAAAAAAAAAGAAGGGAAAAAAGGGGACCGTTCAGATCAACCAAATTGATTATGAGATCCATAGAAGGGACTCTTTCTTTATGGTATAAACCGTGTCACTTTATTAAATTGCTCCATCTAAAACAGCAATAATAATATGAACTAGTGGAGAAAATAAGCAGCAGTATTTATAGGAAGATATATGCATAATGGAAACAGCTTGTACTGCTAAATTTCTATATGTCAGGTTGGTAAAGACACAGAAGACAGGGTCAATAACAAAAATGTGCAGATCTCATCTGAGGGCTAAGACTTGTCTGTTGAAAAAAATTAAACACAGTGCCCTTGATCCATCAGTGGTGATCCTCACATGGAAAGCCATAACCATCAAAATAAATCAAAGGAGTCAAAGAACCAAAAGAAAGTATTCAGCTGATACACAGCAGAGTCATGACTGTAATGTCAGTTTTTATCTCTGCAGCCAATGAGACTGGAATAACACATTAAGTTTTGAGTGTTGTATCTAATACACACTAGGCTTAAATACTTCAATAATATATTTTATCTTTTATTTGAAATAACAGAGAAGAGCTAAGTTATACAAACTCACCATGCACTAATACAAGGCAGTGAATAAAGGAAAGGAAGTGGTAAGTTACAGCAGGAAAACCAAACTTCTTCAATCTGGTGCCCACCAGGGACTGAGACTAGAGGATCCAAATTTCCCAATCAGCATGGTTAATGCTGAGTGGGTATTCCGCCTGCTCTAGTTCCAAGACATCTGGACAACACCAGATTCTGAACCCGCCTTCCATTCTCACTCAGTGTGTGTTACTTACAACTTAAGCTTCTGTGCAGTTTTGTTCCTCATGCTCCCTCTGCAAATTGGAAGAACACTGAAGCTGAGTTCAATATTGGGTCAAATTCTAATATGATATATGGGTTTGGTTTTTTTTAAAAAAAATTACAAATTCATTATTCTGACAATTTCTTGCATAGCTCATCTTAAGTGACAAACTGAATTATGTGAACAAAGTAAAGATTCAGTCTTATTAGATGTATAGATTACTTCTGTTTTACTTGTGAATTCTAAATATTTTGCTAAATCATTTTATGTTGCCCCATCCTATTTAAAAAGCTCAGACCGATGCATGTTTGGCTATGGATTTAGGCTGGGCTTTGCCTTTTCCTCATTAATTTGTGTTATTTCATAATGAAATGGATCTATATTAGTGCCATCAGATCTGGGCTGCAAAAATCTGATAATCACCCCATTATTCCTGAGTGCAATATCTTCTCTATATTCTTCATCTGTAGGTTTTCCTCCTTGTGTCCCTTGCTACCCTATATAGTAGATCCTCTCTGAATGTTAATTCCCAAAAAGATATGTCTCAATGACCGGGAAAAAAACAATGCCAAAATCAGATTCTAATCAAGATTCCACATGCAGCCAAAACTTAAGGCTAGAATAAGCTTTTTTTCTGGTCTGTGCAAATAATACCAAACAAATTTCTCAAAAGATAATTGGTGTTTTCATTAGAAACTCCAGTTGCCCTTCTGGCAGCAGAAACTTTGAAGCAGCAGAAAGAATGGAGAATGGGTCAGGATAGTTTATTCCAGGCATATTTTCTCCCACCTATAATTTATCTTTCTTGAATCACTCAGGGAATCTTTCAGACTGGACTTTTGACAAGATTCAAGAGCAGGCAGGAGATCCATCACATGCTTTAGCCTTGATCCATGATATACAGTAGCATGTTAAAAATGAATAATCAAAGAATTCACTATCAGGAATATGCACTTCTTCAAGGGGTTGCTTCTCTTTGATGAAGTTTTGAGTAAAAATATTCCCTTGAAGCTGCTTAAGAACAAAGGAAGTGGCTACATGGCTTCACTTTGCAGCCCTGAATCAGTGTTCTTCAACCATTGCAACTCAGCAGCATCTTCTGGTTTTTCCAAATGTTGGAGGACGCTAGGAGGCGGCTCTGCAGCCTCCTCCTTTTAGACTCATCCGCCAATGGCACAACTAGAATGGGCTTCACCTTGTGAAAATGCCAATGGGTGGCAAAAGGAGGTTATAAAGTCAAAGTCTTCCCTGCCTCTGCCTCTTAGAATCCTGTCTCTTGCCAAGGCTAGAAGAGGTTCCTGCTCCTCTACAGCACCTGCAGCTTTGGAGAAGCCTGTTCTTGCTTTGCAAGTGAGAAGGAAGACAAGAGATAACAGGGAGGCGAAGTACTTTGCTAAGGCAAACTGCACTGCTCCTATTTCAATAGAGACACTTATGTCACTGCTGTGGTGCAGAGTTTCTTCAGTGCTATAAATTTAAGTCAGCTTGCACGGACCTGCTCCCTAAGCAGTTAATACACTTGCACATAAATTAGGCCATACTTTCACAGCCTTAAGCTGCAACTTATGGCAGGAGCAGTGGGTGATGAGAAATAGCACACCATCCTGGGGAGGCAAAAGTTCTCTATTTGCAGTCAATTTTAGATACTCCCCACAACTTTCTTTTTGAGCTGGGCAAACCATCAAAGGGCTCCTTCATTCTCCAAGGGTTTGGGTGAAACACTTCTTTGAAATTGCCTCACTTTGAAAAGGGAAGTGGCTGTGTTGCTTGCGGCTTTTGAAAGTGCCAGTCAAAGTTACAAGGTGACACAGTGTACACTAATGAAGTAAATCATATTACCTCCACGGTTGATGGAGGCACATAATGATGAATTGTGGCTGCTTCATATCCCCTACTTTATTTATTCTTCTTACAATATAACTAGGAGAAGTGGAGGAGGGGGAAATCAATGAGATATTGGGCTGCTATCAATTAGTTTCTGGCGAGGATATGGCGGCATTATAATGTTCAGATTTTCCACTGTATGACTTCATTTGTGGTGTCAACCTAAACATCACTACTATCTGTCTAAAGCCCCTAGCATTTGATTGCAAAGGGACCCTTTCAAAGAAGGTGAATATCTAATCTGTGGATTACTTGGCACATGTATGCCATTATATATAAATCTGATGTCATGGTTTCTAGCTACACCCATAAGAAATGTGACTTGATTTGACCATTAACATATATACATACATACAAAAATACATACATACATATCACTGAAAGCTGCAATCATCTTAAAGACTTCACTGGGGAGGACAGGGCTGGAGTTTTCAATCTTTTTTTTCAATGGGGGAGTTATTAAAAAGTTGTTAGGTACACAGAAAGAAACCAGTTATCAGTGGGAAATTGTACTGTGATTGTCCAGAAGTTTGCCACTATAATTTGTTGGCCTGGTCATGGAAGGTTCTGAGGCAGGCAGAAAGAAGTGATTGAAAACTACAACTTACCTATAGTACATTGGGCATTTGGGAAAGTTGGCACAATGCTAATCCTTTCCCTAATGCTTCCATTGTGACCTCAACTAAGCTAGCAAGAGCTAACAAATAAGGATATGAATGCTAGATGAACAAATACTTCCCCTCTGTTGAAATGGACAAGGATTTCCTGTTTATTATGCTTTGGAATGCTCCTCATATATGATACAATCAATGCCCCTTTAATGCAACCAGGAGATCCTCTGTTGCTGTAGCATAGTGATTAAGGTGTTGGACTTGGACTAGATAGACCCAAGTGCAAATTTTGCTCAACCATAAAGCTCCCTGGGTGTCAGTCTGTCTTTTTGTCTCTCTCTCTCTGCCAAACCTACCTCACAAGATAGTTCTCATGGGAATAAAGCTAGGGTAGCCTTCCCACTCCCTCATGTATGCCACATTGATTTTTTTAGAGAAAAGACAGGATCAGTATGCAAAAGTAAATAAATAATACGGATAGTCAGTTCTGAGGGCCTGGAGCACCTTTAGGACCTTCCATTCAGCCTTAATCACTCCCATGTCTGCTACCCACTGGGAATGAGTTCCAATGTTTTCACCCTCTTTGCTTCCCCAGAACACTTTTTACCACAGATGATCTAACTTTACTTTTCCAAATGTGCAACTGCTCCTGGACTCTCAGATCAAGTCTGCTTTAGTGTTAAGAAGGCAGCTGCTCTGTCCAACTATCTCTTACATCTCATTGCAGCTGGGAAATTTGCCAACCTCTAATGTAGAGTACTTGAGGATGAATACAGAAACATCACTGGAGTCCTGGGAAGGAAGAAGGGAGCCTAGGCTTTGGGACTTAACTCAAAGAGTAGTTTATTAAAGATAGTAATAGGAAAGGTCACTGTCAAGGTATTGACCACTATCCTAGAAAGGAGGAGTGCTGTGGAGTGGCAATGGGCCAAAGATGGCCCTATAGTTTTACATGAATAGACAAGTGAGAGACAGAAAAGATGAGTGAAGAGAAGAATGTATGTGACTATTTATTTATATGCTATCTTTCATTCAGGAGGACAAGGCAACATACACAGTACTCCTTCTTTCTATTTGTCCCTACAACAATATCCCTGTGAGCAAGGTTGGGCCCACTTCTGAAAATATTGCCAAGAGAACTATGTGGACTTATCCTGGCAGTTGCCAGGAGTCAAGACTGGCTTGAAGACACATCAGCCCCCAAATATTAAATGTGAAGTTGTAGATTTTTATTTAATGGGAAGATATTCCACAGGAGAGAGGCTTATGCAGAAAATGCTCATCCTGGAGTCAACTCCTGTCATGCCTTGCAAGGGATGGTGACTCTCAGTAAGCATTCTCTGCAGCCATACCTTGGATGGACAGATTCTATTTGGAATAACTCTTACTGGAGGTAGCCAAGCTCAAGCCAGTATGACTAGTTAGAAAAGGTGAGTGTTGCAATTCCACAAATCAAGGGCTTGCAACTTCCTATGGAGTACTGAATATTAAATCTGGTAAGGTTACAGGTGGAATGTCATTCTTTTTATTTTAGCACACACGCAGGTTGGAACTGTCTTGTAACACCCTGATACTTTGTTTGTTTATTTAACAGTGCTTATAACTTACCCCAATCCTAAAGGACTCCAGTCAGTATATAGCAACAAATACAAACAAAAATAAAAATAAGCCACACCTGCAATAAAACATCATCAAAAACAAACAAACAAAAAAGAAACTCAGGTGCCCCACAATCAGTCAACTAGGGCCAAAGATTCATTGAATAGAACAGCTTTGAGTTGTTTCCAAAACATAAGCAAAATAAGGACCATTTGGACAATTGGGTTGAGGATATTCCAGAAGTTCGGGCTACCATCAGAATTATTGTTGTTGTTCTTATTACTATTAATATTATTCGAAAGAAAAAAAGATTGTCTGATTTCAGGTATTTTTTGAGCTGCACTGAAAAATAATCACAAACATCAGAGGCTTGCCTTCAAATTTAAACTGCTATAACTCTGCCATTCTTCAGGATAAAATTTTGAATTATATCCAGGTACTGCTCCCCATAAAACTTTGAGCCAATTGCCAAGGCCCTAATACTATAGGTAAGATAATTGATGGTGCAAATATCTAAATACACTTTAAAATATTATAATCTTTGTCATGTGTTCTTGCCTGATATTTTACAAGATTTTGGTGTCCGTGCTATAAATTTTACAATATTTTGATTGAGAAAACCAAAATCTTCCTGGATTTGGAAATTTTACTAGGCTATTCTTTTCATAAGCCAGTAGAGTCAGTAGTATGTAAAAACAGTTTATCCTCTTTGCAATTGACTGACATAGACACTTCTTTCTCTAAATCTACTTGTTATAAGACATACTGCTACTTGCTGCATTACATACGGACCTGTGTCTGCCAACTGCTAATTGTTAAGTACCTCCTATGTAGCTGGGATTCTGTTTGTCCACCACTGATTGTATGTGCCCTTTGATTATGTTTATGTTTCTGATAAATGCTTTTTGGTGTTGCCAAAACCATATCATTGCAATAAAGTAACTATTTTTACTGTTTTTAAAATGTATTATTATTTAATTTGAGAGGTCCAGAGATAGTAATGTTATAGATGTCACATTGTGGACCGCTGCATTAGGCTGTCTGGATTATGTGGATTTTTGGAGCAGTAACTAGTGTAGAGTAAAAATACTACACACAAAGCAAATACTTCTGTCTCAATAGTCTCAGGACGTAACAAAATGAAACTGACAGTATGAATCTTGCCATCATCAGGTGTATTCTTCTAAAGCTCAGTAATTTACAGAGAAAATTATGGATGAGGAAGATTCAGAAAACAGTATCCAAACCACTGTCAGGTGCATTCTCCTATCAGTTTTAGGACTGGGACTATCAGCCCCAGTATCACACAGGGGAAAAGTGATTTGCCTTATGTACTAAGGTATCATGTTTATGCAGCCTTCAAAAGGACGTATGCTGGTATGGACCGAAATGTGTATATCTCTTCATTTCTTGAAATTGATGATTCACACCAGATTATGAAAAGTGTTGTCACTAAAGAAGGTTCAGTCACTAAAGAACATTTCACTTAAGGCAATATTAGGAGAGTTTAGTGGGAATATCTGTTCAATGTACGGTTTCTTGATGGTTTTGCATGAGTTCTGTGATTATTAGCACTTTTTATAGTGTTTGGCTCTGGGCAACAATAAACAGAGCAGCAGCCATTAGATCAAGAATCAAAACACATCAGTTAGGTAACTTCACAGGAGGAGACGGAAATACAAATTGCACCCTGAGAAAATCAACTGCATATCCACCCTGAAAATCACAAGCCCAAATTTCAATTATTTTCTTTATGTTACAGCTAAGAAAAAAGAAAAGAAGAAATTCAGTTAAAGGGAGTCTGTGAGATCAACTGATTTTCATAGGATACATCATACAGGGTAGTAACAGTGCAGAAGACATAGTGAAGATGGTTTAGTAGTATGCATCCCTTTTCCTAGTGCTTATAGATTAATATCTTACCCATCCTTTTCCCACCCTACTTAAATTATATTAGTTATTGAATTTAACTATTTAAGTATTTTCCAAAGATATGAGCCTTGGCTCAAGATAGATGTATGATTTATAATAAACGTGTTCCTTTGTTTTAAGACAGATATATTATATATAGGAGAAAACAGATTATCTGGACCCTTTTCACTTGGGTTCCAGACCAGGGCATTGAGACGGCACTGATCACACATCATGACTTCTGGTGCAGCCACCATGGAGATGCTGCTACCATCCTGGTTCTCCTTGATCTTTCAGCAGCCTTCAATAACATTGAACATTATATCTTTCTGGATCACTGATGGAGACTGTGAATGGGGAGCACTGTGTTGTGGTGCTTCTCCTTCTTTCTTCTGTAGGTTGTTCCAGTTAGTGTTGGGGGAGGAGAGATTAAGCATGAAGGCCCAAATTTGTGGGGTGCTTGAGGCCCTTGTCACTTCTGTTTAATATGAAGCTGCTGGATGAGGTCAGAATCAGTTTGGGGTCAGTTATCATCTGTAAACTGTTGATATCCTGTTATACATCTCAATCCCAGGCTGTCAAACTGAAGTTGTCAAAGTCTTGTCCCAACACCTGGAGGGTGCAAGGGTTTGGCTGGAGAAGGACAGATACAGGTTCAACCCTAGCAAAACTGAATGGCTGTGGGTATTTGGGGCCCAATCCTGGAGACTTTCCATCCACAATCCTGGATGGATTGCAGTTCCCCATTCAGGACTGATATTCAGTCTGGAGGCTTTCCTGGACTAATTGCTTTTGAACAAGGAGTGGGTGGCAGCTGTGACAAGGAATGCCTTTGCAGAGACCATTCTTCTGCAAACGCCCCTTCCTGAATCAGGTGGCTTTTCAGACAGTTACTCATTTCCTGGTCATTTTACATGTGACTATTGCAACACATTCTACATGGGCCTGCCCTTGAAGACCATTTGGAGGCAGCAGCTAGTCCAGAAAGCAGCAGCACAGGCAGTAATGGACATACCACATTATACCCATGTAACACCACTGCTCCACAAGCTACCCTAGTTGCCAGTTGGCTTTTGGGTACAATTCAAGGTATTAGTTACCACTTATAAAGCCTTAGCTTTATAAGTCCCTTATCTGAGGGACTGATGTAAGCCCTTCAATGTAGACTAGACTAGGAAACAAAAGTCATGCAGGCCAATATTACTTTTATTGTAAAGATATAGTAACAGAACTAGGGAGGGTCTTGTCTGAGATGTTTTCTCAGGTTACAGTTCTGCCCTGGACTCAGGTTTCTTTTATCTGACCATTGTCTTGGCAGCAGCTCTTCCTCCTGTCCCTCAAGGCCATTCCCTTGTTTCACTACATCTGCCTATCTCTGATCGTTTACAATTGGACAGAGTTGGCATGCTCAAGGTCCCCCCAATTAATGTCACCTGACAGGACCCACAGACTGGGCCTTTTCTTTTGTAGCACCTGCCCTCCAAAACAGCATGCCCCCAGAGATCCCAACCATGTTTAAACAATCTTTAAAAACCTGGTTTTCCCCCCCAGGCCTTGGGTTAGGCTGGGTGGCAAGGTTCTTATATATGATTTTCTGTTTTTTATCTCCTCTGCGCGTGCATCCTTCTTTTCTTTGTTATATTGTTTACTGCTGTTTTTAACTGTTGCCCAGGATCTTATGGAGTCAGGTGGCCCTGAACATTAGATTGAGAAATAAATAAACAAATAAATACCTTTGACAAAACCCTATAATTACTTAGAAATGAGAGGATGGATGATAAGATAAAGAAATGACCTTGACATCACATGATACTAATTAATATCATCTGAAAGAAGTAAGGATAGGATGGCATGGTGTAGTAATGTCTTTTGGCTTCATGCTATGCTAATATAACAGGTGCAAGCAAGCTGGTAGAGGTAGATAATATTTTACTAGAAGCTCACCAAGGATGAACCTCTGTGTAGAGCTGGATCCTGGGAAGGTGTTACACACATGGCAGGTTCAGGGGTCTGTCCACCATCATCCTTTTGGCAGGGGGTGGTCTGATAGGCAGAAGGGATGTAAGGTGATCTTCGCTCTGTATATGACTGTTACTCTTTTTCATTTAATACAATCCTTCTACCTTTCCCCATTCATATGCCAATGGTCCTTGAATCCAAACCAAAAGTATTCCCTTGTTAGAGCAAAACATGGAATCTTCATAATATCACCAAAATAACTCATTCCTATGTCACAATTTTTTTTTGTTTTAATCTTGATGTAAATGTGTACTATATTAATCTCAAACATAATTCTAGGTGCAATATTTTGATTTACTAAATCAGAATGGTGATGAGAATCCTGATGACTGGTTCATCATCATAACCAATATGACTACTGCTGCTCATAGTTTTTTCAAAATAATGTTCAGTGTCATCAAAAATGCCCTTTTTTTCCAACAGTGGGGTTGTGGGCTTCGGGGGGGGGGGCGGTCATTCCATACAAAAATGTGTTTACCTAGTGATTTACATTGCATTCTTTTATCTCATTCTCAGTTGTTCTCACTAGTTCTCCATGGTATCATTAAGTATGCAAATAACACTGGCATGTGACATTGTAATTTTATCTTCTACACTGCATGATCCTTAATTGGGTGATATTCCCTATACTGTATGTCTAATATAGGAAGCAATGCTTTCATGCCTTCATTTGCTCTTAGGGACCTAATAATTTAGCCAATTCTGATTGCCAATGTAATGTATCATCACAATATCATAATTTACATATTGATTAGCTGAGACACCCTTGTAAGTAATCTGGAAAGAAGCAGCAATCACAATAGGATGTAAATAGCACTGGACAGAACTGCAGAGAGGTGAATATTTGTACCATATTTTCAGGAACAAAGATAATTTGTGTGACCTGAAAACTGAAATTGCAGCACTGTAGTTTGGATAAAGTTTGTAAAAGAGTAACATCAGTGGCAGTTCCAAAACCAATTGTAGTTTAAAATGCCAGTGGCACTTCCAGTAAGAATGTGGCAATTGTCCTCAGTTTTGGCACATACTTATTTCATGGCAGAGAAATTACTGCAAATCTCCTATTGTGTTCATGCACTTAAAATATTACTCATTTTCATTTAAAATCATGTTTTAAACATTTAAATGTCATATAGCTCATGTTGGAATAGAGAGCATAAATATTCTAAATGGCACTATCCACACACGCACACACACAGATTTAATTAAGCTGTTATCAGATGTTCATAGAGCTACATAATGTTGACATTCATTCTTACATCATTTTTAAAAAACAGTAATAATTATTGTACAAAGGACTTGGATTTTTTTTTAAATACTTTTAAAAGAAAATTGACTTCTGTGCTAATTCTGCAGAGAAAATAGCAGAGCATGAAGATAATAGAGCAACAAAAGAAATTTAAAAATGGATTATACTCCAAACTTCTAGCCATAGATTTGTAGACATAGGCTGTGATATGTCAATAGGCAAGAGATGAGTTTTAATTTTGAGAGAAGCTTTTAAATACGCTTTTAAATGAAGTGAACAACTAAAATGAAGAACTCTCTCCGATGTGCCAGAAGACCCTGAAATGTGTACTGATGAAACCTGTTTTTGTATATGCTAATCCAGTTTCCTTATCTTCCAGAGCTTGGCTCACATAACCCACACATAATCTGAGTATTGATTATTATTGCTATAAATTATTAATCAGTTCACACATTCAATTTCCTATCATGAATTAACTATATGCACTTTCTCTCTCATCTATCTATCATCTATCATCTATCTCACATTTATAAAAGCTGCCCAAATCATAGTGACTCTGGGCAGCATACTGGTTAAAACTGAATTCCAGATTTTTGAAAATAATCTTAATAAAGGTACAGATGTAAGAATGTTGGGATGCAAGCAAAGCTTTCATAAGATGTTACTTTATACAACATAATAGTGACTCAAAAAGAAGAGGGAAAACACAAGCTATTTTGGATGAGATAAAAAGAAAATGAATTAAAGAAGTTTCCAGAGAAGATAAATATTTCTCAACAAATTAAGCTTCTATAGCAACAATTATCTATGCTAACAGGAAGAGAAATGGAAATAAAGATCAATTATGAAAAAAAAATGAGTTTGCAAATAAACCAGGGAAGTGGTTGGCATACAATTACGAAAAGAAAAAAAAAAGAAAATGATACTGAAACTACAAGAGAGAGATACTGTAATAATAGATAATGTGGTTATGCACAAAGTATTTCATCAGTATTATTCCAATTTATATAAAGGACAAGAAATTTCCCTGGAGAAAATAGATGAATATTTAAAGAAACAAAATATACCAAAGACTATAGAGAAACAGAAACAGATTATGAGCAGACCCATAACAATAAGGGAAGTTTGCAAAGCTATAAAAAAAAGACTAAAACAGGAAAGGTACCTGTACCAGATGGGTTACTGGCTTCTTACTATAAATGCTTTGAGGATGAACTTTTACAACCTTTACAAAATACAATGAATTCTATTTTACAGAGGGGAAAGATGCCAGAGTGCTGGAAAAAGCCTATTATAGCATCAATACCTAAGGAGGGACAAGATTTGACTTTAACAAGAAACTTTTGACCAATATCATTATTGAATAATGACTATAAGTTGTTTACAACAATTTTGGCTAGGAGGTTGGAAATAATTTTGCAAGAATTTATTCATGAGGATCAATGTGAGTTTTTACCTAAAAGAGAGTTGAAGGATAATATTAGAACTGTGTTGGATATTTTGGAACATTTGGAACAACATAATGAAAAACAAGCTGCATTGATCTTTTTCGATGCAGAGAAGGCTTTTGATAATTTGAACTGGGCCTTCCTGTTTAAAGTTTGGAAGGTATGAATTGTGGAAAGAATTTTATAAAATGGGTAAGATCAATTTATACCTCACAGAAAGCACAAATAATTGTTAATGGAGATCTAACAAAACCCTGTGAGATACAAAAAGGGATGAGACAAGGATGCCCATTGTCTCCTCTCCTGTTTATTTTAGTTCTTTAAGTGTTGAATAGAGATATAAGACAAGATAAGATTTGCTGATGACTTAGTGTTGGTTCTGGAGGATCCACTAAAGGGAATAGAGACATTAATGGGAAAATTAAAAGAATTTGGTACCCTAGCAGGTTTTAAGATTAATAATCAGAAGACAAAGATGTTAAC
This sequence comes from Candoia aspera, assembly GCF_035149785.1. Lineage (NCBI taxonomy): Eukaryota > Metazoa > Chordata > Lepidosauria > Squamata > Candoiidae > Candoia > Candoia aspera. Next base: position 122,958,471 of record NC_086155.1, on the reverse strand, counting down.
AGAAAAATATGAAAATAGAGGATCAAGCAGAATTGATGAAGAAAATTGGTTTTGAGATTGAGAAAAAAGTAAAATATCTGGGTAACACTATGACAAATATGAATTATATGTTATTTCAAAATAATTATGTTAAGGTATTGAACAAATTTTAAAAAGATATGTTAAGATGAGAGAAAATACAATTGTCATTGTTGGGGAGAATTTCTATGATAAAAATGAATGTTTTGCCTAGAATTATGTTTTTGTTTCAGACAATACCAGTTTTGACAACTGATGCACCATTTAAACAGTGGCAAAAGGATATATCTAAGTTTGCATGGCAAGGGAAACAAACACAAGTTGAATATAAGGTGTTACAAGATGCAAAGGGAAGAGGAGGTTTGGGTTTACCTGACCTAAAATTGTATTTTGCAGGTTGCTGTTTTATTGATTTGGATGAAAGAGTGGTGTGGCTGAGAAACAGAAGACTTTTAGAGTTAGAAGTACATGACCTGAGATTGGGTGGCATGGATATTTGTGGTACAATAAAGTTAAGGTTAATATATATTTTAAAAATCACTATGTTAGTCGTGCCATATTGAGAATATGGAATAGATATAAATCCAGGTTGTGCCCAGAAATACCTTTGTGGCTCTCAGCACAAGAAGTATTTTATAGATGAGAAATAATAGGCAAACACAAATGGTTAACATACCTTGAGATACTAGAATTCTGTTAAGAGGAACAGCCTTAGTGCTAGTATCAAAAGTGTCTGTGGCCTTGTACTGCTTTTGCCAGATGGAGGAATGGGGTATCACAGTGTTGTGCTGCAAATTCGAACCCTTTGGGGTGTGCATGCGACATCATAATGCATATAGAAAAGAGTGGGGCTTCTATAACCACACTGTGATGCTACTTCTGGCAGCCTGCCCCCCTTGCCTGCCCCCCCTTGTGTCACTGGACAGCAATAACACTGATTATACAATCTTATGTACCTGTGTGTGTGTGTGTGTACGTGTGTAATTCTCCACCAAACGTATTCTCAAATATATATCCATAGGATCACAGCTTTATTCTTTAAACTTATTTCACCCATTACCTTTAAGCACAAACCTGATTGTACATACTGCATTTCCCTATCAGCAATACTTCTAAATCACTCAGAATAGCTTACATTGTTTTCCAAGTGATCTAGAAAGCTTGCTCCATTTGACATCAATAATAATGACTGGGTGCCTAAAATAGTTGTACAGCTGGGTACTGAATAAAAATGGTTTACACATTTGGTTTACCTTGACTTAATACAAATCAACTTCTTGACATTAAAAATAATCAGTTGAGTGACATCTCAGGCACAAAGCCTGAGCTTCCCTTATATGTTACTAAATCACAGCAGTTGTTGTGCAAAAGAAAATTTCTGGAGAGTTAACTTTCATCAGAATTAGGCCCAAGGAACCATGTACAATGTCAACTTTCGATTTTCACCCATTGAGTTTAAAATTCATTTCCAAACTTACTTTTGCCTTTTTCCCCCCCACTTCCAAATAGTTTTAAATGCAAGCCTGTTAAGTTGCTTTGGGTGTACAGACACAAGTACAGGTGCAGATTCTCTCTAGGCCTCTCAGGTTCAGCCAGGAGCCAAAACATTTTCAAATTTTCACATATTTTAATTTCAGCTATGCCTCTGAAGACAAAAGAAAACAAAGAATTAAATACTTTCAAGCCAAGAGAGCAATTTCCATAGCAACAGTAACCATGGGGAAGTATTTTAAAGTCATCACAATGGTATTATAGCAGAAGAAATGGATACAAGTAGGGATGAGTTATGAATGGTTATGTTATAATGGTCAAGAGTCTAGCTACCACAAAGCAAAAATACCTAGTTCCAGTCATTTTACCATAAACTGGTTAGATTGAAAATGTCTAAAAATGTTAAGCAAATTGCTATGGAATAGTTTGGTAATAAAATAATATTTAACCTATGTACCTAACAAGTCATCTGATCACAATAGCTGATCAGAAATTCTATACAGTTGAATGTGACGACTGACAGAAGAACCTTGGTTTATATGTTAGCAAAACTGTAAAAATTCATTTTCTGATAAACAGCATAGAAATGCAGAAGTTAGCAGAGGAGGGGCAGATCATTCTATTCTTCCTTCACGCATTTAATTGATTCTTTTTTTCTAGCCATCATAGCTATGTGGACCTCAAGTCCTAGATCATACGTTTACCTGGAAAGATTGCACTTGAGTGTCTGATCATAAGACAGCTTACACTTGTCATGCAAGATAAAAAAGCTGGGTGTTGACACCATTCCAAATCATCTGATGAATTCACTTACTGGCTTACATTAGTGATATGTAAAACAGTCATAATTAACTTCAACAAGGTATGGAGATGGTGGAACTTGAGTTTTGGAAGCATTTTATATCTTCTCAAAGCCACATCCTACAGTTTCATTCACTGGCAGAGGCTTCTATGCATGTACCCTCTTCCTATGTTTCCAGCATCTTGACTTTTAGAAATGATGGAAACTGCCAGAAATTGCCCCTGAAGATGCAAACTTAGGCACAGGAAACTACTTCTTTGAAGCTTTGCATGCACCTACTTCACAAGGATAATATAGAACTTTGCAAGATTATCATTAACCCTGTCCGTAGGAGTGGAGATTTTCATCAATTGCTAGAACTATATGAATATTAAATTTGGAAATTTGATTTGATGATATTTTGATCAAATCTCTGCAACCAATTAACATGTTTATATTAATCACATAATAGAAATTTCAAAAAAAATTGTTGCATGCATGTAAAACAGTCTTTCCCAGATCAAATTAACAGTTTGAACTGAATCAATTATTCAAATCAAAGTTTTGAACTGAATAATTTCAAATTCAAATGGTTCAATCTTTTGAATCAAATCAATGGTGTGAATCAGATCAGTGGTCTGATTCATACTACTGTCAACTGCCCTCTTTAACCATCCCATAGATCTATAAAACAAGGCATGATTTTCAGTTATTTTAAAAGTTAATAAAAGGTCTAAGAAGAGGGTTGCTTTCCTCCTAGATCTCTCTCAGTAATCATACATCAAGATAACTATAACAGATTTAATACCAAAATCAGCTCTGAACCATGTGTTATTTCCTCACACTCTATTCCATGTGAAGGATACTGTGAAGAGCATAGCTGGGCAATATTTTCAGTGCTGAGGGACACATGCTGTCATAGTTACATCCTCTCTGGTGAACCAGTGGCAGCTCACACACATCTGCATCCACACATGTGCCATTCTCATACAACATGCTCTATTCATATCATATATATTCCAATACATATTACAAACACCACATACAAAATTACAGGGGAAAATAGGCTTTAATCTCAACCCCTTCCTCCCCAAAATCAAGACTGGTGTTTCCCCACTTCTGACAGAAGCCAAAAAATAACCACCTCCCTTGCCTGTCTTAACCCTATTGCTACCACCACTGATATGGTGTTAAGAACCACTCAGGACAGGGGAGAGTTAGTAACATTATAGAAACTGTTCTGAGATAACAATATATTCAAACACGGAGGCCTCTGGGAATGCAAGTTAACATCTTTATGTGGGCAGAGTTGAGGAAGTCAATGATTGGCTCCCATTAGTGGACACATTTTAACAATAGATGCATGGCAGGGGAGAGAAATGAGGAAACTATTATGAAAAGCAAAGTACTGCAATGTAGAGCAGAGAGGGCACCGTGTGAACATTTTTTTCCCAAACGAACAATTCAGATAATTAGCTTTCCCTCTACATGTGCTATGGGGTTCAATAACCCTATCTTGAATTTCAAAGCAAGAGATGCACAGAACGTAAAAGGAGAAAGGAGACTCATCTTTGTGGCCAATGTTATGACTTGAACCTCTCAAGGCCAAAGTGTTCTTAAAGAGTAGTAACACTTCTGTTTTGATAGCTGTCATTGTCACACACAGAGACACAGAGACACAAATCTGTTGCTTATAAAATAAGGCAGTTCACGGAATTGAGCCCCGTCTGCATAAACCAACCTTTCTTTCTCATACTCACAAATCATTCTCCACACAGAGAAATATGCTAGTATACATATACAGTATTTATATGTGTATACAAGTACAAATATACAAATCCCTCTTCTGCCTTCCAGGAGTAGGATGAGGAAGAGGAGGAGATAAGTAAAATGGGATGAGAAGGGAAGGAAACCTTGTCTTCCTGTCAAATAATATAGTATACTTTCTCTCTTTTTAAAGAATGGCACATGCTTCATACGGTGTAATCAAGAGGCCATGGTGTTTAATGCAAGATTGTTTTAAAAAGTTATTAAACAAGTTGGGCCCATTCTACACTTGGAGGGAAAAAACTGGGTTTTATGCCCTAGCCCCCCCTCATCCCCCATTTTCTCCAGATTATCCTAGGCCTAGTGGCCAAAGGTGTTTCTTTACTTAATACCTCTGCAAAATGACTGGGAGATGCTTCAGTACAACATGAGCAACCTGCATGAAGAATTACCCAGCTACATCCACTATTCTGTAGGCAGCTTCCTTTATTGACTAGCATTATATTCTATGCATAGCCAGACCCAGGTGTAGGTCTGTACATTTTCTTTCTGTTAGGACCATTAAAAAAACTTGTAGCCTTTTGTTATTGTTGAAATCTTTCCTTTGTAAAGAAAGAATCCTTTCAACGATAAATATTTCAACAGTGTCCAATATTTTAAAGAAGGAACATTCATTCCATTTAAAAAATCTTTTCAGTTCAAACAAAGACACACACAAACATAAACACAAAACTGTACTTTCAATACAGTTCTGGTCTTATGTTTTTCCTGTCCACACAATATAAAGTGGAAACATCAACAACATGACTCTGAAGGACATGCTCTCAGACTGACATCTGTTTGATCACAGAGGCTAACAGGAGAGCAATTCGCATTGATCTAACATACCTGACTTTCCAATTGACCTGTAGGGCTTTATATGAAAGCAATAAGGTTGAAGTGAGTTCCTGCTGAGAACACTGATGCTTCTATTGTTATCTACATCTTTTAGGAGGAGGTTGGAACTGAACAAATACTCCCTACAACTCTGCCCTTAGTGCACAATGTTAACTTCTGTTCCTTCTAGTTCTTAATTTTATGCTAGGGCTGCAAGTACACTCTTTTTCTAGTCCCACAAGTGCTACATCTGCAGAATTTTAAATTCAAGAAAACGGAAATAGTGGCTTTTTAATCAAAGAATATGGATGAGCGCAGCCAACTCTATAAAAGAAATAGGGTGAACACATGATTCTAAGGAAGCTTAGAAACAATTAGTTTTTCATTCTATTTTTCACAATATGCATTCTGTTTATGATGGGGAGGACTCATAAACGTTAACATTTAATAGTACAGTAAATAGCTCTACACATCTAGGAACCAATATATAATACTTTTTCCCTAATTATTAATATTCAGGTTGGAGAAAACTGCATGTAAAGCCTTCTTCAATGAAAGAAACAAGAAGTTCAGAAAGGAAAAATTATACACAGCTGGAACACACTGTACATATTTTGATACATAATTCATATTTGCTGAGCCTTGATCCAACTGCAGTTAGAGGTCTTCCACAGAAAGACACAACTCTTAAAGTGGGGTGAGACAGATCTTCTGTTGATTACATAATGTCACAACAAGGAACTTCTAATTTTGATATATGACTATGCCACTAACATTGTACCTGTAAATGGGGCAATGCTATTTCAAGACAGTAAATGCTGCTTTAGAAATACTGTAACAATGTATTGCTGTCTTGTATTTGTGTTATATTCTAATTGAATAGAATTCTTGGCTTACCCTACCCCTGGCAGTATGCTAGTGTGATGAATGCCTACCCAAGTTTCCAACCAGACTCACACAAGAAGCTTATGGATATCTGATTTATTACTGGATAGTATGCAAGTTCAAGAGCAAAGCTGAGAATGGCAAAAGCACAGGTCTTTCAAACAATTAAAGCTTAGACAGTTCCAATCCCTCCCTCCAGAGTCAGTGAGAGTCCACTCCCCAGGGCCTGCAGGTGTTCCTAACGGTTCCTGTCGGTCTTCGGGAAAGTGTCCTTGAACAGGTGAGATAACCCACATAGACATTCCAAAGTCTCTACATCAGTGCCTGGTACAAAGGAACAAGAGCAGCGCCCTCCCGAACAGTAACACGTGTCAGCACCAGCATGACATGGGAACTGGTTACAATGGTCACAGGAACATCGGAACAGGAACCATGACAGCTAGCTTGATTAGTAAAGGAGCCCAAATGCAGCATAAGAAATTTGGAAGCCAAAGGATATTTGCCACCATTGTAAGCACAGAAACATGGGAAATGTTAATTTGTTGTGTATGTTTCATGATGTGGGAGAATTTAGATATGAAATTGAGAGGGCAACATGAAACCATCATTACGGCCAGCTAATGAACACTGATTGGCGGACTGGTTAATAGATTTCTATGCTCAGCTCTTAACCAGAGGAGCAAGCTCCAGACTCAGAATCATATAAACATGTGTGTACTCATAGTGTTCTACTGTCAGACTAGATCTGAAAATAGTTAAAACAGCTTGACTTGGTCTCAAGTATGGTTTAAACTGGATTCATAAGGGTTGGGAGATGAAAGAGCTGATTGCCTGAGAGAGATCTAACTTTTATTGAAACCAGTGGAGCAAAATATTTCTGATTTATTTAGTTCCCATTACTTTAATTAGCTTGTAGATAGAAATACATTTAGCTTGATTAAGACCACTGTTGGTACATATAATTTTCCTCTAACATATACTCAGAGAGTGAAATTTGATGAAGTTTTTCACTGGCACAGCTGCTTACATCAAAACAGCTAGAAGAGGAGGATTTCCCCACCCAAATCAGCCAATTTGTAAATCCTATAGACCAGATCTGGATCAGACCAGAGATGCTATGGGGGAGCCAGGAAAAGAGGGAAAACCTCATGGGAACATGTTTAACACCTAATTTCATCTATACATTCAAAAGCTACAGCCTTCTGCCTGGTTACACAGTTTAAGTCAGTGTTTCTCAAGCTTGGCAACTTTAAGAGGGGTGGACTTCAACTCTCAGAATTCCCCAGCCCACGTGGCCAGCTGGGGAATTCTGAGAGTTGAAGTCTACCCCTCTTAAAGTTGCCAAGCTTGAGAAACACTGGTTTAAATTATATTAACAAAAGAATTAAAGCAATACCACTTTGAGCAGGAATGTAGCCAAGATACATTGTAGACATAATTACCAAGATTTAAGCATACTGTTTTGGAAATTTATCTCCCTTTATTGATGTTTATTAAGTGTGAAGCAGATTTAGATTTTTTTTAGATTTTTTTTATTTCAGTCAAAGACCAGCATAGCACGAGTAAAGTTACCACTTGAAAAAATAAAATTTATCATATGAGAAAAAAATATTAATAACATAGTAATAAAGATTACAAGGATAAAATTACAGAGTATGCTTACCTGTAAAGTACCTATAAGATTGCATCTATAAACTCAAAATTGTAAGTTGGTAAATATAAGAAAAAAAAATCAGAAAAGGATATATTAGTTTACACTCTATAACTAGGGTAAAAGTGAAACTACAATCGATGGTGCTAAATAGGTATTGATGGATGCAATTATAATTATTAATATTATATTTTACATTTTATTTTTCACGTTGTGAAAGCAGAGAACAGGAAGAAGAGAAGATGATAAGATCTTAAAATCCAGGCCAAAGTAGGGGAGCTTTGGCATGCTGTGCCCACATATCCAAGCCTTCTTTTTGTTCCACAGAGCAACTTCAATATACTGTGTTCACCGAGCCACAATTGTTGCAGTGCTGGAAAGCATTTGGCCTGAGAGATCAGAAAAAACACACCAGGCATTTCTATAAAAATAGATGTATTTAAAGAAAGCATAAAATATAAAACAGTTTCCTCATCCAGAGCTGGATGGGCTCAAAAGCTTCTTAAATAAACATATTTACAAGCTCATGCACACGTGCAGAGCTGGACTGGAAGAGAGGCTGCAAAAACAGAAACTGAAATCTTCTGGTAGCAAGTCTAGGCAAGTTCCCCAGGCAAGCAGCAGCTTTTTCTTATTTGGTCATCCTTTTCCACACCCTGCCTGAGAACAATTAAGTCTGACCTTCTCACACTGCCTAAGTGATTTGTTACCATGGTGAGTCTTACTCCAGGCAGAAACAAAACAAATACCAACAACAATATGGTAAAGTAAAATGCCAAAGCAGCAGGTAGATGTCAGAGAATGTTCCATTAAGCCTGCATTGTCCTTGGGGTGGCAAGCATAATAGCACTTTTTTGACCCAGCAAGTAAAAAAGGTTTGGAAATGAAAAGGGCTGTTGTTGTTGTTTATTCGTTTAGTCGCTTCCGACTCTTCGTGACTTCATGGACCAGCCCACGCCAGAGCTTCCTGTCGGTCGTCAACACCCCCAGCTCCCCCAGGGACGGGTCCGTCACCTCTAGAATATCATCCATCCATCTTGCCCTTGGTCGGCCCCTCTTCCTTTTGCCTTCCACTCTCCCTAGCATCAGCATCTTCTCCAGGGTGTCCTGTCTTCTCATTATGTGGCCAAAGTATTTCAGTTTTGCCTTTAATATCATTCCCTCAAGTGAGCAGTCTGGCTTTATTTCCTGGAGGATGGACTGGTTTGATCTTCTTGAAGTCCAAGGCACTCTCAGAATTTTCCTCCAACACCACAGTTCAAAAGCATCGATCTTCCTTCTCTCAGCCTTCCTTATGGTCCAGCTCTCGCAGCCATATGTTACTACAGGGAACACCATTGCTTTAACTATGCGGGCCTTTGTTGTCAGTGTGATGTCTCTGCTCTTAACTATTTTATCGAGATTTGTCATTGCTCTTCTCCCAAGGATTAAGCGTCTTCTGATTTCCTGACTGCAGTCAGCATCTGCAGTAATCTTTGCACCTAGGAATACAAAGTCTTTCACTGCTTCTACATTTTCTCCCTCTATTTGCCAGTTATCAATCAAGCTGGTTGCCATAATCTTGGTTTTTTTGAGGTTTAGCTGCAAGCCAGTTTTTGCACTTTCTTCTTTCACCTTCATCATAAGGCTCCTCAGTTCCTCTTCACTTTCAGCCATCAAAGTGGTATCATCTGCATATCTGAGATTGTTAATGTTTCTTCCAGAGATTTTAACTCCAGCCTTGGATTCCTCAAGCCCAGCTTGTCGCATGATGTGTTCTGCATACAAGTTGAATAGGTAGGGTGAGAGTATACAGCCCTGCTGTACTCCTTTCCCAATCTTAAACCAGTCCGTTGTTCCGTGGTCTGTTCTTACTGTTGCTACTTGGTCGTTATACAGATTCCTCAGGAGGCAGACAAGATGACTTGGTATCCCCATACCACTAAGAACTTGCCACAATTTGTTATGGTCCACACAGTCAAAGGCTTTAGAATAGTCAATAAAACAGAAATAGATGTTTTTCTGAAACTCCCTGGCTTTTTCCATTATCCAGCGGATATTGGCAATTTGGTCTCTAGTTCCTCTGCCTTTCCTAAACCCAGCTTGTACATCTGGCAATTCTCGCTCCATGAACTGCTGAAGTCTACCTTGCAGGATCTTGAGCATTACCTTACTGGCATGTGAAATGAGTGCCACTGTTCGATAGTTTGAACATTCTTTAGTGTTTCCCTTTTTTGGTATGGGGATATAAGTTGATTTTTTCCAATCTGATGGCCATTCTTGTGTTCTCCAAATTTGCTGGCATATAGCATGCATTACCTTGACAGCATCATCTTGCAAGATTTTGAACAGTTCAGCTGGGATGCCGTCGTCTCCTGCTGCCTTGTTATTAGCAATGCTTCTTAAGGCCCACTCAACCTCACTCTTCAGGATGTCTGGCTCTAGCTCACTGACCACACCGTCAAAGCTATCCCCGATATTGTTATCCTTCCTATACAGGTCTTCTGTATATTCTTGCCACCTTTTCTTGATCTCTTCTGCTTCTGTTAGGTCCTTGCCATCTTTGTTTTTGATCATACCCATTTTGGCCTGGAATTTACCTCCGATGTTCCTAATTTTCTGGAAGAGGTCTCTTGTCTTTCCTATTCTATTGTCTTCTTCCACTTCCGCGCATTGCTTGTTTAAAAATAATTCCTTATCTCTTCTGGCTAACCTCTGGAATTTTGCATTTAATTGGGCATATCTCCCCCTATCACTGTTGCCTTTTGCTTTCCTTCTTTCTTGGGCTACTTCTAGTGTCTCAGCAGACAGCCATTTTGCCTTCTTGGTTTTCTCTTTCTTTGGGATGTATTTTGTTGCTGCCTCCTGAACAATGCTGCCAACTTCTGTCCAGAGTTCTTCCCGGACCCTATCTACTAAGTCCAGAGCCTTAAATCGATTCTTCACCTCCACTGCATATTCCTTAGGAATATTAGTGAGCTCATATCTAGCTGATCTGTGGGTCTTCCCTAATCTCTTTAGTCTGATCCTAAATTGTGCAAGAAGAAGTTCGTGATCTGAACTACAGTCAGCTCCAGGCCTTGTTTTTACCGACTGTACAGATGTCCGCCACCTTTGGCTGCAAAGGATGTAATCAATCTGATTTCGGTGTTGTCCATCTGGGGAAGTCCATGTATAAAGCCGTCTCTTAGGTTGTTGGAAGAGAATGTTTGTTATGCAGAGTGAATTGTCTTGGCAAAATTCTATCAGCCTATGTCCTGCTTCGTTTTGTTCTCCCAGGCCATACGTACCTGTAATTCGAGGTGTCATTTGACTGCCCACCTTAGCATTCCAGTCTCCTGTGATGAAAATAACATCTCTTTTAGGCGTGTTGTCCAGTAGGTGCTGCAGATCCTCATAGAACTGCTCTACTTCAGCTTCTTCAGCATTTGTGGTTGGGGCGTATATTTGGATCACTGTGATGTTAGATGGCTTGCCCTGAATTCGAATTGAGATCATTCTGTCGTTTTTTGGGTTGTATCCAAGCACTGCTTTAGCCACTTTACTATTAATTATGAAGGCTACTCCATTTCTTCTGTGGTCCTCTTGTCCACAGTAGTAGATCTGGTGGTCATTTGATGTGAAGTGGCCCATTCCAGTCCATTTCAGTTCACTGAAGCCCAGAATGTCTATCTTTAATCTTGACATCTCACCAATAACCACATCCAATTTGCCCTGGCTCATAGATCTTACATTCCAGGTTCCAATGGTGTGTTGATCCTTAGAACATCGGATTCGCCGTTCACCACCAGCACCGTCGGCTGCTAGCCGTCCTTTCGGCTTTGAGCTAGCTGCGTCATCACGTCTGGGGCTAGTTGAGCTCATCCTCTGTTCCTCCCCAGTAGCATTTTGACCATCTTCCGATCTGGGGGTCTCATCTTCTGATGGTATACCGACATATCTCTGGTTGTACTGATCCATTTAGTTTTCACGGCAAGAATACTGGGGTGGGTTGCCATTACCTTCCCCAGGGATCGCATTTAGTCTGACCTCTCTGTCATGACCTTCCCGTCTTGGGTGGCCCTTCACGGTTTAGCTCATGGCATCATTGAGGTGCTCAAGCTCCAGCACCACGACAAGGTAACGATCCTTTGCTGAAGTGAAAAGGGCTGTACTTTGATGTTAAAAATATATCTGTTTTGCTCTTGGTGCTTGTCTGGTCACTTGGTTATATTTGCTTAACATTCTTTCAAATCTCTTCTCAGAGGAACTTCATCATACCTGGAAGTGCAAGGTTGGCAAGGCACTTCTGTTAATTATAATTAAAGGAAAAACTGCTGACTTGGTTTTCTCCCACAGATCTTCCACTGTCAAAAGAAATAATACCAACTTTACAACTATAGTACATCTTTTTAAAGGAAGGAGAGGGGCATCCTTGCTATTCTTTGGTTCATTCTTTGGTTCATTTTTCATCCTGTGCCTGGAAATGATTGCATATATTCCAATGTTTGTGCCATAAGACCAATCAGATGTATTAATTCAACATTTCCTATACTGCCTGCCAGGGTACACTAATGTGCTGAAACACAGTTCAAAAGTCTTGGAAATAAAATAATGAAACCTTGAAAATCCAAGAACATCCTTCCTGCTGCAACATGCAAGCATATTAGGATTCTCCAGGCTTCAAAATGCTTTAATTTCACACAAATACAACACACAAGAACAACTTTTCAACGAAAGTTTCAGATGGAAAAACATTTTTACGTGACCTCCATGCAAATAACAGATGAAGAAGAAACAAGACAGTCCAAAAATTAGGCAGATATTAATGCTGTTAGCTCTGTGGTTTTATTCAGTCTTAAAATGGGATTATATAATGAATATATTAGTTAGTGGTGGTGGGTGTAATCAGGTCAGGTTTCACCTAACATTCAGGGACAAAAAAAAGATGGCTTCTCCACCATCTTGGAATTCATCAGAATGTTATCATGAGATTTTCTGGAGCACTAGCTTATCTGTTCTCAATAATTTACAAAGTCTATTTGAATGAATTCAGAATATTTCCAAGACTTTCTTGTTTTATTACTGTTTTTAAATATCTTTGTTGATATTAATGGCACTATGATAGGCATGTCTATATTTGTACGAGCCAGAGCTTCAGAGAATTTCAGTCAATTAATGTTAGCTCTAACTGCCTCCAAATTGACCAACAACTGTGTGTCTTTTGAGCTCAGCCTGCAGGTCTTGCCCCAGCATATTGGGTTATGAATTAATTTCATCCTCGTTCTACAGAAAACAAACAATCAAACCAGAAAAACTTGCTATCACACCCGTTGCATGATCCATGTATGTTTACAATTGTTTGGTGACCTGCAAACAAATAATAAAAAATCCTTTCGGAGAGGCTGAGAGGTGGTATGAGGAAAGGTTAATTGCAAATAATTAATTTGCAATAATAAATAATAAATAATTTTATTTCATGGTGATATAATAGTAACCCTGTATTCAAAACCCTTTCTTGGAGGGTTTTGTGGAGGAAGGGGGAGAGTTGAAATCAATGGAGAAGAAGTATACACAGCATCAGGACATCAAACATTCCGTGAACAAGACACTGAGCTTCTATGGAGTGCTGGCAGTGGACATTGATTGGAGCCTTGTTTTCAAAAGGAAATGGAATGTTCAAGGTGAGCAAAGGCAACAGAAGGCAAGAGGGTAGTGAGAAAAAGAGCTGTTCTTTGTCATCTTGATGAGAACTAAAGAAACATCAGATCTTAGATGAGACAGCTTGACAATGTCAAAACACTTATTAGATGTGGAGTTCCATTAGACATGCTGTATGTCTCCAACTGGCTTGAACACAAGGTCTGTTATGCACGTGGATAAGCAGCACATGGTCAGCCCCATTCCTTTCAGCAGGACTCAACTTTGCACAATCATTTTCTAGCTTGCAGGTATAATCACATTTCTATTTGCTAGCATCAGGTTTTGTTAACAGACATTTTATATATTATTACTATTCCACTTTCTAAACTCAAACCTTAATTTTAGATTACTTACAGACATTTCTAATCGAATTTTTCAAAGCTAAATCTACAAGTCAGAAGCCTCCCCAGACACACTCCCCAGGGACATTGGGTTGCTGCTGGCCTTCTCTATGTTCTTCAGAAGAAATACAAGCAATTCAAAAACTCCCACTACTGCCTAAATGTTGTCCCTTCACAGATTGCTTGCCTTTGAAGTGTGGGTTTCCTTGCTACAATTGGAATGACAGATAATGGGATGAAGAAACATTTTCCCAGTACTGTTATCATTGAATTTATTCTCAGAGTACTTCCTGATGCTTCCCAACCCTTCTGATTCCAATTTAAAAGATGTCGAAGATTGATATGAGCTCTTCTGACCATTTTCGGTTCTATTCAAACATCAGGACCCCATGAGAATATGCATATTTACTTATCTTCTCTTGCTGTCTGAAGTTGAATGAGAAAGCATCTAGAAAAAATGGTTAAAATCATCCTGGTAATCATGCTATAGAAAATGGAGGATCAGTGTCTTCTTGTAAACATTTTTTTCTTGACGTATGATTAAAGCCAGCATATTGAATGTTGTGCTAACTTAGCCACCTCAGATTGCTCTTTGTGGTACAAAGAATGTGCAGTAGCTTTTTTATTGCAACTTGGCCCACTTTGAAAGACTTATACTCTATACCAAAACCAGCTGCATATTTCATTCATTTATTCCATTATAAATGGAACTTTTTCATGATCATCACTTTCGTTGATCTTACACATTAATATATAGAAAGTATTTTACAAACAAATCATAGCATTTTGGTAGGATAAAACATTATTATTATTTAAATTATTTAAATTTCAAAGTTAAATGTCAGTAGTATGAATTAAGCTCACATTCTAAACTATAGTATTAGTACTAATTCTTTATCAACAGACAATGAGATAGATTCCTTGTCACCATTTTCACCTCAAGACCTTGTTACTACAATTCAGCCTATCAAGTAGAAAAGACTTCTGGCCTCAATGATTTTCTAGTGGATTAATACAAAAAGCATACCACCTACTAGATGTAGAGAGTAAAAGGTGAGTTTTTTTGTTTGTTTGGTTTTGATCAAATAAACCCCTGCTTTTCTGTTATAGTTAGGCAAGTACAATTATTCCTAAACTGAGCAAAGTTTCCACTATTTGTTCTAATTCTAAACTTATTTTCTTAACAGATCTAGATACAAAGATTTTAGCAACTATTTTGGCCTGTAAATTAAAGTGCGTTCTTCCAACTGTACTTCACCCTACACAGTCTGGATTTATACAAGGACATCAAACTTCTGACAATATTAGATTTTTAATTGATATTCTGGCTTTAAATTAGGATAGATATGATCCGGAAGTATTTTTGGATTCTGTGAAAGTCTTTGATATGGGGTTTTTTTTGGATATTTTGACGTAGGTTTTGACTTATTTGGGGTTTCCCAAAAGTTTTATATTTTGGATTGATATAATTTATTCCACTTCTAAATCACAGGTAAACTATAAATGGTTTGCATTCTCCTTAGGGATTTAGGGTACATGCCAAGAATGTCCTCTTTGTCCCTTTAAAAAAAAGGCTTTGGAACTTTTTAACTGCATAATTAGTACTTCTGAAAAAGTAATGGAATTACAGGAAGTGGCAGAGACAAAATTTTTATTATATGCTGATGATACCTTATGTCTCATAGATAGGTATGAGTTGGTATTCCCAATCTCATTTCATTTAACATGTGCATATGTGGTATCCTGTTTTGTTTCTTTATTAACTGCAGTAAATCAAAGTTTATGACATTGGACCACATTAATAATTTACAAAATATAAGGATTGGTTATGTTCTGACTCCTTTGTTAACTTGGTATAAGAATTTCCAGGAATCCTCAGCTGGTAAATTTGACCTAATCTCCTATTTTGGTGCAAAAGAAAACCTAGACAGATGGCATTTAATTCCTTTGAGTATTTATGGTAATATAAACGTTATTAAGATCAATTTAACTGCAAGGTTGATTTACATTTTGAGAAGCCTTTCATCATTTATTATATCACATTATTTGAAATGAATTTACAGGATACTGAATTAATTTTTCCCCTTTCGTAAGGACAACCTGTGAAACATCTCATTGCACAGACTACAACTCCTATTGACAAAGTGGTTTTACCTTGCCACATTTTCACGTTTATCACTGAACATTTGCCCTAGCTTCAGCTATAGCTGAAATAAGAAACATTAGAATGCATCTCTTCTTTAGGCACACCTTGAGAGATTATTTAACTCCAACTGAAATCCCTGACAAGTATTGGAATCCTTATTTGTGAACCTGACACTGCACAACATATATGGAATATATTGGGTTGCTGATAAAATTTGGACCCATGAAAAGTTTATGATGTATATAAGCAGTGTCTATATCTGATTTTAGGGGTAGGGATACATTGGACCTCTCTGAATATTTTTCATACTCCTCTTCCTTCCAACATTCTAAACTGACATTTCAAAATAATTTTTAATCTAGGTAGCATGCATAAAACAATAAAAGGATATTTTTCTAGTGATGTTTGAGAGGTAAGGATTCTTTTTCTTTACTAATAACAATGTGCTGAATTTTACTAATAACAATGTGCTGAATTAGAGATGCTCTGGGCAAAGTCAGTGTTTATCTTCCTTTTCAATAATAATACAAATAAAATACCAAATATATTATAGGTTTATAACATCTAAATGAATAACAACCAGTTCAAAGCAGCCTCTGGACATGAGAAAACTTTTCTCCATTTTATTTGGTACCAAGTAAAATGGGATTCCTCTCCCAAAAGAGGAACCCTGAACTTCTCAAAAACCAAATACTTTATACTTTTTCAAGAAGGAGTTGTTAGAAACAAAAAGCAATAATTTGATAATTTTTGCTGCAGTGCTCTCAGGTATCACTCAAGTATTCATACATTTGTGTTTTTACCTAATATAGCTACATCTTCCACCTTCTAAGAATCTTCCCCACCTTTAGGCATGGAATTACCTAATGGAAGGCATGATTTTTACCATGCTAATAATCTGTCTGGCTACTTTCAGACATGATTTCTTTTATACAGTATGCGCACACTTACATCCTTTTCCTGGTTCAGTGTTCTTTCAACCTTGCTATCTCCCCTTCGTATCATCTCTTGTTGTCCATGTTATCTCTACCATCAGGCATAAATCAGCATTCCTTTACAGCTGTACCATCTCCTCTGGTAGACATCAAACAGGTTTCGCAATTGCAACACTCACTTTTCTGATCACCGCCCTCACTTCAGCAAAATCTTTGATAATACAAATGTTATAATCCAAAAAATATACAATTATATTTTAATTAGGTGTGTGTGGAACACTCATGATTAGCTTCAATCATGAGCTTTACCTCACAGAGGTGCATTGGTCTATCTTCATGCGGCAAAACACACTGGTTGTTCAGGAGCATAAAAGGTAAAGGTTTCCCTTGACATTAAGTCCAGTCGTGTCCGACTCTAGGGGGTGGTGCTCATCTCCGTTTCAAAGCTGAAGAGCCGGCGTTTGTCCGTAGATGCTTCCGTGGTCATGTGGCTGGCATGACTAAACAGAATGCTGTTACCTGCCTGCCGAAGCAGTACCTATTAATCTACTCACATTGGCATGTTTTCGAACTGCTAGGTTGGCAGGAGCTGGGACTAGTAACGGGAGCTCACCCCGTCATGCGGATTCGAACCGCCGACCTTCCAATCGGCAAGCTCAGCAGCTCAGTGGTTTAACCCACAGTGCCGCCGCATCCCCTGTTCAGGAGCATAGTGCATGATAATTATTAATGGATAAATTTGTAATTTTTCATTTGGCACAGTTTCTAATTTCCTAACCTTAAATGACTTTTCATTCCAAATTTCATCCAATCTTTTTCCAGGTTTTTATTAAATGTCCACATGTAAATAAATGTTTTGGTGTGTACACAGATAGGCAGTGTGTATTTTCTAATATGCATATTTTAGAAAGCAGTTCTTTCTAATTATAATGTTTTATATTTTACATTATGTTCAATATAATATTTTAATTCAACTTCTTTCTTACTATGCATACCCTCATGTACATTTATTTTTTTTTCAATTGAAGAGTTAATATTCTAGACTACAACTATATTTCAGGAAGTAACCAAGCAAATCAAACCAATTTCTCATCCATTTCAAACTGATGAGGAGTCACCTATTGTGATCACACTGGAGGAAAGACCTTGGGATTATTGGTGATTATTAGTTTAAAAGAATTGAAAGAGGACTGGGCCAGGATCATTCAGTACAAGTTCTACACAGGACAGGTAAGCAAATGGGGCACAGCTCAGTAAAGTTTATACTTATTGCTAGTCAATCACTCCAACCTCATCTCTTCCAGAATAGGGTTCTGATCTTTATTATCCTCTTGTACTTCTAGCCCCAGTCCACACAGATACCTTTCCACACCACAGCATGCCTTTTTCTATCCAGTGCACTGAATTATGGTTATTATTACATTTTAGTCAAATGATTAAATTTTGTTTTCTTCTAAAATAATATGTACTTCAGTAGGGTTCCTATTTCATTCTGATTTTAGAATAGATTCACCTGACACCCCCATTAAATTGACATATTGCACAAAAAATGGCTGTATCTCATCTTTTTTGCATCTACTTCTTCATTCAAGGAATTTAGTGTGCCACTACATGGAAATCTACATTCTTGAAGCATCACACATGATTATAAACAGGTTTTTAGTGAATTCTTCACTAATACTTTCTTAGTAGTTACTAAAGAGTCTATAGTCACCAAGGGTCTCAACTGTTTCTCTGTCCCAAAGTGCCACTTTGCAATTCTGCATAATGCAAAAGACAAATCCAAAACTCTGCCAAGGTTTCTCCCATTATATCCTTTTTCAACATTTGCTTGTTTAGCATCCTGCATTAGGAAGAACTGTTACTTAAAAAGCTTGCACAACACATTTTGGATATTCTGTAAAGGTATTGCCTTATTATTCATTTTATAAACGTTAAGCGGAAAATTATAATAATAATTCCTCCTCCTCCTCCTCCTCCTCCTCCTCCTCCATTTGTAAAGTGGTTTGAAGAGTGCAAAGCATTTCATGTGCATTATCCTGTTGTAATCCTTACTTTAATAACTATTCTTATTTTGAATTCTTCAAAGAAATTATTTTAATGAATCATATATACACTATGATAGCCAAGTTTATATAAACATTTTTCTCAATTCTGTAATCAAAATAGCCTCAGAGCATCATTTTAAGAGGAACTAAAATGAGTTTAACAGTGCTGTACAGCACAGTATTGCATCTATGTCAAGAACAACAAACGTAACTCCAGAGGGGTTCCATTAAAGAAAAAGACATTGAAGCCCAGGCAAGAAATAACAAATAGCAGTCATAACTTCTATTATTATGGCACGATCAATTCTTTACAGTCCTATTCAAACTCATAATCATAAGTGTATAATCAACATTAGTAACCTTATGACAAGCAGGAATGAAAACTCAAAATAAAGCAGAAACTGCAACCTTACACAAATTTCTCTGGGAGTAAATCTTGCTGGACGTAGAATTTATTTCAGAGCACATGGGTGTAGAAATGCACAATCCACCCTACATGATGCTTGCTAACCTCCACTGTCTAGGAATTTCTTTTCTAATTTAAAAATATTTTACCTGAAAGCTAGCACTCACTGAAGTCAGGGACTGACTTTTCTAGAATTTTTCAAATGCTTTTAACAAGAAAGAATGGAGCAGGGAAGAGGTGAATACTCTGAACTTGCTCAGCAGTGACTGGAGAATTAGCTTGTCATAGCCACCTCCTAGATGGAAAGTCAATCCACAATTCCTCTCATCTATTTCTGTTTCAGTTAATGCCACCAGTTCCAGTATTAAAAAGATAATATATATGATTCATTTAAAAAAAAAAGAACTTAAAAGAAATAACTTTTAAAAAGGACATCTAAAAAGAATATTTGCACACCACTAGATAAAAAAGGAAGAAAATGAATGTTTAAAATGGATTAATTTGTCCATTCTACCATAAGGTGGATAGAGATAATGGGTACTTCTGGTCCAAGTGTATGGAATGTTGGGGAAAATCCCAGAAACTGTTACTAAAAATGTTTGCTAATAAAATAGAATATAGAAGGAAAATCACTTGGAAAGCAAGATAAGGAAAGCATGAAGAGCTGAGTTCTTGAATTATTTCCAACCCCTTAATGGCAGCACCATTCTGGATCACACGGCCAGGAGGGAGGGGTTTAAGAATGAAGAGTCAGCAACAGTCCAAAGCAGTATTCAAATGTCTTTGAGGTATGCATTTCAGTTGTTGTTGTTTTTCCCCCCTGTGCAGACTCCAGCCAGATCAGGCCTATTTTCAAACTCACTCTTTCTTTGACGGTTTCTCTTACCACACCAAATTCTTTTCTGTTCTTTTGTCTGGGGAGAGTCATCCTTATGATAGACAGGTAGGCAGACAGAATCCTGAGCCCTTTGCATAATTTCTTTCCATATTTTAATTGGATTACTGTAGAAAGAATGAAAGCAGAGAAGAGACAGGAATTCCAGAGAGGTGGAGTAAACTATTTGGAAAGGAATAAAATGAGAGGACAAGCATCATAATCTGTCCAAAGAGAATGCAGCAAAGAAAATGGCTACAAGGAGCAGATGAGACTGGGCGGTACCTATATAGCAGCCCCAAGCAGCTACAGTCAACTATTAGCTTTTATCATCCAGGAAGCTCTGTGGGTGTGCAGATACCATAGAAAATTGTGGTCATTAGGAAGGAACAAAAGGAGTAATTCTAAAGACTGTCAGATGGAAATCTGGGGGAGGAGGGCTTAGCATTAATATATGAAATTTGTTAATGTTTCCCCTTTCTCAGTGAAGTCCATTCTTACCAGCTGATTGCTTCATATTTCTTTCTTTAAAGGAGAATGAGGCCTGTGAGATGCATAATGTTCCAAAAAACAAACCCAAGTGTCCTTATGACTTCGAAGTATATCCTATTGGCCTTTTGCTCTTATTCCTTTGTCATACTCAAGCAGCAGAAAGGTAAGTCTTCCCATTCACATTTATTTATACTAATACTCTGCAAGGAATGTGCAACCCGATTTGAGATCTGATCCTTGATTTCTCAGAGTAGCCAAACTCAGCTTTGGTCAAACTAAGCCAATGTTTCTCAACCTTGGCAACTTTAAGATGTGTGGGCTTCAACTTCCAAAATTCCCTAGCCAGCATGGCTGGCTGGGGAATTCTGGGAGTTGAAGTCCACACATCTTAAAGTTGCTAAAGTTGAGAAACACTGATCTAGGCTATGGTTCTTCCTGACTTGCTCTTGATTTTTGACCATTATTCAGGAAACATGGAGTTTGTTTTTCCTATTATTAAACATTGGGAAAGTTAATTATATAGCCATAACCTGTTTCATTTTGCAAGAATACAAATCAGTGCAAGGCTTTTGAACTGCATGCCCTCAAAATCTGTTGCTATTTTAATGCACTCAAAATGTTGAGTCAGGATGAAAAGAAATTTACAAAGAAATGGATCCTATAATGAGGAATATTTGTGGTAAATTTCAAGCAGACAGAATCATTTCCCTCTTTCTCTTCATCTCTGTGTAAGTTTAATGGCCTCTAAATAGGCTTTAAAGGACTGTTTATTTGATTAGTGATTAGTGTAGGGCCAGCTCTTATTAATCTTGACAATTCCTAGATTAATACCTGTTTTATTATAATTATGGATGCATATGTGCTTGCTTATATCTCTGGCTGTTATTTTAAATATGTGTGGATGTTACACTTGTTTTTTTTTAGCTTTTATATTTATTTACTGCTTTGGCTGTTCAGTTTGGTAACTAATTTTATTGGACAGAATGTTGTAATTACCGTGATTTCCTGATGTGTACTGCTGTACCATGCCTTAGTAACATGTATAATAAATTATATTATTACTATTATTATTATTATGGCAAGGAACAAAGATGCTTCATAGATAGATTGGGGCTGATCATTGAGATAGAGGGTAGTGCAAAAATGTTAAATAAGTCATGTTTTCTATAACATATAGTACTGTATCTTCAGCAAAGGATCGTTACCTTGTCGTGGTGCTGGAGCTTGAGCACCTCAGTGATGCCATGAGCTAAACCGTGAAGGGCCACCCAAGATGGGAAGGTCATGACAGAGAGGTCAGACTAAATGTGATCCCTGGGGAATGTAATGGCAACCCCCCCCCAGTATTCTTGCCGTGAAAACTCAATGGATCAGTACAACCAGAGATATGTCGGTATACCATCGGAAGATGAGACCCCCAGATCGGAAGATGGTCAAAATGCTACTGGGGAGGAACAGAGGATGAGTTCAACTAGCCCCAGACGTGATCAGGCAGCTAGCTTAAAGCCGGCTAGCGGCCGATGGTGCTGGTGGTGAACGGTGAATCCGATGTTCTAAGGATCAACACACCATTGGAACCTGGAATGTAAGATCTATGAGCCAGGGCAAATTGGATGTGGTTATGGGTGAGATGTCAAGATTAAAGATAGACATTCTGGCCATCAGTGAACTGAAATGCACTGGGATGGGCCACTTCACATCAGAGGACCACCAGACCTACTACTGTGGACAAGAGGACCACAGAAGAAATGGAGTAGCCTTCATAATTAATAGTAAAGTGGCTAAAGCAGTGCTTGGATACAATCCAAAAAATGATAGAATGATCTCAATTCGAATTCAGGGCAAGCCATCTAACATCACAGTGATTCAAATATACGCCCCAACCACAGATGCTGGAGAAGCTGAAGTAGAACAGTTCTATGAGAATCTGCAGCACCTACTGGACAACACGCCTAAAAGAGATGTTATTTTCATCACAGGAGACTGGAATGCTAAGGCAGGCAGTCAAATGACACCTGGAATTATAGGTAAGCACGGCCTGGGAAAACAAAACGAAGCAGGACATAGGCTGATAGAATTTTGCCAAGACAACTCACTCTGCATAACAAACACTCTCTTCCAACAACCTAAGAGACGGCTTTATACATGGGCTTCACCAGATGGACAACACCGAAATCAGATTGACTACATCCTTTGCAGCCAAAGGTGGTGGACATCTGTACAGTCGGTAAAAACAAGACCCAGAGCTGACTGTAGTTCAGATCACGAACTTCTTATTGCACAATTTAGGATCAGAGTAAAGAGATTAGGGAAGACCCACAGATCAGCTAGATATGAGCTCACTAATATACCCAATGAATACGCAGTGGAGGTGAAGAATAGATTTAAGGGACTGGACTTAGTAGATAGGGTCCCGGAAGAACTCTGGACAGAAGTTCGCAACATTGTTCAGGAGGCAGCAACAAAATACATCCCAAAGAAAGAGAAAACCAAGAAGGCAAAATGGCTGTCTGCTGAGACTCTAGAAGTAGCCCAAGAAGGAAGGAAAGCAAAAGGCAACAGTGATAGGGGGAGACATGCCCAATTAAATGCAAAATTCCAGAGGTTAGCCAGAAGAGATAAGGAATTATTTTTAAACCAGCAATGCTCGGAAGTGGAAGAAGACAATAGAATAGGAAGGACAAGAGACCTCTTCCAGAAAATTAGAAACATTGGAGATAAATTCCAGGCAAAAATGGGTATGATCAAAAACAAAGATGGCAAGAATCTAATAGAAGAAGAAGAGATCAAGAAAAGGTGGCAAGAATATACAGAAGACCTGTATAGGAAGGATAACAATATCGGGGATAGCTTTGACGGTGTGGTCAGTGAGCTAGAGCCAGACATCCTGAAGAGTGAGATTGAATGGGCCTTAAGAAGCATTGCTAATAACAAGGCAGCAGGAGACGACGGCATCCCAGCTGAACTGTTCAAAATCTTGCAAGATGATGCTGTCAAGGTAATGCATGCTATATGCCAGCAAATTTGGAAAACACAAGAATGGCCAGCAGACTGGAAAAAATCAACTTATATCCCCATACCAAAAAAGGGGAAGACTAAAGAATGTTCAAACTATCGAACAGTGGCACTCATTTCACATGCCAGTAAGGTAATGCTCAAGATCCTGCAAGGTAGGCTTCAGCAATTCATGGAGCGAGAATTGCCAGATGTACAAGCTGGGTTTAGAAAAGGCAGAGGAACTAGGGATTGCCAATATCTGCTGGATAATGGAAAAAGCCAGGGAGTTTCAGAAAAACATCTATTTCTGTTTTATTGACTCTTCTAAAGCCTTTGACTGTGTGGACCAAAACAAATTGTGGCAAGTTCTTAGTGGTATGTGGATACCAAGTCATCTTGTCTGCCTCCTGAAGAATCTATATAACGACCAAGCAGCAACAGTAAGAACAGACCACGGAACAACGGACTAGTTTAAGATTGGGAAAGGAGTATGGCAGGGCTGTATACTCTCACCCTACCTATTCAGCTTCTATGCAGAACACATCACAAGGCTGGAGTTAAAATCGCTGGAAGAAACATTAACAATCTCAGATATGCAGATGATACCACTTTGATGGCTGAAAGCGAAGAGGAACTGAGGAGCCTTATGATGAAGGTGAAAGAAGAAAGTGCAAAAGCTGGCTTGCAGCTAAATCTCAAAAAAACCAAGATTATGGCAAGCAGCTTGATTGATAACTGGCAAATAGAGCAAGAAAACATACAGGCAGTGAAAGACTTTGTATTTCTAGGTGCGAAGATTACTGCAGATGCTGACTGCAGTCAGGAAATCAGAAGACGCTTAATCCTTGGGAGAAGAGCAATGACAAATCTCGATAAAATAGTTAAGAGCAGAGACATCACACTGACAACAAAGATCCGCATAGTTAAAGCAATGGTGTTCCCCGTAGTAACATATGGCTGCGAGAGCTGGACCATAAGGAAGGCTGAGAAAAGGAAGATCGATGCTTTTGAACTGTGGTGTTGGAGGAAAATTCTGAGAGTGCCTTGGACTGCAAGAAGATCAAACCAGTCCATCCTCCAGGAAATAAAGCCAGACTGCTCACTTGAGGGAATGATATTAAAGGCAAAACTGAAATACTTTGGGCACATAATGAGAAGACAGGACACCCTGGAGAAGATTCTGATGCTAGGGAGAGTGGAAGGCAAAAGGAGCAGGGGCCGACCAAGGGCAAGATGGATGGATGATATTCTAGAGGTGATGGACTCATCCCTGGTGGAGCTGGGGGTGTTGATGACCGACAGGAAGCTCTGGCATGGGCTGGTCCATGAAGTCACGAAGAGTCGGAAGCGACTAAACGAATAAACAACAAATAGTACTGTATAGCCCTTGAGCAAGACAAACAGATACAATAGCCCTTAAATGGTCCATATAGCATCTAAGGATGGGGCAGGAAAAAATAATGAATTAAGCAATTAGTTAAACCCCCTCAAGTCCTTTTCACCCAGCCTGAGATACCCTAGATGGAGGGGAGACTGTGGCTTAATTTGAGGGCATGCCTGTTGGTTATTTAATTCAATATCTCTCTCCTTTCTCTTCCTGTCAAAGTACCATTAAAAAAAAAACATTTTGCCCTGATTAGGGTATACTTCCTTCCTTTGTATCCAATATACTGAGTTCCTGAACTATATACTGGGATTGAAGCTTAGTGGAGGATTTTGTTGGCAGAGTGCTAGAAAGCATTTGGCCCAGGAGAGATCAGAAAAGTCACACACCAGGCATTTCTATAAAAATAATTGTATTTACAGAAAACAAACATATTTAAAAGCTGTTTGCTGAGAGGAGAGATTTCTCTCAGCTGCATATTCTCTGCAAGCCTACACAGAAGGGAAAGTGAAACTAAAACAAGTCCAGGCCCTTAGGCAATGCAACCATTAACACATGAAAAGGGGACAATTAAATTCAACCTCTTCACCCGACCAAAATGATTAGTTACCATAGTAACCTTAATCTGTAGTAGAAAACATATTAACAGATTTTGAATGAGGGGTGGAGCAAATTAGATATCTTCATCATGCTCCAAGTGAATTAAAAAATAAAAAAAACTGGCCCATTCCATTCTGGGTCTGTATACATATGGAGTCAGGACACAGCCCTAATTCACATTTTTATTACCTTTTAGCCATATCAGACTAGCACACTGTTTGTTTGCACCAGGCTTACATGCTCTTCTGATAATACACATTTCTCTGCACACTTTTAGTGATGTAACAAAACATTATCTGTTGCCATGGTAATAACCAGCAGCAGGAGCCAAAATAATTAATACAGGTGTGGATAGCTATGCTCAATATGCTTTCATTTCATTTCCAGCCAGTTCAGGTATAATCCTTTATTTTTTAATATACAAAAAGATTTCTTGTTAATACATTCAGACAACTATGTGAAATGCTAAAGGAACCATACTCCCTGGAGAGTCCCTTGAATACTCTTTGGGTTTGTATGAGTTGAAATATAAAAACCTTTAGAAAGCATTGTTTCTGAGGCACTGAAGCAAGGATGAACAGAAATGCTAACTGTGGGTTTGAAACTATATTTAGGATTCATCTTATTGAACCAAGAGATAAAACAGAGACAATATTCTTCTATTTCTTCACATATTGTTAGAAAGTGGACCCACTAATGCCCACTTTTGAGAGCAAACTCTAGAGCTGTGTATTAAATTTAATCACCTCTGAATTCTCAGGCAGAATGAAATAATTCAGACCAGTCAGACTTTTCCCTGGGATGGAGCAAAAAAGCCTGACTTTGACCCTCAGCAAAGCTACCATTCCAATGTATTTCTTTGGGGGTTCCGGATACCACAAAGGATGGTAGTCAGCTACACATGGATTTTTATAATTCATAATTCATGAAAAACCACCATAGTACATGATGAAAAATGAAGGAATATTGGATTTCAGTGACCAACACCTTTGTTCTCACCTAAGAATCAGACCAACAGTGGTCATGCAAATCAAAATGTCATAGATTGGGGGAGGGGAGAGAAATTGTTACATCTACCATCTGATCCAAATGCTCTGCTTCACCGTTGCTAGTCTATGATCTTGATCAGCTATGTAATGGCTAATTATTTCATGTGGCTAGTCCATCATTTATTTTGTCTGTAGTCTAATTTAGAAGTATCATCCCAATTTCACAGCACCATGATCTGTACAATTAGATGGAAAACATCCAACAAATTAATCGTTATACTCCCTTAATCTCAATAATCAGTTATCTCATATTATTGTAAGAGGCATTGTTGTTTCTTATGAACAGTTCTTCCCTTTGTGTGTAGACTTCTCATGCTATTTTAGAATAACAATGATAAAATTATAATGATAATGATAGTAGCATCTTAAGGTCATCTTAAGTATCTTAAGGTCCTTAAGTACTTAAATTTCTTTGACATTTGTTGTGCTTTATTTGCCCAGAAAGGTTTAGATTGCTTGAAAATTGCTGCAGTATCTGATAAATAATATCCAATGTGCTTTTCCCTAGAAAATACTAGATTGTAAGTGAAAAGAGCTGCTTTCCAACATTTGTTCACAATCTATGAACTGAATTTGATCAGTTTATCTTCGAATGGACTATACTAAGCTGGGTTGTATCCAAAGCTCTGAAAGAGATCTACCTTCCTCCTAAACCTCCCAAAAGTTCACTTACTCTGTCAGTCAGATTTGATGAATGTTTTCTCCTTCAGGAAGAGAAAAAAAAACGCACATATATGAATTGGATGTAGGAGAAACATATATGTACATAGAATCCATTTCATGCATCACTTATTTATTATTTAGGGACTGTGGCTTTCTGTTTTTCATTCAAACAGAATAAATCCCAAAGTCTATAAATATATAAAATAGCCTTAATCTTGATTCTTATTCTTTAGTGCTGTGGTATAAATGGGGGATCATATTGGTAGTTAACTACATTTATGCATTCAGTGCACTCAGTCTGCCTGGGTTGTTGTTTCTGAAGGTTTTCTTGATAGTAAAGTTTAAAAGAAGACAAGTAAACCACTGCATATATCCTAGGGTGGTGTTTTTTTTTTTTAACTGCTGTATACTAAGAACAGGCTTGTTTAATCAAAGTTCATCTAATCCAATATTGTTAGTCAGAAGGCTCATGATATCTAAGTCTAGGTTATCAATTCGGGCTGTTGTCCAATGACTCATTTTTCCAGCTGTAATTTTGTTGTGTTACACCTCTGTATGATCCATTTGGTTTTTAGATTTGTATTTGGGGGCATATTTCTTGGACTATTTGCCCTTTTGAAGGCACACTTCTACTATACACATTTTAAGAAGTAATTTCCTGAATATATTTTGTACGTTATTTTTGATAAATGTGATAAATAAATAAATAAATTTTTCGTTAATATGGACTTATTTATGAATATTTCCCCAAACTATTCATTTTATGCACATTTTAGGACTGAAAAACTGCTTTGCACAATTCAGAAAAGTATAATTGCTCTCGGATTCATATGTTGACCCATGTTGTGTGAATTAGGTAAGATTAATTTCGAAAGTCAGCTCGACCATTTTCCTTTCCATTCTTAGGTGGTTCTACTTTGACTCAGGTCAGTATTGCCTACGTTACGGTCATTTAATTATCCTAGTTGGTACAAAATAGATGCATTTTTATGAATTTCTATATGCCTCTTTTTAAAACAATTTACACTTGCTGCTGCCACCATATCTGATAACTAATTCCATGTCTTCATTTTTTTTTAATCCAGATGGTGGCAGTCTGACCTCCAGACTTTGCACCTGCATGGATTTGTGATACATGCTGATCACGGAAAGCATTTATGACAACCCCAAAATGGCCAGAGTAATGTCCATTGAAGTGAAAGTGCTTTTATTTAAGAGAGAATATGAGTTTTCAATTGCTTTTTTTTTTTTTTTTGCACTTTGTCATCCATCAAAACCAATGATTGAAACTTATTTCCCTCCCAAGCTTTTCTAGGACTGAGTTGTTTAGAGATTGTGAATGAACTTGACAGAAATAAACATGTATATTGAATATTCTGTTAGAAAACCTATGTATTATTTGTGTTTGTTTCAGCTGTTCTTAATTCAGTTTTATACCCCAACTTAAGAACAATGCAGAAAGACAATGCATGAAATAAGAAAAATAATGTTGCCAAGACTTCCCACAATTTATTTCTGGAGCTTTGGTATGAATTCAAATAGTTTGCATTCTTGTCCAGAAGATTAACATAGCAGCAAGAATTGATTGATATCCTCTCTTCTGAGTAGCTCCTGTGCCAGCAAGTTGCAATGACTCTCTGCCAGAATATTCATTTTTGCCTGTTTAAAAAACATCAGGTCCCAATCTCACTGTATACTTTAAACAAAAAAATGTTCATTATGTAATGCTGATCACTCCTAATTTAATTACTGCTTTCCATCACTGACTCCCAACCAGCATCACCCAAATATATGATAGGAAGAAAAAACATAGGAAGTGACTGTGAATTTCACACGGCTGTTCTGCTACAGTGCTGGAGATGGCAATTCAGTATGGCTGGCTTTGGCTCCTGATATATATCTAAGCAAGCATCACTTCCTCTGTAAAATGTTAATTGTTTCTGATTCACTATAGCTTGAAGCCCATAGATGTAACTATTACAGCTCTGTAATCTGCATTTTTCAGTTTAAATTGAGTTTTGGTCATAAAGACAGCTGGACACTCAGGGTACACACACAGTCCTCACGTGGCAAATTTTCTGTTCAAACTGATTATACCTTTCTTTGTCCACTGGATAGGAAATAATAAATTATGTGCCCAACCTAGTCATGTTTCTAATTATTCTTTCTCTCTTTGAGAAACATGCCCTTTTTCTTTAAAAAACAAAAGCTGACAGAAAACAAAAATATTGATAGATGGAACAGGCATGAGGCCCATTTAGGCCATGACATAACTGGGTGCTGAAAAACATCAGTGGGTTTGACTGAAAATAAAACATCAGTAAATTAAGATACTTATAACTGCAGTACTGAATGGCTAGATTGGTTTTATACAAATTTAGTGCATATTTTACATGTTCTTTCAATTGCCACAGCCTTTTTGCTTTAACACAGATTTTTCAGCAGCTCTTCCTTCATCTGTTTTTTCAGGATCCCTTTTCTCTCACATATAATCTGGTACAAATCCCTAATATTGTCTGAATGTTGGCTCTGATGTAGGGATTATTGTCCTTGGAACTAACAATCCTGCTTCAGATGCTAAATTCCAAGCAATTATTTTCACCTCTGAGACATAAAGTCAGTTCACAGAATCAGACTGTTGAGTTTTAATGTTCATTTGGATTGTTAGTTATTTAGCTAAGAAAAGCAAGAATGGATGCTAAATGCAAAAGAAAATAACATGATTTGCAACAAAAAGAATCTCTTTGAAAGCCTATAACAGCATATAACCTCTATGAAGGTTTAATTTCCAAGATTTCGTTTGGTTCAGTGCATATACAATGTGTTTTTCTTTTTTAACATAGAAACAACAGGAAAATATTCTTAAGTTAAAGCAGCTCTTTAAACCTATCACATCACAATTTTTAACTGCTATTATTCTCTCATTAGGACAAAAAAAAGAATATTTCATATGGAATCAAAAGTCCTTTTTACAGTAGAGTCAGCTCTATGAGATGAGCAGCTCTATACATCATATAAATGTTGGCAGATTGCTGGGAAAGCCTTTGGCCCAGGAGAGATCAGAAAAGTCACACACCAGGCATTTCTATAAAAATAATTTATTTACAGAAAGCAAAACGAAAGCAAAACACATTTAAAAGTCTTGGGCTCTCAGTGAGAGCAGCTTGACTCTCTACATGTCTGCACAGAAGAGAGACAGAAACAGAAAGAAGTCCAAGGAAGTTCCTTCCCCCCAGGTGATGCAACCATTTAACACATGAAAAGGAGACAATTAAATTCAACCTCTTCACTCGGCCAAAATGATTAGTTACCGTAGCAACCTTAATCTGTAGTAGGAAACATTAACAATAAACAAACAAACAAACTTCATGCCAGCTAGCTCTCTGAAAAAGCTACTATAAGACAAAAATGTCTGAACCTATTACAGGTAGTTCTCAATTAGCCACCAAAGTTATGACAGCGCTGAATGAGGAGACATACAACCAGTCCTCGAAGTTGTGGCTATCACAATGTCCCTGTGGTCACATGATTGTGATTCAGGCACTTGGCAACAAACACGCAATTACGATGGTCCCAGCGTCCCATGGTCACATGATCGCCATTTGCAACCTTCACTGCTGGATTCTGACAAGCAAAGTCAGTGGGGAAGCCAGCAGGAAGTCACAAGTCATGGTCACATGATGTCACACTTAATAACCACACACAATTTGCTTAATGACTGCAACCAGAACTGCCAGAACCACCACTGTAAGTCAGCATGGTCATGTGATTTCTTGCTTTATGACTGCGTCACTTAGCAATGGAGTTCCCTGTCCCAATTATAGTTGTTAACCAAGGACTACCTGTATCTGGTATGCAGAGGTATATTTCCTCCAAATTTGGTTTACTATTATGAATAATAACCACTAGTTAACCTGTCTTACATGAATTCATCCATTTCAAAAATCAATATGTATTCATTAATACATGAATAAGTAGATGGATATGTATTTGTCCATTTGCAAAATTGAAAAAATGCATAGCAATGTAACCCAATCATATGATATTTTAGAAGTGCCTAGGAAGAACCATCTACTCTTCCAAGAACCAGTACTTCAAGCTTTCTAAAAATAAAGGAAGTTAGAAGAGGCACTTCATATTTTTAGAAAAATACAACACCTGAAACCACAAAAGTCTTGACTGTAGCCACTAGTAATTCCAAAGTTTGTTGCAGATTCTATTTCCCACATGACACAAGGGGAGAATTATTAAATGCAAGACTTGAAAGTAATCATATGAACTTTCATATTAACTGAATCTAAGTGGAAATAAAATGAAATAAAATTTATTTTTGCCTTGACCCCACCTATTGCTTTGGGGATTGTGGCCAAGGGAAGTACTGTCCTTGATCTAGAAAAAGTTGTATACTCTTGCCCTAAATAACAGGTGGCAAAACTTCTATTTCTCCTTTCCAAGACAAAAAAATATAGTGTTCTGTTCTCTATCTCAAAAAACTACATATTACATGGATGCTGAATTTAAATGGAATAATTGACATGCAACAGTGTGAATATCCATGGAAGTAGAATAGGAAATTTACAGTCAATATTACACTTAGAGAAAATTGGCACATCATGTTGTATTAGTGATATATTATTCCAGTGTTGATTGCCAAAATAGACAATTCATTGTCTAAAAATTGTTGGAGATGTAATAATCAAATTGGATCTTTCTTTTTTTTCATATTTTGTAGCCATGTTGTAAAGCCCAATGGTTCTGGAAAACAATTTATAATAGAACGTAATACATTTTAAAGGTGGATATTTTTTTCTTTTCAGCCTGTTACATTATTTTATTAAATATGTTCAAAACTTATATTCCACAAATTAAACATTGAACTAGCTTTGTACATGGTAACAGCTGCTAAGATTCTCTATGCTTCTTCCTGGATATTACTTTTGTAGAAGAATGGCAAGCTAAGTTATGGAAATATGCCTTGGTGTCAAAATTAACCTCATATGTGAAAAACAAATCAGATACAGAATTTAACTTAATGTGGAAATCATTCTGGATTATAATTTTATAAATGGGTACATAGCATATACAAAATTTGTATTTTCCCTAACGTAAGATTATAATTTTTAATGACTTGTTCAATTTGTCGAGTTTCTTATACCAGGCAGAAATTATTATAATTTCTTTATTTCAGTATATAATTTATAATTTGAGTTATAATGGTTATAGTTGATAATTATAACATAATAACCCATTGTTAATATTTACTTATTTTAGTATTGCCATAAAACTTCAACCTCCTCCATGCATGTATACAGCTAACATGTCATAAGAAAGTTTTGCCCTTACATTCAATGTACACTGAATGAAAGGAGAGGATAATTTCATATTTGGTTCTGGAAAAAAGATGTATTAGCCAGAGAACATGTTAGCCAGGTACCACTGCATGATTATAGTGAATGGAGAAGATCCAGTGCTAACTTTCTGCACTGTAAAAGTAGCAGTGGAAATTATAAAATCCAAGCATACAATGACAGCACTAGTCCTTGCCCATGATGAAACAACCATCTTTTCAACACTTTTACATTTGCTTAAAGCTGGTTTAGGATTCCACTATTCAAGAGGCAGAAATAGCAGCAGTTTAGCTGCTTTCCCCTCTATTACCATACAATAGCAGTGAATAGTTTTACCTCATAAACCATTTTGCTAGCATCACTGATGCCTTGGTGACTACTACACTTGCCCACCTTCCTCCAGCCCCTCTGCACTCGTGCCATGCCAGCCACTTGCACACCCCCGTACATTTTCCCCAACCTGCCCTGCACCTCTCACGTACCCCTTTGCACCCTTGCACAGCCTCCCTGACCCACGACACACATCTTGTGCACCCCTCACACCCTACCTGACTCTCCCTCACACCTTTGTGCACCATCCTCGACCCTCCCACACAACCTGCTTCCTCCCCCACCTGGCAGCAGCCACTTGCCCACCTGCCTGCCTGGGACTTGCAACTTCATGCCAGCTTCCCCACTGACTTTGGTTGTGGGAAGCCAGCAAGAAGTTGCCTCACCTAACGACTGTGGGATTTGGTTAATGACAGCAACTGCTTAGCAATGGGAATTCCAGTCCCAATTGCCATCATAAGTCAAGGACTACCTGTATTGGGACTGCAAACTCTTGAATACCAGAGCAACCAAGAGTAGTAAATAAATGTAAGACTTTCTTCTCCAATAATGTATTTGGCCTTTATCTCCATTACAGTAGCACCCAAAAAGGTAGCAGCCATTTCTTGCTGATGTAATATGCCTCACTTATTTACCTTTAA
Organism: Candoia aspera; assembly: GCF_035149785.1. NCBI lineage: Eukaryota > Metazoa > Chordata > Lepidosauria > Squamata > Candoiidae > Candoia > Candoia aspera. The sequence continues at coordinate 122,925,087 of NC_086155.1, read as the reverse complement.
CATGCTTTTCTGTTACACCCATACAGGAAACCCCCTCTGGCACTTTTCTACATCCACTGCTTTTTTTTTTAAGCTGTTGTTGATGTGTACAATATTCTCTGGTGTACAACTTTCAAGTTTTTAAAAACATTCCGTTTAAGAATATTCAAATATATGTTTAGCAAGACTTGAAAGATTTTTACCAAAACTAATAAGATCTAAAATGTCATTGTAAATAAATAAATAAAAGAAATAGTATCTCACTATATATACTTTATGCCTTGCTACTTTGAGACCAGGGAACTAATCTCTCATAATAAATATTTATGTTGCTGCTGAATTCTAACAAGCAGGAGTTAGCTCATAGTTTTGCACTTCAAAATGTAGAAAGCTCAGGTTCTAGAAACTTACACAGGTTGGCCCTAAGTTTTGATCAAATCTTTATTGAGCAGGTAGTGTTCTAGATTTTTTGTTTTACTCTTAACAATGAACATTTTAAGTTCTGTATAGAATTATCAGCCTTGCAAGATAGTCCAGATAGGAAGCACGACCAGATGGACTAATTCTACTTTAGGGTAAGGTTACATTAGCAGAATCTTGCAAGTCTGAAAGTACATTTCTCCCCCATTGCCTTAACAGCCCAAGAAACAAGGGAGAGTCCCTTCTGAGACGTTTGCCATGCCCACCTTCCTGCTGCGAGCTACGCTTTCTCTTATCCAACCATTCCCCAGGCTGTGGCTCTTCCACCTGTCCCCCAAACTCATTCTCACAAAACGTTATGAGAATTCTATGCCCACAATGTTATGAAATGGCAGGGTATTTGTACTAAATGTTACTTCCACAAAGTTTAATACAGATATACGTTACATCAAATAATTAGTTTTCACTCCTGGTGGATCTATGGTGGCACAAACATTAGCTGCTAGCAAAGTCCAGCTAGCATTTGACCCAGCTCCCTTAAACCTCCTTGGAGACTCTGGGGAGCAGGGGTATTGTAGTGCCTTGAATGATGTCACTATATATGATAGCAGGGCTCACAGCACAATGGAGTTCTTTACAAAAATGCTAACTTGTCATGAGTGCCGTTGAGCTGAAGACATCAGCGCAATGGCACACATGACAATAACAAGGAAACAGGGGAAGGGGCTCAAGATAAGTAGCCATCAACTTACAAAGACTAAAGAACAAGATACAATGGCTAAGCGGATCGCAAGGCACACCCAAGCTGTTAGCGCTAGCACAACGGAGATCGCCCAGCTGACAGCAATCAGGAATAGGGAATAGGGAAACCGATGATGGGCGATCCCGGAGCGCCAGCGGGGCCTCGCAACCCCTCACCTACCGGCAAGACAGCATGTTGGACAAAGGGGGGGTGACGTAACCGCGAGTGAGGGGGCGCTGACCGGCGCGGGGTATTTAAACCCCGCACCGGCGCGCTCCTGTCACTCTCAGCTTTTTTCTACTACTGTATCTACACTACGAATAAACCAGAGCCTGCTTCAACGGAATCAGTGTCTGTGTGTTACTCGGAGGTAGGCAGCGCATGACATAAAGCTGAGAGTCATAAACTCAGCCTCGCCGAGCCCCACCGGACGACAACGAGCCGCGGGAGGAGTAGACGGCGAGAAGACCAGGAACGATGAGGCCGGCGTGACGCGGACAAGGGGGGCGAGCCGCACGGCAAGAAGCAGAGGAGGACCGATCGAGGCCAGAGGCACCGCGGAATCCCGGAGCCATGGACGCCCACCCGGCCCAACCCGAGCCTCAACTCCAACCCCAAGGGGAGATGGCGACGGAGGCAACCCGGCCATGGGAGGGAGCAACATACCTCCCGAGACCAGCGGAGAACCCCGCGCCCCACATCGCACCCCAGCCACGGGCGTGGAGCGGCAGCCCAACGGCGGTAAGCACGGGGGAGGACGAAGAAGCAACCCAGGTGACGGCGGAGGAAGCGGACCAACGGTCGGGAGGGCCTGAACCCCACCGGCGACCCACCCCCGCCGACACACCGATGGAACCGGCCCCAGCGGCGGCGCGGATCGCGGACGGGGACGCACAAGCTAGACTCGCGGCCATGGAGACCCAACTGAAGGAACTCCGGACCGTGCTTCAGTCGTTGATGTCCCCCGCGCCGCCCAACGACGTCCCCGCACAGGTCCACACCCCGAGCGAGGCGCCGAACTCACACGGGCCAGATGACGGCCAACAAACGGCCCAGGCGGACGACGCCACAGGCCGGGAAGCGAGAGGAAGGGGCTCACAAAACGCCCGGGCCCCAAAGGACTTCCCCATCTTCTTTGATGGGAACCCCGCGAAACTGTCGTTCTTCATCACGAACGCCAGGGAGTTCATGGGGAGGCACGGACACTCCTATGACTCCGAAGCGGACAAGATCGCAGCCGTGGCGATCAAACTACAAGACCGGGCGGCGGACTGGTACGTCCAACTGTACGAGTCCAGCTCCCCCGCCCTCGCCAACTTCCCCGCCTTCATCAACGAGATGAAGAGCTACTTTGAGGACCCACTAGCCAAAGTGAGGGCGAAAAGTGCACTCCAAAGACTTAAACAGGGCGCACGCACTGTCCCGGACTACGCCCTCGAGTTCAAAGCCCTCGCGGGGAAGGTCAACGACTGGTCCGAGACCACCCTGCTGGAAATGTTCAAAAGGGGGCTCAACCGCGACGTACTTCAATGGGCCCTCTACCGCGACGACCCAGAGACTCTACACGGGTGGATCCACCTTGCGGGGAAAGCAGAACACGCGCACCGCACCTTCCTCATGACAACTACGGAAGACACGACCAACACCTGCCAAAAGGTACCCGCACCACACGTGGGGACGGCCGGTCCCACATACCCAAGGAAGAAATTTAATCGCGGGCCCTGCGGGAAGTGTGGAAAACTGGGGCACAAGACGGCAGATTGCTTCGCCAACCGACCGCCGGCCAGTGTGCCTAAACCCGCCCCGAAAACTAGCCTAAAACCACCTAACCCGCCGCCGGCCCCTCACCGCCGAATGACCGGAGCCACAGCGACACCAGAGGAAGGCTGGGACGCCTACTGGGGGGAAGAGGACGCCGTAGACCCAGACCAGCCAGCGGGAAACGCTCCCCGCCTGCCCTGAAACGCGTTGCGAGGCAGGCGGTGGGACAGCAGCGCGGACCACCTCGATGGAACGGCGAAAGCTCCGTTATAATGGCGGCAATCAAACTCTCTGCCGGCAACGGAGCCACCACGGCCGCGGCACTAGTGGACTCGGGGTGCTCGAAAAACCTCATCCACCCCGACTTAGTCGCCAAACTCGACCTCCGCTGCTCCCCCCTCCCCACGCCGCTGGCATTCCACCAGCTGGACGGCTCAACAGCGGGAGGGAAACCAGCCACGATGCAGACCGAGCCGGTCACCCTGCAAATGGGCACTCACACCGAACGCACATCGTTCGTTGTCACCCACATCGGACGACCCATTGCAGTCTTGGGAATGCCATGGCTCGCAACAAACAACCCGCGCATCGACTGGGAGACCCGCACCTTCACATTCGGCGACGGCGAGTACCGGGCGCCAGTTCTGGCGGGCAGAGCCAACCCCACTGTGGGACGAGCAGAGGCGACTACACAGGACAACGCAGCTACCACAGCAGACCTACCGGAACAATACGCCGACTTCTCCGAGGTCTTCGGAGAGGCGGAAGCTGACCAACTACCCCCCCACCGCAAGACGGACTGTCGGATTGACCTGCTGCCCGACGTCCCCTTACCTAGACCGAAGATCTACTCGATGACCCCGAAGGAGATGGCAACCCTCCGGGAGTTCATCGATAAAAACCTAGAGAGGGGATTCATAGAGCCAGCATGCTCACCAGTCGGAGCCCCCGTCTTATTCCGGGAGAAGAAAGACGGCACCCTACGGCTCTGCACCGACTACCGGGGCCTAAACGCGGCTTCCCTGTCCAACAAATACCCCTTACCCCTGGTGAAAGATATGCTCGCCCACCTGTCCACGGGCAAGGTCTTCTCCAAGCTGGACCTTCGCGAGGCGTACTACCGCATCCAAATCAGGGAGGGGGATGAATGGAAGACTGCGTTCAACTGCCCCCTAGGCGCCTTCCAGTACAAAGTGCTGCCGTTCGGACTCGCGGGGGCCCCGGGGGTGTTTATGCAGCTCATCAATGAGGTCCTGCATGAACACCTGTTCAAAGGGGTCCTCGTCTACATAGACAACGTCCTTATCTACACTAAAACGCACGAGGAACATGTGACCCTAGTCAGACAAGTCCTCGATAAGCTCAGAAGGGCGCAGCTCTATGCCAAACCCGCAAAGTGCGAATTCCATAAAGCGCGCCTAGACTACCTGGGGTACCGAATCTCCGGAGACGGCATAGAAATGGACCCCGCAAAAGTCGAGGCGGTGCTGAACTGGGAACGCCCCCGCAACAGACGCCAACTCCAGAGCTTCCTCGGCTTCGCGAATTTTTACAGATCATTCGCCCGGGGGTTCGCAGAGATAGCCCTCCCCCTAATGGACCTCCTCAAAACCAAAGGGGTGGGGGACACCCGACGCGCCAAGAACCCGGGCACAGTATTGAATTGGACTCCCGCGTGCCAGACCGCATTCAATAAGTTGAAAGCGCTGTTCACCACAGAGTCAATCCTCGCGCACCCGGACCCAGAACGGCCGTTCGTGGTCCAAGCCGATGCCTCAGACTTCTCCCTGGGGGCCATCCTACTCCAAAAGGACCCCACAGGACTCCTGAAACCATGCGCCTACCTGTCGAGGAAATTCTCCGAGACAGAAAGGCGATGGCACGTCTGGGAGAAGGAAGCCTTCGCGGTAAAATCGGCGCTGGAAACATGGAGACACCTACTCGAAGGAGCGGCCCAACCATTCGAGGTCTGGACCGACCACCGGAACCTCGAGGCCCTCCGAACACCCAGACGCCTCAGCCCAAAACAGGTCCGATGGGCCCAATTCTTCAGCCGCTTCAACTTCCAGCTGAAGTTCATGCCGGGTAAAAAGAACTTCCTGGCTGACGCCCTTTCCCGACTGCCCCAAGACGAAGAGCCCGCCCCAGACACCATTGGGACGGTCCTATCCGCTTCTCAACTGGGGATGGCCGTGACCACCCGGAGCGGCGCTCGGAGGCAGCTCGACTCTACGGCGCAGCCGACGGCGGGACAACCTGTGACCAGACGACGCCAACCGCAACTACCAGGGGGGATACGCACGGACCTCGCCGCCGCCCTCAAAACCGACCCCTGGTTCCTGGCAAACCCCGACAAGGTAACGATGGCACAGGACCTGGCATGGGGGGAAGGCAGAATCTATGTCCCGGACTCGCAACGCCAAGCAATCTTGCATAGATCCCACGACACCAAGCAAGCGGGACACTTTGGGTTCCTCAAGACCCTGCACCTAACAAGGCATCAATTCTGGTGGCCCGCGCTAAGACAGGACGTGAAAGCTTACGTAGCGTCCTGCCCAACGTGCGCCAGAGCCAAACGGGCACCAGGCAAACCCGCGGGGCTTTTACAACAGGTGGCAGAACCCTCCCGCTCATGGGAGGAAATCTCCATGGATTTTATAGTGGACCTCCCACCCAGCCAGAAGAAAACGGCCATTTGGGTGGTGAAAGACTATTTTTCAAAACAGGCCCACTTCATCCCCTGCACATCGGTCCCATCTGCACAACAACTAGCCAAACTCTTCCTCATCCACGTGTACAGGTTACACGGATGTCCCGCACGTGTGGTGACCGACAGGGGCACACAATTCACTTCTAAATTCTGGCGGGCCTTCCTAAAGCTGACGGGGACCCAACAGGCCCTATCCACGGCCTGGCACCCCCAGACGGACGGAGCCACAGAGGTCCTCAATGCCATCCTAGAACAATTCATACGCTCATACACCAACTACCATCAAGACGACTGGGCCGAACTGCTCCCGTTCGCCGAAGTCGCATACAACAACGCTGTTCACACGAGCACGGGGAAAACTCCGTTCGAGGTAGTCTCGGGGCGCGACTTCATCCCCATACCGGAGCTACCACAACCCCCGGAACCCCAGGTGGACGCTAGCGACTGGGGACGGAAGATTGCGGAATCGTGGCCAATAATCACGGCAGCGCTGAAGGAAGCACAGGCGGCCTACAAAGAGCAGGCCGACAAGCACCGGCGCCAACAACCGATGTTCCAGGCGGGGGATATGGTCTACCTATCCACCAAATTCCTAAAGTCGCCCCAACCCTCGAAAAAACTGGGGCCTAAGTACATCGGGCCGTTCCGAGTCATGCAGATAGTGAACCCGGTGGCAATACGCTTGGACCTGCCACACAACCTACGGAGACTCCACCCGGTATTCCACACCAGCCTCCTGAAACCGGCAACCATCTCCCGATGGCACCCAAGCACGCCACTGCCCTCACCGGTGATGATCGACGGCCAACATCACTTTGACGTAAGGGACATACTCGACTCCCGCAGGCAACGGGGAACTTTACACTATTTGGTCAGGTGGAAACACTTCCCCCACCCAGAATGGGTGGCGGCGCACAACGTTAACGCGCCTGACCTGACCTGGGCTTTTCACCGGGCGTACCCCGACAAGCCTAAAGCAAGACTAGCAAACCGACACCTGCATAACCCCTCCCCCGCGGCCCCCCCTGCCTACCGTGCCCCAAGGGAAAGGGCCCCCCCAAGCCCGCGACTTGGGTGGACCTCCCCCCCCGGGACTCAACCCCCCCGCCCCGGGCCCACGAGGCAGTGACAAGCGGTCGCCAGCACCCTCCCCCCGCCCCGGGCCCACGGGGGAGTGGAAATCAAGTCAACAGTGCATCCTGGGGGCAACGCCCAGGAGCACACATAACAAAGGCGACGCACTTAGAATAAAAATAAGGGCCCTACCTGGAGCTGATAAGCACCCGACCAGCCACGCCTCTCTCCTCGTCGAACTGAGCCAAACAAACAGGGTGTGGCCGGAGCATGCGCACGCCCAGGGTGTGACCGGGGCATGCGCACTAAGAACACACCCTAGAGGGACACGTGGGAGAGGGCGGAACAAAGGGAGGGGCGAAAACACTCCGGCGGGAAATTCAAAAAAAAAAAAAAAACCATTTTGACAGCTCTCCTGGTAAAAAACCGGAAAGCCGGGGGGGGGCACTATTCGGACAGGGGGCAGTATGTCATGAGTGCCGTTGAGCTGAAGACATCAGCGCAATGGCACACATGACAATAACAAGGAAACAGGGGAAGGGGCTCAAGATAAGTAGCCATCAACTTACAAAGACTAAAGAACAAGATACAATGGCTAAGCGGATCGCGAGGCACACCCAAGCTGTTAGCGCTAGCGCAACGGAGATCGCCCAGCTGACAGCAATCACCGGAGGAATAGGGAAACCGATGATGGGCGATCCCGGAGCGCCAGCGGGGCCTCGCAACCCCTCACCTACCGGCAAGACAGCATGTTGGACAAAGGGGGGGTGACGTAACCGCGAGTGAGGGGGCGCTGACTGGCGCGGGGTATTTAAACCCCGCACCGGCGCGCTCCTGTCACTCTCAGCTTTTTTCTACTACTGTATCTACACTACGAATAAACCAGAGCCTGCTTCAACGGAATCAGTGTCTGTGTGTTACTCGGAGGTAGGCAGCGCATGACATAACTTCACATCATAATGATATCACATGATTATATAATAATTCCAGCAAGTGCTGCAGAAGTGGTAGACTCTCTGTATAATGCTCTGCACTGCTCTAAACCAGCAGACATATGAAATATTAAAGAAAAGGGGGAAAATAAAGTACCCCCTACAGGTACCTCATGCTCATGCACTTCTCCTTACTATGTTGCCCAGTTTTGTTCTCTGGATTTTTAGAATTAAAAATAAATAAAACCCTTTTGAAAAATTATCAGGATAGACTCATCCACCCACATTTCTACAGCAGGTTTTGCAGCTTGTTTGAGTGAACAAAAGCAGTGCAGACTCTAAGAATACTTTGCCAGCCACAAAAGTATCATTTTGTTCTCACCCAGTAGTGCATATGGCTTTTTAGTTTAGGAAAAAAGCTAACTAAGGAAATAGATATAATATACATGGTTGGCATAGAAGAGGTAGATGGAACAGTTTTTTTCTCCCACCAATATAATAGCAGAACATAGGATGAATAGAACTGAATGGTGGGCAATCTGAAACAGACAAAAAGAAATGCTCACTGCTTATTTAAACAGTGAACCTACTATCACAAGGTGTGGGGATGATGCTACCAGCTTTGAAGGGTTTGAAACGGAGTAGACCAATATATGGAAGATAAGGCTATCAGTGGCTACTAGCATAACCATGATATTAATGAATTAATTCCAGGGATATGATACCTCTAAGTGCTGAGAAACATGAGTTGAGTCATTAATTCTCTTGTGCCCAGATCGTTGATATGCCAGGAGGATCTGAAGGGCCACTGCAGCAAATAACATCTTCAATGAGACGAGTCTTGGTTCTGAGCACTCTTTCAAGACCTTACATTATACTCAGAAATTCAGAGCATGAATTCTGTCTCTTTAGGCATCATGTGACTCAGACATGGAGAGTTCAGGAAATCAGAATTAGTCTGAAAACATATGTCAGTGGGAAGATGCCTAGTGTGTATAAGAGTAGAACTTTTAAAAATCTCTTGTTAAAGTGCAGCAGGCTATTTTCCCAATAGATTAGCTTCTGTGTTTCAAAGCTAAAGTAGAGCAATCACATCAATAAATGCACGCTTCAAATTGCAATGCACACTTCTGAAGTACACTTCCTTTAGTAAATCATATTATCTTATACTAAGACAAGGGAGTGTCACTTGAAGGACACTTCACATTGCCGATAGTGGAACTCTGGACTGAAGCTATGAGGCTAAGATTGACATTCCTATATATAAACTATTTAGCTGACTATTGAAAAAGAAATGCAATAAAAGCTGTACTCATCAGAGGAGATGGGTATAGTAAACAACCTCTAAATATAATGCCTGCTGCATGGAGGCATCTTTTTGACAGGCTCCATTAAAGGTTCATTAGACATCACCCTAAATCCAAGTTCCATGAGCTGCATAAGATTTGCCAGCTTATCCAGCAATACTAAGAATTTACTAAATGGCCAGTCTGATATACCATAGAGAAGACAGCAAAGCACCAGAAGCACCTCTAAGACAAATAAAGCCAGATGGTGTAACAGACACCAGGAGAAAGTGAAAATTGCTTGAGACAAAAGGTAATCTAATCTGAAGGTAAATTCAGTCACACTGCCAACTACAAGAAGCAGTAAGTATTTCCTGAGAGGGAAAAGTGATTCTCGCTCATTTCACAGTTAGATTCCACAGGCCAGACATCCTTACATTTGGATAGGTTTGTGAATTGTGCATGAACTGCACTGTTGACCAGCACAAAACCTTTGCTTTGTCAAGCTGGTCTCTTCCTGTCTTCTTCATAGGGCTGTGCACCATCTCTTTGCTTTGTGTGAGACTAGTGATAAGGAGCTGTGTCCCAATTAGATAATTATTTCCCACTTTTACCTTAACTAGGCACCCTGGCAGGCCCAGCCCAAGAAAAATGAAGATCAGTCCATTCAAACTCCAGTTCTTTATTTGCTCACACCATATAGACAGAATCTTGCCAGACTAAAGCTACTCTACCTAACCTAAGGGGAAATAACCTGGGAAGGCTCTAGGGCGGGGCCATTCTAAACCTTTCGTTTTCCCACCATTGCCTCCTGGACAGTGCCTCCTCTTATCTCCTCCACCTCTTTGAAATGTGCTCCCTCCTTCTTGAAAACCAGCAGCACTGCTGAAATCCACCACATAACCCCACCTTCAGAGACACATTCCATAACACACCCACAGCCACTAGACAATGCAGCTAACCCTCACTAATATGTAACTTTCCCTTGTGAATGCCTAAACCAGTGTTTCTCAACCTTGGTAACTTTAAGATGTGTAGACTTCAACTCCCAGAATTCCCCAGCCAGCAATTTAAAATAAATGTTATGATGGGATTGAATGAGGCAAACAGATCAGTGGTATACAAATACTTTTTTTTTTATCCATTCAATCATGTCCAATTTTTGGAAACTGCCTGGACAAGTCCCTGCTGTTTTCTTGGCAAGGTTTTTCATAAGTGGCTTGCCATTGCCTTCTTCCTAGGGCTGAGAGAAAGTGACTGGCCCAAGGTCACCCAGCTGGCTTTGTGCCTTAGGCGGGACTAGAACTCCTGGTCTCCCAGTTTCTAGCCTGATGCCTTAACCACTACATCAGACTGGCTCTATACAAATACTACCTTACATTAATATAACTAAGTATTTTAAAATTCAGTAGTATAAGTATCACATGATTCTTTAAAGTTCCAATTATTCTACTTTCAAAGCTTTCATTTGATTTTTTTTTTCTTTATTAGTCAAAAAGCAAATGTCTGCTAAAATTTTATATATTATTTGGGGCAACAGAATTCTAGAGAACCTTCATATTCAACTTTTCTAGTCCAGATTATTTTCACAATTAATATTAATTTATCTTCAATCCAAAGTATACACAACTGAAATCCCTAAGTAGCCTAAGTGCTTGGGGGATGGTAATGCTTGAGGATTGTAATGCTTTGAAACAGATTTGAATTAGGCATATAAAATGGATTCCATGTTTCCAAAACTATCATGCTTCAGCCACACTAACATTTTGCATATGGCAAGCTATCACTTCCAATTTGTTTGGGAAAATAAAAATCTAAACTGAAAGCAGCCACGTTTTCCACGTTAAAAGAAAAAAAAAACAGACGAGTCCAAATTGATGTACAATAAAACAAGACTTCTACAAAGAATATATATGTGCACTAATTCAGGCATGTGGGCTAGCTTTACCATCATTTCAATTCAATTGTTTTTATAGAGAAATGAATTTTATGACATAATAGTTTCATTTTACAAGAGCCTCCTGTTGAGAGATAATGCTAGTTAGCTGTTCACATAAATAAATATATATCAGCACAACAAATACCAAAACCATTAAAAAGTACAAAAGTGATAAAACATCTTAAGCTTAAACTTTCTTTGAACGTTAGTCCTATACGTCATTTTCACAAGCCCAGAGGCTATTGTCATTTTGCTGAGGATTCAAGCTGTTTTTATTTTTATTTCTAAACTTTGTATTTTGAAGAGGGGGGGAGAGAGGAGGGGGATTACAGATAAAAAATATGTTGGCAATATGGCCTGAATGACTATAAGAGGAAAATAGCCAGATGTCAACTACCTTTAGAAAGCAAAAAATCAAGAACTTGTTTCTGCAAATCTGATTCTTGGTCAGGATCCCTTAAAACTTAGGATCTTTTATTTCTTTGTGTCTGGAAGATATAACAGATTTAAAAGATTGTGTATTCCTATCTATCAGCATTCATAATGCTAACATAATACATTCTCTGTCCTAATATCATTAATATTAATGATTAATAAATTAATATTAATTTCTAAGGAGAAATCATATTAGTGTCCCAAAAATATTACATTCTAATTTTCCAAACAAGGTACGGTAGCTCCAGAGAACCCTAATGACTGAATAGACCCCATCAGCTTTCCATTCTTACCCTGAGTCCAACAAATGTAACCAAATTTTTATTTGTTATCTATTGGCTGCCTCTGGTATTTGGTATTTCCTCATTTTGAATGCATGACCAAAAACGGAGTCACAGATAACCTTTGTCTAATAATGAAAAAAAGAATATTGTTGCCTCCTTCCTAGGGCTGAGAGAAGGTAACTGGCCCAAGGACTCCCAGCTGCAGGCTTCCCCACTGACTTCAGTTGTGAAAGCCGGCAGGAAGTTGCGAGGAGGTCCTCAGCTAACAACCCATGAACCTCGCTTAACAACGGCAACAGGGACTACCAAGATTGCCCTCGCTAAGCAATGCAGTCACATGATGTCTCACTTTACAACCCCATTGCTTAGTGATGGAAATTCCCAATTACCCTTATTAACCGAGGACTACCTGTAATGCCATCTCAATGCAAGCCCCCCCTTTCATGAACTTATGCAATCCCATGACACAGTTAGAAACAAGGCAGAGATGGTATCACATTGGTGCATGCTGCTTTCATCATTCTCTGTCCAGTTGAGCCTTCTTCCTACTTGCCACCAGCACATGGGCTGCACAGCATATAAGTGTCCTGTTCAGACTATGCACCAGACCGATTCTTAATAAGAACTCTTTATTAAATAACTATTTACAATCAAATAGTCATTGAAATACGAAGGCTAGATGAACCAAGGTTAACTGGCACGGCAAGGCAGCGAAGAGGATCTTCCACTGAAGACAAGACTGGATTCAACCGGAGTACAAGAGCTGGAGGCAACAGTTCTCGAACTGGAACAATACTGGACAAGCACAGATACTAGGTAACTGGCTCACTTGACCTGGAAGCAGGACTACGAGCAGCAGACAGGGATGCACTGAAGACTTGAAGTAGGACTCAAACTCAGAGCAAGGTTAGACTTGACTGAGGTCTCTGGACTAGGTTGAATTCTATGACATGAAGGCTGGAAAACAAGATGTGGAACTTGAGCTAGGCTGGACTCGGCTGGAAGCCCTGGACTGGACTGGGTTCTCTGAACTGGAGATCTGGAGCAAGACTTGGAACCTGGAACTAGGGTGGACTCTACTGGAAGGACCTCTTGGTCCATGAATGCAGATCCCAAACAGGATAGGTGTGAAAGGTCTGAACACACTGGAGTCTGTGAGGTATGGTCACATAGAACTGTGGACAAATGGTGGTGCTGGGAAGCTGAAGCCAACTCATGCTGGTGAGAGTATCAAGGAGATTCACAACTAGAAGCAAGGTGAAGGCTGCTGGGCATGGCTGACTCTGTTTCCTCACTGACAGCAAATGCAGGGTTCGATTCATCCTTGGAATGGAGCTCAAGCACTGATTCCTCTTTGGCCATAGAAGCTGACTCCAATACCGCTAAGGACTCTTCTCCTGAAGCTGCAGAGTTAGAGGATCAGTTATCTCTGGCAGCTCACTCTCTGCACGGCTGCCTTTTATCCCGATTTTTGGTGCGCTTGGAGTCTCCTGCAGCCAATCAAGCTGCCTTCTCCTTCACATGCTTTTCAGCCCGTCTCTGGCACGAGCTGATTGGTGTATTCAAATCCTCCTCTGGATCTCACCCAATCAGTGTTGTAAGTTCTTCCCGCTCTGTGAGTCATGCCGGAGTTTCATTTCTCCGATTCCAGCCTGATAAGTTTCCAATTCTTCCTCTGACTCAGAATTAGTTTCACTTTCCAAGTCAGAGGCAAGTTTGGTTCTGACAATAAGTTCCAAAACTTTACTTCGCTATTTTCCATAAAATCTATTCAATGAACTCACTGGTGAACATCTGGGGTCATAACTTCTGGTAGTCACCAAGACTGGGGAAGGATGTATAAGAAAGAAGGAGACAATAAATAAGCAGAAGAACTGAAAATGTGGTCAAGGGCTTCTATGAGGACAGGAGAGTCAAAAAAAAGTCAAGTTGGTGGCCATGATCAAGCAAACAAAACCCTACTCCTTTTTTATATGTCTTGTATATATGTAAAAAAGGAATTGAGCTTCAAACATCCAGTTGTAGCTGCAATCTTTTCTCTTTTGACACATCCCACACACCCCATGGACACTCCTAGCTGTAATACAATACAATTGTGTGATGTTTTCCATGAAACTCAGAAATTAAAAGGGGGAGGGGCATCTATTTCAACTAAGAAACAAGACCAGATAAATCAGAACTCCACCATTCAGAAATGAGTGGGGAGAATTTCAGGAGCATTTCCATCCTTGTTAGATTTGTCTCCTCAAACCTCCTGCCATCATCTCCATGTTAGCATTGTTGTACCTCCTTTTATTTACTCAAAATGGCTGAGTTTTTTTTCTTTTTCTATTTGTGACAGCTTCTGCATGTACCTGTTGTTTATTCTGTTATATAACTGTTGTCCATGAGAATAGGATAAGTTAAGTAATCTCACTTTATAAAGGTACTTTCCAAACAAGGTCAAATTAAGGCATGAACTAGTTGGAAGGCAAACCAGGGCTCACGGCCATTTTACCTCTACTATATCTTATTGCATGCTTTCCATTTTGCCTGTTTGTTGCCCGCATACAGAAAAAAAGCATGATCAAGTGAGAGAGAGAGAATCCGCATCTACATCAAGGCTGCTGCTCAGAGGTGGACTAGAGGGAATATTTAAATAAATATTTTAAATACTACCACAGTGGCAGTGCCAAGCTAATCTTGGTTGACCCCCAAATGGCTAAGCAGAGTTGCAGGGTTAGTGCTGGAAGTGGGCTTCCTGGGAAATCTCAGGACTAGAGGCTAGGCTAGGTAGGAAGGGGCAATGGCAAGCCAGTTCTGTATTGGTGACAAGACAATGACATGTAGTCATTGCTTCCATTGTTTCCTAGCTGGGAGAATCCCTTTGCTTCCTCATACAAAAATGAACATGTTCTAAATCAGAATAAAACACTGCATGTAGTGTCTCCACCTGTGCTTTTACACAGCAGATATCATAGAGACAGAATATCTCTTTTCTTTTTTTTTTGGAGAGAAGTCCAAATCAAAAGAGCAGGTAATATATTGCTGGTGTTCCCTTCTACAGAAAGGAATATTCTCCCATCCCCAAAGTATGTTCTGCCTGAGAGATAGGTCATGATTATAGTGGCAAAGTAGGAGAGAGTCAGGAAAGGCATTGCCCTGATGGTGAATGACTTGCATAAGGGATTTAAACTCTCCATCCTGCCCTACCTGGCCCAGAGGCATATCAGGAGCCTTAAATTGGTCAATAATAAACAGCACAAAATGAGTGCCTTGTGCCAACTGTTCTAACAGCAAGTGGATTTACAAGAGTTTCTGTTCTTAGTGACCTGCATATCTCTATTTGTTGACACCGCTTATCACATTGTGATGAATAAAATTAATGTTGTATAGCCTACAGTAAGCTTCTAATGATTTGCTTTGCATGTTCCTACTTCTTGTGAGCCATTTACATAAATAGCAAGGATTCAATATCACAACATGGTGCATCTAGAAAGTCCCTGATAACCATGGTAACTTAGGAAAGATTTTATGCAAATATATGGCAAGGCCATTAGAAATTCTGGCTCAGAGGTCTTACGCTGCCTCATCCATTAACAAACAATAAACGTGAGAGAAGAAATTCATCATGTTCAAACATCTCCCTGATTTTAAACAACTTAGGGAAAGCATGCAGAGAATGGCTTTGGCATTCTTTCCTATTCCCTCCCTTGCTGTGGCCATATAACGCATCTGTATTAGTGTGTGAGAGAGAGAAAGAGAAAGGGGGGAGGGTCTATGCAGGGTAGGTGCAGATGTGCTGCACCTGTTTCTGCTCACCCCTCGCAGTGTGTTTGTGCTTATGTGGCCACTGGAAAGCACAGGGCAGCTGCATAAACCCTACTCTAGGTTATGTGACCAAGAGGGAGGTGGCTTAAAATAGAAGACGACTTCTCCTTCCATAGCAAATTTGGTCCAGTTCCGTTTAGTTTTCAGAATGTTATCCAGGTGATGGACAGATGGACAGAGCCCTTATCCCACAGTCCAATGAGAGGAGAGGAGAGGAAATTGAATTTCCAGTATCAATCTGATAAAACAGACAATTTTATGGTTATCCAGTCATCTGGAGACTTGAGTGTATTCACTTGTTTTTAAGGAAATATAGAAATATAGGTTTGAAATAGAAGTGTGATAGAAGATGACTTTGGGTGGTTTATGGTGAATGGCTTTATACCCTAATTTGTGTGTGTACACACACCTTTTAGTCAGTTTTTGACTCATGGTGACTGCCTGGACAAGTCTCTGCAGTTTTCCTGGCAAGATTTTTTGGAAGTGGTTTGCCATTGCCTTCTTCCTAGGGCTGAGAGAGAGTGACTGGCCCAAGGTCACTCAGCAGGCTTTGTGCCTGAGGCAGGACTAGAAGTCAGGGTCTCCCAGTTTTTATGCTGGTGCCTTAACCACTACACCAAAGTAACTCTCACCCTAATTTGTGGCAACCTGATATTCTGAGTTACACAGATTGACTGATGATTTCATGTACACTGTGGCATCTGCACTGTTGTGACCTATCAGGTGTTTTAACAGTATGGCAGCAGCAGCCTTCCCTCTGTGACCTGACTGAATTAAGTTCTGAGAACTTTCGACTTTCAGAATTTTCCAGCCCACACATCCATTGCTGAGAATTCTGGCAGTTCTGGAGGGCACCCAAGCTGGAGATGGCTGATCTAACTGAACTACTTTCTAGGCATCAAGTTTCTGTGGAGACTAAAATGTTTACATTATAGAGGAGGATGACCACAACTACTGGTCTGAATCATATAGACCATAAAGTAGTTATCCTTGTGGGATGTGTGTCTCTCTCTTTTTTGGAGTAGCTGTGGTAGCTATACCATAAGTGCCACTTTAAAGAATTTCTGTGTGAGTTCCCATGCCTTTGCAAACAGAGTGTGAAGATAATTGTCCTCTTCCATTGTTACTGTCCATCAGCTGATGCTGAAAGGAATACTGGTTCCAAAACCTATTAAACCTCAAAACATGGCATATAAATTGCCCAGTATGTGAACTGAAACTTAGTTAATTTCATGAATTGTCCATTTCCATATGTTTGATACAGTTCTCCATCAGTAAATGGTAATGTTTACATTTGCAGATGGTATGCACAGAAAAAAAATGTTTGTGAGCATAGTACTGGAAAGTAGTTTTATTTTTGATGAACTTGTAACTGCAGTACATTGAATAAAACTACAATTAATACATATCACAATCAATATAGCATCATATGAAACAGGAGCGTCTAAACTAAACGATCCATAATATACAATAGTATTAATTAATTAATGTGCAATAGAATTCTATACATTCAAAGCAACAGGTAAGAATTTGTTTATTTTAAAGAAACTTCACTGAGAGTTGAAAAAAAGAAGCCTTTAATGGTGCTTTTTACTTTAAGGGCTCCAATTCCAAGCATAATCCTGATGAGAGTCTAATATAAGAACTAGAACCAGGTGAGAAAAAGCTCTAAAGTGTGACATGACTATTCTTTGAGGGTTGAATGAAAAGTAATGTCTCTATCTCTCTCTGTTTAAATGGGGATATTTTAATAAGTGAAACAGGAAACTAGTGTCATGAGTAAGGATGGCGAGCAGGGGGCTCCCACCCAGACTGTCAAGCACATGCGTAGCACTGAGGAACTGTTCAGCCATTCAAAGAGACACAGATCGGGACCGCCTTAACCTTTGGGGTTTATATGGCTGGGTTTTCCCACGCTTCCTCAGTTTGTTAGGATTCTTGTTAAGTACTACTAATAAATATTAGAGACCAAGTCATTGTCTCAGTGTGTTTCCTGGTAATCAGGACAACTAGTCCTTGAAATTAGCTATTTTTTTACATCTCCATGTAATCATTACCATTTGCTACAAACATCTGCCAACAATAGACCAGCTTCTTAAAGTTATCTTACATAAAGCTATCTTGAAGAAACTCAATACTTTGTCTCTTCCACCAGAACCTGACAGTCATTTCCACCTCAGACAGATGCCCACAAAGGTATTTCTTCAATTTGGGGGAAAGGTAGAAGTTGCATGGCATCAACTCTAGACTATATGGGGATGGAGTAAAATGGTGAGATCCAATTTTGCAATTTGTTCTTGAGGTTGACATGTTGCAGCAAAATTTCATTCCTGTGCTTCTGAACTCTACTTAATCATTGTGTCAAATTTTGAGTATTGCAATATAGCACTCTGAGTTGATAGTGGTGCCAGGTTCAAGGAAATCCATGTGAATAATCCAAATGCCCCTCCACAAATTTGGAGTTTTCCTGCTGAAGCCTGGCTTTTGAAATCTCCCTCCCTCCACAGGTAAAGGTTTGTGATGATATTACAGAAATTTAAAGTTCAGAAAATTTGCCAATGGGTGGTTTTGAATCATGTTCAGCTAAACTGGTTGCAAACAGGGCTGTGCAAACCATTAAAAAGAGTTGGTTGACAATGGACTTTACAACTCTTGAGACATCTGTCTTTGAATGCTTCAAGCAGTCATGACCTTCACAAGTCTTACTTAGCTGTGGAGTCCTTGGTGCTCTCTGAGCCTTGTTGTTTTCTTGCAGACGTTTCATTGCCAGACTAGGCAACATCTTCGGTGCAAAGAGGGAGTGGGCCTTGCTCTCAGTTTATATACCGTGGCTTGCCCTGCTTGTGTTGCTAGGGATGTTGTTGTCTCCTTGGGGGTTCTTTGATTGGGCTGTTGTTTGCTGCTTGGTTGATTGCCTGAGTTAACAGTTCCTTGATTAGGGTGTATTGTACTGTTTGATGGTTCATCTGGTGTTAATCCTAGTGTTGATCTTTGCATATCTGGATGTTGATTGCTGGCAAGGGAGTGTACTGGTCTTTTGGCTTTTCTATTGTCTCTTTTGAATGGTATGTAAATGTTGTTTACCTCTATGTGTCTGTTGATGGCTGCTTTGTCTGAGTGCCAGGCTTCCAGGAATTCTCTGTCATTTTTGGATTTGGCTTGGTTTAGGATGCTCACCGTTTCCCAGTTGAAACTATGGTTGAGTCTGTCCATGTGTTGTGAGATTAAGGAGTTCTCATCGTGTCTTCTGACTGCTAGCTGGTGTTCATGGCTGCGCTCTGCTAGTCTTCTGCCTGTCTGTCCTACATAGTGGCTGTTACAGCCTTTGCATTGTATGTTGTAAATAACTCCTGTTTTTTCTTCTTGGGCTACTGGGTCTTAGTTGGTTTATGTGCTACGGTGATGCCATGTGGTTGTAACAGTCTGTTGGTGGTTTCTGAGATGTTTCTGATGTATGGCAGTGTTATCCTTTTCATAGTTTCCATTGGTTGGATTGTAGTGGGTTGGGTGCTGAGGCACTTTTTGATAAAGTTGAGCGGGTATCCATTTTGTTGGAAGATGCTGTGCAGATGTTCTTTTTCTTCATACAATGCAAAGACTGTAGTAGCCACTATGTAGGACAGACAGGCAGAAGACTAGCAGAGTGCAGCCATGAACACCAACTAGCAGTCAGAAGACACGATGAGAACTCCTTAATCTCACAACACATGGGCAGACTCAACCATAGTTTCAACTGGGAAACGGTGAGCATCCTAAACCAAGCCAAATCCAAAAATGCCAGAGAATTCCTGGAAGCCTGGCACTCAGACAAAGCAGCCATCAACAGACACATAGAGGTAAACATCATTCAAAAGAGACAATAGAAAAGCCAAAAGACCAGTACACTCCCTTGCCAGCAATCAACACCCAGATATGCAAAGATCAGCACTAGGATTAACACCAGATGAACCATCAAACAGCACAATACACCCTAATCAAGGAACTATTAACTCAGGCAATCAACCAAGCAGCAAACAACAGCCCAATCAAAGAACTCCCAAGGAGAGAACAATACCCCTACCGATACAAGCAAGGCAAGCCACGGTATATAAACTGAGAGCAAGGCCCACTCCCTCTTTGCACCGAAGATGTTGCCTAGTCTGGCAATGAAACATCTGCAAGAAAATAACAAGGCTCAGAGAGCACCAAGGACTCCACAGTTCAACCTTGAGCTACAAATATTTGCTTTGATTGGTGCTTACTTAGCCACTATGAAAGCTGTCCCTGGTTGTCGGCACATTCACGTTCATGCGTTGACAATGCTTTCACTGAAACTACAGCCAGAAAAAAGTGATTGTGTACAAATACACACACACAAACACATGTAAGATTAATCAGCAACAGCTATTGAATTATACATGCACACTTTAAAAAGGATGCAGGTGCTATTCACAATATCATGTGTTGCTAAGGATTCTTTCAAAGGCTTTGAGACCTATTGTAAAGCCCTTTCAGTTCATCATTGGATGACCAAGATCTCTAAGACTAGCAAGGCATATCACAACATTGGTCATGGATTCCATCACACACATTCCTCTTCTCAAGTTAATCTTTCATTTCTTACTGCGGAACAGCTGCCTTGGAGGCTACAGATAGCTGTCTGCTAGACAAAATAGAAAGAGAACCAGTTCTATTATTACAGGGGTCTGGACCCTGAGTCCTTGAGTTAGAAAAAGGATTGTAATTAAAAAACAATATGAACACAAGGTGATTACTTTTTATTTTTTGAGCATGTGTGGCTTTCTCATCACATAGTGGCTTGGTTTCAAAAAGCATCTTCAGTAATTGCTCCACTTAACCACTGATCTGAATCCACCATCTGTAATTGTTTTGCATTTCTTACACTCAGTTTCAATAACGTTTGGTGAAATATTTAGTCTGCTCACAGCAAAGCTGTTTATTTCCCCTTTGAATGTCACTAAACCAACATTCCCATAGGATGCTGTGCAAACTGAAGTTCAACATTCCATGAAAATTCCATGTCAGTAGAATATTTTTGAACAAAAGGTAAGTACAAAATGAATGGCCATCCCAGAGAATGACCACAAACATTTTGCTTGTAACAAAATAGCAAGGACATTTCAAGGTTCCTGCCTACAGTATACAAAACTGGGCCATTCAAGAGAAGCTTAAAAAACATTAATAAGATTAATACATCATCATCATCATCATCATCATCATCATCATCATTATTTTATTATTATTGGTAGAAAATTTGCAGATATCTAACCATTTGTGCGAACTAAGAACTAAGGTTTATATGGCATCTTGACTATGCTTGCCCAGAAAACATCTCTGCATGTAGATACAGTTTGGTCTAGTGGTTAAGGTGCTGAGCTAGAAACCAGGAGTCTGTGAGTTCTAGTCCCACCTGAGGCATGAAAGCCAGCTAGGTGACCTTGGGCCAATCTCTCTCAGCCCAGCTCACCTCACAGGGTTGTTGTTGTGGGGAAAATAGGAGGAGGAAGGAGTATGTTCACCACCTGGAGTTATTTATAAAAATAATAAAGGCAGGATAGAAAATAAATAAATAATAAAATAAAGTAAGACTAGACATGTGTTAAGTTTAATTATATGAAAGATAACAATAGAAGTGAAATAAAATGTAGGAGCAGCAATTTTGGCCACAGCAAAAAAGAATCATAGAGACAATACCTTCTTTAAACCAACTGAAAATTTCAAAGCAGTTGCAAGTTTTAGAGTTTTTGAGAATTCTTCATCAAGCAAAATGGTTAAAAGTCAGAATGAATGGAATAAGGGGTAATCTCCAAAATGAATCACCCACAGAGGCAATATTGTCTTTCCACTCTTCTAAAGTATCTCTCTTTCATAGCATCGTTTGGAAATAGAGAGAACAAGCTATTTGTTTCTAAGTGTCTTCAACTTTCCCTGCTGATAGTTTAGCTTACATTGGAAAAGGTTTGAATTCTAAGCAAATAGAGCTAGTTTCTTCCCAAACAATCAATATGTATCATGTAACACTATTAACAGGCATTCAGATATATTCACCTAAACTATTAGTATTAATTCTGCTTTAGCACATAAGCTGCTCAAATTAAGATCCAACACTGCACACTGAATTTCTGTCTCTACCCTGGTCTTTTTGCAAATTACAGTGTGTGTGTGGCAGGATAAACAATAGCAAAGAAAGCAAAACTTGGGTTGTAGTTTAAAACCTTCCAGAAATCTTTTGGGCTGCTAAGAGAAAGAGCAATAATAGGAACATTAATAATGTTTTCCCAGTAAATCTTCACATGATGAAGTTCTCCGCATGAAGAAGCACTGGCCCTACCATTGGAGGAAATAAAACAGCCACTTTCAGAAGAGGTGAGAACAGGGGGATGAATTATAGTCAAGTCTCTTGCTGCTGGCCTTCCAATTAGCTGCCTGGAGCAGCCACTTAATTATGTCTAAAGTACATTGCTTTCTGGAGTGGCATGTCATGTGTCCAGGCCAGCTAGTCTATAGACTTCATTCTGAGGAGATTTTTAGAGTAGCGTATTGGGACATAGTTATGGGGTGTCTGCCTGCCTCACAAGGCTCTGAGGATCCCTTCTGAACAACATTTAAAAGATAGGCTGCTGGGTGGTAGCTGGAAGGTGAATTTGTGGTGCTGCTGTTACTCATTGGGAGGGACACTAGGGAGGGGAGGTATCAGACCCCCTTGGGCCACCCTGTCATTACTCTCAGCTAAGTTACATTAAAGTAACAGAATAATTGAACCTTTCAATAAAGCAAGACATTTCTGCCCAGGGTATTTGTGACTTCAGTTCCTCTAAAATGGGTTAGTGGGCTGGCCTCCAACTGAACAGCTGGATAATTGAACTGACAATCATTAGGAAATCTCTGACTGTATTTCAGAATCCCACAGATGACATAATTTATGCCATTTTGGTCTTAAGATATTGCACTAAAATTTCTATTTACTATTAAAGTGCAGAATGGTTTTCCTCGAAGCCACATGTAAAAGGCACTTATTTACTCCTTTGGCCACGTGGACTGCTATTCAGTGAAGGGGAAATGAGGCCTGGCCGCAGATATCAATTCTCTTTTAACATTCAGCAAATGACTTAGGTGCTAAACATCAGTGTAACACTGAGACAGCATAAGAAAGAGAAATTCTCTTTGATGGATGTTTACCCAAGGTGAAACCTTCATGGCAATGTGTAGAAAAGCAAGGACGGAAGATCGGTGGCTAATATATTCACAGTATGAATATTCTAAAGATGTCCCTAAACATTTGACTTCTGGAAATGAATGAGAGGTGTTATTAAAGATATGTGGAAATCCACAGTGAAATGCCAATAATCTGAACTAGTTTCTTTTAACCTCCCTCAACGTTCAGAGGAATGTTTGACCTGAGTAGGACCTTCCATTTCAAAGCATATTTTACTTTAGGGTAAAAGCCTGTATAAATGCACAACTGTGGGGAGACCCTTGGAATGATACACAAGTTTTATCAAATTTCTTTGGGCTTCTATTGAAATCCTTGCAATTGATTATGCTGCAAATCTAACTAGAAAAAATACAGTTTGCACAATTATCAAGAACATCAATCACTGTTAAAAAAAATAAAGGCAGCATCCCCATTCCAGAGTAAAACTCTGGCAGTGGGTTTGAGAAAGTGGCAGGGGACTTATCCAGGTTGGCTCCTAAAACTGGTGTTTGCATTGGGGTGACAGGTGTCCATTCTGTCTTAATATAGGATGGGCATTAATCAAACACTGCTGCTTTGATACCCTTTTAAGTGAAATAATAATTGTGCCTGTTTGCGCTGATGTCATTCTCTTCTCTGCCACTGCTCCCTTGTCACTGCTATCTTCCTCTGCCCACAACTGCCTCCTTTTTCTCCTCTTCACCACTGCCACCAATTCTACTTGTTCACTGCTATCATGCCTCCTATTTACTACCTCTCCTCCACACTGCCACTGTTGCCATTGCCAGTTCTCCTCACCAGAGCTTGACAACCAGCCAGAATAGACCCGAAGTGTGTTGGGCAGCTGGTTGTATGTTTTCCCTGCCTAGTAGTAAGCTGATCCAATCAGTCAGTACCTTGGGTGTGCACAACCAATGGGAGCATATATAGCAGCCTTTATATGTAAGCTGTTGGGGGGGTTTACAAATCCAGAAGGTATAAATCACAACATTAATCATTAGCTGAATTGCTAGTGGCTAGTTCAAGGGAGTAGACTTATTCTGGTGCCTAGGATTTAGATACACAAACAGCAGCAGGTTGGGGTGGGAGGGAGAGTATGGATAACCACTAGATACCAGCAAAGGGTTAGTTTTCTGGATCATTAGATGCCATCTTGTGGTCATCCCAGGCAGTACAACACTTACACTGTCTCCTGTACTCACCTGCAACTGTTGCCTATTGTTCTGCCCACTCCCATACATAGGTTTGTCTGTGGGCATGCTCTGGCCCTCTAGCAGACTAATATCGAGTTTATTTTATGATAGAAGGCCTGGTCTCCTTGTGCTTGTGGCCCCACAGTGGTCTCTGCCTTGACTATATTTACCCCACTGATGATCTGATGATCTGCACAGATTTTGTTGGCAGAGTGCTAGAAAGCCTTTGGCCCAGGAGAGATCAGAAAAGACACACACCAGGCATTTCTATAAAAATAATTGTATTTACAGAAAACAAACATATTTAAAGGCTGTTTGCTGAGAGGAGAGATTTCTCTCAGCTGCATATTCTCTGCAAGTCTACACAGAAGGGAAACTGAAACTAAAACAAGTTCAGGCAAGTTCCTCCCTTAGGCAATGCAACCATTAACACATGAAAAGGGGACAATTAAATTCAACCTCTTCACCCAGCCAAAATGATTAGTTACCATAGTAACCTTAATCTATAGTAGAAAACATATTAACAGATTTTACATGTATAACTGGACAATTCTGAAGAATGTTATTGCTACAATGATCCAAAGAACTGCTTAGGCATAATACACATTGACCTGTTGTTTTACATACAGTACTAGGACTTTTATAGGGTGTCATGCTATGAAAGCAAGGAGACAAAGGATATATGATGTTTTTACTTGGTTTAATGATGAGAAGGTGATATTCTTGTTAACACTCAAATAAGATACTCAGTAGAGGAAGAAGCCCAGCAAAGTAGATTAGAGCACATTGTATGCAGAAAATACGTTCAGTCTAGAAATAAAGCATCAAGAGCTAATTGCCTCAAAATCCTCAGCCTGAGATATAAGATAATTTCAAGTAAACAATGCCAGGGTTAAGTGAGCAATAATCTGATTTAAGATATGGTACCTTCCCATGTTCCTAAAATTACTCTGGAAGACCCATGTAAATGTTTCTTAGCAAAAAGCTAGAAGATAAATCCAACTATTGCAACATTAGCATTGTTATATATATTTTTTTAATTTGAATACCTTTATCACAATTTTTAAAAGAGAAATAATAAAAAGCAGTATACAAAAACAAATATAAAGAAAAAGCAATATCCATCCAACAAATTAATTATGAAATTGTAATACCAAAATAGGAAAAAAAACAAAAAAATCTAAAGAATTAGCATGCGATATTAATATAAACCACATAAATATATCAGATTCATTTAAACATGTAAAAACAACAGATAAAATTGTGCATAAATATCTATTCTTATAAAATATTATCTGTTATCTTCATATTTCCTACAAGATACAATCTATGGAGTGTCTGACCAGGAGACGGTGATGCTGAAGTCAGAAAGATTGCTTACATTTAATCAAGCCTGCCTGTCTTTTGGTAGGATGATTGCTGGCTAAAGGGATGTCAATGCATGCCTAAGGAATGCCTGAAGGTCACAGCAAATGATCAACTTTTCTCCTCCCAGCTTAGCTGATATAATCTAGGTCTGTGAAGAAGCAGCAAGTCAGGAAGAGACAGAGAGCTGAGCTGAGTTGAGGTTTAACTACTGTGAAAGGATTCTGTGGAGCTAGCTGTTGCCTTCTGGAGAAAGAAATAGTTTTGCATAACACCATAATCAACAGACTTTCAGACAGGAAATGTTGCTCCTCAGACATTTAAGGCTGATGCTCAACCTGTATATTTATATATAAATTCAGAAGTAATGAAATATCATAAGTCTGCCACCCAAAAGAAGCCAAACCCAAATCATTCCTCCAAATCATGGACTTCTGGTATGTCCTATTGCTTGTCAGATTAATATCCCTAGCTAGGCCAAAAACATCACTTAGCTATTGACCTAAGTTGGGGGAAATTTGTATCTTACTGACCCACAGATTTGCTGAAACAGTCTGTTTTGTTTCTTCCATTGTAAAATGTGTTTAATTCTCACTGCAATTATAATGAATGCTAATCAAGCTAAACTGTTGGGGGAGACTAGAAAAATGAAAGGTTTGCTGTTGGCAAGATACTGCTTTAAGCTGGTTTGTGATTTCAGAATTCTAATTTTAACATACTTTAATATCCTGAAAAGTGCCTAAGGCTTTAATAAGTTTTGTTCATCATTCCATAGATTCTGCCTCCATCCAGTTTCATAAATATGCCCAGTTCACTGATGTGATGGTCTCAGGGTCTGATTGCAGAGCTGCTTCTGCTCGGCAAGAAACCTGTTTTCTATTATTGGGATTATTATTTAGGTGTTCCAAGGTGATAATAATAGATTTATTCCGTTTCTTGTGTTTTGTAAATTTATATGTGAAAATGATACAGCAAACTTCCACAAAAAAAAAGTTTACCGAAGATTATATTAAGAATTTTCAAGGTAAATATTGTACTAGCTAGCAAGCTATGGGCAGAAAAGATGGGAACCAAAAGGCAGCTATATCAGGTTCATGAGCTGTGACTATATCATCTTCCAGTCCTGCTTATTTTTTTGTAGTCCCATATAAGAGGTAATTGTTGAGCAATACACAGCATTTCATCCAAATGGGAGGCAGGGGGCATTTGAAAAACTTCTTGAGTTTCATGAAGCTTCCTGAGTGAAGAGAGATGGGCAGTTTCTACCTGATGCTTGCTTATAATTTGATATTCTTAGGACAAGTTTAGATATTTATTGGAGCTGGACATTCTTTAGATTTCACAGTTCGCAGGGTGGCAGGAACATCTTTGGCAGGGTGACTGCCTGTTCGATCAAGAAGCACACATTTTTGTTAGCTGTCATTGAATAAACAGTGTGATATTAGTATTCCTGTTAATGTTCACAGAAATGGTTCTTCAGGGCAATAGCTCTTCTTAGGTAAAGGTAAAGGTTTCCCTTGACGTAAAGTCCAGTCGTGTCCGACTCTAGGGGGCGGTGCTCATCTCCGTTTCTAAGCCTTGGAGCCGGCGTTGTCATAGACACTTCCGGGTCATGTGGCCAGCATGACGACTCGGAACGCCGTTACCTTCCCGCTGAAGCGGTACCTATTGATCTACTCACATTTGCATGTTTTCGAACTGCTAGGTGAGCAGGAGCTGGGACGAGCAACGGGAGCTCACCCCGCTGCACGGTTTCGAACCGCCGACCTTCCGATCGGCAGCTCAGCGGTTTAACCCGCAGCGCCACCGCATCCCACAATAGCTCTTCTTACTGTACATAA
Source organism: Candoia aspera (assembly GCF_035149785.1). Classification (NCBI taxonomy): domain Eukaryota; kingdom Metazoa; phylum Chordata; class Lepidosauria; order Squamata; family Candoiidae; genus Candoia; species Candoia aspera. The sequence continues at coordinate 122,898,121 of NC_086155.1, read as the reverse complement.
ATGAAAGCAAATTAAACATTTCTCTTCATAGAAACTTTGGTTCAACAACTGACAGTTCCCAAGAAGTCAGGGGAAAAAGAGAGCACTTCCAGGCGGCCACTGAACTTGACCTTCAAACCCCTGGCAGCTGCCTACTGCACCGCTGTGTCACATGAAGCTAGCTGTGCTCTCCCCATCTGGCCAATCGGAGTAGGCAAGAGAGAGAGAGAGAGAGAAGTTTGCTTTTTGTGGGAGAAATAGTGAAGCCCAACTGACCCCTGTAGAGGGTGCAGCAAAGCTTCCCCTAAGAGTGATTGGGGAAGACAGGCACAACGGAGGATGGAGGAAATTCCAGGTGGACAAAGTGGTGGGACAAAGCTGTAGTTCCTGCCAGTGAGAATCAACTCACTCTAGCTCCATAGGCAATGTTCAAATGTTGTCCTCTTCTGAAAGAGCAGCTTTTAACAGCCACAGGGAATGGTGCTGATCTCAGATTGGGATTTATTTATCCAATTTATATAGTCACCCATCTCACAACAAATGACTCTGGGTGGCATACAACAAAGCTAAAACTATAAATCAGATTGCTCTTGCCTGTGAAAGGGCCAGTGTATGATAGACATTGCAAACTCCGAAGCTGAATGGCCTACAAAGACATCCATTTCCTGATGTTGGAAGACTTTTTTCACTATTTCACTTATGTCTTTATTTAGAAATCATTGAGAAGCACTCTTATGCAGTTTTGCTGAGAAAAGCACTAAAATCGCATAGATTTCCTACACTATCTCATTGTTTTTCCTGCTTATGAGCTTCCTGGGGCAACTGTTTACTGCTAACAACAAAACTATATTGTTTTATTGGCATTGACTACATGGAGTCTGACTTCTGTTCCCATCCCATTCCAGGCCGAGGGATTGCTTGATACTCAGTGGTCTACTCCCTTTCACCCATATTACTTGCCTCATTCTTTCTGACTCGAACAATCTTGATGAAATGTGATTTATAGGAATCAGGGAAATTCATAACAAGGGTTGGCTCTGAAGAAGTGTATTTTACTCTGAATCACATATAGTACATATTTATAGTTGTTTTCATAGCCACATGTGTATGTATGTTTTGCTACCACACTGTACATGCTTGTTCCAAAGAGTACCAGAGTAAAGCCCAACAGCAGAGTAAAACTAAATCCATGTAGTCGTAGCTCTGTCTTCTACGGAAGTCAACAGTTACCACATAAGCAGGGGAAGATGGTAGGATAGCCTGAGTGATTTTTAAAGCTAATCTAACAAATTTGCAACAGGATCGTGTTTCTAAATGGAAGACTATCTTCTGTTATATATATACATGCAGTATTCTGATTTATATTCCATAACATTAATTAATTGAATACTGATAAGTGGAAAAAATAAGCATTTCTAACACCTTTGAATTGCAGTTATGAAAAAAGTAATGTAAACATGTAGTGTAAATATGTGTTGATATTTATTGTAATTGTAATAAATCCTGAAGAAAGATAACTTTGCTTTCAACCAACCTTATGCCAAAGGACTTACATGTTACAAGAGGCAGCTGGGAAATAGGCAGGACTAGAGTTGGGAATCATGTGCTGTGCAGTTAGCAGCCTCCTCTGTAATGGGGAGAGTTGGGATTACACAAACATTTAAGGGATTTCACTTATTTATTTATTTTTGTTGTAATTCCTTCCTAGCATTCAGTCTGGAAATTACTGAGCTGAAGGCCTTTCTCCCTTCATTTTTGAGCAGTCTTATTACAGTAATGTGCTTTTACTGCAGTCGTTCCATTATCTGACTCAGAATGAGCTGATCAAAATCTAACATTATAAGAACCTTGAAGGGGGTGGGGGGAGTCCTTTAATTACAGTGGTACTAAAATAGCATCCTAGTAAGCATCAAAGTTTTTTGTTTTCTTTTCCAGTATGCACTTCGTGATAATCATACTGCTTATTGTAAACAATAAACTATGCCAACTAGTCAATTAGCCAAAGATTCTATTAATCTTTTTGTAGAAAGAAACATTAAATTCAATTAAAACCACTCCACTTAAAAATGATAATGAGCACCTTAATCCACAGCCATTTTTTAAATCAAGAATTTGGATTTAAACCAAGTCCATTCCCTTCAAATCTACCTGGAGTGTTAATGTAAATGAAATCCAGGTTTCTTATTATATCTAGGCTTCTTAGTATCTTTTTTAGTTACTTATGCAACGGAATCTTTTATTATTGTTGTAAAACATACAATAATATACTGTAAATCCAAAATTACTACACAAATTATTTATTTCTTATATGATCACATTGCTGAAATCTTCAGTCAATTATGATGCTTTCCACAAAGTCCATGTCAGGAATAAGGCGAAGAAACTAGGCTGAGCCAGGAATGAAGTTCTAGCCTTTTTGTTTCTACCATACAGACAGAATCTTGCCAAACTGAGCCAAACTAGCAGGCTCTAAGGGAAAAATCCCAGAAACTTTAAGGTGGGTCCTGCCTGAACTACTTGACTGGGCGCCCAAGGTCCTCTACACTGTGAGTGCATTTTCCCCCCTGGAAGGCGCCCCCTCCTTCCTCACCTGCAATCTCCATAACAGTTCACCAGTTTTCTCACTTGTATTCTAGCACAGGAGGAACTAGAAGTAGGTAGTTTTAACCCCAAGAGAACTCAGTCTCATTTCAGGCTAAACTAATCATACTGTATTGTGTAAACTACTTATGGAAAGGTTATCAGTGCCTTATCATGTCCATCACTGGAACAAAGTCCTAGAGAGGCACTGTCCAAAGTGGGGCTTTTCTAGCACTCTGTCTCTATAGTCATTTTGGCTTTCACCATAGTGTTCCTGTGACCAGATGGGCAATGCAAAAGGAAAACTAATAGTCTGCAGTGATGCCTGACCAACCACACCAGAAATATATGTTTTTACCATCTAGGGAAACATAAATTTAATTTTTAAATTATGCAGTTAGCATACGTGATCTGAAAAAACCTGGAAGATCACTAGATGGTATGAAATTGTCATGTAGCAAAGCTGCCATATTCTTGTGCAAACAAGGGCATTGTCAAGTATACCCCATTATTTGTGATAGGTCCCTTATAACTTTGTGCTATTTTGTATCTCCATATAAGTTCTTCATGGAATGAAGATTATGTCCAACATGTACACTGAGCTGCAGGAAATAACATTTGGGATCTGGCCAGTGCTTGATATTTAAGAAATAGTAGATATATTTCTGCTGTCTCAGAGCAAAACCTTATATGAAATTAACCATACTAGGAGAACCATCAGATCTTATATTATGGATTGGTATTTTATGTTAGGCTGGTTGCCTGAGTTATCACAAGCAACGTGCTCTGCAAACAAGCTCATACATCATCATGTTCAGTATGGGATTCCCAACTGGGCAGACTCACCTATAAAATTCACTCTCTGCAAAGAGAGAAAAGTAGCTAAAAGGGCAAAAAATGTAGACATTATTTGAATAACCTAAATCTTCAGTAAGGACATAAGTTGCTTCCCATCCCATAACTGCTATCTTCTTCTCTTTCCACTAAAATGGGGCAATATTTGGCATGTCTCCTATTCTAAACTTATTTAGCTGTTCATGCACTTAAATAAGTCACACTTCACTTGGATCAGTACAGCTGTTGGATTTCTATAACTGCCCTCATCTTTGTCTTGGGGTATTATGTGGGAACTAGAGTGAACTATGAGTTATAACAGACCCAAACTGTTCAATACTACAGATATTTGGTATGGCAGCATTGTACATAGTGCTATGGAAAGATAAGCATGTGATACAAACCATGAGGACAAGAAGTATAGAGAAGCACAGAGATGACTTTGGAGAAGACATGCAGCAACCATTAGTAAAATATAAGCTTAGTCAAGGACAAAAAGAAGGCATGAGAAAGAAATGATGTGGCCTACCCCAGTGGGCTGACAAAATGTGCATTGGAACATCACAGCACAAACCCCAGTGTTTAGTCCTTACACACACAAGAACATGTCAGGTATTTTGCATCATGTTGTCACTGTTGGACGTTTTGGCAAATCCAGCATGCCTCATTAACGTGTAAATTAAGTTACACAAAATGCAACTCTGAGGAAGCTGTTTGTTGCCACTCCCATTTCCTGTTTCTCCTCTTTTCCTCTTCTCCACCCAGGGGGAGGCAGCATGGATGCTGCTCTCTTCATCAGGGCCATATGCTTGGGCCTTGATGAGGGATACTGCCCATTTCTTTCACACACCTCTTGGCAGCTGTAGGGCTGAGAGTTTAGGGCAAAACTAAGTATTTAGAAAGAAAAGAAGAACAAAGGAACTTCATCTTCTCCACCAAGATGGATGTAGCAGAAGCAACAAAGAATAAAGTCAGTAAGCTTCTTTTTACTTCTTAACCTAATGTGTCTAAGCATGTGATTCTTTATGCTTGGGAGGGCTGAATGTGTAAGAGCAATAACCTGTGTTTCTCTGGCATGCTCATTGAAGCTATCTAAGATAATTTCCTTTTTCTGTGCCAGCTTCTAAGCTGTGTTATAAGCTCTGCTCCATTTCAGTGGTTCTAGCAGGCCACTGAATTGGCTTCAGTCACAATGTAGATTTCCCCATTAGTTCCCCTTTGCTCCCTCCGAAGGACAACAATACTGCAGACGATTTGTTTCAAAACCAATGAAGTGCTTATATCAAATTTGGCTTTACAGTCATTTTGTTGATAGGGCAGGGCAGATCTTGCTCTGGATCATGTATCAAGTCAAATTACCCAAGAGCCTCCCTGTTTGCCAGATATAGGGAAAGTTTGCATCCTTTTGAATCAAAGCTGCTGGACTAAGGTGGGAAACAAATGGGATTTATTTTCTCCCCACAGCTTAAAATTAGTTGATTAGAATTTCCAGAAAAAAAGGAACATCCAGGTAAAGGAAATCAGGAAGAACGTCTATTTCAAGAGTCTTGTTTATTTCTATAGATAGAGGTACATCTTTTAGCCAGGAATCTGTATTAGACCTTTGATTTATTTTGCTGGGTGGGGCTAGTTAATCTTTATTCTCTCTTGCACTTGTGACTCTGTATAAATTGAGGAACAGTGCATAAGTTCCAGTCATTATATATTTTAGATGATGTCCATAAATCTAGGTTTAAAATCTTTAAGTCAAACTATTGAAGATCAATAGGATTTAGAGCCAAACAAGAAATCAGCAATTTATAGTGGACCAGACCATAATGAAGTTTGCCTAGCATTGCATGTTCTTTTGTACTTTTAATGTTTAAAATATTTTTCTATTTTTTTTTCTTTTTAAAATAATTTGATTTTTGTTCATCTATTGTGAGTTTGATCTACCTCTTCGAGGGGTGGGGGAAGAAGAAGGGCTCATACTTCTAGTCATACGCCTCTACACTACATGGCCAGGAGATTTACTCTAGATTTTTTAAAAAATATTTTTACTCTTTTATATTCCAGAAAGGGAGTACATCTCAGACATGCTTCATTTGGGTTGGGGTGGGGTTATACAGGAGTTAGAATCAACCATTACTTAATAACAGTCCCAAACTGTTCAATACATGTTTAGTATGTCAGTATTGTACATGATACTCTATTATACAAAACTCAACAATAGAGTTACTTTATTGATACAAGAAATAACAGTGTAAAAACTTATTTTGATTTGTTATGTCTGCTGAGAAACCTTTAAAGCAGAATATTTACTCCTACATATCACTGTGATGATAAACCTGTCTGGAATGTACTGTACATTGTGGCTCACATGCAGTTGTGTTTGAGTTTCCACCTGCAATGTAAAATGAAATAGCCCAAATACAGGTGGAGACTATAGAGACAAGAATGAACTGATCTCAACTTGAACACACAAGGACTTCCTTTCAACAGAATAAACTTGAACATAACAGCACTACAGTTTCATACATCATTAGGCTAATGCTCTGCTTAAATATGGTTATCCATCATTTCCTGATTAAAGCATTTTGTGCCCAGTCAAAAACGCTCACAAAGCCAGCTCATCCTCTGATTATACATGCCTCCAAATACACATAACAACAGAAAATATATTTACCTTAAGAATTATAATGGAATAATAGTACCTCCAGCAGTTCTGAACATGTTGGGGCCCAATGTGATGTTTCTATTAAATATATTTGTTTGTTTGTCTGTTTATTATTTAAATTTATTGGCCACCCAACTCCAGTGGACTCTGGGTGACATACAGAACTAAAAACAACCATAAAAACAACTAAAGTCATTAAATCAACAGGCAGCCAAGACTAAAATGCTCTAATAACATCATCCACAAAACAAAAAAGGGGACATTAAACAAATAACAAACATCAACCCCAGGCCTGGGACAAAAGTCAGATTTTCAAAGCTTTCTGGAACCCTAGGAGAGAAGGTACCATCCTTTTCTCTGTGGGGATGTTGTTCCAGAGGGTGGGGGCCACAACAGAGAAGGCATGCTTCCTAGGTCCCACAGGATGGCAATATCTAAAGGGACCTGGAGCATACCCACTCTTCTGGAATGTACTGGGCAGGCAGTAATGCAGATTGGGTCAACAATTTTTTAGGAATTGGCATGGTATGCCTTGGTGATGCCTCTCAAGAACACCTAGTCAAAGAAGGGCTAGGCTAGAATTGCTGCTGCTGCTGCTGCTGCTGCTGCTGCTGCTGCTGCTGCTGCTGCTTCTTCTTCTTCTTCTTCTTCTTCTTCTTCTTCTTCTTCTTCTTCTTCTTCTTCTTCTTCTTCTTCTTCTTCTTCTTCTTCTTCTTCTTCATCCCATCATCGCCGTCATCTAAATTCCACTTTCTCTGAATGGTAATGCAAGGAAGTGTTTTTGTGTAGAAAGCTTGTGATGCTTTATGCAGAACTGCTTTAGATCTCATAGTTGTACAACTCAAACATACCCATCTCAGCTCCTGATTACAGCACCAGTTTGCTAAGGCTTCCTGAGATGTCTGTGAATAATGTTGAATTTGTGATGCATCGGCTGGGTTCTATTTACTTGGCAGAAATAGTTAGGAAAATTCAAAAGAAGCAAGTGAATAGATGTTTAGAGAGACTTTGATTAGCTTTGCTTGACGTCTATAGTGCATTGTTTTCATTCTTTTTTTATCAACTGACTAGCGAATCTAAAAAGATAAGTAGCTTAAGCATACCAGAACTTAAATCCATTATATTCTCTGAGGTCATTAAAAAGAAAAGCATGTTAAACCAACCAATAACTATACGGTCTTCTAGTTCAATGTTGCTCTCTATTTTACCAGCTTTTCCTGGCAAGGTATACAGCTTGCCTGGGATTTTGATAGAGACTTTCATTTATCCCCAAGGAGATAACATAAAATGAATGCCTAAAGCAGCAATCTTAAAGTATATTCACTTTAGATATCCAATTGAACTCAGTCGGACCCAAATCTTACACAATGCTAAGGTATTCTGGGCTGGTACAATTAGAACAGGGATGTGAATCCTACCAGTTTATAAGCCAGATGCAGTTTGCTGGGCTTCTTTATCCAAATACATTCATACACAGAGACATTACCACCGCCACCATTGCAAATAATAGCACAAGGATCCACACACATTGCAGGACTCATTTCACAAGGTTTGGGATCAAAGGATGCTGAAAAATGTTTGTAAAGCAGAATAAGCATAAATGAAGAAAAATGCAGGAATTGATGGAAATGTTTGCAATGGGAAGGTAATTTTTAATGTGTGTGAGGGGAAGATGGTAACTTTCGGCTCAACTTTAGCAATGAGAATGGATGAGTTACTCTATTCTTTTTAGAAGCCCTTTAAAAACAGGTGGCTTCACTACTCTTTCAATCTTTAAATTCCATAAGGCTCTTCTAGGATAAATACAAGGTACATTAGAGGGATGTGCTTGAAAAACTGTTCTGCCACTCAACCCTTTACAAACATAGGGCAAACAAAGATCTGTAAATCAAAGATTACAGTTTGGTGACACTAACAATCATCTTATTTTACCCACATCTTAAATAAATCCATTGGATTTCCTACATCCAAAGATAGGATCCTGGGTTGGATGAGCCTTAGCATCTAGACGATATTTGAGGACTTCCGTGTTATTCCTACAAGAGTAGCTTATCTAGCAGTACTCTTCCCAGCATTCTAAGAATATATCTATTTTGCCGAAAGCTACTAACTTTTATTAATATCATTGCTAATTAACTCTATTAGATGGTAAAACATGGTTTTTAATCTGTGGGACCAGGGCAGACCATTTTTAAAGGCTATTTTGATTTCTGGCATTCCATATAATAGGACTGAAAATAATATTAAAGACTTATCCTGCAACAATAAATAGTGCAGGATTTTTTCCCAAATGTAAGGAGAAAACTATCTTGACTTTACATCTGTATTGAGGTTTTTATTATGTGTATTTTTATATTTTGGATCTTGATCAGTGAAATCAATGAAACAGTGTAGCTGCAAATAATTTAAGACACAGATTTAAGTGGGACCCAAAATGCAACTAACATTCCCTGCATTAGGTTTTCTATCAGACTGTTTTAGAGGCAGAGGATTCATCAACAAAAAATATATTTAGCCAGTTGACAGTTCTAAATAGGTGAATTTAGAAAGATATTTGTGCTAACAATATATTTCAAATCTAATGCAAATATTTTTCAAGGGGAACCAATAGTCAGATCTGATTTATTCATTTTGAAATAGACTGATTCACAGAATTCATTTACATTTTTGTAAACTGCATTTCAATAAGAAAAATTATGAAATCTTATATATACATACATACATACATACATACATACATACATACATACACCGTGTTCTTGGATAGTCTACTTGAGAATCACATTTGAAAATAATAGGTTTAGTTAATCAAGGGCACTTTCACATGGCACTACCCAGCTAGGTCAAACCAGCATTTCCCATAAAGGACCTACAGTACTTACCTTCAGGGCAGTGTTTCTCAACCTTGGTCATTTTAAGATATGTGGACTTCAACTCCCAGAATTCCCACATGGCTGGCTGGGGAATTCTGGGAGTTGAAGTCCACACATCTTAAAATGGCCAAGGTTGAGAAACACTGCTTCAGGTGTCTGAAGCTCAGGAGCAGAGAGGAAGAATGAGGAACACATCCCTCCAGTTGGTAATCAAAAATCCTACAAGATCTGCACAGCTTCACTAGAAAAGAAATGAAAGACCATTTTTCTGCACCACAACTTAACTGAAAATAAATCGCTTCAGCTGCCAAACTCAGACAAAGTTATATGGAGCCACTTTTGAACAAATGCAGAGTCCTCATATGGAAATACCCAAAATATGACATGAGCAGGCAAATTTCCCTCCTTTTATTTCCCTGCAGCTCCCCACTCAACTTCAATATTTGGTCCTAGAGGATTTTGACAAAGGCCCAGGAGCCTGAGGAGAAGGAAGGAAAAATACTTTCTTCCAGTGATATCCATTTTGTCGGTGAGAGGATACTGTTGCATTCAATCCAATAGAGGTAATTTTCCCCTATAATATGGTACTGAGCTACACTATGCCTACTATTTTGGAAAGTCTTCCATGATTTTGCATGGCATGATTCATGAAAATGACAATAGATTTTTATATTATAAATCTAGCAGTTGACCATAGAAATATTGATATCTGATATTCACCTATAAGCAGAGATGTTATCTAAATTAGTCAGCAACTGGTTTTGATGAAAGTTCATCACAGGAGTTAATAATCAGGATGGACTAGCAAAACTAAAACACACTGTCACAACACCAGTAAGACAGGAACTCTCAAACTTTGTGGTCCAATGATGGCCTAAAAATAGAAGTGACCCTTAGCATCATCTTAAGATCATAAATTCAGGAATCTATTCTAAATAATACAAATTAACTGAAGTTAGATTGAAAGCATTGAGAAATGCTGTGGTTTTGTAATGTAAAATTGAAGCGGGGGGGGACCCATATAAAGATTCCATATAAAGAATTTTCTTTGAGCTAGTGTCATGAGCACTGATGGTGAGCAGGAGGGGGCCCCTATCCAGGGGGGAGAACGCATGCGTAGTAGCGAGAATTTGAGCTGTCATTCAAAGAGACACAGAACAGACCCACCTTGACTTTTGGGGTTTATCTGTCTGGGTTTTCTCACGCTTCTTCAGTTTGTTGGGATTTTCTGTCTAATGTAGCAGTAATAAAACACTAGAGACCTATTCCTCGTCTCGAGGTGGTTCCTGCTTGTTAGGACAGCTAAATGGCATTTCTTGATAATGAAAATTTAGGGGGAAAATGGTCCCAGTTGTTTTACTCAGAGAACTTGAGTAAAGGAGAAATAACTTGATATCTCTCTTGAATGTGGAAGGTGAAAGTATGAGTGATTAGAGAGAATTCTTAAATTTGGAAACTCCCCCCCTTTTTAAATATTGATGATAATTAGTTAAATAATTAGATAATAAAACTGTTTTTAAAGCTTCACTAATTAAAAGTGACACTTTTAAGGCCATACTGCTGCTTAGAATTGATGTAACATAATTTTGTGTCCAGAGTCCAGTGAACTAAATAGGACCACTGTACATCTAAAAATTGGGGGGGGGGGAATTCATCCATAAACCACAATTTTTATGCACATCAAGTTCTATTAAACAGCAATCAATAAAAATTAAATGCTTCATTAAATGTTTAAGTCGCAGCATTTTTGATACAATTAAAACTAAACCCAAACCTTACCATTTTCCCAATTTGCCTAGACAAGCTGGCAGCCTGTTTCTCCAGGCAAAGCGAGAAGGAAAGCCTTTTGTTCCTATTCCCACCTGAACAAATAAGCTGTTGGCTTAGTCCAAGCAGAGTTGGAAAAATGTAAGTTCTGCTGGCCAGAATTATCAGGATTACTTTCAGATGCAGGCATATTCCTGAAACTATTTTACTCACAGTCAGAACAAACTTTCCTATGTTATCCCACAGTAGTGCTTAAATGACCTAGAATTAAATAAATAATGGCAGATCCGATCCTTCCTCTTCACCTTGACAGTTGTCTTTCATTAGTTTGCTATTTATTTGTTTTTTAACCTGCGGACATCCAGATGCTGAAGTTAATTCTGTCCATGTTATAATAATGGGAATTTTTCCTGGCATGTTAATTTTGCCTCAGACAAAAGAACCTTCCTTTTCACAGGTTGTCACCACTGCTTTATTACCTGATAACCCAAGATGCCCAGCAATTGCCCCATTCAATTGGAAACTCAGAATATGCTGTGTAAAGACTTAAATAATATTATCCAAGAAACAGGATTTCATGTTGTTATTCCCTTTGCTATTCAGCCTGCTCCCAGAAACACATTACCCTCCTTCCCTGCAGCCGGCTTCACTTAAGATGCAGCCGCTCTCAGATATTTTCAATTATTGTTTAAAAGAGATGACATCTTCATTTATTATGTCCTTTCATTCTCCACAATTACTTTTAAGCAGATTATTTATCATTATTTTTTAACACTAAATGTGTATTATTGACAGTAAATGGGAAAAGGAAGCATTGATCTGCTAGAAAGCTGTTAATGTAGACAGCTTTCATATCTAGATTGGCTAGTTTGGGAATGAGAAAGCTTATTTTCCCGAGAAGGATTTATCTTCACTTTTAGAAAAGTGATTTATAATCAAATCCTATGCAAGATTCACACTAGTATTGACTAAGCTACCTTTCTTTTTGCTTTTTTTTTCTTTAACATTTATTTTTATTTACTCTGCAGAGTCTGATCAAATGTATGTGTTTCTAATTATCAGAACCTCCTCCTCCTCCTCTTTGGTGGATGTACTTTGCTTGAAAGTGTGGACATATATTCATTTGCAAAGGAATTTTGTATGGAATGATTTCTTCAGTTATTACGTAATGTATAAATTAGCTGCCATGTAGAAGAGTGGAGGTCAGTAAAATGAGTGCCCAGCTTGCTGGGGAAGGTGATGACTGGGGAAGGCAATGGCAAACCACCCCACTATAGACTGCCAAGAAAACGTCGCGAAAGCAGTGTCCCCCCAAAGGGTCAGACATGACTCAGTGCTTGCACAGGGGACCTTTCACCTTTTTTTTTTTTCAGAAGAGTGGAATTCAACTCAAAATATGCGGATTTCTTCTTATATTTTTGGTAAGAAATCTTACTTTGATCTCTGATCACCAGAGAAGCTCAACTAGGAGACCTAGTGACCTACAGACTAGTATCCATGAAAACATCTTTTCCCTAACCTATTATGACCTACAGTATATGAGAATACAAGTGTTTATTTATCTTTACTCAAAAACAGTCATGCAAATAATAAAATCAAGCGAAAATAAGCTGCAATTATGTGGATCCCCTTTTGACTCATGTTCTGGATCATATCACCCTTTCATAAAAATTAACAATAGTGTATATTTTCCAAAAGGCACTACTTGGAAGATTTTACCTGCCCGCTTTCCTCTCCTGAACAGCTGATGACAGTGATTGCCAGATTTCTGATAAGCTAGCGTAAGTGAGCAAACCTGAAAATTAATGTTGTTCTGCATGAATTGGGGGCCATCTGAAACACAGAAACAGGCAGATCGTTGCACACAATTTCATTGTTTCAATTATTTCTGCTGTTGCTACCTGGAACTATACAACCTGGCCTTTGAATTCCAAAATTACCAGTTATTACCCTCACCCACCCAGGATGGGAAAGGCTGCCAAATTTAGAGGTACACTGTTTCAGAATACTGAATATTGCCTCCATTATATTTTAAATGTCCTGCTTGAAGTATTACCTGATGTATGCACTGCTGATCTCCATTCAACCATCTGCTCCTTAATCCAATTATTCCTTTCTTCTTTTTAAAATGAGACCCCTCCAGAAAACTACATCACTCTTATAAGTTGTCATGGCATACAGAGTTCACTGTATTTCACCACAACACACCCAAGTGTATTTTCTAACTCTAGTTAAATGGAATATTTCCCCTGAACAGAAAACAGAAAGGAACATATACAAAGAACACAGAACCACAGTCGAGGAAATAAAAGAGCAAAATAGCTATAACACAAAGGTTTATTGTAAATGACACAGCTATACAAAATCCCCAGCAAAAATCAGACCCTGCTGATTCTCTGCACTCTAGGTGGAAGTTAAAGCAAGAGTTTGAGAGTCCAAAGTTTCTTTAACAACAACATTATTATTGTTAGCCCTTCAAGGTAGTCCAGACAAGAAGCATTACTGTCCTAACAAGCAGGAACCATGCCGAGATGAGGAATAGGTCTCTAGTGTTTTATTACTGCTACAGTAGACAGAAAATCCTAACAAACTGAAGAAGCGTGAGAAAAACCCAGACAGATAAACCCCAAAAGTCAAGGTGGGTCTGTTCTGTGTCTCTTTGAATGACTGCTCAATTCCTCGCTACTACGCATGTGTTTTCCCCCCTGGATAGGGGCCCCCTCCTGCTCACCATCAGTGCTCATGACAATTACCAGGAGTATCAGCACTATCTTTATTGTAAACAGAATCTTGCAAGACTGAAAGTATTTCTTCCTTCCTCTTTTTTTAGTCTCCGGAAAACTAGGGACCGTCCCTTCTGAAATGCTTCCCAGCTTGTCCCTCACCTGCAGACTGAGCTGCCTCTTTATGAGTATTTCCTAGCCTGCGGGTCTCCCTCCTGTCTCCCAAGGTCATTCCCACATACCATCACATTTATGTGGAGTGTGCTATAGACCATCAGTGTCTGTGATCCAGAACATGAATCAAAAGAGGATCCACATAATTGCAGCTTATTTTAGCTTGATTTTATTATTTGCATAACTGTTTTTGGAGTAAAGAAACTAAATAATAAATAAATGTGCTATAGACTGTCAGGCCAAGTAGAAGATCTGGATAATTCCCTTCTGGGCCAAATTATAGAATTTTCAAGGAGGATGGACATACTAATAATGAGAGACTTGTCAGGCTCAGCCCAAGAACAACAAAGAATAAATCCAGCCAAACTTTAGGTCTTTATTTGCTCACACCATATAGACAGAATCTTGCCAGATTAAAGCTACTCTACCTAACCTAAGGGGAAATAACCTGGGAAGGGTCTAGGGTGGGGCTACTCTGAACCTCTTTGTCTTCCCACATTCCAGCTCCAGGCTGTGTTTTCTCTTACCTCGCTCCCCTCCTTGGAATGTGCTCCCTCCTTCCTGAGAACCAGCAGTATTCCTGAAGTCCATCACATCACCTCTCTCTTCAGAGACACATTCCATCACAGACTTTACCTGGACATTAGTTTGAAAACTGCCTCTACCAATGTAAAGTCCCCCCAATTCCTCAATGGACTTGCTGACTGTTTCCTTTTCCAAAAAGCTGAAGAAGAAACAAGAGGCTTGGGTCCCCTAGATCTACTGTAATCCTAACTAATAAGGAAAAGTTAACTGAAGACATAAAAGCAATGGGAACTTTCAGAGAAAGTGACATCATCTTAGAATTCAAGCAAAATACAGCAAAAAGAGAAATTAAATTTTATCCTATGTATTCCAGCCTACTGCTCTAGATTTTTTTTAATCCTCTCTCTTTCATATAAAATATTAGCTACTCCTCCCAGTTTCATGTCATATAAAGTTGCGGATGCCACATTGAAGTCACCCATCCAAGTCATGGATAAAATGACACAAGCCCCAGGAAAGAGACCTGTGACATTCCACTCAAATGGAAAGGTGAGACAAATGTAGAAATTAAGGAAGGAATACATGGTACCATCTAAACAACCCTGCAAAAGACAAGTCATATCAGAGGAGAAAATTATACAATTTAGTTCTCTCCAACCAAGGTATTTTTTAGGCATTTCAGCTTCCAGAGTTCTCCAGCCAGCATTCTCCATTGCTGAGAATTCCAGAAGGGAAAATCCACACTAGGATTGTACAATGCATTGGATTCATTTGAAAGATATGCTTTTAATCACATGGGAACCCAAGCACAGCATTTCTTTCCAGGACCACACAGCTGCAGTAAAAGTCTCCCTGCAGCAACCACACGACCCTAGAAAATTACATGGCACCAAGTATGATAAAATGTCCCCTCTTGTTGTTCACATTCCCAACATAAATTTGAAGTACCTTTACACATTCTACATGGTTTCTCCAGTGACATATACCAACAATACATCATTTTATAAAAATTCTCTTTAGGATTATAGTATAATGTAAATTTCAGTCCTTTGAACCACATATTCTCCCGCTGTTCCATTTGTATATTGTAACCAAATTTTTTAGCCCACTTTATCATACATTCTTTCACTTGTTCTTCTGTTTCAAATTTCAATAGAAGTTTATACATTTTAGCAGTAACCTGTTCATCTGTGATGGAATATGAGAGTGACCTTGGGGAACAGAGGGAAAAGATGCTGCCTAGGGAACAAGCAGATAAAAGGAAAGGAAGTCCATGAGAAGGTAACAGTCTAAAGAAAAAACTTAGGAAAGACCCACCCTGACCACTCAAGTGATAAATAGGGAGGGTGGGAGATTTGTATTTTCGGACTTGCAAGATTCTGTTAATGTAGCCTTACAATAAAGTAGAATTAGTTCATCTTGTTGCATTTCCTGCCTGGTTTACCTGGAAGGGCTGACATCATCATTTGTGCACAGTTTATTTATTTATTTATTACTCATGGTTTTGTCTACCTTAAATCTTTCTAATAATTGTACATAAAAGAACCATTGACAAGCATATCCTTCTGCCACCAGATCTTCTCTTGATTTTATTTTGCATTCCCCTTGACAAAATTCTAATATGTCATGATAAGTCAAACACAAAGCATTTCCATTTTAAAGGACAATCACAATCAAGAGCTTCCAGTTTCTCAGTTGTTGAGATTTCTGCCCTATCTCCCAGCTGTGGTTTCTCTCACAACTTTTAAAATGATGTGAATAGCTCTCTTGTTGCCCAGATCCATAACCCTTCAGGAAAATATTGACGTAACCCTGGTTTAAATCCTCCCTTTCACTCACTGGGATCCATATTTAGCAGGGTATGTATATGAATAAAATCAAGTCCATTAAGAGTACCTTGCTTAAATTTCAAAAGAACTAGTTACATGCTCCAGTTGAAAGCCTGTCTCTTTGAGCAGGCACATTCATTTACAAATACATGTGGAAATCGTCTCCCAGCTTCTCAAATATCTCCAGTCATATGAGAGATGCACTTTCACTCCCAAGAAGAACCCTATATTGAAATATATATCCAGAGCCAATGCAACTTCCCAACTGGCCCCTGGCAATAAGTGAAGAAATATATGATCTGGTTACCCATGCAAAGGCTAGAAAATCCCCTGGCTGTGATTTTCTTACTATAGCAATCATAATTGCATGGAGTGGTGGGCTCCAGTCCTTACTTTACTTCTTCATTCACAGATAGGTCTGCCAAAATTCCAGAAGTCTAGGGAGTAGCTGTTATCATGCCACTCTACAAAAAAAAGAAGAATAAAATCCAAACACCAAAATGAACCCAAATGAACAATGAAAACAATACAATGGAACTTTGGGAAAGGTGGATTTATTTTAACAATGTACAACTAAAAAGTTCTTCACACCTCCCCTGGACTCTGCCTGCACGTCCCCAAGGAAGGGACACTTCACACTTTGGGAAACCTTGCTCTAGATAAGGTCTTCATACTATAACAACTAGCTCAGAAATGGTTTATTCTAGTCAAGGTCTGTACACTGCCTTTGTCAACCTCAATCTGCATTTGAATCCATCTCTAGACGCAGACTATAGGGGAAAATATCATTCATCTTCAATAATAAGCAATTGTATCTGCTTATCTATAAACTGCACAAACTGAATTACATAAAAATAAAATGCTCTCTCAATGACTTCACCACAGCTATTTCTGTTTCAAGAGGTGTTCAGCATTTTAGCTCAATTGTTCAACTTTTATATAAATTCTATGGTTATCTAAATGATTCTTCTGTCATCCCACTAAAACTTTCAAATAAGCACACACCAATATTATTATATGCTGATGACACAACCATATTGTTGCAGAACCCATCAGGATTAAAGTAAGCATTATGATCCCTAGTGAAATTTTGTGAGGAGAAAAAACTACTGATAAATTATTCCAAAACTAAAGTTTTAGTTTTCTCCAAGTGGCCATGAGTTCACACATGGTAAATAAATAGACAAGACACTGAACAAGTAAAAATATTTAAATACTTAGCAGTCATTCTTCAAGCATGTGGCAATTCCACTGCCCATAGAGATTTCACCATGCAAGATATTTCAAAGTCTCCTGATGGCATAGCCACTTTCCATCCAACCAACAGTGCTTTATTTATTCCAGGAGCTATACCTGGACACCAGCAAACTGAGACACACAACAATATCTAAATTAAGAAATATTTTCTCTCTGGCTTAGGGGATTTTTTTTAATCCATTCAATAACCAGCCCTGCCAATTGCTGTCCTGGAAGGAAAATTTAAAAGAGTCCCTTAAAATGAATGATTATGTCCTTGCAGATCAAATGCAGTGGAATCCTTAAGTCCTATTTGATTATATTATCTCTTCCATAGAGATATCAGAAATAGGTATATTATACTTCTTTTAGTGGACCTTCCAGGACTCACAGAGAGTTTCTATATCCAATGTAGCTGGCTGATTAGAATGATTCCACATCCAGGCAGTAACCAAATTCTGCTGCACAACTTTTAAGATCAGAAGTTAAAATTTCACCCAGCAAGATAAATATTCTGTTCCTAGAGAAGACTTTTTTCTTTTTGTCTGGCTTTATAACTATGTGTCACTTGTAAGGTATATTCTTTCCTTTTCATTCCATTTTGTATCCTTTGGACTATGTCTGTAAATTGAATAAAATAAAATAAAGAAACAACTTTTAGTTATAAAAGGAGAGACAACTAAAATTTGGTGAGAGAAACCTTACCTCACTAGACTTTATCTTCAGTTTTTCTCATATACAAGTGAGGAATATGTTTCACTTATATGTGTTGAAGCTTATTCTTCTTTTGTGGAACATAAAGAAGATTCTTTTAAATTTCACTTAAAATTATTTTTAAAAATTCAAGCAATGCAAAGACAGAGCAGATCAAGTCTTTGTTTAGAAAAAAATGGATACTGTTTGCTTGGAGAAAGAATGGCTGCTTTGACAGACACTGTTCTAGTTTAGCTTGTCAAATTCAATCATTCATCCAAAAAGAATCAAATTTCAAGGTAGTTTTAATATATGTCTATAAATTATGACAGCTGAGTTATCAGAAGTAGACACTTGCAGAATTACCTATTCTATTACTTTGCTTCATTCAAGGCAGCAGAAGCTAAGTGATTCATCATGCAGCCTTGTGTTTTCTCAAGACCAACCATTTTTTCTTTGAAGTTTATTTTAAAAGAGGGCTTGAAGATAGCTGACTGATCTCATAATACCTGGAGTTAAAAGTAAAAACATTGCACATTCAGTCTTTACTAACATGAACAACATTATAATTATTGGAAAGGTTGTTTTTTCACCGAGAAACACATAGCAATATGAATACTATATTTACAGTATTGAAGTGACACTTTGTGTATAGTATGCCAAATATTAGATTAAAAGCTAGCAAGAAAATGCTTAATTTTATATAACAACTAGACAACCCATGACCCGTTGAGTCATCATTTCAGAGACATTTCCTTACCATTCCTCAATGCCTTCAACAATGCCAGACCTTCTAAAGTACTGCCTTCACTGGAAAAGTTCTTAAAAATTCAGGGAGATATTCAGAAATGTCTCTGCCTTGAAAATAGCCCATGTCATTCATAGTGAACTGTTTATGTTGATGAAGATTCTCAGTCATCCAGGTGGAATTGTCTGTAGGTTGAGTCATGGCAAGTGGATTTCTTTCTTTTTGGTAGAAAAGTTTCGCTGCTTGTCCAAGCAGCTTCTTCAGTCCGGACAAAGGTTGGTGAGGGGACCCCATATATGTCTTCCAGGGTGGCTGCATTTTCCCTACACCTGAATGGCTGTAAATTGTGCCATGGAGGTGTGGACTGTCTTTAGCAAAGTCAAACATCAGGAATTGACCACAGGAAATGTTTTATGACATTTTGTATTATGTCATAAAATATTTTATGATAATTTTTATGTCATAAAATGTTTTATAAAATTTGCCAAATTTCTATTCCACGGAAGTTATGGGTCCTGGGTTTTGGACACCTTCTGTAAGTTAGCCCATTTGAGGTACCTTGGTTCAAAAATTGTTGCCCTACAATGCACCGTTTCACCCAGTTAAAGGTTACACACAGACAAACAGGAGAGTTTTAGTAGTATATACTGTAGATTCAGCAAGTGCCCTGATGAATAATAAAATCACTGTAATACAATTTAGCCAGAGGCCAAAAAAAATCCATCCAAAAAAAAAGATCCAGCTGACAGCATCTTGGGAAGGCACATGGCATTACTCTTCTTCAGGTTAGCAGCATTAGCATGAAAGTACAAAGGGTCATAAGACAGCATCACTGTGATGTTACAATGCATATTTTATTATCATGGTATCTCCCCTGCCCCATTGGTCCTTGGGAGCCACTTTGAGTCAACATGGATAAAAAAGTTACTCCCTGGGACTCCCATTAGGTTTTGATAACACTTTGATAAAAGTATTAATAGCCTATTCTGAAGACTGATTCAAATCAATTTAAGTTTGGTTCCCAGTCTTGCAGGACATGGTATTGTTTTTGTTTTCAAATGGGTATGTATCAGCCTCCTACCTTTCTTCTACCACAGTCCTTAGGTTTTGCTAGATCTTCGCTTTGGGCAGACTGGATGCATTGTCCTCAACTATCATGTTGAGGCAATGCTTTCCCCCTTCCTAATATATATGTCATTGTGGGATGGCTCAGTGGAGTCCTTGAGCCACATTGTTCTCTCTACAGGGAATCCCAGACAACCTTTCTTTTATGTTGAAGAGATTTCCTGGCAGGGAGCCTGGCTTTTATTTGTCCCTTCTCCTGTCCGATCACTGCTCAGATATACTCTTCTGAGTTGCTGAATTCTGTGCTTTTATATGTATTGTCTGCCATTTCCTTGGGTTTGGAAAAGCTGTATTTTCTTACTTTGAATGTTATACATCTCCATCTTTACTTGTTTTATTTCTTTCTGACTGTTAGTTTCATGGCAATAAGAACTATTTGAGATTGATTTGATTCATGAAGTCTTTCACAAATTAGGAATGGGAAATTAGGACATGAATTGAAAATTCACACACAAGCATTATAGGGGAAATGTTTGCCACAAAAAAAGCTACACCTTTTAAAAATCTCATACTGATGCAAAAACGGGAGAAACCAAATTTAAGCTTGGAAAAATAAGAAATCACAATAAGCTGAAATTTCTAAGTTTGCACATATTTTACTACTAATTAACAAGATATTTAACTTACACTGAGTTCAGATATGCTCACAAAGATATATCCTCTGCAACAGAGCCAGAATATATAGGAAACCTAGAAGGGTGGAAGCATGGAGCCAACCTGACAGAAGATTCAAGCTACTTCTGAGCTGCAAAGATCTTATCCTATAATGTTCACTGTTCCTTCTGTTTTTACATTCTTTCTTTAGCTATCAAACCATTGTTGAAGCCCAGCTCTTTTGCACCTTCTGTTCTCTTGACCCAGGATGCCAATTCTTTGTTACTGATACACCCTCAAAATGTGATATTGGAACAAAGACATCTACTATAACAGGGCACACTGTCTTGTTATGCAAGGAAAGTAGGCTTTGCAATGTACCTTAAGGCTTTCTGAAATACATCTTTTCTTCATCCTGTATCTTGTCAGATCTAGATCTCCCTACATCTAAACATAAAAGCCACAATCAGGTTCTCTTAGAATGTTTTAATCATGTGCTGGAAATGTAGCTGCCCCAGATAAGCAAAGTCTATGCTGGAGAAAGCTTTAGCATCAGTTTGCAGCCTTCCTTATGGCAGTGTCTTTTTCTTTCTTCCCATTTATTCTCCACAGTTGAACTCACAGAGGAAATTAAAGATAGGTCCAGTAAAGGCTATAAAGGTGGTTTATGTAAAACTAGTTACCCTCAAAAGTATATTAAAAAGGCAAAGTAAAAAGATGCACAGTTTTTTAGAGCTCAGCTAGAGACATTAAACAATTCTTAGAAATAAAGAATGACCAAAGAAAGCACATAGCATTACTTTAAATAATAATTCCTCAGTCTACCTTCTGGTAGGATCATCCCAATAAAGAACCTCTCTTCTTCAGGGAGGGGGATCAGCTTTCAGTCACAATGATCAATACCTTCCCTTCAACACAATGCTACATGGCCAATCTTTTTTCTCTGGGCAAGGAATATCAAGCCTTTCCTTTGCAAGGACGTGCTAACCATTACAAATGCTACCTCTTCCAAGAAATTGCATCATTATGAAGTACCAATGACTAATACTGATCTCAATTACAGATTACAATGGCAAGTCTCTCCCTTTCAGGAAACAAGTATCAGAATGAGGCCAGAGGAGGGCATTAACTTCTCCCCAAGCAAACAACATCACAGACACTTCATTCAGATGAAGGTCACAGCATTGAACTTAAAGAGAAAATCAGCATAACGCTGTAATATCAAAACTATGTCCAGTTTCACTCTTCAGGCACACAGTATCAACAAGAGGCACAACAGTCCGTCTATCGCTTCCAAGCAGAGAACATTAACAAGGGATCATGATGGACAGCCTTTCTTCTTATAGCAGCATCAGCATACATCATTGTTATCTATTCAGAAAGGTAGCAATACTCTGAGGTACCAATGACTAATCTCTATCTTCTGGCTGAAAGCATAATTAAGAACTCACAGTTTTTCTCTTTAAGGAAGTAAACTTCAGGATGAGTCACAACCACCATTCGCTACTCTGCAGGAAAAGATCATTTAAGAATTCCCCAAAATCAGTCCTCTCCATTAGGTGGACAAAAGCAGCAAAAGCAAGTGGCTAACCATTTCTCTTCAAGCACATCAGCACAAGAATCCAATGGTCATGAACCTCACAATGAAGTCACAGTGGTCAGGCATCATCAGCACTATGTGAGATATCCCCATGCAAGTTGCCTTGAGCTCTTGGAGAAAGATAGGATAAAATCTGATAAACAATGTCCAGTTTATCTCCTTGAGACAGGGAGCTTCAAAACAGTATCACAATAGATTAATTGCTCTTCTTTGGGCAGGCACCATTACAATCAGTGTAAAGTGCTAAATATGTTACTGTGGAAAATATCAGTAATAAAGGCTCTCTCTCTCTTCAAGGGAGTCAGGAACATGTAGACACAAACTCTTTCTGAGAGATACTTTAATAGTTTAAAAACTGAAAGTCAGCTAGAGTCTTTCTCAGTGAAATGCACAGCAGAGATTTGCAGAAAGTAGAAGCCTACAACAGGGTGTATAAAAAGAGTCCATTTTTTTAAAGTTTAGATTTACATTAAATTAAACGAATTTGGTAAAAAAAATAAATTATTTATTTATTTCAATATATATGTCTGCCCATATCAGCCTTGTGACCCTCGGCAGCAAACAGCAGTTAAGAATATAAAATAACAATAATATCATAATAAATACAAATTGACAGCCAAGTAAAAACCATCACAACCATTAACACAACCCAATTAACTATTTCTCCCTTCTGTAACAGGCTAATATTTAGGAGGGAATGTGAGCTCTGTCTCCCAACATATATCCATGCCTGGCTGCTAATAGAATTCTTCACATTTAACTTGAAAAATGCAATTTTATTGGGTATATGATGTACTGAAATATACAGGGAAGTTCTTTTTTCTGTCATCAGATACCTCATTTGTGTAATTACATATCTCATTTCAGAAAGTGAGCTCCCTTTGATCAAACTCAAGTCAACATCCTGGGCCAGTTAAGGATTTAAAGGTAAGGATTTATTGGATGCCAATCATAGTCCTTTAAATAATGTATGTTCCTTATAACTTAATTAATTATAAGGATAGCTTCTATATTTTGAATTGAGTAAATTTTCCAGTCTTCAGGGGGGCTGCATGTAGAATGCATTGCAGGAATTCAGCTTGAAAATTATCAGCATGGACAGCCATGAGCAGTTCCAAAGGATATTATTTGTATGGCAGTTGAAGCTACCAAAATAGTTGATGAGTTATAGAATATAAGCATTTGATTCTAACAGCACCTATAAGCTAATTGTTTTGTGGTTGTTTATTAAGAATTGTTGTAACCCACCCCAGTCCAAAGACTCTGGGCAGCATAAAACAAAGAAAAGGAGTCCAAACAATGTAAGACAATTAAAAAATCCTAAAACAATCCCAGGAGATGAGCATCCAAGACTATCAATTGGATTAAAAGCACAGTAGATTAATGCCATTTTTTACCACTTTCCCCAATGCCTGCAAGGTAGGCACTGCACAGACCTTGGGGGAAAATAAGTTCTACAATATGGGGGCCACTACAAGAAAAGCCTGTTGACTTGCCCAGGTCCCATAGTCTCCACACTGATCAGGGACTTTCAGGAGGCCCTCACAAGATGTTCATAGCTAGTGGGCAGATTCAATGTTGGTAAAGTGGTGCCTGATATATCCCAGTGCTGCACAACTCCACTTCTCTCAATTTCAATTGCATTCTCCCACTTCCAACTATTTTCACTTCCCACTACTTAACTTTCATTTTCCTTCCTCTTCTCCCTAACAGATTGTTCTCCCCCTAAGAAAAATCTACAAACCAGTACAATTAACACTGGAGTTAACTAATAACAACAATAATAGGTGACATCTTAGGGAAAAAAAAGATTGAATTCCAAGTTGATATCACCAAATATATAGAATAATCTTCAGTTTATTAGCCCTCAACTAGCACTGTCAGATCCCTCCGATCAAAAGGTTCACAGAACCCCTTATTGGAGCATCTTCCTTTGGTCTCTTATCACTGGGAACAGACTCTATGTCACCAGGTGGGAGTGGGTGCTGGATTGGAGTGTGAATTGGATTATTATGGCTAGGAATTTATGGTGTTCACCCTAACCCTAACCCTAACCCTAACCCAAGGGCAGAGAGAGGAGATACACCAGAGAAGCCACCTGGTTTGAGAAGGGGGGTGACATACTTTAATGGGAAATGGGGGGAAAAGTAATTATGTGAATGTAGTTTTAAATGTAGGTTTGCATGGGAACTCTCCATTTGCAGTTTTGCTCTTGTGCTGGTCATTTCGCTTCATTAAAACAGTAAAAGGAGCTTGGACTCTACTGTTATTGTGTGAATGCTTGAATGTGCCAGTGCTTACAAGCATATTCTCTGCTTAGGCTGTCAGTGCCAAACATGAAGAATCTGGAAAGAAGTGATATGTTTTTCATCAGAATTTTCACAACATTCCACCCTAAATCTCTAGATATTTTCTCCTAATAGTTTCATATAGTTTGGGAAATAGCACAGCAGTTGGCACAGAAACTATTTTCTTTTATTCCTCTTCTCTATAGCAGCCTCTCATACTTTTCCAATGACCCCTTAATCCTCTCAGAAATACAAAGGAAGCTTGAGGTGGACTCAGCAAATATCACATCCTTATCACTTTTACAAATAGAAGCCTCTACTGGATCAAGACCATTCCATCTCTGAGGGACACCAGTTAGATACGATCAAAAGAGTCAACAAAAATAAAACATATCTGAGGGGACAACACTATTTGAACATCAGATTTATAAATAATATGAATATAAGCAACTTTCTTACCTTAAATTGGACCTCTTGATTATCTGAACAGGTAACTTCTCAGCTGCTTTTTTCCAGCCCTGAGGTTATATGAATTTTATTTCAGAAACTTGATTTGTTTGCTTGTCCATTTATTTTCCAAATGATACACTTTTATTCCCAGCAAAGCCAGCCTGAAGGTAGAACTTCAACATGGAAACTATGTATAACTGGTCACATGTCAAGAGAAATTCCTGACTTGAAATTAGTTCTTTGACTTTTCTTTAAACTTGTATAATTTCAATTATTCCCAGTCAAAGAGAAAACTAAGAGGGAATAGGGATGGGTAAAGCTGAGTTTCATGTGTTATAGTTTACATCTAAAAAACAATAAAATTAATGAAGCCACAACATTTCAAGATAAGAATTGAGAGGAAATCAGCTAGACAATAATGGAGAAAAGAGGAGGAAAATCTTCAGTGATGAGGCACCAAAGGACTTAAATATACATACTTAAGCATTTTACACTGAAAGAGTCAAGTGTCAAATTATTGTTTTTTTATAATATGGAAGATATAGAAGTTTCATAGTCTGAATTTTTTTATTGTTTAATTAACATCCACATTTTCATAGCAATTATGTAACTTCTAGTTTTATAAAAGCTATTTAAATTAGACACCGTTGTAAATTTTTTACTTGGGATTACAAATTTGCCCTTAAATGCATAACTCAGAAATTATTAACTTCATTAGTTTTCCCCTTTCTTTTCTTTTTTAGGAAAGTCAATTATTTAAAATTTATCTCTGGCTGAATGAGCTGAAGAAATTCATATCATTTTCTCTGAGAAGGGCTAATCCCTAGAAAATTCTATGACCCTCCTTTATTATAAGAGAGTGTTTAAAATTTTGAGTAATTTAACACGTACCTGTCCAAGCAAGCTTAACCATGGATATAAATTGGAAACATATATAATTGTATGTGGACTATGACTGGTGCTGCAAGTTTTGGTGTACAATATCTCTTGCCCAGAAATCAACAGAGGTAGATTAAGACTGGCGGAGTCACAACGTATATTAAATAGCATTCAGATGACACTAATTATTACTGTATAGAAACATGTGCAAGTCCTAATCAGCACTAACTGTAGAGAGAAGGAATGTCCTTGAGAGATGGGGTGGGGGGTGGAGCTGCTGCCAAGAAAATGGTCAGAGAAAAAGGGCCTGAGTCCAGGGCAGGAATGTAACATGAGTAAACATCTCAGACAAGCCCCTCCTGAGTTCTCACAAAGGTAAATGGAGGGAAGGAGAAGCACTTTCAGACTTGCAAGATTCTTTTACTACAGCTTTACAAGAAAAGTAGCACTGACCTACATGACATAGGATTCCTAGTCTGATTTACCTTAAAGCACCATCACTAACACTCTTGTTTATTGATCTATTTAACCATTTTCATAACCACCTCAATCCACAGACTCTGGGCACATATAATCAGAGTAAAAATACAAACCAAAAACAAGAAGAGAGAGATATAAGAAATCCCCCAAACAGCCACTAGAAGCAGTCAGTCTTGGTTGAAAACCTGATTGAATTGTCTGGTTTTAACAGATTTATGAAATGTCAGGAAGGAAGAGGCAAGGCATTCCACTTAGAGGTTTTGTAACAGAGAAGGCTTGTAACTGATTCATGTTCCCTCACAAGACACAGAGATTGGGAAGTGTTAATTTCCATCTCCAAACTTCTTTTATTCACAGTCTTCACACATGGCATTAAAAAAATAAACAAGCACATCAAAACACACCTTTATTGGCCACCATCATTAGAGATCAGAAGGCTATCAACAAAAGAGTGCATTTTCTCTTCTTTTGCACTTCAGTTGTGGAATCCCCTCCTCAAGGAGGCCCTGAAGCCTGACATGTACAGTAATCTGATATTGAAACATTTATTTAAATAATGAAAGATATTCCTGTTCTCTCAAATGGTTTAAAGGTTCGGTTTTATTGGAAGAATATATATCCAGCAAGCACCTAGTGGCCTAGTGACAAGATTTAGATGCAGAAAGGGAGCATCTAAATGAGTAATCCCAGGAAGAGCAATCATCCTGGGGTCCCCCCATCACTGCATCAACTGCAAGGAATCTCATAATGCATCACATTAGAACAATGACATCATGTAAGATTTCATCCATTTTTAGAAATTAATTTAGAAGAGTAAGATGTGATTTTCTGTTATCTGTTGGGCAGTTTGATACCTGCACTGCACCACCTGGTTCAGTTACTAAGAGCTGCTGGATTAATTATATCTGTACAGATTCAGGAGTTTCCTATTGTTGTACTGCCTTCTTGCTCAGTTTCCTGATTGCAATGACCTGATAACCTTCCATAACAAATGATGACACCCAAAGGACTTTCTATGAAGACCTACTTACCTGTCATATGCTCTAGTATTTTCTAGAGCAGTGTTTCTCAACCTTGGCAACTTTAAGATGTGTCGACTTCAACTCCCAGAATTCTCCACCCAGCATAATAATCTTAAAGTTACTAAGGTTGAGAAACACAGCTACAAGTGGACATTTCTGGGCATAACATTTCATGTACTGCCATTCGATTCAGCTTCCTTGAGAGCCATGCTGGCTGAGGAATTCTAGGAGTTGAAGTCCACACATCAAGATTGAGAAACGCTATTCTAGAGCATCTAGTTGTTCCAGAATGAATATTTTGGAGGTCTTTAACAGTCAAAACTCTTTTAGATGTTACCTTCATGTATTCAATTCTGCTAGGGAAGAGCAGTGAGCAGATCTCCTCTCTCCTGATGTCCCTGTGATTTACACAAGAAGACCGTCTCTGTATTTACCATAGGATTGTTATCTGCAATGGGGAGGTACTTTCATATGAGCTGGAACTTTGATGATGGAGGATTCAAGCTCATGTGGAAGAATAAGGGTATACACACAAAGGCCTACCTGTGCAGATAATCATGCTGTAAGCATAGAGACCATGCTTTCAGGAAATAAGATTTAGCAAAAGGCAAGTGGCCAGTATAGATAATTAAATGGTCATCCCTAAATTCCCAAACCATGCTATGAAAAATACATAACAGAGAAAAGTAAGTGCCTTTAAAGATCTAAAGAAGGTGTGAAGCCCAAGAAAGATTTCAAAATGGCAAGTGTGACAATTAATCTAAGCATGAAGGGTACAATGGCTCTCCATCAGTGTGATGAAAGGTGAAAGGTCCCCTGTGCAAGCACCGAGTCATGTCTGACCCTTTGGGGGGACACCGCTTTTGTGACGTTTTCTTGGCAGACTATAGCGGGGTGGTTTGCCATTGCCTTACATCAGTAACAATCTCAAAATATGTAGTGCTTCAGGCCTTTCCACCCCCAAGGGACAATCTGGCAGCCCAAAGGAATAAAGAGTCTCAGTTGGCAATGACTCAGCCAACAGAGAATGGAAGAAGAAAGAGAAGTTGGCAGGAATCACCAACAGGGAAAACATCCGGTGGATTCGCTAGCGAGCAATCAAGACTTAAAGAACCAAAAGGAACTTCAAGGAATAAAGAAGCAGTCTGCTATGGGTCAGAATAGGGGAAATCCAGCACAAAAGGTAACAGGGGACAGTGAACAGTTTGCAGACTGCTACCTGAAACTTTGCAGTCCCCAAATTGAGCATTCTACAAGAGAGCAGGGAGAGCTTATTTTGAAAAAGAAAACAAACAGGCAAATTCTCACCTTTTTTTTCAGGCCTGGTCAGGGAAGAAACCTTTGTTCCCATCTCTCTCTCTCTCTCTCTCTTACACACACACACACACACACACACCTCCCTGAGTTGGGGAGTGAATAAGAAAAAGAAAAAAAAAGGCAAATTCTCACTTTCTTTGCTGGCTCAAACTTGCTGGCTTATCAGGAGGGTTGCCAATGACCAAAATATGTTTGTTACAAAATTAAGCAGAAATACGACATAACACCTTTAAAAAGTCAAAATATGACTTTTTGGGCAAAATAAAAAGCATCTAATTCTCACTAGATTACTCTAAAACATGTTTTAACTTACTTATACATTCAAATAAAGGTTCCAGGAAAAATATGACATGTCATAGAAATCCTTGCCCTACTTATAAGAAATGTTATGAATTATATGTATGGAAGTGGCACATCATTACAAATTTAACAAGCAAGAACGAATGAAAGAATAGAAAAGGTATAGAAAAGAATAATAGAAGAAAAAATAATCAAAAGGGAAGAAATAAAGATAGTAAGGCAAGAAATGTATTGCATGCCAGGTTCAGTTACAGTCAGGAATGAAGAGTAAGATGATATGCCAAAATAAAGGAGAAAATATTTGGAACAACGCGGTAGAAAAAAAATCAAGCTGAGTTATAAAAGGGAGTAGGACACCAAATAATTTGACTAATCTCTGTGTGTATGTGTAGATTTCCTTTACAAATATTACAAGTAGTCCTCAGCTTATGTCCATTCATTCAGCGATAGTTCAAAGTTACAGTGGCACTGAAAAAAACGGACATATGACTGGTCCCCGAAGTTCTAGCCATCGCAGCACCCTCGCGGTCATGTGATCATGATCTGAGTGCTCAGGAACCCAGCTCATGATTATGATGTTGAAGGGAGCTGTGGTCACATGATTGCCACAAGCAAAACCAATGGGGAAGCTGGCAGGGAAGGTTACATGTTGCTCTGGTAAGTTGTTCCCACCCACAGCAGCCCCCTGCCCACATGCGGCCTCTGCTGGGCCTCCCAAGCCCTCCCCCAGCCTCCCTTGATTGGCATGTGGCCTGTGCTGGGCCTCTTCCACCTTATCTGGGACTCCTGCCACTTCCTGCTTAATGTCCTGCGATTCTTGGAGTTACGACAGCAACCGGGACTGCTGGGATTGATGTCGCTAAGCAATACAGTCACGTGACATTGTGTTTTATGACCGCATCACTTAGCAACAGCAATCCTAGTCTCAATTGCCATTGTAACTTGAGGACTACCTGTATTATTAATAGGCAATTCCAAAATGCAGAAGTTATCCACCACTTCTATCTCTTCATTTCTAAGGCTGGTTACCATTAGTTTGGTTTTCGTTATATATAATCTTAATCCCATTTTTTCACTGTGTTCCTTGACTTTCTTTATTGCAGCTTGCAGATCGTTTGCATTTTCAGCTATCAGAGGAGTATTGTCATGAGCACTGATGGTGAGCAGGAGGGGGCCCCGATCCAGGGGGGAAAACGCATGCGTAGTACTGAGGAGTTAAACAGCCATTCAAAGAGACACAGATCAGACCCGCCTTGACTTTTGGGGTTTTTCTGTCTGGGTTTTTTCCCACGCTTCTTCAGTTTGGTAGGATTTTCTGTCTTATGTAACAGTAATAAACACAAGAGACCTATTCCTCGTCTCAGCGTGGTTCCTGACTGTTAGGACAAGTATCATCAATATAGAGCAGGTTATTGTTTCTTCCTCCAGTTTTAAAACCATGCTTATCTCCTTCCAATCCAGCTAATCCAGACTATCCAACCTTAATCCAGACTATGGCTTTCTGACCCATGCATAGGTTATACATGAGGAGAATAAGATGTTCCCATTTTTCTACACACATTCCGCATCTTACATGATTGACACAATTAAAGGCCTTTCTATAATAAATAAAGCATTTATTTACTTTTTAAATATTCTTTGGCATTTTCAATTATCCAGCATGCATCAACAGTAATGTCTTATTTTCCTCAGCCTCTTCTAAAGCCAGCTTTAACATCACCCATCTCCCTTTCCATGTAGAACTCTAATGTGCATTGGGTAATCCTAAACATTACTTTGTGTGTGCAGATTTTTTTTTTAATTTGTTCAATCGTGTCCAGTTCTCAGAATCTGCCTGGACAAGTCCCTGCAGTATTCTTGGCAATGTTTTTGGAAATGGTTTGCCATTGCCTGCTTCCTAGGGCTGAGAGAGAGTGACTGGCTCTGTCAGCCAGGCACAAAGGGACAATACTAGAATTCACAGTCTTCTGGTTTCTAGCCTCGTACCGTAACCACTATGCCAAACTGGTTCTGTGTGTAGATAGATAGATGCATATATATGTGTACTGTATATATGGGTGTGCATATACACACAAATACATACACATATATCTCTCTGTGTGTATATACACAGGCAAAATATATATTTAATACGTTTATATTAAAATTGTTCATGTTATAAATCAAGATTTGTTTTAACAGCTAGAATATGTGCCCATGTGCATGTACTGTAAGTGTACCTAATTTTTTAAAGTGTAGATTTATTTATTTGTTTATAAGAGGCCAATAGTAAGTTCAGTATCTTTAATAATCATTTAAGGACAAAATAAATGTATCTGAACTGCATTGCAAAACCCAGGTGAAAGAGAAGATACTGATCAGAGGGGGAAATAAATTTAGTTATTTATATTCTGTCATTCAAATAGTTTCCCAGGGCATCTTACAATACAAATACAAATCATTAGAAAACACAACAGATTAAAAACAGTAGGATTTAAAATCTAAATAGAAAAAGCAAGGAATCCCAGGGGGGTTAAACATTATAGATTAAGTCTTGAAAATTTAAACAAAAATGGTCCAAGTACACCAAAATGGTTTACGGCTTCTTCATATGTCCCAGCAAGACATTTTGGGGAAACCAGTCTGCAGCATGAGTGGCCTTTTTTGACAACCTGCCACATCACTCAAAACTTGAATTTTTTTTAATTCCTGCACCAATCATGTTAATATGTTTTCTACTACAGATTAAGGTTACTACAGTAACTAATCATTTTCGCCGGGTGAAGAGGTTGAATTTAATTGTCCCCTTTTCACGTGTTAATGGTTGCATTGCCTAAGGGAGGAACTTGCCTGAACTTGTTTTAGTTGCACTTTCCCTTCTGTGTAGGCTTGCAGAGAATATGCAGCTGAGAGAGATCTCTCCTCTCAGCAAACAGCCTTTAAATATGTTTGTTTTCTGTAAATACAATTATTTTTATAGAAATGCCTGGTGTGTGACTTTTCTGATCTCTCCTGGGCCAAAGGCTTTTCTAGCACTCTGCCAACAAATCATACAAAAATACACAAAGATTATTTCTCTGCCTCATTGCAGTTTAATTGGATCGGCTATGACAGTATACATGATTTTGATTGCTGGTATCCAGAATATCATTATATCAGCTATATCTTGGTACCATCATCAAAATCTTCTCACATTTCACATTCTGAGATAAAAAATCAGTCTGTCTAGAGATTCCATTAGCAGCATCCAGCTAGAACTAAGTGTTGCTCTTGTCAAGCCCCACACAGCTGGGCAAGATCAAAAAAACACAAATTACTCTGATTTCAGTAACTTACTTTTAATGCTAGCCTGCAGTAAAGACAAAATGTTAGAAACTGGTAAGAGGAATTTCTCATCCTAATTTGTATTGAGTTAATTAAGGCAGAGTGTTTCAATGATTTGAAATGCTTCAAATCAAATCATTTCTGCCTGGTCTAAGTTGCCATTTATGAGATGTCAGCTGACTTACCCATTATCTCTTGATGGTTTATGTCACCCCTCTCTTCCATTCCTTTCCCAGCCTCCCTACAATCTCTCACAGCAGAATCCACTTAATCCAAATGTGCAGTAACTTTCTAATAGTCACCACTGATAACTGGGGCTGCTGCTCGGCTGAAGGAACATTCTAGAACAGTATACCAGAGGGTTTCCTCTAGATATGTGGACATCAACTCCCAGAATTCCCACATTTATTTATTTATTTATATTTATTATTCACATTTCTATTACCACCCATCTCCCCCCAAGAAACATTAACAGAATCTTGCAAATCTGAAAGTACATCTCCCCACCACCACCACCTTTACAGTCCAAGAAACTAGGGAGGGTCCCTTCTGAGACATTTGCCACACCTACATTCCTTCTGTGGGCTCAGTCACCACTTGACTGACTGTTGGCTAGTCTATGGCTCTTCTACCTGCCTCCCAAGGTCATTCCCACATACCATTACACCAGCATGGCAGTTGCTGAGAATTCTGGTTATTGGTCCACAAGGCTGGAGGGTGCCAGGACTGGAAAAAAACAGGAGTAGAGAACCATCTTGTTCTTTGGCAGCTTCAGAAGGAAGCATTTTATAGGTAGTTTCTAAACAAAAAGCAGTTTCTAATGGATTCCTAACTGGGGAAGGTGCAATTTTGTTGGTTTCAAATAGAGTTTAAACTTAACAGTTTCATTTTCAATTCATTTGTTCTCATTCTGCTCAATAGGTTTTTATTTCTTTAGACTGTCAGCCCCTAAGGAATATTAGTATTTTCAACAATAATTGAACTCCTGAGATGCAAGAAATAAAATAATGAAATGAAATAAAGTAAAACAAACAATAAAATAAAATAAAAGATTTCAGCCACTTAGATTAATTCACGTGGTGGTGCTGCGGGTTAAACCGCTGAGTTGCTGAGCTTGCCGATTGGAAGGTCGGCGGTTCAAATCCGCGTGATGGGGTGAACTCCCGTTGCTAGTCCCAGCTCCTGCCAACCTAGCAGTTCAAAAACATGACAATGTGAATAGATTAAGTACCGCTTCGGCGGGCAGGTAACGGCGTTCTATTTAGTCATGCCAGCCACATGACCACGGAAGTGTCTATGGACAAACGCCGGCTCTTCGGCTTTGAAACGGAGATGAGCACCGCCCCCTAGAGTCGGACACGACTGAACTTCATGTCAAGGGAAAGCTTTACTTTTACCTATGGGCAAATGAGGTTTATGTTTTTGAGAAAAAAGAAATAGCATTGAAAAGCAGCTATTGTTAATGGAACATTCAATAAGCGTGAAAGCTAAAGCTAGAATGGAGAGAAGTAAAGAGACTGAAAGAGGACAAAACAATTATTAAAATACTATATGGGTCCCTGCAACATTCAAGAGTAAGAAATGAGTGCCAAAAAGTCCATTGATATTAAGGATGGGAGAAAGAGATGCAGGGTTTAAACCTTGGAGCTGACATATAAACATGGCTAGGTGCCTCAATTGTGCAGTAGCTGATCTTCATTGTTATTAAAGCTTATTTCACATCTGCAATTAAATCAGCTTATCTATCTGAGCCTTTTTCTTGAATCTTTGACTACTAAGCTCTTGTGTTTCCTTTCTAAAGAGAGACTAATTGCCATTCCCAAGATGAGGCTCTGACAAGAATATTGAAACACTAAAAATATATACACAGACTTCTGGTCAAGACTGCACTGTTCTCAGATGGATTTGCCATGAGGAATGAAAATATATAGGAAGTTGAGCTTGTCAAGTAACTGAATGGGGAGATGGAAAGTCTCATATTATGCTTTTCCTAGTTTACACCAACAGAGGTCAACAACAGAGAAAGATGTTCAACACAGTGAAAAATAATGCTCAGTGACAGAATCTTTAATATATCACCCAGTTTCCAATTACCTTTGTTTTTTAAATAATCAAATGGGACTCGGAAATCATTTCACAATTATGTGAATGCTGACAATGATCCCACTCCTTTAAGATTTTGTTAAAACACTTTTTCCTCACAGTTTGCTATTATTTCTTTATCTCTGGCTCTTAATTACATGTTTGCTATATCTATAGGTCCCTGGCTACATCAAAAGGTTATGAATTACAATTACTTTTACAGCTGTAATCTTTTTTCCTTCCTTCCTTCCTTCCTTCCTTCCTTCCTTCCTTCCTTCCTTCCTTCCTTCCTTCCTTCCTTTTTCCTATTTTCTCTAAAACTCACCTTCATTTAAGATTCATATATTTTAATACATTAATCACCAGAACAGTCTTATTTCCCTCCCTATTGGTTCATGTAGTGTTAACAATAAAAGCCATCTTATTATTAAACTGTAGAGGGAATGCACGTTTGTATATTAATGTTTGACTAGTGCCCATTGGGGCTTTTAAATTTTATTTTTAATTTTACCACTGTATTTTATCATGTTTTTCCTAGCTTGCCTGCAGGTTCAATATAGTCCAGATATGGCATGTGTGTATATCATATATGCCTTTTTTCTTGCTCACTGTTTTTAATATTAATAATATCTAATGGTGGTCTCCTTTGTAATATAGAATGTGACAGGGTTGGGATCTCCGGCCAAGCATAGACAAGTGCTAAGTTTAAAGTGATGGGAACTGAGATTACTTTTTTCACCAAAGACTTGTAGTCTCCCTAAAGATAAAAAGCTTTTATGGAAAGTTTGGGTGGGGGAGGTATATGCAGGTAGAATTCTAGATGTTCAAATGTTGTTGAAATTTTATTTAGTTGATTTTTTAAAGCTGATTGTCAGGGAAGAACATCAGAGACAGTATTAGGGATAAAGTTGTCGAGAATTGGGTGGCATGCAAGTTATTGGGTGGCATACAACATTATTATTTTCCTTCTTACAGTCTGATTGTGTGATCAAAGTTTAGCACTGAATGTATATGATGTAACCATTTTCCCCCTCCATCAGAACAAATACATAATTAGCAGCACCTACTGTATTGTGGAAGACACTGCTGAAAGTAATACGTATCTCTTTGTAGGATGAAGTTGCTGAAAAATACCCCAGGAACAACAACTCTGCATAAAGATTTCACCATCCTTGCACCCTGGACTAAAAAAAAATGGTGCCCTGTTTTTCTTTATGAATAAAAGCATTAGGAAAGTGTTTGGACTTGAATAGATTAAAAACCATTTACTTTTGCTGGTATTTAATTAATTGTTGTTTGGGAAGATGGTGGGAGTGGAGGGACTAAAGTTTGGCCTCAGAACAAAATAATATATGGCAAGAGAAGATACAGTCACTGGCTGCAATTTTGCCATTGCAGAGAAAAGAGGATAGGTTGGTGACCGGCCTCGATGCCTTTCAGAATGCAGACGAATCCAGGAAGTCCTTGTGATACTAGACTTCTAAAGTTCTTGCTTTTCAATGAAAGCAAGTGAAACATCTATTACCTAAGATTTAATCCTGAATTAAACATTGATCTGGAATGTATTATGGAGATTTGGCTGAGAGAGGAGCAGGGAGTTAATCAATTCCAATTATGGTACTAGAATACTGTGTGTTGTAGCAGCTTAGGGCTGGAAGGCAGGCTGATGGTGCAGCTGTAGTCTACAAGAATTCTATCTCACTGATTGGAATCTCTATCTGCTGCTAATGTTGAGTGCTTGCTATAGCATTTAGATAGCCAGGACAGTGTAGTAATACTGTTAAGATACTATCCACCCCACTGCACAATAATTTCTCTTTCTGAGCAGGCTAGAGTGGTATCTGGCTGCAGTAGACTCTAGACATCTTGGGGAATTTCAATGTCTGTGCTGAAGTTACACAGCCAGGAGTGGCCCAGGATTTCATGTGTGCCATGATATCTATGGACCTGTTCCAATTGGTAGCTGCAGGGCACATGGTGGATATAATGTTCAGTTCAGCTGGTGCTGCTGATTTGAAAGTGGAATGTTGATGGATCTGGATGGTTTTCTAGATGTGTTTGGGAAATTTTCCACCTCATCTATTATAGAAATTCCAGGGACCAGAGGCTGTGAGGGTCTAAATGAGCTTAGGCTGAATCCCAGCAAGACAAGAGTTACTGTTCATTGAGAAACATCTTGGTTCATTGATGGTCTTAATAAACAATTTGAATGAAGATTCCCTCCCTCTGAAGAAGCAGCACTTTAATTTTTGACCTCATTGCCCTTTTGGAATACCAAGAGGGGGGGTGCTTCACCCAGTTTAGGTGGTGTGCCAGTTGCTGCCCTACATAGACATTGAAGCCCTGGCAACCATGACTTATACCCCCATTACCACACTTTTGGAATACTGTAATGAACTCTACATGAGCTATCTTTGAAGACAACCAGAAAACTACAGTTGATATTAAGGACAGTACCTGGTAAGAGCCACTAGCAACGTTAATTCTTTGGTCACTGTGCTTTCTGAACCGAATTCAAAATGCTGGTTTTCGCCTATAAAGCCCTCTGTGGCTTGGCTTCAGGTTACCTTAGAGACCACCTCCTTTGGGTAGATTTTTCTCACCTCCAGACGGTAGACACTTCCTGCTTGCAAGCAAGGAGTGGATGCTTAGAGTCCCATCCCCTCAAGCCCCCCCAAGGCATCAAGGAGACATTGACATAAAGGGAATCCTTGTGATGGAAAACCTAGAAGGTGTGCTAGGTACACTCCTTATCTGCTTTTTATAGAGCTGTGAAAACAGTGTTGCTTCAGTGGGCATCTGGCAACTAATGTTAGTTTTCTTGTTCATTTAGCATTGCACTGCTGTCTGTTTTACTGTGCTGATGCTGAGTTATATATGTATTATTCTTACTTTTCATATACTGCCTGGACTCTTAGAAATTGTATGGTATATTTTAACACTAAATAAATAAATGAAGACGATTGAAGTCTGACTAATTTGTGGAATATGGAGATGACCTTGGGAATTGACCCTATAGGTCCTAGACAGCCTCTAGCACAGCTTAGTTGGCATCTTGGCCTACTAAGCAACTAAGAGCAATGCAGTTGATGGGTAGAGGGTTGGATCACAAATTAAAGAACTGTCACAATGAAATGGACAGTAACCCTATTCCATGGCATTTCGTGCATTGAAAAGGGGTTAGTTTTCTGCCTCCATTGCCTCCACGTGGACTAGGTCAGCAACGCTTTCCCATATTATGAAGCACCTCTTCCATCAAAATGTTAAAGCAAAGCAGATGGAAGAGCTGGAGGCTCTTTATAAGTATTTTTGGTTCTTTAAAGTCCCAGTTTTGCCTCAAGTGATTGCAGTACTGGGAAAGGAAATAGGAAGGTAATCTTGGCAACTGCTTTCCAAGTTCATAGAGATTTTTTTCAGCTTCAGATCTCACAGGGAATATGGAGAGATAAGGCCACCACCTACTTCTTCAACCTTTTCCCTTCCTGTCCAATTATGTCAAGCCATGTTGGGAGTGACTCCTGATTAAGGGAGAAGATTAAACACCTCCTTGAGCATGGGGTGAGTTCCTGCATCCTTAAAGGACACAGCAGTAAGACCTTTATTGAAAAGGCCCTCCATTGGGCTCAGAAGACTATTCTAAATATAAGCCAGTTTCAAATATTCAACTTTTGGGTTAGGCGATTGAGAAAGTAATGGTCTTTCAACTCCAGATGCATCTGAAGGAAATTTATTTTCTGGACCCATTTCAATTGGGGTTTTACTTAAGTTACAGTACTGAGACTGCTTTGGTTGCCTTGATAAATGACCTATACCAGAAACTAGAACAATGAAATCAAACTACTACTACTATTACATCATGAGGAGGAGGAGGAGGAGGAAGAGGATTAGTTGACAGTTCATCCAGCGTAAGCATTTGTTATTCAGTCTGTTTTGTCCAGAAGACAGTGTTGCTTCTGAAGTTCAACAATAGTTGGAGGTTCTGGAGGAATTAATTATGGATCCTAAGTCATTCACCATTTTTTATTACAGGAAGTTGAAGGAAATTGATGGAATTGTTATTAGGTATTTACATGACCTGGAATAATGAGTTTGAATATCCTTTCCTGGTAAACAAGGGAAGAAACACTTTGAATAATGTGAAATTTATTTCCTGTGATCTTAAAATGAGGTTAATAGTAAAGTTAATGCTACAATCTTTATATTGCTTGATTGTTTATATGGGTCAGAATTTGAATTAGGGCGCTGCTTTCTATTTTTGTTTTGCTTTGTTTTGCTTTATTGAGAAGGGGCAAAAAAGAAGACCTTTGGGTAATATGTAGATTTGTACTCTTTATAAATAATTTCCCATGCCTTTTTTGTTTTGTTCATTATTATCATGATAATTGATGTTGGATTACATTCTATACTTAATGTTTTATATTTTTTTCCTATTCATCAGTCTGACATAAAATAAAAAGTTAAAATGCAAATTTATTCCCAAAGAGTACAGAATGACTGACTGAATATTGAGGGAACATTTCACCTATCACAAAAGGTTACAAAAGTAGACAGTTTCAATTAAACCCTACTAATTAATTGGTTTTATTTAATTTCAAATATAGAGAAAAATATTGGGTTTTTCCCTCTTTAATTTGATGATCAACCAATATTTTTTAAATGTTACCTTCGTGTTAGTTTATTGGATAGTGAAAATGTTCTCTTCTCTTCACCCCACCCTCAACAAAGCCAGGGTAGACTTCTTAAATCAGCCAATTACATTCAGTGTTATTGAGGCAGAATAAACTATATTTATTTCAGTGTAATTGGGAGACAGTGCCCCAGATGATTTTCTCAGCATTTAACTGGCAGTATATATGTTTGTTGAAGCTGTGTGACAAATATCAGCAGTAGTTGCAATAAACAGAGAGACAGACAAATAAACAAACAAACTGAATGCTCATTCCCAACCTAGGAAAGACTGCAGAAAATAGCCAGCTGACACTTTTATTACTTTTTATTCTAATCTAAAAATAAATGTTGACATTTGTTGTGCATTGAAATGGAACAGCAGAATATGAAAAGTAAAAATAAGGAAGGCCTCTTTACCATGTTAAGTGAAAGAAAATGGAAGAACTGGATCCAAGCAGCCTCTTCTCCAAAATGGATTTGAAAGCAACTATGACTAATAACCCTAGTACTTAGTTGCTCAACTAAGAGCTCTTCGGGATTCTGTGGGCTGCCTTTTCTGAAAGTCTGGCTCATATGATCCAAATGATAGTGAGCTTGCTGAAGCTATTCAGTGGTGAAAAGCATTCTGCTCATGCTCATAGTATATATTATTACTTCCTATAGCTCAAGACAGAGGACAAGAATTGAAAAATGGATTCTGGGACATCATGGATATGATTCTGAAGTCTAGTGGCTCCTTATATCTTGGGTTAATGTAACATTCAGTAGGAATTGTGAGTATTTCAAGCCAAACAACAAACACTGTTGGAGAAGACTTGGAATTAGCTGATCCAGAACCGCCAATCTTACTGCACTACCTACTGTGTGTTAAATGGTTTTTGCACTCCCTTAGGCAATTAATTTTGGACTAAATGAATAGGCTTCCTCTCCCTCCACCCCCATATCCATTATCAGACTATTAAATTGCCAGCTTGGAAAAAGAAAGGCTAGAATTGCTGGTTTTGTGCATCCTCAATTGAGTGCATGGGTTCTGTCCACACCCTTTAAAGAATCAGAATGTTGAAATGGCTGCTAAATGTCTCTAATCTTATCTATTTCTATATTGTTGAGCCACCTCAGTTTAGTGGGAAAGTGTGGACCCCTTCTCCAGATCCAAAGCAAAACAAAAACAAATATGCCCTTACCGGGCACAAAATGCTCAAATGAATATGCCAAACTGAGGTTCTTTTAGTCATTCAAATGGAATTAACTGCCAATAGCACTGGAATTTGGTGACACATTTAAAAAAGCTTGCAAGAGGAAACCAGTAAGGTACAGACCTCTCAGAAAAATCTATCCTTACCCAATGTATGTCTGCAGTAGGGATTTAAAAGAACTTCCCCATGGATCTTGCAGTAAGCAAACAGTATTTTGCTACCAGTGGTTCCAAATATGATTTAAAATGGTCCATTTAATTTACATTCTCCTCAGAAAAAAAAAATCAAGGTTGGTGTAGATGAGGGATTGCATTTTTTCAAATGTATGAGGAGCAGTTGGATCTCTTCTAAAAAGCAAGACATACCAAGAACAATGCCAGGGTGTTTGAAAAGTAGAAGCAGCTTCTCCATTGTCCCTGGAATATTCCAAAGACCATGCTGCCTATAGTGTCCTGGCTTCACTAATACAACACATACAGTTTTAGATCGATTATTCTAGGAGCCACTTTTTTCACCTAACATGGATGGCTACTCTGAATTATCTTTTCTAACATGAAACCATAATTATAAATGAAGCTACTGTGATAATGGCAGCTCCACAAATGAATACCTTTGTGTCCTTTTAAATGTGGAACAAACATGGTGAGAAGAATTGGATTAGGGTTGAGGTACAGAAAAGAATCAATATGTCTTCCTTTATTTCTATAGCTTTGAAGAGCACTCAAAGGAACGTGAAGAAATCTTTATTCAAGAATTACTAGGACTAAGTGATTCATGGAGAAAACTTCTTTTGATCCATATTTAGAGCTGAGAATTGCATGTGAAGATTAAGGAAAGTGTGGGGAAGTACAGAATCAGAAGAATAATTCTTAAAGTTGTGCAAAGCTTTGAAGGGGTGTTTACTTCAATGATACTTTGAGCAAAACACCCCTTCAAAGCTGCTTTGCAACCAGTCCCTTTTTAAAAAGATAAGCAAAGCAAAGTGGTGTCACTTCATTAAAAATGGTTTATTTAATTTTTATCCCACCTTTATTATTTTTACAAATAACTCAAG
This sequence comes from Candoia aspera, assembly GCF_035149785.1. Classification (NCBI taxonomy): domain Eukaryota; kingdom Metazoa; phylum Chordata; class Lepidosauria; order Squamata; family Candoiidae; genus Candoia; species Candoia aspera. The sequence continues at coordinate 122,857,146 of NC_086155.1, read as the reverse complement.
GTGGCAAACATACCTAACACTCCTTCCTCCTCCTCTTTTCCCCACAACAACCCTGTGAGGTAAGTTGGGCTGACAGAGAGTGACTGGTCCAAGGTCACCCAACCGGCTTTCATGTCTCAGGCGGGACTAGAACTCAGAGTCTCCTGGTACTCAATCTCCTGGTTTCTAGTCCGTTGCCTTAACCACTAGACCACACTGGCTCTCTTGTATATTGCATATATTTCTTGTATATTGTACAATTGTATATATTGTATATACAATTTCTTGTATATGGTCCAATTTATTTTCTATGTTTTGATAATGATGAAGGAAGGAAGGCATTCTGCAGTATGCCCAATGTTCTGGAGTTTCAGAAGGCACAAGACCATCAGGACCATACAATAAGCATAACATCTGTTTTAATCATATGTATTTCCCTACAGCTTTCTAAGAAAAGTATATTCCTTTTGTAAAATCTCAAAATGTTTAAAGTATCATCATTTGTTGATTAATGATAATGATGATCAATATAAGTCCATATTCCACCAAATATATTATCAACTATTTTTAAATATGATTTTTTTTAAAAAATTATTTATTTATTTTATATCCCGCCTTTATTATTTTTATAAATAACTCAAGGCGACGAGCATACAAAATACTCCTTCCTCTTCCTATTGCTCTAAAGTGTCACTTTCTTATGCGAAGAGGGCTCAAATTTAAATATTCTGCCAGTAAGGCCTAAATATGTCAAACCACCTTTCATGCTGGGAAGATAAGAAATACCTGCTGTAATTGGAACCAAGAACTTGCCAAGATTGCAAGGGTACTAAATAGGAAATCTCAAGGGAAGCCCATGAAGGTAAGTAGTCAATATTGTTTCCACTGCAATGCATGGTTGAAGTTAAGAAATAAGCCAAAGGGTATTGTATAAAATCAGGAAAATTAAAACTACCATCCACATAAGAAAAACATTACTTGAACCTGGAAATCCTGGGTGTTTGTTCCTCTCATAAAAATTTAACCATTAACTTATCAATCTGTTTAAAATATTTAAGTGGAACCAACATAGGCATTGTTTTCTCTCTCTCTCTCTCGGTCCTGATGCAAAATTTCCTTTCCCACAAACTAGTTATTTTCATCCACTTTACAATATCCTCTTTCATCTGAGTAAAAATAATAGATTTTTTTCCTAAATGATATCTCCCTGAGGATAATATGTATAAGTACTTAATAGCTTCTGAACAATATAAAAAAGCCTAATCTCTTCCCTACAGCCTTGGGAATCTTTTTGCCAGTTGGCATAATATTTGACTTACTCCAAATTATTGCACACCCAGACTGTTTACCATATAACTGTGTCACTTGTAAAATGCAGGTAAAGATTGTTGATAATCTTTTTAGAAAAAGAACATTATTTGCATATGACAATAACTTACATTTAAATTTAACTAAAAGTGTTCCTTTAATTTCATCAGTTTGATTTATTAGGCATGCCAAAGGTTCCAGTAACAAATTAAAAGCTGCACATTATCCATTGCTTTTTAATTAGTGGTTTAATAATTATATTAGTATTACACAAGCAGATGAATTAAGGTAAAAATTATAATTGAAGAAATAAATTTTGTAGGAAATCTAAACTTCTGCAATACTTGAACCAAAAATATGATTTGTATCATATCAAAGGCTTTTTCCACATCCAACAAAGCTAGACTACAGATTTATGTGTATCGGTGTACAAAGCTATTATATCAACCAAAAGTCTTATACTACCTGAAGACTAATGCCCTTTCATGAAACTGGATTGTACAGGCTGACTTATTGCGGGTAATACCTCCTGCAATCTCACCAATGTAGCTGTTAAGACCTTAGCTTCAATATTTAAGAGAGATATCAGGAAATAACTTGCACACTGGATAGGATCCTTATAAGGCTTCAAAATTGCAGTGATATAAGCTTAACAGTATGAGGATGGCAGGATTTTATATTTCCAGATACACCTGTAACACTTCCAGAAGCATAAAAGCTCCTTAGCCCTTGAATTTGTGATACCATTCAAAGGTTATTCCATCTGGTCCAGGGACTTTATTGAATTTTATCATATCAGTAGTACGTCATGAGTGCCATTGAGCTGAAGACATCAGCACAACGGCACACATGACAATAACGAGGAAGCAGAGGAAGGGGCTCAAGATAAGCATAGCAAGCACAACAACAGCCACAGACCCTAGCCATCAGAACACAAAAGAGAAAGAAGAAAAGACAAAGGCTAGGCGGATCGCGAGGCACACCCAAGCTGTTAGCACAAGCGCAACGGAGATCGCCCAGCTGACAGCAATCACCGGCTGAATGAGGAAACCGATGATGGGCGATCCCGGGGCACCAGATGGGGCCTCGCAACCCTTCACCTACCAGCAAGACAGCATGCAGGACAAAGGGGGGGTGACGTAACCCAGGGTGAGGGGGCGCTGACCGGCGCGGGATATTTAAACCCCGCACCGGCGCGCTCCTCTCACTCTCAGCTTTTTTCGCAACTGACACTACGTACGAAATAAACCGGAACCTGCTCTCCTATGAATCAGCGTCTGTGTTTTACTCTGCGGTAGGCAGTGCATGACATAAAGCTGAGAGTCACAAACTCAGCCTCGCCGAGCCCCACTGGACAACGAGCCGCGGGAGGAATAGACGGCGAGAAGACCACGAGCGATGAGGCCGACACGTCGCGGCCAAAGCGGGCGAACCGCACGGCAAGAAGCGGAGGAGGACCGATCGAGGCCAGAGGCACCGCGGACCGCAGGAGCCACGGACACCCGCCCGGCCCACCCCGAGCCTCAGCTCCAACCCCAGAGGGAGACGGCGGCGGAGGCGACCCGGCCACAGGAGGGAGCAACATACCTCCCGAGACCAGCGGAGACCCCCCCGCCCCACATCGCACCCCAGCCACGGGCATGGAGCGTCAGCCCAACTGCGGCAAGCACGGTGGAGGATGGAGAGGCAACCCAGCCGACGCACCCCCAAACGGAGGAAGCGGACCAGCGGATGGGACTGCCTGAACCCCACCAGCGGCTCAACCCGGCGGACACACCGACAGACCCGACCCCAGCTGCGGCACAGATTTCGGACGGGGAAACTCAAGCCAGACTCGCAGCCATGGAGGCCCAGCTACAGGACCTCAGGACCATGCTGCAATCGCTGATGTCCCCGGTGCCGCCCAACGACGTTCCCGTGCAGGCCCACACCCCGAGCGGGTCGTCGCACCCCCATGGGCCAAATGCTAATCAACAAGCGGCCCAAGTGGACAAAGCCAGGAGTCGGGAAGCGAGAGGAGGGGACTCACAGAATGCCCAGGCCCCAAAGGACTTCCCCATTTTCTTTGACGGGAACCCCGCGAAACTGTCGTTCTTCATTACGAACGCCAGGGAGTTCATGGGGCGGCACGGACACTCCTTTAACTCCGAAGCGGACAAGATCGCAGCCGTGGCGATCAAACTACAAGACCGGGCGGCAGACTGGTACGTCCAAATGTACGAGTCCAACTCCCCCGCCCTCTCTGACTTCCATGCTTTCATTACCGAGATGAAGCGCTACTTTGAGGACCCACTAGCCAAAGAGAGGGCTAAAAGCGCACTCCAAAGCCTCAAACAGGGCGCACGCACTGTCCCAGACTACGCCCTCGAATTTAAAGCCCTAGCAGGGAAGATCAACGACTGGTCCGAGACCACCCTGCTAGAAATGTTTAAAAGGGGGCTCAACCGCGAAGTACTTCAATGGGCTCTCTACCGGGACGAGCCGGAGACTCTGCACGGCTGGATCCACCTCGCGGGGAAAGCAGAACACGCGCACCGCACCTTCCTAATGGCAACGACGGAAGACAAAAGCAACACCTACCCAAAGGTACCCGCGCCACACGTGGGGACGGCCGGTCCCACATATCCAAGGAAGAAATTCACTCGCGGGCCCTACGGGAGGTGTGGGAAAATGGGGCACAAAACGGCAGATTGCTTCTCCAACCGAACCCCAGTGAGCGCTCCTAAACCCACACTGAAACCTAACCTCAAACCAACTAACCCGCCGCCACCCCCCCCACCGCCGAATGACCGGAGCCACAGCGACACCGGACGAAGCCTGGGACGCTTACTGGGGGGGAGAGGACGCCGTAGACCCAGACCAGCCAGCGGGAAACGCTCCCCGCCTGCCCTAAAACGCGCCGCGAGGCAGGTGGTGGGACAGAGGCGCGGATCACTTCAACAGAGCAGCGAAAGCTCCGTAATAATGGCGGCAATCAAACTCTCTGGGGGCAACGGAGCCACCACGGCCGCGGCACTAGTGGACTCGGGGTGCTCGAAAAACCTGATCCACCCCGACATAGTCGCAAAACTCACCCTACGCTGCCTCCCCCTCCCCACGCTGCTGGCATTTCACCAGCTGGACGGCTCAACAGCGGGAGGGACACCAGCCACGATGCAGACCGAGCCGGTTACCCTACAAATGGGTACCCACACCGAACGAACATCGTTCGTGGTAACCCACATAGGACGGCCCATCGTAGTCTTGGGGATACCATGACTCGCAACAAACAACCCGTGCATCGACTGGGCGACCCGCACCTTCCAATTCGACGACGGCAAGTACCGGGCGCCAGTTCCGGCGGGCAGGACCAACCCCACGGTGGGACGAGCAGAGGCGGCAACCCAGGACAACACAACCACACCAGAAGACCTACCGGAGCAATACGCTGACTTCTCAGAGGTCTTCGGAGAGGCGGAAGCTGATCAACTACCCCCCCACCGCAAGACGGACTGCAGGATTGACCTGCTGCCCGATGTCCCCTTACCTAGGCCGAAGATTTACTCAATGACCCCAAAGGAGATGGCAACCCTTCGGGAGTTCATCGACAAAAACCTAGAGAGGGGATTCATAGAGCCGGCATGCTCACCGGTCGGAGCGCCCGCCTTATTCCAAGAGAAAAAGGACGGCACCCTACGGCTCTGCACTGACTACCGGGGCCTCAATGCAGCTTCCCTATCCAATAAATACCCCTTACCCCTCGTGAAAGACATGCTCGCCCACCTGTCCACGGGCAGATTATTCTCCAAGCTGGACCTTCGCGAGGCGTACTACCGGATCCGAATCAGGGAGGGGGATGAATGGAAAACGGCGTTCAACTGCCCCCTAGGCGCCTTTCAGTACAAAGTGCTGCCATTCGGACTAGCAGGGGCCCCGGGGGTATTCATGCAGCTCATCAATGAGGTTCTGCATGAGCACCTGTTCAAAGGGGTCCTGGTCTACATAGACGACGTCCTTATCTACTCCAAAACGCACGAGGAACACGTGACCCTAGTCAGACAAGTCCTCGACAAGCTAAAAAGGGCGAAACTCTATGCCAAACCCTCAAAGTGTGAATTCCATAAAGCACACCTAGACTACCTGGGGTACCGAATCTCTGGAGAAGGCATAGAGATGGACCCCGCAAAAGTCGAGGCGGTGGTGAACTGGGAACGCCCCCGTAACAGGCGCCAACTCCAGAGCTTCCTCGGCTTCGCGAATTTTTACAGGTCATTCGCACGGGGGTTCGCGGAGATAGCCCTCCCCCTAACAGACCTCCTCAAGACTAAAGGGGTGGGGGACACACGACGCGCCAAGAAACCGGGCACAGTACTAAATTGGACTCCCGTGTGCCAAACCGCATTCAACAGGCTGAAAGCGCTGTTCACCACGGAGCCAATCCTCGCACACCCGGACCCAGAACCGCCATTCGTGGTCCAAACCGATGCCTCAGACTTCTCCCTGGGGGCCATCCTACTCCAAAAGGACCCCACAGGAGTCCTGAAACCATGCGCCTACCTGTCGAGGAAATTCTCTGAGACAGAAAGGCGCTGGAACGTCTGGGAGAAGGAAGCCTTCGCGGTGAAATCAGCGTTGGAAACATGGAGGCACCTACTGGAAGGAGCCACCCAACCATTCGAGGTCTGGACAGACCACCGGAACCTCGAGGCCCTCCGAACGCCCAGACGCCTCAGCCCAAAACAGGTCAGATGGGCCCAATTCTTCAGCCGCTTCAACTTTCAGCTGAAGTTCATGCCGGGCAAAAAGAACTTCCTAGCTGACGCCCTCTCCCGACTACCCCAAGACGAGGAGCCCGCCCCAGACATGATCGGGACAGTCCTATCCGCTTCCCAGCTGGGGATGGCGGTGACCACCCGGAGCGGCGCTCGGAGGCAGCCCAACCCCACGGCACAACCGATGGTGGGGCAACCAGTAACCAGACGGTGCCAACCGCAACTGCCAGGGGGGATACGCGCAGACCTCACGGCCGCCCTCAAAACCAACCCTTGGCTCCTAGCTAACCCCGACAAGGTGACGATGGCACAGGACCTGGCATGGGGGGAAGGCAGAATATATGTCCCAGACTTGCAACGCCAGGCGATCTTGCGCAGATCCCACGACGCCAAACAAGCGGGACACTTCGGGTTCCTGAAGACCCTGCACCTCACACGACGCCAATTCTGGTGGCCCGCGCTGAGACGGGATGTGAAAGCCTATGTAGCGTCCTGCCCGACATGCACCAGGGCCAAACGGGCACCAGGTAAGCCCCCGGGACTTTTACAAAAGGTGGCGGAGCCCTCCCGCCCATGGGAGGAAATCTCCATGGATTTCATAGTAGATCTCCCACCCAACCAGAAGAAAACGGCCATTTGGGTGGTGAAAGACTACTTTTCGAAACAAGCCCACTTCATCCCCTGCTCATCAGTCCCGTCCGCCCAACAACTAGCCAAACTCTTCCTGATACACGTGTACAGTTTACACGGATGTCCCGCACACGTGGTGACCGACAGGGGCACACAATTCACTTCGAAATTCTGGCGGGCCTTCCTAAAGCTGACGGGGACCCAACAAACCCTATCCACTGCCTGGCAGCCCCAGACGGACGGAGCCACAGAGGTCCTCAATGCCACCCTAGAACAATTCATACGCTCATACACAAACTACCACCAAGACGACTGGGTCGAACTGCTCCCGTTTGCGGAAGTCGCATATAATAACGCCGTCCACACGAGCACGGGGAAAACCCCGTTCGAAGTAGTCTCGGGGCGCGACTTCGTCCCCATACCAGAGCTACCGCAACCCCCGGGACCCCAAGTGGATGCTAGTGACTGGGGACGGAAGATTGCGGAATCGTGGCCAATAATCACGGCAGCGCTGAAGGAAGCACAGGCGGCCTACAAAGAGTAGGCCGACAAGCACCGGCGCCAGCAACCAACGTTCCAGGCAGGGGATATGGTCTACCTATCCACCAAATTCCTGAAGTCACCTCAACCCTCGAAAAAACTGGGGCCTAAGTATATCGGGCCACTTCGAGTAACCCAGATAGTGAACCCAGTGGCAATACGCCTGGACCTGCCGCACAATCTACGGAGACTCCACCCGGTATTTCACACCAGCCTCCTGAAACCTGCAACCACCTCTCGATGGCACCCGAGCACGCCACTGCCCTCCCCAGTGATGATCGACGGCCAACAACATTTCGAAGTAAGAGACATACTCGACTCTCGCTGTCAACGGGGAATATTACACTATTTAGTAAGGTGGAAACACTTCCCCCACCCAGAATGGGTGGCGGCGCAACACGTCAAGGTGCCAGACCTGACCCGGGCACTCCACCGGACGTACCCCGACAAGCCAAAGGGGCGACAAGCCGAACCAGCCCCTGAACACCCTTTTCCCCGCGGGCCCCCCCACCAGCCGCGCCCCCAGGGGAAAGGGCTCCCCAAGCCCGCGACTTGGGTAGACCTCCCCCCCCCGGGACTCACCCTCCCCCCGCCCCGGGCCCACGAGGGAGTGACATTGGTCACCTACGCATGCCTGTGGGCAACGCCCAGGATGCACACATAACAATTACGACGCACTTGGAAAAAAGATAAGGGCCCTACCTGGAGCTGAAAAGCACCCGACCAGCCACACCTCTATCCTCGCCGAACTGAGCCAAACAAGCAGGGTGTGGCTGGAGCATGAGCACGCCCAGGGTGTGGTCGGGGCATGCGCACTGGGAACACACCCTAGATGGACACGAGGTAGAAGGCGGAACAAAGGGAGGGGCGAAAACACTCCGGCGGGAAATTAAAAAAAAAAAAAAAAAAACCATTTTGACAGCTCTCCTGGTAAAAAACCGGAAGGCCGGGGGGGGGCACTATTCGGACAGGGGGCAGTATGTCATGAGTGCCATTGAGCTGAAGACATCAGCACAACGGCACACATGACAATAACGAGGAAGCAGAAGAAGGGGCTCAAGATAAGCATAGCAAGCACAACAACAGCCACAGACCCTAGCCGGAGGATGCAGCCATCAGAACACAAAAGAGAAAGAAGAAAAGACAAAGGCTAGGCGGATCGCGAGGCACACCCAAGCTGTTAGCACAAGCGCAACGGAGATCGCCCAGCTGACAGCAATCACCAGCTGAATGAGGAAACCGATGATGGGCGATCCCGGGGCACCAGATGGGGCCTCGCAACCCTTCACCTACCGGCAAGACAGCATGCAGGACAAAGGGGGGGTGACGTAACCCAGGGTGAGGGGGCGCTGACCGGCGCGGGGTATTTAAACCCCGCACCGGCACGCTCCTCTCACTCTCAGCTTTTTTCGCAACTGACATTACGTACGAAATAAACCGGAACCTGCTCTCCTATGAATCAGCGTCTGTGTTTTACTCTGCGGTAGGCAGTGCATGACATAGTATCACAGATTTTCTGTAACATTAGGGATGCAGCTAATTTGACTGTATATCCTCAATTTCCTCAATCCGCAATTTCTGAAAGATTTATGCCATTTTATTTTTAAAAAATCATCTATTTGCTTGCTAGTTATATCTATCTGTACAGAATATCAATTTTTATAAAAAAAACATTTAAAATGATTTCATTATAATTAGTGAAATTTGTTCCAGATAAATCTGTTATTTCTTGCAAATGAGAAGCTAATAATTTTCCAGGTTTTTTTTTCCTCCCTGTATGTTTGTTTCATTTATTGTAGCAATATATATATTCTGTGTCCAAATCACATAACTGGTCCAATTCCGAGTAGATCTAAAAGCATGATATGCTCCTTGAGTCTGTTCTGTGGCATATTCTTTTATTGCCCCTAGTTCATGTTTACTATGTTATGATTCATGTATCTCTTTCTACCATGAAGGACAGGCTATTATCTTGCCAGGAATATGGTTTAAATATATCCCAGATTATCCCCATTTTAGTTGAACCTCTGTTTATTTGAAGAAAAAAATGTTTACATCTTTTTTCTGTTGTTCTAAAAGCTGTGAATTTTCCAGTTCAGATGTTTTAAAATATCATCTTCCACTAACTGAGATGTTTTTATCCAAACTCAGTGATATTACTATGGGTGCATGATTGAAATTAAACTTGAACCAACATTGCATTTGTCAATTAAATTAACCATTGAATGCAATATTAAAAAACAATTCAATCTTCAACATGTAGTCTTTGGAGAAATAAAAAGTATACTCTTGGAATTAAGAACTCCTTGTTTGTTCACTAAATTAAATTCCTGGATGTATATATGGAGAATACTGTGACCCTGCTGGTTCATTTTCTTTTTTGAAAAACTAAGCTAACACTAACTTAAAGTCTCCAGCAAGTATTACATGATTACATGATTCACTAGTAGCTCAAAAAGATTACCTCGACATTATGTAAAATACTAGGTTTATTTTTGATTGGACAATAATAATTTATCCATGCCACCTGAAGATTTCTGTGTTTGATGATTAAAATTATATAGCGGCCATCATCTAAAATCTGTTGCTAAAGTATACATTTAGAAGATGTTTTCACTAAAATTGCTACTCATCTGACAAATTTTGAATATATGAAAATCTGTTAAATCCATTCATTAGTTAAAATGAGAGCCAGTTTGGTCTAGTGGTTAAGGCAACAGGCTTAACCAGGAGACTGAGAGTTCTAGTCTCGCCTTAGGCATGAAAGCCAGCTGGGTGACCTTGGGCCAGTCACTCTCTCTCAGCCCAACTCACCTCACAGGGTGGTGGTTGTGGGGAAAAGAGGAGGAGGAAGGAGTATTTGATATGTTTGCAGCCTTGAGTTATTTATAAAAATAATAAAGGTAGGATATAAAATAAATTAAATTAATAAATAACAGTTTTTCTCATTTGGGAGAAGGTATTTTTCTTGTAAAAATAAATAACTGACTTCATCAACTTCTAGTTCTAGTCCTGCCTCAGGCACAAAGCCAACTGGGTGACCTTAGGCCACTCACTTTCTCTCAGCCCTAGGAGGAAGGCAATGGCAAATCACTTCTGAAAAACCTTGCCAAGAAAACTGCAGGGACTTGTCCAGGCAGTCTCCAAGAATTGGACACAATTGAATAGATTAACAAAAAATGCTGTAAAAAAGAGAATCAAAGCAGACCATTTTCTTTTCCTGTTTTTTTGTCCTTGGATGCAATCTAAGGCTTCTTGGCAAGTGACCTGCTCTTTATTTATTTATTTATTTATTTATTAAATTTATATCACCGCCCATCTCCCCCAATGGGGGACTCTGGGCGGTTTACAATAAATAGCATTAAAAACATAGCCACATAAAAATTACATTAAAATATACATAAAAACAAATGTAAAATCCAAGTGGAGATGGAACACAATCACTAAGCGGTGCTATGGTGCCAGCCATCCCCAGGTGGAGCTATCATTCTCCCCCTCCCAAGCAAGGCGGCAGAACCAGGTCTTAAGTTTCTTCCCGAAGCCCGAGAGCAAGGAAACCTGTCTCAATTCCAGCGGCAAGATGTTCCAAAGGGCAGGCGCCACTGCAGAGAACGTTCGCCTCCTGGACCCCGCTAGATGAAATTCCTTTGCTGATGGGGTCCGTAGCATGCCCTCCCTGCCTGACCAGGTGGGATGGGTCGATGTTACGTGGACGAGACAGTGCCTCAGGTACCCTGGTCCCATGCCATGTAGGGCTTTAAAGGTGATAACCAAGACTTTGAATTGGACCTGGAAGCAAACTGGTACCCAATGCAGCTCACATAACAGTGGTGCCACATGGGCTGATTTTTGTTGTTTATTCATTCAGTCACTTCCGACTCTTCGTGACTTCATGGACCAGCCCACGCCAGAGCTTCCTGTCGGTCATCAACACCCCCAGCTCCACCAGGGACGAGTCCGTCACCTCTAGAATATCATCCATCCACCTTGCCCTTGGTTGGCCCCTCTTCCTTTTGCCCTCCACTCTCCCTAGCATCAGCATCTTCTCCAGGGTGTCCTGTCTTCTCATTATGTGGCCAAACTATTTCAGCTTTGCCTTTAATATCATTCCCTCAAGTAAGCAGTCTGGCTTGATTTCCTGGAGTATGGACTGGTTTGATCTTCTTGCAGTCCAAGGCACTCTCAGAATTTTCCTCCAACATCACAGTTCAAAAGCATCTATCTTCCTTCGCTCACCCTTCCTTATGGTCCAGCTCTCGCAGCCATATGTTACTACTGGGAATACCATTGCTTTAACTATGTAGACCTTTGTTGTCAGTGTGATGTCTCTGCTCTTAACTATTTTATCGAGATTGGTCATTGGTCTTCTCCCAAGGATTAAACATCTTCTGATTTCCTGACTGCAGTCAGCATCTGCAGTAATCTTCACACCTAGAAATACAAAGTCTTTCACTGCTTCTACATTTTCTCCCTCTATTTGCCAGTTATCAATCAAGCTGGTTGCCAGAATCGTGGTTTTTTTGAGGTTTAGCTGCAAGCCAGCTTTTGCACTTTCTTCTTTCACCTTCATCATAAGGCTCCTCAGTTCCTCTTCGCTTTCAGCCATCAAAGTGGTATCATCTGCATATTTGAGATTGTTAATGTTTCCTCCAGCGATTTTAACTCCAACCTTGGATTCCTCAAGCCCAGCATGTCGCATGATGTGTTCTGCGTACAAGTTGAATAGGTAGGGTGAGAGTATACAGCCCTGCCGTACTCCTTTCCCAAACTTAAACCAGTCCATTGTTCCATGGTCTGTTCTTACTGTTGCTACTTGGTCGTTATACAGATTCTTCAGGAGGCAGACAAGATGACTTGGTATCCCCATACCACTAAGAACTTGCCACAATTTGTTATGGTCCACACAATCAAAGGCTTTAGAATAGTCAATAAAACAGAAATAGATGTTTTTCTGAAACTCCCTGGCTTTTTCCATTATCCAGCGGATATTGGCAATTTGGTCCCTAGCTCCTCTGCCTTTTCTAAACCCAGCTTGTACATCTGGCAATTCTCGCTCCATGAATTGCTGAAGCCTACCTTGCAGGATCTTGAGCATTACCTTACTGGCATGTGAAATGAGTGCCACTGTTTGATCATTTGAACATTCTTTAGTGTTTCCCTTTTTTGGTATGGGGATATAAGTTGATTTTTTCCAGTCTGATGGCCATTCTTGTGTTTTCCAAATTTGCTGGCATATAGCATGCATTACCCTGACAGCATCATCTTGCAAGATTTTGATCAGTTCAGCTGGGATGCCGTCGTCTCCTGCTGCCTTGTTATTAGCAATGCTTCTTAAGGCCCATTCTGTCATGAGTACTGATGGTGAGCAGGAAGGGGCTCCCATCCAGGGTGGAAAACGCATGCGTAGTACTGAGGAATTAAACAGCCATTCAAAGAGACACAGATCAGGCCCGCCTTAGCTTTTGGGGTTTATATGTCTGGGTTTTTCCCATGCTTATTCAGTTTGTTAGGAGTCTGTTAATGTAGCAGTAATAAACACTAGAGAACTACTCCTCATCTCAGTGTGATTCTCACTGTTAGGACACATTCAACCTTACTCTTCAGGATGTCTGGCTCTAGCTCACTGACCACACCGTCAAAGCTATCCCCGATATTGTTATCCTTCCTATACAGGTCTTCCGTATATTCTTGCCACCTTTTCTTGATCTCTTCTTCTTCTGTCAGGTCCTTACCATCTTTGTTTTTGATCATACCCATTTTTGCCTGGAATGTACCTCCAATGTTTCTAATTTTCTGGAAGAGGTCTCTTGTCCTTCCTATTCTATTGTCTTCTTCCACTTCCACGCATTGCTGGTTTAAAAATAATTCCTTCTCTCTTCTGGCTAACCTCTGGAATTTTGCATTTAATTGGGCATATCTCCCCCTATCACTGTTGCCTTTTGCTTTCCTTCTTTCTTGGGCTACTTCTAGTGTCTCAGCAGACAGCCATTTTGCCTTCTTGGTTTTCTCTTTCTTTGGGATGTATTTTGTTGCTCCCTCCTGAACAATGTTGAGAACTTCTGTCCAGAGTTCTTCCAGGACCCTATCTACTAAGTCCAGTCCCTTAAATCTATTCTTCACCTCCACTGCATATTCCTTAGGAATATTAGTGAGCTCATATCTAGCTGATCTGTGGGTCTTCCCTAAACTCTTTAGTCTGATCCTAAATTGTGCAAGAAGAAGTTCGTGATCTGAACTACAGTCAGCTCCAGGTCTTGTTTTTACTGACTGTATAGATCTCTGCCACCTTTGGCTGCAAAGGATGTACTCAACCTGATTTCGGTGTTGTCCATCTGGTGAAGTCCATGTATAAAGCCGTCTCTTAGGTTGTTGGAAGAGAGTGTTTGTTATGCAGAGTGAGTTGTCTTGGCAAAATTCTATCAGCCTATGTCCTGCTTCGTTTTGTTCTCCCAGGCCATGCTTACCTGTAATTCCAGGTGTCATTTGACTGCCCACCTTAGCATTTCAGTCTCCCATGATGAAAATAACATCTCTTTTAGGCGTGTTGTCCAGTAGGTGCTGCAGATCCTCATAGAACTGCTCTACCTCAGCTTCTTCAGCATCTGTGGTTGGGGCGTATATTTGGATCACTGTGATGTTAGATGGCTTGCCCTGAATTTGAATTGAGATCATTCTATCGTTTTTTGGATTGTATCCAAGCACTGCTTTAGCCACTTGACTATTAATTATGAAGGCTACTCCATTTCTTCTCTGGTCCTCTTGTCCACAGTAGTAGATCTGGTGGTCATTTGATGTGAAGTGGCCCATTCCAGTCCATTTCAGTTCACTGACGCCCCAAATGTCTATCTTTAATCTTGACATCTCCCCAATAACCACATCCAATTTGCCCTGGCTCATAGATCTTACATTCCAGGTTCCCGTGGTGTGTTGATCCTTAGAACATCGGATTCGCCGTTCACCACCAGCACCGTCGGCCGCTAGCCGTCCTTTCGGCTTTGAGCTAGCTGCGTCATCACGTCTGGGGCTAGTTGAACTCATCCTCTGTTCCTCCCCAGTAGCATTTTGACCATCTTCCGACCTGGGGGTCTCATCTTCCGATGGTATACCGACATATCTCTGGTTGTACTGATCCATTTAGTTTTCATGGCAAGAATACTGGGGTGGGTTGCCATTACCTTCCCCAGGGATTGCAGTTAGTCTGACCTCTCTGTCATGTCCTTCCTGTCTTGGGTGGCCCTTCATGGTTTAGCTCATGGCATCATTGAGGTGCTCAAGCTCCAGCACCACGACAAGGTAACGATCCTTTGCTGAAGGGGCTGATTTTACAGCCCCAATAACTGTCCTGCGCAGCCATGTTCTGGACCAGCTGAAGCTTCCAAATACTTTTCAAGGGTAGCCCCATGTAGACCGCATTGCAGTAGTCTATATGGGAGATGACAAGGGCATGAGTGACTGTTCGGAGGGCATCTCGGTCCAGGAATGGGCGTAGCTGGCGCACCACCCAAAGATGTGCAAAGGCCCTCCTGGCTGCAACTGCCACCTGCTCTTTGAGCAGGAGTTGCGAGTCCAGGAGGACCCCCAGGTTCCACACTGGTTCTGAATGGGGCAGTGCCACCCCATCCAGAACCAAAGATGACAACTTCCTGGAACCCGAGGAGCCCTCAATCCACAGCCACTCTGTCTTACCAGGGTTCAGTTGAAGCCTGTTGTTCCCCATCCAGGCCCCCACAGCCCCCAGGCACCTGGAAAGGGTGGAGACCACATCACTTACTTCACCCGGGATGGAGATATATAACTGGGTATCATCAGCATACTGATGATACCTCATCCCATGGTTACGGATGATCTCACCCAGCGGTTTCATGTAGGTGTTAAATAGGAGAGGAAAGAGTACCGAACCTTAGTTACTGTTATGGCTCAAGCAAGTGAAGCTGAAATTAATTTTTCATTTGTTGGGGTCTTGACTTCTTGTTTCTTTATCTACTTCTTTATCCTGCTTTATCTCCTCTCGGTCTTGCCAACCTTAGCACCAATTTCTCAGAATCAGCGATTTAGTGACTGAAACATGACAAGAATCTCAACATGGTTTATCTCATGAAGGGTAACTTCAACTGGAATGTCAGGTGCACAGGCATACAGGAAGCTTTCAGGATATCTCACATCTGAATTGAGGTGTCAACCACAGTTCCCACCCAGCAAAGGGGAGCAAATAATGTGTCTTCTGAAGCCTCACTCCCCAGCTCTGCAGCAGCCTCTCCAGAAGACAAGTCTGGGTAGGGGACTGTGCAAGAGACATTTGTGTCAAAGGAGATGAAAGGGGTGAAGGAGAAGGCTGCTTTTAAGGTTTACAAAGCATTATTATCTTCTCAAAATACCAGAGGTGACAAAAGCAATTGATTAGTTTTTCATCTTACCAGCTCTCTGAAAACACAGTCCACAAACATTATTGTTGTAGCTGATGGGGAAGAGAGAAATCAACTGTGGCTTAGTACATCACTATTTTACTGGGACATTTAGACTAATCAACTTTTTAAAGTAAGTATTACAATCTCGTATCTTTTTTCTTACTTTTTCTTTATGACACACAGAAACAGCAAATAGTGTGGATTTCCAAATTCTTTTTTATGAAGTAGAAATAATTTCCTACCTGAGAAGATTAAAAAAGAAAGGTCTTCCATATCACAGTGGATATCAGTTATTCTAGCATTGTTCTTTCATTGGTTAAAAAGAAAAAAAAAATCTGAATTATGCCTTGCTTACCAGATAGGCAAAGTAGGGAATGCATATTTTGTCTAATATCTCAGCTTCAAGAACCGCTAGAAGCTAGCTAAAAGCTAGCTCTTTTTAAAATGATAGTTAGGAAACTAGAAATTACGGCTCACTAATTGGCCCCTCTCTTCAGTCTCCCTGGGGAACAACTAGGTGTTTAAGATTACAAGCTACATAGACAGCAGAACGTTTACAAGAATATTGCTTATAAACAGTGCTTCTTCCACTGAAATTCTCTGTATCACCACAAAAACATATTCTCAGAAAATAGCACAACTTAAGAGAAATGCCTATATCTGACATGCTTTGCATCTTGAAGGTTCTAGGTTCAGTCCCTGGCATCTCCAAATAGGAATGGAAAATCTCTTCAGCACACTCTTGTAAGGCATCAATCAACAATTTAACTAATGAATCCCCAGTGTAGTGCCAAGGGGGCAACAGGGTGACCACTAACACATTCCGTGGTACCCACCAAGCTAAGCTCCATGCCTTTCTTATTTTTTCAGATGGTTGTAATTTAAAATAATGAATGGGTAACTAGCATATTATGAAGCAAAGCATCTATATTTCACATAGATCTGAACTTCACATAGATCTTAGTGAAGTTCTTAGAAAATAGGATAGGTAGCTGCAGTTCTGTGCTTCTTTTTCTTATGGTATATGTGTGTCTCATTGTATGTACGTTTCTGTATTCCTATAACAAACTTTAAGGAGTCACTGGGAGTATGACATAAGAAATTGTTGTAGGAATTAGGAATCAAGGAGAATTGGCTTTCCAAATAAATGGAGGGAGGCCAGAGTTGCCATACAGTTATGCAATTGTGCAAAAGCATGATTGCATTTGTGGATCCCTTGCTGTCATTTCTGTAAACAGCAGTCATTGAAAGTAACTCTGTTTTTTTAAAAAACTTAACCCTAAGAATTGTTGGTTCCAGACTGAATTTCATATAGAGTCAGTTAGTGGACTGTGAAGACCAAAAAAGCACAAGCGTAAAACACCTTACCACTGTAGGTTAAAATAAAACTAAATTACTCTCATTTTGTCTGTGACCTTACATACCCCTGCCTAAGAATAAATCCTCTTGAGCTCACTGCCCCTACTTATACCTTTTCCTCAGTAGATACATGAAAGATTGCAGCCAGTTAAAGTGAAATCAATAGGATTTAAATTAATCACATAGGATTTTTAATTTTCTTTAAATGGGATTTACTACTACTAAATATAACTAACAGTTAGTTATACTAACTTCTACAGTTAGTTTACTACTACTAAATATAACTAAGACAGTTTGGCTACAGTTCTCTTGATTTTTCCATCCACTGGAAAATAGCTGCAATATTGACTGATGCCCTTTATCTTTGAATAATACATTGATCCTGAGATAGGCCACATATGTGAACAGTTTTGTAACATGCATAAACCTGCTGGAGGTAAATATTTGGGAATGAAGGGGTGCTATATGTATATCTAGTGAAAAAAATAAAACTAAAGCTGTTTTTGTTCTTGGCTTGAATACAAGGTACAGATCAATATATCTGTTTTTTTTCTTTTTTTCTTTAAAGGTTTAAGGTTTCATGATATTGATGTTGGGCCCTAACAGGTATATATCACATCACATCACATGTCACAGCTGGGCAGAAACAGATATGTGAGCCAAAATTTGTGAAAGAGATTTAGTGACTTAAGATGAAACAGTTTCATGAAATGGCCCCATCCTCTGTTTTGTTTCCTTGAAGCAGTTTGCTGATTCTTCAGCTTGTTTACTTGCAAGTAGGACTCACATACACCTGTGTAGAATTGCCTTATTAATTTTCCCTCTTTTTCTTTTTTTTTTTTTTGTGTATTTATTCACCTGCTAATTTCTGTAACAGTAGCTCTCAATTAGTGGAAAAAGAAGTGATGTTTTGTGGCTATAGCTTTTTTGAATTTATCCAGATTCATTATTTTACCAGTTTTCTGCATGAAGTTTGCCAAAACATGATAATTTTACTACCAAATTTAAACAGATTACCCTGGGGTGCTCTAGTGCACAAGCAGGGTGCTAATGGGATATATCATGTGGCTTACAGGCCATGGACTGCCTAGCTCTGATTTCAGTCTTGTGTTTTTTTATTTAAACTGGTTCTTAATGAAAATGCAGTGACTTTTTCAAGTTAAAATGCATATTAAATAAATGAACAATAGACTACTTTTGGTCTTGTAATGTCTAGTTTGGCCCCTAGAAACTGTAACAGATTAGTTTGGCTCCTAGAAACTGTAACTTAGATTCATTGCCAGTTTCAGTACCTTTCCACAGATGAACACATAACCACTTTAATTATATACAATTATACAATTGCTGAAGATTCCATTACTGTCTATGCATAATGGTATACTCTGGTCCCCCAAAATCAGTCAAGTTTTGAAGTAGAATTGTGTGTATACAAATATGGACAGATATATAGATATATACTTAAATTTAAGTCTTGGCATGTAAGATTTATAAGCTCTCTTTTAATCCTCATTACAGCTGAGCTTGGCCTATGGGAGTGGTTGTCTCATTATTTTTGGCAAACAATGTTACCAACATTCCAGCTGGGGAGAATTCTCCATCCTCCATTGTTAAAGTCTTATTTTAAGAAGTCTCTTCTGATCATATGCTGAAAAAAGCTTTTACATTATCCATTGGGTTGATCATTCTGGTAAACAAGACACCAGGCTAAATAGCCTTTGCATCTGGTCCAACAGGTCTCCTCATGTTCTTATCATTTGATCCAAATTTAGGACAGCTAAAGTCTTTTGTTGTTGTTCTTAATGTGACAGCTCTATCTCATGATAAATATTCCTATACATACATACATACATACATACATATATACATTCCTATACATACATACATACATACATACATACATATATACATACATTCCCCTTAAAACCTATTTTCTTAGCTCTTAGTATACAGGTTGCCTTTCTATGATGCTTTCCCAAAATGTCTATTTGTCTTAAAATCTAGTGCCCAAAACTGGTATACTATGTCATATGACATCTACCTGATGCAGAATAAATTGAAATTATTATTTTTTACTACTTTGGCAAAAATCTAAACCCCATCTAATACATGTGCAGTGGGTTTTTTCTTTTGGCTTGTTGTCACCTAAATATAGAATTTTGCTAATTAGGTCTGAAATGTTCTCATTCCTTCTAAATGGACAACTTGTGAACTGAGGTTCCTGGAATAATACATCTTTGGTTAATTTTGTATGCCTCTTGGTTGTCTTAAGTTTGAGCCGCATATTTTCTGGTTTCAGTCCATTATTAGAAACTTTAATATAAGTAAATCAGTTTCTTCCCATGTCAGGCTTTATTATAACATATTAATTTAAGAACTGGTTTCCAATCCAAAAATATATTTTACTCATCCATAGTCTATTATCACTGCAAATATTACCCACTGCAGTTTTACAGAACTGTAGATTCTGGCCCATAGAATAGTGATGTACATGAATTTACGTAAATATGTTCTAATTCTGGAAAAATACACACACTTTCACAGTTGAGGATTATTTTGGGTTATGCAGCTCTATAAAAATGCAATCTTATTTATATTCTGATTATTAAAAGGAGCTGTTTGAAAGGTGAAACTAAGCACTAGCTGTTACTAATTTTTTAAAAGATAAGACTGAATGGAAAAAACAGTTTTCATCCTTAGATTATTATAGTACAAACTGCATAAAGTTTATGCAGCCTTATTGATAATATAAATCTCTTCTTTACTTCATGCTGGGGGGTTCTTTCCTTTTTTTGAATGGATCAAAAACATGGCTCAAGGAACAATTAAGTCATATCTTCCTGGGTAATCAGAAGCATACTATGGGATTATACCTAGATGAATGAAACCTACTCCTTGCATGTCTAACGAGATGTATTATCCATAGGTTATTTGAGATGTATAATCCATTTTAAAGCCCTAATAACAATTGTAGATTTTTATATAACTGATCAGCTATGTCTGTTCAGGGGTTAGCCCCTTAACAGTAACACTTCTAGGTATATAGGCTTAAGATTGAGCCTAAAATATCTACCCCGAAGAGCATGTTGCCTTCAATAGCAATTTTATTTTCAACATTGTTAGAAATAGTTCTCAGTTCATGCATCTTGCATTCTGCATCAACACACTGAATAATGACTTTAATTCAAATATATGCTTATTACTTTCAGCCTTCAGTCTGTTGGATGGGGTCTGCCTGAATATTGTTCATAGTGACTGAGGGTTCTATCTCACTAAGATAAAGAAAACTTCCCATTGGTATCTGGTTGGCTGCTTAGGAAACTGAATGCTAGCCTAGAAAGGTCATTGGTCTCATCCAGCCTTGCTCGCCAACCTCAATTTCTCTCCAACATTTTTGGAACATGTACCCTTCACTTGAAGGGGATGGATGAGAAATTGTAGCTTTAAATTTAAGAGAAATAAATTGTGAATTTACTGGGTCTGCATGCGTGAAGAGTCCATACTGTTCACTGAAGAGTATTTGAAGTGGAACTACCTGCAGAATGTTCTGCCTTTGTATCTATAATCAAGCAGAGGTTGCAAAATCATTATAAGTCTCTGTTATTTTTCCTTTCCTTTTAATGAAACAGATGTGTAAAGAAGGAATTAACTATATCAATATCAATTTCTCATTTTTCCACATTGCAGAGTCCATATTTTATTTGTTCTTGTGATTCTCCCCATTGTACAATGCAAGATTATATTCTCAAAATCTGGTAACAAATAAGCCATAACCAATATGCATTCAGGGATTCTGAAAATGTGCTCTGTTGGGTCAGTCCAAAGACTACCTACTCCAGAATCCTTCACAAGAACATAAAAGCATTGCATGGTATAGTGGAATTTGGCCAGTAGTCCAACACTAGACCATCTTATCTTCTGCCTACACACTCTTTACTGTTTGGTTCTTCACTATTGTGTTGCAGTAATAAAAAGTATGTGAGACATCAAAACAGATTAAAAGCCTTTCACAGCAAGTTTCATACCAAATGGAGGTTTTCTCATCAGGTTCTAACTACCTGTTGAGGAATTTGCCTCATTCTGTTTAAGATTTTTTTTTAAAAAAAATACCTTTTCCTGAAGCATATTCACTGCATCCTTCACTCCTTTTTTTTTTTTAACACAGGAACAATAAGGCCAGGCCAGTGATGTTAAAACATTACCTTCAATGCACACTCATCTTTCACACTTTAAACATGGCAATTTATCTCTTCAGCCTTAACTGGGAATGTCAGAAGAAACCTATGTAACTTCCATTCTCATGGAATGTATAAGAAAACCAGGGTCCAGATGTTCACCAGGTGAATGCCTAGTTTTGTTTCACTGACTTCAACAGTACCATGCAAAACAGAACTGCTGGGAATGCAGTTGCTAGTTCCTGGTCTAATGGGATGTCCCCAGTGAACCAATTTTAAAAGAAATCAACTATAAATGCAATGTTCTCCAAATAACCTCTGCAAATATCAGCCTCAGAATAAAGCTGCCTGAATGCCTTTGGAGCAAGCAGGGTACAAGCTAAAAACAAAAAAAGTTTTGATCCAGTTATCTTATCTCTGCTTGAGCCATTCTGTTTAAATACTTCAGTAAGTAAAACAAATGAATTTAATTACCAAGAAGCTTAGGATATTCTGGAACTGATTTTGTTTCCATATCAAGGGAAAGAGACGAAGGGATTACTGAAACGCATACATATTACCTGGTAGCATAAAGGAGAAATTTCTCACAGAGGACTAAACTATATTCTGCTTAAATTGAAAACTAAAAAAAAAAAATGCACTGCAAACAGCATTTCTGCATTTCTCTTGCTAATGATGCCCACTATGGTTATACTGCAGATGAAAGCAAAAGAAGTGAGACAAATGTAGTGCCCTTTCATATAGCTCTTGTGAGCAAAAATTGTCGTTATGAATCCTTTTCTGTCACTGGGGCAATTCTGGAATGGAGCCATGGTAACTATCGGGGGGGGGGGGAGTTGGGGGTCATATTCATGCTATTAATGTTCAAACACTGATAACTTCCTAGAGCTGCAAGAAAAAGTTTTAACCATTTTTCAGCAAGATAAATTGAATGGATGGCTTATTACCAAATCATGTGGAATTTAATTTCTCAGTGACAATAGTTCTTACGATCCATAGATTGTTGACAGTTAGGGAATTTAATCTTCTCAGGTAGACAGGTGTTGTTGTTTTTTAAAGCAAGAAGGATGTCTTTTCAAATGAGCAAGAGCTAAAAGACCAATAAAATTAGCTCTCGCCACAAATACTCTGCCTTAGGAGCAGAAAAACTCAGAAAACAGTCCAAGAACAAGAAACAGCTGAGGATGCAAGATTGGTGATATTGACAAAGCTAGTGGAGCAGAGCGCTCTTTATAGTACTCCCATGAGGTTTTCATTATTCCAAAATGCTCTGATTGGAGTGGCTAAGGGTGGCTTGTTTTCAAGGATTATTCCCATTTGACAACACACAAATTCAATATTACTCCCCCCACCACACCAATCAGAGCATTTTATGTCAATAATGATTTTTCTTAACCTGATCTATCATGTTGCAGAGCACCAAAGCTTCAGAAAAATAATGAGGAACAAAGCTACATAGTTGTTAAGAATACCCGGAGATTGCTTTATTATTTATTTATTTATTTATTAATCAGATTTCATCACCGCCCATCTCCCCCTGACAGAGGGACCCTGGGCTGTTTATAATAGAGCTAAAAAATTAAAATACAATAAAACCACAATTAATAATAAAATATACATATAGATCTATAATAAATGTATTTAGTCATTCTAAATTATCCACTCCAACCAGAAGATTTGGAATTCAGGTGAAGCTGGTACAAAAGTTTTCTCACAATCTACTATAAATACTACCAAATCCGATTAAAAATACAGTGATCTTTACAGAGCTAATAACTCAGCATTGCTAATTCTACTGCATTCTTTCTTCTAAATCTTGGTGAAAGGCAAACAAGATTGGTATGCATAAAGTGAACTTGTGAAGGATTTCACCTGTTGTGTCTGCTACCATTCCGTACACCTGCTGGTTCCTACTTCTGACCTCTCTGTGCTGAACTGAATATGAATCATGCTCTACATGAATATAAATAAGTGCTTTTAGGGCTTGACTAAAAACTAAAAATAATGAAAATGGTATGAAAAGAGAGCAAATGAATTTCCAGAAAAAGGAGTCATCAAGATAGGAGTCACCTATCTTGGTAATGAGAGCATGTATTGTCATAATAGGACAATAAAAAAAGATATGCATTGACAAATACATCTGTTTCTATCAGCTTAAGTGAGAATAACATTGTCATATAGATATTACAACTGAAAATAGGTGGTGATCTGGGTATAAATAGATGTTTCTTTGAGAACTGGTACTATTGCTTTAGACTAAGGACCTCTAAACCCCACACATTTCAAATGACATGATCTGAAACTTAGTACTCTTATCAGGCTTCACTCCACAAGAAGAAATGAACTACCATGGCAAATTATGACTCTGTGTGTGGTTTGGGAACTGGGAGTGAAATCCTTGTACTTCAGTTGACTGGGAAAATGGTAAAATCATGCACTGCTGGACTTTAAGAAAAAGTCATAGGAAAAAATAGGAGCACAGGGAACGAACAAATGAAATATGAAAATCTGCTGGGTTTTAAATCAGCAACTTTCTATGTACAAGGAAGAGTTATAACTATTGTGCTATTATAGCATTCATGTTAAAAGTAGCTTTAGAAGAAAGAAGAAGGCTAGCAAGATAAGATTTTTTTAAAAAAATGTTTATTTTGCCTGCACGTATGTGCATTTTGATGCTTTAATTTTGTGTATATACATTTAATTTTGATATCATTTTTTAATGACTGTGTGAGAACTAACTTCATACTTAGAGAGTGCTTAGAGTTCTTGAAACTGAATGGGGCCTATTGTTAAGTAGTACATGTAACCATATGTAAACTTTATTTACCATCCTCCTAATTCTACTCCTGAGTCTTGCTGCACTAGAGAATTTTATAGCTCTCTTGCTAGTTAATATTGATTAACAATGCAAAAATGCTCCAAGATTTGATACAACTTTGCAATAATTCAGAGTGCTGTAAAGTCAAAGCATTGCACTGAAATATGAGGCCCTATAGGTATAAGAAAAAGAGTGAAATTGTAGCAATTTACTGGAAACTCTTCCAACAAAATGACTATACATTTGAATTATTTACAAATAAAAGGCACTTCTATATTATAATAGACCATCTTGGCAAAGTAACACATTTCTTTTTGCCAGTTTTTGTTAGTTTTAATTTCCTGTGTTCTGGATGTTCATAAGTAAAATTGCCAGTTGCTTTTAAAAAAGGAGAAAAGCATCCTGTGGCGACTTGCAATGAAAGCTATTAAACTAGTGATCTTGGTTCTGTGGGTTTGTCAGTGGGTGTGTGCATTGATAATGTACAAAAGTTTCAAAACTAGAAATTTAGAAGGAAAAATATATCAAAAGGCTATACTGTAATCTCAAGGCATATGTAAAATTTCTACATAGATAGCTGATCTGATAGTGCTTGTATTTCTACCATTGTAGTAATAACAGCATATGAAATTAAACCCTACTGTTAATGTGGAACCAAATACAAGGCTAGTCTATGTTAAATGGACACAACACCTGAAAGAGGTAATATTTGAACTATCATATTTTGAAACAGCTTTGCAGGATTTCTCTACGATTGCTGAAGGCGGGCTGAGAAATTGCATCTTACAGAGTTACAGCAATCTTATTCAGCTACTTCAACCAACATGATCTGCCTTGGCATCAGATATGCAAGCACAATCTGGGATTAAGATTTGCCCCTTCAAGACATGGTTTGATTCCAAGAGGCAAGAGGTTAGGAAAAAACTGGTTATCCAACACAAAATATGTAATGAAGATCCAGCTTCACATTCCATCAAGGAACTTTTATTGCTGGAAGAAACAGTGCAAACACTTGCTACAGATTAAGAAAAAAAAATTTAAGGGCTCCTGGAAACCATTAGTGGGAGCTCCACAAGCTAGTAATCCATCCTTGTCTTGGCACTTGAAGGCTTCTTATCCAACCCCTAGGCCCCTTTTATCCCCCTATCTTCTACTGGCAATAGTGTGGGAAGATCACTTTAGGGTCCTAAATGCACAAGAATATATACCTGGATTGGATCTAGAGTCCAACATGAAATTGCTCCCAGTTTGGGCACTTGTCACAAGTTCTGAAATGAGGCCTTGTCAAAGAACTTAAGCCTGGTAAAATGTCAGGCAGTCCTGATATAGCAATCTGGAATGGTTAGCCTTAGTTTCTCTATTCACTTACTGTATACCAAGGGTGCTGTGCAAATATCAAAGGACTGGGGTTTAGTTATTATAATACATAATAAATATAGCAGACAGATCTGAATTGCCCTTTTTATATATACAGATCTGTCTGCTAACTACTGACCCATCAGCCTCTTAAGGATAGTAAGCAAGCTTTATGCTAAGTGTTGATGTACCCAACTGTCATATTCTAGCAGATGAGCAAGCGGGTTTCAGAGCTGGACGCTCAATTTTTGACACTGCCTCATCTGGCCAAGCCAGGTTCCATGTTGTACACTGCATTTATTGATGTCAGGTCAACATTATCTCCAGGACAAAGCTGTGAGGCAGATTCAAAAATACCACAATAGATAGATGGTTACTTCTGCTAATGTACAGTACATGTTCCATGAAAACTCTAAAATAAAGGTACAAGACCCTAATCTTTGCAGGCAATCTAGAACACATGTCTGGTAGTTAAAGAGTCAAACAATAGAGCAAGTTAAAATCTTTAAATACTTGGGCATAGTTTTTCATATTTCTAGCAAACTCAGGCTGAATCAAAATTATGTAGTCCAAAATGTGCAAAAAATCAGTGGGAGCAATACAATTCTTTCACCTTGCCAGAGGGTGCTTTATTCCAGTAATGCTATACGTATTTGGCTAAGGCACATACACAACCTTTGTTTGGAGCTCAGTTGGAACCATATCACTCCTTGGCTTTCTGGAAAGGGTTCAGTCTCAATTCTTAAGGACTATATTTTAAATGGCCCCAACCAGCTCAAGTAAGGATGCTATGCAGCAAGGAAGCTGGTATAGCAGCAACAAACCCAACTGCTCCATAGAGCCCAACTACAACCACAGGGTCTTACCTCTGATTTTCAGCATCACTGAATCTCTGAAAGATGTTAAGTCCCCCCAGCTAACAATTGTTGTTGTTTTCAGAAGATCTAGGTTCTTTGATCATAGCAGATATTTACAGATCAACATGGAAAAGATCACTCTCGCAAACACTGCAATACTAAGGGTTCTCAGAAGAGGTTATTTTGATAATGGGCTATGACTGAGTGACTACTGCACTCAAGCAATGCATTAGAGCAGCAAGGCTGGCTGGGGAATTCTGGGAGTTGAACTCCACACATCTTAAAGTTGCTGAGGTTGAGAAACACTGCATTAGAGACTTGGAAGGCAAGTTGGACCAATCAGCCCTATTTATTTATTTATTATGGCATAGCAGAATGCAGCATTGTTGCATAAAAATCACAGAAACAATATATAAAAGTGTATAAAATATAGGACATTGGGACAATAAATTATTTTAAAAACACACAATACAAATGATGAATAAAATTATGAATGAATTAAGTTATGTATGAGCAGTTACTAAAGTATCTAAGCCTATGGCTGGATGTCTAGATCATTTAGCCATTCATTGGACAGCAGTACCCTCGAGATGATGTAGTTCTTGCAGGGAGCCAGGAAACCTTCTGAGGGGACATTCCATCACAATATGATGTAAAGTTTGTGGGACATTCCCACAGTCACAGTTAGGATTATCAAGCAGCCCCATTATGTTTCCAATATTGGCACCTGCCATGATTAGTTCGAATCCAATTAAGCACAGTCCAGTTTTTCTTTGGGAGATCAAAGCCGTAATGTAATGGTTGCCTATTCCAATGAAAGGAGTCTCACCAGTAATTACTAGAGAAAACTGCTTTATTGAATGAATAGTATGCAAAGTACGAAGAAAGCTGAGAATGAGCAAAAGCGCGCCAAATACAAACTTAAAAAGCCTTGCTCCCGTTGCGAACCCTCCCCTCAGGCTAGCATAGCAACCACCCCCCAGATGCTAGCAACCCTTAGAATCAGCCTGAGAAAGTAACCTTGAACAGCAGAGATAACCCAAACATACATTCCAGAAGATCACAAGTCAGCACAAAGGAAATTTACCAGCGTGGCCAGGCAGGCACGCAACTGCAGACATGACATGTGAAACGTTACGAGGAACCATAAACATCGGAACGGGAACATGACATACTGCCCCCCCACAAAGAAAAAAACTTAATTGTTAAGGCGCGGATTTATCAGGGTAAGCAGCGTGAAACTGAGCAACCAAGTGGGGAGAGCGCACATCCCGTGCAGCGACCCACTCCGGATGAGGGAAATGCTTCCAGCGAATCAGATACTGCAGAGTGGAATGGAAACGTCTAGAGTCTAATATTTCCTTGACTTTGAAATGTTGTTGACCATCAATCATTATGGGGGGAGGTGCAGCCAGCTCAGGATGCCAATGTGTAGACTCCACGAATGGTTTAAGCAAACTGCAATGAAAAACAGGGTGTAAGCACTTGAGATTGTGAGGTAAGTCCAACTTAAAGGTAACAGGATTAATCTGAGCAACAATAGGAAATGGACCTATGAACTTGGGCGCCAATTTTTTGGATGGTTGAGGGGATTTGATGTATTTGGTGGAAAGGTATACTCTATCCCCTATTTGAAAAACAGGTTGTGGTGCCCTTTTTATGTTGGCATGTCGTTGATAAGTGGCTTGAGCCTCGGCTAAAGCTTGCTGTATTTTTGGCCAGGAATCTGCCAGTTGTGAGGCCCAATCGGTCGGGGAGGTGGGTGAGGTAGATGGTGGAGGCAATTCAGGAATAGGGACAAAGTCACGCCCGAATACAGTACGGAAGGGCACTGCCCCAGTACTTTGATGCACAGCATTATTGTAAGCAACTTCAGCAAATGGCAGGAGGTCTACCCAGTTGTCTTGTTGATAATTAACAAAAGCACGTAAATATTGTTCCAACGTGGCATTGACAGCCTCAGTATTTCCATCTGTCTCAGGATGGGACGCCGTGGATAACGCCTGTTTAGTACCCAATAGCTTCATAAATTCCCGCCAAAAGCGTGACATAAATTGTGTTCCTCTGTCGGTCACCAAGCGGGCGGGGCTACCATGTAATCTGTACACGTGAACCAGAAAGAGGCGTGCCAGCTGTTGTGCAGATGGTAGAGATGCACAAGGGACGAAATGAGCTTGCTTCGAGAAAAAATCCTTAACAACCCAAATGACAGTCTTTCTCTGGCTAGGAGGTAGATCCACAATAAAGTCCATAGAGATTTCCTCCCAGGGGTGGAAGGGATTGGCCACTGGCTGCACAAAGCCCTGAGGTTTCCCCCCTTTTTGTTTTGCAGTAGCACAGATAGGGCAAGACTTGACATAGGCTTTTACATCTCACCGCAGGGTTGGCCACCAGAACTGTCGGCGCACTAGATGAATAGTTTTTGTAAAGCCAAAATGCCCAGCTGTTTTATCGTCATGAGACCTGAATAGCACGGTTTTGTGCAAGGCTACAGGCACATAGAGGCGATCATCTTTCCATGCCAAACCTTGCTTCAAAGTAACCTCGCTCTGATTGTTTTGCAACCAAGTATCCGATTTCAACTCTGTCAGAAACTTTTGTTGCAAATCTGCAGGAACGGATACAAGTATCGCACTAGGACTGGCAGAAGTGTCAGGTTGCTGCGCTCGCGTCTGACTGCGAGTCACTGCTGCTAGTGCCATTTGGGAATCTGTCCAGAGGGTGCCCACCACATCTGGGGCTGTTCCCAAATCTTGGGGTTGCCGAGACAGTGCATCAGCTAAAAAGTTTTTCTTTCCCGGAATGAATCCGAGTTTGAAATCAAAGCGACTGAAGTACTGAGCCCATCGCACTTGCTTAGGGCTGAGCTTGCGAGAGGCAGTAAGGGACTCCAAGTTTTTATGATCAGTCCACACTTCAAAAGGGTGTGCCGCCCCCTCCAATAGATGCCTCCAATTCTCCAAAGCGGCTTTAACCGCAAAAGCCTCCTTCTCCCAAACATGCCAGCGCCTCTCTGTCTCAGAGAATTTATGTGACAGATAAGCACAAGGCTTTAATTGTCCTTGCTCATCAGCTTGCAATAAGAGGGCACCAATAGAAAAGTCTGAGGCATCGACTTGCACCACAAATGGTCTGTCAGGATCAGGGTGTTGCAAGATTGGTTCAGAGGTAAACAGTCGCTTGAGTTGGTCAAACGCCTGTTGACAAGCAGGCGTCCATTTTAGGCGTGTCCCTGGGTTCTTTGATTTGCGGGTGTCTCCTACACCCTTGGTTTTGAGTAATTCAGTCAGGGGTAAGGCAATCTCAGCAAAATTTTTAAAAAATGGACAATAGAAATTCGCAAATCCGAGAAAAGATTGTAGTTGTTTGCGTGTGCGTGGGGGTTCCCATACCAAAATAGCCTCAATTTTGGCAGGATCCATTTCAATGCCTTTATCTGAAATTCTATACCCCAAATAATCGATTTGTGTTTTATGAAATGCACATTTGGATAGCTTGGCATATAATTCAGCATTTCTCAATTTGGTTAACACTTGCCTAACCAATTGCACATGTTCTTTCATTGTTTTTGAATATATTAACACATCATCTAAATAGACCAAAACACCATTGAACAAGTGGTCGTGCAAGACCTCATTTATCAATTGCATAAAAACCCCAGGTGCCCCAGACAATCCAAACGGTAACACTTTATACTGAAAAGCCCCAAATGCACAATTAAAAGCTGTTTTCCATTCATCCCCCTCCCGAATGCGATAATACGCCTCCCTTAAGTCCAATTTAGAGAAGATTTTCCCCCCCGCCAAGTGGGCTAACATTTCCTTGATGACCGGGAGAGGAGATTTGTTTAATAGGGACACTGCGTTTAACCCACAGAAATCCGTGCATAGTCTTAAAGTTCTGTCTTTCTTTGATCTAAAGAGTACTGGAGCACCCACTGGTGCTGGATCAGACACTAAATTAAACAGGTCTGGATTAGAAGTTGCCCACTCCTGGTGCCATGCTGTCTCAATGTCAAAGTCTTTTCTGACTAATTGCTGTCCAAGTTTCCATGGTGCGTTCTGAGATTTAAGTCTAAATATTTGATCATGGCAATCCTCGTGGATAGGTAATAATTGATTTGCCTCACATTTCTGCCACAAGGCAAGTTGTCTTCTAAGATGGGGCGGTGGTATGTTGGATAGTGCCAGTAGCCATTCGGAAGGCATCGATTTAATGGCTCCTGATATTAGCCTCATAGTGTGGTTAAGCTGGGTGTCCACTGCTTTTATATGAGCGCTGTTTAACCATACAGGACTACAATACTCAGCTGCCAAATATACCAGGGCAAGAGCTGATGTCCTATGAACTGTGGCACTTGCTCCCCAGCTGGTGCCAGAAATTTTGTGTAGAATATTGTTCCTAGTTTTTATTTTATCAGTGTTTTTTCTTAGTTATATATAAGTTAAAGACTGATCAAGGGTCACTCCTAAATACTTTGGGTTGCGATTGAACTTCAGCAGCTGATCCCTAAATTCCACTTTTGGTATCTAGTTGGCTTGTCTATTGTTCAAATGAAAACAAGCGACCTTGGTTTTATTGATGTTGGGTTTTAGCATCCAAATTTCAAAAAACTTATCCAATTCCTTTAAGTCATTTTCGAGGGCTTTTTCAGAGGCATTGAAGTCTTCAGATCACTTAATCAGTGCAATATGAATATGTGTCTGAATAGTCAAGCCCCTTTTTCAGCCTGGCAAGATATTTAAATCTAATTACTAATTACTGTTTCCAAACTTTGAAGAGCATACATTAATAGGTTTTAATGCCCTCCTAGAAGCTGTTCTTAAGGGCAGATAGAGTCCCATACATGCTCAGATTGTGCCATTGTAGAAAAGGACCACTGATTCTATAGCCTGGGTTCTGTTACCCTGCATCTCATTTTTGTAACTCCCTATTGATGAAAATCTGAAACAGTTCTGACTTATTTTAAATACAGCTGCACCTGTCAGACTAGTACGATTCCATTTCCTTGAATGTGACAAAATTTTGTTATATTCTCTGTAAAATCCAACACACCTTAATCACCTTGATGATCTAGTTAAGATTTTATCCTTTAAAAGACTTTTACTTGAAACAGAAGCTGTTTACTTTATTAACTTGCAGAATTTTGGTCAGTGACCATAATAAATGATTAACTAACTAGTAAAAGATATACAGTATTTGCTATTCTCTTCAAAGATGATCCATAACACCGATTGTTTCTAAAGACACACAAATGAGAATTGGGTCATCTTCTTCTTCTTGTTTCACAGACCAATTAACCAAATGCAATCAATTAGTCCAATACTGTCTTGTGCAACAATCAGTGGCTTTCTCTATAGAGGTATCTTCCAAATTACTTGTTCAAGATCCTTTTAATATGAGATTGTTGGGACTGAACTGGGAGTATCTGAATGCATTTGTGCTCTTTCACTAAGCCATGACTATCCTATCATAGTAAAATACATTTTCTTCTTCTCCTGGAAGGAAGGGAAACAAACCAAAGGCATATGGTGCTGTATGGTGCCAACTTAGAGAACTGGTTCAGAATGAAGAACCTGTGGCCCTCCAGATGGTGCTGCACTACACCTTCCAGCTTTCCATATCAACAGCAGTGATGACTAGAGTTGCTGGGAGTCATATTTCAGCACCATCTGGAAGGCCACTCCATTAAAACATGGTTGGAGTTACACAAATCAGCTGTGTGCTCATGGGCTATGATTTTCCATTTTCTTTTCTGTTTAGTGGCAAATCTTTGCTTTCTGTTGCGTTCAAACTCAGCAAACAACAGTTTATAGATTCAGCTGGATCATAGTTTCTAGGCTAATGAAGGATTATGTAGTCCAAATGGCCCATGGCAAATGTAATGGCAAGCAAAGGTTTGTCACAAAGTTAACACTGAGAAGGAAAATTAGAATATCAAAGAGGTGGGGGAGCACTGACCTATGGTGTATAACTCCCTACACTGGAAACCAAACTTACTATCAAAGCCTAATGCCTATACATATATACAATATACAGTATATGTATATGTATATGTATATGTGTGTGTGTGTGTGTGTATCAAGCTAAATATAAAGCAAGCTAAAATCAAGTTAAACTATTTGCCCATCTAATATTGTCAGTTCTGAGTGCCAGTAGCTGTCCAAAATCTCATGTCAGGGTCTTTCCAGCCATCTGTTACCTGTTATTTTTAACTGAAGGTTCTACAGATTAAACCAAATATTAAGTCCTGCTAAGGGCATAATTCTACCCATGAACTGTGCTCTATACCTAATCCTGCTGTTTCAAATCTAGTCTGCTTCCCAAAAATTGCACACAGGGCACCACAGGGTAGCTATTTCCAGTTCCTTTTTGCTGAAAATCTGATATTCAATCAAAGATAGCAGGAGTGGGTCCTCCCATCCAGTAGGGGGCAAACCACTTCCAATAGTAGCTGCAGTACAAAGGATCAGCCACACAATCAGATGCTAATTTTCTTTATTCTATAAAAGCAATCAAGATATCCATTATGAAGAAATCAGTAAGCTTATATGCAGTAAATGTCCAAGAACTTAATTATGTTTAATGTTCTGTAGTTTTTGTTCAGCTAATAAAATAGTGTGTTTATTTCTTTAAAAATAATAAGTTGATAATGTCATGTAGTTAATTAGTTGAAAATTCTAATAGGCTTTTACTAGTTTCATGAGTGACCACTTCTTAAAGCATCATTTGTTTCTATGTAACCAAACTATTCCTCAGCTGAATCATTAAATATCTCCTGGAAATATTCCAGACAATATAAGTATATTGCCCTGCTTATCTAGGAGGAGGGATGAATAGATAACTCAGTATCTGGTTTATTTGCATTCCTCAATATAAATCAATTTTACTGTCTTGTTTGCTTTTTAAAACAAGCAATTTCTGCATTTGGGACATTTTAATGCAGTTTTCTCTAATATTCACTCACACACGTTGTAAAAAAAACAATTCCCTTCTAAACCCTATGGGTGGTATGTGTTCCTCAACCTCGGGTCCTGGTGCTGCTCCTGGGATCTGTTGGAGCCACTCTCCCAGCTTAGGAGTCATAGCCCCGAGTGCTCCTACCACCACTGGGGCCACTTTGGCCTTCACTTTCCACATCCTCTCTAATTCCTCATTCAGGTCCTGGTACTTTTCTGCTTCTCATACTCCTTCTTCCTGATGTTGCTGTCGCTTGGAACTGCTACATCTATCACCACCGCTATCTTCTGGGCCTTGTCTACTACCACAATGTCTGGTTGATTGACCAGTACCTGCCTGTCCATCTGGATCTGGAAGTCCCACAGGATCTTAGCCCTGTTATTCTCCATGACCTTCTGTGGAATCTCCCATCTGGACTTGGGAGGGTCTAGCCCATATACTGTGTAGATGTTCCTGTACGTGATGCCAGCTACTTGACTGTGCCGTTCAGTGTATGCTGTTCCTGCCTGCATCTTACACCCTACCACTATGTGTTGGAATGTCTCTGAGGCCTCTCTGCACAGTCTGCCCCTCGGATCCCGTCTAGTGTGGTAGACCCCTGCTTCTATGGATCTGATGCTTAGTGCCTGTTCTTGTGCTGCTACGATCAATGCTTCAGTGCTGTCTCTTAGTCCAGCCCTTTCCAGCCACTGGTAGGATTTCCCAAGGTCGGCCACCTCAGCTATCTATTGATGGTACATCCCATGCAGGGTCTTACCATGGCACTTCCTCTGTTTGAACTTCCTTCCATGACTGCTGCTGCCTCAGGCATTCTCTCAGCAGCTCACCTTTGGGTACCATCTTACTGATACACTCTTGGATGCTCTGGGTTTCATCCAGGATAGTGGCTATGACACTTACCAGACCCCACCCACCCTCTTCCCAGCTGGTATACAATCTCTGGGTGTTGGATGTGGGGTGGAAACCTCCATACATTGTGAGGAGCTTCTGGGTCTTCACATCAGCAGCCTCCATGTCCTTCTTTGGCCAGCTCACTATACTGGCAGGGTATCTGAGGACTGGCAGGGCATATGTGATGATGGCATGGATTTTGTTCTTCCCATTCAGCTGGCTCTTCAGGACCTGTGCTATCCTTTGGTGGTACTTGGATGTTGTATGTATCTGTAATATGCAGGTTTTGAGATGAGAACTGCATCTGAAAACCTAGGAAGTTTTCAGATTACTATTACTAACTAGTAATTACTAACATTACTATTTTCTGATGTGCATTGTATTCCAGGAAATACAAAGTAAGGGAGTAAGCAACTTGATTGTATAAGAACTTGAACTTGGGTCTACATGGTTCACATCCAATATTTCAATGACTTTTTTATATGTGTCAGTAAAACATTTTATATTATTTGTATTATACTGATTTTCAATATACTTTCATATTATTATCTATTTGCTTGGTTGATCAGAGATAGTTTCCTATTTTTTATTTGGTTATATTTCTTGTTAACCCATTTCATCCCCACTGCTGTGTAAGCACTCTTGACAATACAAGGCTACCTGCTGTCGAATATTCAGACAGGAACTCTTCTAAACAGTGATTAATTTGTGCTGGAGTATTTCCATGTATATCTTTGACAAGATCTTGAAGGACAAGGACATTTCAAGGGCAACAAAGATCAGAATAGACAGACCAATAGTTTTTTAAGTAATGATGTATGGCTGTGACAGTTGGCCACTGAGAAAGAGAGAGAGAATTATGGATTTGGAAATAGTTGCTAGGAGAGCCATGGACTGCAAGAACTAATCAATCTGTCCTAGTCCAAATAAATGCTGACTGTTCCATTGAGATGATGATGATAAGCAAGCAGGAGTTCACATACTTTGGACCTGTGATGCAAGTAGATGATGGGCTAGGAAAAAAAATGACTATTCTTGGTAAGGTTGAAAGAAATAGAAAGAGGGGAGACAGCAGATGAACTGGATTGATGAGATCAAAGAGATTACTGGAATGTCCTCAAAGCACTATAGGCTGTTGCTAAATACAGGCTCAGATGTAAGCATTTGTCTATGCAGTCAGTTGAAAATGAGGCTGACTCGTTTAATAACTTAATAACTAACCTCTCTGGCATTTTTTCTTTTATCCATCCACCCTTCAGTTCTGGGATATATGGACAAAAATATATAGTTATGCAAAGGGAATTTTCTTAGCAGTAAAGAACTACCTGAGCTTTAATTTGAAGGGTCAAGGAATTGAATATTGAATTTTTGGTATGTAACATATATACACAGCCAATAAGTTATGGCCTTTCTTATAGTTTAGTCATTGAGCCATGGCTGCCTTATTGGAGGAGGCTGAATAAAAAATAAGCACTCTATAGTTGCATGAGTTTGATAAAGTTTGAGCTGATAAGTTTCTTTTATTATTGGAATGTAGTCATCTAGTCATAAAAGTAACAGCTTTTCCATAAGGACAAAAGATCTTGTTACTGTTATTTTTTTCTAAATGGAAGAGGGTGGAATTCACACTTTTGCCAGAGATAAAAATTACAGAGGCCTCACAAAGGACAGCATTAGATGTGTGGTGACAGCAAAGAATATAAGTGTGCATTTGAGATCTAAGACTTTTATAAACATAGTATGCATTTCTTGCTATTCCTTCTCTGAAATGTTTTTTGAGAAATCCAATTGTAATTTACAGTCTGTTTGACAAGCAATGCCTGTTGTTTGGAAAAGCAGCACATAGCTGGTTTTTACCTCTTTGGCTGAGATCTGTTTTATTTCTTCTCCATCTCAATAACTTTCCTTCCTTGAAGGTGCTTCAGCCATTTTGCCTCACCAACCTTGCCTTGAAGACAACCATATAGTATTTGTGGTATAGCAAAGTAGCAGTTTGGAAAAATTCAACTGGCCTGTTGTCCATAGTCCAGACAAGGACTGCAAAGCAGGGATACTAGGAGTACCTTTATTGTAAGGCTATAGTAGCAGAATCTTGCAAGTCTGAAAGCATTTCTCCCCTCCTTTACTTTGCCTTTCCAGAAAATTAGGGAGAGTCCCTTCTGAGATGCTTCCCACACCCGTTTTGCATGAGGTTTGTCTAGTCTGCAGCTCTTCCTCCTGTCTCCCAAGGTCATTCTCACATACCATTACATCTGCTCAATGCCCAGCCAGATATATGGCAGAAACAGCCACAGGAGCCAGACTAGCATAGAACCATGGACCTTAACAAGCAAGAGATCAAGGTGTAAGCAACTGAGCTAGCTAAAGGAGGGGCAGAAAGCACCTGGTACATGATATCAGTCAGAATCAGAAATGCCAGAAACTTGAAACCTATTTAGAAAATACTAGGCATCATCTTTCCTCTTCATTTTTTAAAGGCGGATGTTTCTCTTTGCCCTTCCATGTGAAGTTCTCTGCTTCCTTCATATTAAAGAGCCAGGATAAACTGCAATGAAAGTCTACATCTCGAGGAATGTGGAGCTAGATGAATCCTTATTGAATGAATGAGTGACACAGGAAATTAAAAATGCACAGCTTCAGGCTCCAAATGACATTCAGCAGAATCTACAACAAGGAGAAACTTAACTGTAAGCAAAAGGAGTTTTCTAGACTTTCTGCAATGTTATCCCTTTACTTTTAATGAACTTCTCATTGTTTGCTGACTAGATCATACAACCAAACTGTTTCTTAATTAGCTTTTTCTCTGTACTAGGCTGATGGTTTCTTACAAATATCCTATATGCTTGCTGTCAGCCTGTACAACTCACCCCATCTCTTACTGCTAGATGTGTTTCGTTTAATAAGGTAATGGGCCATTGCCAATTAACATTAAATCATGGCAAAAATGAGTAATATCCTGATTTGCTTAAACAGAAAGACAGTTTAAGCTCACTGGGGCACTTGGAGCAGACTTTTGTAAACAATCCCTAAGTTGAAGCTATTCACACTAGAGATTTATAGCATCAGCCAGCCATCACCGTGGTAATTTAAAGCCTGTCCGCATCAGTGATATACCACCACAGTGGTGGTTGGATGATGCTATAAATTGCTAGTGTGGATGGCCTAAAGGCTTAAAACTGAAGTTATTCTAGATGAAGCAAATCACATTTTAAGAATCTCAAACACACACACACACACAGACAGACAGACAGATAGATATTGTTAATATGTGTTTCATGGATGACATGGTTGAAATGCATCTTTTAACAATGTGCAAGTCTTTCAGTGAAGATTTCAGAATTAAGACACTTCATGTATCCCTTAATAAATATAAAATATTCTGCTTTAACATATCAATATCATCAACTGACTAAATATCATTCTATAGGAGCCATAAGTGGAGCAGGTTATATTTTTAGATCTGTTTTGCAGTAAGCTATTGTATTTTTTTTTTAAAAGCATAACTTTCTGGTACAGAAGTGGTTAAATAAGATGTAGAAACCTGTTTGCATTTTAAATAATCTGTAAATAAAAATAAATAATGCATTTTGGTTGGAGGAGAAAATACCAGTTAAATGTAATTTATTACTTTGGTTAGCTTCTCAATAATGTTCATCACAAAACAGCACAAAAAATCCATCTCCTGAAGCCATCATAGATGTGCTGGCAATTATTTCAACATACAGAAAATTCTGTTTCAGAAAGTACTCAGGTTTTGGGCATAGAACAAAATCACCTTAAATATGTATGTGTGAACTTGATGCTTGGTTTTTAAAAAGAGTTATTGGAGTTCAAGGCTTCCTGTAGTCCAGGTTTCTCAACCTTAGCAACTTTAAGATGTGTAGACTTCAACTCCCAGAATTCCCCAACCAGCATGGTTGAGAAATACTGCTATAGCCTAAGGCTCCTATTCACAAATGTATGTGGATTGGTTGCAGTTATTCAGCTGAGAGCAAAATGTAAAAGCAGGCAACATCTATAGAGAAATGATCTCTTCTCTGATATTATTTTCTCTGTTCCAGAACTGAGCTCAGGCACTAAAATAGATTGGAAGATTTAATCTTGGTGAACCTTGTACCAATCAGCCTGAGTGAGAGAGATTTGCAAATGAAGTGGCTTAATGATTCTATTCCCAGTTCTTTGAAGGGCAGCATGGACAACAAAACTCCCAGCTTTGGTTAAATAATGGTTTACCCTAAAGTATCAGGTCTTGGGATTCCAAAGCAATGCAAGGTCAAATTATGCACTGGATTAAATACACAGCCAATTGCTATCTATATTAGTCCTTCCTTCCTTCCTTCCTCCCTTCCTTCCTTGTATATCCCACATTCAGGAGCTCAAGACAATTGTATGTAGCACTACCTACTCCTAATGTTCCCCCCTCAACAAGGACAATGCAGTATCCCCTCTTTTTGTGGTACAGTGTTGGTCCACACTGTTTCTAATTCAGTTACCTTTTAGGCTATAACTGCACAAAGTGCAATCTATACATTTAGTATAATGTGTGATAGTCTGCCCCTCAGCTATTGAGTATCCTTGTGCCAGTTATCCTCTCCCAGCATAAATGGTCTTCATAAGATTGTTGTGAGAATAACATAGGAAGGAAGAACCATCCACACTACTTTGAGTTCCCTGGACAAAGGATGTAATACAAATGAAAACAAAGCAAACCAGAGTATTTGTTGACTACTGCCCTGGCTGCTAACACTATTCCTGAATGAAGAATTTACAACATGTTTTGTAATATGTGTGACAATGTGACATAAAAATGATGAATATACAAGTAGTCCTCACTTAATGACCATAATAGGGACCAGAATTTCATTTGCTAAG
Source organism: Candoia aspera (assembly GCF_035149785.1). Taxonomy (NCBI): domain Eukaryota; kingdom Metazoa; phylum Chordata; class Lepidosauria; order Squamata; family Candoiidae; genus Candoia; species Candoia aspera. The sequence continues at coordinate 122,818,248 of NC_086155.1, read as the reverse complement.
CGATGTGGTCATTAAGCGAGGCACCACATGACCAGACCTGATTTTATGGCCATTTTTGCTGCAGTTCTAAAGCAAGTCACTGTGGTTGTAAAGCAAATCAATTGTTTCCAGTTTATTTTTCTGGTCAGAAGCTGGCTGGGAAGGTTGCAAATTGTAATCCTGTGACTATGGGTTCCTACATATAGTTGTAAATGCGAGCCGGTTGCCACGTGCCCAAATTGTGATCATGTGACTATGGGGGGGGGGATGCGACAGTCCTAACTTTGAAGACAGGTCATAAGTAACCTTTATAGCTCCATCATATCTTAACCATCGTTAAACAAACAGTCATTAAGTGAGGACTACCTGTAATACTCTTTGGGAAAAGTAATATTACAGGTCATAGTCATCTGTACTGAACTGAATGCATATCTTCTGCATGTAAATGTGAGGACATTAAAAATGGGGGATCACTTATTATCTCTTGCTACATTGAAGTCACCCCTGTTAAGATGATGAAAGCAAAAGATATGTCATGCCACCATCGATAGCTAACAGTTATTTTTGCCTTGTGAATTACAAATAAAGTAGGCCTGTTTTATAGCACTAGTCTCATTAAAGATCTTTTTCTATCTAACAGATATTAAACAAAGTCTATTCTATCTGGGCTGCAAAAATCTGGAGGACTGCTACATGGCAGCAAGGAAATATAGAAAATCTATCTCATGGTCATCTAGATTTTTGCAGCCCAGATATAATAGCTGTAATTCAAACTTGAACACAGTCATTCTGTCTTCTTCCTGAACATCTTATGATTGCTACCAGATTTTGCTCCAGATAGAATTCACATCTGATCTGATGACTATGTGTAGTGAAATATGGGACAGACTTTTCTGCAAGTGAAGGACATTTTACTACAACAAGCTCTGATTTCAGTCTAGTTCTTTCACTTCTGTTGGGGATTTAAGATAAAGAAAATTAGACTGACAAATAATTTTCCTTTTTATACTTCAACAATCATTCTCACATTCTCAATTTTCTCCATTATATTCGTGATTACTCTCTCCTGCATTCTTTTTACTATTTTTACTTAGTAATTAATAATTTTCAAGAATGCAGTTCCAAACTTTAGGCTCCAGTTGTAAATGGGTTCTAAAGATAATTTAAAATCTTAAATTGAGAACTCAATCCAATGCATATTTACTTATGAGTAAATCCTGTGGGGCTTATTCTCAGGTTAGTGTCCATTATCTTGCCACTGGAGACTGCTGCTCATTTAAGAATTTCATTCACAGTGTAATATAGTTCTCTGTATTTACACACCTGTATTATTTTGAAGAATAATACATTTCTACAGAATTTGGAACAACTTTAAAAGGTTTTTGCTATGTGATTATTTATATTACTTCACATGCACTACATGTCAACATAATTAATGCACTATACAGAGCATGATATTATAAGTATAGCAGATCTTGTAACCTAATTTTTCACATCCTTGCACAGATTTTTAAAACACATTTTGGACACATAACGCCACACTCCCATTTTCTCCACTGACATTTCCAAAACAATTCTACAAACATAAAATTACCCAACCAGTGCTGACTATTCCTAAATCTTCCTAATGTCTAAATTATTCTACCATTGAAAAATCATGTGTTTTATGCACAGTATTAGGTTTGTTAGCATCATTTCATAAAAGCTCAGATGAAATTTAACATTTGCTGTTTAGTTAAGTTGATGATAATGCAGACTTCTTTCGTTGATTTGACTTTTATGTATTAAACTGGGAACATGGAAACAACTAATTAGATAAAATCAATAATCCTACAGTATGTATGATAAAAAGACAGTGTTTAGTTTTTAAAAGCCTGAGGAGTTATTTTGACTTCTCTTTTTTCTTGCTCAGTATATTGAAATGCATAATTAGTATTGTTTCACAGGATTGTTTAAAGTCTGGTTTTTCCATTCCCTTTCCTTTTTTAATATGCATGTTAAATTCAAAATTTTATTTAAATTGCATCTATTATTCATTCATCTATTTTCTTTTCTAAAGAAAAACAAAGAAGCCGGAAAAATGTATCTGTATTTCAGATTCAAGGCGTATTCCTCATGGATCAAAAGTGAAGTGCTTTCCTTTTTTAATATGCATGTTAAATTCAAAATTTTATTTAAATTGCATATAGTTTGGCCTAAGAGAAGCTCAAACGATTCAAAGATAGATATTGCAATGAATTGGAGAATCCCATTTGGGCTTTTGGGCATATGTGAATTCTATATTTAATGAAATACTTTTCCAACGAACAAAATCACATAAAATATTCTCTCTCCTTTTTTTATAAGTCTTATTTTCATAAGAAGTTAATTTTTTTTAACCTTTTGTAAGTTGCCCAAAGTCATTGACAAGTTGGTGGCCTTAGACAATTATTGAATCAATCAATAAATAACAAGTTGAGTAATACATTCACAATGATTTCAACAACTTTCTTAAAATACTACTACCACAACATAGATGGGGTTGGGAAGATTAGCAAAAAGGTCTTTTGAAGATCAGGGATGTGCAGGCCAATAGGATATGTGGTGGTGTGACTTTGGCAGCAGCAGGCGGCCTGATGAAGAAGGACAGAGATTGCACACTGATTACAGCCATCAGGCTTTAGCACAGGGCTGAGAAGCAGCAAAGAAGGCAGATAGGTATTCTTGGCCACTCTGAGAACATACCATTTCCATAGACAAAGATGTACAGTATGTCTAGAGCTTCCTTCCACTTCCAGCAAACTTTCCTTCCACTTCCAGCAAACACACTGTGGCATGACGCTCACATAGTAGAGTTTAGAAAATGCACACTCTTCCTTCACATATTTGTGTAGAGAGAAGCGCAGTTGTAATAGATTTGAAAGGAACAGGGTTTTTTTCCTCCTTTTATGGTGCTTTGAAGAGAAGTTTAGCTTTTGGAAGAAACAATTTTTTCCCTACACAACTGTGCTAGAAGAAATGGAAATCTCTGTATGTTCCCCACCTACTTGTCGGCAGCTTTTGGGGAGGTTGCATAGTTGCATCCCAAACTTTCAAGGACACCCTGTGGTCATGGGGAGTCAGGTGGTCCACCCTGGATTCAGATGTTCTGTGAGGGTACTGGCATTCTGTGACTGTGATGGAATATCTGTCAGACCCTGAGAATACGTTAAATAAAACTTTTCTGCATCCAGGGGAAGGGGAAAACTTAAAAAAGAATCATTCAATTATGCTAGGTATAAGTTGAGCTGGGGAGTTATTCTGGCAAGCTTTCAAAGACTCTGCTGCAATACCCTACTAGCAATAAATATATTTCCAGAAATCCATGTGGTTTTTCTTTCCTGGGTTTGCCTGCCTCAAAGGGCTTGACGGTAAAGGAAAACTAACCTTCATCAACACAGAACCATTCTGCTTCTAGTAAGCTAGATTAGTGGGTTTTGCTTAGACATCATGCTTGGATTAAATTCTGTTTATTCTACCATTCACGTGATGAGTGCTCTGCACACTTTTGCTTTATTGCAAGTACGTTGTTCCTAATCCTGTACAAGAATTAGATAGGCTGCCCAACTTTACAATAGCAATTCTACAACTCTTTCTTTAGAAACGTCAGGTCCCTCAAGAAATAGCCACAATATGGTATAGGAGAGTTGCAGTGAGGACAATAGGTGAAAATACAAATTATAGCTTGTACAGCTTGTACAGAAAGAAACTTCACGAAATTAATGGTGTGTTTCATGTAACTCTCGATAAAGCATTTATTCTATGAAGACATGGATATTGTAAATCCTGAAGCTCAAATGAAGGAGGGCAAATGTATCTGTACTAATTTATTAGTTTATATCATAGCATTTTAAATTCCCAAACCATCTTTCTCATGGAATTTGGACATCTTTGCTGTATTTACTTAAAATGATTTGTGCTCAGCCATTTCCTAGAGAACATTCTCTAAACCTCACTCTCTAGAATTACAAGTGTACTTGAAATCAAGAATATAGCAGCACCCTTCATTAAATCTAGACAACAGTCTGTCAAATCAATTTTGCTAGGGCTTCAAAGAATTCATAAAGTATAACTTAAGTAAATACAATACTTCATTGTCTTTCATTCAGTAGCTGATATCTAACAATTAGAAGCTTTCTCTTATAGACAAAAATGCACCATTTTATTTATTACCAACACCCACTTCAAGCAGCATAAATGCAGATGCTACCCCTGGACATCAATGGATGGACATTATTGAATTCAAATTAATTAAATGATAGGAAACAAAAGGTCAGAAGTGCAGTCGGCCAAGACACTACAGATTGCAGAAGAGGCTATGGAATATTAGCCTGAAATATATGGGTTAAATTTAGAAAAGTAAACAGAGTGTATCAGCAATATTTGGCGAACAAACAGAATATAAGAACAGTGTAAGGAACAGATTCAGTACACATAATTTATGCAAAAGAGAACCTGAGGAGCTATGAGGAGAGATAAGAGACATTTTGAAAAGTGAAGCAGAAAAAAATATTCTCCAAATACGAAAGGAAAGATCCAAGTGGCTTTCAGAACAAGATATCATGATAGCAAAATAAAAACAGAAGATGAAAGCTTGGGCAGATAAAGATGTATGATGATTGAATGCAGACATTCATTAACAAGAAAAACAAGGAAATCTATCTCAATCAAGATTTTCAATGAATAGAGGAAAAAAAACAAAAAAATGAAAAGAAGAAATATTTTAGGAAGATCAGAGGAATCACAGGAAAGTTTACAACTGTGATAATACTCTTCAAGAGTAATCTTGGAAGAGAAATAATAGTGGCAAATAGGTTTAAGGAGACAGACTTTTCTAAACCCCCTTATAAACAAGATTACAGAATGATAAAAAATACTTGCTGAGAGAAAATGTATTCAGTATCTAAGTATATTATAAGAATGGTAGGATTAGAAGAATGCTGGAATAAAAATTGAAGATCAAAACATGAACAAATTGAGATATGCAGATGATACCACTTTGTTAGCTGAAAGTAAAGATCTAGAAAAGCTCATTAAGGAAGTGAAAATGTAAAATTAATATGAGGGTTTCTTTAGGATTCAACTGATAAAAGATCATACAAGGACTTTTTCTGGTAAATCAATTCAAAACGTTGCCTTATTGCTAACATTCCAAAGGTAGAAAAGGTTTAGCTTCTCTTTCAACCACATAATTAAACAAACAGCATTCAGCTAAAGCATACAGAGTAACCCCACCCCTCTGCCTCCTCTTGCAAGCTCTGACTTCAGAAGAGAGTAGAATGTGCAAAAACTAATTTGTGTCTAATTGCATTACCATTTGGAGCTATTTCATAGCTTTTGGTAAGTGTGTAGTTTTACTAAATTCCCCAAGAGTTAATCAAGGGCTTTAGTTAGCTTATACAAGCTCTATTTACAGGCTTTTACCACAACTGAAATGTGGGTTCCTCTTAATATAAAGTATTTAATTTCTAAGATAGGAAATATTGAAATTCTTAATTTTATATTCTTAGTCTTATTTTATGATTTATAGCGTGCTCTGCAAAGATGGGAACACTGAATCACAGGATCATACCCTGCTGTACTGTAATTTTTACTAAGACAACTACAGTGAGTTACTAAAACCTTTTCTTAGCACCTTTCCGGGTTGGATTGAAGAATGCTATGTGCAGCTTCTTTTGGCAGATCAAGATTCCAGGGTAATTCAATGCTGTTACAAAGTTAACATTTGTAGCCTGCAGAATTTGTATTCTTGACAGCAAAGTAGGCTATGCATGACTACAGCCTTTTTTATCATGTATATCACATTGTACTTTGAATTACATATTGTGGTTTTTTTTAATGAAGTCTGGGTCAGTGACCCATAATAAAGTTTTGCTTGATTTGACTTATGTGTTGACTATTGTTATTGATATTCATATATTACTTGGACTTAAATAATGATTAATTTTTTTAAATGATATAGTATGTTTAACTATTTAAATTAATAATTAATAGCTAATTAAGGAAATACTGAAAATTTAACCCAATTCAATGATGTTTGTAAACTCCCTGTTTATTTTCTTTGTACTTTACTTTTTATGTTTTTTTTAATCTCTATAAATTTATCTTTATCTATTATCTGGACCCCTTTCAGTCAAGATTCAGGCCTTGGCCTGGGATAGAAATGGCATTTATTGCACTTTTGGATGATCTCTGGTGGAAGCAGGATGGCGGTAGTGCATCCATCCTGGCTGTACTTGACCTCTCAGCAGCCTTCAATACCATCGAGCATGGTATCCGTCTGGATCAGCTTGGTGGAATGGGAGGCATTGTATTGTGCTGGTTCTCTTCCTTTCTATGGGGCCAATACCTGTCAGTGTTGATCAGGAATGAGAGGTCCCATCCTCAGCCCCTCGTATGTGGGGTTTTGCAGGGTTCACTACTCTCTCCACTTGTGTTTAACATCTACATGAAGCCATTGGGTGAGATCATTCATTGCCATGGGATGAGGTATCACCAGTATGCTGATGATACTCAATTACATACCTCCACCCCTGGCAAATTAAGAGATGCTGTGGATGTCCTTTCTTGGTGTCTGGAGGCTATGGGGGTCTCGATGAGGAATAACAGGCTTCAGCTGGATCCTGGCAAGACTGAGTGGCTTTAGGTTTTAGGGCCTTCGAGATCTGGGACTTTACCATCTTTGGTGCTAGATGGAGTTACACTGCCCCAAACAGACCAGGTGCACAATCTGGGGATCCTTCTGGAATCATGACTCCTGCTAAAGGAGCAGGTGGCAGTCATGGCTAGGAGGGGCTTTGCACAGCTTTGTGTTGTGTGCCAGTTGCACCCATTCATGGATCATGAGGTTCTATTCAGTTACTCATGCTGTGGTCACCTTCTGAATGGACTATTATAATGTATTGTACATGTGGCTGCCCTTGAAGAACTTCTGGAAGCTTCAACTGGTGCAAAATGCAGTGATGTGGGCAGTTATGTGTACCTCTAGAATGGCACATGGCACATCTCTGCTACACAAGCTGCATTGGTTGCCAGTTTGCTTCTGGGTTCAATTCAAGGTGCTGGTTTTGACCTTTAAAGCCCTACATGGCATGGGACCAGGTTATTTGAGGGACCGCTTCTCCCCAGTTACATCTACCCATTCCATCAGGTCTGGCAGGAGTGGCATGTTACAGGTCCCACCTGCTAAAGAATTCCATCTGACAGGATCCAGGAGGCAGGCCTTTTCTGCCATGGTACCCGCCCTCTGGAACATCATTCCCCCCAAAGTTAGATTAGCCCCCATCCTATTAGCCTTCTGGAAATCTCTTAAAACATGGTTTTTCCAGCAGGCTTGGGGATCCCATGGAAATAGGGAGCCTGTGAGATTATATTGTGTTCGTCTATTCTCCCACAGTCTTATTTATGCTTATGTTTGTTTTTCAGGTTGTTTTAACTTGTTTTTAACTGTTTGTTTTATTGTAGACCACCCAAAGTCATATTTGCAAGATGGGTGGCTATATAAATTTGATAAATAAATTTCCTTCCTTCCTTCCTTCCTTCCTTCCTTCCTTCCTTCCTTCCTTCCTTCCTTCCTTCCTTCCTTCTTCTTTCCTTTCTTCCATTACTTTCTTAAAGTATATCTATCTGTCTATCTGTCTATCTGTCTATCTATCTCTTAATCTCCTTGGGTCTTTGCATCCTCTTCTTCCTTTCTGAGCCTCTTCACCACTGTCCTCTTCCCTGCATAGAAACCCCTATGCTGTCCCATCTTTGATGATCTTGAATAACACTGGAACCTGCATCTTTTCAGTGGTTTGAAACTGTCTAATCCCATTTTTGTTTGCTAGCCATTTTCACCACCTTCTCCTTTTCTGAGTCCAGCAGCAACTCTTTCTACCAGCTCCTTAGCTCATATGAATTTCCTCTCCCCCTTCATCAAAGATTTTTGTGTGTGTGAAAAAAAAACACTGTTTTATCCCAGTTCTTCTCCTTCCTTGGTTATCAGCTGCAAGTCTACATGTCAGCAACATTATGTGAGAGAAAGGGAGACAGTGACTAACATCTCCATTATGCTACAGTGAAAACTTTGGGTTCATGGTATATAAGTAGATGACAAAGACAATGTCATGCAGGATGCTTACTAAATTCACAGTTGATGGGAAAGAAGTGAAGGTGGTAGTTTTGTTTTCTTGTGTTCAAGAACAGATAAAAATGGACAATGTGCTGGAGGAATAAGATTAATCTCTCATGATTCTCAATATAAGATTGGAATAGTTAAAACAATGGTTTTCTGAGTGTTTATGTACAGATGAGAAAGCTGGACATTAAGAAGAATGAGAGAAAGATAGATGTCTTCATATTAAGGACATGAATGATTATTAAGAGAACCATGAACTGCAACAACCACTAATCAATCCTTGATTAAATAAATGCTGACTATACCCTGGACGCAATTATTAGTAAGCAGAAACACACATATTTGGGGCATGTGATGCCAGTGGATAATGGAAAAGCAAGTATGCTTGGCAAGGCTGAGAGAAACAATAGAAGGGGAAAACAATGGATGAACTAGCTGGATGGGATCAGGGATATCACTGGAATGTCTTTGGAAGAGCTGTGGACTGGCACAAAGCAGAGGTTGAGATGGACTGTATTTCTCCATATAGTCACTAGGAGTTATGTCCAGCTTGATGGAATCAAACAGTAGTCACTCTTACTAAATCCACAGTTGCAAATTGTAGGGCCTTGGACGCATTAACTTCTTGAATATCTGCATGATCCAATGCTTTCATCATAAGGAGAAAACCAGTGGTGCACCAGCATGATGCAAGTTTTACCCTTTTTGTACATGTGTGGGATGTCATGACACACAAACCAAAGGAGCAGTGCTTGTCTTGCAATAGTGCAAAGCTGCTTTGATCACTTGTCCCTCATTGCAGAGGCCTCTGGAAGTAGCACTATTATTATCATACTGAAATAGAGTGAGGGTATGATATAAGTCTTGTCTAATGCCAGCTATGACATTATAGAACAGAAGCATGATTAAATTTAGGGATTTCCTGATCGTACTTCAGTCTGTTATCCATTAAACAATAACTGAGTAATTTTTCTTATATGTCAAGTAATCTTAATTGCATTTTCCCACCATACCCCATCCATAGCTTCAAGAAAATAACAATGTGGTAATACAAAATTTAATGCTGTTTTGTTTCCACAATAAAATGCCAGTGTAGCAATGTACAGCAGATGATTTCATGCATCAGAACACGTACACACAGATACATTTTGTGTACATGTAGCATCACCTGGATGACGGGTTGGAAAGGGAAAGGACAAAATACTCTTAGTCTTCAACAAAATACATAAGGGCTAATTTGTAATTACTTGGCCTTCATTTTGTAATGGAATAACATCTGAATTTCATCATCAGATTGGCAAATCAAAACTTTTACCACTCATACTCAAACGTTGCATGTATATATGGGGAAAAGGAATAGTGGTTTTATTACAAAATAATGCTTTTACTCCCAAGGTTTTATGGTAGTGTTTTATTACCAAGGACGACTGTGTAAGCTGTTTTATTATAATAAATATTTTTACTGGAATTGTAAAATACAGAAACCTTTCATATTTACATTTCCTGGACTTAAGAGGCTGTTTTTTGTTGTTGTTGTTGTTTTGACGATTATTCTAAAATTGGGGTGGGGAAAGATTACAGTGTAATTCAGTAGTAAGAGCTCCTAAAATCCTGACATTTATTCAGATACTACCATGAATGTTCTACATTAGCAAAGAAAAACAGTTTTCTTTTCCTGTACTATATGATTTTCTTTCTTGTGCTGCTGCTGATGCTCAGGAACTGCAGAAATGATGGATTCATAAAAGACCTAATGCTATATATAGGCAAAGAAATGAGAGAGAGAGCTGACAATTGAATTGATTCCAGAGCTGGATGACTAAAATGGTTTCAACATTGTTTGAATAGCTAAATCTGAATATAACCCTTCCAATCTGTACATATAAAACATCCATAACTAAATAAGTCTGGACACATGTATTAGCAATCAGTAAGATAAGCTGGACTGTTCCCTCTCATAGCACTCTAATGAATGCAATCTGTATGGTATATTTTCCCCCCTAGGTCCCTATGTACACCCTAATATGGAATAGAGAAACATGGTATCAGTATCTGATCTCAATTGAAGAGAATGTTTGTAGCTCAGGGTTGAACTGTGGAGTCCTTGATGCTCTTTGAGCTTGGTTGTTTTCTTGTAGAAGTTTCATTGCCCGACTAGGCAACATCTTCAGTGCTAACATACTGCTTGATTGTTTGTCTGGTGTTAATCCTGGTGTTAATCTTTGCTTATCTGGATGTTGATGCTTTATAGGCGATCTGTTTCCTTTTTGTATTACCTTTTTCAGACCGCCTATACAGTAGATGTACAGTTACAATGAAATCCTCTTAATCTCACAACACAGGCACAGGCTCAACCACACTTTTAACAGGGAAACTGTGAGCATCCTAGACCAAGCTAAATCCAAAAATGCTAGGGTATTTATTTATTTATTTTTATCCTGCCTTTATTATCTTCATAAATAACTCAAGGTGGAGAACACACCTAATACTAATAATTCCTGGAAGCTTGGCACTCAGATAAGTCAGCCATCAACAGGCACATAGAGGTAAACAACATTTACATACCATTCAAAAGAAACAATAGAAAAGCTGGAAAGGAAACAAGAAGACCAGAGCACCTTCTTGCCAGCAATCAACACCCAGAGAAGCAAAGATTAACACCAGGATTAACAGCAGATAGACAATCAAGCAGTATACAATAGCCCGATCAAGGAACTACCAGCTCAGTCAAACAATCAAGCAGTAAACAACAGCCTAATCAAGGAACTACCCAGGAGAGATCAATATAGGCAGGGCAAGCTACTGTATATAAACAGAGAGCAAATCCCACTCCCTTCTAGTACTGAAGAGGTTGCCTAGTCAGGCAATGAAACCTCTGCAAGAAAACATCCAAGCTCAGAGAGCACCAAGGAGTCCACAGTATGTGATCTGTTGAAAAAACAATAGGAGCTTGTAGACCCCAAAAAGAGCTAGTGAAATGATGGCCACAAAATGAGGAGTGGTAAGAAAAGGCAGCTCCATAGTATTTCACAGATCATATGGTATTTAAGAGGATAACATAGTACAGAAGGTGCAAGATTCAATAAAAAGTGCCATAAAGTGCTAAGAATCAGAGACTTTAAATGTTGTTTTTAAAATGATGTGGCATCTATCATTTTAAAAACAACATTTAAAGAGGCAATAAAGTTTAGATACTCTAACACAGTCTTAGCATGTTCAGCTGTGATATTTATTTTTGCAATTTAATTTAGGTTTTTCTTTACCAGGGGGTAACTAAGGGTTCTCCCTGATAATGTACCACCAGTATCACAGAAATGGCTGTAGTTTCCTCTTGTGGACTCTCCTAGTTCCCAAATTCTCCACACTCAGAAGAAAAAGATGGTTCATCACATTTGCGAAATGGCCTGCTAACCCAATTAACTCTCTTCAGAAAATAAAAGCTGTCAGTTCTCAGAGGGTGGCAGTCACTTCTTTCTGTTTTCTAGTGCCAACAAATCTAAAACCATGACAGATAAATATTTTAAATGAACAGTGATAAAATAAACATTTCCAGCCTGGTGGCTTCTGGGGAATGGCAGACTGAACGGCTGTGTCTGCTGGTTCAGCGGGCAGAGCGGACAGCATGGTAACTTTTTTGGGGCTCCAGCAGGTTTTCCTGAAGCCCAGAAACGTTCTCCGGATCAAAGAGAATACTTGGAATCATCCCATCTGTCCTCCGGATAGCTGCTTGCAGCCAGAAGATTGCAAACGGTGTTTTGCATTCGACTGGTAAGAGTCAGCTGGGAGGTGGGATTTCAGCACTTTCCAGGCTGTGCTGTAGCCTTAAAGTCCAGCCAGGCCATTTCTAGATCACCAATTGTATTTTTTTAAGAATGGTTTTCTTGGTGCTTAATGTTACTTTTGGGATTACTTTTTAAAAAAAATTCTTTTAACTTTTGGGATTTGTTTTCCTTCCAAAGGAAATTCCAAAGATTGAGACTAAAACAATTGTCTTCCTGGTATTATTTTTCTGGTAAATTTGAAGATATCAGCATTTTCCTACACGTTGAATTGGCTGATTTGAACCTTCAGCTTTCTGTTTTCACTTTCCTTTGAGAACTGTCTGCTATCTCACTCTCACTTTATGTAAACACACTCTGGAACTCTTCCGTATCTTTGACTTTCACTGGTTTAGCTCCTGGGGGCACCATAATCTACTGTGTGAGACAGGGAGGATTTCAAACAGATACTTTCTGACTTTCACCAGGATCTTAAACAGATTTCTTCTGACTTCTATCAAGCTTTTATGCAAGATATCCAGGACATTGTGGAAAATATGAGATCTAAGCTGTGCCATCAGGTTGGGGATGTGGTGGATGAAATTAATGAATTTAAAGCAATAGAAAGGTTTTTTTTAAGACTGAGATTGGGATTTTTATCAAAATACTGGATAAAGATTGGATAGTGGAGTTCGAAAAATCTAACCGAGAGAGAGATCTGCAGGCCATAAGTAAAATCGATCTCCTGGTGGAATGCCATGAAAAGAACCTGGAATCTTTGAGGGAGGCAGTTGGGCTGTTTGATTTGTTCAAAAGGAAAGCTTTGTGCATATTGTGGGGATATGTAACTGCTCTGGTTTATTTTGAAGTGGGATAAGGGTTGAAGAAAGTTCATCTGGTTTGCTTTATTTCCTTTCAAAGATATGGAATTACTGTTTTGAATTGTTTCTGTTTTTTGGATTTTTTAAGATTGGGATTATTAAAACTGTTGTATTATTAAGTATAATAGCAGACAACATGTGCTTTTTAATTTGATTCTTATTATAGTAGACAGAAATGTATAGAATAGTGGTAGGAAGGGAATCATTAACTATGTTTTATCTTTTGGAAGGGAGAAAGAGGTTTAGGAGGTTTATATGAACTTTTTTTCCTTATTTTAATATAAGGGGGAGGAGTAAGTGTACTTAGTGGTTTTTATTATGTGTTAAAGTGGAATGACTTATAGAAATAATGTGGTGTTTTGATTTAATATAGAGTAAGAGATTGATTACGGAAATTTTTGTATATCCTTGCTGTCAAAAGTTGGAAGCCACATCTTTTTGTAAATTTGAAAAAAAAATCTTCTGTGTTTTCGTACTTTTTAAAGTTTTTTTTCTTTCTTTGTAGTTTTTTGTTTTTTTCTTTGTAGTTTTTTGTTTTGGGGGGGGTGGGGTTGTAGTTTTTATTCTTTTCTTCAAACTTGATAAAATTTACTACAGGAAAAAAAACATTTCCAGCCTGGCAAAAGCCAAAATAAAAATGTTATTTTTCTGCACTAGTATTGTAAAGGGTGTGACTTTTCTAAAACAAAGAAGTTTTCCATGGAGGGGTATGGATGAATCACTTTGTGCTAAAAAAAAATTTGTCACATAAGTCCCAGCTACGTCTCTCATTATTTTCTTGTCACCCTGTCTGGTTTTTAGAGCTTCATTCACTGTTACATTCACTCCTTGTTTTTCTTCTCCTGCCTTGTCTTCTGTCAAGGAGCAGCCTTCAAAAGGCCTTTCTGCACCACGGATTCCATACTCTAAGATAAATAAAATCTTTTCTAAGTCCATGAGTTTTTGTTGTTTCTTTAAAAAAACCCCTTCTTTAGGCTTAAAAAAAAGAGAGGGTATGCTGGTTATATTAAAGCTGTTTTTCTATTCTTACTATGAGAAGAAGATAAGCATTGTTTTAAAACTGGAGGAAGGAACATCAATAATCTGTACTACACTGATAACACTTTTCTGACAGCTGAAAGTGCAACTGACCTGGAAGCTCTAGCAATGAAGATCAAAGAGAACAGTGAATTATATTTAATTGTTAAATATAAAGATGACCAAACTATTAAAAGAACTATTAAAAGACAATTAAATATAAAGATGACCAAACTAATGACAACAGGTAGAGCAACCAGCCTTCAGCAAAGGCACTAAAGTGGTGGATAGCTTCTGCCATTTAGGAACAATAAAGGAACCAACAGTCAAGAAATATACTGCAGACTAGCCTTTGGTGGGGAAAATTATTTTTTTATTATTATTATTATTATTATTATTATTATTATTATTATTATTATTATTATTATTATTATTTCATGCAGCCATCTGTTTCAGTGGACTCTGGGCAGCTTACAAAATACAATATATTCAGATGCTATGACAGGTCTTACCTGCAAAGATCAGAATCGTACAGGCAATGGTTTTCCCTAGGATACTCTCTATGAAAACAAAAGTTGGACTTTGAAGAAGCAGGACAGAAAAAATATTGACCATTCTGAAGTTTGGTGCTAGAGAATACTCCCAGGAATATCAGGGACAGCCAAGAAAACGAACAAAATGGAGCATAGAACAAATCAACCTGGAGTTCTCACTTGAGGCACAAATTATCCTATTTTGGGCCTATGATGTGAAGACCCAGCTCCCTTGAGATTCAATTACAGTGCAATGGGTGCAACCTTGGATGACCTGAAGGGATAGGTGTGGACAGAGCATCCTGGAAAAGATCTATCTATGTGGCTGCTAAGTGTCAACACTGACTTGACGGCACTTAACCAACAATCAAGGTAAATTAAGCACCATAAGGGAAACCATTTTCAGAACAAGCAACAGCTTGTTAGCATTTCTACCTTTTAAAGTCCAGCCTATAGTCCAGATAAGAGGTATTGTAGTGGGGCATGCACACATAGGATATGGTTATTTGGGTTTCCTCTGGGTCCCACAAGGCGAACCTTCCTCCCACAACCTTGCTGTATCTTCTCAGAAACTCCTAGATAGAACCAACTAGGTATGCTGCCACAAGCCTCTTTACTATAGAGAAATCCTCTCTGATACTGATTTACCGGGAAGGGAACAAGTGAGAATACCTTTCCTTCAGGTTTGACAGAAAGGTGCATGTTGAAGTCTAGATCCCTTTCCCAGAGTGAGCATCAGCGCTACATTTAAAATTCTAATCTCTATTACATACAACTAAGTCAGAGGTCTAGAAGAAAGAAGAGAAGAAATGAACTGTTGCTTTCTGATGAGGTTGTTCTCAGTTACTATCAGCCCAGGAACTCTCATGAACAACCATACCACAGAACAAATTCACACAACCCAGATCTCAGTCCATAAAATAAAACAGGGTCTATACCACTAATTTTACTAACCCTAGCATCCTATCCAAATTACTAGATCCAGTTGCTGATAGGTGAGGGTGAACCTACCTTAAGTCAGCTTCAGAGGAGAAAACTCAAATCCCAAAAGAAAATGGAAAAATGGAGGCTGCCCTCTCCACTTTCCACCTGACAGGGGAAATAATTTCCTCTTGACTGGCTCCTCCATGGTTGATTCTCCCAGGCTTCTGTTGTCTCTGCCTATTACCTGGATGGACAGATCAGCTAACTCTTTCGGTTGCACTTCTTGAAGTCACATTTCCCATATTCACTAAACGTCATCCAGTACTGTTCCCTTAATAGAAAAATCATATACACACACACTTCAAGTATTTCCACAATGTGCTGTTTGTTCTAAGTGGCCATTTTTATCTCATCTTTTTCCTACAGTGCCATACAGTGGGATCTGGTGGAAATTCCAAAGGTAAGTATTGAGATGGCTTGATAGTTTTATGGCTGGCAGGTAGAAACAATAAAAGAGGGTTAGGGAAATTATCTGGGATAATATCTGGGATATTTTCAGTATATGGAATATTAGAAATAAGATGGGGGGAAATATCCTGCTTTGAAGTAATGCATGCACTGAAAAATTAAACTAAATCAGTACTGTGAGGTTTTGCAGGGTGTCTGAAAGGGTCAAAGGGCCAATTATATTCTTCTCTTTTTCTGCTTAAGTGGTTTTGTACAAAAAATGTTCTCTGCTTTTCAGACCAATATTTTCTAGAACTCAAATACAAGAAAATTGTGGATCAAGTTACTAGTTAAAAGAGACAGTGACTTCTTAATCTTAGACAAAAGTGCATTATCTGTCATCGACACATTTTTATATGTATTATCACTGATACAAGATGACATTTGCTGTACATCTAACAACACATTAAATAACAGAAGAACTGAAAGGGGTTCATTAAGCACAATAATATTTTTCTTCTCAAAAGGTTTGATATAACTGAATTATGTAAGAGCCTGGAATAAAAATTACTTTTCACTTCAACAAATGAGATTAAAACAGTTAATTAAATTAATTATGTGTCCCTGAATGTTGCTGCTAATATTGGACTGGGCTGTTTTCTGCATATCAATCTGACCCGCTTAAAGCCAAGTAAGCAGATGGAAAAAGCTATGATCTTCTAAAAAGTACCCTTGGCAATTATATGACATAATGTCTTCATTAATAAGAAAACAGATTCAATTCTTAGGTACTGAAAATATCATTTCTCCTCTTCTTCCACTTCTTATTTATGAGTATATAACAATGTTCCATAAAAGTCACAACTTTCCAACCCCTTGTTGTGTTGCTAGCATTAACCAGATTGAGACAGAGGGATTAGGAGCAAAATTGGAGACTCTAAAACAGCTATGCTCAGGGCTGATATGCCATTATCTGGGTCTTTGTCAGCCAAAGTGTTACTGCCATTTTCATGATTAGAAACTCTGATTGTGCACAGAGAACTATTACCATCTCTCTTCCTATTTATTTCCTAGGCAATGTAAGACAGTCAGAGATGGCAATGCTTGGACTGCCATACACATCCTATGTTCCTTTAATACTTTTACTTCCCAAGTTCCTGTATAGATTATAGAGTCAGACAATTAAGAACCATCCCAGTGTTAGTAAAATACTCTCATGCTGGACATGGATTAGGGATCACTGACTAAACAGGGCCCCACATAATAAAATCAAAAGAATTACCCCAGATCATGGATTGTTCATTTTGGGAAAAAGACCCAGTTTACACATCATTGTTCTTCCTGCTTTACGTTTCTTTGTTTGTTTCAACAATTCATATAGCCACCCTTCTCACAGCAGTGACTCTGGGTGATGCACTAAAGATTAACACCTCCCCTGAACATAATATATAAAATAACTCAATTACATAATAATAATAATAATAATAATAATAATAATAATAATAATAATAATAATAAACGTATGCCAGAGTCTAAAAACATTTCTTTTTCAATCTATAAAGACCAAAACAAACACATCTACCAATAGGGTTGCTTTAACTCCCAGGCTAAAAACCTGAAGGAACATCCATCAATTCATAACAAAAGAAAAGTAGACAGACTGAAGGGTTCCAGTTCATGTAGAAGTATTTGCATGTAAAAAAAGGCCTCCTGCTATAGACAGTCACATTGCATGCATAAAGACTAGCTCTTCAGTGACATCTCCAGCACAACCTGGAGAGGGGAGAAGCTGTTTACTGCTCCTCAATTGTTCAGTTATATCCATAAACAATTGCTCGAATAGGACTATCGTGCTTCCCTGTTTTCACAGATTGATCATTACCAGCATCAAATTCACATGCACATAACTGATACAATTACTGTAGGCTTAATATGTATAATCTGATAATCTGCATACTTCACGAGACCAATCAAGACAGATGTGGCATGGAGCATAAAGAGTATTTCTGTAGGCTCTGTGCATAAAGGAACAATCAGGATGTGGAGGCTGATGTAGAATACATTAGCTGCACTCACATGCATTAGCTGCACTCACATTAAGAAAAATCTGTAAACAGAGCTGATTACTTTTGCTTCCTGAGTATGGAAACCTGCTGTCTTTGATGTATGTTTCCGGACAGTGAATAAGATTATTTATTGTTAACTTGAAAAAAAAATCCATCTTTTTGCATAGTCAGTGCTAGTTGGTGATATAAAATAAATGCTTTAATCCTTTTGAACCATTTATATTATGGGCCCCCAGAAGTTACTTAGCAAGATGACAGATGTTCAGCATAATCCTTTGTATACATACTCAGAAATAAAATCCTTTACTTTCAATGTGTTGCATCCTGAAACTTGAGAGTAACATTCCTAAAACTGTTGTGTATCTATTGTACTGCAAAATGGAAAGGAGTCATTAATGGTTTCCTTATTTTTATATTCTGTAATGATTTGGATTTTAAGTTTCATTTTTATATATGGTATTATTTCAATAAATTTGAGTTATTGAATTAATGGAAATTTAGTGATTCTTAAAGCAAATACATGTTTATCACCTGCATTTTATTGCCTTATTGTTTGGGATGTTGAAGAAGTCAGTAACAGTTTTCTTTTCAAGTGAAAAAGTAAATCTGCCAAAACAGACTCCACAGCAGCAAAACCAGGCACGTAATACATAGAGACTGGTATCATCCATCTTGAAATATTTCTTGGCTGAAAATGGAATATAAAATGTGTACATTTTAGGGTAGTTGTATAAAATGAATATGTTAGGGAAAGCTGCATAAGAGATAAATATGTATTGCTTATGTTAAGAAAAATGCATATAAAATGTGATATTTTTCTGGCTTAAAGAAAGCACAAAATGATATAAAACTTTGAATGAAAAAGGAGTATATGAAATATTATGGTCTGAGTAAGCATTTGCTGCAAGGAAAAAGCCATTCCTCTTTAAAAAAAAATCCTCTGCACTCATTTCCATGGAATTTGGCACATTTAAACCTTTGATTATGGCTTAACAGCTATGTAAATGTTGTCCTATTCTTATGAAAAAGAAAAAGTGTAGGCACCATTACATGTATTACACTTTTTTCAAATACTAGATAGATAGGAAAGCAGAGCTCTGTTTTTCACAGTTGACGCTCCAAAATGGGGAACAAAGCAGAATAGGCTACTCACTTGCCCAGCATAACAAAAGGTATGCCTGGCTACTTATGAAGCTGCGGTTCTGGCCATAAAATTGTCAAAGCAGTCCTTCACATCTTTTAGAGTTTATACCATTTTTATTCATATTTGTCATTTAGAAGCTCTCTATTAAAAATAAGCTAATTGTAAGTGCCTGGGAACAGCATTTGCACTATTACTGGAACTGAGAATGGTTAAAAAACAAACAAATAACAAAAGAAAGAAAGAAAGAAAGAAAGAAAGAAAGAAAGAAAGAAAGAAAGAAAGAAAGAAAGAAAGAAAGAAAGAAAGCAAGCAAGCAAGCAAGCAAGCCAGCCAGCCGGCCAGCCGGCCAGCCGGCCAGCTGTGAAACTAAAAGAAAAAGTAAGGATGTCACAGACATGAGGGTGGTCTGATTTTGTGGAATGGAATTGATGCTGGGAAGTAAAGCTGTAGGGGTAAGGGGTATATATATGCAGTCAACACCCAGATATGCAAAAATCAACACTAGGATTAACACCAGATGAACCATCAAACAGCACAATACACCCTAATCAAGGAACTATTAACTCAGGCAATCAACCAAGCAGCAAACAACAGCCCAATCAAAGAACTCCCAAGGAGAGAACAACCCCCCTACCAACACAAGCAGGGCAAGCCACAGTATATAAAGTGAGAGCAAGGCCCACTCCCTCTTTGCACTGAAGATGTTGCCTAGTCTGGCAATGAAACGTCTGCAAGAAAACAACAAGGCTCAGAGAGCACCAAGGACTCCACAAAAAAATATGAATTAGTGGCATATATGTATGTACGGAAGTAGGAATCCATAGGTTGGTGATAGCTATATGTAATCCCGCAGTGAATGAATAAAATATGGCAAGCAACAGAAGAAAATCAGTCAAGGTTCTAACCAAGCTACTCCAGCTAATCTGGAGAACAACACAGTGGCCAACCAATTGGAAGAGGTGAATCTACATTCCAATAACAAAAAAAGGAGACGTAGCAGAGTATGCAAACTATTGTACAATATCCTTAATTTCACATGCTAGCAAAATAATGCTTAGGATCATCCAACACAGATTGGAGCCCTACATGGAAAAAGATATGCCAGATGTTCAAGCCAGCTTTAGAAAAGGCTGAGGAACACAAGACATTATTGCCGATGCATGCTGGATAATTGAAAAAGCCAGAAAATATCAAAAAGAAGTCAGCATGTGCTTCATCAATTATAGAAAAACCTTTCACTGACACAAGCTTGGAATGTGCTCAGAAAAATGGGAATCCCAGAACATCTCATTGTCCTCATGAGAAACTTACATACAGGTCAGGAAGCCACAATTCAGACAGAACATGGTAAAACAGACTGGCTCCAGGTTGGCAAAGGAATGCAACAAAGCTGCATACTCTCCCCTTATTTATTCAACCTATATGTGGAATATATATTAAGGGAAACTGGACTGAAAGAAGATGAGCGTAGTTTTAAAACTGGAGGAAGAAACAACAATAACCTATGGTATACTGATAACACTACTCGAAAATAGCTGAAAATGCAAAGGTTCTGCAAGCCCTAGTACTAAAAGTCAAAGAGCCCAATGAAAAATGGGACTAAAATTAAATATAAAGAAGACCAAATAATGACAACAGGTAGAACAACCAGACTTAGAATCGACAATGAAGATAATGAAGTGGCGGTTAGCTTCTGCCTTTTAAGATCAACCATCAACCATGAAGGAACAAGCAGTCAAGAAATATGCCACAGACCAGCACTCAGTAGAACAGCTATGAAGGCCTTGGAAAAGATATTCAAATGCTGAGATGTGTCTGTACCTACAAAGATCAGAATTGTGCAAGCCATGGCATACCTTGTAACACTCTATGGAAATGAAAGTTGGTCTTTAAAGAAGCAGGATAAGAAGAGTATTGATGCTTTTGAACTTTGGTGTTGGTGAAGATTTCTGCGAATACCATGGACAGCCAAGAAAACAAACCAATGGATCATCAACAAATCAACCCAGAGTTCTCACTTGAGGCACAAATGATCAGGCTCAAATTATCCTACTTTGGACACATTATACAAAGACCAGCTCTCTGGAAAAGGCTCTAATGCTACATAATTAGTAAGCAACTGCTTAGAAAAAAAGTCTGTTTCAAATATGTGGTTTAAACAAAAGTCTATTCATGTATATTGATGGCAAAAGAATGAATCTAAAAACATGACTGATTTGATCATTTAAGATAGAAGATAGAGAGGTGAAGGAAACAAAGGTGATGAGAGGTTCTGAGTGTGGGACAGTATTTTTGGGTAGTTGAAGAGTGGATTTTGGGGAAAAAAACATACATGGAAGAAGGGGGAAAGAAGAGAGAGAAAATAGAGTGAAAATAGAATGAATGTAGAAGAGAAAGCAGAAATCCTGTATGAAAAAGAAGTTAGATTAATATCCCAAGTCAATGAATGGAAAGAGGCTGTAAGGAAAGAGGATGTGAAAGCTCATTGGAACAGAGTGAAAAGAATGATGTTACAGAGTGCCAAAGAGTGTGGACTTATGCTAATGAAAAAGATGCTTGGTGGAATGATGAAGTGGAATAAACTGAAAAAGGCATATTAAAGAACGATTGTTGCCAAACATGAGGATAAGAGAAAGATACCGATTATCCTAAGAAGGTTCACTGGATGATAATACCAGTGTGGTTTGTTGTGCAGCTTTTTAAACAACTGTGTGAAGGTTGCACTTGTGCCTGACAATTGTAATAATGCTGTTAGTTTTCTTCTAGACAAAGGGAATGGATTTATTGGGAAAAAAATACAAGGGGATTAATTTGTTAAGTATGCCTGGGAAGGTGTTTGGCAGAATTCTGATGAAAAAGGTATAAAGGTATAAAAAAAGGCAACTAGCAAAATTCTGGAAGTATGTGCAACTTTATGTCAGGCAGGGGAAGTTATGCTCTTCAGCAGGTCACTGAGAAATGTATTAATGAGGAAAACCAAATACTCTATATTTTGTTGGTTTCAAGAAAGTGTATTATATAAAAGGCTTGAATTATGCAATGTTTTGCACAATATTGAAGTTGTAAGTTGGCTGCTGAATGTGCTAAGAGTATATGTTAGAAGTAAAGCATGCATGAGAATAAACGGAATTCTTCGGAAACAGTTTAACACTGAGCAGTAATAAAACAGGGATGTATGATGTCTCCCTTGTTGTTTAATATATTTCTGAAACCAATGTATAAGAAATGTTTGTAGTGATATTAGAGGTGTTTCTGTGGTAGAAGTGAACGTGGGAATACTTTTTTATGTAGATGATGTCCTGTTGTTGACTAAGAACCTGAGTTATCTGCACTGAATAATGTCTGATGCAATGAGACGTATGGATCTGAAAATTAACCTTTCAAACACGAAGGTAGTTTATTTATCATAATTTTATACTGCCCATCTCGAAAACGACTCAGATTTATTCTATACATCTTCCTGCTCTTCATATTAGAATATCTGCCCACTATCAATATAACCGGCTTCTTTAATTATTTTTTTCCCATGTGAGTTTTCCCACACACTGGGTACTCTATTCATAACCTCCTGGTTTCTTCCTTGTATGTGTTTTTAAAACTAATTTATAAGCCACTTTTTAGTTTTTGAAGGGCTCCTAGTATATTACTAGTCCTGATATATAGAGAGAGGAGGAGGGTGGTGGTGGAAGATCTTACAGCATTTGCAGGATTCGATGATCAACAGGATTGTCCTTGTCAGCCTTTTGAGGTAGGCCACATCAGGGAACAGGCACTGCAAAAACTGATGGAACTATTGTTACAGGGTACAATAAGAGAATCTTGAAAGTCTGACAGAGATTCTCTCTTACCCCTCTTATTACAACAAGAATCAAGGTGGGGAATCTTGAGTTTCTTCCTCTCTCCGTCCTTTTCTGGGCTAAGCATGTTTTCACAGTGGCTGTTGTATACCTTATTTGAACAGTACAGAGATAACCCTGAAGAAGATCCTCAGCTCAGTGACCCTTTCATTCAGACCACCATTTATCACCCCAATCATAGTATTTTGAGTAGGTGGCAAGATCATGGGAACAGGGCCTCTCAACCATTGATTGGGAAATACTATGTGAGATGAGAGGTTGAAGGCATGTAAGACTTAGGCTGTTCTTGACTAATTGTGAAGGATTATTGGAAGTTGGAGAATGCTATGGAAATGTTGCTTAGTCCAAAACTAAGAATTAAATAGATAGTACAAGATTCCTATGACAAGTCAAACAATTGCGGTAAGTTGTGATAATGAATTTAGTCTAATTTTAGCCAGTTTTGTTTGTACTTCCATTGCTTTAGTACAGTGTTTCTCCACCTTGCAACTTTAAAATATGTGGACTTCAACTGGGGAATTCTGGGAGTTGAAGTCCATGGTATCTTAAAGTTGCCAAGGTTGAGAAACACTGCTTTAGTAGCTTCCCAAAGGGCCATATTCATATGGCATCTCAGGTATTTTCATTGCTTAGAATTTCACTGAAACATGGGTTTCATTTTCATTAAATTCTGCCTTGTGTTTGTTCAAAAGCTGGTCATAAATATCATAAGAATCATGATGTATAATAATAATGGACTGAGCATATTTATTCAGAAGCTAAGTGTGACTTGTACATAACTATAGCCCTAAAGGTTGATTTTTCTAAATGAAAAGTCCCAAAGACCACCTTGTAGGGAAAATGCTCCTAGTTCTTGAGATTTCAGTTGCTCATTACTGTTTGCAATAGCATACTTTTAAAACTGAGCATCCAGAACTCCCCCAAATATTCAACATAAAATTGTACCATATGGTCTCTTCATAAATGGAAAAGAGAAATTCTTCATCAGTTTCCCAGTACTGTATTAGTATGGAAGGTTTGAAGTGAGGATATAACTGAAGCACCCAACAGAGATTGTAATTGCATTAACTCTTATTTGCCATTTTGTTATGCTCAACGGTTCCTAATTTTGTGTCCCTCATTCAGAAAGCATTTCCCTAGCTTTTCAACTCTTCTGATACAAAAATAAGCAAATGCATCAAGAGCTAATCATACTGATATGAAAGCAGAATGTATTGACTTCAAGGAGATTTAATTTATAAGTGTACACACAGAGTCATGATTTTAAGTCTTTTACAACTTTTTGGAATTTTCTTGGGTACCCATGTAATCAGCAAAGAAACCTATGAGAAGTGAACAATGTCTTCAGCCTTTAGGGAATATTTCTGCAACAATATTTCTGCATTGCATAAGGATATGAGCTTCCTCCCTGTTTCCATCTTTATCATGTAAAGCAATGTCCTTGTCCCTCTCAGGCTGACCTACAATTATTCTCCAATACATAAGCAGATATTTTGGAGAGCCAGATTGAAGAAAATGCATGGCTGTTATTCTATCAAGGTCATTCTGGATCTTGCTATAACTTGCACGGCTCTGCTTCATAGACTATTGCATAAACTGGTCATGCATATAATGGGCCTCGGCCATACTTCAAAATTAATCACTTTCTTCATTATGCAAATCATTAAGAGTCCCACAGATTAGATTGCTATAAGGATGGTGTCGCTTCATCTTCTTCATCACAGTGAGCCATAGCAAGGAAGGATTCAGAGAAGTTTTTCCCTACTAAAGGCTGATACAGAAAATCTTCAGGACTGAATACACTTCCAATAATCAGCATGAACAAAGCACAAAGAATCTTATTTTAATTTAATGATGAAAACACATGTTCTTTTAGGAATATTATTGTATCATTTGGAAAAGCACTGTTGCTGACTTTATACGGTATGTTGTCGGGTTTAGTTTTAACCATAGTTATTGCATAAACACATTAAATGTTTGCGCAGCTTATGAATGCAATTTATTATCTTACATGTTGCACCAAGATGGTAGTCCAAGTTGCCAACAAAGTTTATCTGATATCAAATTTATTTGAATTTGGAAAGTCCCACAAGGGTCATTACTTCATCTCTTATAACTGGAGCAGAAGCCATCAAAGGTATGATTCAGTATTTGAATTTAGTGTCAGGCCAGGTTTATATCAAAGAAAGCTGGGCCCAAGTTAAAATGAGTTGAGCTTTCTGAGTGGAAGAATTCACATTTTGAAGTTTTTCCACAGAAAGACATAGTCACACAGATATAATTAACTGTTTTGCATTTCATTATATATGCTATTTTCTGTTCTAATTTATTCGATTTCAGGAGAAAAGTGTCACAAAGCTAAATAATGAGTGCTTTCTGCATTATGAAGAATTGTCTTTGTTACAAGTCAAATAAAGATTGAGAGAGAATGAACTGTAGGTAACATTGGTATTATATACAAGTGCATTTATTACGTATTATTACAAAAGTGGAGGACCATGCAACAAAAACATCTATTTATATTTTCTCTAACATTTTTACAGTTAGTGTATAATAATATAATTTGTGTGAAGTTACTGTGCAATTTCCACTGGACTGAGGACTCCCTATGTCTTTGAATGGAAAATCAGGGGCTTCACTGCAACAATGGACAACTGTAAAGCTATTTTTAAAACTAAAAATCAACATACAGAATATGAATATTTAAGTCCTTCTCCTTACAAACCTTCTGCAGTAAGATTAATAGATTAATTAATTGAAATAGAATTAATTCTCCTCCCATTCAGACCCTCTCCTTTTAATTTTTTTCCATTTCAAGTAGAAATCTCAGTGAAATATGATTACTGAAGTGGTAGATTTAATGAAGTAAAATCAATTTTTAAAACATTACTCTTAATTTCCATAATGGCCTCTCAAATAGTGTACCCCATATGTAAAATTAAATATTGGTCTGTCTCTCTCACAAGTACATAATCAAATAAATCAAAATTACAGTCATTGACCAAAGAGAGAGAGAGACCTGATCACCACTAGCTGTCTGATTGTTAACAAAATAAGGAACTGGCATACCCAAATGCACACACACCCCTTCCTCATTCCAGAAAAGCCATGTCCCATATGAATTTTTAAAAGCCACCCCACATTCCATGACATCATTTTTGCATCTTCTACATATGAGAAACTATTAAAAAAGGAGTCCACCCTTCAATGAAACAGTTTAGCCATCACTTCCCCTGTGATCATTTTTAAGCAGAGCACAATTAGTGTTGCAAAAATTATATTTATCATAAGGATATGAACCTCAAAGAGCAAAAGGTGTACTTGCTTGTCTGAACACTAACAGCAGAAAGCAGACCAGATTGACTTCTCAGGGCTCAGGAACAGGAAATGAAGAAAAAAGACTAAAGGAAGCAGCCAAGGTATGATAGGGAGACAAAAACAGCAGAAGGCAAGGATGGGATTTAAGGTTGGGGGGACAGCACAGAGAGGCAGAGTGGAAAGAAAGGATGAGAAAGACACTGGCTGGAGTTGAGGGATGTGGAGATGGCAAAGAGTTGGAGAGAGATGCAGAGATACAAGGTTATTTTGTTAACTGGGAAGAATGTTGAAAGGAGGCAGCTGTGGAGATTTGGGGACAGCAAGGTGAGTTAGAATGAGGCAACAGCATGTGGAAAGGCAAGGAGAGGGGAAGGTTTGGTGGATTTATAGAGGAGGAGAGGAGGCAGCAGTATGGATTTATGGATGGGGAGGTAGTACACAGTGGTGGAAAGGCATACAGAGATAGTGGCAGAAGAGGTGTCATGGGCTGCTTTTGCCCACCTTGTGTATCAGATGGAACCTGTTGGTTATGATCTAGGGAGTCAGGGTTATCTGACTTGAAATTAGGAGAAGAGAGAAAGAATAAGAGAGAGAAAGCACTTAAGTATCTCATGAGTAAAGGCAATAATGGGCTGTACTCAGAAAGAATAGTATGTATGATTTTAAAAGATCCCTGTATAGCAGGATGGAAAAAGTGACATTACCCTCCACTGTTGCTAGCAGAAGTTTCAGTAAAATCAAGGGGGACTCATCATGTGCATTTTTTTAACTATTAAAATTCAGATAAACATCTATTTTTTTTAGTTCTGGAAATTACAAGAGCCCATGAAGAGCATGTTAAAGTAATAAGGATTTGTTCTTTCACAACTTATAATGAGATACAGTGAGAAAAATGTATTTTTTTTATTTCCTTTATCGTTATAGAACAAATAAATGCATCACAGAAACATAGAGTTGAAGAGGCCATTTAGATCATTGACTTAGGTCATGAATCCAAATTAAAGCACCCCCAATAACTGGGTGTCTGGCCTTCCACTGACTCTATCCGACGGAATATGAAACAGCCTAACAAGTCTCTATCCAACTGTCTATTTGTCCATCAGGGTGATATCTCTCTGAAAAAAGAATGTGTGAGAGGAAAAGCTGGCAAAAGAAAGATCAAATTTTAAAATGGGCCAGATCTGGCCAGATGCTACAAAGAAAAAAATCCCCCAGTGTATCCCTATAGAAGAGGCAGTTGGGCTTGGAAAAATGCTGATGGCTCTGTTGATAAGCCCATCCCTCCTGGTCACATTCCCCAGGGCAAGTCTGATATTAAGGGGTTGCAAAGAATTCCAGAAGCTCTGCTCTCTGTACATTTCCCTTGCCTTCCTGTATGTTTGTTTGTTTTGAGCTTTGCCTTTTCACCAAGTTGCCTGCTTGTCTAAGTTACCTCTGAAATGTCATTTGAAGGCTGCTCACTGGGTTCTTTATTATCTGCTGCACAATAAACTCTGCTAATAGAGACCACTGCCTCTCTAAGTAAAAGCCTGTGCAAAACATCCAGCAGGGAACCGTTAATATCATGAGAACCTGAGGAAGTTATGAAGCTTTAGGAATGTATTATAATGTACTATTATTCAACAGAGAATGGGCACTAATCCTTGGCCAGAAGTGACAGCATAACTAGTAAACTGAAGGACAATTAATTCATGGGTCTATATGCTTGTATTTATGGAAGTGACCTGGAAATCAAAGCCCCACGACCAGCAACAAACACCCTCCATGTATGAGTCACAGTTTACACCTTACCAGTTCATCCCCTGTTAGCCCTTCCTACTTGCTATGGCATAATTTTGGGTTCCTGTCTCCATGGGAACAGATAAATACAGATGCTTTGAAGTTCTGGCTCAGTGTGAAAGCAGCAGCAACAGTACAGCCACTGGTTTCAATGTATGGTGCTCAACTAAGGATTTCCTCATCCAGTCAGCTTTGGAAAAAAATTAGGTTGCTCTTACACTGGGGAAGACAGCATCTCCAGTCTCCATGTCAGAAGCAGAAGGAAAAGCTGCTTCTTCAACACCTTCAACATCTCATCAGAAAAAGAGGACAGGGTAAAGGCATAGAGAGGAGGGCTTAGAAACAGAACTGGCACCAGAAACAGAAATGGTCCAAATGATTAATAGAGGTGTTAAAGCCTTTGTTTCATAAAGGAAGAGAAAGGAGAACTAATAAAACTAAAAAGAAGAACCAGCTATAGATGCTAAGTAATATATCCTTTGAACAATCAGCAGAAGGCTCAGTGTACTGTGGGAGCAGCGGTCACATGATTGGAAGCCTAGCTGGACATATAAGAATCTGGGAGCAACCACTTTCTGGCATAGCACAACGGGTTCCCAAAAGAGCATGACACAGCTAGCAGCCACAAACCCAAGTCAAAGAATTTATTACTGTTAATGTCAAGTACCTTCTCTCTACCATCACTGTGAAGGAGTTAACTCCTTAGTAACATTCCTTACTTCTCCTATGAAATTCTTCTTGACTTCTCCTATGAAATGCTATTCCTAGAGAACAGAAATGTTGAATCAGAAACAAACCAATCAATCAATCCATCAGAGGAGATCATACAGTCTACCTATTCCCCAATGCAAAACCTATTTCAATCTCTCTTTCCTCCAGAATTTATATTCTCATTGCTTTCAACCATTATAAAAAAAAAAAAGCACTCTTGTATTTTCAATATTTCAGAGAATGATGGAAAATTAGTGTTGCATGTCCAGTTTCTCCAAGCTGTACAAACAATATTATTTTTATTTTACATCAGAGGTTATCTGTTTTGACCCACTTTATTTCTTAAAGTCTTCCTAATTTTTTTCATTACTTTTGGATGTAATTTTATATTG
The DNA here is from genome assembly GCF_035149785.1 of Candoia aspera. Lineage (NCBI taxonomy): Eukaryota > Metazoa > Chordata > Lepidosauria > Squamata > Candoiidae > Candoia > Candoia aspera. The sequence continues at coordinate 122,789,305 of NC_086155.1, read as the reverse complement.
ACAAATACCAAGCTTTATTTTTTAAAAAAAATATGTATTCCACCTTTCCTCCAGGAACATAAATGGTATGCATAGCACTCCCTCCTCCAGGTTGTCCTTACATCCCTATGAGGGAGGATGGACTGAAGGTCAGTGACAGTCCCAAAGTCATCCAATAAGCTTCCATGGCAGATGGTGGACTTTAAACTTCCTCTATGGACCTAGATAAAATCTTAACCACTTTCCAGAACCACTGGCTCTCACTATTCTGTTCTAGAATGAGGGGCTACAACTGAAAATGCCTACTAGGCTCCCACCTTTTTATTATATTGGGGTGGAAGGATCCACAATATTCCCTTTTGGTGTTCATACAGCAAGCAGACAGATTCTACAAATTTCAGTGGCTTAAAAATTGCTTATCAATGAATATTCAATGCAGTTTATTCCTCCTTTGTTAGATATTATGAATACAAGGATAATAGCATAATTTTTCTCCAAAGAACCAGTCCCTCTCACTTCTACAACCAATTCTTCTCTGTTGGTGAGGTTTAAGTCCAGCATAGGAGACCCCTTTGTTTTTTCTTCCACCTTCTGAGAAATGAGATTAGAGAAGACAGGAATTTGTTGGACCTCTGATCCTTGGCAGAGTTAGAATCCCAGAGGATGTCAGGATAATTTGAAATATGAAATGTTCACTATTCCATGCCTTTTTGGAAGAATAGTCAGCACGTTTTTGTTCTCTCTCCTTTTATTATTACCCAAAATACTTCCAATGGGATTTCTATACTCTGATTCCTGCCTTTCTGTGCAAGTGTATTTTTCTCTACTCTTTGTGTTGGATTTTTTTTTCCTTATGCAACCTTCCAGTGCTGTGTGCCTATCACATCATGTTTGTCTTCCTTAGGTAGGATCTCTAGTTCTCCTAATTCATTTTCTAAGAGTATAGTGTTTTGGTTTAGAGACATTTGAGGTTCTGAAGCTAGTTCTGAACCTAACTAGCTTCTCTGATGTAGTTTCCTGAAACTGAGACCCCCTCCTGGCTTCCTGCTATTCCCTTTGCATTCTGCTATCTTGGCCTTACTCCTTGAGTGGATATTAAGTTGTGGGCTTTTGCCAGCCTCCCTCATGTTTAATGACTCCCTAGTATAATGGCCTCCTGAAGAGACCAACAAGGCACCTGCCAAACATTTCCTTCATTGTCTTCATAAGATATGGCCGACCTCTTCCAAGAAATAAAGGTAACATAGGCCATTGTTGTAAAATACAAACCCTTCTTGGTGACTGTGTAGTTGTTGACTTCCAGGATCTAATCTTCTCTTCTTGCACCATGAAGCTCGCAAGGAATGATTAAAAACTACATGTGCTGCTATTCCTTCTTCTTTCTCCCCAAGGCCTCATAGTCTCTGGTCATTCTTTAAAGGTCCCTTCTGGCTGCGTCATTCATCCCAACATAAATCAAGAGAAAAGAATAGTTGTCATGGGTTTGAATAATATTGTATAATATAATATAATATTGAATATTATGTCCTTTATATGGGCACTTAGAAGACCATATACCTCCTCCAGTGTCATACTGAGCCTGCACACAGCTGTGTTGGTTTGTCCTAAGAGGGAATCACACACTGCCACAATACATTTTTCTTCTCAGGGAGGCTCAATCCACGGAGGCCAAAGTATCTTCTACAATGTTAGATGATATCATTTGCTCAGCTGGCTGTGTTGACCATCATATAGCAGGACTGGTTCCTGAATTTCACTGGCAATGAGTGTGCCTGATTCTCTAGCTTCTACCTGTTTTCCAGTAAGCTTGTATTTGTAACAGATGTAGTCTGGCTCCTGTTCAAGCAGAAAGCAAACACTGAACACACGTATCTTGCAGATTATGATGCTTCCTCACTGTCTATGCTGCCAGCCAAACTCACACATAAATCTACATACCTTGCTTGCTTCCTGTTTGCTTTCTATGTTGTGAACTCCTATAAGCTGCCTCTGGGTGAGAACTAGCCTAGATTGGAAGGAAGTAGAAAGGAAAAAGAAGAAAAAAATTTCCCTGCCAAACTCCTGTTTTTTGAATCAGTGAATAAACATGATAGCCTTTCATTGTGAGAGTGGGATGCCTGTTATAAGCAGATGGGATTGAAAATGCAAATTTTCACTAGGGATGCTTAAGAATCTCATTCAGTGCACTTTTATATACAAACCAACCAAATTTGCACTTCTCAAAGTTGATGAAATAGTTATTCTTCGGTTTTCACACTGCCACAAATATTGAGATAGTAGTTCTCAGATAAAAAATTTAAAGACATACAAAAATGTTCAGTGTCTTAGGCTAAATGTTTACAATTTAACAGAAATCTGTAAAATATTCAGTGCATTCAATGGAACTGGTTTAATCTATTGTTTATATTTTAATAATACTTTTTGAGTTTTCGCTGCTAAATTAAACTTTTTATTTTACTGTTAGCTGATTTGACAATAGTGCCTTCAGCATTATATATTAAATAATTGTATGGGGAATGCAGTACTGAGGGAATGCAGTACTGTGATATTTTCAATTGCAAACTTGATGTAGAAACAGGAAGGAACTGTCTTACAAATAAACATATTAAAAAATATCCAAAATACATAAATCCCTCTATTTTTCATCTGTACAAATAGTCAAATTTGAATTCCGGTTCCAAATTTTGTATTTTAGCCAATTCTTCTTCTATTATTGATCATCCTCCCTCAAATACATGTGCTATATTCCATGACATTTTGGAAGGTTCCTCAACCTCCAATATTGTTTTTTTGGTTGTGTATGGGAGCTGCACAAAGGACAAGGGAACAAGGAAGTTGCAATATGTGAACAGAGTTCCATTCATACAACACAGGATCTAGTCCTATGAATGGAAAATCCATTTATTCCAAAAGCTATTCCATCACTGACCCTCTGATTTGAAACCTACTAGTTGCCAATTAGTTTTGGACTTCCAGCAAGAGCTTCTTTTCCTCTCAAAATCATATTGCAAATACCAGAATTGTTGTTACACTAATGAATTGCCTGTCCTCTCTTCCAAGAATGTGGGGATACCAGGAAAGAAACAACTGAATGCCAAGAATGAAATGTGTAGTATTTAAGATATTAAAAGGGGGCAGGGGTATGAAATGCAACTCTGTTAGAGAGGTAAAGGGCATTCGGTCTCACACAGAAATTCACCTTGAGATAGTTTGGATTTGTGATAAAGCTCTTCTGTGTATTTCATTAAAAGAATTCTGCATTGCCAGCTACCTGTAAAAATGCTGTAGGTCATTCCTATTTCCAGATGGATGACTGACACTTAATTACTACTGACTACAATCTATCAGATGACCTTTTAGAAAGAAACAGTTGTTGAGAATTTTCTGAAAACCTCCTTGAAGATTACAAGCCAAGATCTCTATAACCATGGAAGTAATTCAGCCCTTGCAAATCAAGAATTATATTACTCTTTAAAACGGGTGGACTTTCCTACAGAACCTATTGTCTCTCATATGGCATGTTGTCTATAATTATACAGAAAGGCTGTTTCCCAGTATTTGTGCACTTTGCAATTATTGCTTCAGCATACAATGCAGTGTGAAAGGTTCATTCCTCTATCCAAGAAATCAAATGCTATTACAACCAGTAGAGTTGACTTCCAAGAAAATGTGCTGAAGTTTGAACTGTCAGTTTCACAGTTACAGCCTTCAGAATACAGTCACTCCAAAAGAGACAAAGCTTACTGTAGTGCTTTCAAGTGAAAAGAAAGTAAGAAAATACAGTAAGCTGTTTCCATGAGTCATTGCTGGTTATCATTATCATTATTCTTTACGTTCCTTCTCTTTATGACTAAATCAAGGTAGCAATCATGATGTTGCCTCCTCTTGCTTCCCCTTGGTCAATTTTAGCTCAACAACAATCCTGTAAAATTGATTTTGTTGAGAAACAGTGACTGGCCCAACATCACCCATGGGTAAAATGGATTAGAACCTGGGAACACCTATGTACCAGACCTCTTCTCCTTCCCCATTTCAGAATAAAAATGCCTCTATTGTTTGTCTGTTTTTTCTCCCTAAAACCCCAAATTTACTGCTATCATCTTTACTTTGTAAGAGATATTTTAGAAAAACATTTCCTTTCTAGATCACAATATGTTAGTGGACATGGATGGCAGAGGTAAACAGAGGTGAAAATGTTTATTTTGAAAACAAAACAATACTAAGGAGAATCAAGACAGGCCAGTCTTGAATTTTTCCTCACCCCTTCCTGTTTGTCTGGGCTAAACTGATGTTTACATGATGGTCATTGAATTCTTTCTTCAGTATCATCTCTGTACTCCTTTAGATCTGTATTACAAAGTGGGCAGAAGCACAGCCCTATTCACAGCTATTTTCTTTCAACAAACATTTGATCCTCACAAATAAACTATATGCTATCCACTACTTTTCTAGAAGCCTTTGTACATCTTAAAAATCTCTATCCATTTTCCCTCTATCCATTTTTAGGAAACATTCTATGAAAGTACACAACTACATTTACTTGCTCTAGTTTTTCATCATTTCTGTATTGCTTGTAATACAGTTTACTCCATTTTTCCTATCAAACATAATCATCTTGATATTTGAAGAATTGATTTTCAGATCCATACTCCTCATTGCATTATACAGTCTATTTGACATGTGCTGCAAATCCTTTCTCAGCCAACAACATGGCATCATCTGAATTCAAAATTACACATACAGTATGTTTGCATCCCCTAACAACACATTTCTAATGACACAAACATTCCTTATATATTTACTTATTAATACATTAAACAACCATGTAGATATCATACTTTCATGTTGTAATCCCTGCTCAATGTTGAACAATGATCTAAGCATTGAATTTATTCTCCAGAAAGTTTTCTTTTTATCATATGCCACTCTTATTGCATTCAGCTACCACATTAGTGCAAAACACTCGATTATTCAAGCCTATTAATTTTATCACATGCTTCCTCTAAATCATCAAACATAGAAAAAAATCCTTTCTTACACTGATACATTTCTGAATAGCTTGCTGAAATGCAAAATCTGGCCTGCATGCTCCTTGCCTTCCTTAGAGCCACACAACATTTCCCAGGTTTTGCTCACTTCACCTTGTACCATTTTTCTCAAAATTCTGCCAAACGTCATTGACATTACGTTTAACAGAATAATCTCCCTGTGGTTTTTGCATTAATTCCTTTAATCTTTCTCTTTGTACAGGAGAACAATGATGCAGTCTTCACAATTACATTCAGCAAATCCTACACCATAACTAAAACTACATCCATATTGTAATATTTCTCTGGTTACACCATTTATGTGTATTCATTGTCATTTTTCAAATTTTCATAGCACTTAGTATGTCCATTTCAGTTTGTCTATAGAAAAATTCATAGCATTTCAATTCACTCTTTAGCATGCCACCATAATTCCCACCCAACTCTTCAACATTCCCTGACTTCACTTTTATTTTCACTCTGCTGGAGGTTTCTTGTTTAGCACTTTCACTTGCTTCTACAACTTTTTTTTTTATTTCCATCAAAATTGTTCTGCATTTCCCCCTGGCTTTATAAATCTTGGCTGTTCCTTGCAGAATAGCAGAACAATACTGGGGAGGGGGAGGACTGGATCTCATTCATTCAGAATGTTGATAATGATTATTCCATTATCATCATTCACCGCAATGCAACATGAAACTATCACCAACCTATGGATTCCTACTCTCATATGCATCCACAATAATCACATGAATTCATATTCTCTGACATACATTTTAGCCTTTTCATTCATCATTAAATAACACATTCACTTTCCTGGATCTATTCATCAGCATCACCCCACAAGATCAGACCACCTCATTAAGTTATATTACATCCTCCTTCTTTCTTTTAGTTTCACAGAAACACTGCATATTAATCTTTCTTCCTTTCCTTTCCTTCATTAGATCATTCTGTTTATCATTTACTGACACCCATCATGGTTTTTAGTTAATTGAGGCTTTCATATAAAGCCTTTTAGTAAGATAGGGGAGGTGTAGAGTAGGTTACCATCCTTAGTCATATCCATACCACATGCAGCTTTCGTGGCTAACAGAAATAACAGTAAAGTTCAATTTTAGCATATTTTGGTCAGTATGCCAAGCACCACCTTAGCCCAGTCTTACTCAAAGCCTCCTCCTGTGATTCTATGCAAGCTAGGTTCTCTAAAACTATCTTGCAAGTCAATATTGCCTTCATCTCACCAATTTGAAAATATATGGAGTCTGCTTTCACACTCAGGATTCAATATCCATTTATGTCCACGTATCCTTGCTTAATTACTGTTATAGAAAATGCATGTGGAAATGTACCAATATACTTGATTTTAAAGAGGGGGAAATGAAGGAGTTACTTACACTTATAAATTAATTACTCTTCTCCCTGACCTCAATTCTTTGCCACATTTTTCTGTTACACAAAAATTCATCATCCTATCTGCTTGAAAACGCATCAGCCATTCTGCTTGAAGCTTGTCACAAATATTTCTCCGTATAGAAAGATTTTTGCTACAAAACATTATAAACACTTTATTTATAACATTAGAATTGAAAGATGTATTGATTGTAAACCTTGGCATCAAATTTCTGTGAAATTTGGAAGCAATCTTGCTTTCCTGTAAGTTTTTAGTTGTTTGTGAGGGAAGCAAAAAGCTATGGACACTTTATAAACCTGACTAGCTCAAAAATCCCTGCACCAGTTTCTGTGAAATGTGGCATGTTTTCTGAAAATATGATCATGTTTTAATGATAAAACTACCAGATTTATGCAACTACCTTTCAGAGCCCAGAGCCAGTTTACTGGCTATGAAATGGGTTGGGTATTCACTATCATAGTTTGACTTGCTTTTAACATCTTTGTTTCTCATTAATAACTGCACTCTAACTTGGGCCTAGAAACATAGTAATAACAATAATAACAAGTACAGCTGATGCAGGATTGCAGTTCTGAATTCAGATCTACAGACAAGACCAGCAGGTGAGTAGTTGCACTTATTAGCTAATATAGTCCCAGACAGCAATATAACAGTGGCATTAATTAAGTGAGGAAGAACTCAACTCATAGCTAATAGTGGACATATCCAACTGCTATATATTTTAGCCAGTACTATAAGAAATCACTTATTTTAAGCAGATCGATGAAAACATTTACACCTTACCTTTCCAGATTCTAAGGCAGTTACCAACATATATAAAAATGATAATAAACTTCTACAATATAACTTAGAACACATAAAACCAAACAAAGATATAATTTCATTGACATGAGCCAAAAAGAATTACAAGGGTAGTGGAGATAAAATTATTTTCATTTATCAGCCTAGCGCTGGGGCAGTTGGCAAATGAATCAGTAAGAAGGAAATCCAAGGTAATGTATCACAAATGAAAAAAGCCCTGCTCCATACTGCCATCCAGTGCTAAAAATTAGTTTAAATCTGGTGTGTTTAGTGTGCCATTAAACACACACACTTCATCTATTTTTCTATGAACAATGTAGATGTAACTTTCGCTAATATGCATGCAATGCACATTTTGTGCAATGAGACCTGAAGCCAAGTAGGTATAATTAAGGAAAGTATATATGGCCTTTTCCTAATAACATACAATATATGGACAGCAGAGAAACTTTAAGAAAGTAGGTCTCCCCAGTATTACCCCTCTTTATGGCTGCAGACCCAGGTGCAGGTATCATTAATTTACTTCTTTTTTCCTACACAATTTTTTCAAATATATTCTTTAATGTATGCAATTTTTGAACCAGAAATGTTTTGCCTGCAATCTGTCTTTGGAAATTATGTACCTATTCATGCTGTGGCAGGTTCCATTTTTTAATTATTATTATTATTATCATCATTGCTTTTTAATTAATAACAGAAAAAAGAGTGCAATCCATTGAATAAATGGAGCCATACATTTATCTTTCCAATGCTGCAATATCAGTCTTAGTAATTTGTTAACAACATTGTTTGGACCAGCAGCATTTTCAGCTTCTGAGACACCTAAGATACCAATCGAAGCAAATATTTGTAGCTGTCATGTCCCGCTTTGCAAGGCATATGTGCATCACAATGGGGAACATGCCTATCAGGAAGGAGGAAGGGATAACCATTATCCTTTAAGCACACAAACACCTAAAACAATCACCAGCACAACAGAGGCACACCTCTGCCCGGACCTAAGAACCATTAACAGACCGGGGGAACTTCCACACATTACCCCGGGGGATGCACCTGCACCAGACAAGGATGAGAAGACAAAGAAGACCAGCGGAGATCACCCAAATCGCCCATCGACTGTCCTGACTCCCAGGAAACACTCTGAGACAGGGAACTAGTCTCTAATGTTTTATTGATAATACACAACAGTAATCCTAACAAACTGAACAAACGTGGGAAAACCCAGCCATATAAACCCCGCAGGTTAAGGCAGTCCCAATCTGTGCCTCTTGGAATGGCTCACCAATTCCTCAGTGCTACGCATGCGCTTAACAGTCTGGAAGGGAGCCCCCTGCTCACCATCCTTACTCATGACATCGACAGACCCATACCGCTGCAGATCGCCCATCCGGATCCAGCTTGTGGGACAATGGGGGGTGGAGGAGGACAAGGTCCACCACATGGGTATAAACAGGGTACCCCGCTACCACGCCCGCATTCCCGTCTTTTTTTCTACGTATGCAATCTGCTTTCAATAAACCGGAAATCCTTAGACCCTCTAAGTGAGTCCGTGTCTTATTGGGAGTAAGGCTACCCTGACATAAAGACGGGAATCGAAAAAAAAAATTTCCACTAGCACCATTCCAGATCCAATCTGTGAGAGAACCAAGCTAGTAATGGAAGAACTCATCCCACGACGAGGCAGCTACCCAGCGACCGGCAACGGAACACCCAACCCCACGAACGGCAGATGCCCAATGCCCCGATGGCACAAGGTCCAGGAGAGCTCGGGATCGAGCTCGGAGGGAGAAGCAATGGCAAACGCCACCCGTGAATCCCAAGGCACGTGGGTCACCGTCGATCGGATGGAGGAATCCTCGCCCGGATCACCCGGAGCCTCGGAGGAACTGCGAGATGTCCCATCACCCACGGCATCGGGAACCGAAGGGGAGCGGCGGGGCAACCGCACCAAGAAGGGCTCGCAAACGTCGGCAAGGCTGAGCGCAGTCGAGGACAAGCTGGAGGCAATGCAGCAGCTGCTACTGAGGTTAGCAGAGGCATACGAATCCCACAGCCGGGGCGCGGAGGGGCCAGGCACCAGAAGCCTGACACCCCTTACCCCCCCTCGGAGACGCGCCAGCTGGAGAGAGGGAGGAGACATCCGGAGGACGACACAGCACCAGGCAGAGTCCGCTTCCAAGAACCCGCCAGATGGGCTACTCCCCCCCCCTCCCACCCCAATGGCGAGACAGCTGGAACGATGCTGGAGCCAGCATGAGATGGGAACAACACCACCCGAAGCCTGGCAGAGGGAATCCCCACATCGAGACCAAAGAGCCCCGACTGCCCGAAGCATACCTAGACGCCCAGATGCGGCTTGGAGCCCACCGAGACCGGCGATAAAGGACTTCGGGGTCAAGTTCGACGGGGACCCCACAAAACTCTCCTTTTTCCTCACAAACGCGAGGAACTATATGGAGGAATGGGGTCCCTGCTCCCGAATGGAAAAGGGCTCCTGCTGGCCAGAGAGGCAGAGGACACCCAGGACACCTTCCTCCAGGCAAAGAGGGAGGCGCAGCATGCAGAGTCGGTGAGAGGACCCTGAACAGCAGCAGGACTGGTGAGGTCGAGACCCCAGCCCTGGAAAGAAGAAAGGGAGCGGCGGTTCGCCAAGGGTCAGTGCCTTCGGTGCAGGAAGGAGGACCACAAGGCGGCGGCTTGCCCGACAGCAAAGGCGAGGGACAGCTCGTGGAAGGCGCCAACCAAGCCAACCCCAGCACCCAGGAAAATGCCAGTCGCGACGGGTGAAACTGCAGCAAAGGACTTCCCTTACTCCATCGAAGAAGAGGAAAGCGACCAAGAAGAACTGGCGGGAAATGCCAGCCACCTGCCCTGAGGAGCGCCAGAGGACAGGTGGAAGAAAACAAGGGGCGCGACAACTTAGGGGTGAGTGCTAATTGTCCCACCCTGTACGTGAAAGTCACCCTAACCCACGGTGGAGAATCGGCAGAAGTTTGGGCTCTAATTGACTCCGGCTGCTCCAAGTGCCTGATGCACCCGGACCTGGCGGCCGCTTTAAACCTCCACTGCTATCCACTTCAGCACCACATTGTGTTTACACAATTGGATGGATCAGCAGCAGGAGGGGGCTCGGTCACCCAATACACTGACAAAGTTGCGCTGCAGTTCGGCAGCCACAGAGAAAGACTGCCATTCGTTGTGGCACCGGTGGGCCAACCCCTAATCATCCTGGGGATCCCGTGGCTAGTACAACACAACCCACAAATAAACTGGAAAGCCAGGGAAATTACGTTTTCGGATGGGCGCTATCGAGCACCCACAGGGGATCGGGTTCCCCGTGCTGCAATGGGGAGGGCGGCGACTACATCGATGCATCTGGAGGCAGCAACCCTGGATGGCCTGCCAGCCAGATACACAGAGTTTGCCGATGTGTTTGGCAAAACAGAGGCAGACAAACTCCCACCCCACAGAAAAATGGACTGCGCTATAGAACTGGTCCCCAACACACCCTTACCAAAGCCCAAAATTTATGCGATGACCCAGAAGGAGCTGGCAGCATTACGGGAGTTTGTAGACAAAAATTTAGTGCAGGGCTTTATCAAGCCCGCAAACTCACCAGTCGGAGCCCCAGTCCTCTTTAGGGAAAAAAAGGACGGGTCACTGAGGCTCTGTACGGACTACCACGGTTTGAATGCCACTTCCATCTCAAATAAATACCCCTTACCCTTAATCAAGGACATACTCGCACACCTGGCGAAGGGCAAGATATTCTCAAAGCTGGACCTGAGGGAAGCCTATTTCCGAATACGAATATGGGAGGGAGATGAGTGGAAGACGGCTTTCAATTGCCCGCTGGGGTCATTTCAATATAAAGTTTTACCATTTGGGTTGGCGGGTGCACCAGGAGTGTTTATGCAGTTAATTAACGAGGTCTTGCACGACCACTTATTCAAGGGGGTACTTGTCTACCTAGATGATGTTTTAATATATTCAGAGATGGAAGAAGAGCATGAACACTTAGTGAAGCAAGTGCTCAGGAAACTCTGCAAGGCAGAGCTATTCGCCAAGCTCTCCAAGTGCGAGTTTCATAAATCACAAATTGACTACCTGGGTTACAGAATCTCGGTGAGGGGCATTGAGATGGACCCAAGTAAGGTCCAAGCCATCTGGGCATGGGAGCACCCACACACGAGGAGGCAACTGGGCGGCGCAACTGGCTATGGTTTGGCCCATCATCCAGCTGGTTCTCTCAGACGCTCAAGCAACATACAAAAAGTTCGCAGACAACCACAGGGCGGCGCAGCCGAACTTCAAAGTGGGAGATAGGGTCTACCTCTCCACTAAGTTCATCAAGTCCCCACAGCCCTCGAAGAAACTGGCACCCAAATTCATTGGTCCGTTCCCAATCATGGAAATCATCAACCCAGTGACTTTCAAGTTGGAGCTACCACACAACTTGAGGCGCATACACCCAGTGTTCCATTGTGCCCTACTAAAACCAGTCACCCCTTCAAAATGGCACAATGAAACCCCCCTGCCCCCGCCCATCATGATAGATGGACAACAACATTTTGAAAATAAGGAGGTACTAGACTCCAGGAGGCTAAGGGGCACCTTACAGTACCTCGTCAGATGGAAACATTTTCCCCACCCTGAGTGGGTACAAGCGCAAGAGGTGTTAGCAAAGCGGCTTGTCAAACGCTTCCACGAAGCATACCTGGACAAACCGGCACCTTAGAGTTTTCTTGGGGGGGGCAGTATGTCATGTCCCCCATTGCAAGGCATATGTGCATCACAACAGGGAACATGCCTATCAGGAAGGAGGAAGGGATAACCATTATCCTTTAAGCACACAAACGCCTAAAACAATCACCAGCACAACAGAGGCACACCTCTGCCCGGACCTAAGAACCATTAACAGACTGGGGGAACTTCCACACATTACCCCGGGGGATGCACCTGCACCGGACAAGGATGAGAAGACAAAGGAGACCAGCGGAGATCACCCAAATCGCCCATCGACAGACCCATACCGCTGCAGATCGCCCACCCGGATCCAGCTTGTGGGACAATGGGGGGTGGAGGAGGACAAGGTCCACCACGTGGGTATAAACAGGGTACCCCGCTACCACGCCCACATTCCCATCTTTTTTTCTACGTATGCAATCTGCTTTCAATAAACCGGAAATCCTTAGACCCTCTAAGTGAGTCCGTGTCTTATTGGGAGTAAGGCTACCCTGACAGTAGCTCAGGATTGAACTGTGGTGCTCTCTGAGCCTTGTTGTTTTCTTGCAGACATTTCATTGCCAGACTAGGCAACGTCTTCAGTGCAAAGAGGGAGTGGGCCTTGCTCTCAGTTTATATACTGTGGCTTGCCCTGCTTGTGTTGGTAGGGGTTGTTCTCTCCTTGGGAGTTCTTTGATTGGGCTGTTGTTTGCTGCTTGCTTGATTGCCTGAATTGGTGGTCAACATCTCCAGCCACCCACTATCCACTGCAGAGCACAATATCCTACAGAGAGGCCTGAACTACAAGATAGAAGATGCAAATAAATTAGAATTCTTCGCAGCTCTAGAAGCGGCATTTAAAACTACAGGACTTACTACAGAAACCCAAGAGGACGTAAGACAGACAATCATACCACAAATCAGAAGGACGGGGAAACCTAATTGAAAGCAGAGGACAGAGCAGCCCTCAAACACCTAAAGATGGACCAAACCATCATCATCCTCCCAGCAGACAAAGGTCGCACCACCATCATTATGGACAGATCACAGTATATACAAAAGGCCAAAGAATTACTTGAGGACAAAGAAACGTACACCCCAGTGAACACCAGTCCCATACAGAAACTGGACAACCAGGTAAAAAGAATTTTCAACAACCTCACCAAGAAAGGCCAAATTACACAAGAAGAACAGAGGCGGATGAAAAGCAGTGGACCCATCCTCCCACGCTTCTATGGACGCCCCAAGATACACAAGCCGGGCATACCACTTCGGCCCATTGTATCATTACCAGGGACTCCCAAGTATAACATAGCTAAAGAGCTTACAAAGAAACTCAGACACCTCACAGAGGGGAGTGAACATTCGATCAACTCCCCACTACAGTGCCTCCAGAAAATCAAAAACATAAAAATAGAAGAAGATGAGATCATGGTATCATTCGACGTTACAGCTCTCTTCACATCCATAGACCAGGCACTAGCGAAAGAATCTATGGCTGCAGTTCTGTGCAACACACCTGACCTAGCCAAATAGACCAAAATAGAAATACCCAGGATAATGGACCTCATCAACCTCTGCCTTACAACCTACTTTCAGTTTGATGGAGAAATATACCAACAGATCAAAGGAACACCCATGGGATCACCGATTTCAGGACTTATAGCAGAGATCGTAATGCAGCACCTGGAAAGGATTGCACTCCCACACATACAACCCAAAGTATGGATCTGGTATGTAGATGACACTTTTGTCATAATACAAAAGAAACAACTGGAAGAAACCCTCAAAACCCTCAATAACATCTTTAATGGAATAAAATTCACAAGGGAGGAAGAATACAACAACTCACTACCATTCCTGCACATCCTCATCAGTAGAGGAAATGATGGTAAGTTAGAAACACAAGTCTACAGGAAAGCTACTGACACCAACCAAGTGCTCTACTACCAAAGTAGCAATCCAACCTCCCACAAGAGAAGCTGTGTAAGAACATTATTCAGACGAGCACTTACGCACTGCAGCAACCCAGAACATCAGAAAAAAGAAAACATCTGCACAGCATCTTCCAACAAAATGGATACCTGCTCAACTTTATCAAAAAGTGCCTTACCACCCAACCTACTACAACCCAACCAATGGAAACTATGAAACTATAACTATAACACTGCCATATATCAGGAACATCTCAGAAACCACCAACAGACTGTTACAACCGCATGGCATCACCGTAGCACATAAACCAACTAAAACTCTTCAAAACATATTAAGCAACCCAAAAGACCCAATAGCCCAAGAAGAAAAAACAGGAGTCATCTACAACATACAATGCAAAGACTGTAACAGCCACTATGTAGGACAGACAGGCAGAAGACTAGCAGAGCGCATCCACGAACACCAGCTAGCAGTCAGAAGACACGATGAGAACTCCTTAATCTCACAACACATGGGCAAACTCAACCATAGTTTCAACTGGGAAACGGTGAGTATCCTAAACCAAGCCAAATCCAAAAACGCCAGAGAATTCCTGGAAGCCTGGCACTCAGACAAAGCAGCCATCAACAGACACATAGAGGTAAACATCATTCAAAAGAGACAATAGAAAAGCCAAAAGACCAGTACACTCCCTTGCCAGCAATCAACACCCAGATATGCAAAGATCAACACTAGGATTAACACCAGATGAACCATCAAACAGCACAATACACCCTAATCAAGGAACTATTAACTCAGGCAATCAACCAAGCAGCAAACAACAGTCCAATCAAAGAACTCCCAAGGAGAGAACAACACCCCTACCAACACAAGCAGGGCAAGTCGCGGTATATAAACTGAGAGCAAGGCCCACTTACCCTTTGCACTGAAGATGTTGCCTAGTCTGGCAATGAAACATCTGCAAGAAAACAACAAGGCTCAGAGAGCACCAAGGACTCCACACCTAAGATACTAGAACAACTTGTTAAATCCTTTAAAACTAAAAAAACTATTAGTTTTTATAGATATTTGTTATCAATAAATCAATTTGATATGCAGAGGTTAAGGGATGAGTGGAATAAAGAATTAGAGATTTCTATATTGCCTAGAGAGTGGGAGAGTGTCTTAACTTCTGTAGCAAGAGTGTCAATGGACCTTAAACTACAACTTATGCAACAAAAAATACTATTTAGAATTTATTGGACTCCACAATGTTTGTATAGAAAAGGATTGCCAAAAACAGCATTTTGTTGTAGATATAAGGACAATGCCTCTTTAAAGCATACCTTTTTACAATACTTACTAAGTTTTTGGAGAAAGTGCTGGACTATATAAGTATGTTTATGTGACAAAAGCTAGAATTCTCGAAGGATATTATTTTGAACTATATACCTAGTACATGGAATTTTACATCTGGACAACATAAGTGGATTCTTCATGCCCTTACTATAGCCAAAAGACCAATATTGCAGAACTGGAAAGGTAAATGTATGGCCCCATTTATTCAATGGATTGAAGACATGACTGCACTTGCTACTTACTAGTGGATTGCCTATAGAAGTAGATTTTGTATGGACAAGTATAATGAAATATGGGACTCATTTATACAAAATACAGTAGGTTAAATACACACATACTATATATATATATATATATATATATATATATATATATATATATATATATGAATGATAGTCATATTAAATGTATTAGAAATATATATATATATGCATCTGATTAATATTTACATTAGATACATATATACAGTTTTGTAACTGTAATGATATACTGTGGCAGGTTCCATTTTGTCAACTTTTTTGCCGGAAATAAATCTTGGAGGGATTTTTCTTACATCAGATTTACCATACTTCAGAAAGGCTTCCATTTTATGTTTCTCATGAAATTTCAGATTGGCATAAGAGATGGAGGATTGAAGCAAAATACCTCCTTTCTTGTTGCTCTCAGTTCTCCTTTAAACTTCAGAAAAATCTTCTGATCTGAAGCAATGGAAATGTCATTTAGAATAGGAAGTCAATCCAACCCTACCTTCATATTGACCATATACAGTACTATTGTGTTCACCAGGTGCAAGGGCTTATACACTTAATCTTCAGTTTAGCATTACTAATATGGCTATGCAGTACTTTGGATTTAATTCCTAAAAGGTGCTTCAGAGCATGCAAGAATATGAATGCTGTACCCCCAACTCTTCAAAGCAGCCACATCTTTTTAGATGGAGCCAGAGCCACGTTAGTCTTCTCTGAGTTAATGCACACCACATTAAGAGAGGGAATCTCCTTTACAATCAGCTACAATGGCCTTCAAATAATTCTCCCATAACATGAAAGCTGCTACTGTATAGCAAAAGAAGCCACACAACCTGATCACAAAAATACCACTTCATCATCAAAATTGAGATGCTAGGAGCTCTTTACCTTGAGGATCCTTCCCCACTTAGATGAATGTAAGGGAAATGCAAGTAATAAGACTAATAAATACAAGTTGAAATCCTCTGCTGTTTCAGCATAAAAGCCCTAGTAAAAGGAAATCAAGTGACAGAGGAAAAGTGTAATTCATAGATTCAGATTGTTTTCTTACCTGGGCTTTTGAGTCTTGGCCTGCTGCTTGACTATATTCTGTGCTCATCTACATCCTGATCATCTAATTGTATGGTACATGCTTCTGCTGTATCTGACTCCGGACAATTATCTGTCTTGGCTGCTTTTCCTCTGTTGTGGGTGTCTTCCTAGCTTTGGCTTGTAGAACACATTCCATACTTGGAACCCCATTATGCAGGATAACCCTATTCTATATAAATTTACAGGCCCTTTTTATTTAAAGCATGTAAGAATATGTGTCCTATTTTTAAAAGTGTGGTATTCTTTAAATATTCTCGCATACTTCCTCTTAAGAGTTGAAGCATATAAATTAAATATATTATTGTTGTTGTTGTTGTTGCTTCATGGTAGTTTGCCAACAATCTTATATGCTTGTGAAGTATCTGGGCATGGCATCTTCGGTTACTGTGTTTTTCTCATTGTATTATGTATTTCCAGCAAATCTTGCCCAAAAATATACTGTATATGCATGTCATTAAGCAGATGATGATGAAACTGTCTTGAATGAGTTCTAATAAATTGTTTTCTTATGCATTAGGACTTTTCAAGGGGAATATAGACCCTTTTTTATAGCCACCATTGAAAGATTTCCTGTATTTTTCTTGAAGACTACAGGGATTCTTATTGGTTCATTTGAACATACTGTATTGAGCAAATCAATAAAATACAAGTATCTCTTCCTTTGTTTAAGCAGTTGTTTTCTAGCAACTCTAGACTTTAAACTTCATTTTCAAAAATGCTATTTTTATTGTTGAAATTTTAATTTAATCCCAATTAAATTAAATTGGGATAGTATATGGACAAAAACAAAGTCTTTTAGAGAAACAGTTCATTTGATCCATACAGTACGGGTTCTACTTTTCCTGTTAGGCTGATAGAAATTGTATACAACCAATCTCCTACATTGTCAGGGTCAGTCTCGCTTCGCAATAAGACACAGACTCACTTAATGGGTATTAAGGATTTCTGGTTTATTGGAATGGTAGCTGACAGAACGAAAAATGGGAACGGGGTGTGTGGTGTGGAGGTGCCCATTTTATACCCTCTTGTATGGCCCTGGGCTCCTCCACCCTCTATTGTCCCAATCCCTCTTG
This sequence comes from Candoia aspera, assembly GCF_035149785.1. Taxonomy (NCBI): domain Eukaryota; kingdom Metazoa; phylum Chordata; class Lepidosauria; order Squamata; family Candoiidae; genus Candoia; species Candoia aspera. The sequence continues at coordinate 122,771,673 of NC_086155.1, read as the reverse complement.
ATGGGGTCCTTGATTGCTGCATAGGCGTTTTCCCGGTGTCTTCTCTTGTCCTCTCGATTCTGGTGTGTCCTCCAGGGCACCAGGTGTGGCTTATCTCTGCTGATCCGATGTCCTTCTTTTCAGCTGTATATGGGTCCATAGGTGTGGGTGCTTTGGGTGCTTGTTTTAATCCCTGGTTTAATTATCTTCTTCCTCTATTCCTTGATGATCATGATCTACGTTGTGAGGCTCTTTGTGCCTTGCAACGAGGTCATGACATACATTATGTATTGAGCAATACAATCATTAATTGATGTATGGTATGTTTTTCTGCAGTAATACTATTAGTGGAAAAATTACATTGGCATAGCAATAACTTTGTGATATAATACAAGAGGGGAAATGGAAATGAATTTCTGAATGGAGAGAGAGTGGAGATGTTTTATACCAAAATCCCATGGTTTGGTTTGGACGCTGGTGATAGCATAAGTTAACTCCAGTTCAACATAAACACACAATCAGACTCTAAATACTCTTGTCTGAAGTAAATAGGATAGTTACCCAATTCCAAGCCAACACAACCAGGGGCAACATATGCTGGGAATGTGGGGAGCTACAGCCCCCAACCCATCTTCAAGGCACCAACTATTCCAAGTCTCAACATGCAAGATTCCATCTCTTCCTAGAGTCAGTCACAAAGCACCAGCAGGGCCCAGCAGACACTGAAAAATACAGATTCTCTCTGTTCAGCCACCTGACATGAAGCAACATCCATTTTCCCTCTGTTGAGAAAATGAGGAGCACCCAAGTGTGGACTTGCAGGATGAACATTTTGTTTTCCCCCTTAAACTAGGAAGCATTCAAGTATTAAGTGATACACTCTCAGCAGCAGGCTGGCATATCATTTAGGACCGCTGTTTCTACAATTTTCCTTTTTCCAATGTTAGGCCATTTTACAGGAGGTGAAATCGCTGCCTGCACATGGAATTTATGCTGTCATTTTATGTGCACCACAACTAGATGAAAACTTACTGGAACAAGAATATGCCTCCAGTAGAAGAAATCAAGAAAATGCATTTCTTATCCCTTATCCCTTTGCCAGGCTAGATATTTTTAATGCTGTGAAATCAACAGGGTTCCTTTAATTGGGCACAGTACAGTGTTATTTGAAATGTCAGGGGACTGACTGAATCAGCTAGTGGTACTAATAGAGTTAAATTGGTTTCAAAATACCTACAGGAGGCACTTACAGAAAAACACATCAGCCAAAATATTGGCCAATTCTATAGCATCTGAAACTTTAACAGAGATTTTAGACAGATGCTTAGGAGGAATTTAGAGGATTGCTATGAAGACAGCACAATAAGAGTGGAAAGTCAAGGTCACTCTGAACAGTTCATGTGATGGGTTTATTTAGATTTTCTGTAGGCCTTTACAATAACAAATTCCAACTGTCACAGCAAATAGGACTATTGTGCTTTTGCTGTAGCACTTCTAAATTCCACACAGGTAAATTGCTATTATATTTAAGAGGCTGCAACATACATACAAATATGCAGGCACATAGCATTATATGTGTTTTCTATGATGTACTACGAGATTCAAAATTTGAAATTCCTAGCCCTGGTGTAAGAGAAGGTCCTAAGTGATTTTTGCTCTCCCCTACCCCAATGCATAGTGAATCCAAGAATTAGACAAGTTTGTTTGTGCATGTTTTTCTTTATTTTAAGCTTTTCTAATGTTAGCAGAGTATCCTAATCAGTTCGTAGAACAACAAATGTAATCCTCTGCCATATTGCCAGAAATCAAACAGAATACAGTTTGGTTCCAATTTCATATTTTAAGTAAAAAAAAAAACTTGATTATCCTTCAATGCTTTGCAATAATTTTTACACACAAATTTAATTTACTTTCACAGGGTACATAATATTACTCATTTTTCTGAATCGCTTTTAGTTCTAATCAAGTTAGAATTTAAATAGGCTTCTTTTTCTGAACAGATGCCTTTGATTAATATATTAGTACTTAATTTACTGTGCAGCAGTTCTGTGGAAGATTAAAAGTGTTATTTCAAGATTCAAATAAAATATATTAATATTGGTAGTATATCAGTGAATGGCTACATTAAGCTCATAACATGTAGTATATTCTAGGTATGGTCAGGAACTATTACAGTATATGCTTGAAACTGTAGTTAAACAGCTCAGAAATATATATTTCCCTGAGTGATGTTCAGAACAACATTAGGTTGCATAACAGTAATATCTGTTAAGTAACTAATTCCTATCTTGCTTTGGGGGCATGCATAAATAAATAAATAAATAAAACTAATTAAATAAATGAATATTGCAATGCAGTAGCTTCTATTTGATGTCTACCAAGCATAACATGTTGCTTGACTCCAATTTAAGGCTTCAGAAATAGGCTTACTTCAGCTCAGACTAATTTGGAAGCTTCCTGATTCAGCTCAGGATCTCCATGCAAATCTAAGCTTAGAAATTCAGAGATCTGTCCTTGTTATATGCTGTCACTGGAACCCAACATCTTTCTCCCCCCTTCCTCTACCATCCCAGCTGAAAAAATTAGATGAAAGCTGCAGGAGCTATAGGAGAAGTGGCATGAGCTAAATTTCAGGTATATAGGAGCAGGAGTTTTTGTATGAAGCACTTATACATGTTGATACATGTTGTTATACATTCAGAGAGAAAGGCTTTTTGTTCTCTGCTAAATTGGCACCAAATCATATAGGATAGGGATGAATGATGGATGTGAACCATTATGAATTTGTTGAGGCAGAAGGACTTGAACACCGAATGTGGCCAAGCAAATATCCAATGCTGCACACCTCAGTCTCACACACTCTCCAGAAGCTCTTTTACCTTCCTTAGAACAGCTGAATGATCTATTGCTTTAGCATCCTCTCACAAATTACTGTAATTAGAAACCCTTGATAATACCTTTAACAATGACCAAAAGCTAGAGCTTCCAATCACAAAGTGATACCTGCTCTCTGCACCTAGTGTTTTTCTTGGGAGGGTGGGGGTAGAAATGCATCACTGTTTGTAGGCTACTGTCTGGCTTCATATAAGCTGGGATTTTAAAACCCTGGTTAAACAGGTGGAGTAGTTTACTTCACACATAACATTAAACCAAAATGGACATAACCCACAAGCAAAAAAGTCACATTGTATTACTTGTAAACCAGAGAAGTAGATCACTAGTTTTCTTCTCAAGCTGGATTCACACGTCATGCTAAATTATAGTGCAATTTGTTTGTTTGGGCTGAGCAAATGCACACATTATAGCTTAGGAGGCCTTTCTGAAAGGTTCAGCAAACCTATTAAGAGGTAGCAAGTTCATATCCAGTTCTCTTTTGCCCAGTTTATTTCTGGATTCAAGACTGGCTGAATTCAAAGCATCTGTTTAGCGGCTTCCTTTAGATACAGGCGTACAGACAGAGGGACTATCGTTCACCAAGACTGAGAAAAAGCCTTTGGCAACATGTATTCATGGAAAGAGGTGTCCCAGCAATGATGTTTGGATGAGAATAGCTACATTAAAAATTGCTCATGGAGCCTAAAGATAATGATGGTTTTAAGCAGGGTAAAGATGCAGCATTTTCTTAACTGACTATCTCCAGTTCTTCTCCCTTACATTGCCTGTATCTTAGAATTCTTTATTATAGGTTGGTTGGTTTTAAAAAAAAAAGGCGGAAAATGCTTCACCTGTTCAAATTCTCAGTTATTAAGGCTGCAGGAAGTAATTTACTTTCTAAACTGTTCTGACCATCCATTGCCCTCCTTCAGCCTTGACCTGACAAATTTCAGGTGCACAGAGACACAGGAAATCCAGTATTCAATTTCACTTATAACCTCGCCTACTTAATTCATTCAAAATAATCTGATAAATGCATGCTTTTCTCTTCTTCTGAGCACATGAAATATTCTATATACAGTTGCGATGTTAAGCAATTTCAGCAGAATTCTGTTACTCAGTTTATTTGACTTTGTTTTACTTTTGCCAATCTCCAAAAACTAGAAATAAGCCAATTTTCCTTTATAATGACTCTTGTAAAATATGGCAAAGCTGCATACAGGTCCTATACTTGGGGGTAAGCCGCTCAGAGTCACTTGCTGAGATGGGTGGCTATAGAAATCAAACAAACAAACAAAAGAAGAAATGTCTGGCATCTTTGTTTCTTTTCACTGGAGAATGAGTTAAGTAAACAATTCTAGACTTTTGAAAATAGAATTGTACATTTGGGATGTGCATTCAGGATGGTCCTAACTATAAGGAGGTAATTTAAGTATCATTATTTAATGTTACAAACCAGTTTCCTAAATCTGGTGTCCTATATTCATTTACTTCCGAGTAAATCCCAATGAAAATGCACAGGATTGCACTATTATTCATCAGAGGTGGTGGTGGTTTTTTTTGTCTAAGAAATTATCCCATAAATTACTTTTATGTACATTTTTCTCCATTTAAAAAGTCCAATTCTTAACTGTTTCCCAGAGAAACCACTAGATATATAACATTAAAGTTGAATACCATATGGAAAAAATGTGCAAAGTGCACAAATTACAAACAATGACTTTGAATTCATTTTGTATTAAATTTGAGTAATGTCTTTATATGAAATGTAGATGTGGGTCTATTACCATTGCCTTATGTTGCTTTGCCATACAGTGCCAGTGCCATTTTCTCTGATATGCTTTATTATTATTATTATTATTATTATTATTATTATTATTATTTAGATAGGAATAAATAACATAGGCCAAGGGGAAAGCTAAGATGTCCACAGAATCCACTCCTGACTCACCATTTTAACTAAATAATGTCTCCTCCTCTATAGCCTTCTAAAATTAGTAGCCAAAAATTGGCTAGGTGTATTTATCCCAGTTTACTGTATACAAAACAAACAAACATCACAATAGATACAGAAATGCAAGGAGACCTTGGGTGGAGGAAAAGACAGGAATCACCACAGAAAAGAAAATGTATGGTTATCATTGCTGCTGTTTGTATGAGAAACCAACAGGACACACATTCTTTACAAAAGTCTAAGAAAAATCAGAACACATGTTAAGGATGTGGCCTCACTTCCAATGGATGCATTTAAAATACAGGAAGGATGCAATACTTACATTTATCATTGAACAAGATTCATGTGTGAAAGGCAAAAATGGAATAACTGAATATTAAACTGCAGAGTCAAGGTTCAATTTTATTCTTCAGAACTATAAAATAGCTGGAGATAGCAGTCATTATAGCAAGTAAAGGTTAGGGGTCTTTTGAATATATGTGGGCATGTAGCTAATAAGCTAAGCATGGTGAGTTTGGGGTTTATAATCATTAGACCACAGAGCTCTTTCAGAGATCCAGGGTTGCTGGCACATTTTAGAAACTTCAATACATGCTTATTCATATCTCACTGGCTATGTTTATGTGGCATACACCTCAAATATCTTCTCACCTCAGCTTCATTTGCTGGCAGTGCATAATCCCAAGTGGTCAACCAGTAGCCGCGTTAAGAGTCTTGATCTTTCTGCTTTGTTTTGCCAAGATTTGGGTTGGTGATGCCACAAACAGAGCAGGGTGTGTGCTTACTTATTACCTACTGCTGTTTTTCACTCATTCCTCCCACCATGTAGTTACAGAGACAGAGTGTTTAGAAAGGACTCATTTTTATGAGGCCATTCTGGGGCCATTTTAGTAACAGATCTTAGAATGGACTCTTAACCCTCACATCAGTAGAGGATTACCAGGGGAGAATCACCTGACAAGGAGGAGTTAGTTTAGCACCAAACAAACCCATCTGCTTTGGAGTAAATCTAGCTTCAGCAGTAAGAACCTGGGAGAATTAACTCAGTATTGGGGTTTGCACAACATGGTTACAACCGTCATGACAGAGTTAAATGCAAACTGTACTACTTAGTTCAGTTCAGTTTGCTTCCAGATAAGTGTACAAAGGATTGCTCAACTGGATCAATCCAAAGGTACATGTAGAGCAGTTTCCTGGTTCCTACAACGAACAGCCAAATGCCTAAGGGAAACCAGTAACCAAGATGTAGGAAAAACAATCTCTTCTACTTGTGTTCTCTAGGACAGTGCCTCTAAAGCCTGAACATTGTGTACAACTATAATGATATACCTAGGGAACTGTAGAACACACCACAGCCATTCAGAAATTGTTCCATCTAAGTTAAATTCAGATCAAAAACATACATTCTAGAAAGTGACTGGCAGAATTCTGTATATACTATTTATCAAAAACACTTTTTTAAAAATATATGTTTATTTTATGCATATCATTTTATGACTACTGAATGTGTTGATACATTGCATGTACCTCCTACTTAGTGGGATATGGGCAATATTATGAATTTCTCTGAACTTGGAATATGAAAGAAATAAGTGGTAAACAACATGAATTAAATGAAATGAAAGAAATAGAAAAAGATCAGAATTAAGGTGATATGGAGGATGACTATATATATGGAAATGAATGTATAGGTTTAATTATTAATAAAAGGAGCATTGTGTGTGTCAAAAATTATGGATTGATGTCCTTGAGTTTGTTCAGCTTGTGTATGAAAATAGGCATCCATAGATTGGTGATAGTTGTATGTTATACTCCACTGAATGTTGAGAATGAAAGATCAAGGAATGATAGGGGGGGCGGGGGGAATTGTGTAGTTCAGTTGGGTGGAGTTTTCCAGCAAAAAGTGTTCTGAAAAATTATTCCAGAAACTGACCAGATTCTGCTGACAGGCAATCAGCATTAGTGCCACTTGACTTATTACGGTATCACTCAACTCTTTGGTTTGAACTTAGCTAAAGATTATCAAACTCAAGACACAGCACAGCTAAAAAACAGTCTTTATTGCACACTATGATATAGCCACTTAAAACTGTCGATTGCCTTCTATCAACATGAATGTTCAGTCTTTTGTAGATACTCACTGTAATTTAATTCTGGGTCTTGTTTGTCCTCCTCTTCTCATCGTTCAACAGACTTCTTGCCTTACTCTTTTTTACCTTGAAGCTGGACAACTATTAGTTGTCACTACCCAGTGAAATTCTGACTCTGAATTCTTAACAGCTATTCTGGAAAAATGGAACTCTAAAATCCTGGATGGATCTTTTTGAAGTAAATGTTATTGTCATCCCGAAATGGATTTCTCTGTACCTTTGTTGTGATTCAGCTTTGTAGCACAATGAGCCTTATTCTTTATAATTTGCGTTGTACCTCTTCTGCATTTTTAGTAAACCTAGCCTTTTTTCCTGGCTGAGCATCCTAGAATTTTAAGTACCAATGTGAAAGTGAGGTGAGAATGCCCAATTTCTTTTTCCAGAGGTGCACACGTGAATGGGGAAGTTCAAGGGTCACCTGATGGGGGCATCAGCACTCTGTATGTTTTGGCCTCTGTGTTCCTGTGCATCATCTCAGAGGTTCTAGATTGTTGCCCTTGCTGCTGAAGGGTTACATCAACCACCTGTTTCCTTTTCTCAGATCTGTTAACTTTCGTTGGAGAAATGGGGCGGGGGGATCTTTTAAGGCTTCCAAGATACTATCAAGTTTCTGCCCCAGACCCTGCAAATGCCCAAGAATAACTGTCAGGGCCTCTGCAAAGATTAGACAAGCAAGCCCAGTTGTCTCTTTACTGTTCAAAAGGCCACAGAAGCAGAAGATGCTGTGGCTTTGCTTCCTTTGTTGTACCTTTGCTTGATGAGCTTCAGTGGCTTAGGAGCTCTATCTGCTTGGTTGTGTTCCTTAACTATCTGCTTCCTTGGCACGTAGGAGGGAGATTCTAGGGCTAGGATTTCAAAACAATTTCTCATACTCGTAGTAGAAGGGCCTCCAGGCAGGAGGTAAGGCTTTGTCCCTGTGACATGGGAGAGGTAGCAACTTGAGAACATGTCATCTTCATTGTCCCTTCTATAGAGATACAAGGGCTAGGCTTCTTCTCCTCCTGCCTGGTGAATACCCTCATAAACCAGATTCAGCCTATGCCCAATTTCTATTAGAGGGTGATAGTCCCTGCATCACAGCTAATGTTTCAACATTCTATCCAGCTGCTTGCAAAATTCAGCAGGCACTTACTGAACACACCACCAGTTAAATACATTGATTTTATACTTGCTTCTTTCTTATGGTACTGTGTCAATTTTCGCCTCTTGGTCTTTTAACTTTGACAGAGCCCACGCAGTTCTGGATGTTTTTTTATTGCTAGTTGTATTTTAGCCCACAGTTGGATATATAGGCCTGATACTTTTAGCGCATTTTAACTCTGACTTGGTTGGTAAATAGGATCCATTGTTTTTATTGCTTTTATTGTCCTATTTCTACTGGTCTAAGACTGTGATACAGATTTGTAATTGTAAGTACAGATGTGCAAAATGTTCAGCATACAATGAGTTTATTTATTTATTTATCAAATTTGTCATCGCCCATCTCCTCCCACTGGAGGGACTCTGGGCGGTTTACAACAAAATCCTCAATAAAACAATAAATATATAAAATACAATATAAAATTACATATTATTAGTAATATAGATAAAAATAAAGTCCAGATGGCTATATCTCATTCAGTCTTCACATGGAAGGGGTACTTCAAGGCATTAGCCAACCCCAGGTATGACTCCTCTCCTCCCCGCCCCAGGCCAGCTGGCAGAGCCAGGTTTTCAAGTTTCTCCGAAAGGCCAGGAGCAATGGGGCCTGCCTCACCTCTGGGGGCAAGATGTTCCAAAGGGCGGGTGCTACTGCAGAGAAGGCCCGCCTCCTGGACCCTGCCAGATGGAATTCTCTTACCGATGGGGTCCTCAGAATGCCCTCTCTGCAAGATCAGGTGGGGCAAGTAGATGTAACGGGGAAGAGGCGGTCCCTCAGGTAGCCTGTCCCCATGCCATGTAGGGCTTTAAAGGTGATAACCAACACCTTGAATTGGACCTGGAAGCAAACTGGTACCCAGTGCAGCTCGCGTAGCAAAGGTGTTATATGCACCCTTCTAGGGGTGCCACAAATAGCCTGCGTGGCTGCATTTTGGACCAGCTGAAGCTTCTGGATACTCTTCAAGGGTAGCCCCATGCAGAGTGCATTGCAGTAGTCAATATGGGAGATAACAAGGGCATGAGTGACCATTTGAAGGGCCTCCCAATCCAGGAAGGGGCATAACTGGCGCACAACACGAAGCTGCGCAAAGGTCTTGTTCCATGCATAGAACAGCTATTGTCATGCATTCTAATGTTTGGTCCATTGTCAGTCTTCTTAGGTAGACCAGACAGGAAATACAACCAGATAAGCTAATTTTACTTTATTATAAGGCTACATTAATAGAATCTTGCAAGTCTGAAAGTACAATTCTCCCACCATCTTCTTTACAGCCTGAGAAATTAGGGAGGGTCCCTTCTGAGCCCCTTTGTCAGGCTCTGCCTGCTACCCAGTAAAAACACAGACACTAGTGTAGGCTTAGGTTCTGGTTTTATTTGAGTAACAGTATGCGTGCCCTTTAAGAAAAGCTGAGAGTGAGTGGAGCGCGCCAGAACGGGATTTAAATAGCCCGCGCCAGTCAGCGCTCCACCCCTTCTTACTTCAGGTGTGCCCCGAGCCCCATCGGTTCCGTTGCCAGTAGGTGAGGGGTCGTGGAGCCCCTCCTGTGCTCCGGGTGTTTCCTTAATTGCTTCCCTGGCCGGGGATGGTTCATTGCCGGGTGATCAGGTTCGTAATCTCTTTGACAGCTCGGGCACGCCTCGTGGTCTGGTCTTGTCAATTACCTTCTTTGCAACATTGTATCTCTCTCTTCCACGCCTCTGGCTAGAGTTGATACTTTGTTGCCAGCAACTGTTGCTCTCTTTTGTTAGCTAGTTGCCTTTTCCCTTAATCCGCCCGGTACCCATTTCCCTGCATTGTCATGCGAGCCATTGCAATGTCACAAGCATCGCAACGGTGATCATGACACCCTTGCTCCACCCACTATCCAGATGCAGGCTATGCTGTCTCTTATCTGACTGTTCCCTAGGCAGCATCTCTTTGCCCCATCTCCCAAGGTCTTTCTCACATACTGTTACATCCATATACAGAACAAAACAAGGCTTTTTTTTCCAGGTATGGACCAAAATGCAATTGGTCCAGGTAGAAGTGCTTCATAGGGAGGGATGAGAGGAGATTGGCAGTTGCAGCTGAGGGGAGGGAAGGAAGGCAATGGAAAGTTCCATGCTGGGAACTCTTTTCATACTGTTAAGACTACCGTAGTAAGGAAGAAACACAGACGTCAGTAAATTGGTTGCAGCTGAGGGGAGGGAGAGGCAGAAAAACTGCTGGAGGATTGGGGGCAGGCTGGTCAATAGGATACATCATTCTGGGAGCTGCTGAGGGGAGAAAGGGTTGGACATGCACCAGCCTTGCCCTCCATGTTCAGTCAAGTCACTCTGGGAGCCTCCAAAATATAGGTTTGGGGTTTTCATTCTGCTGAACTATGACCAATCTAAAATGGTTCAACAGAACTTCTGGAGTGCAATGATTTGTTCTAGGTTCAGAATAAAATGTGTTTTCTATTATACATGCTTCCGTTGTTTTGAAAATGTCATTCTGAGGCTGTAGTGGTGTATTGCCACCACCTGGTAATGTTGGGATTATTTTTCCACCTGATCCTTTCATTCAGCCCAAACAGCCCATCTTTCTTTCCTTCTGGCCTTCAGTTAATTAAAACAAAAGGTAATACTCAACCAATACAGTTAAGGAGAGCAACCCATTATGGAAAATGGTTCTAGAGATGAAAGTCAATAACCTGCTTGCCTTTCCATGGTGGCTTATCTAAAATGAATATTTATTGGCATTTTACTTAGTTGGGAGCCAGTAAGAAAACACTGCTTCTCTCTCCTTTTAACAGCTACTTCAGCCATCCAGCTCCATCTGCCAAATACTTATCACTCAGAAAACTCTTCTCTCCCTCTCCTCTTGCCGAAGAGTAAGAAATGAACACCTTAGCAGCTACAAGCAATATATTCCTATTCTTCATTACAAGCCAAAGTTCCTTCCTAGGACTGCTCTGAGAATGAAATGTGACAGAGCCCATCTGTCGTAAACCAAGGGTACATTTATAGAATATGATTAAAATAAATATGGCCTAATTACATCTGGCATCCTAATCCAAGTAATATTCCAAGTGTGATGTGGCCTGTGGCAATACAGCTGTCCTAATCTTGTGCTTAGCAAGTAGGGTAAGTATTATGCCATATTACCCATCTATTGCATTCCTATGATAAAAGTCAGATATAATTTCCAAAGTGTCTATAGTAACTGAGTACTTAACATAAGACAAATGCTACTCACCCTTACAACCTGCTAGCAGTTTTTCAACTGACAGTAAGGAAATATTTTCCCACCAATGCTGATGTACCCTTTCATCTATCACCAGCAAATTTATGTATATTGCATAGCATTCAGAGGATTTGATGGTTCATCATTGGTTGATGAGAAGAGATCAGGCCTCTTGCACTGAACTGTTGTTCTGTTCATGCTGATATATGCCCTAGAACATATGTACAGTAGGCAAATTTCTGACATTTACTTCACTTTCAACTAGCATTATTGGATATCCTTATTAGTGTAACTTGAACTCAAGAAAGTATCCTGTTACTTACTTGTTAAGACAGCTTTAAACAATAGCAGAGATGCACCTTAATGAACTTACCCAGTCATTTTTTAACATTTGATTAATTAAGATTATCTCTCTGGAATTTCTTTCACAAGATAGAAAATAAATACCGTGCATGCATCCCTTCTTAACATGTGCACTGTGAGCAGGAATCAGCAGTGTATCGTCAAAAGATGCCATAGTGCTTATGATGTTCCTAAAAGGTTTCTTCTGAGATCCCAATAGAATAGAATAGAAATCAGTTTTTAAAAATAGTGGCAAATACTACAAGATTGGTAAATCTCATGTAATTTTGGTATTCTTGCCAATTTTTTTTTTAAAGCTTTTGAGTGAAAAAACTACCATCTCATGAAATTTCCAGAAAGAACACCAAGGCTCACAGATTTGGATATTTTTTTAATCCCACAAATATGCAAGCTGTTGTATAGTAAATTATATTAACAATTAGAACTATCAGAAAACTTTTAATATATCTTTTCATTGAATAGTTCATTGGGCACCCTAGCTGAAAGGAAAAAGATATAAAGTTAATATTTATTTGATGTTAAGATTCTTCTTCCCTACACTCTTATGTGAGTTTCAGTCTTGATCCAACCTTCATTCCCTTTCCCTCTGATTTTTTATAAGCAACAGCAGCCAATTAGTAAGACTCCCTAATCCCCAAAGTCAGCCTATGGAAATTACAACACTCCATTACAAAACCACAAATTCATTCACATATAATGTCACTAAAGGAGAAGCCTATTAAAGTGCTTGCCAACCATAATCAATATTAAAACATCAAGAAATGCAGAAATGTTCCTAGCATTAAAAGTCAATCATGCTGAGTATGACCATATGCAGAAAGAAGTAGAGGTATCCCCACCATCCTTAGAAAATACGTTCCAGCTGCTATAACAATATTGGCTATTTTGAATGCCTCCTTATCTATATTAATAAGTTTTGTTGTTGTTGTTTATTCGTTCAGTCACTTCCGACTCTTCGTGACTTCATGGACCAGCCCATGCCAGAGCTTCCTGTCAGTTGTCAACACCCTCAGCTCCCCCAGGGACGAGTCCGTCACCTCTCGAATATCATCCATCCATCTTGCCCTTGGTCGGCCCCTCTTCCTTTTGCCCTCCACTCTCCCTAGCATCAGCATCTTCTCCAGGGTGTCCTGTCTTCTCATTACGTGGCCAAACTATTTCAGTTTTGCCTTTAATATCATTCCCTCAAGTGAGCAGTCTGGCTTGATTTCCTGGAGTATGGGCTGGTTTGATCTTCTTGCAGTCCAAGGCACTCTCAGAATTTTCCTCCAACACCACAGTTCCAAAGCATCGATCTTCCTTCGCTCAGCTTTCCTTATGGTCCAGCTCTCACAGCCATATGTTACTACTGGGAATACCATTGCTTTAACTATGCGGAGCTTTGTTGTCAGTGTGATGTCTCTGCTCTTAACTATTTTATTGAAATTTGTCATTGGTCTTCTCCCAAAGATTAAATGTCTTCTGATTTCCTGACTGCAGTCAGCATCTGCAGTAATCTTCGCACCTAGAAATACAAAGTCTTTCACTGCTTCTACGTTTTCTCCATTTGCCAGTTATCAATCAAGCTGGTTGCCATAATCTTGGTTTCTTTGAGGTTTAGCTGCAAGCCAGCTTTTGCACTTCCTTCTTTCACCTTCATCATAAGGCTCCTCAGTTCCTCTTCGCTTTCAGCCATCAAAGTGGTATCATGGGCATATCTGAGATTGTTAATGTTTCTTCCAGCGATTTTAACTCCAGCCTTGGATTCCTCAAGCCCAGCGTGTCGCATGATGTGCTCTGCATACAAGTTGAATAGGTAGGGTGAGAGTATACAGCCCTGCCGTACTCCTTTCCCAATCTTAAACCAGTCCATTGTTCCGTGGTCTGTTCTTGCCATTGCTACTTGGTTGTTATACAGATTCCTCAGGAGGCAGACAAGATGACTTGGTATCCCCATACCGCTAAGAACTTGCCACAATTTATTATGGTCCACACAGTCAAAGGCTTTAGAATAGTCAATAAAACAGAAATAGATGTTTTTCTGAAACTCCCTGGCTTTTTCCATTATCCAGCGGATATTGGCAATTTGGTCTCTAGTTCCTCTGCCTTTTCTAAACCCAGCTTGTACCTCTGGCAATTCTCGCCCCATGAATTGCTGAAGTCTACTTTGCAGGATCTTGAGCATTACCTTACTGGCATGTGAAATGAGTGCCACTATTCGATAGTTTGAACATTCTTTAGTGTTTCCCTTTTTTGGTATGGGGATATAAACTGATTTTTTCCAGTCTGATGGCCATTCTTGTGTTTTCCAAATTTGCTGGCATATAGCATGCATTACCTTGACAGCATCATCTCGCAAGATTTTGAACAATTCAGCTGGGATACCATTGTCTCCTGCTGCCTTGTTGTTAGCAATGCTTCTTAAGCCCATTCAACTTCACTCTTCAGGATGTCTGGCTCTAGCTCACTGTGTAATGAATGCCTATTCTAAAACACTATCAGACTCATAAGCAGGAATTCAAAGATATCTGATTTATTAAAGAATAGTATGCAGGATCACGGAGAAAGCTGAGAATGATAAAAGCATGCCAAATGCAAACTAAAAACCCTCTGTGCAAATGAGATCCCTCCCCTCGTAGAATCTTCCCAAGTTCACAATCCCAGGTGCTCCTAACGGCTTCTGATGGTCTGCAGGAAAAGTCCTTGAACAGAGAACATAACCCAAACACATTTCATTGCAAGGAACACAGATACAGAGCTTGGTACAAGGTTTCACAGCAGCTCCCTCCCAAACAGAAACGCGCGTCAGCACCATGGCATGTGAAACGTTACGATGTATAGTGTACATTGAAACTGTGAACATGACATACTGCCCCGCCAAAAGAAAGAAAACACTAAGCAGCAGACTTCAAAGGGTAAGCCAAGTGGAAACAGCAAACTAAATCAGGAGCATTAACATGGGGGGCAGACACCCATTCAGGATGAGGAAAGTGTTTCCATCAGACCAGATACTGGAGGGTGTCTTGAAGCTTATGAGAATCAACGACCTCCTTGACCTCAAAGTGCTGTTGGCTGTCAATCATGATCGGAGCAGGAGGAGGAGGTTGGGGATGCCAGAGGGAGGAGTGGTGGACAGGCTTGAGGAAGCTGCAATGGAAAACAGGGTGCAAGCATTTCAAATTGTGAGGCGGGTCCAATTTAACAGTAACTGGATTGATAAGACCAATAGGGAAAGGACCAATGAACTTGGGAGCAAGTTTCTTAGAGGGTTGTGGTGACTTGATAAATTTGGTAGATAGATACACCTGATCCCCAATCTTGAAGTCGTGTTGCAAGGAACGATGCTTATTGGCTTGAAATTTGTAAGCAGCCTGGGCATCAACCAATGCCTGTTGAATCACCGGCCAGGAATCAGCCAGCTTAACAGCCCAGTCAGAGGCAGAACATGTTTGGGAAGGGGCTTGTGGCAGTTCAGGGATGGGAACAAAGTCGTGACCAGAAACCACACGGAAAGGAGTTTGCCCGGTACTTTGATGGACAGCATTGTTGTAAGCCACTTCAGCAAAAGGCATTAACTCCACCCAATCGTCCTGATGGTAGTTAATGTATGCTCTAAGAAATTGTTCAAGGGTGGAGTTCAAAATCTCAGTAGATCCGTCAGTCTCAGGATGGGAAGAGGTGGACAGCACTTGTTTGGTGCCAATCAATTTTAAAAATGATTTCCAAAACTGGGAAGTAAACTGTGTCCCATGGTCACTGACCAAATGGGAGGGGCTACCATGGAGACAGTAGATGTGGATGAGAAATAGGCACACCAATTGCGGGGCAGACAGGATGGATGCACATGGAATGAAATGTGCCTGTTTGGAAAAAAAAATCTTTTACAACCCAAATGACAGTTTTCTTCTGACTGGGAGGAAGATCCACAATAAAATCCATAGAAATCTTGTCCCAGGGATGGGACGGGCTGGCCACAGGCTGTAGAAGCCCCTGTGGTTTCCCCCCCTTACGTTTTGACATTGCACAAACAGGACAGGAAGCCACATAGTCTTTTACATCAAGTCTCAAGGTAGGCCACCAGAATTGACAACAAACCAAATGTAATGTCTTGATAAAACCAAAATGCCCAGCAAGTTTATCATCATGGGAATGCTGTAAAATGTCAGCTCTTAAAGTTTCGGGTACATAAAGGCAGTGTTGCACCCATGCCAGACCGTTTTCAAAAGAAACAGTGTCTTTATTAGCTAGCAACCAAGTGTCAGATTTCAGCGCCTGGAGAAAGGCTTTCTGTAATTGACAAGGAACTTGCATTTCTGCTTCCCAGACTGGGCTGGGGGCGGGGTTGCCTGCGCACGGGTCTGGCTCCGAGTGACAGCAACCAAACCCAGTTGTGGTTCAGTGAGAACAGTCCCAACCACATCTGCCACGTGGTCAAGGTCCTGAGGTAAACGTGACAAAACATCGGCCAGAAAGTTTTTCTTTCCCGGAATAAATTTTAACTGGAAGTGAAAGCCACTGAAAAATTGAGCCCAGCGAATCTGTTTAGGACTGAGATGCCGGGGGGTGCGGAGGGCTTCCAAATTCCTGTGATGTTCGGTGGCTTGCCCTGAATTCGAATTGAGATCATTCTATCGTTTTTTGGATTGTATCCAAGCACTGCTTTAGCCACTTTACTATTAATTATGAAGGCTACTCCATTTCTTCTGTGGTCCTCTGGTGGTCATTTGATGTGAAGTGGCCCATTCCAGTCCATTTCAGTTCACTGACGCCCAAAATGTCTATCTTTAATCTTGACATCTCACCAATAACCACATCCAATTTGCCCTGGCTCATAGATCTTACATTCCAGGTTCCAATGGTGTGTTGATCCTTAGAACATCGGATTCGCCATTCACCACCAGCATTGTCGGCCGCTAGCTGTCCTTTCGGCTTTAAGCTAGCTGCGTCATTAATATTAATATTAATTAATATTGATATTAATAAGTAGCTATTCATATCTCTTTTTAAATGCAACTTGCAGTTCCTGCCTTTTGTCAGAACCCACGATCAAAGAACTGGCAGATCATTTGATCATGTTCTCTGCCAGTTGAATCAACATGTGTCAAGCACCAGACGGGAGGGGGAGATTTGCTGAGAGTGGGAAAGAAAAGTGTTTCGTCTAATGATGGAGTCCAAGGTTGTATTATCTGGAGATGGTTGGGAATGGAATGCCGGACTGCCGGTGGAAGGGGGGAAGGAACGTGGAGGGGGGTTCTGGCTCGCCTGTTTGCCTTTAATTAGGTAGTTTGTGCAGGAATCTTAGTCATGGCTTTTTGCTTTCATTCTGTACACATCTGCAATAAATCTGAAATCTGCATTTTATATGAATGCATGAGTCAGGTCATTATTGTGTCAATTGTGTCAGATCCTTACACCTTTGTATAACTACCTAAAGAGTTTTTCCCCAGCCTTTTCATAAATAAGGCTATAAAACCCAAAAGACTGAGCCCATATCAAACAAATTGAACCTGTGTTTCATTGGATCAATACTTTTCCCACCGTTCATCCAGGAGCTGAAGAAGAATGCACAGCACTCCTTCCTCCTTTTTTTCTCAGCAGGTGAAACCTGGTTAGGTAGGTAGATAGGTAGACCAAGAGAGAGTAACTGGTTCAAGCTCACCTTACAGTATTCTGGGGCTGAGGGTAGACTAAAATGACATTGATTTCAGTGGGAACAAATTACAAAAATGAAATTGTACCCAATTAAAACTAAAGCAGAATGATCCTAAGTGAGATAAGAAAGAAGCAAAGTGGTAGAATTCTACCATGTCCCAAGCATTGCTCGCCTGGGACAATCAGAGAAGAAAGTATATTGGAGGAGTTTCATAGGGGTTTTCATCTTGGCATATACGTGTAGCCCTAGTGTCCTCCTACTGATAGCAATGTTGGGCAAAATAGTAATCCCAGCACTAGGCTGATATAGTTGACCGGCCTGGATTGGCCCAGTATGTGAGGAAATAGAGTGGCTCTGGATCCAGCAAATCAAAAGCCATTCCTTCGGTTCTATTCCCTCCCAGCTGCACTGAGGGATTGTGTAGTTGGACACTCCTTGGTACTGCCTTAGTCCCACCAACATGCCATCCTCACTGTTTTCAGCAATCAATATATGGCATTTCAGACTGCAGTCTTGGTCTTGATCCAATCCAGGTTATACATTATATCAGTTGCATTGTTGCCATAAGTACACTGGAAAATAGTAACCAAAATAAACGCTAGAAGCAGAATTTGTTGACAACCTTCCTAATTAACAGATCACTGTTAGACTGGGAATCATGCTAAGGATCAGAGCTTTGAGGTAGTGCTGTGCGCTATCTTCATTAATGACTTGCACTAACAAATTAAACGCATCAAACTTTATGGAAGTGCAACTGCATTAAATAGGCTCAGATTATTACAGTGAAGGAAATAAGTGTTTGTAGATTGGTGGTTGGTACCATGAAACATTTCTGCTGCAAGTAACTAAAGAACCTTCTCCTGTGGAAACTGACTGTAGCAGTAAAAGAAATTTAAGAAACAATTATAGTCAGTGGCCTGCAAACAGCTTCTCTATCTGGGGTAGGCAATCTTTTGGAGCCAACAATCAATTTGAAATGCTGTGACCATGTATTTATAGCAATAGGGATGCCTGGTTATAAAATCCCCACATCAGAAGAAGGCTAGCACACCCCATCCTTCAGTTATTGTCAAACATCCCATCTTCCCTTTATCCTTTTCTGGACAGGTAGATATATTTCCAAAAAAAAAGCATTAAATTGTAGCAATCCCCATTTTTATTTTCTAAGTATGCCTGTGGCTATATCAGGCCAGATTATGATTCCAAAAACTGATGTCATGTGTTACACATGCCAGCTTCCTATATATATTTTTTAAATGAATATAATTTAATAAACATACATTAGGTGGTCCAGATACCTAACAAGCATCAAAAGAGATGTCCACAAGCAGGATGCTCCCTAATGCTTGTTTATGTATGATCTGAAGTAGATAATTGACTGGACAAATGGTGATTATCCCAGAAGCAGCTCTTAAGTTGTCTGTTTGGTGTACAGTCACCTAAGGACTCTCCCACTCAACCTTTAACAGTTCAGCCATCTCTCTTGCAACACCTGAGAGGACCAAACCGCCATCATAAGACTGGATTTCCATGTTAGTCTCATGATGCTGGAAGAGGGTCTCATGGCTGGTCTTTTAAGGAATCTACTCTTACCTTTGCAGTCAAAGTAATCTGTCTGGCACCCTTTAGATACGCAGGAATCACTATTTTCAATCCAGTATGAGCATGCTAGGTATTGCTATCTCAGCACAATGGGAGGGCAGCAGGTTGGGGGAGGATGATCTCAACCGAACAGGCTTTACCATATTTAAACCTTCCATGAACAGAGAAAATCCTGTTCGTAGAGGTTGCCCTTCATCAACAGATGGGGCTGTAAACTCACTTCTGCGAACTAAAAGAGAAAAAAAGTAGATCTTTTGTGCCACTCCCTGTAAACTTTCAGAGCAGATTTTTCAGGATATATATAGGCTGAAGTAGGAACTGATCCATTCCTTTAAAGATCTTCCCATGTATGAAACATATCACAAACAGAACTTGGTTCATGGATTTCTGATTCCTAGTTTCTTTTGTTTTGCATATTTAATACAATATATCAATGTATGGTTTTCTTAACTATTTCAGCCTTCCATTTGAACTGTCTGAAAGTTGTTATGAACTGCTTTGAAATTCTCTAATGGGGAAAAAAGCAAAATAAGCATTTTAAAAAATGGATTTCTGATTCCAACCCACAATTTTCATTATTTTCATTTAAGATTCATGGCAAACAATTCTCTTTCTCTGGAGGAGAACCAGTGTTACCAGCAACTGACCTCTCTCTAGACATTATCACTTGTGCATATGTGTATGTAAATGTGCATATTTATTTGTGAGTGTATCGATATGCATATGGGGGCAGGTATATCTGTATAGAGGTGTGTGTGTTGTTGTTTATTCGTTTAGTCGCTTCCAACTCTTCGTGACTTCATGGACCAGCCCACGCCAGAGCTTCCTGTCAGTTGTCAACACCCCCAGCTCCCCCAGGGACGAATTCATCACCCCTAGAATATCATCTATCCATCTTGCCCTTGGTCGGCCCCTCTTCCTTTTGCCTTCCACTCTCCCTACCATCAGCATCTTCTGTAGGGTGTCCTGTCTTCTTATTATGTGGCCAAAGTATTTCAGTTTTGCCTTTAATATCATCCCCTCAAGTGAGCAGTCTGGCTTGATTTCCTGGAGGATGGACTGGTTTGATCTTCTTGCAGTCCAAGGCACTCTCAGAATTTTCCTCCAACACCACAGTTCAAAAGCATCTATCTTCCTTCTCTCAGCCTTCCTTATGGTCCAGCTCTTGCAGCCATATGTTACTACAGGGAACACCATTGCTTTAACTATGCGGACCTTTGTTGTCAGTGTGATGTCTCTGCTCTTAACTATCGAGATTTGTCATTGCTCTTCTCCCAAGGATTAAGCATCTTCTGATTTCCTGACTGCAGTCAGCATCTGCAGTAATCTTCGCACCTAGAAATATGAAGTCTTTCACTGCTTCTACATTTTCTCCCTCTATTTGCCAGTTATCAATCAAGCTGGTTGCCATAATCTTGGTTTCTTTGAGGTTTAGCTGCAAGCCAGCTTTTGCACTTCCTTCTTTCACCTTCATCATAAGGCTCCTCAGTTCCTCTTCGCTTTCAGCCATCAAAGTGGTATCATCTGCATATCTGAGATTGTTAAGGTTTCTTCCAGTGATTTTAACTCCAGCCTTGGATTCCTGAAGCCCAGCGTGTCGCATGATGTGTTCTGCATACAAGTTGAATAGGTAGGGTGAGAGTACACAACCCTGCCATACTCCTTTCCCAATCTTAAACCAGTCCATTGTTCTGTGGTCTGTTCTTACTGTTGCTACTTGGTTGTTATACAGATTCCTCAGGAGGCAGACAAGATGACTTGGTATCCCCATACCACTAAGAACTTGCCACAATTTATTATGGTCCACACAGTCAAAGGCTTTAGAATAGTCAATAAAACAGAAATAGATGTTTTTCTGAAACTCCCTGGCTTTTTCCATTATCCAGCGGATATTGGCAATTTGGTCCCTAGTTCATCTACCTTTTCTAAACCCAGCTTGTACCTCTGGCAATTCTCACTCCATGAATTGCTGAAGTCTACCTTGCAGGATCTTGAGCATTACCTTACTGGCATGTGAAATGAGTGCCACTGTTCGATCGTTTGAACATTCTTTAATGTTTCCCTTCTTTGGTATGGGGATATAAGTTGATTTTTTCCAATCTGATGGCCATTCTTGTGTTTTCCAAATTTGCTGGCATATAGCATGCATTACCTTGACAGCATCATCTTGCAAGATTTTGAACAGTTCAGCTGGGATGCCGTCGTCTCCTGCTGCCTTGTTGTTAGCAATGCTTCTTAAGGCCCATTCAACCTCACTCTTCAGGATGTCTGGCTCTAGCTCGCTGACCACACCATCAAAGCTATCCCCAGTATTGTTATCCTTCCTATACAGGTCTTCCGTATATTCTTGCCACCTTTTCTTGATCTCTTCTTCTTCTGTTAAGTCCTTGCCATCTTTGTTTTTGATCAT
The DNA here is from genome assembly GCF_035149785.1 of Candoia aspera. NCBI lineage: Eukaryota > Metazoa > Chordata > Lepidosauria > Squamata > Candoiidae > Candoia > Candoia aspera. The sequence goes on along the minus strand of NC_086155.1, from coordinate 122,750,361 downwards.
ACCCATTTTTGCCTGGAATTTATCTCCAATGTTTCTAATTTTCTGGAAGAGGTCTCTTGTCCTTCCTATTCTATTGTCTTCTTCCACTTCCACGCATTGCTTGTTTAAAAATAATTCCTTATCTCTTCTGGCTAACCTCTGGAATTTTGCCTTTAATTGGGCATATCTGCCCCTATCACTGTTGCCTTTTGCTTTCCTTCTTTCTTGGGCTACTTCTAGCGTCTCAGCAGACAGCCATTTTACCTTCTTGGTTTTCTCTTTCTTTGGGATGTGTGTGTACAGATATGTATATGCATATGTAGGTAGTTTTATATACGTGTGCACATGCATCCATATATACAGCGTATATAAAAAGCCAGGCCTCGTAGAAATTTTATTATATAAATTACATTAAATGTACAAATTCTTCAGCAAAGGATCGTTACCTTGTCGTGGTGCTGGAGCTTGAGCACCTCAATGATGCCATGAGCTAAACCGTGAAGGGCCACCCAAGACGGGAAGGTCATGACAGAGAGGTCAGACCAAATGCGATCCCTGGAGAAGGTAATGGCAACCCACCCCAGTATTCTTGCCGTGAAAACTAAATGGATCAGTACAACCAGAGATATGTCGGTATACCATCGGAAGATGAGACCCCCAGGTCGGAAGATGGTCAAAATGCTACTGGGGAGGAACAGAGGATGAGCTCAACTAGCCCCAGACGTGATGACGCAGCTAGCTCAAAGCCGAAAGGACGGCTAGCGGCCGACGGTGCTGGTGGTGAACGGCGAATCCGATGTTCTAAGGATCAACACACCATTGGAACCTGGAATGTAAGATCTATGAGCCAGGGCAAATTGGATGTGGTTATTGGTGAGATGTCAAGATTAAAGATAGACATTCTGGGCGTCAGTGAACTGAAATGGACTGGAATGGGCCACTTCACATCAAATGACCACCAGATCTACTACTGTGGACAAGAGGATCACAGAAGAAATGGAGTAGCCTTCATAATTAATAGTAAAGTGGCTAAAGCAGTGCTTGGATACAACCCAAAAAACGGCAGAATGATCTCAATTCGAATTCAGGGCAAGCCATCTAACATCACAGTGATCCAAATATACGCCCCAACCACAAATGCTGAAGAAGCTGAAGTAGAGCAGTTCTATGAGGATCTGCAGCACCTACTGGACAACACGCCTAAAAGAGATGTTATTTTCATCACAGGAGACTGGAATGCTAAGGTGGGCAGTCAAATGACACCTGGAATTACAGGTAAGCATGGCCTGGGAGAACAAAATGAAGCAGGACATAGGCTGATAGAATTTTGCCAAGACAATTCACTCTGCATAACAAACACTCTCTTCCAACAACCTAAGAGACGGCTTTATACATGGACTTCACCAGATGGACAACACCGAAATCAGATTGACTACATCCTTTGCAGCCAAAGGTGGCGGACATCTGTACAGTCGGTAAAAACAAGGCCTGGAGCTGACTGTAGTTCAGATCACGAACTTCTTCTTGCACAATTTAGGATCAGACTAAAGAGATTAGGGAAGACCCACAGATCAGCTAGATATGAGCTCACTAATATTCCTAATGAATATGCAGTGGAGGTGAGGAATCGATTTAAGGGACTGGACTTAGTAGATAGGGTCCCAGAAGAACTCTGGACAGAAGTTGGCAGCATTGTTCAGGAGGCGGCAACAAAATACATCCCAAAGAAAGAGAAAACCAAGAAGGCAAAATGGCTGTCTGCTGAGACACTAGAAGTAGCCCAAGAAAGAAGGAAAGCAAAAGGCAACAGTGATAGGGGGAGATATGCCCAATTAAATGCAAAATTCCAGAGGTTAGCCAGAAGAGATAAGGAATTATTTTTAAACAAGCAATGCGCGGAAGTGGAAGAAGACAATAGAATAGGAAGGACAAGAAACCTCTTCCAGAAAATTAGAAACATTGGAGGTAAATTCCAGGCCAAAATGGGTATGATCAAAAACAAAGATGGCAAGGACCTAACAGAAGATGAAGCAATCAAGAAAAGGTGGCAAGAATATACAGAAGACCTGTATAGGAAGGATAACAATATCGGGGATAGCTTTGACGGTGTGGTCAGTGAGCTAGAGCCAGACATCCTGAAGAGTGAGGTTGAATGGGCCTTAAGAAGCATTGCTAATAACAAGGCAGCAGGAGACGACGGCATCCCAGCTGAACTGTTCAAAAACTTGCAAGATGATGCTGTCAAGGTAATGCATGCTATATGCCAGCAAATTTGGAAAACACAAGAATGGCCATCAGATTGGAAAAAATCAATTTATATCCCCATACCAAAAAAGGGAAACACTAAAGAATGTTCAAACTATCGAACAGTGGCACTCATTTCACATGCCAGTAAGGTAATGCTCAAGATCCTGCAAGGTAGACTTCAGCAATTCATGGAGCGAGAATTGCCAGATGTACAATCTGGGTTTAGAAAAGGCAGAGGAACTAGAGACCAAATTGCCAATATCCGCTGGATAATGGAAAAAGCCAGGGAGTTTCAGAAAAACATCTATTTCTGTTTTATTGACTATTCTAAAGCCTTTGACTGTGTGGACCATAACAAATTGTGGCAAGTTCTTAGCGGTATGGGGATACCAAGTCATCTTGTATGCCTCCTGAAGAATCTGTATAATGACCAAGTAGCAACAGTAAGAACAGACCACGGAACAACGGACTGGTTTAAGATTGGGAAAGGAGTACGGCAGGGCTGTATCCTCTCACCCTACCTATTCAACTTGTATGCAGAACACATCATGCGACAAGCTGGCCTTGAGGAATCCAAGGCTGGAGTTAAAATCTCTGGAAGAAACATTAACAATCTCAGATATGCAGATGATACCACTTTGATGGCTGAAAGTGAAGAGGAACTGAGGAGCCTTATGATGAAGGTGAAAGAGGAAAGTGCAAAAGCTGGCTTGCAGCTAAACCTCAAAAAAACCAAGATTATGGCAACCAGCTTGATTGATAACTGGCAAATAGAGGGAGAAAATGTAGAAGCAGTGAAAGACTTTGTATTCCTAGGTGCAAAGATTACTGCAGATGCTGACTGCAGTCAGGAAATCAGAAGACGCTTAATCCTTGGGAGAAGAGCAATGACAAATCTCGATAAAATAGTTAAGAGCAGAGACATCACACTGACAACAAAGGCCCGCATAGTTAAAGCAATGGTGTTCCCTGTAGTAACATATGGCTGTAAGAGCTGGACCATAAGGAAGGCTGAGCGAAGGAAGATCGATGCTTTTGAACTGTGGTGTTGGAGGAAAATTCTGAGAGTGCCTTGGACTGCAAGAAGATCCAACCAGTCCATCCTCCAGGAAATAAAGCCAGACTGCTCACTTGAGGGAATGATATTAAAGGCAAAACTGAAATACTTTGGCCACATAATGAGAAGACAGGACACCCTGGAGAAGATGCTGATGCTGGGGAGAGTGGAAGGCAAAAGGAAGAGGGGCCGACCAAGGGCAAGATGGATGGATGATATTCTAGAGGTGACGGACTCGTCCCTGGGGGAGCTAGGGGTGTTGACGACCGACAGGAAGCTCTGGCGTGGGCTGGTCCATGAAGTCACGAAGAGTCGGAAGCGACTAAACGAATAAACAACAACAAAAATGTACAAATTGGTTGCCATTTTCATTTAAACACTTCCTTAGTCATTTGATGCATGACCATTAAACATTCCTAAGCACAGTAACATTTTCTCTGAAAAGAATAAATTAATAAAACGTATTGTGTTTGGCCTATGGAGCCTGTCTTTTGGTATGTGTGTGTTTTTCTGTGTGTGTGTAAAAACCATGCTAACATGTATTTTATGCGTAATTAAGTGGCCAACTAACACTCCTAATTTCTTTTCATTGTTTTAATTTCTGCAAGTGGGTAGTTTTTTCAGCATCCTGCCAGCTGTGCATGGACTCAGATGTGTAATTGTCATCCCTTTATGGTTATAATCCTCTCAAACCAATACAGTATTTTTTATAAAAATGGTCAAAACTTTACAGGTTCCATTGGACATCTTAGAAAACCTTGCAAAAAGCATTCTTTTTTCAAGGGCTTATAATGGACCTAGAATTTTATTCCAAGATACACATTGAGATTCTGGAAAATAAAAGCCAAAATCATACCCCTGTGCTGGAAGATTTTAAGAACCACACACCATGATAAACTACTAAAAACATTTTGGCAGGTCTTTAGTATGCACACAGTATTTCAGTTCTCACTATTTTCACCTCATACTAACTCCATTCTAACTATAACATACTGTCTATATGTTTTATAAATTAGATTCCTGTCTTGTCTTTCCTAACAATGAACAAGTATTCTTATTTTTTCCCATTACCAAACATGGATAGAACTCTAATTTCCCAAAATTCTTATGCATAAGTATTTATTGCATCTTTTCATTATATTTTTATACACACACACACACACACATGCACACACGCATACATTGTGTGTGTGTGTATGTGTGTGTGTGTGTGTGTGTGTATATATATATATTTGTGTGTGTGTGTGTGTGTACACACACACACACAATATGTACATACACACACACACACACACACACACACACACACATATATATATATATATATATATATATATATATATATATATTACAGGTGGGTAAAATATTTCAAGAATGAAATTTCCCATTCCAACCTTATCAGAAGAGACTGTTCCAACTTTACTGGGAAAATTGCCTCACCTAAAAAGGGGTTATTCGAAACTCCATTTTGCATATGAAACTACCTGTTTCTGGGGGAGACAATGGTATTGCCTCACCATTGCCCACTCACCCCCCTCTGAAACCACTAGCTAAAACTGCTGACCACATTTTTCCAATGGAGATGAACCAGTGTTGCCAGCACTGGCCTCTCTCTAGCACCAGCCAGCCAAATCTCCTGAGCAGCACATCCCGACACCTACCTGCCTCCTCTAACACCCTCTGGCTAAAGCTTCTGGCCAGCATATCCTCCTCCAGCTGTGCTGGTCAGGAGCTTTGTTTAGTCTGTGCTGGAGAGGACAGTCATCATCCAGGTTATATTTTGCTTGTGGGTTGCCATCACTGTTATAATTCTGGGGTTGTTGTGGAAGTGCTTGGGATCACTAATGGGCTTGATGTGGGCTAACAAACTTAAGAGAAAAGAGATACTGTATATTTCTAGTTAGTAGAAAATTAGGGCCTGAAAAAGTTTGAATGGATGGTTTGACTTTAAAAAGTTGATTGAATCACCTCCTTTGAAATAACTGAATCAGCTACCTTCAAACTGCAGGTAATAGAAAGGCAATTTGGAGATGCACTGAATATCCTAGCTTTGCAGAATCTTTCCTTCCCTGTGTGGACCAAGCTTACAGAAGCTGATTGATATTGACATGAGCAGCCATTCAATGAGTTTTATTATCTTCATAAGCTCTGTTTATTAGAGTACTCGGAGAAATGTGGTTCATGTCTCATTCTTTCTCCTAGAATTTGTTTAGGTAGGTTCACAGGGAAGGAAGGAAGGAGGCTCAGATTTGTTCTGCAGCACATTTTTATTCTGATTTGCTTTTTCTTGTGTCATCTTATATTTTTCATCTAATCCATACTCTTTTTATTTCTTTTCCCTTAATTTTTAGACTGCATGTCAAACCTGTAGGACTGTTGCTATTAGTCTCTGTGTTTATTCTGCAGTTTTGCAGCCCTTTCAGTCATTGCTTTCATTTTCCTCACTCCTCCCCTCTTCCCTATTAAAACACAGATTGCAAAAAAATCCTCTTTTATTTCTGTAATTTGTCAGTCTGTTATTCATACTAAATGGAGAGATTTTTCTTTACTGAATAAGTCAGTGATAGCTGGTAGATTACTGCATATAATGGTGATACCCAGTTGTACATCTCCATCCTGGGTGAGGTAAGTTATGCTGTGACTGCCCTCTCTCGGTGCCTGGGGGCTGTGGGAGTCTGGATGGGGAACAACAGGCTTCAGCTGAACCCTGGTAAGATGGAGTGGCTGTGGGTTAATGGCTCCTCTATATCTGGGACTTTGTCATCTTTGATTCTGGATGGGGTTGCACTGCCCCAGACAGACCCGGTGTGGAATCTGAGGGTCCTTCTGGACTCACGGCTCCTGCTCGAAGAGCAGGTGGCAGTGGTGGCCAGGAGGGCCTTTGCACAACTTCATGTTGTGCTCCAGCTATGCCCTTTCCTGGATCAGGAAGCCCTCCGAATGCCCTGGTCATCTCCCATATAGACTATTGCAATGTGCTCTTCATGGGGCTACCCTTGAAGAGTTGTGGACCCTGTCTGTAAGAGAATTCCATCTGGCGGGGTCCAGGAAGTGGGCCTTCTCTGCTGTGGCCCTCACCCTCTGGAACATTCTGCCCCCAGAGGTGAGGCAAGCCCCATCGCTCCTGGACTTCCGGAAGAATTTGAAGACCTGGCTCTGCCACCTCGCTTGGGGCGGGGAGGGGAGTAGTTATTCCTGGGGATAGCTGGCACCTTAGTGTGCCCCTCACATACATACAATTCTTTATTGCCATCTGGATTTTTATTTTATATTTATATGTTGTATTTGTATTTATATTTTATATATTATTTATGATGATTATTTTTAACTAGTTTTAATCTTGTTAGTTTTATTGTAAACTGCCCAGAGTCCCGCTTCTGGGGGAAAATGGGCGGTCGCAAGACTTGAAAAATAAATAAATATAAATAAATAAATAAATAAATAATACAGAATCTTTTATTATATTATATTATATTATATTATATTATATTATATTATATTATATTATATTATATTATATTATATTTGCAGTAATGATCACCACATAAACTTATCCTTAAAAAAAAACCTTGCACAACAACACATTATATATTCCCACAACAGACTAACCTTGTTGATAATTCACACCAGATACAATGACTCAATGGCAACTAACAACAACAACCCTGGTGGCTCAGAAAAGAAGGTTGTCATGGAGTGATATACTCTCAGATCTTCTTTTAAGATATTCTCTTTCTTCTTTTAAGATCTTTAAAAGATCTTAAGAGCTTTTTAAACAGTGTTTGGAAGTGTTTGTTTTTAAGTGGGAAGAAGACCCATCTGTCCTGGTTCAGCACTGGTTCAAATGCTCTTCAGGTGCTTTGCTGGATTATTGGGGGGCTGCTGTACTATGCTGTCCTCATCCCTTAAGGGCTGAAGAGGAAATATTTCAAAAATTGACTGTAAAAAAAACTCCTGAAGCTATTTGATAAAACTTTGCAGGATGAATATTGTACGATAGGTCTATTGTTTCTGCTGTTTTTACCCTTTTCTGTCCAAAATGAGGTAATTGGAGGTTATTTAGATTCTTTACATTATAGCCTAAGGTCCAATTTTTTATTGAATCTTAAATTGGATCAGTCAAATCTTGTTGCCTTTGAATCTCATATGGAAATATCAAATCAAATTATATCGCCTACAGATCTTGAGTTTGAATCAGATTTTGCCTTATTCACATACCCCAAGTAAAAAAAAAAGGAGCTCATCCAATAAGTGATGATTGGCTTGATTCCTTGAGACATGTTAATGTATTGTGAAAACAGTGCTTTGTAACTGAGACTTTAACCTGCCCTGGAATCTGTTTGTAATTATTATTTACAACAATGTGGTTTTCTTTCACTGCTGCTGTGATTGTAATTTTGATTTTAATGTAATGATATTGCTACAACTATATATTATTATAGTCTATATTTATATAATAAGCCTGTGTTAATACTTTGCTAGAAATGTGGGCTTCAATAATGTTAGTATATAATATACAAGGGATTTGGGGAAGACTTAGATTCAGCAACCACACATATATTGTATTGGCAGCATAGAATAACATTAATGTTTCTCAACACTTTGAAAAGAGTTGTGACTATAAAGTGACAATAGCTTTGTCATCACATAAGTCTTCAAATAAACAGATTTTTAATGTGTATGTGTAAGCCAATACTCCCATTAATTCGCTTCCCATGAATTTTCAAGAATGAGAAATTTAGACATGGAAAGCACCCAAACCTTATTCTCGTATGCCACTGTCTATAAAATGTCTAGAGTGTGAAACATTTCTGTGAGAGCCATTGTATATATCACATTGTACAGAACATACAAGATACAAAAGATTGTATACAAAAGAATGAAAGGAACGAACTAAGGCCAGAGAATGGTATGGAAAGAATTTTATGAAAAATTGCCCTTTCCCACCCACCTACGCACTGTTATAAGGCTCACTGCTATTACTATGGAAAAAATGGATACCTTTTCTTCTTCTTTTAGTCTTCATGCAGAATGATTATATATCATTGATTACATATATACTGCAATGCGCTCTACATGGGGCTACCCTTGAAGAGTATCCAGAAGCTTCAACTGGTCCAGAATGCAGCCGCGTGGGCAGTTATTGGTGCCCCGAGATTGGCACACATAACATCTTTACTGCGCGAGCTGTACAGTTTGCTTCTGGGTCCAATTCAAGGTGTTGGTTATGACCTTTAGAGCCCTACATGGCATGGGGCCAGGTTACCTGAGGGACCGTCTCACCCCCTCAACATCGACCCATCCTACCCAGTCATGCAGAGAGGGCATGCTGCAAATCCCACCGGTTAGGGAATTCTACCTGGCGGGGTCCAGGAGGCGTGCCTTCTCTGCAGTGGCGCTCGCCCTGTGGAATATTCTGACCTGGGAGGTAAGGCAGGCCCCCATGCTCCCGGCCTTCCAGAAGAACTTGAAAACCTGGCTCTGCCACCTCGCTTGGGGCAGGGAGGGGAGTAGTTATTCCTGGGGATAGCTGGCACCTTAGTGTTCTGCCACCTCACTTGGGGTGGGAGAGGTAATAGCTCGTCTTGGGGGTGGCTAGCACCATAGAACCTTCCCACTGAATAAGAACGTTGCCCCTTGGCTTTGGTATTTATCTTATTCTTATTTATTGGTCTATTTATTGTAATTTATATTTTATGATTTTAATTCTGGTTTTATTGTAAACTGCCCAGAGTCCCCCTTTTTGGGGGGAGATGGGTGGTAATAGAGTAAATAAATAAATATATTTGAACTAATAATTCTTTTCATTTCTGTCTGACGTTGAATACATATTGATATACTGCAACACTGAACTGAAGCACTGCGAAATATTGTTATTCCAATATCTTCCTTTTCACATTATTAAAACTCACTTATATGGCTATTTATTAATTAATATGTCCACTGTGATTTTCATCAATAGTAATTTTTTTACCTTCATTCATTTTTATTCATTCCAACCAACAGAATGTTGAAAATGAATTATGTAAAAGGAATCAACCCTACTGGGCAGCTGCTGAGAATGTTGGTGACTGCTCATTCTGTGCCTCCCTCCCCTCTCCTGATCACATGACCCAGAGCAGAACATATGCAGCCTGCTCCATGCTACCCTGTTGTGATGGTTGCCTTATTCAGAAAAAACACAGACTCACCAGCCAGGGCTAAGGATATCTGGTTTATTAAGAATAGAATGCAGACACGGAGAAAGACGGGAATGAGCACATGGCGTGTGAGGTAGCCAGTAAATACCCGCGGTGCGGACCTGATCCTTCCCCACCCCCCATTGTCCCAAAGTCCTGACCGACGGTGAACCCGGGGTCTCGATGGGCGATCGGGGCGATTCCGGAGTCTCGATGGGGGATCAGGGGGATTAGCGCTGATTACCTCTGTCCTCTTCCTGTGTCTGGAGCAGGTGTGTCCCCCGTGGTAATGCAGAGATGTCAGGGAGATAGGATGATGGCTTCCCGGGTCAGGGCAAAGGTATGGCTCCTTTGTCCTTTATCTGTATTGTCTTTCAGTGCTTATGGGATTAGCACTGATTCTTTCCTCCCCCCTCCCCTTCACTGGAAAGGCATGTTCCCCGTTGTGATGTATGTATACATCGCAATGGGGGACATGACACCTGTACACATATATACACAATATATATCACCACTATTGGGAAAAGCATTAGAAAGTATTTGAGATGCTTTTCATGCTTTCCCTAGATTACAAATTTTTCCATCATATTGTCATTACAAATGCCTTTTGCTACAACTCCAAATGACCAGAACTGCCAAATTCCTGATAAATATTGGCTAATATTGTTAGCTGCCCGGAGTCATGTATTTGAGATGGGCAGCCATATAAATCCACTAAATAAGGAAATAAGGAAATTCCACTACAGCACTAATCTAAACAAAATGTAAATCCTGTAAAGGGTTAGTTCTCAGGCTGATGAGGATTCAAGCGATGGTTCTGTACATAAAGAGACTCTGCCATTATTAATACAAAGAACCACCTCCTTGTGTGTTCACTGTAAAGCCATTAGAAAGAAACTAACCAAGACTCTACCTTAATGTTTTGGGAAGTAAATCAGTTCTAACAGGAAATAGTTTAGTTGCTGAAAACTTTGTAATTTCAATTTCAGTTCAATAAATCATCTTAAGAAAATGTGTCATTCATGCCTGAGAAAAGAATTACTTTCCATTTGAGTCAATTGCACAATAGTCTGGCATTAAGCAACAAAAGTAACCACAAAAAATAGGAAAGTCAGGGAAACACATTGTAAGGTGTACTGGAATTATAAAATATGGCTGAAGGTAAATTGTTTTTACATTTGCAGATAAAACAAAGCAAGTTTTCTGATATAAGAAGAAAGAATATACAGACAGCTAACAAAACCTCATGTCCCTCCTCTTTCCACACTGAGCATTTGCTAAAAGTGTATTTCATTTGAAGACTCCCTTTTCCTCTTATGTGATCACTTTACTTGAACAACTGGAAAAATGGATACTCTGGAAAAGGGGGTTATTTTATCCAATGCAGTATGTGGAGCGCAAAGTATTTTCTTCCAAAGGATGAGCCCTTGGTGGCCTCAGTTTCTTGTTCCTGCTTCATCTTCAGAAATCACAGATATTTCTGGGTATATCAAAACCCCAGAAGTTAAATGTGTTTGTTTTATTTATTTGTTACATTTATATCCTGACTTTCCTTCAGGAGCTGAAGATGACATACAGAATACTCCCTCCTCCATTTTTTTCACACACAGTGCTGTGGGATATGTTGGACTAAGAGACAGTGCAATCACTGTCTCTGCCCCATCTGATCTAAACAAATACCCTGAGATCACATACCACACTAATTTTCAACCCAGATAAACAAAATTCACTTCTTGTAATTACATAAAATGTTTTCCAATAAGTAAACTATAACATGGCTTAATATAATGGTCTGATTCATAACATATGCTAATAGCTCAACTACCACAACACATGAATCCACAAACAAATGTGCTTCATAGTTTCTGTTTACAGTATATTTGTTTGTAAGTTCAGTACTGTATTCATAGCTGCACACTGTATTGCATAAGCCCCAATCTTCATTTTATGTATCACAGAATGTGATATTTTTACAATTCATCTCAGGAACAACAGTAAAGGACCATAAGATAACTTGGTTGATGCAGCAAGATATCATAAAAAGTCATCATTGTATCTCCAACACACCAAAAATTACAGTTAGGTGGCTTTATATTGTACAGCTATGGATATTTTGTAAAAGACAATTTGGCTCTCCCCTTTTTTCTTTTCTTCTGAAAATATAAAACAAGATTATTTCATTTTATGAGGCATCTTCTAGTACAACATGTTATGTTTTCTAAGGGAAAAGAACCTGTTTCACTGAGTGGCTTGTGGTTATTTTGAGGATGGAAAGCAAATTTAGCCAAGAGAGTAAAGGAAGCCAATTTTGAAAAGTGGGATTGGAGAACATGTGCTTTCCAAATGTTGTTGAACATCAATTCCCTTCTCCCCTAGTCAACATGATCAGTAGTGAAGGGTTGATGGCAGTTACAGTCAAACAATACCCAGAGAGTAACACTTCAGAGTACAGGTAGTCCTCAGTTAATGACCATTCATTCAGTGACTGTTTGAAGTTATGATGGTGCTGAATGAGGAAACTTGTGGCTGGCCCTTGAAGTTGTGATTCAAGTGCTTGGCAACTGGCTCACAGTTACAATGGTCGCAGCATCCTGTGGCCACGTGATTGCCATGTGTAATCTTCACTGCCAGCTTCTGACAAGCAAAGTCAATGGGAAAGCCGGCAGGAGGTTGAAAATGGTGATCGCGTGATGTTACACATAACGACCACACGGATTTGCTTAACAACTGGAACTCCTGGAACTGCTATTGTACGTTGGCATGGTCACATGATGTCACATGTAATGACCATGTAAGATTTGCTTAACGACCACAACTGCAACTGCCAGCACTGCCATTGTAAGTCGGCGTCATCACGTGATGTCACACATTATGACTGTGTTGCTTAGTGACAGAATTGCCAGTCCCAACTACTATCATTAACCAAGGACTACCTGTATTCTCATTTTACACCTTTTTGCATCAACTAATTATGACAACCATCACATACTAAATAAAATTCTCCCCACTTAAAAAGGTTAGCCTATTTAACCAGAGGTTCCAATTTCACAGTGTCCTTTTTGAATCTATTCCTTTGTCTTCTTTTTATTTCTAAAGGAAATATTTCTGTACATTTTTCTCTGCAGTACAGATGAGATTTTCCAGCATACTGTCACATGGTGCTTTCCTGCTTATTATTCCATGAAAGTAAGCAGAAATTATATGAAAAAGAGAATTTAACCAGCAAGCACACACAATACTAAACTATTGAAACAAACTTTAAAAAATATTTTTATAATGACATAAATAAAAAATACCAGAAGACTTTATTCTGTTATGTGGTCAAGAATGTGCAGTATTAACACACTACATAAGGAGTCAAATTCATAGTATTCTTCAGGGCAGAAATTTGTTAATAGAATCCTGTCTAGTGGGGTTACTAATCTTTACCCCAAAATACTAAAAGTGTGTAACTCCTTGGTTACATCTTCCTTATCAGTATACTAATGCACGTTAATGTTAAATTAGGTTTTTCAGCTGAGATGAAAACAAGCAGATCAAATATAAGTTCAAGTATCCAACTTTAAATTTCAACAAAGACATAAGCACAAGGTTGCAAGTCAGTCTACTATAACCTTCCCCAATATTTGGTGAGGAAAGAGAAGCATCTGCTGTTGCTGCTGCGGCAAGCTTAGTTCATAAGAGACTAAGTATGCAAATGACTTCCTGACATCAACATGCATACATGGGCATAGTTTTATTAGGACCATTGTATTTAATTTTTCTTCCAGGAGGGTCAAAATATATGTACAAAGATCACCTCTCCCCTGTTTTATTCTCACAAAACTCAGTATCATCCAGAATGTTTCTTAGCTAAATGGGGCTTTCTACTCTGGTCTTCCCAGCCCAATTCCAACTAATATATCCTTTTTGCCATACTCCCTCTCATTTCAGGCAAGAAGAATATATAGAATCTACAGCCTGTTCCTTCCAATTACTTGGAAGGTTTCCACAATCCTTTCCTATTATAGCATGAAGGTATTCAAAAGATATTTTGAGGGACAGAGTTGGCTGAATATAGTGCTGTCTTAGCACAGATATTTGAATTTTGCTTTGCTTTTTGTCTATAGTGGTAAGACAACATTTTTGTATTGTTACTCTGAAATATTAGAATTTGTGCCTCTGCTGCTCTAAATACCCTGTCCATCATTTTATGCTGACTAGCAGAAATGCAAAAGCAAAAAAAAAAAAAAAAAAAGCCAGTCCTTGGCCACCCATGAAAAACCCTTTCCATGGGTAGCCAAGATTTTTCCCCCTTCACTGTTAGGTCAGACCCCACATTCCAGACTTCTCTTAGGCTTGTGGGTGGAGTTTCCTTCATTGGAGACTGCCTGCCATGCCTCTCCCTCCCAACTCATTCTGGGCATATCTTCACTTTGCAGACAATGACAACAAAAAGAGAAAACATGGCCTGAATTTAAAGCATATTGGGAAATGTTTGCAAATAGAACAGATGGTATGGCGGAGCCCAGTGGCATTTAAGAAGTCACCCTCAGTGGATGTGTTTTACCAAAACCAAAGGCTTTCAGCTCAGCAGATTGTAGGACAATGCAACTGCCCTGGTTGACAAGCAAGGAATTGGATTTTGTCCACTGTGATATTTCTAGAAGTGTAAACAGACTGTAATCTTCCATCATGGAGAGACAGAGGCATAACATTATAGCCAAAACATTCTGAATAATATGAGAGTCTCACTAATAAATTATAAGAATGCTATTTTAGTCAGAATCCATTTCTGTTATTTTTCATCTTCACTGATGTGCTGGCACTAAGCAAGAATTATTTTGCCACTATTTACATTTTCAAATTCTATAAAGTTTGTATCATAAAATTCTGAATATGTTGCAGGTAAGTATTATTTAGATATGTTTAGTTCTTTGCTATCAGTATAAATAAATCATAACATGCAGGTTATTCATACTGCAAAGATGTACATAGCATCTCAATTATAAATTATATATCATTTGCTTAATTTAAAATAAGTACATACAACTGGCAGAGTTCTCAGGCTCTCTAGCAGTGTGCAATCACTTTCTTGAAAAAGCAAGGACTTCAATTAAGTAGTAGTATGATTCTTTTACCAGAGGCATAGGGCAACAAATATTTTGAAAGACCTTAATCATTTCTTATATGGTAATCATTGCCCATGTGCAGTATACCTGTAATTTACTACATATTACAGTAATCTTTAGAAGAATTTTGAAACTCTTTTGAAAACATCAGAAATGAACATGTACATTTATAATACATCCTGATATACATCAGATCAAGCAAGAATGAGGCACTTCTTCGCGTGCACTTATTGCAGTTAAAAAACGTATCAAAGATCTGGAAGTCCAACAAGACCAGTCTGCTCTACCTAAGAATGTTTTCCTGAGCAGTCAAGCCCATTTTTATAACATGGTGAGATACTTACATTATATAACTGTCTCCAAATTCCAAAGGACATTAACTCTAGCACATTGCAATGCTCTTCCCTCAGCAGTTTTGGAGGCCTATACAAAAAAGTTCCATATGAGCCGAGATTGTGCCCCTGTCAACAAGGGGCTATTGAAACTACAGCTCGTGTCCTGCTATACTGTACCTTCTGCAAGGACTCATGGACCCATTTTATAACTCCCCATTTGATAAAATACCTGGGGAATTCTAATCTTTTTTATGTATAGTTGTTGCTATCTGATCAGTATGATTCAGTTTGTTTGAACGCAGCAAAATTTTGTTATACTGTCTGTAAAATTAGGCAGACTTTGATTGCCCACTGATGATCCCACCGTTAATGTTTTGTTTTATTTCATTTTAATGCAGTTTTATTTGTATTTGTGCAAATTTGTATTTTATTTGTAATTCTTGTCTGTGACCATAATAAAATATTGATTGATATTGGTGGCACTTCTTCACCTAGGGCAAAGGCAAATACATTAATACAAGTTGTAGCAATGGTCACTAACTTGAAAGGCTTTAAAAGGGAATCAGACAGTTTTATGGAGGATAGTACTATCATAGGTACTAACCATGATGGCAAATACCTCCAATATCAGAGACAGTAGGCCAGGTACTAGAAAATAATAATGGGGGAGAGCCATTGCATTATTTGTAGTAATAATAGCTGATCAGAATGGGGACAAAGACTGCAGCATGGCTCTTCTACTCTTCTCTATTAAGTTAAGAATTGAACCCTTAACTGGTTAACACTTAATTGATTTTAAATTCTTTTTCTAAGCATTCGATTAGTTTTATTATTGTATAATTGTACAAAGGTAGGAGGTCAAAAATAGAGATGTAAGAAGTAAGATATGGTGTAATAAAAAATTGTAAAAATGAAATGTTCATTAGTGCACTCTCTCTCTTCTTTTCATTTTTTAAAATCTTTTTCAACCACTACTACTTAGATATTTATACTTTGCTTAAAATGTTTACTGTTAGGGTTAGGGCAATTTCTCCATTGCCACATATTCTCTAATTTTAGTTTCCCAGTCTTGTATCGTGGGCAGAATTCTCTTTCCAATATTGTGCTGAATTGATTCTTTCCACTGTAAGAAGGATTTGACAGCGATGCTAATGGTGAGACTGCTGGACTTAACAATTGTTTTTAAGATTCCAGATTTTTAATAAACTTTATCTTATAATTTGTCTCTTCAGATTCTTTTCCTTTTTCATTTGTTTATTCCAGAGATACCTATAACGTCCGTTAGCTTGCTGCTTCTCTAATTGATGTTCTGTTGTTTGACAGACAACTTGCTCTGTAACACAGTCTAAGATTAAGAAATGCTAGTCTGCTTATTTCTTTTGTGTCTTGCAAGATTTTAAATCTTACTCTTGGTTTTTTCCTACTTGATGGATTTTAACTTCATGATGTAATGAGTAGCACATATTTCAAAAGAACACTTAAACATTCTCTGCTGAACAATAATATAGCAAGTAAGAGCTATGTTTATGCAACATAAGAAGGACAATAATTAAATTTGGTGTTAAATTCTTATTATGGGCCAATAGAGGGCACAAAAGTAGCTATTAAATGCTACTATCACTAGCATCTTATACCTGTAATGGATGTTTGCATACTCCATTCTGCAGAGTAAATACATTTATTTATCCCACTTGGTATCCTGTATGCATCCTATAAAGTGTGTTAGGCTGAAAGAGAGTGAACAGCTCAAAAGTGCTCACTGCCTTTCATAGATAAGCAGGAAACTTATACCATGGCTTGTAGTGTCAAATTGAGCATTAGGTCCATTATGTTAGAGTGCTGGGGTATAACAAACTATGGGCAACAATGTGGTCACACGTACCACCTTGCTCTTTAAATTTAGACCTTCTCTATTTGTATACTGTATGTATACTGTATTTGTATATGTATATGGTTGTATTCCTATATTGTATTTGTATGTGACTGATATATAGTTGACCTTGAAAGAGACATTAGGCTACCATCATTTCCGATTTTGCTGTTATACAAGTCTTGAATTTAGCAGTCACAGACAAACAATGGTGTGAAATTCCATGTAGTTGTCAGTGAGTAAGCAGACTAATGGAGGAAGAACGGACTTTGTATTTCCTCCTTTGCCTGTGTGCTTTGCTCCCAGGATGATCATGAATAATGGAATGCCCTGACTTCATCTCCTCACTTGTTAGACAGCTATTTCTTTTTACTGAACTGCTCAGAAGCAAATGTCTTATACTTTCACGCTTATCATAGACATGAAAGCTTTTCCTCCATCAAAGCTAGCATAGAGATAGAGTATCAGTGTCTAAAGAGGCTAGTCATTTTGGTGAGCTTACTTACTTGGCTGCCTTATTCCAGCTTCTCACATAAACTGACTGTGAACCGGTAGTTTTGTCTTAGGCTATTTCCATAAAAGTTCTTTGCAAGACTCCAAAATTGCCTCTGGATGTCTGTGTTCTCACTTTGTTAACTGTGTTTAGTAGCTTCTTTAGTAAATAATAAATAAATAAATCCCAACTCCACACTTTTGGGCTTCAATTTATACACCATTCTGCTAAAAATCCTAAAAACAGAGGGATGGCTTGATTTTACAGATTTCCTTTCAAGGCAGTTATTCAGATTTTTTCCCCCTTATGATCAGAGAAATGAACACCATCTTGTTGATTTTACTTTAAAGCACAACCAGGATTGACTGGGCTATTTTGATTATTTGCAAATCCTTGCAATTGTTCTTGTAATCCAGGCAAAGGGAGCAGGTGTGAAATTGACAAGAGTTATATCCATTTCCCTTTTCTTTTTGGTAGAGGATCACTGCCATTCAGAGGATTTTCAAGTGAGTGTCTGGTAGAGAATGGAGGATGCTAAAAATTTCTTCCCCTTTTTCTTCCCCTCTCCCAATCCCTCTTCCTCACTCCACTTTCAAAAGAACCATTCCTGATGCCTGCCAGTACAGGTTATTAAGAATGTCTCTCTCTACAGCCATAAAATCTTGGTTATAGATACTGGGAATAACATTTAGCTGCAACATTTCTGGTATGTATCTTTTCATATCACTCCTACATGTAACAGAGGAATGATGGCATGGCAACTTCATTGCTACCCCTTTATTGCAACTGCTTACAATCTACTCTAGAATGCTTTATGTAGAGGCCACAACTTTCTAGTCCTAACTTCATTTCATTAACATATGAATTTGACATCCAATCTAATTACTCTCTAAATTGGAGTAAATTAGTCCCAAAGCCATTGAGCCTAAGTAATCCTGACAAATATAAGCTTTTGGGTTGTGTTCTGATTCCTTTCTTTATCTTGGTATAAGGATTCCTTTCTCAACTGAAACTTTGGATTTATTTCCAGTGCTGATATCAGTGCAAGAAGTTACAGACAAGTAGACTAAGAAAGGGAGTGTGTGTGTGTGTGTGTGTGTGTGTGTATGTGAGAGAGAGAGAGAGAGAGAGAGAGAGAGAGAGAGAGAGAGAGAGAAATCTGGAAGTAAAATAAATGTTATTAAGTTGACTCAAATTCCAAAATGAGATAATAAAAGAATCTTCTTTGGCCTATAGATTGTAATTTGTTTTCTAGCTGTTGTTCACCCTGCTCAGCCTGAAATTATATGAAGCCATCAAGGTTATGACACTGTTAGACTTTTAACTGATGTTCTTTCCTATAACCCAAAATAGACAGAATCTAGCAGTTGTCTTTTCTTTGGACACTGAAAAAGCTTTCGATACAGTTCCTTGGTGGTTTTAAGAGTTATTAAAGAATACTAGAAGGAGCAATCTGCACTTCTTTTTTGGCAATGGATTGCTGATATGTATTGTTTGTCAGCATTTTAGTTTTTTCTTTTTTTCAATAAAGGAGCAAGGATGAGAACTTTCAGACCCTGTGGTCAGATGCTGGGGAATTATTTCATGTATATAAATCAAGCCAGATCTTTATTACGGTCATAGACCAGCATAAGGAGGATGGGGTACAGCCATTAAAGCATAGAGGATACATCAGAGTAAAAATAAAAATCTAGAAAAAATATGAAAAGCTAGAAGATATAAAATATATATGAATTAAAAACAGAAAATACATATGAAAAACAAGAATCTAGAAGAAAGGGTAGGAGCATTAGACAGGTGTAGGGGAGCATAAAAGGTTCGTATGTGGAAGACTATATCAAGTTGCAGAGCACTCTAATATAGTGAACTAAGTGCTCATTAAATCTAGTTTATAGCACAGGTCATCATCCAAAAAATTTGAGCACTGCTACACAGAACCTGGCAACATTGTATGTTGTAGCAAGGTTGGTATCTGAAAGCAACAGGATGGTGTAAAATTGCCCCGTGTGCCCTGAGTATTTATACAATAATGGTAAAATGAGGCTAGTATGAATGTCTCTGTAGTACAGATACTGGAAAAGCACATGCTCTGTTGTTTTTGTGTGTCCAGAGTCACAAGGCCCTTGTCTCTCCAGGTAAGGAATCTTCCTGTATCGGCCTTCAAGGACAGCTGAGGGGAAGGCATGACATCATGCCAGAGTGAAGGCCCTTTGATGGTTGGGTACCTCAAATTTAGTTGAATATGTCATAGGGAGGCAGAATACCTGCTGGATTCACTGGCAATAAAGTTTGGGATCCTGGCTGGTGTTCCATGTCTGCTACATGCTGTTTAATAAGTGCTTTGGCCTGATCATATCCCATGCTGAGTAGCAGACCTGGGAAGAAGCCCAGGGATGAGATTTTAGTTGCCCCTGCCTGTTTCCATGTTGACTGAAAGTCAACCCTCATAGTTAATGGGGCAAGGCCAAGGGGAAAAAGCCAATAGTTGAGTATGGTTGCCTACACTCTAGCCTCCATTTCCATGAAGCATTTATACATAATTTTCCAGGCTTTTTTGTATACTAATCATCATTACTGTATTATCAGTTATGTTATAATACATTATTGATACTGTTTTAACAAGTAAAACTAAAGACATGTTCCACTTGAATTTGACTCCTGGTGACTAGGCAGAAATGTCCTTGTAATTAGATTTTAATTGTTAGATCCCACAGGGATAGCTTATTCATGACTCTTCCAATATGATCGATCGATCGATCGATCGACAGACAGACAGACATATGAGACAAACACATGCAGGGGGTCTTGGGGAGGCTCCAAAATGTCCAAATAGTGAGCACAACGGAATGATTAATGTCCCACAGAGATGTAAAAAAGGGCCAGTGCTTTGGGTGCACCTGCCATCTTGACTTTTGTAAACCTTCCCTGAGGACACCCTGGTCCTAGGGTACTTTCTCCCACTGTATCATGGTAAGGGAATTTTCTCTGCTCTTTTCCCATACAGGAATATGCACTGTGTTTACCTAATGGTCAGGTCTAATGTGTGGCTCTTTGTTTCTCACCTTGCCAGCTTCAGCTCTCATGCAACAATACAGACATTATTTACCTTCTTCTGGGACTTTTTTTCCAACTTCCCATTCCAGCCTACAACTATGAGGTTTCTTGGTGGTCTTTTTAAGTGCTAACCATGTCTAACCTTGTTTGGATTTTTTTTTTTTATCAAACAAGGCCAATGCTGTATTTGAAAATTTCTGTTATGTTGATATAATAAAATATATTTAAAATGTAGTCAGATGTTTAATCCAAAATAATTTTATTTTATTTCAATTTCTGATTTATTTGCACATCTTTTTGGAGATTCAGATATTAGTATGCTTCTCAAAAACATCAGATCCAAGTTTCACAAGAACAAGAGCCTTGTAAATGCAAATTCAGGGCCATCCAGCCAGTTGAGCATTCTTAAGTTTCATTGTTTTTATGTGAAAATCAAACATAAACTTCAAAGTGCTTAATGTTATTACTTTCTTGAAACAAAATCTGGTTTATGTACATGTTTATTTACTTATTTAAGTACTATAGTTATACCCAGCCTTACCTCCGAAGAACTGAAGATGCCCATCATATAATTTCCCCATTTCATTTTGTCCACCCAGCAAGTCTTTGAGGAAATATGTTGGGCTGAGAGTATGATGGTCTCCTGTGGATGAGTGGTGATTTCAATATACATCTGTATTGC
Organism: Candoia aspera; assembly: GCF_035149785.1. NCBI lineage: Eukaryota > Metazoa > Chordata > Lepidosauria > Squamata > Candoiidae > Candoia > Candoia aspera. Next base: position 122,729,354 of record NC_086155.1, on the reverse strand, counting down.
CAATGATACAGTTATTTTAATTTTGACTCAAGCTGACATAGCCTGCACTCTCTAGCAATAAGTAAAAAAGGAAAGAAAAAATAGATATTAATTATGCAAAAACAAAAGTGGTTTTGTTTACTAAGAAGGATGTTAATTATAACTATATTTGGAAGCTAAATGATATCTACATTAAACAAGTCAAGGACTTTAAGTACCTAGAAGTCTGTTTCCAGTAATTCACAGAATGGAAGAAATATACGTAAGACACAATCACTCAGCCCTCTAAGACCTCTAATGCTATAGTACAATTTGCTACCTGCAGAGGCAATAATTTTGTTCCTGCTGCAGTAAAATTATTTAAAGCTAATGTCAGGCTTCTCTTGACAACACTGTAACTGGAAGCAGACAGGAGCAGGCATTCAAAGATATAAATCTCTGATAAGCATGTTTATTGTTAAAAAAAAAAAAGCTAATAAAGCCGTTATGAAAGTATTCCAGTGACTGCTGTATATCAAATGCAAGCCCTATTATAGTGAACCTAATGTTTAAATTTTTGCACCTTTTTCTCCCACACGCAGTGCAATGGGCTTGAAGCCATTCTTTTTAGGAGGAAAGGTTTCCACCCATCCCTTGTCTTGGTAACTGACTAGTCTGATTTCAGACTGTTTGCTTCTGGTCCTGTAAGAACTGGCTCTCAGGCCACTTTTCTCTTTCTCCAATGGTCCTGTCACTCTTCCCCTCTCTTCCCTGTAGGTGGCCAACCGAAGAAGGATCTTTGTTTCATCCACTGTATCTCTCTGTATAACTCTTGAGGCTGAAAAATACTCTCCTTCTCTGCCCTCTCCAGAGAAAAGTAGAGGGCATCTCCATCTTGGGGAACCAGGGAGGAATAAAATGCCATCTGCTCCAGAGAGGAGATTGCAGGAAGAAGGTGGAGTATCTGACACTATGACCTCCTGACCAGGGGCCCTCCTAGTTCAGAACCCATCCCCCAACGTTCAGACAAGAGGGTAGGAGGTGGAGGAGGATCAGAGGCAGGCAGGGGAGAAATATTCATTTCTGGTGCAGGTTTATCCATTTCCCCACTTGTTCAAAAGTCTGACAGGGGCTGCAGATTAGGGGGATCTGGTTCCCTATTTTCTAAACTCAGCTTATCCCCTCTCAAAGTCTGAATAGCTAGTAGGTACTATGGGTAGACTTCAAGGCCATTTAGGAGCCTTAGGCTTTTGTGAGTATTGGACATGGAATTAGTAAAAAAGATAGGATGTGTGGACTTCCTCTGAACTTCCCATGATCCCCCAGCCTATGGCTAGCACTTCCAATGAATCAGATATTCCAATTTGCCCCTGATGCATTTGGAATCTAAAATACATTCTACTTCAAATACTTCCTCCCAACCAATTGAGATGGGAGATGTGACAGAAGACTGATGTTCAAAAAACCAGAACAGAACAGTAGAAAACTAAACGAATTTTCATCATAGCTGGAAGATATAGGCAAAAAGTGATTGAGTTGACTTCTGTTAATACACACACTGGTCTCATCAATTCATTTTCTTAATGGAGAGTCTGGAGGGTAGGAATTTGGTAGAGAGCCGTATGTGGTCCCCAACAGCAATGGGGGCAGGGGGAACCTTCCTGGAGATGAAAGTGAGTAGTTCGTTCGAAGCCTTGGTAGGATCCAGCTATTCCACTAGGAGCCAGTGTGTTGCCCAAAATTCCAGTAGAAAGTGGAAGGCCTCGGGAATGGGGGAAAGTGGGGCAGTATCTGGCAACATGCTTGGGTGGTAGCTGTATGAGACTTCAAATGGTGATGTGCAAGTAGAACAAGGAACCAAGTGAATTATGCTGTCTTTCTGGAGACTAGGAAAATTTGGAAACTGTGGAAATACTGACCCCTATTTGTTGCATTATTTCAATTACTTAATATTACTGTATATTTACTATAGTTACTTTAATATGTAAACTATCTAGAATCCATTAGGATTAAGGCAGTGTAAACATCACAAACATAATACATAAATAAATGTGCACTCAGTCATATGCAACCATTCAGACCAGTTGTCTTGCTGGTAGTTCACATAACAGTGAAGGTTTTGCTCTTGGATAGCATTTGTACCATCTGTTTTACCAATAGACTGTAGGTGATGTCTGGAGGAAAAATAGAGTTTAGCAACCAATGGTTGAAAAAGAACCCTCCAAAACAGACTATAAATTGAATACCTCTGCCTGAAATGAGATGATTGGGCATGTCTCAGTGCCGGAAAATATGGTGGACAAATAAATGAGTAGTTTCTAGATTGAATGAGATGCCCCAACAGGGGATGAAATGAGCAAACTTTGGCAGGAACCAGTAGAGTGTCTCAGCACTTGATAAGTGGCAGATCACTAATATCCAAGGAAACCATATTCTGGGACCACTGTAGGGAGGAAAAGGGATTCAACAAACTTGGTTTGATAGTTAAAGGCTTGGTATATCAGTAGGAATAACAAGACACATAAGTCTTGACACTTACTTGACACAAGGCCACCAAAAGACCTAGAGCAGATGATATTACAAAATGTCCAGCTGGGTGGCAGCCGTGGCAAAATGATAACATTTCTTCCCTTAAGAAAGGAAAAATATATAACCAGCATGTTATCCTCATTCCCCCCAAACAGAAAATGATGAATTGGGGTGTCTCCCTGAAAGTCATCTATCCAAGCCACAACTCTGCTGCCACTATTTGCAGAGTTGTTCAGTGAAGTAAGGAATGTATCTTCAAGCTCCTAAAGATCAAGACCAATGATGGAGGCTGGGGCAGGAGTAAAGTTCTAAGGTCACAGGATAATGGTAGGACTGGAGGTCACATGGAACAAAAAAATCAAGCTTGTATGAAAAAGCAATAGCCTATATATTCAGCATGCTGGACATGTTCTTTGATCCTTCTATCTATAGTCATGCAGCACTGGATTAAGTTTCCAAGGTGTCTGGAATGTCCTGTCTAATTAGCTTATCATGAAATTCATCAGATAGGCCCCTCTTTAAAATGGTTGATCGACATCAGGTGATTTCACATCCTGAGCAAGAATTTGAAAGTCAGATACAGTTGATTTCACAGTGTTTACCTTGTCACAGTTGCTGGGTGTAATGGATGGGTGTTTGCCTTTCATTAAGGGCAACTGTAAAACTGGCCAGAAAATTAGCATAATTGTCTACAACAAGACTGTTATATTCCAGGAGGGAGTTGCCCATTTTGCAGCTCCTGTTTTCAAGAGACTGATTATAAATCCTTCTCAGAAGCAATCTCTGGGAAACTTTCCCATTCTCAAGGAGATGCATAATTCCCATTGAGTGATGGTCCTAATGAGTTCTAATGTCTAGAGACTTCTATCATACTTGTCAAGCAAGAATCAAGGATCATATTAGCGTAGTCATAGAAGCCTCTGGCAATTGCCAGATCTGGCCCATTGATTGGACCAGTTAGTTTGGGTATTCCACCACCTCACAGACAAACAAACAAATATTTATTACAGTCAAAGACCATCATAAGGAGGATGGGTTACAGTCAGTTAAAAGGATAGAAGGTACATTAAAATCTAATATAAGAAGCTAAAACACAAAAGTCTAGAGGAAAAGCAGAAAGTAAAAGGAAAGAAGAGAAAAGAAAATCTAGGGGGAGGGGTAGGAGCATTAGATGAGTGGGAGGGAGCATAAAGATTAGTATATCTGTAAATACAGTACTCTAGTAAATTAAAATTAAATGCTAGTTTGTGGTACCAGTCATCATCTGGTGAATTTTAAGTGCTGCTGCACAGAACCTGGCAAAATTGTATGTAGTAGCTGGGTTGGAATCTGACAGCAGCAGGGAAGTGTAAAATCATCCTGAGCACCCTTGGTATTTATACAATAATGGTAAAATGAGGCTAGTTCAAATTTCACTATAATACAGACACTAGTGGAGCACATGCTCTGTTATTTCTATGTGACCAGAGTCAAAGGCCCTTGTCTCTCCAGGTAAGGAATCTTCCTGTATGTCAGGCTAGCCCTGCTCCGAATAAGACATGGACTCAAAGGGTTTAAGGATTTCCGGGTTTATTGAAGCAGAAAGCATACGGAGAAAAAGACGGGAATGCAGGTGTGGTATCAGGGTCTCCCGTTTATACCCTGGTGTTGGACCTTGTTCTCCTCCACCCCCTATTGTCCCCCAAGCCAGGTCCGGATGGGTGATTAGCGTTGGTATGGGTCCGACGATGGGTGATTCGGGCAATCTCCGGCGTTCCCCTTTGTCTCCTTGCCTTCGTCCGGTGCAGGTGCGTCCCCTGGGGTAATGGGTGGGAGTTCCCCCGATCTGTTAATGGTTTCCAGATCCTGTCCGAGGTGCGCTTCTATTGTCCTGGTGATTTATTTATGGGTTTGGGTGCTTAAGGGATGATGTGTGTGTTTAAAGAATAATGACATCATGCCCCGTGCTGAGTAGACCTGGAGAAAAACCCAGCGATAAGATTTTAGTTGCCACTTCCTGTTCCATGTGGACTGAAAGTCATCCCTCATAGTTAATGAGGCAAGGCCAAGGGGAAAAAGTAATAATCTGAGCCAATAGTTGAGTATGACCAGCCACACCCTAGCCTCCAGTTTCATGAGGCCTGTCTCTAGTCTCAGGGTAGCATTAGAGACACATGGGATTTGAAGGGCCAATCTTAGAAATTTGGATTGCACAAGTTCCAATGGTGCAAAACTGGAGAAGGGACCAAGCTGGGCTCCATACAGGAGTTGGGCTATTGGCTTGGCTTCAATTAGTTTGAGTGCTGCAGGTATATAGTGGCCACCTCTTGACTTGAGGTATTTAAAAATGGCAGATGAGCTCCTTTGTGCAGTTTCAGCAACATGATCCCCATGGGCTTTTCTAATGCTGGCAGAATGAAGGACTACTCCCAGATATTTGAAACATGAGACCTGCTCAATTCTGTGGCCATCTATGCTCCAGGAGTGGCTCTTGGGCCTTTTGGCAAATGCCATGATTTTAGTTTTCTGATAATTTGAGTTCTAGCTGGTCTTCCTTGCAGTACTGTGTTAGTGCTCTCAGAGCTCTTTTAAGGCCAATAGATATTCTTGAAAGTATTGCTGCATCATCTGCATAGAGTAGAACAGAGATATGTCTTCCAGGAAGTTTTGGGGAGTGAAAGTTTGTGTTGCAGAGATGGTCCACCATAGAGTTGATATAGAAATTAAATAGGAGAGGGGCCAGTATGCAGCTTGCTTGATGCCTTTCTCCGTTCCAATTGCACTGGTGAGCTGGCCCTGGGGGTTACATCTTACTTTGAGTGAAGTCCCTTCATGGAGCATAGATATTAAATAAAGTAAGCTTCGGTCAATTGAGGAGGCCTTCAGTTTTTCCTATAGCTTGGCTTGGGATATGGAATCAAAAGCTGCTTTGAAGTCTATGAAGATGGCATAAAGGGAGGTTATGTTATGGGAGGAGTATTTTTCAATGAGGTGTTGGACTACAAGGCACTGATCAATGGTGGATCGGCTTTCCTAAAGCCGGCTTGCTCCACTGCAAGTATGTTTTCTTGTTCCAACTATTCCTGGAATTTTCATTGCAGATGTCTTGCATAGAGTTTGCTGATTGTGTTGAAGAGGCTGATCAGTCTGTAATTTGCAGAGTCATCTTTTTCCCCCTTTTTTTATATATATCGGGACAGATTGCAAGCCCCCAATCCTTAGGGATTCAGCCATAAGTGTCAATGCAGGTAAAAAGTGAGGCTACAGTGGGGGTCCAGAAATCCAAATTGTTTTTGATGACCTCCAAAGGGATTAGGTCTTCTCCTAGAGCCTTCCCTAGTATTAACTGAGCAACAAGATTCTTGATCTCTGTCACTGTCACCGCTGCCCGCATTGGCAGATTTTCTATAGTTTGGCTAGGGCACCCACTTCCAACAGAGGTGTCCATGTAGAGTTCTCCACCACCTGATTTTTGATGCTAGGCCACATGGTTCTGTTACTGCAGCAAAGAATTAACAATCTGATCATTGGTTATTGGTAGTGCAAGGAGGTTGGTCACAATGGTTTAATTCTAGAAGCTGGTAGTGATTTTTTTTCCTGCCATAATAGAGGGAGTAAGAGTCATTGGGATTACTATCAGGCTTCTCTCAACAGCACTAAAACTGGAAGCAGGCATAAACAGGCATTCAAGAACACAGATAAGTAGGTTTAATTTTTTAAAAGTTAATGAAGAATTATTATGAAAGAATTCCAGTGACTGCTGTGTGTCAAACACAAGCTCTAATTGTAGAGAAAGACTGGTTTAAATTCCTATATATTTTTCTCCTGCCTGCCTGGTGCAGTGGGCATGAAGCCATTCTCTTTTGAGCAGAAGGGATTGTTCCTACCTGTTCCTTGTGTTAATTATAGACCTGTTGGGTTTTAAACTGCTTCTGACTTAGTGAGAACTGACTGATACCACAAAGCCACAGAGCCTCTTATTCAGTGGTGCACAGCTCTGTGGGTACAAAAGGTTTAAGAAGCGAGTAAAATCAGATTTATTATGCTCCATGTCCCTGTTGTATACCAAATGCTACTTTGTGCCCCAGATCTGGGTCTTGCTTCTGTAGAGACTCACATAGAATTTGAGAGTCATCTGTAGAATTTACTATGATACTGCATAGTTTGTACAGAGGATTCTTTGGACACATTAGTTGTTCTAGACAACTTTGTCTCTTCCTGGAAGAAAGTACAGACTCAGACTTAAGTTACTGTGGCTTCAGCCCATCTTTGTCTCTTCAAACACTTTAGAGAGAGAGCCTAGAGATAAAGCAGCACATACCTGATTCTGATCTACAGAAAGGCAGACCCTTATCTCCTTTCTGCTGTAATGGTGGCCTCTGCAGAAGACCCTCTATTCCAACCAGCTACTTTATTAATATTTCATCAATCCTTCATAGAAGAGTGATTTTGCTGGCTAGACTTAGTGTCTTGTCATCTATGGCTTTAGGAGGGAGACATAACAATATCCCTCTACAATACTGCCTGTGCTTCTGTTTGGAAGGTATGACTGAGTCATCTTCTCATGTTATACTTGGTTGTCCAATGTACCAAGTGTGATGTTCTCATCTAAAAATATCCTTGTTAGTCAATTTCTTGGCCTGACTAGATGAGGAGAGTATGCTCATTCTTAATTGCTATTTAAGGGGGCTTTCAGACTAATTATGGAACTGCTAATTTGGAAAATATATCCAATGTCTGGATATTTATTGCTCCATATTTTACTAAATTTTGATGCATTTTGTTTTTGTTTTGCCTTTTATTTGTTCTCTATTGTTCACCATTATTGCATACTGTATTGTGTATTTGGTCTTTGACTGTATAATAACAATAACAGCCTAGGTCTGAATACTACACCTATTCAATTAAAAGAAAAACATGCAAACAATGAGCAGGTTCACATGATCCACTAAGCCAAGACTGACATTACTCTTTGGAATTTACTTGTCCATTTGTGTTATACCAGATGGCAAAACTAACTATAGTTTGCTGGTCTCCCTCTATTTTAACCGCTAGCAATTAAATCCCTTGCCATAACTGATATTTCCTACATTGTTGCGTATTACCTTTTTGTATTTTTTTTAAAACTGGGGACAGGATGAAAGAACACTGAGCTTCCTATGGTTCCCCCTTGTTCTCCCCACACAAGGAGCAATCTAATCAAAGGCCTGTTTCTATTCCCAGAAGCCAAAAGAGGGAGATCATCATAGATTTGGATCTCACATCAGGCTCTGATTTAGATGAATCAACTTACTAAATGCAAAATGCTGCAAATTAGATATACTTTCCTTGTCCTTGACTAAAACCCAGTGATACTGATATTACACGTGCATGCACACACATAGACATGTTTTCAAATTATTATCTTTTGACAAGCTCTATCCTAAGTAAAAATGAGCACCTTTGGATATCCCCAAATAATGCTTCTTTTATTCCACAATTCATTTATTTTTATCTTGCTGCTTTGTTTAGAGTCCATTGTACTCTTCTTATTCATGCAGTACTGCTCATTCCTGGGTCAGTCTGAATTAAATTTTCATTATACTAGGAATATAAAGATCATGTAATTGAATCTCCTTAGGGTGTTGTGGTTCAGAATAAATGGAAGGCAAGGTAATATGTCAGACAAATGGAGCAATATATTGATTTTCACTGGGAACTCAGAAGCTGAAATCAGTGGCACTTTCTTTCAAAGAATTGGAGGAATGGACTCTTTGATAGACAAGGATCCCAGTTCATCTATTATTTCATTGATGAAAAAGTTTACAAAGACTGGATTCAATGGGTAAAAAAATATAAAAACTTATCAAGTGACATTAAGGAGGAGACGTATGAGCTACTTAGCAAAAACACTGTATACTAATAATATTTAGGAGTTTGGACAATGTGGTTCCAAGTTTACTACTTCTTTTAAAAATAGTTCTGTGGATTCAAAATCTATGTCATTAACTCTGTGTGTGTATGTGTCATTGTCTTGTACTGAGACATTTGCTTCTCAAGGCAAGAGTTCTTAAAATAAGGTTCACATGACAATCAACCATTTTTAGATAAACCTTGCAGAGCTAAAAACAAGCTACCTCAGGATAAATTGACCTGTCTCTCTTTATTAAGGCTAGATCAGCCCACAAGGTGTAATACTATGTGGTGTGTTTTTGACAGATTCTTGGCATAATGTCTAATCAATTTTTTAAAAGTTAGGCCCAAAGCAAAATTAATTGCCCGGTTATGCTGGAGCTGAATATCTCCATTTCTATAATCATGGAATATTTTCTAATGCTAGAAAAATAGAAGACCATTTTTAAAATGCTCAGGTTCTGTGTTCTAATGTTTTTGAATTCTGTGGAATTCTGGACTGCTGATACAAACTGAGGTTTTAAGACAGAAACGTGGGTTTTGTTAAGTGTGTATCAAGTTTGGTGGGGTTGGTATATTTAATTTTTCTTTATATGTTGTTCTTCTAATAATTACTTTTATCTTTTTATAACTATTGTTTTTTACTTATTGCTGTTTTTATTTAATTGCTGTATACCACCCAGAGTTGCCTTGCGTGAGATGGGCGGCCATATAAATGTGAGCAATTAATAAATAAAAGTATCAATAATGTATTTCCCATTCTGACTCTTATGTCAAGTGGCATCAGAATCTGCTATTTTAGGATATGATTTTTAAGATTTGTTACAGCTGAACAGCATGCTGTACATGCAAGTCTAATGCAAGTTTTCTGTTCCAAGCTTGCTAGTCTTAAATCCTAACCCTATGTATTTGTTTCCAGTGGAGAAAAAAATCCTTGAAAATCAATTCTAGTTTTTCTTTTTGCCAGATTAACCAGCACCAATACACATGCTAACTAATGAAAATCCAGTTCACCCGTGGCTAATGGGTGGACCATATGTACCAGTAACATTGGATAACTTAATTCCTCTCTATTAGGCAGAATCTGAGTCTAGAACAGAAACTAAAATAATAATGCTCTATCTCATATGAATATTGTCAGGATCAGCAGCCTGGGGGATTATGGGTTGAAGTCCACTGCATCTGAAGGTGGGTCAGATGAAAGAAACACTGATAAAAGGCATTCTACATATATATTAGTGAAAGAAATCCGAGGAGGTCACTTTTTAAGACTTCTTGCTCAATGGTGATAGTTAAGGCTCCAGAGCAGCCTTCTCTTTTTGTCCTTCAGAGGAGGGCAAAACTACAACTTCCTTTACTTCTAGCAAGCATACAAACTGCCTATTATAGCTGAAATAATGAAAAGATAGTTCAACACATCTTGAGGGTAATAGATCATAGAAGGTTTCTCTAGAGCAGGAGTTGGCAAACTTTTTCTGTAAAGGGCCAGATGCCACCCCCTCCTCTGCCTCCGTGGGTATAACTGGCAGGTTTGCAGGTCAAGGAACATGGCAGCCCTTGGATGGCACCAGCCCAACAGCAAGGAGGCTGTTAATAGGGTTCCCCTGCCCAGGATGCCCTGCCCTCACCCTTCTGCTGCACCCCTCGCCCTGGGAGCTTAGCTGAAGCTCCAGCCTGGCAGTCTGCTGTTCATCCATTCTTAGCTCATGGCCATACAAAAACAGGTGGTGAGCTGGATTTGGCCTGGGTTTGTAGTTTGTGGATCCCTGCTCTAGAGTATCAAAATGCAGGGCCTAGCTTCCCATTAATGTTCTACTTTGAAAACAATCTAAAAAATAAAATTAAATGAGCCTGGTAGATGGCAAAGACTGTGTTGGAAGGAGCAAAGTTAATTCTGAATGTCATGTTGGAGACCCTGGGTGTAACCTATGGCCTGAACAAGCTCATAAAGGAAAACTGAAACATTGGGGAATGTTGTTTTTCGTCTTCTAGTTCCCTTTGTTTAATCTTCTTATGTATATGGCAGTTTGGTTTTTTCCTACTTGCCAAACTTGGCAGTATAGGGTTTATGAATATGTAAGAGATTTCCTCACATATATTTGAACCTATAAACCAGTAGTTTTATTTGCCATTATCTCTGGGACTAATGATTTTCTAATGGTACTTCCAAAACCCCATCAACTATTTCTGTTTCTGCCTATGAACTCTAGGACTGACAATTATGCTCACCTATCATAGTCCTATGGCCACAATTCTTTGCACAAGCTCACTCTTTTCTTCTAGAAAAGGATGTGGTTCAGCACCTCACTATTCAAAATGCTCCATGTTTTCTTCTAACATAGCTACTGATTAATTCCATGAAATCTTACAAGCCTAAATTTTCCTTTCATGAGAATGGGCTTGTCTGTCCAGGCAGTTAATTGTTCTTAGTCCTTTTGGATCTGTATTCCCTTTTCTCTCATGCTTCTATCCATATATCAAGATTTAACTTGGCAAGCAATTTGTTCCTGCTATTTATACTTATTCAGAGAGTCTATTGGTTTAACAGGAAGCATCTCAGTTTCTTGTTTTGAAGCCCAGGTGTTGAGAAATATGTCCTGAAGTATATGGACTGTTCCTTGATGAGTGCCTAAATCATATGAATACATAAATCAGCAAATACTTCAAGAACTTTAATAGGAATTCTGGTGGGACTTTGAAGGCATAAATGTTGTTTCTGCTGCACATATCCTGCCTTTTATGTTAATAACTTCAGAGTAGTTTGCAAGGGAGGTCTTTAGTTCAACTGCTGATCAAGTCATTGTCAAGAGATCCAAAACATTAAAAGGAATTATCTTTCTTGGCAAAGACCAACATATAACTATTAATGTGATGCCTTAGTATAGCTTATAGTATAGTATCTTACTTCTCATTTTTAAAAGTCTTGCTTAATCAATTTAAATGAAAAATTAGGGGGAGAGGGAGGGGAAGAAGAAGGAGAAGGAGGAGAGAAGGAGAAGAAACAGCTATATTGGCACCCCAATAGTTTTCCACTGGCATGATTGTAGCATCTCACAGGAAAAAGAAGATTAATGGCTTAGGGAATCTGCAAATTTGGAAAACAAGTATGATCAGGCAGGATTTGAGATTAATGTGGAAAACTCAGAAGAAGTAGATAGAAAGGACAGCACATCACCTCACAATCATTGTGGGACAAGAAGCCAACTTCGTAGCCTGATGTCTCTTATGTCATATTTCAGACAAATCCATTACAATCACATCAACTACTCTTACCTCTACAAGGCAGCTACTATTCATTAAAAAAGTGGGACAAAATTATTCACATGTGGATATTCTCCAATCTATAAGAGAAAATTGAGTTTTATACACAGATTTTTATCTCACAAAGATAAAAAGATGAAGTGTGAAGACGAAGTAGATGGATCTTGTCAAAAGATTATTAATGTTGGATTGTTTATATCATCCTGTCTGAGGTATAAAGATATACACCATGTTCTATTGCTACAGTTGTTACAGAAGAGCTCTGTTAATTTATTACAGTGTGTTGATTGGATGCTGAAATAGCCATTCTACATAAAACATAATTATAATAAGAGCAGTTGCATTGTAACAATACTTACTTTTTGTAGGCAAACAGGAAATATTGTTATACACTAGAAGAAAATTACTTCCTTAAAAAAAAAAGATAAACTATAAATTAACTAGAATTTTTTGCTTATAAAACAATATACTGTTATAGTTGCCTGGCCAAAATGTAGACTGTTAAAGTTGCTGAGGAATTATGGTAAAAAAAATCAGTTGCCCTTCCCATTTTTGAACTCTATTGTAAAGAGATCAGATGCAAGCTACACGTAGTTAAAGAGATTCCCTATCTGCTATCTTAAACACAATGTCAGCAAAAATATATATGTTCCTCATGTTCTGGATGAAACAGAGACAAACGCTGGATAGGGATATTTGAATGCTCAACCGAATATGGAATGCTGAAGAGAAACAGATGGAACATAGCCAAGAACTAGACCTGAAACCATAGGTTCCCCTTTCAGCACATGTATGTTCCTTGCCCCGTGGAATGGAAGCAGAATGATGTTGTCTCATGTAGCACATCGTAATGTGATCCATGTTTTCTTGCACAGGGCTTATCTTTTGTTTAACCAACTTCTAAGATAAGAATTTTCTGAAGCAGATATACAACAAGATTAAAACAGCTGCCAAGGTACAACAGAGCATAGTAATTTTAACAGTTACATCTTTAACAGCATGATATTTAAAAAGAAACACACATTTAAAAAGACACACACCAGGCTAGCTCAAACAGGAAAGTCTAGGCGAAGAGGTAAGACCAAAAGATGCTAAAAGGACTCCATGGTTGGTACTCCTCAGAATTCCAGGAGCATCACAAAGGAAGAGTACTTGTTGAGCTAGGCAGAATTCTATCATCTCCATTTTAAGTGGATTGATATGATTCTTGCACGGAAATTGTGTTCTCCCCCACCCCCTGACCCCACTGGCTCCTGACTAAGTGTGGGATTCCAAGTAAGACCTTTCACCATTGTTCTAATACTGCAGTGTTTTATTATTTGTTGCCACTCGAACAGGGCTTTTTTTTTTTTTTTAATAGGAATAGCACATTACCAGTGCTATGCTAGTATGAATTCACTGCACTGGCATAGTCCATCAGTGTAGAGAGAATTCCTGGAGATCCTCTTTGAGCAGCGGGAATAAGAATAAGATGGCATTTGTTATGATTGCCTAAAGGTACAATACTCCCATGTGCCTTTTATTTTCATTGTTGGGATAAAAATAATATTTGTTGTAAACAATTCTCCTAGTTGCACCTTAGAGAGCGAGGCATAATTGAAGACCAGACCAAGGAACTGTGCCTTGAGCACTAGCATTTATAATATAATCATGTAAACAGTAAGGGGCAATTTTGCAAGAGCAGCATGACAGGAGCCTCTCTCTTTGGCAGGTTCGATTACCCCTGAATTCCCTGGAATTAATTATAATAATGTTCATGGACCCTAGTGAGAGTTCTAACTAAAAAAGAAAGTGATTTTCTATGAAATTCTCTGGTTGCTTATATGTATAAAAATTCTAGCTGTGATGAGAAGATATAGGATCCATCACTCAGTGATAAATTCACACACCAGTGTGGGAGGTAGGATACACAGACAAACACAACAGGCAATATAAATAATGGGAAAATATAGATTCCCCCCCCCCTTTTTTTTTTAAAGAAATGGTGATGGCAAATGGAAGCTAAATCAAACACTTCATTTTTCAGCTACTTATGTTCATGGTACCACTTATTTATATATGTTATTCTGTGTATTTTATTAAGGTCAGGATGGAACCAAACATTATTAAAACATGGGCCTACTATCAGCCACTTCTCAACCTCCATAATGTGTCATGCAATTTTTGCCAATCTGACTTGCCTCAAATGTATGGGGACTACCTACCTGGTAATTCTTAGCTAATTTGCACATTCACTGCCTTTCTTGTAGTCCCAATGCATCCAAAGCACCAGGTTGAGATGCTGCTGTGTTTTAGGTATCCCTGCCTCCTATCATCCAGAAGAGATGGATATGGAATATTCATATATGGAAGAGATGAAAGACAAAATGCAAAACATAATGATTTTAGGATACCAAGCAGAAAATGGTAAGGAATAGGTGTTAATATGCTTTCTACTACAGATTGAGGTTACTATGGTAACTAATCATTTTGGCCGGGTGAAGAGGTTGAATTTAATTGTCCCCTTTTCACATGTTAATGGTTGCATTGCCTAAGGAGAAGAACTTGCCTGGACTTGTTTCAGTTTCAGTTTTCCCTTCTGTGTAGGCTTGCAGAGAATATGCAGCTGAGAGAAATCTCTCCTCTCAGCAAATAGCCTTTAAATATGTTTGTTTTCTGTAAATACAATTATTTTTATAGAAATGCCTGGTGTGTGACTTTTCTGATCTCTCCTGGGCCAAAGGCTTTCTAGCACTCGGCCAACTGGTTATGGGCCCAGTAAGCAGCCCAGTAAGCCCAGTAAGCCCAGTAAAACCCAGAGGGAATAGAGAGATCAGCTCCACACCTCATGCACAATTTAAAGGCAGGTAGCAAAGACTTGTGGAGATTTTCTTTGGAGCTGCCTGGAGATTTTCCAGCAACTGCTGGTCTACAGGACAAAGAAGCCAGCTGAGGTGACTTGCAAAAGAAGGAAGAAGCCATGGCTACCTCCCAGCCCTCAGCAATGCCTCTGGAGCACCTATCAGAGACCAACTATTTGAATTGGGCCCTGAAGATGGAGATGTATCTTCGCAGAGAGAATATTTGGCTGCCAATTGGTGAGCAACCCCCTCAAAATCCCAGTGCTGAATGGCTGAGACAGGATGAGCGGGCTAGAGCCACCATTATCCTGGGAGTTGAGGACAATCAGCTAGTCCACATGCGAGGTATGCAGTCTGCAAAGCAACTCTGGGACGCTTTGAGAGAGTTGTATGTAAAGGCAACAGCAGGGAGTAAAGTTACCCTGACAAAACAGCTGTACAAAGCCTACCTTGCAGAAGGAGTTAGCCTTCCTGGGCACCTGCATTATATTCAGCAGCTGTTTGTTGAGTTGCAGGAGAGAGGAATGGAATTTACACCTCTCACAAAATCCTATATCCTCCTGTCCTCACTGAATGAAACATGGGACACGCTGATTTGTACCCTGTAGACTATGCCTGAAGCAGACCTCACCCCATTGTATGCTACACAGCGCTTGGACAAGCAAGGTATGCAATGACCATCTCACTGAATGGGAGAAGAGAGTGGAAAGATCCCCCCCATCCCTTCTGGAAAGCTGCAGGACCAGAAAACAAGGGAAAAGAAGGGAACAGAAGCTGAGGCCACAGCGCTAGCCAGCCAGCGATGCTTCACCTGTGGTTCAGCTGGACATTTACAGAAAGACTGTGCCTTGAGACCCAAGAGTAGAAAGACAAAGAAGAAGAACACAAGGGCAACACAGAAGAAGGCTCTTCAGACAACCCAAATTGCACAGGTTGCTGAGAGGGGTAATTCTGATGTATGGGTATTAGATTCTGGGGCCAATTGTCATTTATGTAATTGTAAAAGCTCTTTTGTGTCACTGTCTAAAACTGAAAGACAAAGTGTATCTTTGGCTGATGGGTCTGTGACCAAAATTATGGGACAAGGTGACTTGTATTTATCCTGCTTGGGAGAAACTGTAAAAGGTGTGTTGTATGTGCCAAATTTACAATCAAACCTTTTATCTGTGGCACAATTGGCTGCAACAGGGTATGTCATAACATTTCAGCAAAATGGTTGTGAGATACATAAACATGGAAAATTGTGTGCTACTGGTATTTTAAAGGACTCCTTGTACATTGTGCAAAATGCAAGGAAGCCAAGCTGCAAGGCTATAGTTGGCAACACGCCATATCATGACCAATGTGTACACCTGATGCACAGGAGATTTGGTCATGCTAATTTCAAGTATATAGCACAAATGCCACAGCTGTGTGCTGACCTAAAGATAAAACCCTGTAACAAATACTTAGATTGTGTAGTTTGCAAAGAATGCAAAACACTAAAAGCTCCTGTGAGTAAGCACAGTGACAGAGTTACAACTAGACCTTTGGAAATTGTACACTCTGACATTATTGGTCCTTTTGCTCCAAGTCTTGGACAAGCAAGGTATGCAATGACCATCAGTGATGATTTCTCAAGATACACATTTATCTACATCTTAAAACATAAAGATGAGGCATTTGAGAAATTTAAAAGTTTTGTGACATGGG
Source organism: Candoia aspera (assembly GCF_035149785.1). Lineage (NCBI taxonomy): Eukaryota > Metazoa > Chordata > Lepidosauria > Squamata > Candoiidae > Candoia > Candoia aspera. The sequence continues at coordinate 122,713,203 of NC_086155.1, read as the reverse complement.
CAAATGGAAAATTCCCAAGGCCTGTATCTGCACTCCAATGTGATAGAGGAGGAGAGTACCTTTCTCACAAATGCAAAAGGTTCCAAGCAGAAAAGGGGATAGAACAAATTATTTCTAACCCTTACACCCCTCAGCGAAATGGTGTTGCTGAAAGAAAGGGCAGAACCTTGCAAAATGCGATGGAATGCATGCTTAAAGATTCACATTTATCTTTTAAGTATTGGGGAGAGGCCATATCTACTGCCTGTTATGTACAAAACAGATTGTATAACTTTGTGATTCAAGACACTCCATTCCATTTGTTTTATGGTGTGAAACCAAAGGTAAACCATCTTAAGAGTGTTTGGTAGCACTGCATGGGTTCATATTCCAAAACAACGGAGAAGGAAAGGAGGCCCCACAACAAAGAAAGCCAACTTTGTTGGCTATGAACAGGTTCATAATTGGAGAGAAATTAATAATTAACAAAAGCTGAACAAAACTGGGGGAGATTAAATTCTAGCTCTCCAGTTGATCTGACCACTACAAGAGAACAGCAAGGACTTGCTGATGGTGATCTTTTGCCTGATGAGGACATTAAACCAGAAAAGCAAACTGAAGATCTGTCTGATGAGACAGATGCTTCTCAGGAAAGTGATAGGAGTCAAAATTTAAGCCCTGTATTACCTCGCAAATCTCAGAGGAGTAATAAAGGCGTTCCTCCATCACGTTTTCAGGCTGAAACAGTAAAGGCTTTTCACATATTCACAGAACCTGAGTCTTTAGAACAAGTGAATGCTTTACCACCTGAGATTGCACAAAATTGGCATTCTGCCATGCAACAGGAGTTAGCGTCCTTGAAAGAAAATAAAACATGAAAACTGGTAAATCTACCTCCCAATGAACGCTGTCTAGGTTGCAGGTGGGTTTTCAAACTGAAAAGGGATGCTGATGGCAAAATCCAAAAATATAAAGCAAGGTTAGTTGCAAAAGAGTTCACTCAAAGGAAAGATTTAGTCTTTGACAAGACTTTTGCACCAGTTACTAAAGGTGAATCAATTAGATTACTGTTAAAAATTGCTGCACTCAAAGGAATGTCAGTTCACCACTATGACATTCAAACTGCATTTCTCTATGGTGATTTAGACCACAAATTATACATGCAGCAACCCCCTGGCTATGAAAAAGGGGAGAATCTAGTCTGTGAACTGCAGAAGTCAATCTATGGGTTAAAACAAGCTGCTAGATCCTGGAACCAAAAATTAGATGAAAAACTGCAGAATTTTGGTTTTGAAAAAGGCAAAGCAGATCCATGTGTATATATGAAGAAAGACAAACAAGGCTGTATGTATCTGTGCACTTACGTTGATGATTTGCTGCTGTTCACATCAACAGAAAAACAAAGGCTTGATTTTGAAGCCTGCATGAAAAGCCATTTCACATTAAAAAGCCTTGGAACTGTAACAAATTACCTAGGTTTGGAAATACACAGGAAGAAGGATGGTAGCTTTCTGTTAAACCAACGTAGTAAAATTCAAACACTCCTAGAGGATTTTAATATGCAGGACTGTAAACCAGTCTCTACTCCGATGATAACAGATTTTCAGAAAGATATAGGAGAAACTCAATTAACTGAGGCAGAGAAATATAGATCTGCAATTGGAAGTTTACTGTACATTGCAAATCACTCTCACCCAGATATCTCAGATTCTGTGGCCATTTTAAGTAGACAGGTAGAGAAGCCTACATCTACTGGAAAAGCAGCATTGAAGAGGTTAATGAGGTATTTGCAAGGAACAAAGAATGATTGCCTAAAGCTAAATGCCTCTGGAACAGAGAAATTGCAGGCTTTTGCCGATTCTGACTGGGGAGCAGATGTCAGTGACAGGAAATCCACTTCTGGGATTTTAATTCAATTTGCTGGATCTAGCTTAGGCTGGCATTCTAGAAAGCAAACACTTGTTGCTCTTTCCACTGCAGAAGCAGAGTTTTATTCTCTAACACAAACCTGTAATGAGGTTATATTTGTTAAACATTTAAACATTTGTTAAAAGACATAGGCATGGAAGTGAACCAGCCTATAACTGTTTATGAGGATAATCAAGCTTGCATTGCTATGGCAAAATCTGAAGCCTGCAAAAATAGGACAACATATATCGATATTAGATGTCAATATATCAAAGATATGATAAGCAAAGGAGTAATAATGTTGAAATATTGTGAATCAAAAGACATGATTGCTGATATTTTAACCAAACCTCTTGCTGTACCACGACACAAAGAGTTAACAAAGCAAATTGGTTTGCATCTTATTCTGTAGTATAAAAAGGGGAGTGTTAATATGTTTTCTACTACAGATTAAGGTTACTATGGTAACTAATCATTTTGGCCTGGTGAAGAGGTTGAATTTAATTGTCCCCTTTTCACGTGTTAATGGTTGCATTGCCTAAGCAGAAGAACCTGCCTGGACTTGTTTTAGTTTCAGTTTTCCCTTCTGCGTAGACTTGCAGAGAATATGCAGCTGAGAGAAATCTCTCCTCTAATATGTTTGTTTTCTGTAAATAAAATTATTCTTGTAGAAATGCCTGGTGTGTGACTTTTCTGATCTCTCCTGGGCCAAAGGCTTTCTAGCACTCTGCCAACTATAGGTAGTGGCACATGGATACCTACTGAATGCATTTGTAAGATAATTTTTTTAAAGAACTAATTTAAAGTAAAACAAAGTGAAGAGCTTGAGCCCAGTAGTTGCTTAAATCAGGCTTATTCATCATAATTTTCTGGTATTTTTTACCGTGAAGTCTAAACAATTATAAAAGAGAGAAAACAAAGCAAAGCAATTGGTATCCCATAGGTAATTATTATTGTTTCCTAATGTTGTACCGAAAGACCAGGTTAGAGATAGATCACCATGGAGAAAATTTATCTATGTGATTAATAGGAGTTGAAAAAGTCTTGATGGCACATAATCAATCAATCAATCAATCAATCAATCAATCAATCAATGTTGTACTAAATATTCATTTTTTATTTGTATCATCATCATTATAATTATTTCTTCCTAATGTTTTCCCACAGGTGCAGGATCTGCTTTTCGGATCAACTGAATGTTGATCCATTGGCTGCCATTTTGATTTTTTTGAGCACACCTGAGGAACAAAAAGTGTGCATGCTACAAAAATGGTACAAATACACTGTACAGTTGCTCTGTACATGGGAAAGAACAGAAAAACAGGAGCAAAGTATCTTTTCTCCATTCTCTTCTCTTTTTAATTTAAAACAGACCTCCCCAACCCAACACATCTCAGATTTATTAGAGCATGACATCCATCATACATATCTAGCAACTACTGGCCATTGCTGGTTGGGGACTGATATGCATTTATCCAATTTAATAGATCTGGAAGGGAATGCTGAATAAGTTATTTCATGGTAAAACCAACAATAAATTTTGCAAGCTATGGAATTAATATTTTCTATAAATATTTGGAAATTTTTAATGAGGTTCAGACATCCTAATAAGACAACACTTTCCAAATCTAGAGTCTAAATTTATATACTAACTATTATGAGTTCATAATTAGTCTGTAAGATTTGCATAGCCACTATCACAGTCATACCTGTTCTTCATACATGTTAAAAATAACAATGGAAAAGCACTATGAAATGTAGAAGTGGGCAGGGAGCTTCAAGTGATCATCAGGTAATTATGTAAGAATTGATACTGTATACTTTCAATCTACTGTTTAGATAATATATGAAGACATGTTACAGTATATCAATGTTTTAATTGATTTTCTGTTTTTATAACAACTTACACATACGAGAAATAAACATACCTGCTTAACTTATCATACTGCCTTTTTCATGGTCTATTTCGCTTTGAGTTATAGTCCATCAAAAGTGGGTGTTCATTCAAACATTTCCAAGATGGAGCTAATATTTCGTTTATGAGACTGCAAGTAATTGTCAATTCTATCCTACAGATTTAACTTGACATTAAGCTAAGCGTTTTTGTGTTCATTTTATTGAAATGGCTATTTATTCTCTTAATGTGGAAATATACATTGAACGATCAAATTAATAAATTGCACTGATGAGAACTACTTCAGATTCTAATAAGTATGAGTAATTGCCTTTTTAAAGAGACCATTTGATTATTTTCTCACATTAGCTGTACTGGTGAACTGTCTCTTTAAAAAATGATTTCTTACTTTAATCATGTGGAACATCTAAAGGACAATAGCTGCAAAATGCAGAGAGTTATCATCCTTATAATACAGGGAACTATTTCCCCTAACAAATAGTTGAGCATCAAGTCATTAAAAATTGCTGGTTAAAAAACATAAATCATTTTTTGGATTTCCCCCTTTTTATTGGCCATATTTGGGAAGCAGTGTAATCAATATGTCTTCCAAATTTGTTTTAAGAATATCAGTATCAGATTGATAAAGTTATAGTGTGGCATTCATTCATATAATACCAGGGAAACAATTTTGGGAGTTCTGAGGAAGACTTTCTGCAAATAGGTAATAGAAAATGACAGTGTAGAGTCCAATAATTCTCGTTCATAATTCTAGAGAGAAGTCTTTTATAGAATCCTAGAATTAATGAGTTGGAGAGGACCATTTAGACTATTGAGACCAACCCACTGCTCAGTGTTGCAATCCATATTAACACACCCATCACAAATCTCTATCCATCTTCTGCTTAAATGTATCTCACCCACCATTGTTATACATTGGAGGAAATTCTTCTAACTTAATTTCTTTCAAAGTGTTTTGTAGCAAAAGTGAGCGAGGTTGCAAATGTGTGTTGCTTTTAGCCAAAACTTCTGGGATGAGCAGTTTGTCAGGTCTATCGAGAATTTTTACTGCAGTACCAAGAAAGAACATGCCAACATAAGGCATTATACAATCAAACATAAATCTCAAAATACAAAGCTTCATAAGAGTTATGTCTTTTCCCTGATGTGAAGAATCTTTACTCTTGATCTAAGAGCATTCACAGAACACAATGCAGGCAGAACTGGGTTTTCCACCTCGCTGGGTTTACCAATATGAAGCTAATGAAAATCTTATCATGAAGAACACTTGCCATTTCTGTAATTTTCAGCTGCTTGTTTTAGTTGCATTTCCCCTCAGTGCATTCAAATGGCTTTTCTTGCTGATTTGCAAAAAAAAAAGTCAAAGATCTTCGAAATGTTTCAATGCTTTATTTGAGATAGAAAGGAAATCAAAGAACAAGGGGTGGGGGGTGGGGGAAAGAAATTGGTCTTATATCTCTGAGTATAAAGATCATTACCAAAATTCTGGGCTCTAGCCAAATGGCCAGTCCAACTAGAAAGATTTCAGGAACAAATAGCAGAGTGGTAAGAGGGCAGAAACTGGGTTCAGTGGCATTATTGCTAGTGGTCCTCCTGAATTTTGATTATGCTATAGGTGGCCTTTTTATACCTTTTCAAGATTCTAGCAGCCCCAGCTCACCTTGCTCCTGATTGGTCTGATGGCTGGGTTACATAACCCATTATTTGGAAGACTGAGCTTGGTGATTGATTTGTTCTCTTCAGCCCTGGGGTCATTTTGAAACTTCCTTGGCTGCTGCTTGGTCCATCCTGATGACCCTTCTTCTACCCCTAAAAAAGCCCATGGGCTATTTCAGGGATCTCACGAATCAGATTCATCTCATCTGAGTCATTCTTTTGTATATGGTCCCCCCCCCCCATTCCTTTATTTAGGTGATTTTGGCTGCACCAACAGCCACACAAATTATACAACTATACCTTCCCTATTTGGCTACTTTCAGCTATGCCATAAACTGCTTAAACAATTAGCAAATCCTGTAACTATGGTCTTCCAGCCCATGTGTCTTAACTAAAACCTGAACCAACGTTTAATCCTTTATATTCTTTTCCCAATGTAAAGCAATTATCAATACATAGTATTCAATAGTGCCCTCAAGCAATGTGTACTAAATGCATACTATTCCATGTATAAGAGCTACTTCTCCAGTTAATTGTTTTCACCATCAAATTTCCCTTACTGTTTAGTCAAGTTTTTCATAATGTTCATCTGGCTTCTGTTTTCCAGTAACTTAAATCAATTATTCTGTGTTCTGCCCTTTTGGATTATAGATAATAGGTTATGCCCTTTTTCTATGTGACACCCTACAGGTGTTTGAATAGAACTATCGTATTTCTCTTTAGTTGTCTCTTTCTAAGGTTGAACATACCCCAGTTCTGTCAATCTCTTCCCTTGGACTCTGTTCTGATCGTTATGTAAATTTCTGAAATAACACACATGGATTAGTGTTCAGTTTTTCCCCACTCTACTTGTCAAGGGCAGAACGTACATGATGATTGTTAGCAGGACTTTCAGAGATGATAATATATGTGTGTATGTATGTGTGTGTATAAATATACATATATACACATACACACACATACAATACATACGCACACATATAGAAAGCAGAGACCTATGTGGATGTCTTTTGCAGTATTTAAACCTAAGAGTTTCTCTTGCTTGAAGTGTATTAACTAAAATAATGTTGAAAAATTTAAATTGACACTTATAGAAATACATGAGTTTTGAACTGTGTTAACAATTGAAGCGAGTATTTGTAGCTCAGGATTGAACTGTGGAGTCCTTGGTGCTCTCTGAGCCTTGTTGTTTTCTTGCAGATGTTTCATTGCCAGACTAGGTAGCATCTTCTGTGCAAAGAGGTAGTGGGCCTTGCTCTCTGTTTATATACTATCCAGCCTGTGTTGGTGGAGGTGGTCTCTCCTTGAGAGTTCCTTGATTAGGTTGTTTGCTGCTGGGTTGATTGATTAATAGTTCCTTGATTAGGGTATATTGTGCTGTTTGATTGTTCATCTGATGTTAATCTTTGCATATGTGGATGTTGATTGCTGGTGAGGTGTTCTGGTCTTTTGTTTTTTCTGCTATCTCTTTTGAATGGTATGTTAATATTGTTTACCTCTATGTATCTGTTGATAACTACTTTGTCTGAGTGCCAAGCTTCCAGGAATTCTCTAGCATTTTTGGACTTGGCTTGGTTTAGGATGCTCACCATTTCCCAGTTGAAAGTATGGTTGTGTCTGTCCATGTGTTGTGAGATTAAGGAGTTTTCATCATGTCTTCTGACTGGTGTACATGGATGCTCTCTGCTAGTCTTCTGCCTGTCTGTCCTACATAGTGGCTGTTACAGTCCTTGCACTGTATGTTGTAGATAACTCCTGTTTTTTCTTCTTTGGCTACTGGGTCTTTTGGGTTACTTAAGATGTTCTCAAGAGTTTCGGTTGGTTTATGTGCTACAGTGATGCCATGCGGTTGTAACAGTCTGTTGGTAGTTTCTGAGATGTTTCTGATGTATGGCACACTGCTAAATTTAATCCTAAATTTAACACAGAACTGTGTTAAATTTAGGATTAACTCACCACCATATACCACTAACAAGGCTGGTGACAGAGTGAGAGATTCAACTCATCGGAGAATCATTACCAACATTTTAAAGTGATCAAGATAAATAATACTCAATCATACATCCTAATGTCTTCAACATTAATATTTGTGTAACTTTCAAATACAGATCTTCTGTTATAGAACCTGTAGCTAAAATGTTTGGAAGAGCTAAATGCTCAGCTTATTATTACACATATTTTATACTAGCTCCATTGACTGTTTTTTTCTGGATAACACCCAAGAAATGTTGGCTCACTTCAAATTTTTAGAAATTATAATGGGCATCCTATAAAAATTCTACCACATAATTATAAAAGACAAAATGTCAAGCAAATATTTGACCAACATAGTACAACAAAATACCCATTTCCCAGAAAGAAAACTGAGAAAGCATACTGAAGGGTTTAAGATAACTTTTTCAACAAACTGACAAAGTTGAAGTGGTATCTGAGCTACATAAAAAAGCTATAGCAAATCAAACACTTTCAAATCAAATTCTTTATTACAGGTCAGTGACCCAGACTAAATAAAACTTACTAGATAAAACCTATAGAATACAAGTTACAAAACAGAACATAAAAAATAGAATAAGGCATACAAAATTAAAAAAAAACAATCATGCTTGCTATCAGCAAAATATGAGTTTTACAAGCTGCAAAAATAAACTTTGCAATGGCAAGAGTTATCTTGGGATCCTTATCTGCTAATAAAAATTGAGCATAAACTTCTTCAGGCCGCCCCAGAGATGTTGTTTAGAAGAGGCATTAGTAGATCTTTATGTATGCCTTGACAGAAGTTACAATATGACAGAATATGAATTTGTGTTTCAGTATTACCATCTTTACAAGCACAACGCCTTTCTGAATATGGAAGTTTACAAAATTTCTTTCCAGCTCTGTTGATGGTATAATATTAAACTGTAATAACTTCTGAAATAATTATTTTAAACTCTTTGTATACAAAAAAAGAGTAATATTTGGAAGAGCTGTGAAACACCAGCAAGCAAAAGATGGCAGTAGTGAGTTTCTCTGAAATATACTTTACTGGCAATTACAAAGACAAAATTTACACCTCAGTACAAAAAATAAAATTTGGAAGTTTGCCTCATTTTTTAAAAAATGTATCATTGTTCCCTGCAATTGGTCCTTTAGAAATCTTTTGAATAAAATATTAAAATGTCAAAATAAATATTCATTGTGACTGTATACACCTAATTCTTTCTGCATAGCATATACCACACCTAAGCTGCATTTTAAAAAAACCAGAGAGAGAGAATTGGATTAGACATGAAAAACTCTTTTGGGAATCCTAAAGTGATCCCAGTTTTTCATTATCAGTTTAGAACTTTGTTGCAGGAAATGAAACTAATACATGCAGAGCAATTTTCCGAAGTGTGACACAACTGTTTAGATCTGCTAGATTTCAGGTTAAATATTGCAGGAGGTTTGGGAACTTATATAGGGCCATAACGTACTCCTAGCGTTAAAATCTGCACAACTTTTGTTTTTCTTCAGCCTCTTTTTACATCGTTTCAGGATGGGGCTTTGAAACAAGATGAGAAGGCATCACCACTGATCTAGAAAGGAACAGCGCTGGATTTATTAATGTCTTTCTTTGAGACAGCGCTGAAGCTTGAATAAACCCAGTTGCGGCTGTAGAAAAGAGCAACTGAGGGTTGTCTTGCCTTTCCTTCCTCTGCCTGCCAAACCCTGGCCGAAGTCTCCATTCCAGAAGATGCACAGGCCTGCGTGAAGAAGAAAATTCAAGGAAACGGGTCCATTCCTTCCTACCACAATCCACAGCCGCTTCTCCCTTGAGCACATGGACAGGCTGCATGAGCGGCTTCCAGCACCTGCGCCCCTGACCTTTGAAGGGTTGTTAACTTCTGGTTCTTTCTCTCTCCCCCCTTGCTTTGCCTCAGCAGCATTCGCTACTTTCTTGGGAATGGCAAGTTTCTTTCTTGCTAGGAAGGCCCGCGCGAATTTCTGCAGGATGGGGTGATGTTGTGTGCATAGCCACGAGAGAGATTGGCGCATTGGTTCCTTTGGTCACGGAATTAAGAAACGGCTCCGACGACAATTTCGACTGAATTAGGAAATCAGAGAAGTAGCCTCCGGTCAAGTCAAAGGGTGCCCAGACACCATAGCGTAGGGCTTGCTGCGGTTCTTTCTCGCTCCTTACTTGGTGCTCGCGCTTTCCCGGGCTGGCAAATTGGAGCGTTTCGGGAGCCACCGCCGCCTCCTCGCCCGTCGCAGGTGGCGGCGGCGCTTCGCTGAGGGAGACAGAAGACAGCGCAGCCGCCTTGCTTGCTTTCCCGCCTGCCCGCCCCAGCCCGGCCTCAGGAGCAGCAGGCAGCAGCAGCAGCAGCAGGCACGCGCGCTCCTGCCGGCGAAGGGAGGAGAGGCGAGGAGAGAGGAGAGGAGAAGGGAGCGCGGCGGCGGCTGTCACAGTATCATCTCTAGCGGGGCAAGGTTGCCAAGCTGAGGTGGCCGCACTACAGAGCGCCGCTGCCGAGCCTGTCGGGAGAATAAGGGAGTGGGACAGAGATTCAGCCAGACGTCAGCCTCGGCTAGAGAAAGAGCCAGCCTCTCGGAGCACGCCAGTGTAGGAAAGAGCTTGCCTCGCTCGGAGCCTTTGCCGAAGCACGCGAGTTTCGCAGTCAAAGAGGGAGGCGGCGACGGCGGCGGCGAAAAGGACGCGGCGGCAACGGCAACAGCAACGGCACGGCAAGATGCTGCAATTGGGCAAGGTCAGGACCTTGCATTGAAGCAGCCCGGGGGGCGCGCAGCCACCTCCCTCCAGCCCACCTTGAGGATTTGCCTTTTGTTGTTGGTATATGCTCGGGAAGCAGCAAGCAAGGGCGACGGCGTTGGGTGAGTCGTGCCATTGCCAGCAGCAGGAGCATCATGGATGGTGCCCAGGCTTTCTCCCTTTTTCTTGTGCAGAGGGATTGCCACTGGCAGCAGGAGGAGGGGCCCGCATTGTAAAGGTCTTTCCTTTTCCCTCCTTTCTCTCCTCCACTTCCCCCCTTCTTTTAAAATCCTCTGTTGTGTTTGGATGAAGTGCCCCGATTGTCTGGGATTATAAATATGTGTTGTTTAATTTTATTTCGGGGCTTCGCCGAAGAGGCATACGGAAGCAGGCTGATTCTATTGCCTGCTTTTCCCCATTTTTCCCCACCCCCTTTCTTTGTACTCTCCCTCCCTCGCTGGTTTTATGTAGGGCATCGGCGGCAACTCGGCTTTTCTATCACCTGGCAATAATATTCTCCTTAGAACTGTGAAATCCTAAATACGTATCAGGGGAAAGGGAAGAGGCGACCCACGGTGGCGGGTGGGAAGTAGACCCTGTTTAGTCTCAGACTGCTGGGGAGCATGACATTCGAGTCTTGTAATATTTCGTGTACATGGAACCAACTAGAAATACTTAGTCATACATGTATGTGTGGTGCTTCGTCTGCATTGGAAACAGGGAAGGAACCACCTCCCATCTAGTCCGTCTGGATTTGAAGGGATTTAAATAGTGCCATTTCAGAGGAATCGTATCCGACTTTTTGGGCGTGTGCGTATCACAAATGGAACGGAGGCGGTCCTAGTTTTGCATCAGTGCCTGTGAAAGGGCTGCCTTGATATTTGGCTGATTTATAATTAATGGCTGAAAGGAAAGATGCCTTTCGTTCGATCCATTTCCTCCCCCTTCCTTTCCCCCTTTCTGGTGTGTAATGTGCTTGCATCGATTGCTTCTAACCTAGTCTCCGCTGTGAGTCAAGTCGCTACCGAGGAGGTGCAGCAGACGAGACAGTAAATGGTGGTGCACATATTCAGCTTTTGCTGGAAATGTTGGAGAAATCTGTCCCAAAGGGATTATATTAGGAACTATGTAAAGTTTTTTTTTAATGCATACACCAACATGGAAGAGAAGGTGCATCTTCTTGCGTGGGGTATATTTTAAAGGACACTTTAAATGTAAAGACTATGATTTCATTTAGCTGAGAAATGTATGGGTAACCTTGCCATCTCATCCAGGGAACTTTGCAGTAGCTTACTATAGATAATTGGGAAAAGATTGATAAGCCTGTTATTAGACTGTCAGCTATTAACTTTTATGAACTGCAAGGAAGTGCATTTACAAGCAGTCCTAAAGTGTTTGTGTGATTTCTCATGGAAAGCAGTTGGAGAAGCAAAACTTTTGGATCTCATTAACAATCTGGGCATCGTATACAAAAAATTACTTGATGTTATGCAGCTGGGTGCATTTCTAATTCTTTGCAAGATATATATGGCTAAAAGGATTTTCCCAATACACGGAAGAATATATTACTGTCCATCAGTAACAGAGGATTTTGGCATGAAAAGCAGTCTCAAATCCTCACCCTGTGACATATTTTTAATTTAAATGAAGACCCACAGTCTAACTTTCTACTAGCTGTATAGGGATATAGTGGTTGATTGGCTATCTGTAGGACTTGGGATTCTGCCTAGGAGAATGAATACATTTCAGATTTCTCAGAAAATAGCTTGGAATTTTCACCATGATGTAAGTCCCTTCTTGGCCCTTGGATCACCTAGTGGCTTCAATCTCTTCAGTTCATTTACAAAAATATGAAAAATGTTTGATTTTTGAGATAATTTTTCAAAGCCTTTAGATGTGATTCTTTGGAAATCTGGGACAACAATTCCTGTCCTACATTTGACTGAATTCACCCTTTCCACAGTGTTCAGTGAAAATTACTATAAAAAGTACATTCTTGATATCCATTTGCATGGACAAGATTAATTGTCTTTACTCAATACTTTGGGTTTGTTGTTTTTGAGAAACAGTTTCCTATTCTGGCTGCTGCAATATAGAAACATGAGATTCCATCTTGTGCATGTCTTCCAGAGGTAGTGTGTTTGCAGACTGTTATATAAGAAAAGCTTTGAGTTTTTTTTAAATAAGTGGACTATTAAGCAGTTGCCAGATATAATGCTGCTTAAAAGTACTGTACAGGTAGTCACTGAAAAATACAAACAAATTTGTAACCATTTATCATGTTGCATTTGTCATGGAAAATTATAAATAGCAGAATCCAGGAGAGTATTACTACTGTATTTGTATTGAGGTTCTTTTTTTAAAAAGTAACCAAACTATGTCAGTATGGGTTGAAAATATGTATCAAATATTCCTAAACGAATGAATACTTGTTTTTATTCATAAGGTTGGCTTATACTGCATACAGCTGCAGAGAATGAAATTTTACTTATAAATAGGAGCATAATTTTTATTTGAATAAATTACTCTGAGTCACAGCAATTACTTGGATTTATACCAGTGGTAAAAATAAGTTGTTTATGATTGAGTATGAGTAAAATCTCTGATAGTATTAAGGAACATGGACCAGATTATTCTTGAATAGTTTTAGATGTAATCTTAACAATATACTGTAGATCTGGCTCTGTTAACAGTTTATTATTGCCTACAGTATAGTATTATAAAATATGTTTATTTTTATTATGATTATTTTAGCATTTCATTTGTGAGAAGTTCCCAAATATTTATTTTATTTAAAGTATGTATATTTTTAAATAACAATAAAACCAAATATTGCTGATTTAAAAATAAGTGGAAAACAACTATATTAACAGGTAACTTCTTTTGCTTCCTTTTTATCTTGAAATCATTTATTAGAATTAAAATACTACCTTTAACTACATTGTTTATAGTGAATTCCAGAAAAATAAGGTAAGCAGAGGAAGAGCATTTCACTTTTCAGCAACATTTCTTCTGTACTCTTCATGTAAAAGTTTTTAATGGGATGGGAGATAGCCATTCAAATTCCACCCCTGAACTGACTCAGTGGCCTGTTCCTATGAAATGCTTAACTGAGTCAGTGAGAATATATTGTGGGTAGTTGGCCCATTTAACACACTCCCAACATATTAGATTTAGCCCCAAGCAGACCCTTTCTTGCATAGGCTTAAACTTAGCCCACCCATCAGCTGTGTCACAGAACACCAATATCCAGTCAGTTGCCCCATGTTGCCTATTTAGTCCGCCCAGAAAAATAGCTGAAAGGGAAGTTGACAGCAGAGAAATCCAATGAGTGTGAGTTACACATTTTGATATGAATTGGGGCTTGGGGCACTGCCAATTTTCTTTTCTCCCCACCCCACCCCCTTTTCCCTCCTGTATTGTCAATGCTTCAGAGTAGACCAGATCAAGAAACACACTCCAGAATCATAAGTTATAGTTATAATTTAGACCAGATCAAGAAACTCCAGAACCATAATTTATTGAGGTAGGCTATAATAACAGAATCTTGCAAGTCTCACTGTGCTTCTCCTCCCTTCCCTCTTATATCCCAATAAATCAGGGAGGAGTCATCCTGAGTCTCTTCTTAAAACTATCATCTTCCTTCCCAGAACTGAAGGAATGCTTCTGCCCTCTTTGTTTATGTAATGGTTTCTGAATATTTGCCTCAAGGCCATCTCGCTGGCCCCCTACACATATCCACTGCTGCCTCCCTGGCCAGTGGGAGAGGGAATAGTAACATATGAGTGTTTTTCTGATCCTGAGTCCCATGGGTTCCTAGACACTTGGAGAAAAAGTGATTCTGTATTCCTAAAATGGTACCTGTTGACCCAGTTAGTGCAATTGTAGGCTGCTAGAACCATTGGCAAGGAGATTTGTCTGGATTAGAACTGACTAGGTTAAGCAAGTTATGAGGATGGGGCTACTCAGACAAGAATATATGACACAGTTGATAGTATAGACAAAATTGATAATGATAGACAGGTAATATAAAACTGAGTGATGGGCAGTGATCTGGACTTGAGAGGGTTTATTTATTAACTTTTGCTTCAATACTCAGCATGAGACTAATTTGAACTAAGTCTTCATTTTAATGAAAATTATTTCTAAGAAGTATTCATAGTCTAAAAGAATTTGAAATGTTATCCTGAAATCATTCTGACTGACTCTTGCTAGTTCATTTTATAATGTGAAGCTGGACTATCATGCCCATGAAGTCTAGGTAAGAAGATACTTTGCTTTCTCCCAGCTGTAGAAAGGACATAGAAGGAAATGTCCCACTAGAAAACTTCATACCAGATTTGGAGCAATTGATGGGACCAGTCCAGTTGGTTATAAAAGAACCAGACCTAGAAGCAGATATTCTAGTTTGGAGATAACCTGGCTAGTGGGTCATGTTTTTTGTTTGTTTGTTTTTGGTGGGCTGAAGTAAAAAAGCAAATGGAATAAATAGAGCAGAGGTGAGCAATCTTTTTGTGTCTAGGTACTGTACTTCTAGGAGACCAAGGACCTTGCGGAGTGTGGTGGGTGAGAAAGAGGAGAAGGAGCTGAAGTTGTAAAGTAGGAATTGCCATGTCCAGGCCCTGGAAAGAAATGTTGCCTTTTTTTCCTATGTTGCTTTTCAAGAGATTTGGTAGTTTTGCTTTTGGTTTTGTTGTAGCTGTGGTAAGTCTATTAAGAGTTTACATTCCACTTTTGTGTTTCTGATCACACTGATAAGAAAGTGTGGTAAGCAATAATGCTTACAGGGGGGTTGTACGCTGCCAAAAAACAGAATTTAGAAGCTGTGTATAGGCCTGGGGCCCCAGGTAACTCATCTGAACTCAAGAGAAGAAGTTAACCATTGTAAGCTTTGTAGAAATGCCTCTTGGAGTTGTTAAACAAATAGCTTTTGCACAGTGACAGTCCCACAGAAGTGGAGAAGCAATCAACTAGTGGAATTCTTTATTTTATATTCATTTCTTCAAAATACATTTGAAAATCTGTGCATAGAAGACCCTCTGTGTGATTTTTGTGAATTTCTGTAGTCTTTTTCAGCAGCATGATCAGTGTTACTGTAAATGTAGTAGTGGACTGTGATGCTCTTGTGGCTACCTGTTGGGTATGGAATCCACAGCATGCATTGAATGATTCAGGTATCTTTTCTTCTCTCTTCCCTCATGCTTGAGAATTCTTAAATTTATTGTGGTTTTTAATCTCAAAAAGGATTTTGTCTGTCCATATCTGTTGGATTTACATTAATGTACCTCTTTTGAAAGGTGGAAATAATATTATAAAGCCACTTATCTAGGACTAGTAATGCAGCACTGTATTGTATTGTATTGTATTGTATTGTATTGTATTGTATTGTATTGTATTGTATTGTATTGTAATTCAATACAATTTTCTCTTCCTCTTCTTCAAAATTTGTCCTTCCCACTCTGGTGTTGTCAAGAATATATTTCTTCTTCCACTCTTAATTCAGTACTACTTCCTTTAAAAGAGATTTCCCTTATTTAAGCCTGAAGCTGCTTGTTTAATAAATATGTACAAGACTCACTGACCTGGCTGCAAAGTACAGAGCAAAGCCAGCAGGAGAGAAACTGATTTTCTACTGTTTTTACTTCCCCTATGAGAAGTTGGGGTGTGTATGTGTGCACACAGTGTTTGTTGGCCAAAAAAGAATTCAGGAAAAATAAGATATTCCAACAACTGAAGAGCAAAACTTAATATAAACTTCCTAGAAATACTGTATTACAAAATGAGTGAGAGGAATGTAGAAGGTTATAAAATCTTGTGGCAGATGATGGAAACATCAGAGAATATAATGGATGCACCGTCATAAAGAAAAGAGTGTGCTACCTAAAAGCTAGAAGTTTTAATAACAGCCTTCCCTGGTATCCTCTAGATGTGATGGTATAACTCTTAGAATTTGTAAGTGATTTGGAATTCGTGGAAATATAGCCCCACATATTAGGAGAGTATTAGGTTGGGAAAAGCTACTAATTAGAAATGAAACCTGATTACAAATAGGTTTGTTTCTTTTTGAGCTTTTTCCTAGGGCTAAGTAATAGCCTTGTATCCTATACTGCCACTGACTTGCTAACAGAAGACAGCATTTGGAAAAAGGCACAGGACAAATCATAGAAATCTGTTTAAAATTAAAACATGTTTTACCTAAGACATCACAAAAATATTAGTGGAAGCTGTAAAATATGCCGTGTGTGTATGTGTGTTTTAAAAAATTCTCCCTTTAAAACTATGGAAAAAAACATGCACACTTTGCATAATCAATCTGCAATTCTTGCTGTTCCTAAAAATGTCAACTGTGAACTTTTTATTTTCTACAAAAAGAGGTGGATGGTTTTTCTATACTATGGTATGCGGCATTTACAAATATAGCTCCTAAACTTGTACTTTTATCATGTTAGAATCTTCTCTTCTGTCAGGTTCTCTTCTGTCTGGTTTTTTTTAAAATTTATTTGATTTGATTTGATAATTCATGCTCCTTATCATTTATGGTCCAAGTCATACTCTTCCATACATCATGGTTGTTCATAGATGAGGCCATGAATATTGACCACCATTACCCATCATGACTTTGGTCAGCCAAGGTTTTTGTAAAATGCTTTTTAGTTAGATAAAGAAAGTATTAAGTAGGTTATCAACCTAAGATGTAACTATGCCACCTGCATCATTCCCTGCCAATGGTTAGGAAAGTAGTAGTCAACTATGGCACACTTTGGTGAGTATGCTACAGGGTCAAACAAAGCCCAGTATATTAATTCAGTGCAGGGAAGGAACATACCTAGAAACTTCCTTTTAAGACAATATATTGTTGCCTGCATCCCACCAGCTAGGAGGTATAGCAGTGTACAGTACTGGCTCAGGGTGTTAAAGAGTGTCAAAATATGCATAATCAGCAAAAATGTAAAGGGTGGCAGTATCATCAGTTAAAGCACCTTTTGGTATCTAAATATGGGCAGGCAACCATAACTGCTTCAGAACTTTCTCCAATGGTAGAGAAGTTATCATGTTCTTTACAAAACAAAATATCTGTAATAATAATGAATAAATAGCTGTTAGAATACAATAAACAAGATATTTAAGAGTTTAGAAAGTCATGGAATTGGCCTAATACATGAAAATCGATGAAATATCCTTTTGTCATTATTTCACACATTATTTTATTCTGGAAAATTAATTACTTATAAATATGTTATCTTGAAGTATATGTCAACAGTTTGAAAACTGTGGAGTCCTTGGTGTTCTCTGAGCCTTATTGTTTTCTTGCAGATGTTTCACTGCCAGACTAGGCAACATCTTCAGTGCGAAGAGGGAGTGGGCCTTGCTCTCTGTCTATATACCGTGGTTTGTCCTGCTTGTGTTGGTGGAGGTGTTATTCTCTCCTTGGGAGTTCCTTGATTGGGCTGTTGTTTGCTGCTGCTGCTTGAAAACTATTAGGACGATTATTACAATAGTTGCATTTTAAAGATTGTAAAATAATAATAATATAAAAGTTGGAATGATACCTATTAACCATCAATTATACATTAGTTTGAAGAATTTTTTGCTATATTTGAACAAGCTTTTTACGTTTGGGGGTATTAATGAGAAGCTAATTTAGAGATTTGGATATCATATATATTTATTTTATTTATTTGTATTTCAAATTTCTATCACCGCCCATCTCTCCTGAAAAGGGGACTTTAATTGGATAATTTAATTGGATTTAATTTTAAAAACTCTGAGTTTTAACTGTATGTGTTACACAGTCTTCCTTTGAACTCACCTTAATTTTAAAAGTCCATTTACAGACAGCCATCCATCCTTTTGCAACCTACTTAGGCACGTGTTTCTGGCTCCTCCCACTTGCTTTGTTCCACCACTCACTTAGTAGCTGTGAATGGGCATTTTGGATTTGCCAGAAGTACAGCCTGGGTGGGCAGTGGGATTTTATGCAGGGAACATAACCTTAAACCTATTTCTAATTCTTCCTTTCAGCATTTTCAGATTTTAATTAAGAGGCAGGTAGAATCTTTGCAGCAAGTAGCAAGCATACTGAATTGCAGCAACTATAATGTTTTATTGATTTAACAAAATAGGCACCATAACATGCTCTCGCCAAACTCACCTCTCTCTTCTTCATTATTTCTTTCTTTCTCATTCTCCCAGCAAGTACCAGTCTGAGATAACAGGGAGAAACTCTATAGGAATCCTCCACTGAGGATTTGTTTAAATGACTCTTTTATAGTTGGTAGTTGTTAGGCAGGAATTCACCAAACGCACTGATAATTAATTTATTGCTGCCTGTTTGTTTATTTCTTCAGCTGGTTTCCTTATTCCTCAAGTGCCTGCTTTTTCTTCCCATTTCTCCTTGGAATGCATACATGATGTGCCTGCCTCCCTGTAATGGTGACTTCAGGCATTTCATTGCCTTTCTCTTAAGGAGTTGGCTTTAGCCTTTTTAGATAGATCCTTTAAATTTTGTTATGCAGACTTCCTGGGTATTTCACTGTGGTTTATATTATTTCATATACAGTAACCAAAGCGATTTTGTTCAGTTTCTGTATCCCTAAAGTTACATTCTCAATGAAATCCATTTTTCTGGATTTCACTGCATCTGAAGAAGCATATTGTTAAGAGAGAAAAGATAATAGAAAACATATAGTACAGCTGTGGAAATTGCTGCTGTAAGATGCATGATGGCCACCAAATATGATTTTAAAACAAGACTGAGACAATTTCTAGATGCATGTGGCTAGTCCTGTGGTCATACAGAATATTGATTAGATAGACGTTTGGCAGATCCAGCTGGGTTCTTCTAATAAGTTTCCACAGAGAATGAAAGGGGGATGAACGATGTCATGTGCATCATGATATTGCCATGCAAATGATGCAGATCATATAATGTACACAGTTGGCACAATGACATATAAATAACACAAATTACGTAATTCAAATACTTTGTGCAATGATGTCATGATGCATATGACATTGTTATTTCTACCAGATGCCTATGTATGTTCTTTTATTTGTATGGGTTTTTTTTTTTACATATTGCATGTTTTATTCAGCTGTCTAAAAGCTGCAGGATTGCCATCAAATGCAGTTGAGAATGCAATTTCCAGGCCATTTGATGTCTGTATATTGGAAAGAGAGGGTGCCATTTCCTTAATAAAATTATCCATAGTTACCTCTAGGTAATTGGCTTTATTATATTATCACTTTCTCTTTTCCTGATTAGAAACATATGTGCAATTCTTTGCATTCCCCCATCTCACAAAACTCACTAAACAATTGAAATGTTTCTTGGGGCATATGAAAATATTCACATAAATCAGCTTTCCATTTCAAGTTATGCCTAATGTGAACAATTCATAATCTGAGTTAATTGCTTCCTATATTTTTGAGTGCATGCCAGAAGAACAGCTTTTTATTTTAATATCAAGTATTAAACATGTTGCAGATTACTATTTTGTCATGAATTCAGTGTTAGTCTGTCTCATTGACTGATAATCTATTTTTATTTAGAGAATTCATGTACAGCAATAAACTATACAAAAATTAGATTTATTATAAGAGGGGAATAAATAACTATTACAAACACCGGTCTCAATTCATTTTTAAAAGATAGCCCACAATAGGTTTTTAATTAGCAATGGCCCTTGGGCTTGGCCAAAATCCAGTTCATAACTCGGACTGGGACAGATCTGAACAAATTTTCCCTTCACTTGATGCATGTAAAGAGCTGTGCTTTTTAAGACCTCCATGACATAGAACAGTACTGAAATGGAAGAGGAATATACTGGATTCTATGAAGTGCATGTCTTCAGAGTAATCATTATGATCTGACCTCCTTTGTCCCTCTGCTCATAGCTTTGGGGGATTTCTAGAGAACTTTTTATTCATCTTTTACATTCCATTGCATTCAGTTCAGTATTATGTCACTGTGGCCTGATTCATACAGGCTAAGCCTTAAAGTGGTTTGTTTGGCTTCGTCTTAGCTACTGTGAACCCAGCCATTATTGTTTGCAGTTAAATAAACTGCAAGTTGTGAACCCACACAACTTGAGTTTTATTTAATCAGCTACTATTGTGGGTTTATTTCACTACCCATTAGGTGTAAACCCAGCCAATAGTTTGTGAGCTGTGTTTACCTCTTTCACCTGGCTTAGCAAGTGGTTCATTTTTTGGAAAAGACCAGGCAATTCTTCCTCTGTACTTTCCCCTCAACCCCTGGCAGTCAGGTTCTCTAGATTCTTGAAGGGCAGTATAATTCCTTATGACCACAACTTCCATTTTCATAAAACCTCTCAACCCTTTTCTTTGTAATTATTATGATTTTCACCCCATAGGGACTCTTTCATTGAAAATGTAGCCACATCCTTTGCCCAAGCAACAAATTTGACACTTTTTTTTTGTTTGTTTACAAAAGAAAGAGAAGATTTGACTTTACCAAAAATTACCACCCGATATCCTTATTGAATAATGGCTATAGGTTATTTATCATGATTTTAGTCAAGAGGATGAAAATCATGTTACAGGACTTTATTCACAAAGATCAATGTGGGTTTTTACCCAAAAGAGAGTTGAAAGATAATATCACAAATATATTGGACATTTTATAATACCCAGATTTCTTTCTTCTATATGGGAGCACAACTGTTTTATGAACTGAATCTGCTATAGATGTTTTAAAACTGTCAAGACCCCTTACAGCAGCTCACAACCAAGAAAGCAAGATTCTCACACAGATTCTGAGTAGGCAGGTTTATTACAAGGAAAAATGTGTTTAGATTACAGAATTTTGGAAAGTGGTTATGTATACCTTGGGCCTCATTTATCAGTGAGTATGTTAAGGTGGAGTTTCTCTCTTGCCTTTGATCCTCTTTCTAACTCTTCTTAGTTTAATTAGGAAGGTGTTAATAGTTCATTTGATACCACAAAAATACTCATCTGTTCTTGGGCAATATTTTGGAAACATCCATTTTTATTTCTAGGTTCAGAGAATTCCATCACAATAACTGTCCAGCATCAGTGCCAAATCCAAAACAACAATCAGAGTGTAAACTTGTTCCATAAGGGGAAGTGCACTCCCAGCCAGAATATGAGTACCTCCTAAATTCAGAAGTCCAGCCCCTGAACCTGCAATAACTCCATTTTGTCTGAATTCAATTTCATATTAGCATACCTCTGGGGAAACCCTTCAGGCAGCATAGCAATCAGTGGGTAAAAGGTTTGAAAAAATTTCAAGACTACAGTTACCCATAATAGGTAGAAAGAAGGTTTTATTTTTATCAATGCAAAGCAGAGCCTGAATTATCCAGTGAGGATTATTCCCAGGCTGATGTGCAACATGTGAATTCCAAGGTCCCAAACATAAACATAGGATTTTATAGGTTCATGATACAAAGTGTACATGACCTTAAACCATGTTTCTTCTTTAACAATCACTATTTACAGTACATAATGATTTGCCTAACATATGCAGATTCTGTGATGGCTAATCACTGTTTGTGCTAGAGTTGTAAATAATTTGCTTCTAATTATCCCAGGCATTTCCCACTCTCAGAGATGGATTAAGGTAGACTTTTAGGTGAATTTTAATCCTAAATGGTTCATGCACAGTCATTAAGACAATGTTTTCTGGACAATTCCCTGAACACAACAATTTTGCATATGACTATATCCCATCCCTTGCAGCCCAGAAACATGAACAGGTTTTCAAGATATGCATTCCTGAGTTCATAAAAAAGGAGAAATAGGTGGATATAATTTAGGGTCTGTTGACAGTTAATCCATTTATGAGCCTTCTCAGTGTCTTCATATAAATAGTAAATAACAGAGAAAACTGAATCCTGTGGGACTATCTAGAATCCAATTGGATCCATTAATCTTCATGGACGTACTTACTTAAACTAATGTTTGACATTGCAGAGATAATTTGCTTCATCAGTCTAGCCTTCACCAAGTAGTGGCAAAAGCAGTACACCACCAGAATTTTTGTCTTCACCCAACAGTTCAGAACAAGATATATACTTGTAAAAGTAGTGAAGTTCTAGAGATGGGGGATGTAATGGAAAATTAAATATCTATATACTTCAGCAACATCACTTTTGAAGCAATATATCTATACTGTTTTTGCATCAAGTAGCCAGCTAACAGCAAGTGGCCCCATGCAGGCCCCCTGCCAAGTCTCTATGATAATATCAGGTGGTTGTTTTGTTCAAAGAACACAGAAGGTATCTTCTTTGAGACTGACCTGCATTCAGTAGTAGTGTCAAGTTGCTCAACCTGCTTCCTCAGATTACCTTGGTAGGAAGTAGGAACAAAGTAACCAAATGGGTTCTTCCTCTTTATTAGAGGAGCACATTCACTTGCCATAGTAAACCACCACCACCAAAACAACCCAGTAAAAGAAGAGCAACATAGAGGAAAAAATGGGGAGAGCACAAAAAGAGGAAAACCCCTCTATACTTAGCCATACATACAATTTCAAAACAACTAGCTATTCTTTATATATTTACATGCTATTTGATTTATTTACCATCTCTGTTGGTGAGTTCAGGAAACTGTAGGTTGCAAAAAAAAAAAAGTTTAGGAATTACTCCTGATCTTGAGCAATGCATTACAATGCACTTAATTTTCTGCATTAGGTGATTGCATTTTTAAAATCTGTCTTCAGAGGCTGATGAACATTGTTTCTTGAAATCCCTTCGGGAGTTCACTGTAGTTTCTTGTTTCTATTTGGCACGGGTAGATGATTTAGACTATCAATATGATAATAAAACTGCTTTGAGATTTCTTAATGGGAAGCAGCAATACAGATGTTGCAAATAAAAAATAATAATATATTCTTGGCTCAGTCAGAGAGCTCTATTAACTTCTTGGTATTTAAAGAACTGAGTGCTATGAAGTGGCTGGATCCACAAACTGAAACTCAGGTGGTAAAAGATGAGGATAATATCATCTTGAAGCTAATTTTCTGTTCATGATGGTAGGCAAAAAAACCTCTTCAAACTTTGTTACTATCATTGCATCGGTGTAGCATCAGCAAGGAGACCTTAGTGAAAATTTTGTTCTCTGTAGGTTTGAGAAATCAGATCGAACCCTTGTAGCCTTGCTTAGCCAGTTTCTACTCATTGACATTGTTCTGATAGAATAGGTGGTGGTTGTGGTCAGCATTCTATTTAGCTGTATTATTTCAGATACTCTTTACCTATTTCAATTTACAATCTCTCAGTAGGTTTCCATACCAAAAACTGTAGGATTCATTCAGCATTGGCTATGTTATTTGTTTTGACCAGACGTATTGGCTGCCTTGGTTTTGAATGTATTACAGCATGCTGTTTTAGAGTCTAAGCCAACAACTCAGTTTTATTGGTAATTAAAAATTTATACAAGAAATTTGGTATACAGAATTGGACTTCCCTATATTACAGAATCAATGAGTTCGGATTTTTAAGTAAAGTATATTTTTTCTTAAAACAAAGTTAATTCATCAAAACATTCTTTTTTGGGATTGATTAATCAGATTCTTTTACAAATGTTTTTAAAAGGTTGGTTGTTGATAATCATATCTATACATTGTTAGTGAAAAACAACACAGACAGAACAAATGAAGGACTGCATGATAAAATGGATGCAAAATTTCAAAGAAGTAATCACAATGGATCAATGGAAAAAAATCAATAACATTTACTCCAAGGTATAATTCAGGGGGAAATTGGTATAAGATGTTTTATAGATGGTATATAATTCCATTGACAATTGCCAAAATGAACAAATTGTATAATAATAAATGCTGGAAATGCCATAACAAAGATGGAACCTTTTATCACCTGCAGTGGTCATGCAAAAAAACTCAAAAGTACTGTAAAGAAATACATCAAAACATTCACGGAATTTTGAAAATAAAATTTGAATTGAAACCATGAATATTTTTATTAGGAATGATTCCAGAGAGTATAAATGAGAAGTATCACAGTTTATTGAAATATATGTTGTTGACAGTAAGAATCAATTTGGCACTATATTGGAAAAGACAAACCTTGTTGATGAAACAAAATTGGGATACCAAAATTAGAGAATATGTGGCAATGGAGAAATTGACTGCACGTATTCAGAACAGAAGTCTAACCAAATTTAAGCAGGAATG
Source organism: Candoia aspera (assembly GCF_035149785.1). Classification (NCBI taxonomy): domain Eukaryota; kingdom Metazoa; phylum Chordata; class Lepidosauria; order Squamata; family Candoiidae; genus Candoia; species Candoia aspera. The sequence goes on along the minus strand of NC_086155.1, from coordinate 122,688,834 downwards.
GCTGTCTTACAACATTTTATATAACAAGGCAAGCTAAGACATTTAGAATATGACTTTTGAAGAAGAGAGAAATTGGTTCAAAAACAACTAAATAAGACCTAAATAACTATAAACAACAATTGTAAAAGTTTGAAAAGGACTTTCAATTGAAATTGATTTTTTTTCAAATTGAAAGAAAAATAAAACAAAAAAAATCTCCCCAAATATTTCTCCAGATGCCCATTGATCTTCAGAATACCTCAGGATTCTGTCTTGTCCCCCATACCTGACCCATTCAGAGAAATCATTTAAAGGTTTATCTTATAATATTATCAATATGCTGCTGAAGTTACTGTTTTTCATTTTCTCTGATTGCTCAGAGGGAAAATATGAAAAGCCTGAGTGATATCTGAAGCATTTGGGATGGATGAATACAAGTAAGATAGGACATGATTCAAATAAGAATGATACTCTGGGGCTGGTGATCTTTATTTAGATCTTAAGTTGTGGAATCTGGCTATTTATGGAATGCAAGTAGTGTCATCTTTTAGAATGATTTTGATCAGCGTAATTGGATTCATCAGTGGTGTCCCTAGTTAGTGAAAATATATCTTAGAAAAATAATTCATGCCCTTTTAAGTGGTTATTGTTAACACTATGTGGGACTATTTTGAAGACAATTTGGAAATTATGTATAATATAGCCATTCTGACATTTGTGAGGGTAAGGCAATTAAAGTATGCAATAGTAATTCTCTATCATCTGCAGTGGTACTAATGTTTCCAGTCCCAACTTTATTTTTAATCCCCAACATTGCTTAAGATCTAGTTTTCTGATGAACAATGAACCTATCTAGCCTTAAGATCAGGAACAGATTCATGTGCCAGTTTCTTTGATTTGTCAGTTTGAAAATAGGGCTTTTAAAAAAAAATAGAGTGTCATGCCTAGCTATAATTAAATGGACTCTAAACGCTGAATAGTAAAATCAACTTTTAACCGATGCTGGAATATGTCATGTATTTTACATGTTACAGTTTTAAGTAGGAGTATGCATTAAATTCTGCTGAAGTTCAGTTTCCAAAGTAGAGCAGGGTAATTTGGGCCAAATTTTCTTTAGACAGAAAAATTATGGGAACGTAAGTTTTTTTTTTTTTTTTTTTACAAAACCATAGCCTGAACAACTTACACCAATTTTAGCAAAAAAATTTGGCATGGTTCATCCTCCCGTAAAGCTGTAATCTGCCATACCATCTACTAAATATCCTGAAATGTACATATGTTTTGTTCCATCCTGGAGATTGATTGATTGATTGATTTGAATTTTTTAGCTGCCCAACTCATAGCTCCCAATGGAGTATGGGAGAATGGAGCTCCATTTTTCTGAATCTTCCTGGTATCAGTTTAGATAAAATGACTGCTGGCTGGAGAATTCTGGGAGTTGAAGTCCACACTTCTTAAAATTGCCAAGGTTGAGAAACACTGCATTAATCTGTGCACACCTGTAGTTAACATCATTATTATTTTTTTGTATTAGATAATATTTTAATGAAGTATGTGTATGTGTGCATGTGTGTGTGTACAGCCTACCTAGTATTTTTACATTTTATCTCAGAGCATCTCTCCTCCCATTTTTTGGCCAGAAGAACACTGTTGACTTCTACTATCACATAGCAAAGTTTCATTTTCTTTTTAAAGTAGTAGAAAATGGGCAACCAGGGTTTTGATTGTCTCAACAGATTTAATTGTAGTCATTAAAACCTCTTTGCACAAGAACAATTGAATATTCCTAACCACAGAATAGAAGCAATTTCCAATGTAATCAGTAGAGTTTCTTCCAAATAAACATACTTAAGGACTGTGATGGTAAAATCCTTTCAGAAACTATTCAGTTTCAGGTCCTTTGGAAACTAAAGACCTCTTCACAGGGCAGGATTGGATATATATTAATTTTTAAAATGTGCTGTTTAGGTTCTTAATGACATCAGCCAGAAAACATACCTATATAACTACTTATGCATTCAAAAAGTCTTTGTGACATTTTGCTTGTAGCCTGACATATCCAAATACTATTGATTTAGATGGTTATTTTTGCCAGTTGCAGCTGGTGATACAAGATTTTCTTTTTGAACTATTCCCATTTAAAATATTGTTTGTATGTATTGAGGCTTAAACAATGCTTAAATATATTTCTCGGTTATAGTGTCCTTCTGTTCAGAAGAGAGATAAAATACGTTGTTAGTTGCATTTGTTTCATAATAGTTGCATATTATTTAATACATAGCATGAAGCATCAGATTCTTGAAGAGATGCATTTTCCTTCTCTTTTAAGTGATGAGCTCCCTTCCAGAATATGGGAGCATAATTTTTGTCATGGGTAGAAAATGCAGTTCTGATTCTTTAATATATCTGCACTCATTGAATTGCTCACAACTTACTTTTTGTGATCTGATCTCACAGAATTTGCCATAATTTTTTCCTTTTGTATTTTCCAAGAATGGTGGCAAAAGCTATGCACAGATTACTTCAGTACTGGTGAAGTGGAGAGAATCGAACTGAAATTATCTAGATCTGAAGAACCTTGCAGTTAATTCAGTACTAACAGTACTGAAGAGGATTTATCTCCTCAAACACTAGCCCCTCATGCTTTCTGACAAGTTATTATTTTTGAACTTGACATAGTTTTCAGTGTTTGCAGTGGGACACTAATGTCTATGTTGAGAAGGGAAAAGATAAACAAAATCCCACTGGCCACATGCAATCTAAAGAGGCTGTGAGAATTGAGTCAAAGGTAATACTGAATTAAAGTAGTGATGCCATAGAATTTTCAGTTGGAGGCATTTGCAGTATAAACTTCTCCAGTTTTCAAATTTCAGTGTGTTGAATTTGATCACAGCTGCTAATCATCCTTTTCAATCTTTCTTCGTCTGTCTATATGTCTGTCCCCTTTCATCACTTACTTCTAAAACCAAACTTACTTTTGTGAGGAAGAATTGGCAAAGGAAGATGTACTGGAGATAGAATGGCCTAATTATTCCAGAACATGCTGAACAAAATCATTCCTTGTGATGGTTGTACATGTAGTCCTCAGTTTACAACCCTAACTGGGACTGGAATTTCTATTGCTAAGCAAAGCAGTCATTAAGCAAAAAATCATGTGACTATATCGCTTAGCAACAGCAGTCCAGATTGCAGTTGTTAGGCCAGGACCTCGCACTTCTCCTGCCCTGTGCAAATGGCCTCTGCTTCAGCTGCCCCCACCTGCCTGTCTCCCCCCATCTCTGCCTTTTTGGCTACCCTGCATTCTGCCACCTACCCCTGATGCCCCACTACCGCAGCCACCCCCAGCTGACCTTTGCCATCTTCTTCCTCTCGCTGTTGGGCCAGGATCCAGGCACTGAGTGAGGGCTCATCCCTGGGACGCATGGAGTAAACACAGCAGGGCAGCAGAGTCTTGTCTGCCAAAGGGAGCTTGTCCGGCCCAGACAGGGAGGAGGCAGCAGGACGGAGCTGGCAGAGGAGGCAATGGAAGTTGGAAGCTGCTGGCCCTTCACAAGGCTTTGCAGGAAGAAGGCTGGGCTGAGCGAGCAGAGGGTGGTAGGCTCTGTTAGCACTGGGCTCGCCTCTACCCCTCACTGAAGCCTGCAAGCTAGTTTTCCAGGAGCACACACTGCACCTCCAAGAAGCCCTCATCCCTCCACTTCCTCCAGTTCCACCACCACCCAAAAAGTGCCTTCCGCACATCTGCCACCATCCAGGGAGCAGCCGCTGCCTCTCCTGCCTCACTCTGTGATGGAGCACACTGTGCCTTGCTGTCCTGTCCTGCTACGCTCTCCTCAGTCTGCAGGCTATTGCTCCTCACACAGGTGGCAGAAGATGGGGCTCATCTGCCCACATCACCACCCTGCCTCCTCTGCCACCTCCTTCCCACTGCCTCCTCCCCAGATGGGCCTGCCAAGCTGCCTTCAGCAGCTAAGGATCCACTGCTCTGCTGCGCTCACTGCACGTGTCCTGGGACAGCACCCTCACCCAGCACCTGGATCCCAGGCCAGCAGCCAGAGGAAGAAAATGGCTGAGGGATGCAGCGGCAGGGGAAGGCAGTGTAGTGCAGGACAGCCATAAGGGCAGTGATGTGGGGGATATTGAAGTAGAGGCAGTGAGCGCAGGGCAGGAGAACGTGACTCTGGGGCACTGCAACCAGTTGTAAGTGTGGGCCAGTTGCCAAGCACCCAAATTTTGTTCACATGACCCCAGGGGTGCTGCAACTACCAGAACTTCAAGGACCACCATAACTACCATTTGTTCAGTGATGTCATAACATCAAATGGTTGCTTAATGAGTGGTCATAACCCGAGGACTACTTTTATGTGTTTTTCTTACTCCTGAGCATAATGAAGACTATCCAGGCAATATAAAGATCAGATTTTATTACTGTAAGAAGCCTGCCCTGCCTTTGGTCTAGTATTGAAACCCTTGTGCTGCAGTGGGATAAGTGAGAAGAAAAAGGATATAGCGCTGATACTTTACCTCATGAAGTTTGGGCTGTGGGGTACTTTAGACCTTCTTACACTTTTGTTAATAGTATGTGGAGAGCATTAAGAGTCTGATTCAGAGTTAGACTACTCAAAACAAAACGAGTTAGCAAAAGTTGTCCAGTCTGATCCTATATTGAACTGATGGGAATTCTCATCTAATCTTGACAAACAGATCTCTTGGCTATAAATATATATTTCCATTTCAACTGATAGCAGTTTGACAGAAATAAAGCCTGAAGCAACCTTGGGTAATATATTGCCCTCCAAATGTGTTGGATTTTGACTTTTGCCTATGAAATAAGGAGCAAATGCCCAGAAGCTTCCTCAAGTGTCCATTAAAGGTCAGCAGGTGTTAGGAGAACCTCAAGATAGGCCAAAAAGTGTTTGGATAGATTCTGTCCAGAATGTCTGAACTGGAAAAGGAGAGAAAGTATATCCTTAATAGTCATATAATTATTTCATAGAGTATATGTTGGGCTCTTTCTCTCCCTCTCTCCCCCCCTCTCTCTCTCTCTCTCTCTCTCTCTCTCTCCTTCCTTCCTTCCTTCCTTCCTTCCTTCCTTCCTTCCTTCCTTCCTTCCTTCCTTCCTTCCTTCCTTCCTTCCTTCCTTCTCTTTCTTTCTTTCTTTCTTTCTTTCTTTCTTTCTTTCTTTCTTTCTTTCTTTCTTTCTCATTTTTTGAATGCATAGTTGAATACCAGGTAGGCTCCAATCGTTGGAAAGAGCAATCTAAACATTTGCAGAGCATGAGGTTGTTTATTTCTGTCTTCCTAATGGTAATGGACACCTAAATTAGTGGTTCCAAACCTTTCTTTCTAAATTCTGCCAGTGACAGACAACCTGAGTCCCACAGAGATAGAATTAAAGAGCCCACTTTTTCCAAGAAGGACATTTATATGTTTACATACATTTTTTTAAACAACTGTCTAAGCACATTAAAAATTGCAATATTACTGTTGATAATAGTTTTTAGTGCCATTACTAAAACACAGGATAAATAATTTCATCACCAAAAAGGATACAATAGTATTACTGAGAAACAGTAATATTGCCTAGTGGCAGAAATGCATACATGCTCTCATTTTATCAACACAACAGGCTTTTAAATGCAATAGAGGAATCCTGTACATTGCAAGGCACCTTGTTCTAATGCTTTGCACAACCCTAATACATTTTATAAAGATACACTAAAGCTGCTTAAACTGAAGGGAAAAAAAAACAATTTAAGACGATGTAAAAATATGAAATAAAACGGGGGAGAGAATTCAACATCTGAGTATCATTACCTGAAAAGGCCTTTTCATAATCCCACCATCTCTTGATGCTGGAATGAACCATCAGATATCTAAAACCTCATGAGGCTTTGAAGATTATCCAAATCTTGAACTTTAACTGCAAACACACGAGAAGCCAATGCATTCATGAAAGATATAATAAAAATGTTGGAGGCCTGTTATAGGAGTAGCATGTTATTTATAAAGAGAGAACACCGTGATCCCAGGACATCTCCCCCATCCTAAATTAGGTTTATAAATAAGTTCCTAGTAGTATCAATAAGAACTTTAGTCTTAGTTTGATTGCTTAGATTGTGTATTTATAATACTTATTGAGTGACGGGGAGGGCTATTCTTGCCAATGCGAATCCCCCTCTCATTAACATTTTAATTGAGTTTTGGGAAGGATTGGAGTGTGCATGAGATGGAGAAAATTGGTGCTTACTTAAAACTTCTGTGTCAGAACCTTGGAAGAAACATAGGGAGTTCTCACAGTAGGTGTCATGAGTACTGATGTCGAGCAGGAGGGGGCCTCTATCTAGGGGGGAAAACGCATGCGTAGTACTGAGGAATTAAGCAGCCATTCAAAGAGACACAGAACAGACCCGCCTTGACTTTTGAGGTTTATCTGTCTGGATTTTTCCCACGCTTCTTCAGTTTGTTAGGATTTTCGGTCTTGTGTAGCAGTAATAAACACTAGAGACCTACTCCTCGTCTCAGCGTGATTCCTGACTGTTAGGACAGTAGGAGTGCTTTTGACAGAGAGAGAGAGAGAGAGAGAGGGAGGGAGGAAGGGAAAATCTTTGCAGATAGCTGTTGGGGATTAATAAAGAAAATTCTACAGGAGATCCGAGGAGGAGGAAGATTAATGTCAGTATTAAAACTCACAGCATATGTGGGGTTTGAACGAATGCTAGCATTCCTTTCTCTCCAAATGAGTAATGGGTAAAAGGTGTGGCTACCAACCAATATATAGATTGAGAAGAATATCATGTTGCTTCTGTAAAATGTATATATATTTGGTTATATATATAGTGTATTTTTATTCCTGTGTTAGACTCCATTTTTTATCCCTTTTTAATGGTGGGAAGGGAAATATTTTTTGTTAGTATTTAGTACTGCATAGATTTAGTATTGTATAGATTTTGGTGGCAGAAGGGGGGAAATGGTAGTGTGTTTAGTATTGCATATGTTGATCTTAACATTTTTAAAAACACATTCCTTGCTTTTAAAACATGTTTCTTTGTTTTATATATAATGAACCACTTAATTAGCACAAGTTTTGATGATAGAACAACTAATGGATGACCATGAATACACTTAAATAGATTTTTCTAGTTGTTTGAAAACCAGTATGAGGACAAGGTAATGAAATGGATAGTGGCTTGTTTCCTCATGTGTTCAGCAAGAAAGCAATGCAGACAACACATTTGAGCATTTTGCCCATTTTAAAGTCTTTGTGGCCTTAAATGTGATATACTTGTTTAAGTCTGAAATTATATTGTAGTCACAGACTACATTTCCAAGATGGTATTATAGTGGAATCTGTCTGTCTGTCAATATGTCTATCCATCTATCAAATTTTTCAATATAGTAAAAGTATACAAAACAAAATAAAGAGAGAAAGCAAGAGAGAAAGGAAGGAAATTACAGTAAAAATTATACAATTATGCCTTCTGCCCTTCTATCAAGTAATTATCATCTTAATCTTTTCCCCAACCTCTTTGTCCCTTTTTAATCCCCAAATCATCAATTCTATATTTTCTTTCAACAAAAAGTCCATATAAGGTTTCCAGTCTTTGGAAAAGTCTTTATCATTTTTCTCTGACCAAACTGGTCAGCTTCACCATTTCTTCAAGTTCAGAATCTACTTTTTTGTTTTTCCTGTCTGCTGGGAATGTTTGCATGACCAGTATGTAAGTATTTAAGAAACAAAGAAGTAATATTCCAGTACTGTTCTGATAGCCTAATCAAAACTGAAGCAAGCTTTATCTTTTCTCCCTTTTAGTATATTGTTCTATAGCTGAGCGCTCTTGAATAGGAGTAGCTTTATTTCCTACACTTAATGAGTTTTTTCTTAGGGTTCATTAGTTGTCCTGGCATCCAAGGACATTTTTTTTTCAAACATTATTTATTTTATTTTGTTGAGATGTAAATCTCAGTAGTAGTAATATGGTTTGAAATAAAAATGCTTCGACATTTCATGTATGGCAAAATGCAACTGTTCTAGGAGTTTATACTGAAAGAATGATGTTTCAGTATATTTATTCAGAATAAATAAATATTAAAATGAAATGAAAGTTTGGCCTGGCCATTCTGGTCATTAGTAAAACGGTCAACTATTTACAGTGATTTTTCTAGAACATTGTATGGATCAAACTTCTCTCAGTTTTTAAAAAATGGAACATTTGTTCCCAGTATTTGAGCATTTTGCCCATTTTAAAGTTGTTTTAAAAGTTATAGACAAGTTCTGAAATAATGTCCACATACCCTGGAATGTAATTTGTCTGTAATGTAATTCATCATGTGATTCATCTGGGAGACTTAACTTCCTATTAAGCCAATGAATTGCTCTTCAGCAATCTTCTTGCCATCCTAGGTTGCAGATCCCTTATTTTATTATTTAATATTTTTTTCTAGGTCAAGGAACATTCTTGTTGTGAAAGGAAAGCACTGTCTTCTCTCTGCCACCTTTTAATCTTCACCATCTCTCATTTTTTCTTCCTTTTACATGAAAATAATTAGAAATCTCTTTTTGTAACTAAAACTCCTCACCTTGTATACGCACTCATCCTTGTATACAGTATATCCCCCTTCTGTTTCATATATATGCCCTAAAATACCAGTTCAAATATTATAGTTGAAGTAGCAAAATATTTAGGGGACATGTGGCTGCAGGTGGTGAACTTGTCTCCAATTCCAATGTATATGCTGACTTCAGTTGGTTCTACATGAGTAGAACCAGCATGATTGGGAGTTTGAACTGTATGAAAGCTTCTACTTGTATTCAGACAAATATACATAATATCCCTCTTCATCTACAGACGTCTTGTATGGATTTGGAAGATTAGGAGTGAAATAATTGAAGATAAAGGGGCAAAACTAACATACATATGCCAATGCCCTCTGTGTTAGTTACTATTTCCTGCTCACAATAATGTTTGAAAATAATTGTTCAACCTCAGTTTACTTCTATTCAGCCATATTGCCTCCTTTAGAGAACTAAAGAATCCTCCATTCCTCTTAAACTTCTTTTTCTCATTCAGAATTTTTAAACTATGGAACCGTACATACCTTTTCTCTTATATCTACTTCAAACCAGCCAAACTAGTTTCCTTCCAATTCATGCTTTGAAATGATAGTTGTAGTACTCAAAGGAAAGCTAGGATAAACCTCTAGAGGGTGCCAAAAATCTTAGTTTAACATTAGAGTTGATAATTTGACATCTTAGTTACTGCTGAGAAAACAACCTGTGTCTTCTACAAATCAGAAATTCAGCAGAAATCACCTGGACAACTTTAAATACAGTTATTTTAATTACTTTCATTTATTTAGAGGGTAACTATTTGTGGCTGATTGTATTCTTGTATGGCTTAGCTTCCCTATAACCTTTACTGAGGTGAATTCAATGGTGTTTTATCCTTTCGAATGTTATATGTACATTTTGCTTTAAAATATACTACATTATACACACATACTGTACACTGTGGAATTGTAGAAAGTTTCCAACAAGTCCAATCATATTGCATTGTACATAGTTTTATATATGGAAAAGAACTGTTTCTTCATTTGTATAGCAGTAGAAAAAATTCCTTAGATTAGACAAATCTGAAATATAAGCAAAAGCATGATGGAGTCATAGGCATACCAAATCTGAAGCATTGCTTTTTATACCCTTTAGTTAAAGCAGCTCATAGTGTTATATAATACTCAGTGGCTACAGATTGAGTTAGCATTGGATCCTCCATTGTTAGGAAAACACCGTGTCTTCTGACTACTAAGAAAAATAATATTTACTATTATAAATCCATATAAACTTAAGTTTATAAATTTTAAAAGATTAAAACAATTTCTTCCTGTCTGATTCATGTTGTTTCACATCCTTCATACAACAAACTTTAATGTGTATTAAATAGGTCCAGTGCAAAGAATGGGAACACGGAGGGCTCTATAGGAATAATGATTTAATTCCTGAGTGGGAAATCTATTATTCTGAATATATTTTGCAAAAAAGGTTTAATCACAAATCCCAACCTCAAAAGTATGTGGATAGGACTGGGATCTCAGTTTGATGAATCAGCATAAGATTCCCTTCAAAACTATTTCAGTGAATCATCAAGAACTGCCCATAAACATAATTCATAGTTGAAACTATATTGCTCTAAATCATACCAGTCTAAAATCATTTTAGAGTTTGCTGATTGGTTTTAATGAAATTGGTACATTTTAACATCTCTAATAACAATCAGTATAGAGGTACTGATTTTGAAAGGTTTTTAAGAAGTTTGAAACATTAGTAGTACTTTGTAAAATTCCACTGAAGATTTACTGTCTATATGTTCCAAGAAGTCTAAATTGTTGTAATGCATTTTTTCTCAAGTTCTAGGTTGATTATTACAAAATAGTGGAAAATCTAAAGTAATTCTTTCATCTGATCATTGGTATTTGTGTGGGAAATAAAATTGGTAAAACATTCATACAACATCCTTGAGAACCCTTCATTTTAGTATTGTTTTATTTAAATTTGGTCTCCTGTTTTATTCATATAAATGAAGTAGATTAATTTCAGCTGGACGAATATCTTTCTGGGTAGAAATATTGAGTATGTTTACATATTATACACACACACACACACACAACACACAACACACACACACAACACACATTTCTCCCCCAGGTTTAATACTTTATTTTGTATGTTTTTTTTTCTTAGTTTATTCTGCACTTTTTGTTTTTGTTGTGTTTGAATGAAACATTAAAAAGTGTATACAAAGCATTAAAGAATTTACTTCTACCATATATAGATAACATGAGCTCCTGTGAAAATAAAAATATACTGCGGAGCAGGGGGGTGGTTTAGGTGGTATGGTTGATCTTTCAGTAACATTTGACACTTAGAATACACAGTCATATGCAGAGATGAAGGTATGCTTCTGGTTTCTTTCTTTTCACACTATTAAGTGGCAGGAAAGAAAACCCTAAAGAATGCATAGGAATTTGAAATGAAAAATGCCTTACAGATTGATTGGAAATAACTAAAATGAGGATTGTCTGGGCAAGCATACTTACACTATTCTTTGGAAGCTAGGATGTCTAATCTAGAGAATATCTTGCAAGCCACCAAACTGTTGTATGCATCCTACCACCTCAGAGAAAAATGCAGTATATTGACACACAATTAGGATGAAAGGATTAAAAGTCAATGTATGAACCAATGTACAGACATGGTGGATGCAAGGATGATTTGCAAGGATAGAAAGACATGAAAAGATATAAAGGATGATATTGGTATAAACTAGATTTAGCTATATTTTCCTTCCTTATATGACTGTGAAATATGACTATATTTCCTTATGATTTTGATTTTGGTAGCGTACTGTTTTTTTACTTTTTTCCCTGCACTTTACCTAGTGGTACACTTTTGCATACCCCCAAAGGCTATGGCAGGTATGTATATGTGTGTGCATATATTTCCATATCATTAATAATTGATGCTACTGGCTCTATCCTTGCTTGTCTTGCTACCTTGCTATCCATTTCAGGGTTAGGCTCTTGGGAACATGCATATTTCTCTTATGCACGTGCAGTACGTTGCTGTTTATAGACATTACTCCCATTTCTCAAATAATGAAAAAAGAAAACTAGCAGGGAAGTAACGGTAAGGAAATGTGAGATACTGTGTCATAGAACTGTTCATTGCATGGCTAAAACAATTAGTTTTAATGTACAAATATTTCCATTTACTATTTTTAGTCTTATAGAAAGCCTCAACTGTTTTTGGCTATAGTAGATTTAAATCCAGAGCGTTTACAGAGTAATTCTTCAGGTATTAAGAGCGGTTAAAATTATGTTAATCCAGTTTTGCAGTTCATATAGTCTGTTTTTCATTTTCTTTTTTCAACTCTTTGTCTGTGTTTGGTATATGTATTTGTAAAGGCTGGTGGGACTACAATTAGGTGACATAAAAAAAAATTTGAAAGTTAATAAGCAGAATTTGATTCACACAACTGGGACTTTGCAACTGTCTCAAATGAAAATCCGCCTCTCTTGTAATAACAGGAGAGGTTTTCTCTCACCATTGCAGAAGGCATTTTAAATTGGGGAAAATATGCTATATTTGACTTGTTATTTAGACTGATCGTATCAGTGGTAATTTGCTTTCAAATTAAATTCCCTATAATATATATTTCCCTTGTACAGCAAGATAGCAAAATCAAAACATTTGAAGTTAATAATGCAATTGCAAAATCAGTATTCATTTCCTGTAAGAGTGGGCTTATTAAAACACACACACACGAACATGCCCATTTTTTACAAGGTTGTTATTACCTATAGTGCAGATGAAATTCAGATAACACCCCCGCCCCCCAAATACTAATCTAGGAACTTGATTTTATTTCTGGGTGAAAGCTTAACTTTCCAAGAGATAACCCCACCAACCGTTCTTTTGCTCCATAGCTCAGACAAAATGTTAATAGGGGAAAAGTTGCTTGTGCTTTACTCTGCCTTTGCTTTAATGTACACGTGGGACAAAAATAATTGCTGACCATGGTGCTAGTCTGTTTGCTATAATACTGAATACATGCCTACTTCTCTATTTCTCCTACAACTGATTAAGTGTGTGTGTATTAGATAAGTGATGACATTATTACGCAGATGACACCCCACTTTACCTTATCTTCTTATGCAATTATCAGTCTCTTTCATGGTGGAGATGACATGAAATCCAGTGCCAATTGGAGTATCAGGTGGGATGGAAGGTCAACTTTCATGTTTTCTTCTTCTTTAAAAGAGCCTGTGTACCTGCTTCAAAGCAGTGTGAAAGCTCTCCTCATCTTCCTTTTTTCTTAGTAAATAATAATCACTTCACCATGCATCCCTATCTATGATATCTCCATCTTATCAGGATTTTCAATTTCTTCATCAATCCTAGAAGTACTTGAACAGCTGCTTGGAAATCCAACAAACTCCCTGGGATTGGTAGACACAAACAGGTAAAGCTGTGTACTCTCTACACACTGATAATTCTTTAGGTCAAATCTCTGAATGTTTTTCCTCCGAAAGACTTCATGTAAATATGAACAATATTTCATTTGATACTTACAAGAGGCTGCTAAGAGAGGTTTGGGGTATGGGGTATGGTATCACCTATCTGTAGAAGATATCCAGCTGGACATCTCTAGTCCTTTGCTCAGCTTCAGCTAGTGCTCCAGTTAAGGTGACTCCTGGAATGGAAGGCAGTGGCAAGAATCACTCATGCCTTCATTGCCTTGTGATGGACATGCTCCACATGGGACTGCCCTTTAAAATCAACTGAAAACAGCTGGTACAGAAAGCAGCTGCCTGTCGGCAAATGGGAATGCATTACCTGCATTGGCTGCCAATTGTTTCCAGGTGCAGTTCAGGGTGCAAGTAGAAACCTATGAAGTCCTACACAGCTCAGGACCTGGATATGTACAAAACTGCTTGCTCCAGATAGAATCTCCCCAACAAAGGTTTTTTAGTAGAGTACGCTAGGTATCCCCTTTCCTCCAAGGAAAGTTTGCTGGGAGAGGTTTCAGAAGCAAGTATTTTCTTCCAGAGCTGCTCTCCTGTGGAACCATTTGCCCCCAGAAATAAGATCAGCATCTTGAATGTTCTTTTTCTCGAGTATCTCTCTCTCTATCTCTCTCTCTCTCTATGTATGTATGTATCTATCCTATCTATGCTGTACCTAATGGATATATCAAATTGTATAATAAATTTGCCATTTTATATTTATTTATATTTATCAACCCGTTACACAACTGAATGGAAATTTTATGCTGTCTCACCTATATGTATTGATCTGAAGCCTGCCTTATTATAGGAGGAGGACAAATATACACATTACAGTGTATATACAGAAGTATGCATTATGGAGGGGTTGTAAATGAGTGCATGAGGGGAAAAAAAGGTACCAGAGATGTTTTTCTATGTTTGTGTTTGTTTATTACATTGTTTATACCTTGACTAATTCAAGAGAGTTCATATACATAATGTGTATTTGTGTCAGTAAATCTTAATGAAAATCATAAACATTCTCCATTGATGGTATTACACATTGGTCAAAATGTTAAATGATTTCAGTGACTATATGGACATTTTGGTTATGAAAATAATGTTAGAAATTATAGAAAAGATTAAAGGTTCTTTGAATAGATATATTGAATAGATGTATTGGAAAAAAATAACTTTCCTCAGTAACAGAGACATGGTTATTGACAGGGAAGATTACAGCAAAGTGTGGATTTTCTTGAAATATTTGCATGGACAAATTTGTCAAAAAGTAAAAATCTGCTAGGACACCAGCCCCATTCTTTGTTTCTTTATAATTTCCCCATTTCACTTGTCATGCTATGCATCTCCAGTGATTTATAACAATGAAATGTATTGTATACAATTCATTAAAGAATGCATGTGAATGAATAAGAAAGATCATGGAACTCCCAAATTCTTAGCTAAAGTTCATATTGGCTGATAGGCTTTATTTTATTCGTTCACTCCAAGATAGAAATGAATGAGACAGAATTCAAGGAATCTTGAATAGTCCTTACTCTCTCATAATGGAGACGTGTACATGTTATTTAGAAATACAGTTAAAGCTTTTTTGAAGTTAAAATATAGAAGTTCAGTATTCATTACAGAAAGTTTTTTGTAGCTGAATTTGGTTTACTCCTCAATAAATGGGCATAGGGTTGCTGCCTTAGAATGTTAACGAAAAGCTGAAAAAGATGAGTTTTCCCATAGCTTTGCAATAAGTATAACTGACTCTGTTGGAGAAACAACATACTGAAAAGATTGCCTGCAGACCTAATAGATTAAATGTGATATTCCCACTGTACAAATCAAATCCTACAGGAGCATGCTGCAGGCAAAACAATTTAATCTTACCACTTCAATGTGTTTAGTGATATCTGTATCCCTATTTTTTGCTAATCCTACTGTAGAGCATGTATCATTTGGTGGTAATTGTAGATTATATCCAAGGAGATAAAAACAAATGCTAATAGTACAAACCCATTCTGAGTCAAAGTTTTTTAAAATAAAAATAAAAAATATTGCTTTACTGATAGATTTCAAAATTACACTGTATATGTATTAATGCAGGGGATGGAAATATTTTCAGGCCTCGTGGAATTACCACATGATTGTATATAATGGCCATTTTTGTCCAAGAATACCAAAAGCATATGCGGTTTTGGCAGCTTTGTAATGAGATCTAGCCTACATTTCAGATATTTTAGAAAAGAAATTAATTTAATTTGGGGACTTTGTAGGTGCCACTTTTGGGATGATGGACTGGGGCCCATAGTGCCATGTTGTTATGCTCTGATAGAAAATATTCTACAATGCCTATTTAGTTTGTCTATAAAGCAAGCAGTGGTGAGGGAATTGGTGTTGTAAAATGCTGCTGCAAAATAATGAGGAAGAGAAGAACCAATAATTCCACCATCCCCTTACTTTATAGTGGTTTCCGATATGGAATTACTTGTGTATAGAGAGAGATTGGGTAAAAGATACAAAAACATTATTTACTGTGCTGGTCTGTCACCTGATAACAATTGTTTGCATGATAAAGACTAATTTGTTTCTCCCTTTACAGATGCTTTTGAAGCTTCCTACCAATAAGTGTGTTGCGGAGTTGGGGGTACCATCTTTGGTTGTTATACCCTTTGAGTAAATAATAGCACCGCCAAGTCACCATTATGAAAAAGCTAATAAAAGTGTGACCTGCCTTGTTCTAGTTTTAGTGGTCCCAACAAATATCAGAAGTACTGTGTATACTCAAGGATAAGCACGTCTGTGGATAAGCTAATCTTCAAATTTTTAACTCAAATACCATGAAAAATGTGCCACCCGCAGACATGCCGACCCTCGAAAATTGTATATGTTCTTTCAATATATTCTGAAGGATTTCAGTTGTTTTCATATTTTGTATCAATAAATGTTGTTTTCCAGAACAGATACTGTTTTAAATTTTCACAATTGGCTAATCTGTGGGTGGCACATTTTCCATAGTATTTTGGTTAAAAATTCAAAGGTTGGCTTATCTGTGGATTGGCTTATCCATGAGTATATATGGGTACTTCAAAAAAGTATTATCCTGTGTATTCATGGATAAGCCCATCTGCAGATGAGACAAACCAAATTTTGGGGGTGTATTTTGGAACCTAAAATTCTCAGCTTAACCACAAGTATATACATTAAGTTATTTATTGAGCTGCTGGTGGGTTGTGATTGTGATCTGATTTTTTTTTATTGAGTCACAAGTTCTATAGATTTAATTTAGCCATTTAACCAATATCTGAATGATGGAGCTTTAGAGGAGACAGTGAATAATATAGACATGAAAAATATGGCTGGTCAGTACCCTGTTCTTTGTATGAGGTGGCCACTATTTTTGCTAGTTTATATTTGGCTTGGAACTATTTGGTTTTGACATGGTGTAGTATAGACATTTTTATTAGCATCAGCATTTTATATTTGTTTGCATTCTTCCTTGCACAGGAATGATGTAATTCTTTGTGGCATGTTATTATAAAATGTGTAACACTAGTGATATTTGTGTATAACTGTTAATTCCATTATGGTCTTTCATGACCAGCAGGGGGATAATACAAGAAATGTACTTTGGAAGTTCTGAAAGTTCTCCAGGCTCTGATATATGTGCTGCTGTTCAGGATTCCAAATAGCTTGGAAAAGAGGACTTATAATATTATTTGAGACTTCTTGCAATATAGAGAAGCTGATTTATGAGAGATTATTGAAATTCTGATACATTTTTCTTTTATAGATTGCATTATTTACAGTATGCCACTGAGAACAGGAATAGTTAAGCTTCATTATCAATAGAAATTAGGAAACACATAAGAATATACGTAGAAGTATAAACATTTGTCAGTTTTAAAAATTATCTGACATGCTATACTGTAGTATTTTTGGTTTTTACTCTTGTAACCAACTCTGGTATGGGGATACCAAGTCATCTTGTCTGCCTCCTGAAGAATCTGTATAACGACCAAGTAGCAACAGTAAGAACAGACCACAGAACAATGGACTGGTTTAAGATTGGGAAAGGAGTACGGCAGGACTGTATACTCTCACCCTACCTATTCAACTTGTACGCAGAACACATCATGCAATGTGCTGGGCTTGAGGAATCCAAGGCTGGAGTTAAAATCGCTGGAAGAAACATTAACAATCTCAGATATGCAGATGGTACCACTTTGATGGCTGAAAGTGAGGAGGAACTGAGGAGCCTTATGATGAAGGTGAAAGAAGAAAGTGCAAAAGCTGGCTTGCAGCTAAACCTCAAAAAAACCAAGATTATGGCAACCAGCTTGATTGATAACTGGCAAATAGAGGGAGAAAATGTAGAAGCAGTGAAAGACTTCGTATTTCTAGGTGCGAAGATTACTGCAGATGCTGACTGCAGTCAGGAAATCAGAAGACGTTTAATCCTTGGGAGAAGAGCAATGACAAATCTCGATAAAATAGTTAAGAGCAGAGACATCACACTGACAACAAAGGTCCGCATAGTTAAAGCAGTGGTGTTCCCCGTAGTAACATGGCTGCGAGAGCTGGACCATAAGAAGGCTGAGAGAAGGAAGATCGATGCTTTGGAACTGTGGTGTTGGAGGAAAATTCTGAGAGTGCCTTGGACTGCAAGAAGATCAAACCAGTCCATCCTCCAGGAAATAAAGCCAGACTGCTCATTTGAGGGAATGATATTCAAGGCAAAACCGAAATACTTTGGCCACATAATGAGAAGACAGGATGCTAGGGAGGGTGGAGGGCAAAGATGCTGATGCTAGGGAGGGTGGAGGGCAAAAGGAAGAGGGGCTGACCAAGGGCAAGGTGGATGGATGATATTCTAGAGGTGACAGACTCGTCCCTGGGGGAGCTGGGGGTGTTGACAACCGACAGGAAGCTCTGGCGTGGGCTGGTCCATGAAGTCACGAATAGTTGGAAGCGACTAAATGAATAAACAACAAAACCAACTCTGGGAATGCGAATTAGCTATTGAAGATAGAAAACAAAATTTCTAAGACATCTACTTAATAGAATGTTAGGAATCTAAGCATATTATATAAATATCATTGCATCAAAATGACATATTGTACTAAAACTGAGAAGAAGAAGCAATAGATGATTTATATGGCTAGATTTAATAATATGTTAAAGGAATGAGCTAGTTCTATATTAACATTTTATAGATATAGTTTATTCATTATTCTATATTTTTTTCTGATTTTCTTAGCATCACTATATGTTTGGTTGTATGTCATCATTTCTTCTGATTGTTATACTTATCAGTGAATGAATGAAAGAAAGAAAGAAAGAAAGAAAGAAAGAAAGAAAGAAAGAAAGAAAAAACAAAATTTAGAAATTTAAATACTACTACAACAAAGAAATCTTAGGTTGAGAGTAAGGCTGTGGACCAAATTTGGGCAAGGCCTGATTTCACGGCAGAACAACTAAGTGGAACAGATTTTCTTTCACTGGGGGCAAAGCCCAACCTTTCCATTGCAACTCCTCCCTTTAAAGCCCCAGTTCCTGTTATCTGTGGAATTCCAGATGATTATGCTACAATAGCTGCACCAAAAAGGAGAGAAAAATAATTGTTTATGTAAAGCATTTCAATGCGAAGGGGAAAGGAGGGTATTGTGTTTAGTGACTGACCTCAAATCAGAGATGACTCTGGCAATCAGGCTACCATTTGTTCCCCCACTCATAGTGTCACGGGGGGAGAATCTTTGAATTGCAAAGATAAATCCTTAGTTTTACATTTTGTTCTACCTTATTATTGTCCAGCCTCTCATCCTGAGCACCTGTGTTGTGATGTATTATGAGATTTCTTAACTGACTCATTTAATGATTAATTATCTTTTCCATAAATTAAATCAGTGTCTTCTGCTACAGCCTAACAGTAAACATCACCACATTCAGGAGGAATATCCTAATTCTTTATGAACTTCTCTACCCTGTTTACAAAACTTTCCCAAGCTATAAGGTGTTTTTTTTGTTTTTACCATTGAAGGTCTTTATGTTGCAAATATTACAGTATTCTATCCCCCAAAAGAAAGTTACTAGTGCTGTTTAAGTTTTAAATGACTGCAGCTTTGTAGTCCTGTAATGACAGCTGGGTGAGATACAGAAATAGGCACAGTATAGTTGCAGATCCCCAAAGACGGTAGTCATGATGCTTAGTTCTTTAGGACACTTTTCAGAATATGTAAGCAATTAAGGTACTTAAGAGAGCCAGTTTGGTGTAGTGGTTAAGGCACTGGGCTAGAAACTGGGAGACTGTGAGTTCCTTACTTTTCTATTTTTATCAATATTTTGTTTAGTTATCCTTTAATAAATTTTTGAGGATATATTTTACAATATAGTATTACAATATAGTATTAATATATTGGATCTATTAATGTTTAGGTAAATGAATATGTCATTATTGTAATAGGGATCTACAGATTATATTATAATTGTTTTAATTTACAATTGCCTATATATAATTGTGTTAGGGGACACGGCGCTGCAGGTTAAACCGCTGAGCTTGCTGATCGGAAGGTCGGTGGTTTGAATCACTGCGTGACGAGGTGAGCTCCCGTTGCTAGTCCCAGCTCCTGCCAACCTAGCAGTTCGAAAACATGCCAATGTGAGTAGATTAACAGGTACCACTTTGGCGGGCAGGTAATGGTGTTCCCTGTAGTCATGCTGGCCACATGACCAGAGAAGTGTCTATGGACAAACGCCGGCTCTTCGGCTTTGAAACGGAAATGAGCACTGCCCCCTAGAGTCGGACACGACTGGACTTAATGTCAAGGGAAACCTTTACCTTTTATATATAATTGTACTCATTTGACTTATTTCGATTTTATTTGCTATTTTTATTAATTTTATGTTGCTGATCATTGACTGAATAAACTTTATTATTATTATTAGTCCTGGCTTAGGCACAAAGCACAAAGCTGGGTGACCTTGGGCCAGTCGCTCTCTCCCAGCCCTAGGAAGGAAGCAGTGGCAAACCACTTCCAAAAATCTTGCCAAGAAAACTGCAGGGACTTGTCCAGGCAGTCTCTGAGATCCCGAAACAATTGAATGGATTAAAAAAAAATACTTATAAAGCGCTAGAATATGTGCGGAATTTTAAAATGAGAACCCTATATGGATGCAGAAACTTCTCTCAGTAACTTGTTAGAGTAAATTATGTCGTGATCTTTTTATACCTGTAGTCTGGCAATTTCCTTGAAATTGTTTCGATTACAGTCTCCACCCTACATGAGAGACAGAAACATTAATGAACCTTGTGCAGAGAGCCAGTTTCCAAAGAAGAGGATATGGATTTGACACAGCACTAATTGCTATGTGATATAGATTCTGAAAAAGCAAAATGCAATTTCCAGTGCACCTCTTCATCATAACTCTCAGGAGATCTATTTATTTCTATCCGAAGAATGAAGCAATATGTAGTATTGTGATGGAGATTTTGTGATATTTTACAATATTTTCTTTTGATTATATTATATTAGTGATTATATTATAATAGTGTATGGAATTGTATGTAGTGTAAGGTATTAATTTTTTATTATGTTTACACACAGTCTCATTTAATTGTGTAGGTTTTTCTAGTATATTTAGATGTTATGTCAATTTCTTTTGACATTCTTTTTAATTTATATTTTGAAAAATAAAAATATAAAAAGCTGGGAAAATGAAAAAAGGCAGTCTTCTGTTGGTTCACAAAAAGAAAACATTCACATTCATTATTACAAAGTTCATTTCAGTAGCTAATAGCAATTTTATGAATCTCCTTCAGTTTTCTTTTGAAAGTTGATTACCAGTTTAGGACCTTCAATTGATTATTCCACAACTTCTAATTACTGTGGTTTGTCAGAGGCAGCAACAGACTGAATAATCCAAAGAACAAATTCTTAAGTTGAATAAACTACTGAGAAACACCCTGTTTATGGGTTCCTCTGATTCTGAGTCTGAGTCTGTATGTGGGAAATCAACTAATTGTCAGCCATCTTAAGAATTGCTCAGACCCAGGGCAAGTGACCGCCAAGGAATTTCATTTTGAACTTGAAGTGTACCAAGCCCTAAAACGTACTGTCAGCAAAGGAGGGATGAACAAGAAGAAAGGGTGTCATCTAACTAGGCAAAGTCTCAGACTCAGGTTATTTAAGAGTTGGGTGACTTCCTCCCTTTGTTAAAAACAAGTCTCTGCTTCTATGCCTGTATTCTCTGGCCTCTCGTTGCTGGTTTCTTGATTCCTTGCCTGCAAACAGATTGTTGGCTGATGATCCTTGGACTGGATATCATTGACTTCTTTGGCTCCAGAGTATCAGACTGCAATGGGCTTGTGCTGCTTGGTGTACTGAAGTCAACACTACAAGATACAAGCATGAGATATTTTACAGTTCTTACATTCATTACTGACCACTAGGAGGCCCTACACAGCTGGTTCATTCTTATTGGAATTCCTCAGGCATAGGTAGCCTCCCTATGCTAGGTCTTTATATATTGTATGTTCTACCCTTTACCAGAATTTGAACTCATGGGCCTTGTACTTTGATGACTATAATGCAGCACATTTAGCTGTTAGAACTATCTTTGGCCTCAGTGTCAGCAGCTTGTAGGAAGGGAAGTCTATAGATGCTAAAAGATACTTTCTCTGCAGATCTTTCGCTGTCTGATTTACATCCCACAGCGCTAGCGTTATCTGTTAATTGATTTATGTGCCAAGCTAATAGAGCCCCTGGAAATGTACTAATTGCCTGCTACTTGTTGCCACTCAGCCTAATGCAGGACACAAGAAGGTAAACCAAACTCAATTTTTATTTCTGTAAAACACAGCTATAACAAAATTGTTTGTAAGAAACCTAGCTTATTTACAAAAGGAGATGTCATCAAACTGAGATAGTCTTACAATGGAGACTTCAAAGTTAGGTGTGTAACCCAATACTTTCCACATGCATCTTGTGGTATTATGCATAAATACTGAAACTGATTTCCACTACTGTCTTACTGAAATATTGAAAACAATCTATATTGAAATGCAGTTGTTTAAAAGACAGATGAAGTAACATTTCCTTTAGTGATAGGTAACATTTTAAAAAACTGAGTTTACAAGTGTTGTATTGTAGCTCACTACGAAAATTTCAGGTAAAAAAATCTCAAACCCTGAAACCAAATGAAGACGCATTTGTGGGGAGACTATCAGTAAAGCTTCTGCTCTTTTTGTGTTAGTAGCTGCATTGACATTTTTTGAAAGTGCTTCTGAGTAGACATACATTGTTGTTTATTTGTTTAGTCGCTTCCGACTCTTTGTGACTTCATGGACCAGCCCACGCCAGAGCTTCCTGTCGGTCATCAACACCCCCAGCTTCCCCGGGGACGAGTCCGTCACCTCTAGAATATCATCCATCCACCTTGCCCTTGGTCGGCCCCTCTTCCTTTTGCCCTCCACCCTCCCTAGCATCAGCTTCTTCTCCAGGGTGTCCTGACTTCTCATTATGTGGCCAAAGTATTTCAGTTTTGCCTTTAATATCATTCCCTCAAGTGAGCAGTCTGGCTTGATTTCCTGGAGGATGGACTGGTTTGATCTTCTTGCAGTCCAAGGCACTCTCAGAATTTTCCTCCAACACCACAGTTCCAAAGCATCGATCTTCCTTCTCTCAGCCTTCCTTATGGCCCAGCTCTCGCAGCCATATGTTACTATGGGGAACACCATTGCTTTAACTATGCAGACCTTTGTTGTCAGTGTGATGTCTCTGCTCTTAACTATTTTATCAAGATTGGTCATTGCTCTTCTCCCAAGGATTAAGCGTTTTCTGATTTCCTGACTGCAGTCAGCATCTGTAGTAATCTTCGCACCTAGAAATACAAAGTCTTTCACTGCTTCTACATTTTCTCCATTTGCCAGTTATCAATCAAGCTGGTTGCCATAATCTTGGTTTTTTTGAGGTTTAGCTGCAAGCCAGCTTTTGCACTTTCTTCTTTCACCTTCATCATAAGGCTCCTCAGTTCCTCTTCGCTTTCAGCCATCAAAGTGGTATCATCTGCATATTTGAGATTGTTAATGTTTCTTCCAGCGATTTTAACTCCAGCCTTGGATTCCTCAAGCCCAGCATGTCGCATGATGTGTTCTGCGTACACGTTGAATAGGTAGGGTGAGAGCGTACAGCCCTGCCGTACTCCTTTCCCAACCTTAAACCAGTCCGTTGTTCCGTGGTCTGTTCTTACTGTTGCTACTTGGTCGTTATACAGATTCTTCAGGAGGCATACAAGATGACTTGGTATCCCCATACCACTAAGAACTTGCCACAATTTGTTATGGTCCACACAGTCAAAGGCTTTAGAATAGTCAATAAAACAGAAATAGATGTTTTTCTGAAACTCCCTGGCTTTTTCCATTATCCAGCAGATATTGGCAATTTGGTCCCTAGTTCCTCTGCCTTTTCTAAACCCAGCTTGTACATCTGGCAATTCTTGCTCCATGAATTGCTGAAGTCTACCTTGCAGGATCTTGAGCATTACCTTATTGGCACGTGAAATGAGGGCCACGGTTGGATAGTTTGAACATTCTTTAGTGTTTCCCTTTTTTGGTATGGGGATATAAGTTGATTTTTTCCAGTCTGATGGCCATTCTTGTGTTTTCCAAATTTGCTGGCATATAGCATGCATTACCTTGACAGCATCATCTTGCAAGATTTTGAACAGTTCAGCTGGGATGCCGTCGTCTCCTGCTGCCTGCTTATTAGCAATGCTTCTGAAGGCCCGTTCAACCTCACTCTTCAGGATGTCTGGCTCTAGATCACTGACCACACCGTCAAAGTTATCCCCAATATTGTTATCCTTCCTATACAGGTCTTCTGTATATTCTTGCCACCTTTTCTTGATTGCTTCATCTTCTGTTAGGTCCTTGTCATCTTTGTTTTTGATCATACCCATTTTTGCCTGGAATTTACCTCCAATGTTTCTAATTTTCTGGAAGAGGTCTCTTGTCCTTCCTATTCTATTGTCTTCTTCCACTTCCGCGCATTGCTTGTTGAAAAATAATTCCTTATCTCTTCTGGCTAACCTCTGGAATTTTGCATTTAATTGGGCATATCTCCCCCTATCACTGTTGCCTTTTGCTTTCCTTCTTTCTTGGGCTACTTCTAGTGTCTCAGCAGACAGCCATTTTGCCTTCTTGGTTTTCTCTTTCTTTGGGATGTATTTTGTTGCCGCCTCCTGAACAATGCTGCGAACTTCTGTCCAGAGTTCTTCCGGGACCCTATCTACTAAGTCCAGTCCCTTAAATCTATTCTTCACCTCTACTGCATATTCCTTAGGAATATTAGTGAGCTCATATCTAGCTGATCTGTGGGTCTTCCCTAACCTCTTTAGTCTGATCCTAAATTGTGCAAGAAGAAGTTTGTGATCTGAACTACAGTCAGCTCCAGGTCTTGTTTTTACCAACTGTATAGATGTCCGCCACCTTTGGCTGCAAAGGATGTAGTCAATCTGATTTCGGTGTTGTCCATCTGGCGAAGTCCATGTATCAAGCCGTCTCTTAGGTTGTTGGAAGAGAGTGTTTGTTATGCAGAGTGAGTTGTCTTGGCAAAATTCTATCAGCCTATGTCCTGCTTCGTTTTGTTCTCCCAGGCCATGCTTACCTGTAATTCCAGGTGTCATTTGACTGCCCACCTTAGCATTTCAGTCTCCTGTGATGAGAATAATGTCTCTTTTAGGCGTGTTGTCCAGTAGGTGCTGCAGATCCTCATAGAAGTGCTCTACTTCAGCTTCTTCAGCATCTGTGGTTGGGGCGTATATTTGGCTCACTATGATGTTAGATGGCTTGCCCTGAATTCGAATTGAGATCATTCTGTCGTTTTTTGGATTGTATCCAAGCACTGCTTTAGCCACTTTACTATTAATTATGAAGGCTACTCCATTTCTTCTTTGGTCCTCTTGTCCACAGTAGTAGATCTGGTGGTCATTTGATGTGAAGTGGCTCATTCCAGTCCATTTCAGTTCACTGATGCCCAAAGTGTCTATCTTTAATCTTGACATCTCACCAATAACCACATCCAATTTGCCCTGGCTCATAGATCTTACATTCCAGGTCCCAATGGCGTGTTGATCCTTAGAACATCAGATTCGCCGTTCACCACCAGCACCGTCGGCCGCTAGCCGTACTTTCGGCTTTGAGCTAGCTGCGTCGTCACGTCTGGGGCTAGTTGAACTCATCCTCTGTTCCTCCCCAGTAGCATTTTGACCATCTTCTGACCTGCGGGTCTCATCTTCCAATGGTATACTGACATATCTCTGGTTGTACTGATCCATTTAGTTTTCACGGCAAGAATACTGGGGTGGGTTGCCATTACCTTCCCAGGGATCGCATTTAGTCTGACCTCTCTGTCATGACCTTCCCGTCTTGGGTGGCCCTTCACGGTTTAGCTCATGGCATCATTGAGGTGCTCAAGCTCCAGCACCACGACAAGGTAATGATCCTTTGCTGAAGAGACATGCATAGAACTTCACTAATTTGCCATATGTTTGTGGGGATCTTAATTTTGTTAAAATTTGGAGTCAGATAGTGGAGGTTGTGACTTTTCTAGCCTTTTTCCTCCCAATTAAATACTGGGTGGTGGTATTTTGGAATTTGTAAGAATATGCCTAAGTCTATTTTAAGAAGGGGGTATTTCAGCAGACGTTATTGAGGGAAAACCAAATGGTAGAAGAGAGTAAATGTTCAGTCTGGATAAAAGCCTTTCTTAGATCAGTTTCATTTGTCTACAGTTAGAGTTATAATTTCCCTACTAGTCCAGGTCCAAAGCTAATATGGAGACATATAATGCCGAAAAAAAATCAAGTATGTTATACCTTTCAGGACATTTATATTATCTTTGTCAGTTGTGACAAATATGTTCTTCTTACTGACATAGATTGTATCTTCAGTTCAAAAGATGAATGTGTGATAGAAGGTAGAGGGCAAGAATGGTGTACATTTATTATCTCCCCAAAGTAACATCTGTCAACAGAGGTTGAAAGCATGTCATTAGAATAGCTGAGGCTGAACAAGAAGAATTCACAAAAAATATTTCTTGGAACACTGAAGACCCTGATTAACTGCAACAGCTATATTCTCTAGAGAAGCTTTTTGTTTTATTAAGCCACAATCTGGCTTCTTGGTGTTTTTCTAGGAACAAAATGTGAGCCTAAAAAGAAGTTTCACTCTTGGTCCTGAGCATCCTTGAAATATTTGCACTGTCTTTATAGCTAGCCCCCTTTTCCTAGGATTTGTTTTGCTGCAGAAAAACAATTGATCTAATGAACTATCTATGATTTGTGCATTTTGCTTTGAGAAAAACAGTGTAAGAGGGGAATAAATTGAGAGTGGGAAAGTTGGAAAAGAGGGATGCTTAATCCTTTCCCTCCCTAGTCTAAATCTATGTTTCTTTTCCCAGCTATGTTTTATTCTCCCAATTATTCGTATGTATTGCTTTCCCTCAGTCTGTATCTGGGGTCATAACTGATTGAGGATTGCAGTCATCCCCAGCATAAAATATAGGAGACAGTAAAGCATTAGTGGCCCACAATCCTCCTTTCTCAAAGATGGGAACACACACACTACTACATCAGTTGTTGTGTTGCATCTTCATCAGCATTGCAGGTAGAGTCAGGTTCCACTCTAGAATAAGCATGCCAGTTATAGAATCTTGCTGGTAGAGGGATCACATCACTTGACTCTGAGCTGTTCTATACTTACAAGGCCTTATGTTTCATTAAAAAGATCTGAGTTTATTGCAGTGATCTATTTTCACATGCTTCACTTCTTTTTAATTGATTGATTATGTGCTATGAGATTGGTTTCAACTCTTAGCAACCACACTGATTTTCTCCCTGACAATCTCTCCATAACCTGGTACTTCAGGTCTTCCAATGGGGCACCCATTGCCATTGCAACTAAGTCCATCCACCTTGCTGCTGGTGCTCCTCTTCTTTTCATTCCTTCCACCTTTTCGAGCATTAAAGCCTTCTCCAGAGAACTAGGTCTTTGCATAATGTGTTTCGAATAACAATTTGAGCTTAGTCATTTATACATTGAGTGAGAATTCTTTTTAATGGAATTCCGTAAATATACTTCAATAAATATGTGAACATCACATTCCTGATACCTAGGATGCCACATCTAGTTTACCACTCCCACCACTCCCATTTTCTTATCTTGATCTAGGTCCCCTATTTGTTGATATATTTAAAATTTCAAGGAACTTAGATACTATTTCTTTTCCTGTAACTATGTGAACCTCTAGCAAACTTTTTGCATCCACTTTGGACAGGAGAAGATAGACTAAGAGGAACAATACGACAGAAAAGTATCTATCATCTGGAGTTATACTGTACAAAATAAAAGCAAGATATAAATCTAATAATAAAATAAAAATAAAATAAATTTCCTGAGATACTTCACAAGTGTAGGAGATAATTAGTAAAATTAGACAAATATACCAGACACCAAATATAAAAGTTCTCTACCACTGATCTTTTTTTGCATACAGAACTGAGGATCAACAGGGCTTCTCTTGTATAAACACCTGATTGTGTATCCTAGAATTAAGCCTTATGCTCTCTTCAATGTGCAGGTATTCTGTGATAGGTGCTCAGGGATTCTTTAGTAAATTCTTATGGAAATTGCTCCCAGACAGTTTAAAAATCATTGACTATATTTTCTATATCATAAAAACATGTATAAATCACATACTCAAGTTTTACTACAAACAGTACCTACAGTAAAGAGAAGCTATTTTAGATGAATTTATGAGCCAACCTTAAATGAATGCTATATAGCCTAGGTAATGTTAGAAATTTCGGCTGTTAAATTACTAATGATACATCAGTGCAATTAATACTTAACAAAATATCTCATATATGTCTACATTTTTTTCTTGGTAACTTTTACACAGTCAAACTAGGAGCAACATACATTTTTCATAAGAAAACAGAACATAAACTTACCATAAATGCCAGATATAATTAGCAGAAAAAATATTATAGGAATTCTACAAAAGGCTGTTTGAAACTAAAAGTAATTTATTCACTCAAAAAATCATTATAATAACTGCAGTTTCTTGATTACAACCATTTTTATGGGGAAGTGCAATTACAATTTCATTGAACATTGAATTACCTAGATAGTCACATGCTTTATAAGCTGAAAATTATAAACAAGATACATACATTTATGAACTTTGCCTGGGCATAGTTTTGGTGTATGTTTACTTTATTCTTGAATGAAACTATTGAGAGATTAAGAGATGATGATGATGTTAAATTCACATTGCCATCTTGATAGCTTGTCAGTCGAGTGGAGTTATTATTTATTATAATCTTCAGCCAAGCCTAGCATTTCTAGTTAAAGATTTGCTTTTATAGTTTTATTATTTCAGTTAAAATGTCACAAATACATCACTTCTCTATACTGTAGAGTAGTTACTAAATATTGGTGGTATATCAGAGCTAGGAACGTTGCTAAAATGTCCATTGGTATTCTATACAGTAACTTTATTTAAACAATGGGACAATGGGTTTTCCTCTGATGCAGCTGAAGTGAGTCTGCTAGTGATATGGAATGTGATGCCTAGCACCATCATAATTAATGATGGTGCCAGTAAAGAAAAATGTAAAATTAAGGTTTGAAAATTATGTAGTGTTTATGTAGATTTTTAATTGGCACCAATATATATGTATGTATGTATGTATGTATGCATGCATGCATGCATGTATGTATGTACTTTGAAGGGAGGAAACATACTGATTTTGAGCATGAATGAGTTGCTTGGTTGGTTCAATGGCTATTTCTGTCTG
Source organism: Candoia aspera (assembly GCF_035149785.1). Lineage (NCBI taxonomy): Eukaryota > Metazoa > Chordata > Lepidosauria > Squamata > Candoiidae > Candoia > Candoia aspera. The sequence goes on along the minus strand of NC_086155.1, from coordinate 122,659,950 downwards.
AAAGGCACCTTTAGGAAAGACCTTTACTCCTTGCTTATGGCATAGTGCTTATATGAAAGCTTCAATTGAGGCTTACGTGAAAACCTCAAATGACATAAGACTATGATTTATTTATTTAAGTTGCAGTCAGAGATCAATACATATACCAGAATAACCAAAAACAACTATTAGAAATAACCAGAAATTAAAGATACAGAATGTAATAGATTTGAATGAAGGTGATCTGATCTTGTGAAGTGGAATTGATGAATATATGCATGGATGTGAAGGTGTGGTCTAATTATTAAAGAAAGGGCTAAAATGTATCTCAGTATAAATTGTCTCATCTAGGTTGTTTTGGGTGCATATGAAAGTTGGGAAACTATAGATTGATCATAGTTGCATTCCAGTAATGGTGATAATGAAATAAAAATAAACTAATTTGGGGAAAATGTGCAATATTCTGAATAAATGTGATCTGGAGGGAGAGATGAACACTAGATGATATGAATAGGTGTGTGGAAATGAGATGGGAGAGTATAAAAAGAGTGATTGGTTTGTTAGAGACCAAAAAATGAATGAAAATGGTGACTGAGTATCTGCTTAGAAAAGCTTAAGTCTATTAATTGCACATACATAGCAAAATAATGAATATAAGTCTAAAATATGGTGTGTTTGACTGTTTATTATGCATATTAAGAGAATCAGTGAAGGATACAGCAGTGATACAAAATTCTGAATGTGGAACACACCATTTTTTAAACTAGCTTTAAGTGTGGATCATGGGGAAAAATGGACCTGGAAGAAAGGGAAAGAAGTGAAAGACCCTAGAATGAAAGGAGAACAACTTCAGGAACAAAAATGTGAGTCTTGTATGAAAATCTACCTCCTCCTTTTTCTTCTTCTTTGCATTGCTTCCAACATAGCACTAATGAAAATATTACACATTTCTGTATCTGTAATTTTGCCCATTACAGCTAGCCGATTCCTGCTTTGGCATTGCTCTCACATTGACATAGCTGATTGACACCCAAGAGTATTTTCTTCTAAATCCACTACCCACAAATAGCAAAACTTTTTATTTTCCCATTTGAGCTACTTGAGCTTTGCAGGTCTATGCAGGATGTTGCAGTCCTGACCTTGCTCTTCTTGCACTACAGATTCTGTAAGGATGTCACATGTACAACGTTATTGGGAATGAGGAAATCTCTAGAATTTGTTTCAACTGGACTTGGCAACTTTAAATTGACAATGTATGAAACAGTACATTGTGCAAGATTTTTTTTCTGTGCTTTTTTCCCTATGTAATCTCTTTGGAGGAATCATCTTAAATTTACTAAGAATGTGCTAGCTGGTGACTTTTGGTATTGCATCTAGAATATTGGGAAATTTTGTTCATGAGACGAAAGGTCACACAAATTCATTTATTACTGTATGGGATATGGTTTCTAAAGTTTGAGATGCAAGTAGACAGACTATGTTTAAATTGGGTCCTGATGCTTGGGATCTGTAGATAGTTAACAGATCTGCTACCAGAATAGGAAGCAATTATTTGGCTCAAGATAGTGAAAACCTCCACTAAGGACTGAGTGTAGATTGTTAATGGTTGCAGACTTGGATATTATAGTACTTTGTGCAGGTACTCAACCTCTCCATCATTCTGCATTCTGCTTCCCTGCATTCACACTGACATTTCATTATAGAGTTTTGCAGTCAAGAACATACACATACCGGTACTTTAATTCATGCTATTGCTCATGCATTCACCAAAACCTAGGAAACTCTTTCATCTTTTACTCAAGTAGGCAGATAATACAAAACTGTTCAGTAGGCCAGGGAAGTCTATGCTTAGGTCCCTTCACCATCTGAACACATTGGGCTCAAAATTTAGGTTCTTCTCTTGTACAGTCTCCTGCCAACCTAGCAGTTCGAAAAATGCAAATGTGAGTAGATTAATTGGGACCGCTTCGGTGGGCAGGTAACGGCGTTCTGTGACTGTCATGCTGGCCACATGACCACAGAGGAAGAGTCTACGGACAAACGTCGGCTCTTCGGCTTTGAAACGGAGCTGAGCACCGCCCCCTAGAGTTGGACACGACTGGACTTAATGTCAAGGGAAACCTTTACCTTTACCTACTTGAACAGTATTGCCTGGAATGAGCCACTGTGAGGCTCATATCTCACTGTGAGTGTGGGTGTGGGACTGGGGGTGTGTGGGTCTGAGCGTCGGTATGTATACAGGTAATCCTTGGATTGAGAGCCTAATTGGGACTGGAATTTCCATCACTAAGCAAAGTGGTCATTAAGCAAAATATCACGTGACTGTGCTGCTTAGCAATGGCAGTCCCAGCAGTCCAGATTGCGCTTATTAGGCCAGGACCTCATGCTTCTCCTGCCCTGCACGAACTTCCTCTGCTTCAGCTCCCCCCACCTGCCTATCTTCCCCCATCTCTGCCCTTTCGGCTCCCTGCAGTCGGCTGCCTACACCTGCCACCCCCCACTACCACCACCAGCTGACCTTTGCCATCTTCCTCCTGCTGCTGGCCCAGGATCCAGGCGCTGGGTGATGGTGCAGCCCTGGGATGCATATGTGAGCACAGCACGGTGGCAGAACCTTGTCTGCTGGAGGGCCCGCAGCTTCCATCACTCCCCCCACCTCTGTGCTTTTGGCCACCTTGCACTCCGCTGCCTACCCCTGCAACCCCCCAACCACTGCTGCCCTGAGGTGACCTTCACCATCTTCTTCCTCCTGCTGCTGGCCCAAGATCCAGGCACTGGGCAAGGACGCAGCCCCAGGACATGTGAGCGAGTGCAGCATGGCAATGGAGCCTTGTCTGCTGAAGGAGCTTGCTAGGCCCAGCTGGGGAAGAGGTAGTGGGATGGACCAGCAGAGGAGGCAGGGCAGCGGTGTGGGTGGAGGAGCCCTGTCTTCCACTGCCAGCATGAGGAGCAATAGCCCACAGACTGTGGAGAGTGCAGCAGGACAGGCAGGAGAGGCGGCAGCGGCTCCCTGGGCCAAAGTGGGGGCTGTGTGGGAGGTGCTGTTTGGGGTGGTGGCAGAAGTGGAGGGATGAGGGCTTCCCGGAGGCGCAGCATGTGCACTGCAGCTTGTGATGGAAGCGCTTCTGGAGAATCAGTCTGCGAGCTCCAGCAAGGGGTGGAGGTGAACCCAGCACCAACAGAGCCTGCCCACAGGCCCTCTGCTTATTTAGCCAAGTGAAGGACCAGCAGCTTCCAATGTAAGCTGCAGTTTCTAGTTCTCTTGCATTGGAAGCTGCTTTGCAGGAGGAAGGCTGGGCCAAGCGAGCAGAGGGCCTGCTACAGCCAGAACTTTGAGGATTGGTTATAATGGCCTCTGAATGAATGGTTGTAACCCAAAGACAACCTGCTATGTGTTTGTACGTATTTGTATTTACACACACACACACATGGGGGGTGGAGGGGTGTTGGTGCATGCAAACATAAAAATCCAAATTAAAAAAAAAAGTATGTGTCAAAATGTATGTAACAAATAGTAACATCTTAATGTGAGGTTGGAACAGAGTCCATAGTCAATCAATAATATATGGATCTATCATTGAATTATATGTAAAATCACAGTAGTTAATTATTTAATTAGTTGATCATTGATAAAAACAACAACACAAAAAGTTTTGTATATTCATACATGCAACTGTAGGAGTAATGACTCATCTAGGCATAAAAGGAATGTATGCCTCTCTCTTCTGCTTTGCTTAACATTTTAACACTATGTCACTGTTATCAAGCCTGGTGCAATATGTTTTTACTAATCTTTCTCTGAAGAATTAGCATTTGGCTATGGCCAGTGGCAGGATGCCAGATCTGACAGAACTACTGTCAGGTTTCATTCAGTAAGTCCCCTTGAGAGCAATAAATAACAGTTCTGATGTGAATACTGTTGGATTCTAAAAGTAACCACGGTGGATGCCATGATATCCATGCCTTACTAGTTTCTGTCCTTTGCCTACATGGTTTATAAAATGAAGTTGTTATTAAAAGGGAAATAAAATTCAGCATAAGCTTTGAAAACATTTCCTACATTTCCTATGAGTAATTTAGGTTTTTATGCATAACATAAATAGTGAGTTCATCACCGAAATCTCGCCTCTGGTGAGATGGGCGGCTATATAAATTGGATTAATAACTAACTAAATAAATAAATATTAGCATATTTCCAGAATTCTATTAAATTCAGATTGCTTCTTCCAGATTAGATTGATAATTGAAGATACTTGAAGAGTATCCAGAAGCTACAACTGGTCCAGAATGTGGCTGTATGGGCAATTCTAGGTGCTCCAAGATCAGCACACGTAACACCTATGCTGCGCGAGCTGCATTGGGTTCCAGTCTGCTTCCGGGTCCAATTCAAGGTGTTGGTTATTACCTTTAAAGCCCTACATGGCATGGGGCCAGGGTACCTGAGGGACCGTCTCATCCCCATTACATCAACCCACCCCACCCAGTCATGCAGAGAGGGCATGTTACGGACTCCGTCTGTAAGAGAATTCCATCTGGCAGGGTCCAGGAAGTAGGCCTTCTCTGCAGCAGCTCCCACCCTCTGGAACGTTCTTTCCCCGGAGGTGAGGCAAGCCCCCTCTCTCCTGGACTTCCATAAAAAACTGAAGACCTGGTTTTGCCATCGTGCCTGGGGCGGGGAGGGGAATAGTCATTCTTAGGGATGGCTTGTATCCTAGAATGGCCCCTCATATATTCACAGACTGAAGTAAAACCTTACTGCCATCTGGATTTTATTGTATTTTATATTTTTATCTCTTATTTATACCTATATGTAAAGTATTATTTATAGGTTGGATTGAATTTTAAATTTTATTTTTGTTGTAAACCACCCAGAGGCCCTCCTCAGGGGGGAGATGGGCGGTGATAAAAATTGATAAATAAAATAAAATAAATAATTGTTTCTGATGGTGTTATTTCTTCATTACACAGGTTAAATTGAGGTTGGGAATGGGAATGAAAATGAAAAAAGTAGTGCTGAAGAGAAAAATTACTCAGCATATTTTTTTCTACTAGATTCTGCCTTCCCACTCCCCATTTCTTTAAAAAAAAAATTAGTTGTAAGTAAGAAAAGCACACCACTGGTCTAAATAGGCTTGATCTATCCCTATTAGCATATAGGCTCTGCTTTATAAAAACATTCCTTCTGAAATTTACAAATGACTTATTCTGTATGATGAAATGTAATTGAAATTGGATTAATTTCCTGATAGTCCTCTACAGACAGCCCTCAGTTAACGACTGCTTGTTCAGCAGCCATTCAAAGTTATGACAGCGCTGAATGAGTGGTACTTATGACTGGTCCTTAAAATTCCAGCTGTCCCAGCACCCCTGCGGTCACGTGATCACAATTTGGGTACTTAGGAACCGGCTCGCACTTACGATGGTTACAGTGTCCCACAGTCATGTGATTGCCATTTGCGACCTTTCCCACCAACTTCCCATAAGCAAAGTCAATGGGGAGGCCAGCGGGGAAGATTGCAAGTCACTCCTCTAAGTCATTCCCACTCCTGCCACTTTTTCTTTTCCTGGGGACCTCGTACTCTGTGGCACATACCCACCTGCAGCAGCCCCCTGCCTGCACTCCATAGCACACACTTTCCCACCTGCACTCATGTGGTGCTGCAGCAGCCACATGCACACCCTCCCACACCTGGCAGCAGCCATCCCCCTGCCCAGTTGCACTCAAGCTGCAGCAGCCAGTTACCTGCCCACCAGCCTGCTTGCGAGCCTCCCGGGACTTGCAGCTTCCTGCTGGCTTCCCCATTGACTTTGCTTGTTGGAAGCCATCAGGAAGTCATGAGGAGGTCCTCGCTTAATGACAGAAATGGGGACTGCCAGGATTGCCATCACTAAGCGAGGTGATCATGGACATTGCACTGTACAATCATATCATTTAGTGATGGAAATTCCGGTCCCAGTTACTGTTGTTAAGCAAGGACTACCTGTATTCTTGCTTTAATTTAATCTATATATTGATGATGCTAGTCCCAGTCTCATGATAACCTTCCTTAGGAATTTCATGTTTATGAGTGGGGAGATAGGGGCCAAGAGACAAGCATCTCAATACAAGCTTTTGGGACCTGTCCATCAGGTGCAATCTATATTGTTATAAAAGTTTCACAAGACCCATTCCTTCCTGGTGATAGCAATGGATATTGTGATTGATAATATCAAAAGTTATTGGGAGATCCAGCAGAACTATCAGGGATGTACTTTCCATGTCTAGTTCTTGGTGCAGAGAATCCACCAGAACAATCACAGCTCTTTTCTCAGGTTAAAGTTCTAACAATTTGTTATTTAAGGACCGCCTCTTCCCAATTACATCTGCCTGTCCCATCAGATCCTGCAGAAGACGTATGTTGACGTTCCCATCTGCTGAGGAGCTACATCTGGTGGGACCCAGGAGATGGGCCTTTTTTTTCCATGGCGCCTGCCTTATGGAACATCATCCCCCCCACCCCCGAGGTGAGGTTGGCTCCATTCCTGTAAATTTTCCTTAAAGTCCCTCAAAATGATATTGGTTATGTCATCAGGCCTGGGAATCCCAAGGGAATGGTGAGTTGCTGAGGTGGCTCTATTGCTGCTAATATCTGTTGCCCTCTTCTTGCCTTTTAATTATAACTTTAGTATTTTCCACTTATTGTTTTTATATCACTGTTTTATAGTTTTTTTATTGCATGCCATCCAGAGTCAGGTTTTGTGAGATGGGCAGCCATATAAATATGATAGATAGATAGATAGATAGATAGATAGATAGATAGATAGATAGATAGATAGATAGATAGATAGATAAAACAATAAAACAATAAACTTTTTTCAATCCCCACTTGAAATGGTTATTGAGGATCAGGGTATTCCATGAGTAAGTCATAGAGCAGATAATATGTTGACATCTGGACAACGTAAATCGATTCTCCAGGCCAAAAGACTGATATTGTATGACACCATTTATTCAACAGATTGAAGACCTGACTGTACTTGCTACTGAGGAGCGGATGCCTATAGATGTAGATTTTGTATGGACAGATACAATGAAATATGGGACTCCTTTATACTAAATACAGTAGGTTTTATATATACACACACACACACACACACACACAAATGATAATCATATAAACGTATTAGAAAAAATATATGCGCATTTGAATAATATTTACATTAGATAAATGTACAGTATATAGATTTGTAACTATAACAATATACTATGACAAGTTTTTTTCCTTTGTTATATTTCTTCACTTTTTCGTAATAGCAATTTTTAATGTTTTTTTGTCTTGATAGTGTATGTATCTTAATACTATTTTTGTGTTTTGTGTTTTGTGTTTTCTTTTTTCTGTTATTAATTAAAAAGCAATAAAATTAATAAAAAACTAGGGGAGATAATATGCTTCATCATAGAGTCTTAGTGTGGGACTTGATGAGCTTTTGTTCCTACTTGCTTCAGTGCATGGGACAATTAATGCCCATCCAAAGAAGTCATAAAACAGTGTTCATTAGAGAGCAGTAAGACATTTACTTCTTCTTTAGTGAAAACTTGGCAATAAGAATCCTTACTCCAATAAAGGAAAACAATAAAATAATGCACGTTATAGCAATTAGAAAGCTTTGATACCACATTTCTAAAGGCTAAGCCTTAAATTTCAATCTAATCCCAGAGCAATAACTGTATAATCTTACCCACTTTAGAGCACAGCTCAGAGGAGACCTGAGAAAGGTATTTCATTCTCTGTGTTGGCCTTTCATGGATGAGCCCATGGCCTATACGTGTTTGATGAGAGTTTACTATAAGAGCATGCCCTGCAAATTCTGCATGCAGAGATAACTTGAAGGCATTTGCACCATACAGTATAGGGGAACCGCTCAAAGTATATTTCATCATTTCACTCTTGTAACTCCTGGCTTCAGCTTATTAACAAGGTCTACTTCCTAAGGGCTTCTGCCTGAACTGTTATCTAAGGAAGACTCTCTGCTGGGCTTTTTGTCTAAGTTAGGGCTGTGCCGGTTAACAGTTTGTTATCAGAGAGCTCCTCTGGGCTATGAGCAATACACAAGACAGGCCTGTTGTAGCCTTCCTTTTCCTGTAAAGCTAAGCAACAAAATGGCTGATAAGTTGTCTTTCTGAATATGATCTTATGACATTCTGGTGCTGAATCCAGGTTTAAAACCTTGCTTTTTGGAACCTTCAGGAAAAATGAGAATATTTCATATAATAAAAACAGACATTCATTTTCCAAACCCTACCATTAATCTCACACTTTTGTTAAGCCAAAAATGGTTGGTACCAGGCTCACACTGGTTCTGCCTCCATCTACAGGTTCAAAAAGTGAAAAGAAATCATGCAATTTCATTTATTTACATTTTTATGCTGTCCACTCAGAAGATTCTGAGAAAAAACATCCCACTTCTTTAACCATCCCTATACATAAAACCAAGATTAAAACATAAATTAAAAAGGTTACCCAGTGATCATCACATGCCAAATAGCCATTGAAAAAGTAAGGTTTTCCATACTTTGAACTCCAAGATGAAGAGGCTAAATGTACCTTTGGAGCAGGGATATGGTGGAGGCAGCCACTTTTGGTGATGCCTCTCTTGCTGAGGCAGGACCTTAGGTGACCCTCTCTCCGGATCTACACAGAACAAGCAGAATTGTATTGAGTCAGGCAGATATAATGAGCCACTGTCCTTGTAACACTGACTTATTTACAGAAGTGTAAGAACCTTAGTTTACTTCTTTTGGATTCTAACAATGCCATTATTTTTTTTTCCTGGGTTGTATATAGAAACACAGTGGTTGGATTGGTACATAGGACTGATTCTGATGACTGAGTACATAAATTGCACTTTTGAGCTAGACGACTAATTGAAACTAGGCGTACGGGTTATCTTTTGCAATTCTGAAATTATTTACACTGGCTACGTGAGTTCTTAGGCAGTTTGTAATTACAATTCAGTGTGTTGGTTTTTCGTTTCAAATCCCTAATTAGCTTGGAACTTAAGGAGTGTTTCTTCTCTCATAAAGCTGAGCATTGCACATCCTCAGAGGCCCCTTTCTGAGTCTCTCATGAAGGTGAGGCAGGTGGCTCTTCAGCTTTGTCAGACTAAGTTTAGAAAGCTCTCGCTGGAGAGATCTGTTGGCATAGAATCTCTTTTCTCTTAGGCATCATTTGAAAGCCTTTTAATTTTCCAAGGCTGTCTAGACTTTAATATGTTAAAGTTTTGTTTTTTAAATTATCTTCTGTCTTTTAATTGACTTATTTTTTGCCTAATTATTTTATGATTTATTTTAAGTCACTCTGCAGCTCTTTTTTTTAGATACCTAATACCCCTTCCTCCTCCTATTTTCCCCACAATAAAAACCCTGTGAGATGAGTTGGGATGAGAGAGAGTGACTGCCCTAAAGTCACCCAGCTGGCTTTCATGCCTAAGGTGGGACTAGAACTCACAGACTCCTGGTTCCTAGCCCATTGCCTTAACCACTAGACCAAACTGGCTCTCTTAGGGCTGAGAGTCATGGAAATGCCCTAAACAAGATTTAGAAATGAACCTGTAAGTTCTGTAAATGTAACAGTATATGTATTATCTTGAATTAATTTCTTGATTTTTTTTTCTATTTAAAGAAGTTTTTCCATTAGAAATAGAATTTTTCATGTATATTCTTCCATAGTGCTTTAAAAAAGTGCCATTATGCTGTCTCTTCAGCTGTAAAATAAAATGACCCTTTCAGTGTGACAGTACTTTATTTTTAAAATTATCTAGTTATCTTTAAACTACTTTAAATAAATAAAAACAAAATAATGGTATTAGGCATGTTCCATATCAAGGCAAGAAATTAAAAATTGTATTGATTTTATCGGTAGAGAATTAAAAATGTAAAATGTTATTTTAAGAATAATGCCTTTTCCACATTATTTATTTGTTTATTTAAATTATGTGTTATCAAAATAACTCCTGGTAGTTTATGTTCCTAGAAACAATTAAGAACTTCAACATGACCCCAAACCAGAAATCAGAATAACACAAAAAACAATAATAACACATTTATGATGGTAACAACCCAATATTGGGCAACTTCAGCTTTCTAAATCCCTGTCAAATAACTCTGTTTTAATGACAGAGTAAGTAAGAGTTGATATCAACCTGAACTGCGTGTGAATCTATTCCACAATCTGGGGGGATCCTAGAAAAAGACCATTCCCAGGCTCCTGCTGAGCTCACCTGTCATTAGTCAAGTGTCAACATTCTCAACCAGGATAAATGTACAGGAATCTGATGAAAACTCTTCTCTATTACCGCCCCCCCCCCCCAAAGTGAATGCAGTGTGAATTTGGGGAAGTTCATTTTAGGACTATAGTGGAACGTTAGCTGCAAATGTTTAATAATATTGGCATTCTCCAGCCTGCCAGCCTGTCCCCATTTATAGAACTTCTACAAAGCTTTTCTTGTCAGAGAGATCTTTGCAACACATATAGAAAGAGGACAGAACTTCAGTCACATGATCATAGCCACCATTTTGAATTTTTTGGCACCCCTCTCCTGCCAACAACCCTGGGAACAAGAAAGTTATATTTTGAAGGCTAAAGTGGGGATTTATAGTATTTTATTTCATTGCTTTAGATTTAGCATATATAGGGGTTTAACAAGATTATTTATATGTGATATTTTATGGTAATACCTTGCTAGCCACCTCTTAGTTTCTTTGAAAGGCAGTGGATTCCTTTCTCTTAATATTATGTTGACTCCTTAATGTTTTGTATGAACACATATCCCTATCTATAGTGTTTTAGACAGTAGGAAAGGGAACTTGAATTTATAAATAATGAAACTATTATATATATTTTCTTGACAATCCAAGGCAAAAGTATCACTCTACTGTATATGAATATAAAATTGTCAATTGAAGTTGTAAGCTTTTGATATAAATAAACTTAGTGGACAAATTAGTTTGTGATCTGGTTCATTCAGCAAAGTTAACATGATCAGTTTTTAATTTGCTCAAAGTAGCCCACGTATGTACTACTTTTTTCTGTACATTTTTATTAACTAACATTAAAGAATGAGAGATTATAGCAAAAGATTTGTTGCCTGAAAAGGGTGAAAGAAGAGAATCATTGTAGTATAAGTAAGCAGTGTTAGAATATTTGTTTTTTTTTCTTTTTCTGTGTGTTAATTTGAGTTTGTATAATTTTTTAGTAAGTTATTACAAACCAGGAGTTTCCGTAGTGCCAGTTCTGTTGGGACCTTTATGTTATAGTTTATTAAAAAGGGATATGCATTCTGGAAGTCCAAAAATGAAAGTATAATTAATAATCAAACAAATAATTTATTAACTATTATTTATTTATTTGATTTCTGTGGCCACCCATCTCACATTTGAAATCAAAATACAAATACAAACAATATAAAACATCAATACATATCATAACAATTGAGGTATATCAGTATGCCACAAATGAATAATTTCACAGGCTTCAACTAACAGTCTGAACCTCAAGTTCAGGAGCACAGCTGTAGCTTCCAGATGCTCTTCAAAGGCAGCCTACTGATATAAGGACAATCAAATAATAAGTTTACAATTTATGGGGAATGTAGCGCAAAATATATTTAAAGCTAATGTACAAAGCAATCCAATAAGAAGCAATAATAATTCTTGAGAATCCATTAGTCATTAAATGAGGATTTATTATTTAATTTGGTGAGAGAAAAGGCAAGGAGTTTGTACAATAGCACATTTATTTCAATGTGATAAATTTTCAGAATAACACATTTAATTCAATGAAAGGCATGGCATATGGACAGAATACAATTGATTCAATGAGAATAACATCATAGAGCTAAGAAAAAATAGAGAAGTTTAAAGAAATGATTCACTTTATACAGTATTAAGTAATAGGGGAAGGCAGAAAAAGAGTCTGTTGCTATGATAAAGAAAGCTAAAAATTTGGAGGCTTCTTGCCTCATGAGGGAGTGAAAGACATAGAATCTGCACACATGTACATTAAGAGAAACACCTTTTGCACATTTACCATTTGGAAATGGAGAAGAAAATAGAAATTATGTTTCTGAAGAGAATCACTTTTCCTTTGCAGCCTGATCTGTCCTTGAAGGTCAGTGTTAGATTAATCTTTCAGCAGTTGGAGAAGAAAGAAGAGAGGGGTGTATCAGTAACTGCTTTGCCAATGCTCTTTGGCTGGGTTTGCTCAGTGTGTTCCTTGGCTTCCTGAAGCCTAGGTTCTCCTGCAGCTGGGAATTCAGACCAGTTCAAAGGATGAGTATTGGTACACCCAACCTTTGTCTAATTCTATATCAGGTACTCTGGTGAAGCTGGCTGCTTCTTCAAGACTATGCAACTCAACTCAGCAGAAGTGCTTCAGGGACCCAGGAAGACTATGCTTCTAAAAACTAAGAAGGGAAACTAAGAAGGGAACCTACCAGAGAAGCTTGGTTCAACTTTTGTAACCTCCTTGATGATGTACTGCAAATGCAACTCAGTGAGGGATCTTGACAGGCCTCATCCCACTTGATGATCATGCTGATTGGGCTTAGGCCCAATCTGGGGAGCAGGCACTCTGACCTCAGATGGTTCAAAGAGATTCCTCTCTTGGAAAAGCAAAAAGCTGGCAAGTAGGGGCTGGGTTGGCTGTCCCACTGCAGTTTTGTGAATGACTACAGCTAGGGATTAAAAAAAGAGGAGAACAAACCCCAAAAGAGTAAGAGAGAGGTGAAATTTTTCTTCTGTGGGAATTAGAAGTTTGAATTTTATTCTTAGCTAGCCCATACAAGAAAACAAGAAATTCTTCCAAACAAGGGGAAACATGAAGCAAGGCTACCTTATCGCAATAAATGGAACAAACAGAAGTCCCAGCTTCCCTGCTGTGTGGGATAAATTAGGGAAACACAAAAACCTAATCAGCCTCAAGATTTGGGTTCAAATATTTGCCTCATTTAGTGACGTAAAATTGGGGGCTTTACTATATAATTAATTACACACTATGGATTAGCACCTAAGCTCAGGGATCCCAGTTCATTTTGGCTGGGGCCCAGTCATCACTGTATTGGTGTCTTAATAAAGAAAATCAAATTCAGATCACTGGTTCTCATTTTAATGGAGTGGCTTTTTCCTACAAGTTTTTTTTATTTTATAAGAGATTTCTGCCTGAAGCAGAATAATTACTAATCTAGTTCTACCTGGGAAAATTGGCGGGGGGGAAAGGGATGGTCCTGAACTATCAAAAGAGAGCCTGAAAGAGACCAAAATACTGTAGTGGAGAGGCAGGGAAGGTTGAGCCAAATGACTGGGTTGTGTTAGTGGCTTTCCTCCTAGGCTGAACAAAAGGGTTGCAAAAAGGTTGATAGTCGTAAAAAATGTTTGCAGTTTAAGCAACAGGTAGAGGCCATGGCCAGGGGTGCTTTTCATCCAGCAGTGGCTCGTGGTTATTTACCTGGATCAGGTTGCCCTACAATAGTAAAATTCATAACTTGATCACCACCCAGTGGGAAAACAGTAATTCTTTCTTTGTGGAGCTTCCTTTGGAGATAACCTGGAAACTGCAGCTGATAAAAAAACACAGCAACAAGATTGTTGACAGGACAATCCTGTCAGTCTAGAATAATACTATTTCAGAGTCACTGCATTGGCTACCAGAAGGCTTCTGGGCCCAAATCAAAGTGTAGGTTATTACCTTTAAAGTCTTACAAGGCCCAGCACTGGGTTACATCAGGCAACACTTTGCCAGGATAGAATCTACCCATCCAGTTCAGGTCACTAAGAGTCTGTCCTACTTGTGAAATATATGGGATGTGGGCAAGAGAGCAGGCCTTCTTGTTAGTGATCTCCACTTTGTGGATATAAAAGGCTAAGCTGAAACTAAGAAAGAAAGAAGAGTATCTCTAAACACAGTAAGAAGATAGGAGATTTCATCTGGCTTATCAAGTAAACAGACTTTTAGTCCATCATGCCAACATTCAAGGAAAAGAAATTTCAAAAGCTTCAATGAGGTAATCTAATAGAAGAGGACTGGATGGTTCTCAAGATTCTCTATTCTAACCTCTAATTCTGGGTATTAAAATTCATTTTAAAAGTTTATATGCATCTTGCTTTCTTGATTGTCCTCTGCAGTTTAGCAGTTCAACAATGAGATTCCTGCCCTGGACATATATGCAGCCCCTACCCTCCTTGTATTTTGGAAACAAGTGAAGAGTGTCCTATTTCATTGTCCCTTAAGCCCAGGTTAATTGAGGGTGCCATAATAATTTTCTTATTATTCATAACTATTCATAAATCTTAGTATGCATTGTTGGAGGACAATATCCTCCACTTTCTCCCCAAACACCAATTATAGGACCTTCCTAGTTATCAGTCCTGTCCATATTATCCCAAATCACTCCTCAGTCTGAGAATGTCCTCTATATCTCACTGCTAGCCATATTCCAGTTTATCACCTGCTGTAACTGCCTGTTCATTACCTCTGGTCTAATAGCTGCTGTCTCCGTCAACTTTGATTTACTGGCAGCTGTCTCTTGGCCTCAGCTCCATTCATGATCAGCAGCAGTCCTTTCACAGCAGCAACTGCTAAGTTTGCTCAGGAGTCTTTGATAAGACACTTTGTCAAAACCCATCTTTAAGAAGTCCAAGTAAACAGTGTCTAGTGGATCATCTCTGCCAGTATGCTTGTTTATCTCAGACTAACCTTTGCAGAAGTATCTGTTAATTCTTCAAGAAGATTTATCCTTCTGTGTGCCTGATCACTTTAACAATGCCTTCTCCCTGGAACAAATGTTGAGCTCTCTAGCCTACAATTATCTCAGCCTTCACCCCACAGTTCCCTTTTTAAAAATTGGCATTACTTTTTCACATTTGTATACTGTGATACAATTGCTAATCTTAGAGGCTGTTACATTTCAAAGATGTCAATTTTGTAAAAGTTCTTTTTGGGTCTCTGGATTGGATCCACAATTAGGAAAACTTCAAATAAACCACTGAAATCAATGGGATAAGTTAGCCATGACTAAATTAAATCAGTTTGCTTTCAGTGTGTCTGTTCTAAGTACACCGAAGCCTAGATTCAGCCCACTTACATTTGTGGGACTTACTTAACAACATCTATTACTAGGTGACTTTAGTTAATTAATGTATGTCAAATTAACCTGTCTCACAGTGTTGGTATGAAGGGAAGGAAAGCATACCTCCTATGTTGCTTTGGACACACTGATAAACAAAATTTAATTGCACGTATATTTATTTTGAAATTGTTACAAAATATGATTTTTCTCAGGTTTGGAGCCCTTACTAATATTTGCATAAAGTTTATACAGGTACTATAACAAAATCAGACTACAAAATTACTGTTTATATGACAAGATTGTAAAAGCTACATTAGGTATGCCTAGAAGCAATATCAATATTTTTAAATGTTTCAACTATAGGTTGCAGTATTACATAAAATCTGTTTTGGGGATTCCTCTGGGTTCCAAAGTTGGTTTGAAATGTGGCTTGACTGGCTACTATACAAACAGACACATCCAAAGACCTGCTTGGACATGCAGAGCTAATTTGTACAGTCCTTTTGAATCCTTGCCTGTAATAAGACTTATGAATGGATTACTTTACGAATTTCTGTAGTGTTAGTAGCATGGGGTGATGCAGATAGAAATAATCAGGTTTTACATCTGTTCATCCTGAGATGATTTTGCACTTTCTGTATTCATATTTAATTAGGAATACTGTGGTTGCCATCCATCTCCATGGAGATGGCATAGTAACTAATCCTTCATAAATACATTTTAAAATTCTAATTTACTTTTTAAAAATTCAAGATCAGAGCAACGTACTGCTCTTTGTAGTTTCTCATACTTTTAGTCTATGGTCTTCAGTTGGGACAAAAGCATGTTTGTTACACTACGGCTGGTACTAATTAAACATGTATAGGAGTTTCCTCTCTGAGCATATGCATGAAAAGAAAATCATGTTTTTTTCAGTCCTGTTCACATAACTTTCATCACATGTTTTGGGGCATTGATTTCCCAATATTCTTGACCAATGTAAAGATTTTGAGCCAACGCTGAGAAAGGAACCTGCAGGAATACTGATATTTGGCACAGGCATAGCATTGCTTACTTGAGTGGGTGAGGAATATCTGCATATCCTTTCTAAATAGGAAAGCAGAGTATCCTGATTACCCAGGCACTGCTCCCTGTCAAGCCAAATGGCATTAAATAATTAATGCCTGCCAGTATAGTACGGAAAGAATTTATCAACTGATGACATGCATAGTGATGCATGAGTAATTGGGGCATGAGTCCAGGAGAACCTCCAAGCTGTAGATCTGTTCATTCAGAGAGTGGAGCTCCACCCAGAGCCAATTCAGGTATACAGTTTCAATGTGATATTAAAAAGCATGAGGGAGAGAGCTGAGCCCTGTGGCACCCCAGAGCAAAGATGCCAAAAGTTCAACTGCTCTTTCCACATGCCTACTGATTGGTACCATCTGCTCAAGAGAAGAACCATCATAAAATGTCATCCAACCTCATTCGTCACAGACAGTCCAGCAGGATACCATGGTCAATGGTCAGAATACCCTGTTTTAACAAATCAATGTGTTAGGGTTTTAAAGAATCTTAAATATGTATTCTTTAATCCTAAAATGCATTTCATTCAGCAAAATAATATTATTATTGGTATGGTTTTTTTTTTAGTTTGCAATATTGTTTTGGAGGTGGGGAGTTATTTTACGTATGCTACCCAGAGATGCAATTACATGTTGGGCAACAATATAAATCAATCAATCGATCGATCAATCAATCAATCAATCAATCAATCAAATAAATAAATAAATAAATAATCTAGTGTAAAATGATGGTGGGGACATAAACAAATATGTTTTTAGCCAGCCCCATGGCTGTCCTATTCTGAATTCATATTCATGTTAATATGGTAATGGGGGGAGATGTTAATGTAACATTGAACGATATACCAAAAATTTGAAATGTAATGATTTATGAAAAACTTTAGATTATTGCCCCTTTGACTGTAGATAAAACTGTTTTACTTTAATGGCAACTCTGTAACTTTCACTTTTAAATTTGTTTAAAATTGATGAAATGTGTTCACTCGCCATCTGTGAGAAGAAAGTCTGACCGTATTTCTCCATGCTCTCAACATTTTACTTGCTGCTTAAAAATTGACTTACTTTCTTATATATGTAACTTATTAAGTGAACAATATACAGCATTAGGAAAAGGTACACTCATGAAAGTCCTGTAGAATTCTGCGAACTCCTTCTATTGTTACAACAGAACATCTCAATATAATGTGGATTGTGATGGAAGTTTGTTAAACTATGCATGATGTAGCAGAAGTAAATATATTTTCCCCTTTCTTATAATATGAGAGCCCAATTTGATTGTAGTACCTACTTAACCTTGACTGAAACCATAACAAGCTCAGGAAAGTAGGATTGGTTTAGTACTTGAATATGAGATCATCACAAAATACACGGGCTGTAGGCTAGACTGGGAAATAGAAAAGTATCCCAGAAGAAGAAAGTGGCAAACCACTTCAGTATTTTGCCAAGGAAACTACATGGACTTATCCATGAAGTCATCAGGATCCAAGTTCAGCTTGAAGTAAATTTTATATTAGTACAATATCTTTGGGTCAGGAAATGCTGACAGCACTCTGCGCAGGAGCAGGAACTGGCGTTGGATCTGCCTGGACATGAACGGTGGAGGATTGGTGGAGAAAAAGCCCGGGATGAGCCAACTTCCCTAGGAACGCTGCTGGCCAGCTGGTGCGAAGCTAGCTCATCCTCTTGTGGTGCACTGGTGCAACAAAGAACTAGCAGCTATCAGCGCCAGAACATTGTAGACTCCCTGGCATTCTATGCCATACACTAAATAAATAAATAAATCTTTGGGTCGTATCATGATTGGCAGTAAATTTAGACATAAAACACTTCTTCACATAATGCATAATCCATTATGATCCTTAAAATAATGTTGGGCTTCATTCCAAAACCATTGGCTTTAATATTTTAGTGTTGATCAATGTTGGAGTCAACCAACCTCAGGGGGACCACAAATGCATCACACCTGATTTATGGAGTTTGTTGCAATTCATTAGCTTAGCATTCACTAGTTTAGGTGTCGTAAAAATTGGTTTAAATACGTTTTAAAGGAGAAGCATTCTGATTGCTATTAATTTTAATGACTGAGTAGAATCTCTCAGTTCAAAGGCAATAATCCTCCTTGCTCTCTAGTAAATGGAACACAAATGTATACTGCCTTTGAATGTGAATTTATGCATAAGACAAGAAATAATTTTATTAAGTTTAGATTATACTTTATCAGAAGTGCAGTGTTGTAAACATAAAGCAATTTAGGGTTATCCACCTGTGACTAATATTTGGGAGAATTATATTTACTTGCATATAGAATCTACTCATTATGGGAAGATGTTTTCAGTTCATGTCAAGAATTCATATAAATGAAAGAAATGTGAATTCTGTGTTTATGATGTTTTATTTATTTTGTCAAAGTGTATTCCTAGTAAGACTCTGTGGTAACATAATTTCTAAAAGTGCAATTTTTTTCTGTGGTGTTCTTGAATGATTTATTTTGAAAGAATATTGCATGATTTTGCATTTAGATTACACAATATGTTGAAATCTTGAAATACCAATGAATTACAATGAAATAAGTTATTTTATATTAATGTCTTGAATATTTCCCTTTGCTTAGAGCTGGCTCATACATAATCCCAAATCAACAGATCCAAAAACTGGGAATTCTGGAAGTTGTAATCCAACACAGCTAGAGTGCATGAGTTTGGCAAAAGTTGTCCACGTAGATGAACTGAGGGAAACCAAGCAAAACACTAGACTCATATTTTTATTTTGTCCTCTCCTGGAGGGAGGCTTTAGCAGAATTTGGCATGTAGAAGTCCAGCGCTTTATCCAGTTGATTCATATAGCAGTAAAACAGTGTTGTATAACTTTTTCTGGGCCAAAAGCAACACTTGGCCTTTGAGTTACATATTGAGATGATTGGGAGCTGCACTGTGAAAAGGTTCACAAGAAAAACTACATTTGTTTTAATTGCATTTGCACTGAAATGTATTTAAATTGCAGTGTACTTACCATGCATACTCTCTAGTCATGTACAGTATGTAATATTTTCCCTGTATTATCAAATTTATAATATGATAAATTCTGCAGGTTTTTAAGGGCTGCACTGAAGACTTCCAGGGAGAAGGTGCATGTGACACCTTAGATTGTAGTTTTGTACTACAGTATATTCCTGTAGCTTCATCCTTCATCAATATATGTAACAAGAAATATCCTGCTTTACTTTTTTTTTTGAAATTGTTATGTTGAATGAAATATGATCCATCTAAACTATTTTATCCTTTCTGAATAACTGGGAAACATATTTCATCCCATGCTTGAATAATAGCCTTAGAATTATTTTACAGCAAAGAGGTTTTGCAATATTTTAAAACAACTAGCAATAACACATTCCAAAATAGATTTTGGTTGCATTATTTATTTTATTGCTTTATTTATTACATTTAGAAGGCTGCCCAACTCCCAAATTAGTCTGGGTGGCTTACAAATTTAAAACAGAGGAAAACAAATAAAAAGAAAACATATGTACCCAAACAAAGCAAACATTGTATTACCACCACCACCACCACCTCAAAACAGAAAATCTACCATGGACTCATCAACCAACCTAACCCCAGGCCTGGGAGCACAGCAATGTTTTCAATGACTTTTGGAGCTCATTCAGTGTGGGAACTCTGCAAATCTCCAAGGGAATGCTATTCTAGAGGGCAGGTGCCTCAAATAGATTGTGTGTACATCTGTGTGTGTGTGTGTGCCTTTGAGTCAGTGTTGACTCCTGGTGACTGCCTAGACAAGTCCCTGCAGTTTTCTTGGCAAGATTTCAGAAGTGGTTTGCCCTTGCCTACTTCCTAGGGCTGGCCCAAGGTGACCCAGCTGGCTTTATGCTTAAGGCGGGACTAAAAGTCACTGTCTTCCAGTTTCTAGCCTGATGGTTTAACCACTGCACCAAGCTGGCTCCAAATAGGTAGATATACTCACTAGCAAATTGAAAAATCGTACACTATATTCTGCTGATAATAAGTTTGCTGGGAAGAATACTCCTCAACTTGGTGGAACAAACAATGTTGTGTAAGTCTGTTAATTTAAAAAAAAAAACTTAAAAAAACCTCTTAAAAAACTTTAAAAACCTTTCTCTTTACTAAATGATTCATTTCTTAAAGCTGTATCTTATTTTAATCAGTTTCTGGAATATCTTGCCTTGCATTCTCTGCTTTCTCTAGTTTGTACCAACTAATGTTAACTGTCATCTCCAATGCTTTCAGCAATTACAAAAGCTTATTTTTTTATTTTTAGAAAAACAAACTCCTATCCAAAGGAGCAGTTTATTAAAATGATCTCTCAAAGAACAATGCCAGCAACAAAAAGTAAAAAATTGGGTTGCATGAAGCAGCTTTAGTCAACAACCAGGGAGTTAGTACTTTCACTTTCATCCTGCTGTCCCCCAAGAAATTGTTGGTATATTGTTTTCTGCTACAGAAGTTAATGTTTCCATGGTAATTGAGTACTTCCTTAAGTATCAGCAGGGTGAGGAGGTTGAACTTAATTGTCCTCAGTTTGGGTGTTAAAAGCTGCATTGCCTGGGGGAGGAACCTGCCTGGACTTGTTTTAGTATCTGGTTCCTTTCTACATGCAGCCTCTCAGCTCAGTCCTCTCTGAGTGCGTGTGAATGCGCAGCTTGTAAAAAATGTTTTTGTGCTTTCTGTAAATACATTTATTTTTATAGAAATGCCTGGTGTGTGATTCTTCTGATCTCTTGGGCTAAACGCTTTCCAGCAATCTCTGACAGAAATTATTTCCACCCTGGAGTAAATTTTGGGATATCTGCAGGGAGAAGAGATGGAAGAAAAAGTGGAAGGCTTGTTGAACAGTGTTGATTATGTCCTCTGTAGCTGAATTTGACTTCCAAATTGGTTATTTATAGCTGCTTTGTAGGTGTCTTCCACTTCTGTAATTTATAGACGTAAATATACTCATAAGTTTGTTTCCAGTTAGTGATTTTTTTTCACAAGGAATTCGTTGTCTAATCTAATTTCTGTAATACCACTTACCATGGTATATATTAAAGAAAAATAAAGACTTTTGACCAAGAATTAGTCTTAACAGCTTACCTGACATGGTTGGGTCTGAGCCTACAGTGAATTATTTATAAAATTATTTTTATTTTGCCTTTTGGGATTAATAATTGCTCTCAAAATAGCTCACAATTAAAAAATTACAGTTCCAAAATTAGTACAATTAAATAAAAGTATAATGACATAAAATATAAGAAGCAAGTTCAGTGCACATCATCCTGTGCAATAGATGTATAAAATAAAATGCTGGAAACCAAAGATATATTAATTTGATAGGTATGAACATCACATACATCCAAATGCCAAGCTTGGGAAAACAACCATATTGGAAAATAGCAAAGTCTATTTAATTGAAATGATTGGTTGTACAGTAACTAACAAGACACATCAGAAATGGATTAAATGATCAGAGCGTTCTTAATAACAATTTTGGATATACTTTTAAAACTAGAATTTTTGGATCTGCTCTTAAGCTTATCAGAGAAGCAGTGATTTTCTTTGTGATTTTCAACTTTTAATTTTTTGTTTATTCTAACCAGTATCCCTGAGTTCAGTAATAATTCCACCAAAGGGTAAAATGAGGTCATTTTACTGTAATATTAGAATTTGACAAGAATTGTATAGCCTTCATTATTTTCTATCCAAAACCCCATTCCATTCAGCCCATAAATACTTTAACATTTTTGTAAATGCTTATGTCTCACTGTGTGTGCCTGTGTATTATGGGCCATCAAGTTGGTGTCAACCCTTACAACTACATGGATAGGTTTTCTTCAGGAAAATCTGTCCCCAGCTTGGTCCCTCAGATCTGCCAATGGGTCTACCCATTGCCGCTGTAATTGAGTCCATCCACCTTGCTGCTTCTCATCCTCGTTTTCTCTTTCTTCCCACCTTTCCCAGCATTACAGACTTTGCAAGAAAGCTAGGCCTTTGTATAATGTGTCTGAAATTTGATGATATGAGCCTGGTTATTTGTGCCTTGAGTGAGAACTCTGGATAGATTTGTTCTCTGATCCATTTGTTTGTTTTCTTGGCTATCCATGGTATTCTCAAGAGTCTTCTCCAACACCAAAGTTCAAAGGCATCAATATTCTTTTAAGCTGCTTCTTCAAAGTCCAATTTGCCTTTCCCCATAGAGTGTCACAGGGAAAACCACTGACTGCATGATTCTGATCTTTTAGTTTAGACAGATCCTGGTATCTGAATATCTTTTCCAAGGCCTTCATTGCTATTCTATCAAGCTTTAATGTGCAGCGTATTTCTTAACTGCTGGTTCCTTTACTGTTGATAGTTGATCTTAAAAGGCAGAAACTATTCATAATTTCAGTACCTTCATTGTCAAGTGTAAGGCTGGCTGCTATACCTGTTATCATTAGTTTAGTCTTTACTTTTAATCTTAATCCTATTTTTTCACTGTGCTCCTTGACTTTCTATATACTAGAGCTTCCAGATTATTAGCATTTTCAGCTGTCAGAGTAATGTTATCAACATAGCGCAGGTTATTGATACTTCTTCCTCCAATTTTAAAACCATGCTCATTTTCTTCCAGTCCAGTTTCCCTCAATATGTATTCAGCATATAAATTGAATGATCAAGAGGAGAGTATACAGCTTTGTCTCATTCCTTTGCTGTTCTGGAGCCCATGTTTTCCACTGTTCTGTTCAGATCATGGGTTCCTGTCTTGTGTATAGATTTTGCATGAGGACAATGAGATATTCTGGGATTCCTATTTTCCTAAGCAGCTTGACAAGGTCAACATAATTGAAGGCTTTTATATAATCAATGAAGGACATATTGATTTCTTTTTGGTATTGTTTAGCTTTCTCAATTATCCAGTGCTATCAGCACTAATTTCTCTTGTTCCTCAGCCATTTCTAAAGCCAACTTGAACACTGGGCAGCTCCCTTCCCAGGTAAGACTAATCTGTTGGATGATCCTAAGAATTATTTTGCTAGCATGTGAGATAAGAATATTGTGTGATAATTTGTCCACTCAGTTAAGTTCCTTTCTTTGATATTAGTATGTAGCATAGCCAGTCTGTTGGCTGCTGTTTCGCTTTCCAGATTTGCTGGTGTGGATTGGTTAAAACCTTACAGATTCTTTTTCTTTTGCTTGCCATATTTCTGTAGATATTCCAGCAAGCCCTATAGTCATCCAACTTGGTAATGACCCGCATGCTGATCTAACTTCATCTTCTAATACTAGTGGTTCTTGTATGTAGGGAATATCTTCTAAGGTATTTTGAATGTTGACATCTGTATTGTATAGAACTTTAGCATACTCTTTCCATCTTTGTTTGATCTTTGTTGAATTAGTTACATTGGCTTCCTTTAGCATACCAACTCAAGGCTGGAACCTCCTACCAAATTCAAAGATCTATTGGAAGGTTTTCCTTATTTTTCTATGTCTGTTTTCATGTTCAGTGACTTTAGAAGAGAGTTATTATAAGACTTATTCTTGTCTCTTCTAACAGCTCTCTGAAATTCTTTGATAAGTTCCTTCCTGTCTTTCTTGGCTTTGCTTTTCTTCTTGGCAATCACCATGGTTTGTTCTGACATTCAGTTTGCTTTCCTCTCTTTCTTGATCTTTTCACACTCACCCTTCACAAGTTCTTTGATTTCATTCTAAAGTCCTCTGATTACCTATGAATGAGGTTCGGGACTTCACAGCAATTCCTGACATTCTACTTGAAAATGGTGGGTGTATAGTCAAGATCATATCATGAAAACTGTTTGGTTTTCTTCTTCCACTTTAGCTTGACTTGGAACTTGCATGTGAGCAGTTCATGATCTGTTTCATAGTCAGCCTCTAGGCACATATTTGCTGTTATATCTAAGCTCTTCTACCAGTCATATAGTCAGTTTGATTTCTGTATACTCGATCTGGTGATGTCCATGTAATAGACATAGTTTTACTTTATGTTTTCAAATTATCAGTGTTTTTCTTTAGTAACATTCATATATATAAATTTCAAATTAGCATAGCTATAATTTACAAAATATAATTGCTGTTGGAACAAATTGAAAATAAATTTATGAAGAATTTAATCCAATACACCATTTGCTGAATATTTCTGTACCAGCCAGACATTTTTTTAACTTTGTTATGCAATGGCTAAAGGAATGGGTCTAAGTGTATTAAGTATATGTTTTTCAGACTTGTTTAGGGAGACTAGAAGTCATTTGCTAGATTTAGAACCCAGTAACATTCTTTTTATTTATTTATTTTTATTGCTTTTTAATTAATAACAAAAAGAAAAAAAAGACCAAAACACAAAGATAATAATGATGGAGATACATACATTGTCAAAGAGAAAAAAAAAACATGAAAAGTGCTTTAATAAAAAAGTGAAAGAAATACAACAAAGAAAAAAAAACATAGTATGATACATCATTATAACAAATATTATTCAAGTACGTATATATTTCTGATACATTTATATGACTATCATGTTTCTTTTTAACCTACTGTATTTTGTATAAATGAGTCCCATATTTCATTATAAATGTCCATACAAAGTCTATGTCTATAGGCAATCCACTCATAAGTGGCAAGTGCAATCAGGTCTTCAATCCATTGAATAAATGGGGCTATACATTTATCTTTCCAATGCTGCAATTTCAGCCTTTTGGGTCATAGTAAGGGCACAGAGAATCCATTTATATTGTCTGGCTGGCAAATTCCATGTACTAGGTATATAGTTCAAAAGAATATTATCCTCTGAAAACTTCAGCTTTTGTTGCTCTTTTCCAGTTGTCCAGTGCCTTGGGCTAATCCTGGTGTTTGATGCAGACTCACTTTTAAATATTCCTTATATTTCCCTAGAAGCTTAATGTGACCTTTACCTCTTCAGAATTCCTGTATGTAAAATTAATGTATAAAGGAATACTTTTTTAAAAAATAACATATTTGATTAAGAAAATAGTGTTAACATGAGTCGACAGATTCCTAACCACATCATATTCCCACTGCTATACAGTGCTGACACCTAGTACTCTTAACTGTTTAAATTTCAAGTTCACTTCATTTAGAAGGCTAATATTACTAACAGAAAGTAACTGTAAAGGTTATCTAGGACTTTCCACTGCCCTAAAACCAATTACAACTATAATCTCTGACAGACAGTGTTATTCCTCACCTATTTTTGAAACTTTCTTCTGCTAATGTTTTTTAAAAAGCCAGAATTGAAGTATTATTATTTTTTTTTGGTCCAGCATTTTACCATGATGAAGTTTGAAGTTTGGTGCCTCTCTAATGATACACTAACACAAAAGAGTTAAACAGTTTCTAGAGGAGAAACAAAGTGATGGGAAAAAATTATTATGTTGGGTTTGCATGTCTTTTAACCAAGAAAAATATCAGCAAACACTATTTCTTTTGATGTACACAATTTTTTGAACTCTATTTTCATTTTGAAAAAATGCCAAAAGAAAAGGACTTTACAGAGAAAATATTTAATTTTGTAATAAAACCATCAGAAAAGTCGTCAAGTATGCTACAACTTGATGATTAAGCATGTCTCACACTTGAAAGGATCCAAAATATTTGAGATGGCCTTAAGCTATTTTATAACTCACTATAGTAATAATGAATCTGTTCTACCAAAACATAAAACAAGAGGAACAGATGAATAATTGGAAGCGAGGGAAACAGACTAGTAAATATATTCAAGGATCCTGTTTATACTGTAAACTGTATGTTTTGTATCTGCCTGCAGTTATACCTCAATTTGAAAACTTTTATATATTGCTTCAACATGAGTAACTTATGATCCACATATCCTCCTATGATAAAGCTGTGTGTGGACCATACCTGAGAACAAAGATTCTGTTGTGTCTCTTTATATCACCAGGGGAGACTTCCAAAAGACAGACCAAGATTTGTGTATAGGTTTTCTTGCTTTGCAGCTGATCAAGAAAAGTGGATCTGATAATCTGAAATTTCCAGAGTATATGCTGAAGCAAGGAATTATTGGAATATCCTTCATGGATACTGGAAGGAGAAATTCCAATTCAGTGACCCAGCAGTAGAGGCAGCAGTTGTGTGTGATCCTATGTGTAGAGAAAATCTTGTGTAGAGAAAAAGCTACTGGTAAATATTACTTCCTGTTATATTACCACCAACCAGACAAAATAATCCATGTACTGAGTTAATGCAGTACCAAAGTTTCATAGATTTATCTACAAATAACTTGAGAAAGTAAGAACTTACTAGTTTCTGCATTAGCTATCAAAAATGCTAGATCCACCTGCTATTGGACAACCACAATTACTAGCCATTTTTCTTTTTGTGAAATATGGGTTACTCATTCTGCACAGTAAAGTTTTCTCTCAAAGTATTTCCCACATGCTTGCAAAAAAATATAACCAAGATTAGAAACTCTTTCAAAAAGCCAGCAGAAGGGCATGGAGCAGCGTAAGAGTATGTAAAACACACAAATATTATAAACAGTCTTGGTAAAGTCAAAAACCATATATCCAAGAAATACATCTGTACCGAAGCCCCCAGAAGAGGTCCAGGAAGATACAATTGTTGATAGCCTGAATGCCTCTGAGAGATCTACTGTAATAGATTTCTGTAACTTTTCAATATCCTCTGTTGTATTTGGAGTTGAATATGCACAGAATCAGAAACGTATGTGAGAATCAGAAGGTTAAAATGATTTCTTTGGAGCAATTAGTAAACAAATCTCAAATATAGAATTCAAAAGTTGAGTTATCGTTGTAGAAGAAAGCAGGATAAACCAGCAGGAGTCTTGCCAGAGTGTGGCTCTTCCGAAGAATAGTTAGTAAATAATTCATTCCTGGCAAGTCATGGGCTGCACACATGGATTTATTACTGAGTGAATTAAGGAGTGAGGGTACTCAGAAACCATAGATGTGATTATCTTTGGCATGCCAGCAAAATAAGCAAGAATTGAAGATGAAGAAATGCTTGCAAGCGGCTGTTGATTATGTCTAAACAGAGCCACACAGAGCAAATCATAATAAAATGTTGTGATTTGGTTAGTCATACTTGCCTGATGATGGGGCACTCTCGCCGAGTTGAAACTTTCTCCATCTTTTATCCTCAATCCCTTACAACAGTGTGTGTGTGGGGGGGGGAGGTTGGGGTATTCTTATGTAACCAAGTCTTACATTCTCCAGTGTTTACTAAATTTTATTTATAACTGTCCTGAATCTCTGCTGGTCACTATATAATGATAATACCAAAAAGTATTGTTGATTAAACATGGGGAACTGGTTTCTGAGTTTGATTTTCTCTGTCCCAATCCCTTTTCATTTATGTTGAATCTGTTAGATTGTAGGGTTTGGGGTGGAGACTGTCCTCTTTCTTATTTTTATAAGCTGCTGTTTTGATTGAAAAGTAAGATAAAAATGCTTCAAAACTAAATAGGCAGATACCATGTTGGCATATGATGCTTTCCTCCTTGCATGAAATATTAATATAATCACTTGAGAATATAACTTACAATTGCTTTAATTAAGCATCTGAAAATTAGTTTGAAAAGCTGAAAGGTTCAACAAATTATAAGCAATGCAAAAGCCCACATAATGAGTATTAATCAGAAATTTGCTGATAAAATTCTATAAAAGAATGCCCTGACTGAATGTTAATATTTTCCATGAGAAAAATTGTATTTTTTTTTCCAATTTAGGGCAACATTTTCAAAAGTATTAATCTTATTAAAATTACATGGAAAATGTCAGGCTGACATTAATAGAAACAGTTATTTATAGAATAATAACAAAGTAATTAATGGGAACAGTAATGAAATGCCACATTGAGCACCTAGGCTTAGCAAAGACAAAAAAAAGAGTTGCTGAACGTATCATATGTGTGCACTGCTTTTTGTACTTACTGTAATGATAAACATCCATTAACTTTTGGCCTCACATAACTTCATTGAAGGACAAATTGTTTTATTATGATACTGAAGGTGGCTAAAACAAAAGCAATGGGATGCAGTCCTTATATACAGAGTTATGCAAATTGGAATATACGTTCTGTATAGCAGCAAAATTGATTGGTTATCTGTGTTAATAAGGTGATGAGGTAATGGGGTGGTACTACAAAGACTGTGGTCCTTGAGTTAGACAAAGGCTGTGTTCTTTGAAGAAAAGTTGCTATTGATATGTTATTTCTTCTAAGTGTTATATCCCAGCAACTTTTTTTTCAAAGCTCTTCTCATCTCCTAGTGCCCTACTTGGCATTCTCATGTCTTAAATGTTTCTTTGGCTGTGCAGCCATTTATTTCTCTGGGAAAGTGGGTAGCTTGCTTGTTTTAACTAATGGTATGTATCCTACTTCAATAGTAATTTGGTTCTTACTGCATAATATTTAAAAGTCTAATGTCACTTTACTCTGTTTGTTTTAGAGACTAATGGAACCAATTATTTATATTTATTTAACTGCATAGATACTCTACCTTTCCATCAGAATTTTTCCATAGTTGTTTATTTACTATTATTCTATCAAACATAAACAACTTGAAAAATGAAAATCAAATTGCACTATTTGGTATCAATGACTGAGGAGAACAGGATATTGTTCTGGTACCTAATATTTGAATACACTTCAAATGCAGCTCCACATCTCTCCTGTTGCAGTAGTTTAATCTGGTGTCCTCTGGCATAGAAGCTCATTTGTGCAGGCAGCAAAACTGGGCACATTCCTAAACACAAAGGAAAGCCAGGATGGCTTAAATTGGACATATATTAAGTACTGATTTGGGAGATTTACATTTTTAATACATTTAATATCTGTTCCTCGATCTATAGTTTCTTTCTTTAAATTAAAGGATCAATTGTCTATTGTTGTAAAAGTTCTTAATTCTGTATAAATATTGTAAGAATTAGATATCTATTGATTTCGCAGTCATACAAATTCAAAATGAAATGCAATTTTAATTATCAAATTTCAATGGCTAAGAAAACGGGGGATTTGGAAAGCTTTTTTTTTTAAAATGCTTGTGAGATTGTTAACAATATCCCCCTAGTTTTT
This sequence comes from Candoia aspera, assembly GCF_035149785.1. Taxonomy (NCBI): domain Eukaryota; kingdom Metazoa; phylum Chordata; class Lepidosauria; order Squamata; family Candoiidae; genus Candoia; species Candoia aspera. The sequence goes on along the minus strand of NC_086155.1, from coordinate 122,630,729 downwards.
TACTTGAAGCAGAAAACAAATTGCTAAAGAGGTATAAAATTCTCCATGAATAAATATTAAATTTTATAATTTCTTTCCTCCCAAAATTAAATTAAAAGGAAACAGTGGGAAAAAGAACATAGCATATAACACGAAAACAGGAGGTGCTGAATTGTGTAAAATGTGAGAAGAAAATAAGCATGTTAAGAGGGACTTCTCTTTATCTTCTTTCCCTCTCTTTCTTTTTCCCTCCAGGGATGTCATCACATCACCATCATGTCTCGCATGGTCCTTAAAAACCGATATAAAATGGTGTAGTCTAGGTCCCAAAACAGATTCCCTGCCCTTTCTTTACATATTCTAGATTCTAGTGATTTAAGTATTAAAAATTGTACAGAATCATTATACCCTGTGTGATTCTAGCTACTTTCTTTGATATAAATACCCTCAAATATTGCACAGCTGGCCCCACTTCTCTTAACAAGTGGTTAGAATATAATATTTAATATTGTGGATGAAGGAAGTTGTGAATAATTAATATCCTTAACAAATAAAGATATTATGTTACTTTATGTTAGCTTGTAAGATCATTTAATAAAACTAGCCCTTAGTCATTCAATATAATCTACAGTTTTAATCAGAAAGGTACATCTTTTAAACCTAAAATACCTCTGAATAAATTCAGAGATTTAAATATACAGTATCAACAGTTATTTGCAATAAATAGTAGTAATTGGATCCAAGACACTTAAGTCCCAATCCCTTCTCAACCATAAAACCTAGTGTAAGGAATGCCTTTTCTAAAACATTCTCAGACTCATAAGCAGGAATGCAAAGATATCTGATTTATTAAAGAATAGTATGCAGGATCACAAAGAAAGCTGAGAATGATAAAAGCATACCAAATGCAAACTAAAAACCCTCAGTACAAATGAGATCCCTCTCCCCGTAGAATCTTCCCAAGCTCACAATCCCAGGTGCTCCTAACGGCTTCTGATGGTCTGCGGGAAAAGTCCTTGAACAGAGCACATAACCCAAACACATTCCATTGAAATGAACATAGATACAGAGCTTGGTACAAGGTTTCACAGCAGCTCCCTCCCAAACAGAAACGCGCATCAGCGCCATGGCATGTGAAACGTTACGATGTACAGTGCACATTGAAACAGTGAACATGACACCTAGAAGATCTTGGAATCCTTATTGTCTCACATTTGAACATAAGAAGAAAGGTGGTGGTGAGACAAAAACTCAGCTGAGTCCAGAATTCTATTTTTTCTGTGACCACACAGATGTCTGTGGGAAGTTCACAAGATACCTTGGTCATTATCCCAGCCTAGCCTACTTCATAAGGCTACAGAGATATAACAGTACAATTCCCACATATACTGCCCTGAGTTTTTGGAGGTAGGGTGAAATCCAAATGAAATAAATAAAGAATAAATAACATAGATATCTTGATGGAGTGTATGGCCATAGCCTTGGACACAATTAAAATGCTTCTTTAAGTCCCAGTTGGTGACACCACTGATATTTCAGACATTTGAGAAGAAATTTGTGGCTGACTGTGCCTCCTCATAATACATCATAGCAGAAATGAAAATGGAGACTTCTTAGGAAATATTTGGTAGCTACCATAAAAAAGAAATAAATTTATTTTGAATTCTTGATAAAAATCCTATATGTAATTACCTGTTATTTCTTACTATAGGAGCTATGCCTGTTCCAGACCAGCCATCGTCATCTGACAAGACAAGTTCCCTTAGCCCTGTGCTGAATACATCCAATGGAGATGGATCTGAAACAGAAACCACGTCTGCCATTCTGGCATCAGTCAAGGAACAAGTAAGCAACTGCAAGAAATTCCAAATTCCAAATCCCAAACTGTGACCCAAGTACATTTTATATTGTGCATATGAGCTCCCTCTGTTAACTTCCTTGAGTGATTTTCAGGTGTGTATGTGTGTGTGTGTACACACACACACACACACACACATATACACACATACAGTATATATATTGAAAATATTAATTTCCTTAGTGTGCTATATTGATGTGTGATGAGACACTCTTTTTTATTTTTCTCAAATAAGTTTAAAACCAATGGTAGTCAAACTAAAATTGCTGATGCTGTCTTTATTTCACAGTATTAAGAACTGGAATGTATGTGTCAGGTCTCCTGTCTGACAAATAGTATAAATAGTAGATCTATGAGGATAAAAATGTTTATTCGTTTTTCTTTAGAATCATAGTATCTGAATTTTGGTTTTATGTTATCTACATCAGGATTAGAAAGTATGGAAAGAAAACAGTAGTTTTTTTCTTTTTAATCATATGGCATAGCAGTTCAGTGTTCATGCTGCTTTTTCTTGCTGGGAAATCCTTGTGAGGTCCAGCTGCCAGATGTGTAGACTATTTAGCCGTGACAAGTCACGTTGCCCGGGGTGCACCACAAGGAGGCTAGTCTACATTGCACTGAGTTGGGCTGAGAATGTGACTGGCCCAAGGTCACAGGTTTCTTTGGTTTGCATAAATAGAACATGACATTTTAATGGATGACTTAGAATTGGATGGTAAAAGCAAACTAGAAAAACAATAGAAAAATTAAAAATAAACTAGACAAAGTAGAAAAATTGTTCATCAGCAACAGAACAATTGCTGCGGCTTGCTGGGGCTTCCCGGGTGCTGAAGCTTGGCATCGCACTGCTGGGATGGGCTGGGGCAACTGGGCTTCGCTCTGCACTGTGGCTCAGGGAATTCTTGTAGCCCCAGAGCCGTGGCGTGCCAAGAAGCCCCTGAGCTGCAGCATGGTAAGCAGCCCCAGAGCTGCGCAGTTCTGGGGCTTCTTGCCACCCTGCAAGGCAGGGTGCAGGGTGGCTGAAAGGGCAGAGATGGGAGGGAGATAGGCAGGTGCAGGGAGTTGGAGGCAGTCCCTTAAGTTACTGAGGCTTGGGGTTGGGAGGGACCAAGCCCAGAATGCCTTGGATTGAGTTGGTCCTCAGCTAACAACTGGCAAAATTTGCTTAATGACGGCAACGGGGATTGCCGTTCCTAAGTGTTGGTGGTCACATGATGTCTTGCTTTATGACTGCATCACTTAACAATGGAAATGGATGTTATGATGGAAGCGGGAGGGTGAGTCATCATAGAGGAAGATGCCCCAGGTGTTTATTATCTATGGCGTGTTCTGACCCTCCAGGCTTAAACCTTGGCCCTGGACAGCAGCCTTAAGGGGGCCCTGGCCTCCGGCTGCTGCTTCTTAACGCCAGGTCAGTCAACAACAAGGCCCGCCTCATATGTGACTTGATCATGGAGGAGGGGGCAGACCTGGCATGTATTACCAAAACCTGGCTGGGCCCTGAAGGAGGAGTAGCTTTGTCGGAGATGTGCCCGGTCAGGTTTCGGGTGTGGCACCAGCTGAGATGCCAGGGAAGGGGAGGAGGGGTGGCAATTATCATCAGAGAGTCTCTAGTGGCCTTCAGGGGCCCTGCTCCACAAGTAGCTGGTTATGAGACCCTATTCTTCAAGTTGGGAGCCCGAGAGCAGTTGGGAGTGTTGCTGCTGTACCAGCCTCCCTGCTGCATAGCAACCTCTCTGCCTGAGCTCCTGGAGGCTGTCTCGGGGTTGGCAGTGGAGTTCCCCAGGCTTATGGTGCTGGGGGACTATAATCTGCCATCCTTGGGGCGGGCCTCGGAGATAGCTCGGGAGTTCTTGGCCACCATGGTAGCCATGGGCCTGACTCAGGTTATTTGGGACCCAACTCGAGACAGTGGCCTCACACCAGGCTTAGTTTTCTTGTCGGAGCAGTGGCAATGTGATCTGAGGGGAGAGTTACATCTTTCCCCTTTGTCATGGTTGGACCACGCCCTGGTGGCCCTGAGTTTCTCCTATGCCACTCCCCTCCACGGGGAGGCAGGACCTGTTTGATTGGTCCTCCCCTGGCAACTAATGGACCCAATGGGGTTTCAGAGGGAGCTGGGGGTTATACCCGAGGACTTGCTGCATGGTCCAGCAGAGGCCATGGCTGCCGCCTGGAATAGAGAGGCAGCTGGGGCCTTGGACAGGATCATGCCTGTGCAGCCTCCCTTATCCCATCGAACCCGATACTCCCCGTGGTTCATGGAGGAGCTGAGGGTTCTGAAGAGGATTAAGAGATGCCTAGAGTGCCGCTGGAGAAAGACAAAAACTGAACTTGACCAGACACAAGCTAGAGCCGCAATTAAGGCCTACCTTGTGGCGGTAAGAGTGGCAAAACATCAGTACTTTCCCACTCTTATTGCATCCACAGAATGCCACCCAGCGGCCCTGTTTAGGATCATCTACAGGGCTGTGCTGAGGAGTTTTCAGAGCATCTGCAGAATAAAATAGCTCAGATTCGTGCTAAGCTGGACTCCAAGCTTGAGACAGAGTCTCAGGAGATGCCTGGGGAACGTACTTACCCAGTTATCTGGGAACAGTTTGATCCTGTCCAACCTGAGGAAGCAGACAAGATCCTCCGGGCTGTAAATGCCACCACCTGTCAATTAGATCCATGTCCCTCCTGGATAGTAAAGGCAGCCTGGGAGGTGACGTGTGGTTGGGCCCAGTTGATGGTAAATACATCCTTGAAGGAGGGGGTGTTTCCGGCGGCCTGTAAGGAGGTGCTGGTGCGTCCCCTCCTCAAGAAACCATCACTGGACCCTACTGTACTGAATAATTTTTGTCCAGTCTCCCACCTCTCCTTTGTGGGGAAGGTGGTTGAGAAGGTGGTGGCATTGCAATTCCAGAGGATCCTGGATGAAGCGGATTATCTGGACCCCTTTCAGTCAGGTTTCAGGCCCAGATATGGAACAGAAACAGCATTGGTCGCACTTATGGATGATTTCTGGCAGGAGCGGGATGGAGGCAGTGCATCCATCCTGGCTCTCCTTGACCTCTCAGCGGTTTTTGATACTGTCAACTATGGCATCCTTTTGGGTTGGCTCAGGGAGTTGGGGGTGGGTGGCATAGTTTTGTGCAGGTTCACCTCCTTCATCCAGGGCCAATCCCAGTCGGTGTTAATAGGGGAGGAGAGATTGGGCCCACAGCCCCTCCTTTGTGGGGTGCCGCAGAGTTCAGTACTCTCTCCTCTCCTTTTTAATATCTACATGAAACTACTGGGTGAGATCATCTGTCTCCGCGGGATAAGGTACCATCAATATGCTGATGATACTCAGCTATACATTTCCATCCTGGGGGAAGTAAGTGATGCTGTGGCTGCCCTTTCCAGGTGCCCGGGGGCTGTTGGGGTCTGGATGGGGAACAACAGGCTTCAGCTGAACCCTGATAAGACAGAGTGGCTCTGGGTTAATGGCCCCTCAGCTCCCAGGAATTTGCCATCTTTAGTTCTGGATGGGGTTGCACTGCCCCAGACAGACCCGGTGTGTAACTTGGGGATCATCTTGGACTCATGACTCCTGCTCAAAGAGCAGGTGGCAGTCGTGGCCAGAAGGGCCTTTGCACAACTTCGTGTTGTGCGCCACTTACACCCCTTCCTGGAGCAAGAGGCCCTTCGAACGGTCACTCATGCCCTGGTCATCTCCCATATAGACTACTGTAATGTGCTCTTGGGGCTACCCTTGAAGAGTATCCGGAAGCTACAGCTGGTCCAAAATGCGGCTGCACGGATGATTTTAGGTGCTTCAAGATGAGCACATATACGCTACTCCACAAGCTGTATTGGGTGCCAGTTTGCTTCTGTGTCCAATTCAAGGTGTTGGTTATCATCTTTAAAGCCCTACATGGCATGGGTCCAGGTTACCTAAGGAACCGTCCCACCCGGTCATGCAGAGAGGGCATGCTACAGATCCCGTCTGCAAGAGAATTCCATCTGGCGGGGTCCAGGAGGCGGGCCTTCTCTGCAGCAGCTCCCACCCTTTGGAACATCCTTCCCCTGGAAGTGCAGTTAGCCCCCTTCCTTCTGGACTTCAGAAAACAGCTGAAAACTTGGTTTTGTCACCATGCTTGGAGTGGGGAGAGGAAGAGCCATTCTTGGGGCTGGTTAGTTCCCTAGCCCTGCAGGGACCAGCCTTATCCCTTTATGGGCTGAATTTGATCTGCCCTTATTTGGATTTTATTGTATTTTATATTTATTGAATATTGGTATTATTTATAATTTTATTGAATTTTAAATTGTTTTTACTGTGAACCGCCCAGGGTCCCCCATGTGGGGGAGATGGATGGTGACAAAAATATGATTGATTGATTGATAGATAGATAGATAGATAGATAGATAGATAGATAGATAGATAGATAGATAGATAGATAGATTTCAGTCCCAATTGTGATCGTAAGTTGATGTCCTAACAGGCAGGAACCATGCTGAGACAAGGAATAAGTCTCTAGTGTTTTATTACTGCTACATTAGATAGAAAATCCTAACGAACTGAAGAAGCGTGAGAAAACTCATACAGATAAACCCCAAAAGTCAAGGCAGGTCTGTTCTGTGTCTCTTTGAATGACTGCTCAATTCCTTGCTACTACGCATGCAGTTTCCCCCCTGGATAGGGGCCCCCTCCTGCTCACCATCAGTGCTCATGACAGTTGAGGACTACCTGTAATCTCAGCCACCCAGCATCACTTTTATAGCCTCCCAGAATCACTTTTATGGCGAGATGGACAGCGTATAAATTTAATAATAAATAAAACAAATAAATTATTCTCCTTCATTTTTGTTTCCAAGGTCATATAGTCCAGCTACATTTTCCTCCTTACTGTTTCCAACTTAAGCATCCCAGTCTTCAACCACAAGCAGCATATCTTGCTTGCATGTTCTGTTGATTTCAGATTGAACTTGACCATAAAACCATAGTCAGCTTCCTTTTCTTTTGCATCAGTGGTTGAAGCATAAATTTGACTAATCATCATATTAAAGTATGATGTACTTTATCAAGTCTGCAAACTCCAATTGGTATTATTCCATCATTGATTGCATTGTACCAAAATATTCCTTTGCTAAGTTCAAAAACATGCCAATGTGAGTAGGTTAATAGGTACTGCTTCGGTGGGCAGGTAACGGCATTCCATTTAGTCATGCCAGCCACATGACCACGGAAGTGTCTACGGACAAATGCTGGCTCTTTGGCTTTGAAACAGAGATGAGCACTACCCCCTAGAGTCAGACAAGACTGGACTTAATGTCAAGGGAAACCTTTACCTTTACCCTAAGTCTTTCCTGACTATGGTAGCAGTGCCATTCCTTCTTTGTTTTTCATGTTCTAGGTAGTAAAGTAGTTAATTTGCTGATGACTAAGTTGTAAAAGCATAGTTAATTTCACTGTATTAACCTTTTTGTATGTTCATGCTTCTACCATTCCATATTTGTACAGCAATTCTATCTTTGCAGTTTTGGATTTTCTTTTTTCCTGCAATATTAGCAACTAGATGTCCCAAAGTTTTTAATCTAGCCATGTCATGTAAACACCATTAATACTCCAAAAGGTCCTCAGTTCTTCCTCAATAGGATGTTGAATGCCATGCAACATGAGGGGGTCTGTCATCCAGCACTTATATCATAGACAATCACTTTATATTTATGCATGTGGTTTTCTTGGTAAAATACAGGAGTGGTATGCCATTGACTTCTTTCACGCAATATAAAATGCCTTTGCCATTGTCACTAAAGTAATTATCCACCTCCAGCATTTTCCTGTACCACTGCTGCCCATTAATGGTGCCTGCTCACTTGAGCTGGGCAGCTGGGATGAAAGTCACACTTTGGGTGACCGAGCTGAGATTATATACTTTGGCGTACACTCCCCGCATTCTTCACTCATCCCTCCCAGGAACACACCACCACCACTATAAGGCAGTACAGCAGGATACGAGTGTGTGTTGATTACTAATTGCATGTAGCCATATGAAAATGACTTCTGGATTTAGTATTTTGCCTTTCTAGTCAATTAACTTAGAAGAGTTAATTGACTAGAAAGGCAAAATACTAAACAAACAAACAAGCAAGCAAGCTGCTAGGTTAAAAAAAAGTTGAAAACATCTTTGTATAATATAACGTACTTAATACTTGGGCTTCAGCAAAGACAAATCTCGATAAAATAGTTAAGAGCAGAGACATCACACTGACAACAAAGGTCCGCATAGTTAAAGCAATGGTGTTCCCCATAGTAACATATGGCTGCGAGAGCTGGACCATAAGGAAGGCTGAGCGAAGGAAGATCGATGCTTTTGAACTGTGGTGTTGGAGGAAAATTCTGAGAGTGCCTTGGACTGCAAGAAGATCCAACCAGTCCATCCTCCAGGAAATAAAGCCAGACTGCTCACTTGAGGGAATGATATTAAAGGCAAAACTGAAATACTTTGGCCACATAATGAGAAGACAGGACACCCTGGAGAAGATGCTGATGCTGGGGAGAGTGGAAGGCAAAAGGAAGAGGGGCCGACCAAGGGCAAGGTGGATGGATGATATTCTAGAGGTGACGGACTCGTCCCTGGGGGAGCTGAGGGTGTTGACAACCGACAGGAAGCTCTGGCGTGAGCTGGTCCATGAAGTCACGAAGAGTCGGAAGTGACGAAACGAATAAACAACAACAACAACAATACTTGGGCAATTAACAATGATCCTTTTATTTATAATCTATAGTAGCAAACAGGTATGTACTGTTTATTTTTAAAGTAGTATAAATATTAAATAACTAAGTTCATGCTTAGAGGTAATAGGCCTCATTCTGCTATCTTTAGCAGATGGAGGAATTCTGATCTCTGCAGGAAAGTCTGCTTTCAACTATTCATTCCAGCACTGGAAGCATGTGGTTTTTTGTTATGATTAATAGGGCAAACAGCATGCATGAGAGCTGAAATGCAGAAATATTTGGACTGGGGGCAGCTGTCCTCTTTTGCTCTTTCATAAACATTTTTATTGCATGTATGTTTTCTAAGTAACCCACTGTAATGAGTAGTCAGAGTCCCTCTCTGTAGTAATAAAATGATAAACGGTGTTTTCTGTATGAATGATACTGGCTCTTTCTCAGGCCAGTATTTGTGGTTGCCATCATTTGGAGCTGTGTTTACTTTATTGTGATGATTATGAGGGCAAAAATGAGGTCTTCGTTCAACTGTGAAAAGCAGATAGATGAATACATTCCTATACACTTAGAAATACTGTCATGAATGCTTAGACGTTGCTAAAATGTAATGTGCAAAAGAAATCTGCAGTCAGTATTTTGACTGCTGAAGTGTGGGACCTTAGATACACTTGGAAATAAATATTGAGTTCATTAGAATTTACTCCCATGTACCCATGGTTGGATCTTTATTTCTTCTTTGAGAACACCACCCTTATCAGATACAGGAACTTATTAGTGGCAAACAGCCAAAATCTCCTGTAGATTCTGTGCCTTCAGTGGTCATCTTCTGTAGTTTTGCGGTCATTTTCAATACTTAAGAGTTAAAACAGTGGTTTACAATAAATAATATTTTATTTCAGATCTTATTATTATTTATTTTATCCATGTTCACACAAGTGTGCACTGACTGGAAACCTGAAGGTCAGCTTATTTTCTATTTGTAGTACTCTTGATTAATTTAATTGCTTTGGATAGTCATTTGATATAAATTTATCATTCTGGCTCCACTCTGCTATAACTATAGGAATCTTTGTCTTGATAACATCAAAGCCCAGTGTTACAGTATGAATAGGTTGCTCAAAGATTTGTAGCAATTGCTATTGGTACAAATTTGTAGCAATTGTTACTGGTACATATACAATACATTTCTTTAGTTACCTGCATAGTGTTGTATGTATTACCAACTTGTGAAAGTGAGACACATATAGGTAGTCTTCACTTAATGACCATTCATTCAGTGACTATTTGAAATTATGACGGCACTGAAAAAATGGACTTACAACCTGTGCCTGAAATTACAACTGTTGCAGCACCCCCGCAGTCACGTGATCAAAATTTGGGAGCTTGGCAGCCTGTCTGCACTAACGAGTGTGAGGGTGCTTCATCTCCCCCCACCCACCTATCTCCCCTCCATCTCTGCCCTTTTGGAAGCCCTGCACCCTGCCTTGCAGGGCAGCTAGCCCAGCCACACCATGCAAAGCCACCCAGCTCAGCGGCATTGCATGAAGCCACCCAGCCTAGCTGCTTTTCTTGTAGCAGGGGGGATGGCCCTTTTTGTTCAGTAATGAATGTGCTTTGGTTTACTAATTCATGCAAAAACAGTCATAAATATGTCAGGAACTTATCCAGAAGGAACAATACATTCCCTGGTTTTAAGGTGTCTTAAAGAACTTGGAGTGTTATGTCTGTACAAAAAAGTCTGTTTGTAGCAATTGTTACTGGTACATATACAATACATTTCTTTAGTTACCTGCACAGTGTTGTATGTATTACCAACTTATGTGGTGTAGGGATTTCTTTCTAAAGAAAAGGATGGAGATTCTTTAAAGTGCAAAACCAATTTGACAGAATATGTACTCATAAGGCATTTTGACATTTTTTCCCTGAACAAAAAATTTGCAATTACAAGTAAATCTTATAATTATTGAATCATTACTCAGATATATTAGTTGTGTGTTTATTTATTTTATCCGTTCAATCATGTCCAATTCTTGGAGACTGCCTCGACAAGTCCCTGCAGTTTTCTTGGCAAGGTTTTTCAAAAGAGGTTTGCCATTGCCTCCTTCCTAGGGCTGAGAGAAAGTAACTGGCCTAAGGTCACCCAGCTGGCTCTGTGCCTAAGGCAGGACTAGAACTCATGGTCTCCTGGTTTCTGGCCTGATCCCTTAACCTCTACACCAGACAGTGTAAGGATTGCCTATTCTAATGGATATCAGACTCATAAGCAGGGTTTCAAAGATATCTGATTTATTGAAAAATAGCATGCAGGATCGCAAAGAAAGCTGAGAATGATGAAAGCGCGGCAAATTCACACTAAAAACCCTCGGTGCAAATGAAATCCCTTTCCCCGTACAATCTTCTCAAGTCCACAATCTCAGGTGCTCCTAACGGTTTCTGATGGTCTGCGGGAAAAGTCCTTGAACAGAGAAAATAACCCAAACACATTCTATTGTCTTGAAATCACATACAGAGCTTGGTACAAGGTCTCACAGCAGCTCCCTCTCAAACACAAACACATGTCAGCGCCATGGCATGTGAAATGTTACGATGTATAAACTACATTGAAACAGTGAACATGACAGACTGCCCCCCCCCAAAATGCAGAATACATTAAGCAGAAGGTTTCAAAGGATAAGCAAGGTGGAAATGGTTAACTAAATCAGGAGCGTTAACATGGTGAGCAGACACCCATTCAGGATGAGGAAAGTGTTTCCATCGGACCAGATACTGCAGGGTGCCCTGAAGCTTGTGAGAATAAACGAGGTCCTTGATTTCAAAGTGGTGTTGGCCATCAATCATAATTGGAGCAGGAGGAGGAGGTTGAGGGTGCCAATGCGGCGAGTGGTGCACAGGCTTAAGCAAGCTGCAATGGAAAACAGGGTGCAAGCGCTTCAAATTGTGAGGTAGTTCCAATTTAACAGTAACTGGATTGACAATATCAACAATAGGAAAAGGACCAATGAATTTGGGAGCAAGTTTTTTAGAGGGTTGAGGTGATTTAATAAATTTAGTGGATAAATACACCTGATCCCCAACTTTGAAGTCGTGTTGTAAAGAACGATGCTTGTCAGCTTGAGACTTGTAAGCAGCCTGGGCATCAGCCAAAGCTTGTTGAATTACTGGCCAGGAATCAGACAGTTTAACAGCCCAGTCAGATGCAGAACACGTTGGGGAAGGGGGCTGTGGCAGTTCAGGGATGGGAACAAAGTCGTGACCAGAAACCACGCGAAAAGGGGTTTGTCTGGTACTTTGATGCACAGCATTATTGTAGGCAACTTCAGCAAAAGGTAACAATTCCACCCAATCGTCCTGATGGTAGTTAATATATGCTCTAATGAACTGTTCGAGAGTGGCATTTAAAATCTCAATAGAACCGTCAGTCTGTGGATCAGACGATGTGGACAGTGCCCGTTTAGTGCCAATCAATTTTAAAAATGATTTCCAAAATTGGGAAGTAAACTGTGTGCCATGGTCCGAAATTAAGCAGGAGGGGCTGCCGTGGAGCCGGTAGGTGTGGAAAAATAGGTGTGCTAATTGTGGGGCCGAAGGAATGGATGCACATGGAATGAAATGAGCTTGCTTAGAGAAAAAATCCTTTACAACCCAAATGACAGTTTTCTTCTGACTGGGAGGCAGGTCCGCAATGAAGTCCATGGAAATCTGGTCCCAGGGGTGGGACGGGCTGGCCACTGGCTGTAAAAGCCCCTGTGGTTTCCCTCCTTTACGTTTGGACATGGCACAAACAGGACAGGAAGCAACATAGTCTTTAACATCACGACTTAAGGTTGGCCACCAAAATTGACGGTGAACCAAGTGCAAGGTTTTAACAAAACCAAAGTGTCCAGCAAGTTTATCATCATGGGAACACTGCAAAACATCAGCTCTTAAAGTTTCAGGCACATAAAGGTGGTGGTCCACCCAAGCAAGACCGTCTTCAAAAGAAACATTGTCTCTATTAGCTAGCAACCAAGTATCAGATTTCAGTGCCTGGAGAAAGTCTTTTTGTAACTGACAAGGAACTTGCACTTTCCGCTTCCCAGACTGTGCTGGGGGCGGGGGTGCTTGCGCACGGCTTTGACCCCGAGTGACAGCAGCCAAGCCCAGTTGTGGTTTAGTGAGAACAGTTCCAACCACATCAGCCACCTGGTCAAGATCCTGAGGTAAACGTGACAAAGCATCGGCCAGAAAGTTTTTCTTTCCCGGAATAACTTTTAACTGGAAGTTAAAGTGACTGAAAAATTGAGCCCAGTGAATCTGTTTAGGGCTGAGACGTCGTGTGGTGCAGAGGGCTTCCAAATTCCTGTGATCAGTCCAAACCTCGAAAGGGCATTTAGTGCTTTCAAGGAGATGGCACCAAGTTTCTAAAGCTGCCTTTACTGCAAAAGCCTCCTTTTCCCAAACATGCCAGCGGTGTTCTGTTTCAGAAAATTTCCTGGATAGATAAGCGCAGGGTTTTAGGCGATTTTCTGAATCCCTTTGTAACAAAATAGCCCCAATTGAGGAGTCAGAAGCATCGACTTGAACCACAAAGAGGTGTTCAGGATCAGGGTGCTGTAGAATAGGCTCAGCAGTGAAAAGAGTTTTCAACTTCTCAAAAGCTGCCATCTCAGCGAACCCCTGGATAAATTGCCTATAGAAATTACTGAAACCTAGAAAACTTTGTAATTGCCTTTGGGTGCAGGGATGCTCCCAACTCAGAATCACCTGAATTTTTGCAGGGTCCATTTCTGTACCCCGGTCAGACACGAGATAGCCCAGATAGTCAAGTTGTTTTTTGTGAAACTCACATTTGGAAAGTTTGGCATAGAGTTTGGCATCTCTATGTTTGCGTAACACCTGTCTGAGGAGGCGTTCGTGTTCCTCCTCGGTTTCAGTGTAAATAAGAACATCATCTAAATAAACCAGGACCCCTTTAAATAAATGATCATGTAATACTTCATTAATCAATTGCATGAATACTCCGGGCACCCCTGCCAACCCAAAAGGGAGGACTTTGTATTGAAACGATCCTAAAGGTAAAGGTAAAGGTTTCCCTTGACGTAAAGTCCAGTCGAATCCGACTCTAGGGGGCGGTGCTCATCTCCGTTTCTAAGCCTTGGAGCCGGCGTTGTCATAGACACTTCCGGGTCATGTGGCCAGCGTGACGACTCGGAACGCCGTTACCTTCCCGCCGAAGCGGTACCTATTGATCTACTCACATTTGCATGTTTTCGAACTGCTAGGTGAGCAGGAGCTGGGACGAGCAATGGGAGCTCACCCCGCCGCGCGGTTTCGAACCGCCGACCTTCCGATCGACAGCTCAGCGGTTTAACCCGCAGCACCACCGCGTCCCTTTTTGAAACGATCCTAGTGGGCAATTAAAAGCAGTTTTCCACTCATCTCCAGCTTTTATGTGAATGCGAAAGTAGGCTTCGCGAAGATCGAGCTTGGAGAAAATCTTGCCCTTCGACAAATGAGCTAACATGTCCTTCATGAGGGGAAGAGGGTACTTGTTGACAATAGAGATTGAATTTAACCCTGGATAGTCTGTACAGAGCCGAAGCGTGCCATCTTTCTTTTCCCGGAACAACACAGGAGCCCCAACTGGGGAATTAGCAGGTTCAATAAATCCCCTTGACAGAGTTTTGTCAATGAAGTTCCATAGTGCCTCGAGCTCCTTCTGAGTCATTGGATAAATTTTTGGCTTGGGTAATTGAGCATTGGGGACCAACTCTATTGCACAGTCAGTTTTCCGGTGAGGGGGTAACTGATCTGCTTCCATCTCCCCAAATACATCCACAAATTCTTGGTATTGAGCAGGCAAACCTTCTAAATGTGGCAAATCAGGGCACAGCGTGGCGATCCCTGCCCTTCCAACCCCCGCACGGGCAACTATCTCTGCTGTAGGAGCTTGGTAAAATCCATCTTTAAAAGTCACAGTTCTGTGCTCCGAATTTATATAGGGGCTTCGATAGGTCAGCCATGGGATCCCCAGGATTACCAAGGGATTGCCAACAGGGGCTACAACGAATTTCAAAGTCTCATGGTGGCTGCCTATTTGCATTGCCACAGTTCCAGTGAAATGGGTTGCCAGCCCCCTCCCCCCTGCTGCTGAACCATCTAGCTGTGTAAAGATCAAAGGACGCTGGAGGGGAAAACTTGGCAGTTCCAAAGCGGCAACCAAATCAGGGTGAATTAAACACCTGGAACACCCAGAGTCAACTAAAGCCCACACCTCGGTAGATCTTGTGTGGGAACTCAATTTCACTTTTACTGCTAAAGTGGGACAGTCAGCACTCACCATAGCATCTTCATGCCCATCCTCTTCCACCAGCCCACTGGCGCCCTTCATGGCAGGTGGCTGGCATTTCCTGCCGGCTCCTTAATTTCGTCTTCAGCCTCTCCCGAAAAGTAGATTAATTCTTCAGTGTCGGCTGTCCCTTTGGCCGCTGTCATTCGCTGCAAAGCAGGGGGCGATTTGGCCAGCGGCTTCCCCACTCGATCTCCGGCTTTGGCTTTTGGGCAATCAGCTGCTCGATGGCCCTCCTTTCCGCATCGGAGACACTGGCCTCTCGCGTAGCACCAGCAGTCGCAGCACTTTGGGGTCCTCTCATGGTGGCGTGTGGTTTTTCGGATTTTCTGGTTTGCAGGAAGGTATGCTGAGCATTCTCAGCCTTTCCTGCCAGACAGATCCAGTCGTGCAATGACTCGGGGTCGTCTCTACACAACGACCAATGCAGGATGTTTCGGTTGAGTCCCTCTTTAAAAAGCTCTATTAAAGTTGACTCAGACCAGTCAGTGATTTTACCAGCCAGAGCTTTAAACTCTCAAGCATAATCTGCTACTGACAGTTGGCCCTGGGTGAGATCCTTCAGCGCCTTCTTGGCTCTTGCCTTGGCCAGAGGATCTTCAAAATGCAGTTTTAATGCCCAGATGAAATCATCAAAATAATCAAGTGCAGGGGAGTCAGCATCACTTAATTGAACATACCAGTCAGATGCTCGACCCTTCAACTTGATGGCAATGGCATTTATTTTAGACTCTTCGGAAGGGAAGCATGCCCCAAACTCTCTCATATAACTCTTAGCATTAGTCAAAAAGAAAGATAACTTTGATGGATCCCCATCAAATTTGACAGAAAAGTCTCTCACTCTGCCTCTGGCTGGAGTGGACCCAGTAGGCACTTGAGTGTTTTGCCCCCAGGTTACGGTGGCTTTACCTTTACGGGGTGAGGATACTGATGGCCAGGCTCTGCGGGGTGGAGATTCATCCTGGAAATGTTTCTGGCCCCGTTCTGCCAGTGGTCTAGATGGGAGGATGGGGGATGGTTGCAGAAGTCTGGGATCTCCTCTGGGTCTCCCCTGTCCCTCCATTGACAGAAACAAGCTTTTTAACATGTACTCTATCAATTCTATTTTGACTTCCATCACTCTTAGTCTCTCAGGGGTTTGAGAGTCCCTTCTCTTTCGCATGCCTGGTTTCCTCTCAGTCGAAACCATAGTAGATTCTTTGTTGGGGGTTAGTGGGAACTGATACTTCCAGGACTTCCCCAACATCCCTGGTTGGGGTTCCCCCACTTCATCCAATGTGATCAACTCGGTGAGCGATTTGCTTGGTGCCGGTTGCTTTGGCTCTTCCCCATTGTCGGATTCTTCTGAATCAGAATCGGAATTCGATTCATCCTTTGACAAGTCTTGGGATTCTGAAGGTTCTGTGGTGATGTTTAGTTTTCCGCTTTTGACTGTCGACTTGGGCATCAAGCTAGCCGTTTCCTTGAGTTCCCCGATCGTGGATTTCGACTCAGACATCATTAACTATTTTCCCTCACAAGAAACTAATCTTGGTAGGAGCTAATGGTAGGAGCTAATTTTGGGATTCTCAGCTTTATGTAAGGATTGCCTATTCTAATGGATATCAGACTCATAAGCAGGGTTTCAAAGATATCTGATTTATTGAAGAATAGCATGCAGGATTGCAAAGAAAGCTGAGAATGATGAAAGCGTGGCAAATTCAAACTAAAAACCCTCAGTGCAAATGAAATCCCTCCCCCCATAGAATCTTCTCAAGTCCACAATCCCAGGTGCTCCTAATGGTTTCTGATGGTCTGCGGGAAAAGTCCTTGAACAGAGAAAATAACCCAAACACATTCCATTGTCTTGAAATCACATACAGAGCTTGGTACAAGGTCTCACAGCAGCTCCCTCCCAAACAGAAACACACATCAGCACCATGGCATGTGAAACGTTATGATGTATAAACTACATTGAAACAGTGAACATGACAGACTGGCTCTCTGTGTGTTTATATATGTGGATGCATGTACATATTCATATTCCCTTTCCATAAATTAAACTTATGTTACCATCATTAGCACATATAGGGAGGGAGATGGGCAGCGATAAAATTTGATAAATAAATAAGTAAACATATAACTCATGCAAAACTGTAACAAAGAATCCAAATCCATTAAAAACAATTTGAATTTCAGAAAAACTCTGTTAGAATTTGATTTCCATTGTTTTGATGGTCAGCTGCATTTAATAAATAAATTCGAGAAAGTCTTCCATATTGGTGTTTTCACATGCCACTGAGGTACAAAACCATGTGGAACTTTAAAGCCTAACAAAATTGTTATTACCACCTTTCCACATCACAGCCTTGGTATAGAAGGCTAACAAGGCTGCTCTAGAAACTTGTACAGCTACCTTGTATGGTGCTAACACAATTTCATTATTCACTGTAATGATAGAGGCTGCTTTTTGAATCTGTGCATTTGTATAGGTAGGATAAACAGGGGATGTAGGTGTTAAGATTGATGGCAAATACTCCAGCTATACATGGCTGATTTTCTCCAAGGTTGTAGGAAAGCCAACTTTCAGATACAGTCCAATGTTAAAATAAGTTGCAGATCCATATTTTGATTTCCATTTTGATAGACATAAGATTTAAGACTGAAAACTTAATTGTTCATTCTTTGGTTGGCATTGTCCTTTTCGTGAAGGGTAGAGAAAGAAAATAGAGAGTTAAAAAGCTACATTTCCTTCTGTCTACAGGTTTAGTTGCAGTAAATTAACTAGTGGGATAAATTATTAATGATGTGATTTCTTTGTTTTCCTTCTTTTATTAGAGAAACTTGTTTCTCATATCAGTCTCATGCTCTTTATTTTTCACTTATAGTTGCAAGAAAACATACTT
Organism: Candoia aspera; assembly: GCF_035149785.1. Taxonomy (NCBI): domain Eukaryota; kingdom Metazoa; phylum Chordata; class Lepidosauria; order Squamata; family Candoiidae; genus Candoia; species Candoia aspera. The sequence goes on along the minus strand of NC_086155.1, from coordinate 122,612,979 downwards.
TAAACTCCTGTTAAAGGTAAATTAAGCCATCACTCAGCTCTATCTCTGTGTTAGAATATTCAACACAAAAACTACTTTTCTGTTAAATTAATATTTAACTTTCTGTCAAAACTGCAAATTTAATTTTATTAATAAGATAACAAGCTATTTTTGATGTGATTTTCTGAAAATGATGAGATTTAAACAATAGTCTCAGCTGTGTGGCATTTGATGCAGGCTATACATAATACTGATGATAATGATAATGATATACTGTTCAGATAACTATACTGTTAACATTAGTGAATTCAAAGGTCAGAGTCTCTGGAGTATCCAGTTGTACTATAATTGGTGGACCTGGTTCCTCAACCACTATGTAACTCCTAGAGACATTTCACTCACTGCACTCATGGCTTTCCAAAACATTGAAAAGTGGTGCTTTACAGAGTGTGTTAACTGCGTGAGTTAGATTTATAAGCTAGGACAACATCAGAATCCTATGAAATACATTGAAGCAGGCATTCAGAAATTCCTCAGCAGATGAAACAAGATAGAGCGGGTTCCTTGATTGTATGACATTTGAAAAAAATTATGTAATTATTGATATAACACAAGATCATAGAATTTTATTTTACATGACTAAATATATGTAGTTTTCTGTTAAGAATTTAATTTTGCATTTAACAATAGTCTTTACATTAGCACAAGTGCTACTGAAAGCAGTGTCATAAAAATTGAGAGCATTAACTCCTAACTATTAAATGGTAAGATAGATACTAGCGCAACTAGAAGATACATTTTAAAAATGATTTTTAGAATTCCATTGGATCTATTCTGGTTAGGGTGTTTGTGTGCGTGTAAAAAAAAATTCTCTTTTCACCCCTATGGGTGGTATGTGTCTTCCTCAACCTCAGGTCCCCTACCAGAGGCCTGGGAGGTTGAGGGTTCTGCACAGTATCTTAGCTGTTCCTAGCCCTGCACTCTTCTGGACAGAGAGCAATTATGTTGTTCCTGGGATCTCTTGGAGCCACTCTTCCAGCTTTGGAGTCACAGCCCTGAGTGCTCATACCACCACTGGAACCACTTTGGCCTTCACTTTCCACATCCTCTCTAGCTCCTCCTTCAGACCCTGGTACTTCTCCAGCTTCTCATACTCCTTCCTGATGTTGCTGTCACTTGGCACTGCTACATCTATCACCACCGCTGTCTTCTGGTCCTTGTCTGTTACCACAATGTCTGGTTGATTGGCCAGTACCTGTCTGTCTGTCTGTCTGGATCTGGAACTCCTACAGGATCTTAGCCTTCTCCATGACTTTCTGTGTAATCGCCCATCTGACTTGAGAGGGTCTAGCCCATACACTGTGCAGATGTCCCTGTACACAATGCCAGCTACTTAGCTGTGCCATGCAGTGTATGTTGTTCCTGCCTGCATCTTACACCCTGCCACTATGTGTTGGACTGTCTCTGAGGCCTCTCTGCACAGTCTACACCTCAGGTCCTGTCTAGTGTGGTAGACCCCTGTTTCTGTGCATCTGGTCCTTAGTGCCTGTTCTTGTGCTGCTATGATCAGTGCCTCAGTGCTGTCTTTTAGTGCAGCCCTTTCCAGCCACTGGTAGGATTTCTCAGTGTCAGATACCTCAGCTATCTGTTGACGGTACATCCCATGCAGGATCTTGCCTTGCCATGGCACTTCCTCTGTTTGATCTTCCTCCCACATCTGCTGCTGCCTCAGGCATTCTCTCAGCAGCTCATCTTTGGGTGCCACCTTACTGATGTACTCCTGGATGCTCTGGGTTTCATTCAGGACAGTGGCTTTGACGCTCACCAGACCCCGCCCATCCTCTTTCTGGCTGGTGTACAGTCTCTTGGTGTTGGACTTGGAGTGGAAACCTCTGTACTTTGTGAAGAGCTCCCAGATCTTCACATAGGCAACCTCCATGTCCTCCTTTGGCCAGCTCACTATACCGGCAGGGTATGTGATGACTGGCATGGCATACCTGTTGATGGCGTGGATCTTGTTCTTCCCATTGATCTGGCTCTTCAGGACCTGTCTTATCCTTTGGTGGTACTTGGATGTTGCTGTCTTCCTTGCCTCCTCATCGTGGTTCCCATGTGACTGTGGAGCTTATTTAGGACAGCGGGGCTGCTTTCTCATGCGTAGCCTCTCCGACCTTCACTGTTCCTCTCTCCTTTCTGCTCTGCTTGCTCTTGGGCTGGGAGGGCATGGCAACCCCACGTCCTCATCCCCTGCTGCTCATTGGCCAGCCCCGCCTCCTCTGCCGGGCCAGGCGGACCTCCGTCCCCTGTTGCTGCCTGCATGCTGTCCGAAGCTGTCCCCGGGTCCAGCTGCTCTTCTTCATCCTCCAACTCAGACTCTGAACCTCCCGTAACAGAACCCTGGTTGAGAAGCCCTGATCTAATCCATAACATACTCTTTTGACTCAGTTCAGTATGTTGTGGAAAAGGGGCCATAGTGAAGATAGGCAAAAGAGCTGACTCTTCCTCTAAGAAGACCTCCTAGTTAAGAGATCACTCCAGAGGTCTATGCAGTCTTTTCTGATAAAAGCAGTGCTTTTTATGAGAGAAGAGCTACAGAAGCTTAAAATGAACATTTGAGTGATGGAGAAGATTCCTGGCATTTTGATCTACTACTCAGCTTGATTAATCAGTTAACTTTCCAAACCTAATTTAAAACTTCATGTATACTGTTTCTAACAAGATGTTCTTCAAAGTTAGGAACTGACCATTGGCAAACTCAAACCTGAGATACTGCTTGTGAGGGCTAGAGTAGAGGATTTAGACAAGAGGATTTGGAGTAGAATGGGAGACCCCATTCATTGCACATGACCTAAATTGGGAATGAGCAACATGAAACTTGCATGCACCAGTGTGCACGCACAGGTCATTGTGTGCCCATAATATTTCACCCTCTCTTTATTTCCTGACCCCACCTTTGCCCAGGTGAAGAAGGAGATCACCAGCTAAGTTCATTTCTTCATGCCTTGTCTTGAGCTGTGTTAAGCAATGTGGCAGCAATCTGCCCAGCGTGACTGGTGGGAATTGGTGTTGGGAGGCATGGAAACACATGGAAATGCTGTCACACTCCACAGCCTCTCTCTTTTCCTTTGTTGACTTACTTACCATTACCACAGTTCTGCTGCTTTTTTGCCCTATCTGTTGCTAATGTAGCCAACTTGCTTTTCCCTGCCCTGTCTCCCATTCGAAGTTGTAAAAAGCACTGCCATGCTGATGGGGGCGGGTCTGTGTCTTTTCATTTCTGTTTTCTTTTCCTCAAATGCTGCAGTGCCTTTTTTCCTTCTTCATCCAGTCATATATAACTTCATTTCTCTCTCACTCAGGACCAGAGACCAGATCAGGAAGAGATGAAAAACATTCCATAACTATAATGTTTGAAAGGAATTAACATTTATTGAACCCTCTTAATATTGAGCAGTTGTCTTAGATGTTGTGTGAATTACTCAGGTCCTGTTTTAAAATAATGTGCTTCTAACTAAATGAAACTCTTAACAGGTATATGGCACTGATTTTTATTTCATTTTCCTACCATTCACGAAATAGCCCCTGGACTGTTCTCTGGAAGAGAAATCCTCCCCAAAGCAACAAAAAATGGTCATCCCAGATATAAAAAGTGATTTGGGGTAGAAGTAAGAGCAACGGAGAAACAGATTTTAAAAAAAAATAAAGTGATTTCTCCCTTACACTTCTAGCCATGAACACATAAAACAGCTTTACTTTGTTACTTGAATTCAGAACTAAAGTTAAAAACAGCTGCATTTAACTCCTTGCAAGGCTTGTTCAGTGTCTCCCTCATCATTCCCACAGTTTTCTTAAAGAGTCAATATATCTTCAATCACGGAGTACATATTTAACCACATAGTATAATACACATGCCACATCACCCTAAAAAAGTAATCAAACAATAAAACTAGGTGCTTACTTGGCCAGTGACAACAATCTGCGAATATACTACCAGTGTAACATGGTATCTTCTAGTCATCTTGAAGACCAAACTTGTTGCTCTGTTTTGAACCCATACATACATACATACATACAGTACGTACATACATTTAGTCAAATTCATATGGCCACCCATCTCACACAAAGTGACTAATGGTTCTGGGCTAAATAAAAGGCAGCTCCATGTAGAGTACATTAGTGTAGTAAAGTCTGATGTTTACCACCATGTATAATACTATTTTAAGATAGTTTTCTGTTAGGAAATGTTTTATTTATTTATTTAATTTATTTATCAGATTTGTCACTGTCCATCTCCTCTCACTAGAGGGGCTCTTGTATATAATATCAAATATACTTGTATGTCTTTATTTTATTTATAGCTCGTATTTTAAAGCTGTAAATGCTGTTGCAAATCATAGTAACTACCTTGAACTTCCAGGATAGAGAGGCTTAGGTTATAAATAAGAGTATGCATTGACTGATTGGATCAGATACTGTATATCTCACTTCTTAAAAGATTGGATTAACAGAATAATACAAAACCTGTATGGCTTTTCTCATCATATTATCTAAATAAATTGTTTTGTTTTTATATTGTAAAATACCAGAGAACTTCTATTCATTTCACATCTTTATAATCAGTCACAGCACAGTCTTTGATAGATGTATGCATTATTTTATTGGCAATACCTCAGTTTTACATATCACTAAGCAAATATTGTATGTTGCTGTGCACAATGAAAAAAAATCATCCATATCAAGTATATTTACCAGCATTTGAATTCTGTTTTGTTTTACATCTTCTGATTGCTAAATTATGAATTCAGATTTCCACTATAATTAATTAAACTAAGAACATGATTTGAGATTTCTTTTGGCTGTTCTTCCTCCGTGGATCAAGAAAGACAGATGCACCCATGCATACAAAGAGAGGCAACAAAATGGATTCATATTTAGAATAATCCTCTTGATTTCAGTATTCCAAGTACTGTATTCTAAGACTGATTAACTCTGGATCCAATCCATAACACATATAAATAATGTCTTAATATATGCTCCTTTATTTGAGTGGTCTTATAACATTAAGATTAAAAAATGAAGTTTCTTTAATACTGCTAATATTAAAGTCAAGTGATCTCCTTTTCAGATGTGAATTGAAGGGCTTGCTTTCTATTTTTTTCAGCAACTATTCCTTAGAGTATTCATCATACTTCAAAACTCAGAATAAGTTTTGGGTAAACATGCTTAGGATGCACTGCAAGCTATTGTATGTTATGTGACTGATTTATGAGAAGTAAAAGTTATAATAAAATAAGCATTTAAGCATAATGAGACCAAATTTTGTGCAGTTTAGTTAGGGAATGTCAAAGTTGCTTCAGGAAAATAATAGAAAATAAAAACTGCAGGATATATGCATGGTTGGTGAGTTGGTGTTTGCCAGATTAAACTGCTAACAAAAAGTAAATAGAAAAATCTCTAATAAAAATCTAATTTCAAGGTGGGGAAGATGGCAGGCAAGGGGAAATAAAAGACAAAGTTGTAATAAATAATGTAGGCAGTACACAAACTATTCTGTATCATGTGCGTCAAATAATATATTTGTGTGAGTGCATGTGTCACTGTTTGTCTAAAGGTGCCCTCCAGTTGAGTTTGACTCCTGGTGATGACATCAGTCTAGTTTTCTTGGCACATCATAAAAGTGGCTTGTCAATGCCTTCTTCTAAGAATCTTTTTGACTTACCAGTTTAGCCAATAGCTCTGGAATTCCCAGGTGATTTTCCCATCCAACCAGGGCTGATGCACTTAGCTTCTGAAATTATTCAAGGTTCACAATGTCACCTGCTGAAGTCTGTATATACTATATGTATTTGTGTGTGTGTCTGAGTGTATGTATGTTCAATGGCATCTAAGCATGTTAGAGTCTCGGCCAATCTCTATAGCTGTTTTTTCTGCTATGAGAAATAAAGGTGTTTGAAAGTGTTTGAGTAAGAGGATAAGGAGAAGCTGAAGACCCTGAAATTACACTTACTAGCCATATCTTAAAGTTTGGGATATTCAGACTTGTGTTAATATATTACATTTTACTTCTATTTTACAAAAGGAAGGAAATTTATTTACTTGTTTTATCACCCATCTCCCCCAAGAAAGGGGGACTCTGGGTGGTTTACAATAAAATGAAGATTAAAATCATAAAATATAAGTTACAATAAATAAATAAGAATAAGATAACTACTGTTTAATTCATTGGCAGGGCATTGTCAGAGGGACTTTTTTTATGAAAGCAGGTTAAAATCTTCAGCAAAGGATCGTTACCTTGTCATGGTGCTGGAGCTTGAGCACCTCAATGATGCCATGAGCTAAACCGTGAAGGGCCACCCAAGATGGGAAGGTCATGACAGAGAGGTCAGACTAAATGCGATCCCTGGGGAAGGTAATGGCAACCCACCCCAGTATTCTTGCCATGAAAACTAAAGGATCAGTACAACCAGAGATATGTCGGTATACCATCGGAAGATGAGACCCCCAGGTCGGAAGATGGTCAAAATGCTACTGGGGAGGAACAGAGGATGAGCTCAACTAGCCCCAGACGTGATGACGCAGCTAGCTCAAAGCCGAAAGGACGGCTAGCGGCCGACGGTGCTGGTGGTGAACGGCGAATCCGATGTTCTAAGGATCAACACACCATTGGAACCTGGAATGTAAGATCTATGAGCCAGGGCAAATTGGATGTGGTTATTGGTGAGATGTCAAGATTAAAGATAGACATTTTGGGCGTCAGTGAATTGAAATGGACTGGAATGGGCCACTTCACATCAAATGACCACCAGATCTACTACTGTGGACAAGAGGACCACAGAGGAAATGGAGTAGCCTTCATAATTAATAGTCAAGTGGCTAAAGCAGTGCTTGGATACAATCCAAAAAATCATAGAATGATCTCAATTCGAATTCAGGGCAAGCCATCTAACATCACAGTGATCCAAATATACGCCCCAACCACAGATGCTGAAGAAGCTGAAGTAGAGCAGTTCTATGAGGATCTGCAACACCTACTGGATAACACACCTAAAAGAGATGTTATTTTCATCACGGGCGACTGGAATGCTAAGGTGGGCAGTCAAATGACACCTGGAATTACAGGTAAGCATGACCTGGGAGAACAATACGAAGCAGGACATAGGCTGATAGAATATTGCCAAGACAACTCACTCTGCATAACAAACACTCTCTTCCAACAATCTAAGAGACGGCTTTATACATGGACTTCGCAAGATGGACAACACCGAAATCAGATTGACTACATCCTTTGCAGCCAAAGGTGGTGGACATCTATCCAGTCGGTAAAAACAAGACCTGGGGCTGACTGTAGTTCAGATCATGAACTTCTTCTTGCACAATTTAGGATCAGACTAAAGAGTTTAGGGAAGACCCACAGATCAGCTAGATATGAGCTCACTAATATTCCTACGGAATATGCAGTGGAGGTGAAGAATAGATTTAAGGGACTGGACTTAGTAGATAGGGTCCCGGAAGAACTCTGGACAGAAGTTGGCAGCATTGTTGAGGAGGCGGCAACAAAATACATCCCAAAGAAAGAGAAAACCAAGAAGGCAAAATGGCTGTCTGCTGAGACACTAGAAGTAGCCCAAGAAAGAAGGAAAGCAAAAGGCAACAGTGATAGCGGCAGATATGCCCAATTAAATGCAAAATTCCAGAGGTTAGCCAGAAGAGAGAAGGAATTATTTTTAAACAAGCAATGCGCGGAAGTGGAAGAAGACAATAGAATAGGAAGGACAAGAGACCTCTTCCAGAAAATTAGAAACATTGGAGGTAAATTCCAGGCAAAAATGGGTATGATCAAAAACAAAGATGGCAAGGACCTAACAGAAAAGAAGAGATCAAGAAAAGGTGGCAAGAATATACAGAAGACCTGTATAGGAAGGATAACAATATCGGGGATAGCTTTGACGGTGTGGTCAGTGAGCTAGAGCCAGACATTCTGAAGAGTGAGGTTGAATAGGCCTTAAGAAGCATTGCTAATAAGCAGGCAGCAGGAGACGACGGCATCCCAGCTGAACTGTTCAAAATCTTGCAAGTTGATGCTATCAAGGTAATGCATGCTATATGCCAGCAAATTTGGAAAACACAAGAATGGCCATCAGATTGGAAAAAATCAACTTATATCCCCATACCAAAAAAGGGAAACACTAAAGAATGTTCAAACTATTGAACCATGGCACTCATTTCACATGCCGGTAAGGTAATGCTCAAGATCCTGCAAGGTAGACTTCAGCAATTCATGGAGCGAGAATTGCCAGATGTACAAGCTGGGTTTAGAAAAGGCAGAGGAACTCGGGACCAAATTGCCAATATCCACTGGATAACGGAAAAAGCCAGGGAGTTTCAGAAAAACATCTATTTCTGTTTTATTGACTCTTCTAAAGCCTTTGACTGTGTGGACCATAACAAATTGTGGCAAGTTCTTAGTGGTATGGGGATACCAAGTCATCTTGTCTGCCTCCTGAAGAATCTGTATAACGACCAAGTAGCAACAGTAAGAACAGACCACAGAACAACGGATTGGTTTAAGATTGGGAAAGGAGTATGGCAGGGCTGTATACTCTTACCCTACCTATTCAACTTGTATGCAGAACACATCATGCGACATGCTGGGCTTGAGGAATCCAAGGCTGGAGTTAAAATCGCTGGAGGAAACATTAACAATCTCAGATATGCAGATGATACCACTTTGATGGCTGAAAGCGAAGAGGAACTGAGGAGCCTTATGAAGGTGAAAGAAGAAAGTGCAAAAGCTGGCTTGCAGCTAAACCTCAAAAAAACCAAGATTATGGCAACCAGCTTGATTGATAACTGGCAAATAGAGGGAGAAAATGTAGAAGCAGTGAAAGACTTTGTATTTCTAGGTGCAAAGATTACTGCAGATGCTGACTGCAGTCAGGAAATCAGAAGACGGTTAATCCTTGGGAGAAGAGCAATGACAAATCTCAATAAAATAGTCAAGAGCAGAGACCTCACACTGACAACAAAGGTCCGCATAGTTAAAGCAATGGTGTTCCCTGTAGTAACGTATGGCTGCGAGAGCTGGGCCATAAGGAAGGCTGAGTGAAGGAAGATTGATGCTTTTGAACTGTGGTGTTGGAGGAAAATTCTGAGAGTGCCTTGGACTGCAAGAAGATCAAACCAGTCCATCCTCCAGGAAATCAAGCCAGACTGCTCACTTGAGGGAATGATATTACAGGCAAAGTTTCAGGCAAAACTGAAATACTTTGGCCACATAATGAGAAGACAGGACACCCTGGAGAAGATGCTGATGCTAGGGAGAGTGGAAGGCAAAAGGAAGAGGGGCCGACCAAGGGCAAGATGGATGGATGATATTCTAGAGGTGACAGACTTGTCCCTGGGGGAGCTGGGGGTGTTGACGACCGACAGGAAGCTCTGGCGTGGGCTGGTCCATGAAGTCATGAAGAGTCGGAAGCGACTAAATGAATAAACAACTAAGGTTAAAATAACTGGCAAAAATTTTATATGTATTTTTAAAATATATGAAAAATTGCTGTGAAAGTGCTTAAGCAGTACAGATGAATATAAAATGTCATGTCATAGTCATCCAACCTTCAATTCAACATAGTATTGTAATATTGGCTGAAATGAAAGCTGTTTCAGAGATGTAGCTAGGCAGGTAACCATTGAGATGTAGAAAGTAAGACAATGGTGATAGAAAGCATCTGTGAGGCAAGTGAGGTGACTGTTCCTGCCAGTGAGGAGGGAGGAACACCCACAAAAAGAAACAGACCACCCATGAGACTTTGGAAGTGTCAGTACTTCAAGAAGAAGGACAACGCTTGATGTGGCTTCACCTACAGTATATCTTAACAAATCCACTTGGCTCTCAGACTGTGCAGCGGTGAGAAAGAGCAGGCCTGGAGTGGATTCTAAGCTACTGCAAAGATGCCATGTGGAAGTGCCCTAATTGTTCTAACATTCCACTAGGAAATCATGCCTGAGATACTACAAACAATGTCAGTGTGCACTAGGCAGAAATTATTCAGGTATATTTTTAAAAAGTGATTGAGAATGGTTTGTGGATTCAGGAAAACGCTGATACCTAAACAACTGCAGGGCTGATGAGTAAATTACCAAAAATGCTACAGTGGTGGTCCAGAATTGATACAGGATGGAATAGCTCCATGAACATGTCAGTCTTCACAGAATAAAAGCCCTCAGTGCTTTCAGGACAGGGGAAGCTGGTCCAAGAGCACCAGGATGCTGTACTGATGGGACAGGAACAATGGAAGAAATCTCATTTTCTGGGAGCAAGCTAGTCATAGTGGAGTTTGTGGAGAAAGACTGCCAGCCCAGATGCTTCCCCTGGTGTTCCTGAGCACAAGGCCAATAACCTTGGCATTTTTGTTTAAAGACTTTTTCATCAGTCTGATGATAAGGTCTGTTCTTCCTTTGACTTCAAGTTAATTAGTGGCAGACATTAAAAGAATGTGGCTGCTGGAATTTTCAGCTTCTTTTTCCTGCTATGTTTCATTAAAACATGGGCAATGGAGATGTCACCTTCTGTCCTCTAGTAAAGTCTAGGCCTGACACACTTTTGTCTCTTTACAGGGTAAGGGTTCCTGGTCCTAGAACAAATAATTTCTCTGTAACCATTTTTTACATTCTTTGCCCACATAATTAAACATGCTCTTAATTTAAACATTTTCTCCTTCTGCAGAGAAAAACAACAGTACTGGAGAGAAAAACATGTGAGAGTTGTATACCTACATGCAACAGCTATTACGAAAAATCATAAACATTTGTAGGAATGAAATATGGAAATACAATGATTCCTGTATTCCCTTTTGTAAGATTGAGTTTCCAATACAGAGAAGTGATTTCTCTCCATAAAAATTATTGTGAAACAACAATTTTTTAATCTTTGCTACATAGCTAATTATGAACCAGAAAATAGAAAACGTGCTTTAAAACATCCTGGAAGAAGGACATGCACTGTTCCCAAGAAGATTGCATGGATGTGTGCATTGAAATTACTAGTATCAAATCAAGATCGCTTGAAAGCATCTTTGGTTCTTTTTTTTTTAGAACATAATGCTTTCTAGCATAAAAGTTATTTTCTGGTCATCTGTAATATCCAACATGGCACTTTGCATAATTTATCACTCAGAAGGCCAAGAAGCCAAAATCGGCAGTTCAGTGTTTTTTCTCAATACTAGACCCACAGTTGAAATAAAAATAGCACATGGGACGTCCACTTGCACAGACTGTCATTCTTAAATGTTCTAAAACTGAGCTTTTCAGTAGGACTATACCTAATGCCCACGAAGAGTATTCTCCACCTGTTTTTAGAGAGGCAAGCTGGATATTACAGGATTTATTCTTTCTGATTTTTCTTTTCTCCTATATTCACATACTCCTTTATCTATGTCTTTATCTAAGATTTTTCTTCTAATGGCCTTGGTCTTTCTTTTGGAAAAGTGTGAACTGAAGAAGTAAACATCTTACTATTGATATGTATCTTTTATGGTTCACCATATTGGGGTTATCTAAGTCACTCATTGCTACCTTCCTGCTTTCAGTCCAAATCTCTCACAAGTTTAGGTCTCAAAACCGCATGAGATGGACACCAGCTCAGCTGCTCTGATGTATTGACCAGTCGGGTTTGTTGTCCACAGAATAGTGACTGTAACCTCAGTTACTACTTATAGTTCTGCTGGTGCAAAGCAGATTCCCCCTTCATTTCCATCTGCTTCACTGCTGCCTACATCCCTTATCACCACTTCTCTGAAGCTATTGCCAGTACTCTCCCTGGATTCTGTGTATTTTATTGTGGTTTTATTGGCTTCTGTTTCACCCCTTTGAATGTCACCCTCAGCTGCCCATTGAGCTTCCAGTGCCAAATTGGCCAATATTAGAGTGTGAAGCTACACTTTTTTCTTTGTGCCCTGCTCTGGGAGTGGGAGATACTGCATCTTTTTCACCTTCTGAGGACATTTGCCTTTAGGTAATGTAGTTGTTGCATATGGCAAAAGCTCTTGGATGCTTCAGGTTAACAGTTCAGTCTTCAATTTAGTTCAGACTCCACCATTCCAATCATAATCCTAGTGCTTCCAGTCTTAACACAAATTACCAAAGGATAATGGGACAAATCATCTTAAAGTCTTCCTATGTTTTGTAGAATTAACTACTTGTAGCCCATGTAGCTGAGGAAGCCAGTCCTGAGTTTGAGACAGAGGCAAGGGGGCAGCACAACTGTGCTCTCTTTAGTCTTATCATAGACCATATAGTTATGTCTATATGTGTGATGCACAGATAACATAAACAACAACAGATTATTAACCTGTAACTATAGTTCTCTGAATAGTTAACTGTGTATTCATACAGCCTTCTATCTTCCCCTCACTATTATGCTCTGTTAATTTTTTTCCCATCACTTTATTGAAACTAAGGTATTTGGTGTGCCTCACAGTATAGGCATTTGCATTAGGAAGCATGACCCCCCTCAGTTTTAGAATGTTTGGGAACTCCTTGTGTGTGAATGCATAGATGACCACTCAGTCACAATTACAGATAAGCAACCTGTTGTTTTGATAGAGGGGAGATTTAAGATAAACAGGCATCAGGAAAACATTGCAGGCTCCTGTATCAAAGCAATCTTTTTCTTTGCCCTTATTGTCTTTTTTTCCACTTAAAAGTTATTCCCAAAAGTAAACTTGTTCCTCTAGGCAAGATAACAGATACTGAAAAGTGGAATTCAGCAATTGATTTTCATCTAATTAAAATGGAATTGCTTTACTAGTCTTTGTTTTTTTAAAAAAATAATGGAAGCAAGCCTGGCACCCTGCTGGAAGGAGAAATTATACCTCCAATTCACTTGTATGTAGCTGCACAAAAGTTTAAAATCAAAAGGAAAGGGAACATGAAAATGGGAAAATGAGATGCAGTCAAATAGAATCTGTTTTTAGCTTCTATCCAGACTTAGCCAATACAGTGTTCTTTCTCACATATCATGTTAAGCAACAATTTTTAAAATGTGGATCATTGAATTAACCAAAATTGACTGGATTTGCACAACATAGGATGTCATAAAGCATGGGGTACCAATTAAAATAATATAGTTTATATAACCTATTAAGGCCAAACCAAGGCTTAATATTCTTTAAACAGTTCAGTCCCTGTAACGTTGCTGTGATGGGAACTGCATGAGGTATCTTGGTACTGCTGAAGAGTGCAAATCTTGCTCTAATATATTCAAACTGCTTTTCTAACTAGAATTTCACTCTGTCTTTGCCCACCATAAACAATCCCATTCCATTTGAAGGTGCAGTTGTGTCACTCCACTGGAGGGAAAGAATTCATCAAATGCACTAGGACGTTGTTGGCTATATCAGACACTATAATAAAAGCTATCATTGTTGAATTTCCCCGTGGGAAGAGAAAAGAGACTGAGTTTCTCACTATGGAAGAGATAGGAGTGCAGAAGAAACAACTTTATGCAATTGTAAGGAAAGTCATTATGATTATACAGCTTGAAAGGAAAAGCAAACACAGCACCAAGTAGAATAATGAGCAGACAGCAAGGTCAAAGGCTATTTGGGATCTGATGCATAAAAAGAAATCATCTATGAAAAATAGAGCTGAAATGATGGAACATTTAGAATTTAATGAACAGAATCACCAAACAGAAATGCTCTTTGCTTTCTAATAACATTACAAAATTAATGATACTTTACAAAAAACACTTGGGCAGGAGGAAAATAAATATATGAAGTAAATTAGATAGAAATATAAGGCGTATAATAGAACATCACCAGTACTCTACTAGAAATCTGTGGTAGTATGATATCACACGGAAGCAGGTTTTCAGTTAAAAGGGTGACTTGCAAGGGTTCAACAACAAAATGCCATTCTCAAAGAGGCACTGCCTACCTCTCAAGCCTACCTCTCAATCTATGGGAAAAGTGGCAGAAGATTCTGCCATTACTGTGGCATGCCATTTTGCCCATGTGTGGAAAAACATTTAGCCCATCCCAGCTGAGGTCCATTCTTGTGCTTATGGGAAGTGGGCCTTGAGATGTAGAATGAGGACATCTGGGGCTCTTCCTCTGGGAAAAAAAAAAAGGGCAGTGGATGACATTGGGGGAGAAGCAGAAGCTGGGATTAAGGCTTCTACTTGCTTTCTAATAATCAGCAAGTACAAGGGGACTTATCAGGCTCTTGATCCCTTCCTAAAACCAACAACAGTTATCTTTTGAAGGATGGTTCACAGAGTCTCTTTAGCAAAATTTAGTTAAAAAAAGGATGGGATTAGAAGAATGCCAGCAACTGAACTATTTTTCATCTATAGCCAATAATATATCCCCAGTGTAATTTAGGTCACAGCTTTCCTCATTTTATTTATTTTTTACTGACTTTCTGTGAACTGGCAGGTCTCTTCGGTAGTTAAATAAGGAGATTGCAGGTGGAGTCCTTGATGCTCTCTGAACTTGGTTGTTTGATTGCAGATGTTTCATTACCTAACTAGGTAACATCATTAGTGCCCATCAGATTGCCCATCAGATTGCAGGTGGCTGTTTATAAGTCAGTGTGAGAACTGACTGTTACAGGCCTCCATGTCTGTTCTGAAAGCTTACTGAGATTTTACTCAATCAGAATGGGGAGATATTAATCATGGTCATAGGCAGAAATCCAGTGAGCATTTATGGACTTAGTTCACTCATTCGTAGGACCAAAGAACTGAACCTCTATCTGAATAATGCTGAATTGCAAAAAACAGAGGACACTGGCAGTTGGTCCAATAATTAATCAAACTCTTTGGGGTGCCAATTCTGGTACATTTATGCTCTGCTTAGTTCACCAAATGCCAGTGGCTTATGTAAAACTGTAAGTATTTCAAAACAGTCAACTAAAACCCAATAATTAAATCATAATAAACATAGTTAAAAGGGAGCCAGGACTGTATACAGCTCAGGCCCCACGTACTTGCTGAAGGAGCCAAGTTTTCACTGCTTTCTGAAACACTAAAAGTGAAGGGGCCACCTAGACCTTAAGAAGTAGATTGTTCAAGGCAGATGGTACTTCCACTAGATATCCTGCTTCTGGGTGTCCATTCTATTAACTTTTCAGAGAGAGGGGGGATCTTTCCCAAAATTAAACAAGACAGATTCTATTTGGAGGAGATGGTCCATAGGTAACCAAGACCCAAGACAGACATGTAAGGCTTTACAGCTTAATGCTTGAATTGTTCATGGAAATATATTGGCAGCCTTTGTAGCACTTGTAATATACATGTCATATTGCTGAAGCAACTTTCACCCACCAGCATGAAGGCTCCTGCATTCTGTACCAACTGTGCTCTCCAGGTAATTTTCAGAGGCAGCCTCACATAGAGTACATTGTGATAATCCAGTCTCAAGGTGATTAAGACAGGGTCACTGCCACAAAGGCTTCCTACTACAAAAGGGATGATCTGGACTACCTCATACAGCTGACAATCACTACTGTGATCTACCTGCTACCCTCATAAGCCCCTGGTCCTGTTGTAGATCCTCCTCCCCCTGACCCAAGTTTAAGTTTGCAGCATTGTCCCCAGCAAGCCACCTCTCTCTCTCCCGTGAACCACCAAAGAAAAGTTGATCTACCTGTCCAACTGATGACTGCTTCTGCCAACCCACATTATTCTCCCCAACTCCTGAGCTTAACCTATATTCACACCAACACAGAACAAGTTTAGTTGAGTGGTTAAGGCTCCAGGCTAGAAACCAGAAGACAGAGTTCTAGTCCCGCCTCAGGCATGAAAGCTGGCTGGGTGATTTTGGGCCAGTCATTCTCTCTCAGCCCAACTCACCTCAAAGGGTTGTTGTGGGGAAAATAGGAAGAGGAAGAAGTATTAGGTATGTTCACTGCCTTGAGTTATTTATAAAAATAATAAATGTGGGATAAAAAATCTAAAAAAAAACCCTACAACAAACCTACAATCCCTGTCATTGTCCCCCTCCTCACACTTTACTTTAACAGGACTTCACCAAGTTAACAATACATTCCATTTGCACTATCCAGATCAGATTGACCAGGAAGAGCTAATGAGCTCCTAGCAAAAGGTAGAAGAAGGCATGAGCTGATTGCAGAATGGTTGATCCTTCTAGGGACTAGATATGGAGTTATGGACTGCTGGAATACACACCTGTCATATGTTCTTGGCTTTGTTAGGATCAGCTAAGAACTGAACTGTGTGTGGCGGGGTGGGGAGCAGTATTATTGCTACTGTAGATAGGGAATATGTTAGGGGGCTGAGGGCATGCATTTGCAGTAGTGCTACCTAATCCAATATTTTTGTCTAATTCCAAGCTTCTTGACATCCATACGGCTGGAGAGAAAGGAAAGCAGAAAGTTACCTGGAGAGAAATGTTCTTACTGTTCTTTCAGTTTGGGATTCCAAAACAAGAAATTGATGGCACCCCCTATCCCCACTATGTGTTTGTGGGGAGGCAGTAAGTGGTGCAGGTGAGAGGAACTATTCCCAAGGCACCACTGGAGGAATCAGAGAAATAAAAAATTGCACCAAAACTCTGTCCTGATTTGGAAATTTCATTTGGGATGTTCCTAGCCCAACCTTGTCGGGGCAGTGGCAAACTCTTGAAAATAAGGCTACTAAAGGGAACCCCATTTCAGATAATATGTTTGATATCTCAATAGCATCAAAATGGCAGGTGTGATCAGGGCAACTGAAACCTACCCTAAGAATCTCTTGCATTGCTTCATTTTCTGCAGTGGCCTGAAAACCAGGGGCCCACTGGGATCTGCTTACACAGAGAGTTCTCATAGGCACAATCTGATCTAAGGCCACTGTCACTTGTTCATTTCAAGCAATGACTATGACCTTAGCTGAACCACGCACCAGAGATTCAGGAACAACTCATGTTCCCTCTGGAACCCCAAAGGATCCATCAGTCATCTGGGATGGACCAATTGAATAGGTCCTTCCTCCCTGCAGTGGGGAGCAGCTGCAGAGAACACCAAGGCCACAGGGAGTGATCTGTCCCATAACAAGGGACAGATGACAATATTCCCCAACTCCAGATCACATCACCACATAAACAGTGTTAAATAACTGCCCTATCGATATATAGTGGCAGAGTAGGAAAAGAGATTGCAGGTATAGCTCATTAGAAGTACCAAAAAGGGACTGATTTTTTAAATAAAAAATATAGCATAGCTAGGGTAGTATTGGTTGTTGGATGGCAGCCACTTCAAAGATCTAGTTAATTAACACCTGGAAGGACAGACTTTGATGATGGATAGCAGGCACAGATTTAGGCAGAGAAAGCCATTCTGAACTAATGCTGAAGATATTACTGGAAGAAAAGATATGAAAAACATAGGGGTTATATTTTCTTTTAAAAAAGGAAAAAATGGTAAAGATTTTGTAAATAAATAAATGTCTTAGGTACTGATCTTTAGTATTAGAAGAAAATGAAACTGTTGAGTAGAAGGAGAAGAGCTATAGTATAGACTGAAATATTCGAAGTAATAAAAGTTATACATCATTTTCTCCAGGCATTTGAATCTCCAGACAGTTCTGGATTAAACTGCATAAAGTATGATGAAAAAGTCCACAAGAGAATGAATAGTTTTCATATTGCTACTGTGTAATATATTTCAACTAAGAAAGGAAGTATGTAATGCTGATCTCTGAAAGCATACTTTTGAATGTGATGTCTCAATGATGACTTGACATTATACATTCAGCCAGTAGCTTGTAAATATGAGAGAGATGCAGGGGTGCAGATGTCAACTGAGAGTCTTACTATACTTAGTAGACAAATCAGGCACCATTCAGATTTAATTGTTCTGACCTCTTTGTCATACTGAATGGACATGAGATTTAAATCTACCTTTTAAATGGTGACAGAAGATGTTCACATTTTCCCTATCATTAAAACATCAAAATACGAGGTTTTAAAGCTTCCTAAAGCATTCTAATGCCATTTCCAACCATTGACCAATATCTTTCCCCATTTTTTTCTCTCCAGATCATGGGCTTTGCAGTAATAGGCTCTTATATACAGAATACTTCCATAAAGAAATCTACCTAAAGTCTAATTTGTTCTCATTGTGGCCCCTGGCAGAGACTTCTTTATTTTCTAGGACTTTTTAATTTTGCTTCTATTTTTTTAAGTACTTAAAATATAATATTTTAGATTTTCTTGTGGTCCTTATTTTAAATATTGCTGCTTTCAATTGCTTGCTAATTGCTTGCTTTATGGTTGCTTTTTTTTAGATAGATAGATAGATTTAGGGCAAATATTAAATATATAATTTATATTTTTATTAACTAAAAGACAAATCATACATTAAATGAATGATAGAAAAGTAATCACAACCTTTAAAGAAATAAATTTAACCTAATGAAATATTTTTTTTCAATAACATTCTCCAAGCCCACCTCTCAAAGTCTAGGTCCCTGGTACATAAAGTTGCATGTTATGGCCTACACATACCACAGACTAGCACAGGCATGGCCAACTGCCCCAAGCAGGCACAGTTAACAAACTGGTGTGTGTAGCAGAGTTTTACAGCACTTTGAATATGATCTCCCCAAAATGCTTTGGAATGCGAACACAGCATCTATAGATACCAACTTAAAGCAATAGTGCCTTTTCCTATGACTGTCATCTGCAGCTCCTGCATGATCCAAAAAATACACAGCTGCTTTAAAGTGTTACAAACAACTGCTGAACTGATACTCCCCATAGCTTGAAGCACCTTTTAGAGACTGAATTAAAAAGTGCTGTATTTCACTAATGTTTAGCATGTTATGCAAAACAGGTAACCTGGTTTGCTTTGAGAAAAAACAAGCATATTAATTACACCATAGTTTGTAGACTGTCTGCTTGTGTGAGGTCAATACATTTGATAATATTTATTCGTGTTTCATGATAAATCAGGTTAGCATGCTGTTTAATCAATTTAATGTTTATCTGCAGCAGTTGACTCTGCTCCAGTTTCATGTCAGTTGATCTGCATGGAGCTGGTTTTAAGACTATCACCACAGAATCAGCATTTGGTGACTAAATGCTGTACTGTTTGCTTTTTACTCAAGTAATATTTGAATATTAGGGTTGCCCTGTTACTGTTTGCTTTTTAGCTTATTTTTTAGCTTTTAGTGCTGCACTTGTTAATGTTTCCTACTTTTTGCATAGTACAACATTTAGGATGCATGGCTAGGGAAAAAAAGTATTTTTTATATTTCAATTTAATCTTGCATTTTGTGTTCAAATTCTGCTACTCTATGATAACTACAAAATATACAAATGCTAAAGTTCTTGAATTCTTGATGAGTCCTGGTTGTGAGAAGACATGAAAAGGAAAACAAAATAGATATTTCAGAAAGTTTTATTCAAATATAAAATTTGAAAATTTTAGTGGACATTTTGGCTATTTGAGTTCAATAAAATTAGAAAAAATATTTGATAGCATTTAAAAGTTTTAATCTTTCAGAATATTTTGTTATAAAATAAATGATGGTTTTATCTAAAATTGCCATTAGTTTTTTAATCATATTTCCAATCCCAATATTTGATATGTATATTTCTTTACATGTGTTATAAAACACATTGAGGAACAATTTGATTTAAAGCAAGTCTTTCTTGAGATAAAACTATAAAATATTAATTAAAATATTAATTAATTAATTGGAAACTGCTTAAGGTAACAGTTGATACTGAATTCTCCTTCCTATGTTCAATGAAATTTTGCAAATAAAAACAAAATTAAAATGACAGAATGCTCAGATATCAAAATCTATTTAAAAATGCTAATTTAAGAAATAACCTGACGTCAAAAGCTAATAGTATTCACATTTCAATGGTGTTTATATAGTGTCTTATCAAGAAACCAAAATATGAGAGCCAGTTTGGTCTAGTGGTTAAAGTTCTGGGCTAGAGACCAGAAGTCTGTGAGTTCTAGTCCCACCTTAGGCATGAAAACCAGCTGGGTGACCCTGGGCCAGTCATTTTCTCTCAGCCCAACTTGGTGCAATGTAGACTAGCCTCCTCATGGTGCACTCCAGGCACCATGACTTGTCACAGCTAAAGAGTCTACACATCTGGCTGCTGGACCTCACAAGGATTTCCCAGCAAGGGGAGGGGGGGGGGGAAGCAGCATGAACACCAAATTGCTATGCCATACAATAAAAAAAAATCAGCAGTTTGCTTTTCTGTTCTAATTAATATATTTCATTTCATTTTCATGGTGCAAACTCCCCCTCTGTGTCACCCCTTTCTCACACAGGGACAAGAATACAGGAGAACAGAAGTATGGTGGTTTAGGAGCGGAAAGAGGAGGAGAAAAGGGGAGTGGTGTTTTTTTTTCCAGAAGTGTTTATGCATCAGTGAGAGATAGGAGGCATTTGATACTACCTCTTCATATTATGTAGATCAGTGTTTCTCAACCTTTCTCAACCTTGGCCACTTTAAGAAGTGTGGACCAACTCCCAGAATTTCCCTGGCCAGCTTTGCTGGCCAGGGAATTCTGGGAATTGAAGTACACACATCTTAAAATGGCCAAGGTTGAGAAACACTGATGTAGATTATGTGACAAACACAAAATGATATGGTAGATTTCTATCATGTTGGGCTAGTTGAGAGAAGCTTAAAATGGAAAACAGGAGGCAGAATGATGGAACTATCTTGCCTAGCAGCAGTTACATTTCTTACATTTCTTGAACTGAAAATAAATTGTAAAACAAATTAAGAAGCCTGCTTCTTGATGTATTTTGAAGTATTCATTTCAAGCTTCCAGTAATTGTAATTCTAGTTATTGGTAGTGTACCCAAATGATTGGTATAAAAATAAATTTCAGTGAATGATGGTTTCTCTTATTCTACAAGTGTAAAATGTATATGAGTTGTACGTAAGTGAATGATTTAGTCTGTGTGCATAGCAAGATACATGCTTATACAGTACATAAAAATCATTTTGAGTCATCTGAGAACAACACAGATAAATAGGTTTGCCACCATGTACCTCTGACAGCTTAGATTTAAATAATTTGTTAATTAATTAATAATTTCATTTTATCCAATTATTTTAGGGACACCTTATTTTTAATCTTTGAATTTAATTTGTAGATAACTAATAGGTATTATAACAACTCTGAATTAACTTTTTTAATTTTATGCCTGAAGGAATTGGTTTAGTCATCCCTCCAAGTTAGCTGTAGTTTTCAATTACTTTTCTGATCAAACTTCCATGAAATCAGCAAGATTTCATGGATAGTGTTCTGTATTGTTCAGAACAGTTAACCACCGTGACTGAAATTCTGTTGCTACAGTTCATGAGATGGATTTTTAGACAATAAATGAAGAAACTAAACCTGAAAAAGTGCACTTTCTTGTAAAGTAGTACTTAGTATTCATATAATGTTTCTCCTAACTTGACACAATCCTATCAGCCTTTTCAATCCTATTAGCCAGTTTGTTATTGATCTATCTATTGATCCAACTATTAATGAAACTTTACTATTCTGGAGTAGAACATCCAAAATGAACAAGAAGACATCCTCCAAACTATACGTTCATTAAGCTACAGATAAAAACTACTTAGAAGGGTTTATTAAAAACTTATCACTATAAGCCAGTCTGCACATTTAACTAAACGTTCTTGTTTCAGTTATACTCATGTAAATTACCCCTGCCTTGTGCGTAGGTGAAGTTGTCTGGGTCAAATAGCGTTCTGAACCATTGTAATAGTAGACTGGATGTAGGCTAATAAACTGAGACTGAATTTGGGCTAGGTAAAAATGTTCATGATTACTAGAACTGATCCAGAAATTGGGGTTCAGCTGATGTCAGATGAAGTAACATTTTCCTTGATTTTTTCATTAATAGTTAATAGTTAGGCTAAGGCCACTGTTTGTGTAGTTGATGCTGGTATGCAGGTACCATGTATATCATGTCTGAATTATTGCAATAAACACTACATAGGATTGTCACTGAAGCCTATTCAGCAACTTGAATTTATTTATTTATTTATTTATCAAATTTTATCACTGCCCATCTCCCTCCCAAGGAGGGACTCTTCTTGTTGTCCAGAATCTAACAACTGCTTGTTAACTATTGGTGGTCCTCCACTTTTGTGCAGTGAGTGAGACTGAACACAGGAGATACTTTTTGGTTAATGGCTCTGGTTTTATGAACAGATTTCCCTTACAACCTAGACTTGCAACCATGGAACACAGAACTGTTGTGGAGAGTATTTGGTGGCTGAATGGGTTGTTGCTATTACTGTAAGATTTGATGGTTGGTTTGTATGATTGTATTATCTATATTTTAATTTTAATTTATTATTATTTATATCATTGGATGTTTTCATTATTACTTTCCATGTTGTAAGTTGTGTATTGTTATACTGTTGTTAAATGCAGGAAGTCTTTGCAGACTACAGTGTACAGAATGAATGAATGGGATGCCTATAATGTGTACATGACTCTCTCATGATGTTGAAACAGCTGCACTAGTTTCCAATCTATTTCCAGTTTTCAGTTCAAAGGGCTGCTGATAATTTTTAAAACTCAGATATTTTATAGCCAGGAAACTATCAGATGGTCCATCTTCACTCATTCAAACCTGTTGAAATTGTTTACAAAAAGCCCCAATTACCATAGAAATATGCCTAGCTGCAACTATGGAACCTGTTTTCTCAGTTGCTAAGCTTGGGCTCTGGAACTCCTTCCAAGAGAGGCCATTTCCTTATTAATGACTTTTATGAAGATCTTTCATTTTAGAAAGGAATTTAATTAAAGTTTTAACAAAATGTTATAATCTGCCTCTAACTTTCATATATTTTTAATTGACTAATGATCTAATTTTTATATTTCAATGTTTAATAAGTTTTAATTTTTTTCCATTGTTAAATTTAGTATTTCTTTTGTTAGCTATTATGAGCTTAAGAAGAAAAGGTGGACCTTAAGAAGCTTAAGAGCTTAAGAAGAAAAGGTGGACCATTGTTTTAAAACAATGAGGAAAGAGATATTGGACACTGTGTATGAAGAGGACTAGATAGCTAAATGGTACAACAAAACTGTAATCAGTATCAACAATAAAACTGTTATGTAGCTGGCCTTACTCTAGGAAAGCATTAAATCTTCAGTCATGAACTTCTGCACTGTTGATTACATTTTAAGGTTGGGGAGTACTGTTTAAAGAGCACTTGATATGACAAGGACTTGTGAAGCAGTAGAAAAATTTGGAGATGAGACAGAAAATCTTGTTTAGGACGTCTCAAAAAGATCATCTTCACAAACTTAAATCAGATGTTTGAATGATGGAATGGATTTCTGAAGAGAAGAAAAAATGGCTTTTCTGTATCTAAGAAGACAGACTGCAAATATTGGGCTATGTACTGATTGCTGTTATCATCAACAGGACAAGTAACTATTGTGTAAATGGGCCATTCTGATGATACAGTAAAACAGTTGTTTGGAAGACTTCTTTCTCTACTGAAGAAGTACTTCATCTGAGGTGCCAGGGCTACATTCACCCCCTGAAAGTCTTGAGTGTGACTCCCAAAGCCACTCTGAAGGTTGCCATTAAAATATTTTAATGTGATAGAATAAAATACTAAATGTTAGTTGTATTTTATTAAATCGATTTAAATCTAAATGAAAGTAAATGGCAATTAGTTTTGTCTTGCCCCCACCTACTTTGTTCTAGTCCTGTCCACTTTTTATCAACTATCCAAGTGTGGTCCTCAGCTCTAAAAGGAGCCACTATCTCTTTGCTCCAGTAAGTTCTTCTTCACTGCCAAGTTATCCTATAAAGAACAGCAATAGCTCATCCTCAGTCTAGAGAACTCATAACTCATCCTCAGCTAGGTAAGGCTTTAATATATACAGTATCATTAGCAATATACCACATTTGTCCATCTATCTATAGGTTCCACAGCAAGCCATAGTGATGGAAAAATGACTCACAGTGACATCATGATGTAAACCCCATCCTTACATACCTTTTATTTTATTTTATTAAATTTATTATGGCCACCCACTCCAAAAGACTCTGGGTGGCTTACAGCATCTTGCATTCCAGTGTTCCAACATCTGACCCAAGTCCATAAATATAGGAAATCTACTTCAGTAGACTCTTGTTTGGTTCCAGAGTACATATTGAGTTACTTGTAAAAGAATATTGTGAAATAAAATATTTTTGAACTTAGATTTAGCTGGTTCATAGATATAAATGCTGAGAACAAAAGCTCTGACATTTTAAAGAGCACCTGACATTAGTAAAATCTATTAGCCAAGTTGAACTATAATTTTGCCAAATAGTGAGCTTAGCTATATTTCTGATATCAGTGGTCTAAGCAAGGTAGAAAATTACTTTGAGACAGGGCCCATTTTTAATGACAGTTCCAACCACGTGGGATATTCTAAAAGATGATCTTGCAAATACCTATCAGAGGAAAAGAAAAACATTTATCTGCCTATTCAGGTTTGAAAATCTTGATGGGGTACAGTAGATTAGCCCAACAAATATGTTCTAGGCAGCATGTGTTCATTCGTGATTATCACACTAGTATACATATGAAGATTTAGTGAAACTCTAACTCTTTATTTAGGCTTCACAAATATATATTTAAAATCTGAATAAAACTCAATTCTAGCAGACTACTATATATTACAAAGGTAGGCTTCAACAATCTGTTTGCCATGGCACATACAGCATTGCCCTCTAGTGACTATGATAAATGACCTGTTTTTCTTCCAACTTCAACATCAAAATGATGAGAAGGAATAGTCAGGATAGTTGCCTGTTGATCTGTGTTACCTGTTCCCCAGCTCCAAGTTGAGAGGAAGTCTAGAAAAGTCTAGGAACTGTTTCATACTCCTCTTTAAAAATACAGGTCAATAAAAATACTGCATTTATGTGTATGTGAGAGAAAGAGTATGTTTCTTTTTCCTACTTTTCCTTGGCTTATCTGGCATTCATAGTGCCCTCCTGCAGTATATTTGAATTCATAATAAATGGTCTGATCATTCCAAGGTCTCCTTCAAAAACCTTATTTGTAGGAAAGGGGCCCACTGGGAAGTAAAATGTCATTTAGTGATTAGCACATGTGTCATAAAGAACAATGTCTGCATGTGCATGTTTGTGTGTGAGAGAGAGCTTGAGTGAGGGGAATGGCTAAATATTGCCTAAACACATCAAGCTTATTTATCTGCGTGTATAATGTTCAATTGCTTCAACCCATATCTATGTGAGGTGAGAAAACTTGTGATGATTTGTATTTGTCCTCCCTGGAATAGAAGTTGGAGTCGCATATGCGTGCAGATACTATATTTGGGTGATAAGAAAGTTCCTTTGATTTTTTTTTGTTTGTCTTTCAGTTTCTAGATGTTTTTTCTCCTTTGAAAGAGGTATTTTAAAATATATTTTGACCATTCTCTATTATTGTGAGATAGTAAAGGATGGTGGATTGCATGGAGAGGATCGTGTGTGTGTTTCACAGCTCCTCACCATTCTGCAGACTTTTTTACTTCTCTCATCATCGTGACCTGAAAAGCCTTCAGCTAGTAATTTCTTCATGATGTCTTTCTGTGGTAGTTGTAGATGGCTGAAGAGATTATTCTACCATTAAAAACAGATTCCTCACACCCACTTTGGCCACCATTTTAATTTAATACTAGACAACCTGTCATCCATTGTGTCATCGTTTCAGAGGTATTTCCTCACCAGATTCCTGAAGCCTTCAACAGTGGCAGAGCTTCTGATGTACTGCCTTCACTGGAAAAGTTCTTAAAAATTCAGGCAGATATTCAGAAATGTCTCTGCCTTGAAAATAGCCCATGTCATTCATATTAAACTGTATAGCACAGTCAGACATCAGGAGTTGACGACAGAAAATGTTTTATGACATTTTGTATTATGTCATAAAATGTTTTATGATAATTTTTATGTCATAAAATGTTTTATAAAATTTGCCAAATTTCAATTCCATAGGAATCATGGGTCCTGGATTTTAGACTCATTCTGTGGTGAAATTCGGTGCTGCCGCTGATTCCCAGGAAGGAGGGGGTGCATTCCAGGCAGATAAGAGGATTCACAGTCTGGAGTCTGTTGCTAGGAAAGTTAAGAGATTCAAGGTAGCTCCACCCTAGAGTCTCACAGGTTATTTACCCTTAGGTTAGTTAGAGTAGCTTTAGTCTGGCAAGATTCTTTACGGTGAAAGCAATAAAGAACTGGAGTTTGGAATATACTGACTTGACGCTGTTCTTGTGCTGACTCTGACACCTTCTGTAAATAAGCCTGTTTGATGTACCTTGGTTCAAAAATTGTTGCCCTACAATGCACCATTTCACCCAGTTAAAGGTTACAGACACAAGAGTTTTAGTAGTATATAGATTGGTGTGTTAACCCTAACCCTTTGAGAATTTCATCACATTTTCCTTCTTTGAAAAGAAAAACCAGAATGATTCTTCAAATATTTAGAAGAAATTTTTGGCACAGAACTGTTTTTACATGTTGAATTTTTAAAATCTGTTTTGATAGTTTTAAAGGTATTATTGCATTGGAATGGGATCCTTTTGTCTGCCCTTTTTACAAACTGTAGATGTATTTGTTTGTTTTATTGTCAGTTCTCTCATGAAGTTAGGAAAAAAACCTTTCTCTTTCTTTGCTCCTGAGCATGATATAGAAAGCTCAGAGAAATGTGCAGGAACTCTTCTAAACTGCTGTCTAACTCATAGAGATGTAAATATATGGACACTACCAGCTTCTGCCTTGATGCAGCTTGAAATAAGTTGCTTTAATAAACAGTTAACAGAGCATTTGAGAACAACCTAAACTGCAGTCTTAGCTGGATAATTATCTCCTGCTCTGCACTGAGCAATCTAGTTAATAGTTGTTGGTACCATTTACAACCATGCATATACCTACCCGGAGTAGCTCTTCAGTGCCACGATATCTATTATTTATAATTTTGCATTTCCTTTATCTAAAAAAAGCAATACCTTACTGAAAAATTGCTCGTATTTATAATGAGCATAAATAATCTTGACGCATTAATGTCTCTTTCTAAGTGAATCACAAGCATTAGAGTAGCTCTAAACTTCTTTATGGGTATATGACAAATAGTGATTGGGTTTACACAAGCACAAATGCACAATTTGGTTGTCTTTGTTCTGGGTTGCAGTTAACAAGACCGTGCAAAGCACAGGTGCAATTTCTTTTTATAGTTGAAGGCAACACAATCTACTCTGGAGTTTGAAGCAAAGCATTGGAGGGAATATGTTCTGTCTTGAAAGTAATCAGCCAATCCCCCTGAACCAGCTGTTTCAAGTCAAGTGGTTTCTGAGGATGTTCTGTGCATACACAGAAGACTACTGAGGAGTTGGAGAGGCAACAGAGATGCTCTGAGCTAGTATCTAAAAGCACCACTAAGCTTGGTGGATCTGCTTTGATAGATCAGTTCAGTTGAATCACTTTTGAAATAAAACATACCATCAAAGTTTAAACACAGTCTTGCTGCATTATTCAGTAACCAGAGGTGGACAGCTTCCCCTGGGTAGAGGGATGAAGCTTGATTACCTACAGGTGAAGGAGGCCTTCTAGTGCCGGTAGAAGAGGTGGGGGTGATTTTTTTTCAGCCCTTTTTCTATTGTTTTGGGTTTTCAGGATGGAAATTGGAGTGTGAATTCCCCAGGAGGCAAATTGTTCCCACTCGTAAACCCTTTTGAAAACCCTAGCAAGTAGCTTAAAATTATAATGGTGAAATTCAGAGTGAACACTGACAACATTTCAATGGTGACCTTTTGTGCTGTGTTTGTAGATGGGATTTTTCAGGATGGAATGGGAGTAGTTTGTTTCCTAAAGACCCTCCCACTCCCATTTCCCCTCTTATTTTTGAATAAAAGGAGAAATCACACTGTAGAAATTTGGCTATTATGCTTCTCCCCTTCAACAGCATGATCTTGGGATGTTCAGATCCTGGAATACTGCCTGGGTATTACCCACACCTATCATCAACCAGCAGCCCCATTGCTTACTGTGTTATGTGAACCCAGCTGAAGAAGATATTTGAGCATAGTTAGTTATAAAAATTGAACTCCCACCTTTACTGAAGACTACTTAAGAACAGGGAAAACCTCTTAAATCTATCTCCATCACCCAAAATTTTAAACATGGGATCAAAGAAATATACATTATTATTCTAAGGCCTCAAAGGTCGCCAATCTGCTATCTTCATCAGAAAAATATTTCATTTTTCAGGAGGGCTGAAACAGGGCCACTGTTGCAGGCTTTCCAAATAGGAGTCCTTCCAGGTCATGCTGCCTTTCGCCATGCTATGACTTTGCCAATGAGAATAGCGTAGCATGGCCAAGGCATATCTGTGGTTGCCAGTGCCCCAACAACTGCACAGGCAAGAATGGTTCCTGCTACGTTTGGCTGTGCCATTCCTTAACCAATTGTGTAAATATTGACAGAGGTAAAGGAGATCTCTCTTTAAAGCTAATTCAGCATAAATATCTGAATAACTGGTACCTGCTGCCTTCATCTATGCTGCACATTTCCCAGTGAGGGAAACATAGGCATCTATGGGGGTGGAGTGAGGAGCAATGAGAAAGCCGTGACAACACTGTGACACAAACTCCACCCCTTATATATTTATGTGGGACATCACGATACAAGTACAAAATGGCAGAGCTATATTTTGTCATGTTGGCATCATCCTGGTTAGGAATAAACACCTATGTGGGGAGAGCACAGTGTAGCCCAAGCAGAGCTGTAGTAGGCTATAGCAGCTTTTGCTGTATCTCTCCTTTGGGAAAAGCAGAGGGGGCTTGTTTGAGCTTCATGGGTTGGATCAGGTCTAAAGATCAGAGTTTCCTCCTCCCTGATATAAGATAAGATTAGCAAATCTTATCCTTATATAAATTTGCTTAAAAAATAAATAACTAGCAGGAAGAAGAGCATGCCAGTGGTGACAGGAAAGAGGAAGAAGCCATTTTAAAATATATCTTAGGTAAGTTTGCCAATAATAATCTTCCTCTGATCCTGCTGATTTTCATAGTTTCTGGAAATGTAGAGGAAATCAGGGAGTAAAAAAGCAGTTCTTTATTTATATATTTATATTCTTAAAGGCAAGGATTGGGATTCTTGTATATTTGGTGACATTTAGTGTGTGTGTGTGTGTGTGTGTATGTGTGTATATATATATATATGTATGTATGTATGTATGTATCCTCTTTCTATTCCTTATTTACATGACAGATACAAATTCCTTCTTCTAATTACTGTAACAACTCATTTTAAAAATGGAAATGTAATGGCTGTATTAATTTTATTTTTATTTTTTTTTATTTTTATTCATTATTAAAATTTATTTTATAAATTTTATTTTTATTAATAAAAATTAAATTATTAAAATTAATTAAAATTATTTATTTATGAGGGGTAGTTTGGTTGTGCCCTTCATCTATGCAGTGACATTGACAGACTCTATTTACCAAAGTGCATAGATGGGCATGGAATGGTGCAAGTACACCAGACAGTTGAAGAAGAAAAAAGAGCATTGGAAGAATATCTGAAGGACAGTGAAGAAGACGTACTAAAGCCAATACACCATGAAGACTTACTGAATACCAAAGAGGCCAAAATGGCCTATAAGAAAGACCAAATGAAAAATAGAAAAGAGACATGGCAAGGCAAAGTATTACATGGCCAATACACAAAAAAACTAGCAGGCAAAGCAGGTAACAAGATCTGGCAATGGCTAAGAGCAGGAAAGTTGAAGAAAGAGACAGAGGGGCTAATTCTGGCTGCACAAGACCAAGCCTTAAGAACAAATCACGACCCATAAGTGGATGCCTATAAATCTGTTTAATGAAGCAAAGTGTCCTGTATAGAACGAGTTAGTGCAGGCGCCTGGACATGGTGACTGTAAACCCATTCAGGGTCAGAAAAGTGTTTCCACTTAATTAAGTATTGTAAAGCGCCACGATGAGAGCGAGAGTCTAGGATTTCTTTGACTTCGAAGTGCTGTTCACCATCAATCATGATGGGAGTGGGTGGAGCAGGAGTAGGGTGCCAAGCAGATGATTCAGGAGCAGGTTTCAGAAAGCTGCAATGAAAGACAGGATGAATACGCTTAAGATTGTGAGGCAAGTCAAGTTGAACAGTTACTTTGTTTATGATTTTTACAATTGGGAAAGGTCCAATAAATTTAGGACCCAGCTTTTTTGAGGGTTGCTATGATTTAAGGAATTTTGTAGAAAGATAGACTTTATCACCAACTTTAATGTTCCATCGTGGTTGCTGTTTGCGATCAGCAAATTTTGTATAAGTCTGTTAGGCTTCTGCTAAAGCTTGCAGGCCAGTTGGACAACACTTGGGTGCACCAATCAGCTGCGGAACAGTTGCTAGGTGGTTTTACAGGCAGCTCGGGAATAGGAATGAAGTCTTGACTGGAAACAACTTGGAAAGGAGTAAAGTTTGTGCTATGATGGACAGAGTTGTTGCAAGCCACTTCAGTGAAAGGGAGCAGGTCGACCCAGCTGTCTTGCTGGAAGTTGATGTAGCAGCATAAAAATTGCTCTAGAGTAGACTGGACCCGTTCAGCTGTCCCGTCCGTCTGTGGATGGTGCAATAAGCTTAAGGACTGTTGTACTCCAATTAATTGTAAAAAAGATTCCCAGAATTTAGACGTAACTTGAATCCCATGATCTGAAATGACATGTTTGGGACACCCGTGCAATCGATAGATGTGTTGAACAGAAAGCTTGGCCAGCTGTGGGGCTGTCAGGACCTTGTTTGGAAAATAAGTCAATGACAGTCCAAATGATGGTTTTATTTTTGCCATTTGGCAAATCCACAATGAAGTCCATTGCAATGTCCTTCCATGGTCAGGAGGGATCAGCTACTGGCTGAAGCAAGCCTTGAGGTTTCCCTCCTTTCCGTTTGGCTTGCACAGAGACAGGGCAAGTATTTACATAGGTTTTCACATCAGCTTGTAGAGTGGGCCACTAGAATTGCCTCCTAATTAGGTGGAGTGTTTTTCTAAAAGCAAAATGCCCTGCTGATTTATCATCATGGATCGCCGCAATATTTTTACACGCAAAGTCTCAGGGACATAAAGTTTGTTACTGCAGTAGAAGAAACCATTAGGCTCAGTCAGATTGGCTTTGTTACTTTGTAGCCAGGGATCGTTAGCAAGTGACTGGAGCAATTCTTGTTTCAAATAAGATTGCACTTTCACTTCTGGTGCTGCTGCTTGTCTGTGCATTACACATGCCATTCCAAACTGCTTGGTGGAAAATACAGTGTCAGTTAGCTCAGTCTGCTGACTTTTATGCTGGGGTAGGCAAGAGAGAGCATCTAACAAGAATTTCTTCTTCCTAGGGAAGAAATTTAAGGTGAAGTTGAAACAGCTGAAGAATTGAGCCCAGCGCAATTGCTTCCCATTTAATTTTTAGGGTGTACTTAATGCTTGCAGGTTTTTATGATCAGTCCATACTTCAAATGGATGTTGGGCCCCTTCCAAAAGGTGACGCCAAGTTAGTAGAGCTGTTTTTACAGTGAAAGCTTCTTTTTCCCAGACATGCCAGTGCCATTCAGCATCAGAATATTTACGAGACAAATAGGCGCAGGGATGAGGAGTTTGATTAGAATCCCTTTGGAGTAGTATGGCCCCAATGGCCTGGTCACTTGGATCAGCCTGAATTATAAATGGTTTATCAGGATCAGGGTGTTTAAGCATGGGTTCGGCAATGAAAAGAACTTTCAATTTCTCAAAAGCCTCTTGGCATTCTGGCATCCAGTGCAAGCACGCCCCTGGAGTGGTTATCTTGCGTGTTTCTCCTCGACCCCTCGTTTTTAACAAGTCAGTGAGGGGCAACACAGTTTGCGCAAATTGGGGGATAAATTGCTGGTAAAAATTGGTGAACCCCAAGAAGCTTTGGAGCTGTCGTCTGGTTTGTGGGGGTTCCCACGCTACAGTGTCCTGGATCTTTGCCAGATCCATCTCAATCCCCTTAGTTGAAATTCAATAGCGCAAATAATCTAATTGGGTTTTATGAAATTCACATTTGGAGATTTAGCATAGAGCTGGGCATCTCAAAGTTTTTGAAGCACCTTTTTGATCAAGTTCACATGCTCTTCTGTTGCTGTATAGATTAAGATGTCATCTAAATAGACCAATACTCCCTTGTATAAATCGCCGTGCAAGACTTCATTCATGTACTGCATGAACACTCCTGTGGCCCCCACCAATCCAAACAGGAGAACTTTATATTGGTAAGAACCTAGCGGGCAATTGAAGGCAGTCTTCCATTCATCTCCCTCTCTAATTCTGATTCAAAAATAAGCTTCCCCGAGCTCTAGTTTGGTAAAAAAAAATTCGCTTTTGAAAGATGGGACAACATGTCTTTCATCAACGGGAGAGGGTATTGATTTGTTACTGAAATGGATACTCTGTAATCCGTACACAGTCTTAAAGAGCCATCCTTCTTGGCTCTGAATAGGACCAGTGCGGCCATTGGAGAGTTCGCAGTCTCAGTGAAGCCCTTGGCTATGTTCTTATCGATGAATTCTTGCAAGACTTTCTTTTCTGTTTCAGACATGGCATACATTTGGGGTTTCGGGAGCTTCATGTTTGGGTCAATTTCAATGGTGCAATTAGTCTTTCTACGTAGCTGTTCTGATTCCTTCTTATCAAACACATCAGCAAATTCTCGATACTGGCTGGGAATTAAAGGGTCAGGCTCAACAGTCAGTGCCTGGCATTTTTGTATTAACATCCCTGCAAATTGACTGGGAGGATGCTTCACCTCTGCCTCCAGATGAGTGTAGAACCCATTGTCAAACTTTAATCCTCCCGTCTCCCATTGTATGTAGGTTTCCTGCTTTTTTAGCCAGGGTAAACCCAAGATTATGGAGTAATTAGCTATAGGGGCCACAATAAATTGCAAAGTCTCTTTGTGGGCCCCTATGTGCATGGCCACAGTCTCTGTGCAGAACTCTACTGGTCCCCCATGGGCCACAGACTCATCTGTGTGACCATTATTGGCTGTTTTAGTCTCTTTATCTTTAACTTCAGGGTGATAATGAGGGCTGGGTGAATTAAGCACTTAGTGCACTGGGAATCTAGCATGGCTGTTCGATTCGCCTTATACTTAGTCCTCAATTTTTTTACTTCAGCTTTAATGAACAAAGTGGAACAATCATCGCTCACCCTTGGGTCTTCATCATCGTCTTCCTCTGAGGTGGTACCTTTGCGCCTTGGGTTCTTCACCTGTTCATTGGCACGCTTCAGAACAGGTGCCTCTCATTTCCTGCCGGCTGGGGGAATTCATCGTCTGTGTCCTTTCTAGAGTCCTCTAGCGGGTCCAGGAGGTCATCCTTGCGGCTGATAGCAGCAGCAGCTGTTCCTTTGCGCTTGACCGTAGGAGACGTGGTTGATTTCCCACTTGGCTTCCCAGTTGTGCTTGATCCTCCATGGGGACATTCAGTGGCTCAGTGGCTATCCTTGCCACATTTGTAGCAATTCCCTTTCTTCCATCTCTTTTCTCTCTCATCCTCACCCACCCTGGTGGGCCTCTTTGGTCCTGGGTACAACTGGACAGGTGCCATGGTGTTCCTGCCGATTGCCTGGACTCTCAGCTGCCGGTGGAACTATTGGGTGTTCTCCACCTCTCCCACTAGGTAGATCCATTCTCACAAGGTGGGAGGGTCCCCTCGCCCCAGAGCCCATCGTAGGACCTTGGGCTGCAGACCGCCCTTGAAGTAGTCTACCTTCGTGGCTTTGGACCAGTCCAGTACCTTCCCTGCCAGGGCTTTAAATTCCATGGCATACTCGGCAATGGTTTTGTCTTGTTGCCTTAACTGGTGCAGGGCTGTCTTCATTGGCAATTTATCAAGTGAGTCTTCGAACCTAACCCTCAAGGCTCTCAGGAAATCTCTGAAATTGTCTAATTCTGGGGCCATAGCATCATGAAGTTGCACATACCAGTCTGCTGCAGACCCCCTCAGTTTGGCTCCTACTATACTTCGGATAATCATTTAGGAAAGAGTCCCCAAACTCGCGCATATACGCTGACACGTTTGTCATGAAAAAGGAAAGCTGTTGGAGATCCCCATTAAATTTAACCTGGAGCTCCCTGGGCACATTCCAGGCAGAGGGTAGGCTTCCATGCCCTGACACTGGGTTTTCCCAGGTCACCAATTGCCTTCTGCTCCTTCTGGGCCCCAGAGGGGGGGTTAGCAGTCTAGGTGAGGGCACATGTCGGGGTCCCACACCTCTGTCAGGGGAGGATCTCCTCGAATATGGTATAGACACATCATCCTCTTGACTCATCAGGTAATCCAAGGCTTTGGGCATGTGCTGCAACATATCCTCCATTGCATCCATCTGAGCCTCCAGTCCTTGGACTCCCTGCGGGGTTGCCCCCTTCTCGCTCTCAGTCCCTTGGGAGCTATGTTGCCGGACACGAACACAAGCCTCAATAGGGACAGGTATTTCCAGTGCAGTCCCCCTGTCAGTTGCAGCAGCCCAGCCTGGATCTCTGCGTGGTGACCAATCCAACTCTCTAGAGTCCAACCTCCCCTTAGTGGATGACCATAGTTCAATACCTTGGGATCCCTGGGTCACGTTTAGGGTAATGAGCTTGGTTTCCAGCTCAGTGATATAACCCCTTGAACCCTTAGACTCCTCTGTCACATTGCTGGCCGGGTTCCTTCCTTTCTTCGCCGTGGGCTCCGGCCCCTGAGCGTATTGAATGGTCTCTTCAGTGTCCGCCGATAACAAGGGTTCCCTTGATCTCGGTTTTGACATGTCAGATATGTCCCTTGACTCTCAGCTAGGTGTAGCAGTTGCCAGGTAGAGTTGCAGGTTAGAGATTCGCAACTTTATGTCGAGCTTTCACTCAATTACGACCCATAAGCGGATGCTTATAAATCTGTTTAATGAAGTGAAGCATCCAGTACAGAACAAAAGTTGCGAATGGCATTTCCCACGCATTCTACAATTTAAAATCACAAAAGCCTCTTAATTCCCCCCCACACTACCCAGATAGGTATGCACCCCTCCTCCTCATGCCAGCAGATGCTGGAACAGTTTCTTGCTCGACCTTGGGGCAAGGAGCATCTAGCCCAAACAAAATGATTCACACTCCAGTCCAGCTCCCCCTCCCTGCCAGTGACTCATGGTCTGACATGGGTTGCTAGAAGATGGACGCGAGCCCAATAAGATGTTCTGGGAACATTTGATTGGGGAGCCTGACACATTATATGAGCTGAAAGTAGAAAAGACCTGGAACATGACATGTACATGAACGTGAGGGGGCAAGGGGAGGCAAATGACAAAACTTACATTGTGATACAAACTTTACCCATTTTGTACTTGTATGATGATGTTGCATGCAAATATATAAACAGTAGAACATGCATTGTGACGTCTTGATGTGTCAACCCTACTAGGTAGATAAACCAGGAGCCTGACAACACAAGATGGCTACAATTATATTTACTGAGATAGACTATAGAAACAGAATCTTGCAAGTCTGCTCATATTTTCCCTTACCTCCCTCTTATACCCCAGAGAGTCAGGGGGAGAAGCCTGAGTCTCTTTCTAATATACCCCACCCCCTGAGATTTAATATATCTTTCTTCTGCACCTGTTGTCCTAATGGCTTCTGGATGATACAGATGGAACAGTAAAGCATCTGTTCCTCCAGATGTTTCTCAGCTGCAGTACATCTCCCAACATCCCTTATCATACTCTTTGGGTCTGCTGGAAGCTGTACCAACATTTCAAGAGGTTGAGGCTTTCCATTCCTGATATAGAAAGATGCATTTTGAAAATATAGACACATAGGAATATATTATCTGTGTTTCCAGCACAAAACCCAGTAGCTGGCTTTAGGCAGGAATGCTACCTAGCACTTCATATGCTGTAGAATGTATGAATTGGGTTATTTGGGGTGGGGGTAGGGAGAGGAAAAGAAAATATCATTTTTGAAAGTTCTGTAGTCATCAGGATTCATTAGATCACATCTGTATCTGACCTGTGAATTCACTTCATTGAAAACTGGCATGCTTTTTCTCCCTATAAATGTTGGATTGGAGATACATACAGCTGTGGAGTCTGTTTCTTCATTAAACATTTTAAGATAGAATTACAGGCAGTAAGATTCTGAATAAAATGATGCTGAGGCACTTGGTGTTGAGGCACTTAGTAGTTGAGTTAAAATGAGAAATGTCCTTGCAAAATGACATTCAGAAGGGAAAAATACATGACTGACACATGACTCCACTTGAAGAAAAGAGTATGTTGGAAGTTGCTGTAACAAAGCCAGGCAGGCAATAAATAGATCTAGATTTTTTTCCCCCCAAGTTGTAGTAATACCCTTTTTCTGGATTTGTTGTACCTAAAGCACATTTTTACAGCTGTTATATTGACTTCTCCTACCACAGAAGGAAGGAATCAGTAAAATGTTTCTTTGAATACAGTATTTTTTTCCTTTCCATTGAAATCTGAATAAGGAGAAAACAACAGAGTACACTGAAGGAACTTAGGTCCTGTAAAACACATTGCTTGGGCACATGGGATATGAAGGATCACATTCCGTGCTCTTTTCAGATAATAGAACTTTAAAATATTTATTTTTTAAGGACAGGAGAGGGGTCCTGACTAATATATTTGAATACTCCTGCTCCCTGCTTACCTTGGCATTTTACATAAATGAATGATGAACTTTTTTTTTCTTTTGTGAGACTGTCACAGTGTGGCTCAGCTTCTTCAAAGCAATGGCACTTAGATAAAAGCCAAGGTTAAGAATAAAGTGGGTTTCAGACCCATGTCCTGTGCCCTGAAAGAATCTGAGTCTCAATCACTCCTTCTTGATACCAGGCTCCAGAGAAAAATCCCATATAGGCCCTTACAAATGTATTTGTAACAACATGTGGCAGTTCATAGTATTCGTACATAATTTCTGCCTTCTTAACCACTAAAAATAGCAACATGTCCTGCAGATAAATACACACTATGTCACATCTTTTTTTTCTTTTTAAATTTTTTATTTAAAACAAAAATATATTTTCAAAAAAGATACTATCTACAAGTAGACAGGTAATTCCTGAAGTTCTACAATTCATGCTCAGTATAACATTCATAAAAGATACTAAACATTGAGTTCTTTTCATGATATAAAAGAGTAGCATAAATTTTTGAGTTTAATGCCAAAATCTCCACTATATTATTGATTATAAATATTGAAAACAAAAAACAAAACACCCCTATAAATAATATAGATAAATATTTAATTTCTGACTTACCCCTTCTTTATAATCCAACCTGTTTGCAATACCTATGGCATAGGCTTTAGAATAAGTGCTTGTATTTACCTAGCTGCACAGTATACATGGAAGCCATTCTTGCTTAAATTTAGTTAAACTTCTGTTACGTATACTGTGTATTCTGTTAGTTTCACCATTGCTGCATATTCTCCAAATGTAAGTTCCTTATCAAATATTGTTGGTACTATATATTTTTCCAGTGTAGTGCAAAGTTTGTCCTCACAGCTGTAAGCATGTACCTTGTCACATCTTTCTTTTTAAAGAAGTAGCATCTCTTTAGTATTCTCCTCTCATTATTACCAATTGTGATGTGGTAAGGATTCTAGAAGGATGGAATAAAGCAGGTCAGGACCACATCAAACCCTGCTGAGTCTGCACTATCCCTCTCCCACATAGCCATTGCTGTCAGCTACTGTGAAAACAATTCCTGAAAAAAGAGGTATTTTAACTTGATATTTTTGTTTTAATTTTTTTTTAAATCTTGTGTTGTTATTCATGGTTATTGGTTTTCTTGGTCATGAGCTGTGACGCAAATGTTAACCTACTAGATGCTTGTGACAGCAGTGATAAGATAGGAAGATGAAGAATGTGCGAGATGAAGAACATTTCTATATTTTGTAGATATATTTTAAACAAATCCAATTGCTAGCTTTTTAAAAAATATATATTCTGTTACTTAAAGTGGCTCTGTGAAGTGATAACATTGAATGTTAATAGGTGTGGGGCCTATTATAGCCCCAAGCCGTGGCCCACACTGGTTTTCTGAGAAAAATTGTGGAAGGTTTTCATTTTTTAAAATAAGAATTTTATTAAGTTTCAAACAAAGATAAAATCTACAGAAAAATAAAAAACTAAAAAGGAAAAAAGAGAAAACAAGCTAAAAAGTGTAGAAACACAAGAGAATTTTTTTTTGAAAGTTACAAAAAGAGGCAACTTCCAACTTTTAACAGCAAGGATATACAAAAATTTCCATAATCAATCCCTTACTCTATATTAAGCCAGAATCACATTATTTCTATAGATCATTCCATTGGCACATTATAAAAATCACTAAATACAGTTAATCTCTCCCTTTATATTAAAAGAAAAAAAATTATATAAACCTCCTAATCAACTTCCCCCCAAAGATAACATTTATTTACTTCCTTCCTACTACTATTCTATACATTTCTGTCTACTGTAATAAAGATCAAACTAAAAAACTTATAAATTGTCTGCCATTCTACTTGATAATACAACAATTGTAATAATCTTAATCATATTAAACCCGAAACCATCCAAATAGACATTGATTTTTATTATACCTTAATAATCTTAATCCAAATCATTAAAGATAAATGAAATCAGCCAAACCCTAAAAGCAATCCAGATAAATATTCTTAAACCCTTATCCCACTTCAAAACAAATCAGAGCTTTTACATATCCCCACAATGTGCACAGAGCTTTTCTCTTGAAAAAATCAAACAGCCCAACTGCCCCTCTAAAAAACTCCGACTTCACTTCAGAAAACCTCCCATACATAATAACCCCTTCTTTTCCATGGCATTCCATCAGAAGATCAATTTCATTTGTGGCTTGCAACTCGCTCTCTCCTTTAAATTTCTCCAACATGACTATCCAATTTTCATCCAGCATTTCAGCAGAAATCCGGATCTCACTCTTAGAAGAAACATTTCTGTGGTTTTTAAGATACTTTTCTTTTGGAATTGAGATCAAGGGCACATTTCTTACTGTCTTCAGTTAGTCCAAGGTGAGTCCCCTATGATTACTGTACATTAATAAAAAATATACAAAATGAATGGCCTTTTTCTTAAAAGCTATGATGGAAATAGGTTAGCTATCAGTAGATATGACAAAGTATCTCTCTCTTTCTTCTACCTTTTTTTAAAATATTTTCTATCCTGCCTTTATTTTTATAAATAACTCCAAGCAGGTAACATACAGTACTTAATGTTCTTTCCTCCTCCTATTTTCCCCACAACAACAACCCTGTGAGGTGAGTTGGGCTGAGAGGGAGTGACTGGCCCAAGGTCACCCAGCCGGCTTTCATGCCTAAGGTGGGACTAGAACTCTCTGTCTCCTGGTTTCTAGCCTGGTGCCTTAACCACTAGACCAAACTGGCTTTTTTTTTCTTTTTCTTTCTTCTTTTTCTGTAAAATGAGCTCTGAAATATTTTACACCAGTTTGCAACACAGCTGAGAGAACCACTTAAAACATCAGGTCTTTCTGTGGTGTAGGCATCTTGAATTTTAAAACAGGAACAGCATTAACACAAACTGTATGCAAGATCCAAACTGTACTTTCTGTTTGGCAGACAGCTTTAAGTGGCAAAGTGAATATATTTTACCATGAACCAAAGGGCCATGGATTTTTCTATTTGGGGGATCTAAATATATT
Source organism: Candoia aspera (assembly GCF_035149785.1). Taxonomy (NCBI): domain Eukaryota; kingdom Metazoa; phylum Chordata; class Lepidosauria; order Squamata; family Candoiidae; genus Candoia; species Candoia aspera. The sequence continues at coordinate 122,573,248 of NC_086155.1, read as the reverse complement.
TAGAACAACTTATTACAGGGGGAAAGAGATTGAGCTTTCCAGTTTAAGCTAATAGAGGTCTTACTGTGATTAAGTGTTGCATAAATAATAACAAAGGGGAGGGCTCTGTTCACTGTTGCCATGGAGACCTTTGTGCCTGACTGAATTCTATTATTTTCTTTTTGAAGACTGCAGCCACTTGGTCGTGGAATATATTTTATATCCTTTTTGCCCTATATTTTTCTGTCCATGCTTGCATGCTCAGAAGCTGAAGAGGAGAATTGCTGACCTGTATTATTTGCATAGCCAAAATGGTTGATGGCATTCATGATTTAAGATCATATACTTTTACTTTTATATGTGAGAAAAGAAAAGAAATGACTCGACCTGCTTGAAGTACGGCTTGGGGAGGACTGACCCTTCAGCGTTGTTGGCCGCATTTGTTTGCATAAACTGCTGGGCATTTAATTTGATTTTCTGGAACTGATCAAGAAATAATCACTTTGCAAAGTGAGCGAAAAAGGTAAAGAAAAAAAATCCTGTAGCTACAGGCACTAGCTTATTTATAAGTTTTTCACTGAAGTTTAGTTTTCCTGAAATATTGCTGTTACTTGTTTAAAACAGATCAGCCAGTTCAAATGACTTAAGTTTCTGAATTTTTTTTTAGTGAAATTAAGATCTTAATATCCAGGCAAAATTTACTTAATGCATTGCTGTTCTTTTTTAACTTACAGAGAGTTTGAAGTGCCTCTAAATAGCTGTGTATTATTTTTCCCTGTGTTCATTAATACACCATGAAACTATGTTAGGATTACAAAGAGTATATAAAATATATAAAAGTGACATTTTAACTAATTCTTATATCATAATTCTTTTGCCATTCCAGCAGTATTTATTTATTGGTGTCTTTCTGTTCATTTCAATCATGCTAAGGAAATAAATAATGCTAGAAAAAGTACATTTTAATCAATACATATATAAAAATCTATGGCTCATAAAATATATTTTTACCTTTCTTTGATAACATTTTGCCCTGTGTATATTTGCAGGTATAAACTTGTTGCTTTGCCATAGAAATATTATTTTTGTTCCTTGTAATAAATATCTTCCTAATTTTTGTGTTGACTGTTATGTAGAAGTAAAATATATACCTTCTGCTATCAAAGAGAAAGTCTAAATATAGTTCCTTAAGAGACTAGCATTTGGTGAATATAACTACTATGCAATACAGTATGAAGGTTAAAGATCACAGTATATGATTTTAATATTTTGGATGAACTGCTGTGAAATGTAAAAACCAAAAAAGACTACAGTATGAGTGACTGCTCAGCTGATTCAGTAAATGAATTAATCCTAATAGGTGAATATGCCTAAAATACTCATTGCTGCCTTTCTTTTCAAATTGTATGTGCCAGATCTCTGAAATACATATTTTAAAGGGGAAAAAAAGAGATTTAGTTTAGTGGCTTCTACCTGGCTTTCAGTGCAAAACAATTAAGAAAACTGCATTATACGTCCTGAAATTCTTGATTATTCAGCAAAGAAAAACTTGTTAAACTATGCTAGTGCCTTTCACAAAATTACATACATTGCAAATATATTGAATTGTTGAATTAGTTTGTAGTTTTTAGTGCTGCTTATGGGGGAAAAAAATAGTTTCATGAATTATGCTGAAACTATGACTTTTCATTGATTGCAATTACATATATGCAGGAAAAAAGCCCAAGATAGTTTGGCCCTCAGTAATAATGAAATGTAAGAAAATAATACTTTTAATACACTCATGACTGTTAAGCTCCTCCCCCTTCTCTTACTCCTCCTCCTAACTAACCTACTGTTTTGCTGCTTAATCCTATGCTAGGTGTATTATTTGCATTTTAACATTGTACATAAAAAACTCATGGTAAATTTTTCTGTTCTTAAAATACAATAAAATGGCATTAATCACAATGTAATTGGAAAATCTGTTTATCTGTGGAAAATGTAATTGAAATTATTAAGCATTTCATATTTTAGATGAATTTTCCTAGTTTGGCCAAGCTTTGTTAAAATCTCTTTAGGATCTATAGATTAATTTTGCCTTCCTAAGACTATGTTTGACTAATATTAATGGAGATAATCAACTATTTTCATGTTCCTCATCTGTTGAATGGAAATTTCAAAGGCTCTTTGCTTCAAAACAAAAAACTACTCAATTTATAATATAACAGTTATAATGTTAGGTTTATTTTATTAGAATGAACACTGACATTAGTAGAATTGATTTGGGTGGATTTTGAAATGGTAACCTGAAGTAGCCCTTTAAAAGAATTAACAGTCATGCTGCTAATAGCATATACTTACCACCATTGTTCTCTATTAAGCTAATCATTGCTAACATTATTATATTTTAAATTATTTTCATTTCCTGCATATTAATAACATTATTTATTTCCTCCTCCATAATGTGACTGTTAAATAGTGTGGGATGACATTTTATCTCAGCTGTAGAGGCACCCATGCATGAATCTCCTATCAGCAGATAAAAAGAAGGAGCTAAGATGCATCTGGAATCTGTCAGAGCCTTTTTTTTTTTTTATGAAAGGAAAAGTTTGAACAGCTCTTTCCTGGTGTTTCTTTTGGATTTGCAACATCTTTACAGTAATAAGTCACACAGTATGGTCCAATGGCTTCTCTGCAATAAAATTCAGTCTTTCTATATCTGTGCCTGGCTTAGAGAAAATATACAGTGATAAAGTATTATTTGGGGTGCTTATGGCCTCATTTATATGACTAGAATAGCATGTCCTCAGTGATATGGTCTTCTACTAGATTAAGGTAATATAAAACTGTATCTTTATACCATAAAGATAATCTGGGTTCAGTAATCCATGCTGTAGTGATCCTTTTTAGATTTCTGCACTGTATTTTGAATAAGACTTCCTTTTATGATAGCCAAGAAACTTTGGTGAATACAAAATTATTTGTTAATATGAGAATGTTAAATAGATCCAAGTGGTAGGACCGTGTTATATTAACATTATACTAATTTAAATGGCTGCCAGTTATTTATGGAGTAATTTTTTTTCTTTTTTTGGTGAAAAAAATTATTAAACATTTTTAAGGAAGAATATGAACAAGAGGAAATAAAAAACATGTAAAGGAATAAAAAGGTAGAATAGAAATTATGGAATACAAATAAAGAGATCTAAAATGTCATAAAAATCAAAAATTTTAATATATCATTACTTATGAAATTATAAAATATATCACTTTTTAAAGGAAAAACTGAGAACTTTTATTCAATTTTAAGCTAATAATACCTAGTTAACACAGTAGAAATAAAATCAGTACTGAAAGGTGAAAAGTCCCCTGTGCAAGCCCTGAGTCATGTCTGACCCTTTGGAGGGATGCCACTTTCGCGACATTTTCTTGGCAGACTATATTGGGGTGGTTTGCCATTGCCTTCCCCAGTCGTCAACTTCCCCAGCAAGCTGGGTACTCAGTTTACCGACCTCGGAAGGATGGAAGGCTGAGTTGACCTGAGCTGGCTACCCAAGAATCCAACTTCTTCTGGGATTGAACTAGGGTCCTGGGGAGAGTTTCGGTTGCAATACTGCTGCCTACCACTCTGCGCCACATGAGGCTCAAAATCAGTACCGAAATCAGTACTAGAGATCTAATTTTTCATAGTTGAGATCTATACCCTATACATAGAAAAACCAAAATTTGGGATGTGGTACAAATCCATGTTATAAATAGTGCAGGAATTCTGAAAGGAAGCGTTCAGTTAACATTAGAGGGGACATGAGATAGACACTATGGAGTGGGGACTTTTCTACCCTCTTTGGTCCAGTTTGTGAGACCTGGTTGTTCCATTTTTTTTCCCCTGCGGGGTGTTTTGCTGGGTCCTCACCCTGAACCTGCACATCCACTCCAGGTAGTCTGAGAACTGTATCATCTGGTCCTTCCATTTCATGCCAGAGGACATCTCACAATTGGAGGCCAACGCACTGCGCAGCTTGGAATAATTAAATAATAAGAGTCTCCTTTTTGGGAGAGATGGGCGGTGATAAAAAAAAATCGAAAAATAAATAAATAAATAAATAAATAGCACTTTGATTAGATTTCAAAAGTGCTTTCAACTCTTTTATAGTTGCATATAGATGGGAGGGGAGAGAATAATTACTGTAGCTGCTCTTCTGTGCTTGGGAGTGGGGAAGCAGATTGACTTTGTTTAAAGAGATGTGTTTGTGTGCTTAAAGAAAGTATTGTAATTTCAAACAAGGGTGGGAGGAAGAAGGGGAGTTGGAACCAGTTGTTGCCTAATTTAGATAACAGTTCTGATTATAGGCACAATAATTTGTTTAAAACAAACAAATATATCCTAATAGCTGTGTCCCACAATCTTTGTTCCTATTCTGTTTTTTTTTTCTGAAGAAAGTAAGCTAGTCATTTGTTTTGTTTATTCTAGCTGTCTTCCCTTGGCCTCCTTCATCCATTCTTACCCTAAGCACTTCATTTCTAAACACCATCTTATCTTGTTGAGTATCTACTTCCTGTAAAAAGATTATTATCTCACTTCATTTTGCATTTTAATTTTCCTCTGGCTTTGAAAAACTGCTATTTATCTAAAGCTGCTCTTGCTGATACAAATTTTGTTACATGCAATTTTCCTCATTTTATTTAATGCAAATTGGTCAACCAATAAAATCAGTTTTTAAATAACTTGACACTTGGATATTTGTTTTTATCCACATGTGATTTGCTGACCTTCCCTTAATTCCCCTCAGCATAACCTTTGTAATCTTAAATTGCCTGGAAAATTTTCTCCCAAATGAGAACAAACCAGGTGCTAGTCTAATAGTTTAAAGCATATTGTTCTTCTCTTAAGCCAAGAAGACTCAGGTTGACTTGCCTGTGCCCAGAAACAACATTCCCTGCCCACTGGCTAAAGCCATGGCTCAAAAGGATTGGAGAGGAAAATGGGGCATGGTAATTTTAATAATTAGCCAATAAAATGGAAGTAGTTCATGGAAAGGAGAAGTCAGCTAATTTCTCAGTAGAGCTGGTAGAGCAAATTTGCTTTGCATCTTTTCCTCTGCTCTAAGCAGATGAAATGTGTGCTATCAAGTGATCAGAAAATATGGATGATAAGATGAATACAGGTGACAAAATATAGAACTCTGAATGTTAAATGAATGAATCAGGCAAAGACAGAAAAAATGGAATATGTATAAAAAGAAATACATTACAAATTATTGTTCTCATCTTCCTATTCTTGGTTTTCTGATAATTTTTTAAATTGTTAGTATTTTTCTATGGGTGTATGAATAATGAATGGGTGCGTGAAAAGCTAATTTATTTCAATATTTTAGTAGAGAAAATCAAGTTATATTTTGGGGAATTGTGGCACCTCCTCTTTAACTACTTGGAAATGATTGTTCATATACTTTTTCAGTGGCAATGAGCTGTGAAGTGGGAGAGGTGAGGTAGTAGCTTTGTTCTCTGCTCCAGTAACCAGCCTTATAGCCAATCCACTAGCTTGCTTTCTGCAGCAGAGAGATAAAAATAGAGCAAGGAAAAAAAAAGTGCTGCTGTGAATGGCTGTGCAGATTGAATGCAAAAAAAAAAAAAGACCTTAGAAAAGAGCTTTTTTAAGTTTGCAAAAATTGCCATGAATGTTCTTATGCCTTTATCTTTTTGAAAGGAACCTATTGCCAGGCTGTATCAAATTTCATCACATTATATCACCTTCCATAAAGAAATACCACATTGTCTTTCAAAAGGGTTATTGTTTAAATCTTCTTTATTTGTTTGTTTGTTTGTTTGAACTATTTCTTGTGTAATTAAAAGAAGTGTTCCAGTGGACAGATCAAATGTACATTTTAACTTACAAATAACTGTTTTGGCATTGTCATTGATCTGATAGCATGTTGTTTCAGAGTGGTTTCCTTGTAAATAGCCATTAGATTCTATAGCATTTTGAGAATGCTGTTGCTGATATACTTCGCACAGCTTTAGATACCAGGAGATGAAAACGCCAAATCATTTAACTTTTAAACATCTATTGTAAAGCTAAGTAGGACAATATTTTAAAAAGACCTTAGTTTGCTTCAGTTGAAAACATTCCAATAATTGTTGAATAATCTGAAATTGAGTTTTACTCTTTGACCAGTTTGGTTTGGTTCAGATCTTTTAAGTTATGTACATGTAAACCTTTGACCAGCAAACATATTTGGAATTTTAAGACCATGTTGCAGCCATTCTCACAAAACAACTTCTATAGTGTTTGTGGCCATCTGCAAAACGTCAGTTTACCAGGTAAACTACTGGGGCTGCTTTCGAATTCCCCTACTTTTACCCTTCTTACAAAGTATTCAGATGATTCACTCATAGAATTCAGAACACAGAAACACTTGTACCTCTTACTTTTTCTACTGTGGCTAATAGTAATTTCAGGATGGAGTGATTAAACGGAGACACCGGCATGACAACATTAGGCTTTCACTGCAGTTCTGACCAAATCTTTCTCCCTCTGTAGATCGATCCAGCCATTTGCCTGAGAATGCAGAGATCTCAAAATGTAGAGAGAAATGTACTTGCGCCCACACCCTACTGTTACCAAGCCTCCATGTGTTCGGGATGGAGGTCTGGAAGGGAGTGGAATTCATACTGGCCTGAAGGACAACACAGTTCTCCAGGTTGACAAAGGAGTGAGAAAAAGCTGTATGTTCTTGTTTATTCATTTAGTCGCTTCCGACTCTTCGTGACCTCATGGACCAGCCCACGCCAGAGCTTCCTGTCGGTTATCAACACCCCCAGCTCCCCCAGGGACGAATCCATCACCTCTAGAATATCATCCATCCATCTTGCCCTTGGTCGGCCCCTCTTCCTTTTGCCTTCCACTCTCCCTAGCATCAGCATCTTCTCCAGGGTGTCCTGTCTTCTCATTATGTGGCCAAAGTATTTCAGTTTTGCCTTGAATATCATTCCCTCAAGTGAGCAGTCTGGCTTAATTTCCTGGAGGATGGACTGGTTTGATCTTCTTGCAATCCAAGGCACTCTCAGAATTTTCCTCCAACACCACAGTTCCAGGGCGTCTATCTTCCTTCTCTCAGCCTTCCTTATGGTCCAGCTCTCGCAGCCATATGTTACTACTGGGAGTACCATTGCTTTAACTATGCGGACCTTTGTTGTCAGTGTGATGTCTCTGCTCTTAACTATTTTATCGAGATTTGTCATTGCTCTTCTCCCAAGGGTTAAGCGTCTTCTGATTTCCTGACTGCAGTCAGCATCTGCAGTAATCTTCGCACCTAGAAATACAAAGTCTTTCACTGCTTCTACATTTTCTCCCTCTATTTGCCAGTTATCAATCAAGCTGGTTGCCATAATCTTGGTTTTTTTGAGGTTTAGCTGCAAGCCAGCTTTTGCACTTTCTTCTTTCACCTTCATCATAAGGCTCCTCAGTTCCTCTTTGCTTTCAGCCATCAAAGTGGTATCATCTGCATATCTGAGATTGTTAATGTTTCCTCCAGCGATTTTAACTCCAGCCTTGGATTCCTCAAGCCCAGCATGTTGCATGATGTGTTCTGAGTACAAGTTGAATAGGTAGGGTGAGAGTATACAGCCCTGCCGTACTCCTTTCCCAATCTTAAACCAGTCCGTTGTTCCGTGGTCTGTTCTTACTGTTGCTACTTGGTCGTTATACAGATTCTTCAGGAGCCATACAAGATGACTTGGTATCCCCATACCACTAAGAACTTGCCACAATTTGTTATGGTTGACACAGTCAAAGGCTTTAGAAGAGTCAATAAAACAGAAATAGATGTTTTTCTGAAATTCCCTGGCTTTTTCCATTATCCAGCTTGTACCTCTGGCAATTCTCGCTCCATGAATTGCTGAAGTCTACCTTGCAGGATCTTGAGCATTACCATACTGGCATGTGCAATGAGTGCCACTGTTCAATAGTTTGAACATTCTTTAGTGTCTCCCTTTTTTGGTATGGGGATATGTTGATTTATTCCAATCTGATGGCCATTCTTGTGTTTTCCAAATTTGCTGGCATATAGCATGCATTACCTTGACAGCATCATCTTGCAAGATTTTGAACAGTTCAGCTGGGATGCCGTCATCTCCTGCTGCCTGCTTATTAGCAATGCTTTTTAAGGCCCATTCAACCTCACTCTTCAGGATGTCTGGCTCTAGCTCATTAACCACACCGTCAAAGCTATCCCTGATATTGTTATCCTTCCTATACAGGTCTTCTGTATATTCTTGCCACCTTTTCTTGATCTCTTCTTCTTCTGTTAGATCCTTGCCATCTTTGTTTTTGATCATACCCATTTTTGCCTGGAATTTACCTCCGATGTTTCTAATTTTCTGGAAGAGGTCTCTTGTCCTTCCTATTCTATTGTCTTCTTCCACTTCCATGCATTGCTTGTTTAAAAATAATTCCTTATCTCTTCTGGCTAACCTCTGGAATTTTGCATTTAATTGGGCATATCTCCCCCTATCACTGTTGCCTTTTGCTTTCCTTCTTTCTTGGGCTACTTCTAGTGTCTCAGCAGACAGCCATTTTGCCTTCTTGGTTTTCTCTTCCTTTGGGATGTATTTTGTTGCTGCCTCCTCAACAATGTTGAGAACTTCTGTCCATAGTTCTTCCGGGTCCCTAACTACTAAATCTAGTCCCTTAAATCGATTCTTCACCTCCACTGCATATTCCTTAGGGATATTAGTGAGCTCATATCTAGCTGATCTGTGGGTCTTCCCTAATCTCTTTAGTCTGATCCTAAATTGTGCAAGAGGACGTTTGTGATCTGAACTACAGTCAGCTCCAGGTCTTGTTTTTACCGACTGGATAGATGTCCGCCACCTTTGGCTGCAAAGGATGTAGTCAATCTGATTTCGGTGTTGTGCATCTGGTGAAGTCCATGTATAAACCCGTCTCTTAGGTTGCTGGAAGAGAGTGTTCGTTATGCAGAGTGAGTTGTCTTGGCAAAATTCTATCAGCCTATGCCCTGCTTCGTTTTGTTCTCCGAGGCCATACTTACCTGTAATTCCAGGTGTCATTTGACTGCGCATCTTAGCATTCCAGTCTCCTTTGATGAAAATAACATCTCTTTTAGGCATGTTGTCCAGTAGGTGCTGCAGATCCTCATAGGACTGCTCTACTTCAGCTTCTTCAGCATCTGTGGTTGGGGTGTATATTTGGATCACTGTGATGTTAGATGGCTTGCCTTGAATTCGAATTGAGATCATTCTATCGTTTTTTGGATTGTATCCAAGCACTGCTTTAGCCGCTTTACTATTAATTATGAAGGCTACTCCATTTCTTCTGTGGACTTCTTGTCCACAGTAGTAGATCTGGTGGTCATTTGATGTGAAGTGGCCCATTCCAGTCCATTTCAGTTCACTGGTGCCCAAAATGTCTTATCTTTAATCTTGACATCTCACCAATAACCACATCCAATTTGCCCTGGCTCCTAGATCTTACATTCCAATGGTGTGTTGATCCTTAGAACATCGGATTCGCAGTTCACCACCAGCACCGTCGTCCGCTAGCCATCCTTTCGGCTTTGAGCTGGCTGCGTCATCACGTCTGGGGCTAGTTGAACTCATCCTCTGTTCCTCCCCAGTAGCATTTTGACCATCTTCCGACCTGGGGGTCTCATCTTCCAATGGTATACCGACATATCTCTGGTTGTACTGATCCATTTAGTTTTCACGGCAAGAATACTGGGGTGGTTTGCCATTACCTTCCCCAGGGATCGCATTTAGTCTGACCTCTCTGTCATGACCTTCCCGTCTTGGGTGGCCCTTCACAGTTTAGCTCATGGCATCATTGAGGTGCTCAAGCTCCAGCACGACAACAAGGTAACGATCCTTTGCTGAAGCAAAGCTGTATACTCTCCCCTTATTCATTTAATCTATATGCTGAATATATATTGAGAAAAGGTGGATCGGAAGAAGATGAGCATGGTTTTAAAACTGGAGGAAGAAACATCAATATCCTGTGCTATGCTGATGACACTATTTGATAGCTGAAAATTCAAAAGATCTGCAAACTCTAATAATGAAAACCACAGAGCATAGTGAAAAATAGGTCTAAGATTAATATAAAGAAGACCAAGCTAATCATAGGTACAGTAAGCAGCCTTAAAACTGACAATGAATATATGGAAGTGGTGGATAGTTTCTGCCTTTTAGGATCAACGATCAACAGCAAAGGAACCAGCAGTCCAAAAATATGCCGAACAGTATTTTCAAACTTGGGAACTTTAAGATGTGTGGACTTCAACTCCCAGAATTCCCCAGCCAGCATGGGTGGGAGTTGAAGTCCACACATTTTAAACTTGCCAAGTTTGAAAAACACTGGATTAGAACTTAGTAGAACAGCCATGAAGTCCTTGAAAAAGATACTCAGATGTCATGATGTGTCATGCAGGCTATGGTTTCTCTATGACACTCTATGGAAACAAAAGTTGGATTTTGAAGAAGCAGGATAGAAAGAGTATTGACACTTTTGAATGTTGGCATTGGAAAAATTCTTGGGGATACCATGGATAGCCAAGAAAACAAACATACAGATCACAGAACAAACCTACTCAGAATTCTTACTCAGAATTTTAAGGCCAACCTTAAAATACCATATTTTGGACATGTTATGTGAAGACCCTATTTGAGAGGTCTAGGAAAAGTGGAAGGAAAGAGAAGGACCAGCAGCAAGGTGGAGGGTTTCAATTACAGCAGCAATGGGTATACCATTGGAAGACCTGAAGGGCCATGTCAGGGATAGATCACTTTGGAGAAGTTCTATGTTGTCACTAGGAATTAACACCAATTTGATGGCACGTATCAGTCAATCAATCTTATTTGGGGTCTCGCTAACTGGACCCACTCTCTGAAACTTTAACCACCTTCTGATGTTACAGAGTTTGTGTAAGAATTCCTTGTACTTAATGTTATTAGAAAAAACACAATCCTTACACAATCATTTTATTTGTTTAGAACAAAGGCCTAAAAAACTCTAGAAGACTTTTGGAAATAATACCTGGAATATGAATGATCATAGCAATCTTTATTTGATTTGAGAGCGTCCTCCATATAAACTCTTGCTAACTGTGAAACAGCTGGTGATAGGGAACTCCCAACATGATTCTGTTCCAAATACAACGTGACGGTGTTTGTTTGTGAACAGAATAGATCTCGGCAGGTTACATGATGTGGTGCAGGGGAAACTTTCAGCATCACAGCCTTAGGAACACATTTTCTCTCTGTTATATTAGCCAGTTAACAAATACATTGCAATCCAGGGCTGGGGCGGTGGGGGTGGATAAGAAAGAATTGCAGCGTGTTGTCCATAGATAATCATGTACCTCTCTTCAGTTTGTATAAAAGTTAATGAAGGAAAGCATGATCATTAATGCTTCCAAGTCTATATCATAACATTAAGTTACAACACTTCTTCCAATACAGCTGTTAACTCAAAAATGTTGAACTGGTGACATTAATTAATTGTGCAATGGCTGCACCAAGAAATGTCAGTTATAACACAATTGAGAATAAAAAAATGTATATGAATTATATAATAAAACAAAGTAGGTTTGATCTGATGCTTAAAGCTTATAAAACCAAAGTGCCAGCATTTCATCAAGCATGTCATTACAAAGAACACCTTAACAATACAGACTTTTAAAATAACTGGAATTACAGTTGCTTCATAGCTAAAATTATCTCTTTTTGTGACTTTTCTTAGCATATCTGAAGGTGTGCCATAGAAAAATTAAGATTTCTTTGGAAAAGAAATATCATTTTAAAAAATTAAAAAGCAAAAGAAAGATCATTTGCCTCTGCTTAACACATTTCCCCTCTTATAAAGGGAGGGGTAACCAGTTGCCACTGGAATTCTCTTATGTTTCCATATTTACTTTGAATAGAAGGTCTGTAATAGAAAAGGCTTTGTTTCTACTCCCACATGTACCTAATTTTTGTTTGATTCAGTTCTGGTATCAAAAGTAAGAATCTGTTTGTCAAATGTTTAACCAAATTTAGACAGGATTTTAAGAGAAATTTAAAGAACATAAACCTATCCAGCATTTTATCATTCTTGGATCCAAGAATTTTACTGTGTGACACTCTTTATTCCCCTGCTGCCCTTTAAAAGAACCATAGTTGTATCATTACTCCTTGAAGTTTTTTTCAGTATCTGTTGGATTTTTGTAGTTGGGGAGCAAACCTAATTTTGTCTGTCTGTCTGTCTGTAGGGCCCATAAACAGATTCTCTTCTGCACTAGAAGTTGGTTCTGGATTTACTATTTTAATTTTGTAATCCTATGTGACATATAAATAGGAATTGTCAGATCTTAAATATCTGCAACTTGCCGAAGACTTAGAAATTTTCTCCACTGTTTCTTCACCCTGTGCAAGTAGATACATATATGAACAATATGGAAGACCTCTGAAAGAGATGGAAACCAGAGACACATTAAATTGCCACTAGACTTAGGGATTTACATGAAATTCATATTTCCATGTCTTATTAGGGCTACCATATCTGCCTGCAAAAATCCAGATGGCCAATAAATGTCAATGAAAAGTCTCTGTATGATAATGCTGCCATCTAGTGATCGCACAGATTTTGGCAGCTCAGATACTGTGGTTCTAAGTTTTACGAATACTCTTTCAACAAGAATTTGTTGATTTTTGAAGCAGCAGTCATTCTGAACTCTACAACTGGGAAATTACTGCAAAGTGTCTATTTATTTATTATTTATTAAACAAATTTATAAGGCCGCCCAACTCACACACAGTGACTCTGGGCAGCTTACAGAATTAACCATAAAAACATAATAGACACCCCCCCCCCCCAGTGGCAGCAAACACATTCATACCAGCCATTTGATAGGCTCCGAAGCAGCTTGGGGTCCCCAAGACCATTGACAGAACCACATCTTCAAAGCCTTCTGGAACAGGAGCAAGGAGGGGGCCAATCAAGTGGCTGGTATGAATGTGTTTTTCACACCTCTGGCAACAAGAAATCTCCTCCCACTTCTTTTTGCTCAAAATGCCTACAGGAGTGCAGTCACCACTTATTTTTTTTAATCAAGAGCAAATACAGGCCTCCTGCTCTCTGATTATTTGGAGCAAACACAGCTTCTTTATGGCCTTCAGTTGGGGCTTTTATGTAACTGTGCCCTTGGTCCTTGTCCAGATTGAATTTTTAAGAGCAGCACTTCAAGTTCACCCTTGTGTTCAGTCCCAGTCTTCATTCTGAAGCAGGCTTAGTGAAAGTTGAGGCCAGAGTATGGATGCCTACATTCAGCTAATGGTTAAGATTGTCTTTCTTCTCAGTGACTCTTGTACCCTTAACTCTAGAAGATGGACTCCAAAGTATACTGTATGAGAATTAATCACTGTTGGTGGAATTAGCATCATTGGTACTGCTATAAACAGGCTAGATTATTTTTTAAAAGGCAAATGGCAGATATAGAATACCAAGTTGATTTAAGTAGGGCTTCTATTCTGTTTCATTAATAATCACAGCTTTACGGTCACACTGGCAGCATACTTTATGCAGCTAGAAGTCCTAAAACATACAGTAGAGGGCCCTTTCAGGTGGTATGGAGGGAAGATGCAAAAAGATCCCATAGCTGGAATGTCTATGACTGAGACTCTGGACATTTTCGGTCTACTGAATACATTTACTTGTTCAGTTTTCAGTGTGGTTTTCATAGCACACTCAACTCCCCATTGCTTTCAGTGGTGTCAGGTTGTACAACTTACGTTCTCTTATTACTTTTGAATTGTAATCCCTTCATAACACATCGGTTGCTTGTTTTGTACTGCAGTGTGTAAATTTCACCAGGAACTGATAGACACTAAGAGCTATAACATCAGAGGAAAATTATACCATATATTTGCTTAATGGTTGATAATACTACTACTACTACTAGTAATAATAATAAATTATTAAATGTGTATGCTGTCCAACTCTCAATGACTCTGGGTGGCTCTCAACAGCCAAAGAAATTACAATAAAATCCACACAACATAAAAGATAAAGATAAAAGATGCAAGTGCCCCAGCCCAGATGGAATGACACGAGGGATCCCACTCTCCCTTGCCAAAGGCCTGGGTGAAGAGCCAGGTCTTCACAACTCTTCTAAACAACAGCAGAGTGGGGGCCACCCAGATCTCTTCCAGAGGGCAGGCATTGCTACAGAGAACGCACACTTCCAGAGTCCTGATAGATGACATTGTATAATCAAGTTATTTCAAGGCAGGAGGCACCACCCCCTCCTTCAGAGAGGTTGACGTCATGGCCTGGACCCACTGCGGGTCACCTCCCTGGCTGCTTTTACGATCCAGAAGGGGCCTAGACCCAGTAAACAGGTGGCCGAGCTGACATCACAGAGAACCCTGTCTATCACGGAGTATAAAATCCTATGCCACTAAAATCTATTATAATTTAAACATAGATTTTAGTGGCAAAGGATTTTATATTCCACGATAGTAATTTTAGTTGTTTTAATAATAATTTATACTGGAATGATTGTAAATTTTATAGTTCTACAGTTGTTTTAGGCTGGCTTATTACTAAAGACATAATTTAATTTGATTTATATAGTAATTTTGGTACAGGAATTATTCCATTCTAGATGACAGCCAAATTAATCTGAAGCATTGCATAAATGAAGACTAAAATAAACACTGCCTAAACAAATGTGTGATTTCTGTATTGGTCACATGGAGTTGCAAAAATACCATTATGATATTTTAGATCAGAGGTACACAACTTTGGGGACAGAGGCTGTGCCAGAGGCTGTATTGCAAATAGTGGGTGGGGTCAGAATGAAAAAGTGGACTGAACCACATCAAAAATTAAATTTGATTTATTTTAAATTAAATCATGATTAGATTTAATTAATGAAAGTTAATATGATTATTGCCCATGTATTCAATAACTTTCCCCTGTTGTTACATTAAGTATTATAATCTAGTGGCAAGTTTTGGAGGGCTTTGGAAGCTATACCTAAGGCTGAGGGGAAGTGCATGATGCTTTGAGCTGTAAATTATTTTATTTACAGCTCCCCATTTTAGCACTCTTCTGATCTCTACTTTAGCCTTCGGAAGTAGAAATGTGCTTCATATTTATGGGTACATACATTCATAAGGCACCCAATGGGATAAGCCACTGTGCTTCAGAGAGCACCTTTAAATGATACATAGATTCATACAGTACATGGAATAAATACCCTCTTCTGGTAATGATCCATGCAGTCCAGATATTTGTACTCCTTTTCCAGTTTCATATGAACATCCCTGTCAGGCTTCTTTTGCTCAATTATTACTGATTTTTTATTATATAGCAGCACACACTGTAGGAAACACAGAAGGTTTTGCATTAGCAATGTGTTCCATTACAGTTTTTGCACAATGCCATACTGCTCCATAGTACATTCTCGCTGGCTTTTGCATGGCTTAGCCATTTAAGAATAAACGTGGACAATCTGAGTTCACATGTAATTATCCGCTAAGGTAGTAATCTGATGGAGGGGACATCATTCGATAATATCAAAAAGAGAATGAAGGTGCATTTCAAGAGAAGTCTGTCCAGGAATAGGATGGGTTGAGGTTTGAGATTACTGTCTGTTACTTTTGGAAACTGAAATGTTATAAAATAGCATTGCCTGTGATATTTTGAAAGCAGAGCTCTGGCCTGTTTTCTGGGCATAGGACGACTGAATTTGTAAAACTGAGTAAGGTAAAGGTAAAGGTTTCCCTTGACATTAAGTCCAGTCGTGTCTGACTCTAGGGGGCGGTGCTCATCTCCATTTCAAAGCCGAAGAGCCGGCGTTTGTCCGTAGACACTTCCATGGTCATGTGGCCGGCATGACTACATGGAACGCCGTTACCTGCCTGCTGAAGCGGTACCTATTAATCTACTCACATTTGCATGTTTTCGAACTGCTAGGTTGGCAGGAGCTGGGACTAGCAACGGGAGCTCACCCCATCACGCGGATTCGAACCGCCGACCTTCCGATCGGCAAGCTCAGCAGGTCAGCGGTTTTAGGACATGTGAAATGCTGTGCTGGATTTATTAAACTGAAATTATCATTACTACAAAGATAAGCACTTAAGTTGTTAATCTTATTTTGACTGCAGCATTTTGAATAATGCTGTCCAATAATCTTTTCTTAGTTCTTTTTTCTTCAAAATTTATTATAAATATTAGATTTTACGTAAGATTTACCCTAGTTATGACTGCATCTTAAGCACAGGATTGTCTCAGAGGATATATCATTTCTATTTATACAAATTCCCCCTAGTATGTTCAGCGATCACATTATCAGAGTATTTACTGTTTCGTGTTTTTAAATTCCTTTTTAATAGCTCAAACTAACAGGAATGAAAGCAAACATCAGAAACCCTGATCAATGTATTTCTGTGTTTTCAGTGAATGATGATAAATGCTGGTAAACATTTTCTTATCTTGTTGTTAAAACACTTTTTTTTAACTCATGGAACTTTATAATCCTAATTGTGACAATGTGAGTTAGGCTACATACATTTAAGTGAGTATATGTCAAGTATATTTCTAGACATCTTCAAATGTTGTAGCGTCAAAGAATGAATTTGTTCTTGAAACCATTCATCTCTGGATGTAGTTGCAAGAACCATACGCTCTGATGGTGGATCAGATCAGCAATTTTCTCATATTGCAAGGGAACAACTAGTTTTTGTTGCTTTTCCCCTCCACTAAATGTTCTGATCTCCCATTGTTGCTTTCTGCTTCAGATCTACACCTCTCTTCCTAATATATGAAGTTTCTTTCTCAATTCTCTTCCATTGTTTCTTCTTTGGTCTTATTCATACACATACGCCATTGGCCCTTGTACTTTTTCCTTTTATTCTCCCTGCTCTGTTTCTTTGGTATATCCTATACTTAATATGGACTCTCTTTTCTCTTTAGCAGGCCGGCGTCCAAGCCCTTATCATATCTAACAGTGTGTCACTTCTTTGTTGTTGTTTATTCATTCAGTCACTTCCAACTCTTCGTGACTTCATGGACCAGCCCATGCCAGAACTTCCTGTCGATCGTCAACACCCCTAGCTCCCCCAGGGACGGGTCCATCACCTCTAGAATATCATCCATCCATCTTGCCCTTGGTCGGCCCCTCTTCCTTTTGCCTTCTGCTCTCCCTAGCATCAGCATCTTCTCCAGGGTGTCCTGTCTTCTCATTATGTGGCCAAAGTATTTCAGTTTTGCCTTTAATATCATTCCCTCAAGTGAGCAGTCTGGCTTTATTTCCTGGAGGATGGACTGGTTTGATCTTCTTGCAGTCCAAGGCACTCTCAGAATTTTCCTCCAACACCACAGTTCCAGGGCGTCTATCTTCCTTCTCTCAGCCTCCCTTATGGTCCAGCTCTCGCAGCCATATGTTACTACTGGGAGTACCATTGCTTTAACTATTTACTACCTTTGTTGTCAGTGTGATGTCTCTGCTCTTAACTATTTTATCGAGATTGGTCATTGCTCTTCTCCCAAGGATTAAGCATCTTCTGATTTCCTGACTGCAGTCAGCATCTGCAGTAATCTTCGCACCTAGAAATACAAAGTCTTTCACTGCTTCTACATTTTCTCCCTCTATTTGCCAGTTATCAATCAAGCTGGTTGCCATAATCTTGGTTTTTTTGAGGTTTAGCTGCAAGCCAGCTTTTGCACTTTCTTCTTTCACCTTCATCATAAGGCTCCTCAGTTCCTCTTCGCTTTCAGCCATCAAAGTGGTATCATCTGCATATCTGAGATTGTTAATGTTTCTTCCAGCGATTTTAACTCCAGCCTTGGATTCCTCAAGCCCAGCATGTCTCATGATGTGTTCTGTGTACAAGTTGAATAGGTCGGGTGAGAGTATACAACCCTGCCGTACTCATTTCCCAAGCTTAAACCAGTCTGTTGTTAAGTGGTCTGTCCTTACTGTTGCTACTTGGTCGTTATACAGATTCTTCAGGAGGCATACAAGATGACTTGGTATCCCCATACCACTAAGAACTTGCCACAATTTGTTATGGTCCACACAGTCAAAGGCTTTAGAATACTCAATAAAACAGAAATAGATGTTTTTCTGAAACTCCCTGGCTTTTTCCATTATCCAGCGGATATTGGCAATTTGGTCCCTAGTTCCTCTGCCTTTTCTAAACCCAGCTTGTACATCTGGCAATTCTTGCTCCATGAATTGCTGAAGTCTACCTTGCAGGATCTTGAGCATTACCTTACTGGCATGTGCAATGAGTGCCACTGTTCGATAGTTTGAACATTCTTTAGTGTTCCCCTTTTTTGGTATGGGGATATAAGTTGATTTTTTCCAATCTGATGGCCATTCTTGTGTTTTCCAAATTTGCTGGTGTATAGCATGCATTACCTTGACAGCATCATCTTGCAAGATTTTGAACAGTTCAGCTGGGATGCCGTCGTCTCCTGCTGCCTTGTTATTAGCAATGCTTCTTAAGGCCCATTCAACCTCACTCTTCAGGATGTCTGGCTCTAGCTCACTGACCACACCGTCAAAGCTACCCCCGATATTGTTATGCTTCCTATACAGATCTTCCATATATTCTTGCCACCTTTTCTTGATCTCTTCTTCTATTAGGTCCTTGCCATCTTTGTTTTTGATCATACCCATTTTTGCCTGGAATTTACCTTCCAATGTTTCTAATTTTCTAATTTCTGGAAGAGGTCTCTTGTCCTTCCTATTCTGTTGTCTTCTTCCACTTCCACGCATTGCTTGTTTAAAATTAATTCCTTATCTCTTCTGGCTAACCTCTGGAATTTTGTATTTAATTGGGCATATCTGCCGCTATCACTGTTGCCTTTTGCTTTCCTTCTTTCTTGGGCTACTTCTAGTGTCTCAGCAGACAGCCATTTTGCCTTCTTGGTTTTCTCTTTCTTTGGGATGTATTTTGTTGCCGCCTCCTGAACAATGTTGCGGACTTCTGTCCATAGTTCTTCCAGGACCCTATCTACTAAGTCCAGTCCCTTAAATCTATTCTTCACCTCCACTGCATATTCCTTAGGTATATTAGTGAGCTCATATCTAGCTGATCTGTGGGTCTTCCCTAATCTCTTTAGTCTGATCCTAAATTGTGCAAGAAGAAGTTTGTGATCTGAACTACAGTCAGCTCCAGGTCTTGTTTTTACCGACTGTAATTAATTATGAAGGCTACTCCATTTCTTCTGTGGTCCTCTTGTCCACAGTAGTAGATCTGGTGGTCATTTGATGTGAAGTGGCCCATTCCAGTCCATTTCAGTTCACTGACACCCAGAATGTCTATCTTTAATCTTGACATCTCACCAACAACCACATCCAATTTGCCCTGGCTCATAGATCTTACATTCCAGGTTCCAATGGTGTGTCGATCCTTAGAACATTGGATTCGCCATTCACCACCAGCACCGTCGTCCACTAGCCGTCCTTTCGGCTTTGAGCTAGCTGCGTCGTCACGTCTGGGGCTAGTTGAACTCATCCTCTGTTCCTCCCCAGTAGCATTTTGACCATCTTCCGACCTCGGGGTCTCATCTTCCGATGGTATACCGAGATATCTCTGGTTGTACTGATCCATTTGGTTTTCATGGCAAGAATACTGGGGTGGGTTGCCATTACCTTTCCCAGGGATCGCATTTAGTCTGACCTCTCTGTCATGACCTTCCCGTCTTGAGTGGCCCTTCACGGTTTAGCTCATGGGATCATTGATGTGGTCAAGCTCCAGCACCACGACTAGGTAACGATCCTTTGCTGAAGTGTGTCACTTCTAGCCTTCCCCATTTCTATTTTTCAAGTTTTTTTTTAACCTGCCTTTATTATTTTTATAAAGAACTCAAGGCAGTGAACATACTTAATATGTATGTTCCTTCCTCCTCCTATTTTCCCACAACAATAAACCTGCTCTGTACTGATTTGTTACCCTGATGGGAAGTAATTATTAAAACTATAATGGCAAAATAAGGCAAAATCGTTCTGATTTCATTTTAGTTTAGTGTGTTACATTTGGGATTTATTGTACCCAAGAGACATAATGGACTGACTTCCTCTTAGCTGTATGTGTCCTCCTGTTATTTAAAAATGGTCAAAGCAAATTTATAAATAGATTTGTTAGTCTTGCAAAAATGTGTTTTTCCTTATTTTGAATGTGTTTTTTGCCCAGAATAGTATTACTAATCTATTTTTATGAAGGATTAATTAAATTGATTGCACAATGCTAGTTTATGATATCTAAGTTCATGAAATGATAGCGTGACAGTGTGTGTTACTTTCACAGAAGTCTTGTGGTTGGTTTGATCTACTGTATTCTGCCTCTCCATACTTCTTCCTTCCCATAGCAAAAATTTTAAGAAAGTAATTGGTAATAGAACTAGGATTGATGCCTAATTCTAGATCTCAGAAGATTTTGACACCAGTAGCTTTTGGTACTCTTTTGGCCAGCTTATCTTGATTAAGTTCAGGATGTTCAAATTCTTCCTATTGGAATGATCTCAAAGGTTGATACAGATATGCCAGAAAATTATATCTTGTCTCCCTCCCCCACCCTTAAAAAAAAAATCCACATGAAACCACTGGGGAAAATCCTCCAGTGGTTTGGGCTGAATTGTCATCCATGTAACAGCTAATACTTACCTCTATTGCTTGTTTTCACATCATCCTAGGAAAGCTGTGAAATTCTTAACCTGGTGCCTAGAGGCTATTCTGGCTATTCCAGCTGAGACTGAATTTAGATAAGATGAAAATATTATGGGCAGGGAAACTTGACTATTTGAGATGAAGATTTACAGCTAATCTTGGATGGGTTTGCCTTTCCCCTAAACTCTGGAAACTGCTGTGGCTAGAAGAATTTTGTGCCGACTACAGTTTTGTATAGAAAAAACAGATCTTGCTGCTTATGTCAAGGGGTGGACTACTGTAATTGCTCTTTAGGATAATCTTCTGAACAGTTGGAGCTGCTTTCAACAAAAGTAGATATGGCCATCCAGTTGTTGGTGGGATTGTGGCAGTCCATATATATAAAACCAGTGTGCATCACTTACACTGATTGCTGGTTTGCTTCTGAACACAAAAGTGGTACTCTAACTTTTAAAGATTTAAATTATTTGACACCGAGGACTACCTTCATTTTTATCAACCTAACTATAAGATCAAAATTTAGCCTTTCGCACCAGTCCTCCTTGAAAGATACCAAATACACAAGTTTCACCTTTGCAGGTGTTTTCTTCAGTGGCCCCACATCTTTGGAATAGATTGCTGTCTGGAGTTTGTCCAGCTGCTTCAGTGTCAGTTATGCCTTTCACTGAATAGGTTTTGTTGTTCTGCTCTGTTCCCTGATTTTCTTGCTTTAAAAAAGTGCATCAGATTTCATATTTTAAAGTGTTTTAACAGCCAGCCTTACTCATCATTATTCTTCATTTATTGCATGTGATCTGGGGGGGGGGGGGTGCAGGGTAAGCCACTTCATAAATTCCAGCCAGAATGTATCCATCCAAAACAATCATAATGGGAGAAACTGCTTTTGGCCCCACTTCCTTGAGGTGACACAGTTTGAGAGCTGCAGGCGTTGTTTTTCAGTCATATCTCTGTGACGTGGAACAACCTCTCATAGGAGGTTGAGATACCTGCCGCCTTAGCCATTTTCTGGAAACAGGTAAAGATCAAGCTTTTAAAAAAAAACATTTGGGGCTGCTAGAATGGCACCATCTGTTGTTATTAATTTTCTTACTGTGGATGTTTTGAGTTGTTTGGTGGTACATTGTTATTCTTCTTCGTAAATTACTGGGAGTCCATTGAGAATGTGGCAGTATACAAATATGATAGACAGACAGACAGACAGACAGACAGAGAGGGCATTCTGTGAGGGGCTCTTCCCTGTGGAACAACCTCCCCCTCCCAAGGTTAAGAAGGCCTCCATTCTTATTGGGGGACTTTTTAGAATTGATTGTGGAGTCATTGACTCCAGAAGTAGATCTGATTTATTGCTACATTGTACTATATTTTCTTTTATGTAATTTTGCATTATTGTTATTGATAGAGAGAATTTTGATGAAGGAATATATGACCCATTAAGGGATGGAAAACTGGCAACTCAATCCTGGGAAAGGGGAAAGTGTGAGAAAGAAACTCAAAATAACCCTGCCTTGATTCTGTTTGGTATAGGATGAGGCTGAGAGAAACTCTGTCAGGCTTTCAAGATTCTGTTATACCCTCAACAATATACAGTAGTACTGTTCCTGGAATCCTTGCAGCACTTGTTTCCTGGCTTTGCCTACTTCAAAAAGCTGACATCATAGTTGTAATCTGCCTTGAGTCTGACCTGATTGAGATAACATATAGATTTCATAAATAAAAATAAACAATGCCTTTTGTTTTAAAGGTAGCCAAGAAATGTTTTTGATGAACAGATGAGATAGATGTAGAATTAAAATGAACTGGTAAGAGTATGAGTTCTCTGAGAGGATTTGCATTGTGTGAAAGATCTGGCCTATTAAAATAAAATGAACTACAATCATTCAGTGTAGAAATTTTTACTCAATAAACAATAATTTTAGCTGACCAGCACTCAGTGATGGAGGAAGGAAGGAAGTCTATTTACATAGTTGCCTTCTGGAAATTTTATCAGATTGTTTTAGGGGGATGATGATGACGGTGGTGGTGGTGGTGGTGGTGGTGGTGATGATGATGATTACCATTGCTCATTGACTTCCCTTTCTAAATCAAAAGAATGCTGTCCCTTCTGAACATATTCTTCTACTACTTCTAGCCATAGACCATGACACTGACCTCTTGTGCCATTTGTTAATTCCTACATAGTTTTACAAAAATGATTTTGAGAACATAGCTAAATCACTTTTCATTGATTTAAGTTCATAGAATAATACATGCACTACTGCTAATATAAGACAGATCAGATATCCCTCATTTTACTGTTTCTGAACAAAATAAGAGAGGATGAGCTCTTATACCTTCTATTTATTGTATATAAAACTACTGCAAGATAGATAAGGAAGGGAAACCAAGTGAGGTTCTCAGAGTTTGATACTCTAGCTGACTAAAGTACTATAACAGAAAGGCTCTGCCATTTTGTTACCTGATTATCTTAATTCATGGGGAACTTCAGATGGATGATCTCCACTGTAAATGATTCACCTCAGTGGATGATAAAATAAGCTTGATCAGCAGAATTTTTAAAGAAAAATTATTAATAAAAAGCCAGTGTTACACATCAATGAACTGAGCACTTTTATTTTCAGAATAAAGTTGAAAAATGAATAGAATATATCACTACCAAAATATTCAGTATGCTGTAATAATTGCTTTCTCAATATATATTAAGATACTTATTAATACTAAAGTCTTAATATAGTAATACTATTTATCTTTATTAATACCATTAATATATTTATTAATATACTGTATATAAATACTTAATATATATTAATACAGATATATTAAGATACTTATAAACACTAAAGATTAAAATGTGCTTTAATCCTATAATAGATCTTAATACTTTACTTTTTCAAGACATTTCATAGAATGCAACACGGTCGCTTAAAGTGTGTACATTGCTTTAGAGATTCTGATGTCTTCTCCTTGTCCTCATATTTCTAAGTGTCCTCAGCAGGCAAGAGGGGCTACTATTCCATGGTAGTTACCTTCCTAGGCTACTCTTTTTGACAATTCTTGTGACATCGCTTCAACACTGCTTTATTGTAATACTTTCTTCGTTGCACTGTAGTCTGACTCCTACAGATTTGCTGAGATGTAACATTCAGTTATGCTAAAAACAGGATATAATGTGCATAAAACTTCCATTATCAAAAGGATTTTTAGAAATAAGGTCACTGTAGCATGGCTTGCTGGAACTGAATTAACATTTCATGAAGTTCTTAATGATGAACCAGAGAGAATAAACCAAAATAGTAGCTAAACTTCCCAACAATTGTGACAAAGCAAAGAGCAAGTTCCCCAGCTATTTTTCATCCACCCGAAGCAAAATATTATTTTTAGTTTCTGTGTTTCTTATTGCTACAACAGTTGTGGGAAATACTAAGAGACTTGATCACATACTGGTCACAATTTTAAATATTTCTGAATCAATTTTTGTTAGCATAAATTGTTAACTGTTCTGGATAGCAAGTTACGAAAATATGAACTGTGTATTTTTCCATTCTTATACTGTGTGTTTGTGTGTGTGTGTGTAGTGTCTTATTATGTATTGCTCAATTTTTATTCAATTATATTTATATATCAATATAGATATTTGTATGTGTGTGTAAGAGAGTGGGCAGCTATAGAATATAGCCAGAATATAGTCAGAGTGTACAAACTCACATGCTTATTAGAAGTGTGATATACTGAATTAATCCAAATTTCTGGCTTTGTATTAACCAGAAACTAATAGTGGACAAGGCCTATACAACATGCTAGGCTGAAATGTGGTTGACCAGTGTGTGTCAGATCAGTGTGTCAAGTGGACCCAGCAAACATAAATCTGCAGTTCTGGAATGAGAGAAAGGATAATGAAATGTATGGTAATTTCGGTGGGAATGAAACATAAATCATTCTTTGTTATCAAAAAGTTATCCAGCTGTTCTCTGAACAAAAACCAGAGCCATTTGGAATATAATAGAAATTATATCCATAACATCACATTTTAATAATAAAGATATATGCAAGAACAGAAGTTGGGGTTGGTAGATCTTCCTGGGAAAGCCTTTTAACAAGGTTGATCCTCTACTACCTAACATTTCAACAGACATATCATAAACATCTGTATTTTATCTTTCAGGAGTTACAGTTTGAAAGGCTTACACGAGAACTTGAGGCTGAACGTCAGATTGTAGCCAGCCAGCTGGAGAGATGTAAACTTGGATCTGAGACTGGAAGCATGAACAGCATTAGGTACGTAATCAGGATGGCTTTATTATTTTTCCATAATAAATTGATATTGATAATGGATTGTATTGACCATCCTCTCGTGACACATTGAATATAAGAAGTGTCTGAAGTATATAGCAGCAAAGCAAAATTATTTTTAAGTTACATTATATGTGTTACCTGATAATGAATTTGGGCAAAAACTGATAGCAAAAATACACACTGTGAAAATTGGGAAGGTGATGAAATAGCATGACATATAAATCTGCTAGATTTAGCTCCATTTTTTTTCAAGGACTGAGCTAAAAAAACGATGTGAGACATAAATTCAATCTTGTAGAATATGAAAATGCAGAGTGCTGCAGGTCATTTGCTGTCATACAAACATAATAACCTTTTGATCATTTTTCCAGTTTGATCATTTTAATAAAGAAAATATTTGCCTTAAAATACCTGTACCTTTAATTGTTCTGTTTGTTCTAGTATCTGTGCTAGAGAATGAAAATGTTCAACTTTAAAATGAGCATCATGATTCTGTATGAAAGGTTATAATATTGCTATTTGATTCCATTTTTAAAGGTGCAGTCTATCTAGAGAAATCTGCATAAAATAATGAATTTGTGTTGGTTTCTTAGACTGCTTTGTTAAATGCACACACAGATGGAAGCACTTAGTTTGGCTTAGCTAGCCCTAGAAAAGCTAAGCAGGAATGGGCCTGGGCAATAATCAAGAATGCCCAGCACTGTAGGCTAGATTGAGGAACCAAATATGCATCTCAAAATAGATTAATGGCAAATCACTTCTGGAGTAATGTCAAGAAAACTACATGGATACATGCATGTAAACCTCGGAAGTCTACAGGAGTCTTCCCTCCTCTAGCCAAATATAAAACTTGAAATGGAATGATTGCATGAGGTGGTTTTGTAAAAATTTCTTCAGATCAAAATAATGTAATCGTAATGAGAAGCTTTCAGAGAAGCAGTGCTCCACTGGCTTGTGGTGGAATCCAAGTTGGAAATAATTTGGAAAGGGGTTTAAATTCCTAGATGCTGAAATGAACTGATAGAAATTTGAAACACCTGAAAAATAAAAATGAAATAATTGCTACTAAGAAAGAGATTCAAAGATATAGCAACTTGGTTTCAGTAGATGGTCAGATATATGTGTTCTTGAAGTGTTTTCTGATTTTGTTAAAAAACTGACAAATTTATATTTTTCCAAAACTATGTATCTTAATCTGAAAGCATATTTATGTCCTCATCATCTCTAAAATAGACTTTGGCAATGTACTCTACTTGGGGCTGCCTTTAAAGACTATCTGGAAGCTGCAGTTGACACAAGATGCAGTAGCCCATCTATTGCAACAACAGTGTTATTGTTCTATATGGTTTACCAGTAGGCTTCAAAGTACAATGCAAAATGCTGGTTTTAACGTAAAAAGCCATATATGTCTTGGTGCCCAGGATCTCTAGGACCATCTCCTACTGGTACAACCTACCTGCTGCACATTTGAAATAAGAATTTTGAATATTGCTCAGTGATATTTAGAGTCTTAGAATTCAGTGAAAGAATAACAAGGGCTTAGTTTTCATTATAGCCAACTATAAAAGTCTGTTACATTTTGTATATTTTAAAATGATGCTGTATGTATATATTTACTTGAAAATATGGCTGAAAGAAGTACCATCTGAAAAGGTTTCATTGTAAAGAATTTAATTCATATGTAATCAGGCTAGAAACCAGGAGACTGAGAGTTCTAGTCCCGCCTTAGGCATGAAAGCCGGCTGGGTGACCTTGGACCAGTCACTCTCTCAGCCCAACTCACCTCACAGGGTTGTTGTTGTGGGGAAAATAGGAGGAGGAAGTATGAGGTATGTTCACCGCCTTGAATTATTTATAAAAATAATAAAGACAGGATAAAAAATCTATAAAAACATATGTAAAGCTCATGGCCCAATATTTCATGGGTTTCACAATTTTCTATTATATTTAAATTCAGTAAACAAATGATGGGATTTTTTTAGATCTGGTTTAAGCAGTGCATCTGGTCTGGGTCAGTCTTAATGCTGTACTGTTGTTTAAAGTTTCAAACACAGTCGCAGCCCCACCCATACCCATCCTTCTCCAGTATGGTCATTCTCTTATTCAGTGATCTGGATACAGAGGATGTTACATTAGAATGGCCTGTACTAGTAGTCTTATGGATCTAGATGGATTATACCAAACTCTTGGGGAGTTTCCCAGTGATTGTATGGGCAGTTCAGTTGAAAGTCTGATCGCCTGCAGCCCAGGTGTTCAACAAAATTGGTCTCAAGCAGCCTTTCTCTGTGCATTGATCTCAGAAACCAAATCCTTTTTATTGAGGAGGTCCGGGAGATGAAGCAGCAGAAGAGATGCCGGGATGCTAGGGAAGAAAGATGACAAGTGAACCTGGACAATCTGGTATATGAGCTCATGTTCAAGCCTACATTGTAATTATAAAACAGCAAAAAGATACTTCTCTCATATTGTGTCAGTAGTCTGATAACAGGCAGCCCTATTTAAGTTAGCAACTCCCTTTTGCGGAGAGGACATGAAATAGGGCTCCTGCCTGGTTACTGTGGTCAGTTTGTACAGCACTTCACCAATAAAGTCAGTTAACTCTTTGTGGGCAGAATTCAGTGCCCTAGTCAGGGAGAGAAATACTGGCAGCCTTAAAAAGTCCTCCTTGGACCCAGCCATACTTGGTCACTGTACATCTAGGAAGTACGCTACAGGAAGCAGATTCTCTGGACATTTTTCAGTCATGGTTCAGGCATGGGCATGGGACAGAGATGGCATTGATTGCTCTTGTGGATTACCTTTGTATGGACTTGGATAGAGGGCTTGCACCCTCTGGGTGCTTTTAGACCTCTTGATAGCCTTCAGTACAATTGATAATTTAACCTTCTGGACTACCTGCAGGAGTTGAGATTTGGAGGCACTGTTTTATAGTAGTTCTATTCGTTCCAGAGTGGCAGTTCCAGTTGGGGGTATAAGTGGTTGCTCCCTTGTGAAATGCCATAGGATTTGGTGCTCTCCCTTTGCTTTTTAACATCTGCATGAAGCCACTGGCAGAGGTCATCCATCAATTCAGGGTACAGTATCATCAAAACGCTGAGGATACCCAATTGTACATCATTTCTCCAGGGCAGGCAGGAGATGCTATCATTGTCTTGTCCTAGTGTCTGGAGATTGTTAGGCTGTGGCTAGTCAAAAACCTGAGGTTGAAACCCAACAAGAAAGAATCACCATTTGTCCATCAAAATGCTCTGACTGCTCTGGTGCTGTCATAGAAAAGGGTGGCACTAACTTGGGATTTTTGCTCACTCACAGTTACTGATTCATAGACTGGTGGAGGCTATGAATACCCAACTTCGATTGATGCACCAGTTGAGGCCCTACCTGGGACAAGACAACTTTGCATTAATAATTCATACCCTTATTCCCATGCATTTGGATTGCTGCATTCTGTTCTGCATGGGGCTGCCTTTGAAGACCACTTGGAAGTTTCAGTTAGTCCAGAATGCAACAACCTAGTTATTGGCTCTCATCATCAAACGTGTATTTCACTTGTGTTCTGGGCCTTTTACTGGCTTCCTGTTAACTTCTGGCTGCAAGTCAAAATGCTGGTTGTTGCCTGTCAAGCTCTACCATAATGGTAAGTTTAGACCCTGAGGAAGATTCACATCCCAACCACATGGATATTCCTCCTTTATCCTCATACTCTGCAGCAGCCCTCACCTAACTGCCCTCTATAGTGTGCACCTGCCTGCAGCACTCTCCTGCGGCCTCCACCATTCTGTCCAAGGCCTCCACCAGCCTGCCCGTGGCCTCTGCTGGCCTGCCTGTAGCCTCCGCCAGACCTCCCATGGCCCCCGCTGACCCACCTGCATTCCCTACTCCCTCCTGTGGCATCCGCCACTGCACCTGTGCACCCCCTGCACTTCTTACCTGGGACCCTGCCTATTCTGGCTTAATGACCCATGCGTCCTGGGGTTACAACAGCAATTGGGATTGCCATCGCTAAGTGATGTGGTCACGTGACATCACGCTTTACAACCGCATTGCTTAGCAATGGCAATCCAGGTCCCAATCGCCATCGTAACCAAGGACTACCTTTATGCTTACGCTTTTATGGCTTTACTTTTAGTGTTGTTTTAGTCTTACCACAGATATTTTATGTGCCTTTTTTGAACACTTTATTTAGCTGTTTTTAAAAGCTGGCTTATTATGTAAACCATAAGCCTAATTATACTTTATCCAGGATTAGGCATATTAAGTAATTCTGATTGGCTGAAAAGGAAGTAAAGGCTTCCAATCTCGCACTGTAGGAGGAAGGAGAACTGATGAGCTAAAGACTTGTTCCCCTAATGGTAAACTAATATTTTGGCTAACAAGACAACTATATTCACCCATTTTGTTAAATCATATGTTGTTTACCTTTGGTTTATTAAATAAAACAGTGTTGGATAAATTCACAAAATAAACCAAGTTTTACAAATAGTACACCATCAAAACCTCAGTACTGACTGGTTTCAGATATCATACTAAGCAATAATGTGACACATTTGAAAAAAGGAAGATTCCCATTATTTGAGAGCATAATCTGAGCTTTGAAACATTTATGAAATGGTTGCTATCAGCTGGAAAATTATTAGATTATTACTACTTTATTGAGGAGATACTGATTATATGGTTATTTAAATTCCTTTTTATGTATTTGTGATTATTTAGTAGACATGCAATAAGGCAATACATGACTAAGGTATTTCATAGCTTACATGTCTTTTTAAAAGATTACTGCTCTGAACATGTATATGTATATACTTTGCATTGGACAGAATATTGCCTCAAACATTCATGGGTATTTTAAAATAAAGTATTTACAAGGTAGCTGATTTTTTTTCTTTTTTTTAATGCCTACCACTTTTTACTTTATATCAGGTGGTAAATAATTGAGGAAGCAAATATATTTCCATTCAACATGTATATCAGTCTCCATGCTGTCTCTATTTTACATACTACTATGCAAATACACAATGCTACAAAAGAATGTGCAATAATAAGCAAAATTAATATAGGAAATATCCCCTCTAAATTCTGCCATTGTCGTTATATTCATTTCTGAAAGTTGCTTTTAATGATTAACTGAATGGGATTTGAAGTCATTTATCAGAGGAAAGGATGGTGTTTTCAGTTTTCAGCAGTGTAAAAGAAGTGAGAGAAGATAGACCCACCCTCAGAATTTAGGATACTTTGATAAATGTTTGATATATTCCACTGCAGCACAAATTATGCTGGGGTAAAGGAACACATCCTGAATCTCATATAATAATTTTAAGGCATCTTTCACAGCAGTTAACTATTCAGACTCAGATTAATTAAATAGTATCAAGCTGATTCAAACTGCTTTGTTTTACTGCAGACTTAAAATGGATCACACAAACATTGGGTTAAGTATCTCCTTTGACAGCTAGACGCCTTTGACTGCTGATTAGTTCTTTCTTTATCATTTCTTTTGTTTCTGTTAATGTTTTTCTTGCGTTCTTGACTTTGGAAACACGTGAAATTCACAGTGAGACTATATTAGGCACTTGGGAGGAGATGGACTCAGTGTCATGTCTTACTCATTTGTATGCTGCTACAACCCTATGCATAGAGAAAATCAGTTACCGTGGAGAACAAAGACGCTGTAAAGCAATTACGAAGAGCTCTACTGACTGGTTTCAAGAGAGACTTGGTGGTGATTTTCCAGTTGAGGAAGGCGTAGAAATCATGAAGTTTATTATTTTATTACAAAAGTGAAATTACAGAAGGTCATGATTTACTCACTTTAATGGCAAATGGCTAGAAACCTCTATGGAAGAGATTTTAAACCCTGAGCAAGAATTTGGATATTAATGCACCAAACATGTTGATTATGAGCAGTTAAAAAACAAACCATTTTATACCTGGTTTGTTTATAGATTTATAGCAGAGTGACATTTAGTTTGCCAGAACATTTATATATACTGACTAGAAGCAACTGTGAAGAATGAGCAGTACAAATTTGAAGCACATGTGAGACAGAGCAGGGACAAGACCAAGGAAGCCTTTTTGCTGCGTAGAAGTATGGATGCAGACTTGCAATTCTGGTCATACTTATCCCAGAGTTTTTTTTAAAAAACACCGAGGATCTTTTCCTAAGAAAATCTATATAGGATTGTGCTGTACAGTTGTTACAGAATTGCTATATAGTTTCTTTCAATTGCTTGTTTGAGAGAAGGTAGAAGAACATTGATGAGGCTAATGAAAAGTAAAATTGTACTGTACTGAAATTTGATTTTGTATTATGAATTATCAAAGTCATTATGTTAGCTTTAGACATTAATTCTCTCCCTATGATCTCTGTAACATAAATTACCAGGTGGGGGGGGAGGGTGTCTTTTGCATTCAGTAAGGTTATAGCTGAACATTTAACAAAGTAGGGAGGATTACTTTCAGCTGCTAATAATATAAGGAAATTATGTTTCTCAAATATACTTATTACTTTGCTTTGTTTTATAAATAATGTTCTATCCTTTCTTCAGGAGCTGGAAGTTCCCAGTTTTCATCCTCATAGCACCCCTATTAGGTTGGTAACAATGCGAAATAATGAGGGCTGCAAGGCCATCAAATGAAAAATTGGGGACATTTGCTCATCTACTTCAGACAGTGAATTAAGCCCCTTCTCCCTACCCAGTTTAACTGTTGCATGTTAAAGCAAAGAGTTGGTCTGTGCTTGTGTTTTTGAGAGAGTTTCTATGCATGCAATAAACACTTTCACACTTTCAGTTTTTCTTCCCAAAAGTCATCAGGCTAGCATTCCCTTTGGATGACCAAGAGGATGGATGAATCAAGCATTTCTTCCAATGTAGAAACAAGTCAACTGTGTTTTTCAACAATCCCAACTACGTGGCAGCTGAGCCAAAATCATCTGTACCCTGCATTACTACTGACATTGTGCAAACACAGAGTCTGGAACTACCTTTAAACTAGTACAAAATCCTATTTAAATTCTTGGAAATTAAAATTATGCTGGAGGTGAACTTTAAGGAGATTTTAGTTTTTTAGATTATGAAAAGTCATTTGGATGATGACCATTGTAAAGAGCAGTATTATTTTCAGTAAGTTAGTTTCCAGTAACTATAAAGTGCAGCTGGGAGCTTGACAGGCAAGGGGGTATTTGTGGTACCCGATGCCACATTAGAGATCCTCCTATGAGAGTCCTACTCTGAACAAACTATTGAATTCTTCTTCCTTCAAAATGTATGCCGTGTGTCTGGCTTTTCATTGTGTATATACAGTATGTGCACACATGTTTGTATGAGTTCAATGTTCTACAGCCTTCCAGCCTTAGGGTCAGATACTGATCTAGTCTTACATGATAGAGGAAACATATAACATTCAGCAAATCTCAAGTTCAGTCTTTTCTCTATTAAAGGATTGCAGGCAGCAAGGCTTGGAAAAATCCTTGTTGCAGATATTGCAGAGTCACAACCAGGCATAGCTGACAATACAGGGCTAAATACCTCAACTATTTGTGCAGGAAATCTATAGTCTTTGTTCCTATTATCAGTACTCCAAAAATGCAAGGCACTTGTAATGAATGGAACAGAGGGTAACTCAATGAACAAGATAAAGGAATTGCTGTGTTATCAAGTCACCATTATCATTTTATAACCTTCTTTCTTTAATAATGATTTATCTTTGAGTGTTAAACATGATGTGTGATGGGTGTTCATCAAATAATTTATGGTTTTCTAATGGAATAAACACATATGTTTCACAACTTAAAGACATAAATCCCTAGAAAGGATACCTAGAATAAAGTAGGAGGAGGGGGTGAAAATTACATTGCTATAAATCTTTTTCGTGCAGTGCTTCTGGCATATGTTTGTTGGCTACATTGTAAAACCCATAATGGGTAATTATAGCAGTCACGACTCTAATGACATAATTGTATCTCTTCTGCTATTGCATCTTAAAGGCTTGGCTGAATAAGAAAGACATTATGCTTGAAAATACCTTGCTTCCATCTCTCTCTCCCACACACACACACACGCATATATGTAAAACTCCTTATTATTTACAGAATTTGCTAGAGAAAAAATGTTGCTACTGTCTATACTTGCATATAAGCCCATCTGCAGATAAGCCCACCCTCAAATTTTTAACCAAAATACTGTGAAAAATGTGCCACCAGTGGATAAGCTGACCCTCAAAATGTTTGCATGTTTTGATTTTTTTTTATAATAACTTATAAAAATTTAATAAACAAAGATAAAAACTAAAAAAATTAGTATTTAAGATAAGAGAAAAAGTAAAGAAAGAGAACAAAGCCAAAAGTGCAGAGAAAGAAAAAGAAAGAAAAATATAAAAGAAAGAAATATAATAGATATAAATTTAAATTGAACTCTTACTCTAAGGTTACAATATAACTTTCATTTTTTCTATCATCTAGTATTTTTTCTAATCATCAAACCCATATATCATAATTTCATTTTTTTCTCACACAAAAAGTCCAAAAGGGGTTTCCAACTGGCATTGAACTTAATCAGTGTCTTTTTCCAGTCAAGGCTGTCAATCTCAGCAAGCTCCATCATCTTCACGATCCACTCTTTCATTGTGGGTGTAATGACTGCGTATTCAAAATAGCAATCAGACTCACACAGGTATTCTATGGATATCTAATTTAATAATGAATAGTATGCAGTAACACAGGCAAAGCTGAGAATAACAAAAGCACAGGATTTCTCCCAATTAATTCCCAAGCAATCTCAAATCCTCCCCCCAAAGTCACTACAATTCCATCCCCTTGCAGGTGTTCCTAATGGTTGCTGGCAGTCTTTGGGTAATGTCCTTGACCAGTTAAGTTAGCCCAAACATGCATTCCTCCAGACTTGCATCATCCAGCTCGCTGCCTGGCACCAAGGAGCAGTAGCAGCCCCCTCCTGTACAACAACACGTGTCAGCACCAGCATGGCGTGGGGACTCGTTGCAATGTTTCAGGGACATTGGAACAGGAACCATGACAGTGGGTAATGTTAAATCTTTCCACTGTTGTGCATATAAAAGTCTCGCTGTTACCATATATAAAAGTATGTTTTAATTTTCACAATTGGCTTATCCATGGGTAATCCACAGATTATCCATCTGTCATAGTATTTTGGTTAAAAATTTGAGGGTCAGCTTATCCATGGGTGGACTTATCCATGAGTATGTATGGGACATATGGGTACTTTAAAAAAGAATTACTGTATATACTTGCAGATAAACCCATCCATGGATAGCCAGACTCAACTTTTGGGTGCATTTTGGCACCTAAAATTCTTGGCTTATTCATGAATATACAGTATCTTCCTTTGTATACAACTATTAGAGATTAACTACATGATTAAAGCCAGGTTATAAAATAAAGAAACCTAGAAAGCAAAATAAGCCTTGTCCTATGAAGGTGCTAAAAACCTTTACTTAATACTGCTCTTTATAATGGCCATCATCCCAGTGACTTTTCATACGTAAAAAACTAAAGTCTCTTTCAAGTTCAATCAAAGTAGGATATAACCCTTTCTTCTATCTGGTCATCTCTTTATAAGGGGGTTATGAGGTGTGTGCAAAGATTAGAATATAAAGAGGAGCAAAACAATGTATTGTTAAACTGAAAGTGTGCATCTATAAAGACTATGCTTATTTCATACATCGGAGTATCTTTGAGATGCATTGAGAAACTGAAGTGTTTCTAAATGTGATATAACATTTCGCTGAAAACCTTTATTATAAAGATCGTAACCACAACTGTATATGTATCTCTTCTTTTATAGAAGAAACCTAGAATGGTACTGGCACTCCTTTGTGGCTTATCCTTAAAATATCAAATTTGTTTCTTCCAGACTTATACAGTGCTTCTTGGTAATATTTACAGTTCTTGGGGTTTTTTTTAGAAAAAAAGATTGCTATGTGGAACAATTCCCCACTCTACCCCAAGCTTTGACTGGCCCCGACCCTGTTAGCTTTCAGGAAGGCTTAGGAGACCTGACTATTTTCTCATGCGTTGGGATCAGAGTGTTGGAAGAGCTTGTCTTGGGATATGTTGGTGTGGCTCTATTGTCATCATCATCATGATCATCACTGTGTGTTTTGTTGTCTTTGTTGATTTTTGGTCATGTTTCTTGTTGGGAATATTATAGTTTGGTTTTTATCAATGTATGTCAAAAGGAGTCACATTTTTGTGCATTGGGCAGCTATATAAATCCTTAAATAAAATAAATAAATAAATCTCCTGAGATATTTAAAGGACTTGCATTGTGCTATATCTGTTGATCTGCCATCAGTGTTTATGGTGCACTGATTACATCATCATGCAATGTTGTGATTTACATCCTTGCATGAGAAATCAGGATGCAAATGCATAAAGGAAATATTTGTGTGATGACATGCTGCCTTCATAGGGGCTGTGGACACTGCTGATTTCTGCCAGTAGATGATCTTGGCTGTCAAATCTTATATGCATTGACCAGCATTTTAATTAAGAGTCTCAGTTTCAAATCAATTGAAAAATGTGATTAATTTTCACCAGAAGGAGAAAAACTCACTGTATCATGCCTCTCATATATTATATATTATATTTCTAGGCCTTACCCACTACACCAAACTGGGTGTTATACATGTGTTTGTGTGTGTGTTTGTGTTTGGGTATGTTTGTGTGTGTGTATGTGAGAGAGAAAGATTGTGTGTCTTTGTGTGTGTGTGTGAGAGAGTATACACACACATACACACTATAGTGCTTGCATTTCCATCCTAGCTTATATAGTGTTTTTCAAAGGTATTTAATTATGATGTTGTCTGAATAAAGGAAAAGGTTCAGAAGCACTTCCCTATATCTCAAAAATCATTGTGCTAAGCAGAAGGCCTCTAGCACAAAATTCTGAAATTAATCTATCAAGTACAGTCAGAGTTGTGATATCACCATGCTAATCTAGCAACACAATCCAGAAGTATTCCACTATCAGTAGTATAAAGACACTGAGTGATCCAGAACAATATGAGTTAGTCCTTCTGTCCACATCCTAATGTGCAGTTTTCTACCATTGTTTCAGTCACCAAATGTCAGCCCCTCTAGGCAGAGCAGACCAGAAAATCACCTCCATAGGAAGACCAGAACTATACTTTATTGAGATAGGCCACAGTAACAGAATCTTGCAAGTCTGACTATGCTGTACTTCTCCTTCTTATACTCCAATGAGTCATTTGCCTGAATATCATCTCGTTTCCCAGGGCTTAAAGAATGCTTTAGCTCCTTTGCCTAGAGTAAAGGTTCTTGCATATTTCTGTCAAGGTTACCTCGCTTTCTCTCTGTGCCAAATCGTATCTAAACATACATAATCCTGAGATGAGTCACCCATTGATTATTGTAAATGTCATTGCTAGCTTGGTTGTTACGTTTTCATCTTTCTTCTGGATACAGAGCTGTAAATCACTCAAAGTTTTTTTTGAATTAAAGCATCATATAAGACTTAGTAAATAAATAGTAGTTTATATCTACTTCAGAAACTTGCTCAATAATGGAATATTATATACAGATTGGTAATTATTACAAATCATAGAATTTTTGTTTGCCTTCATAGATGAAAAAAATCTGATTAAACCTCTTGGAGTAATGTACAGACACTGGACTGGAACTGATTAACTAAGCTCACAACAATTCAAGAATGTAATTGAGGAAAGGTTAGGAAGCCATAATGAAAGAATTCTAGTGATTGCTGTGATAGAATCAATCTTCAAACTCTCTTTGCCTCCTTCTGTCAGCCCTGCAGGGTAGACCAGACTAAGAAACCATATACGTCAGGACTACTTTTATTGTAACAGCTATGGCAAATGAATCTTGCAAGTCTGAATGTGCTCCCCACCTTCACTTTATCTTCATGTGAACTAGGGCTTGTCTGGATGTTTTCTGAAGTTGTTTTCTTGGGCCAGGCTCAAACCCCACTTATCTGACCACTGTCTTGGATGCAGCTCTTCTTCCTCTCCTTCAAGGCCATTTCCTATGTCCTCTACAGTTTCCTGCCTTACATAATGCTCAGGTTGGCCCGCTCTTTTGGCTGGGAGACACAGTATACCTCTGTCCCTTGTGGTCAGATCTGCTATCATATTACGTTTCTCTTATTGTATGAAACTTAACTCTGACACTCATTAGATTTCATTCTTAAATTTTCTAAGCAATTTTTAGCAGTTATATAGCATATTTATTTAAATATACATTAAAATATTTGATTCTGAATTTTTAAAATTAGGAAAGCAGAAACAGAATGGAACACATTGATGAGTGAATCACACATGTAAGTGGCATTAAAAGGAAATGGAAACATTTGCTTATCCTTAATTCAGTACCTGCACAAAAAGCCATTTAAGTTAGCCTTTCTCAACCTTTTGACCCAGGACGAACCCTTGAAATATTTTTCAGGCCTTGGGGAACTCCTGCACATTCAGGCTCAAATATAGGCCCAAAGTTACAAAATTATTATATTCAATTCATGGGTAGGCCTGTATATATGCATGAACAGTCTGTAGGTTGAGTCACAGCAACTGGATTTCTTTCTTTTTGGTTGAAACATTTCGCTGCTTGTCCAAGCAGCTTCTTCAGCCTGGGCAAAGGTTGGTAAGGGGACCCCATGTATGTCTTCCAGGGTGGCTGCATTGTCCCTACACCTGAATGGCTTGTTAATTGTGCCATGGAGGTGTGGATTGTCTTTTCGGATGTCTTACTCCTAAATCCCAAGCTCATACCCAAGTGGATCGTTAAGATTGAAAAATACAGGTATGTGGTGTTTTGTAAATATCCATTTTATCCTTTCTGACATGCCGGCCATGTACGGAATGACCAGGTTTTTCCATTGACTCTGGGTCTCAGCCCTGTCAGCCGTTGTTTGGGGTCTATTTGGAAAACACCACATACCTGTGTTTTTCAAACCCACTAACACACTGAGACAGAGACTTGTACACCCTAAAGATCTAACACCGAAACATAAGAGGAGCAACGTAGTATATGCAATCCAGTGCAGTGAGGAGTGTTCTGAGCTCTACATTGGAGAAACCAGACAGCCTTTACACAAGAGGATGGTCCAGCACAGGAGGAGCAACACCACAGGACCAGAATCAGCAGTTTACCTTCATCTAAAAGAAAAAGGACACTCATTTGAGGACAATAATGTTCACATTTTGAACAGAGAAGATAGGTGGTTTGAGAGAGGGGTTAAGGAATCGATTCATGCCAAAGTGGAAAATCCTTCCCTCAATAGAGGCGGAGGCCTCAGACACAACTTGTCCCCCATTTTTCATGCTGCTCTTTTATTAGTCCCCAGGAAGGTTAAGACCACTTCACAAGTTTACCAGGAAGGCCACTCTTAACGGTCCACTTGGGGATGAGCTTGGGATTTAGGAGTAGGACATCGGAAAGACAATCCACACCTCCATGGCACAATTAAGAAGCCATTCAGGTGTAGGGACAATGCAGCCACCCTGGAAGACATGTATGGGGTCCCCTTACCAACTTTGCCAAGACTGAAGAAGCTGCTTGGACAAGCAGCGAAACGTTTCAACCAAAAAGAAAGAAACCCAGTTGCCATGACTCAACCTACAGACAATTCCACCTGGATGACTGAGAATCTTCATCGACATGCATTAACAGTGTTCTTAAACTAAAAATAAAGAATGAAACTTACCTCTTTAATGTGAAGTTGCCCAAATTTGAAATAATTTTTTAAATAGATTGTGATCTCCCAGGGAACCCCTAGTGACTTCTTGCGGAACCCTAGGTCTCTATGGAACTCTGGTTGAGAAACTCTGATTTAAGCAATGGCAATTACAGGTAACTGGAGATAAGTTTTCTTCACTGCATTTTTCTCACAGTATTACCAGTAAGACCAGTTAACTTGTTTACATGAGGTAAATGTAAGCAGTCTTTTAAATTATCACTTTTCCAGCAGTAGCTTTCTTGCTCTGGTTAATATCCAGAGATTAGAGCTTCACAATCTTGGGGAAGACTGGTAATATTGAAATTAGGTCTTTTAACTTGTTTCACCCAAGTATTGCGAAAATAAATTTATTTATTTATTTAGCATATTTTTATCACCGCCCATCTCTCTCATACAGGGGACTCTGGGCGGTTCACAATAAAACAGTTTAAAATTCAATAAAATCAAATAATATCATTCAACCATCAATATCAATATCAATCAATAAATATAAAATGTAATGAGATCCAAGTAATGGCAGATCTAATACCACCCAGAGGGGGACAAGACCGGCCTCGGCAGGACTAGGGAACCAACCAACCCCAAGAGTGGCTCTTCCTCTCCCCACTTCAGGCATGGTGACAAAGCCAGGTCTTCAATTGTTTCCTGAAGTCCAAAAGAGAGGAGGCCAGCCTCATTTCCGGGGGAAAGGTGTTCCAAAGGGTGGGAGCTGCTGCAGAGAAGGCCTGCCTCCTGGACCCTGCCAGATGGAATTCTCTTGCAGACAGGGTCCGCAGCATGCCCTCTCTGCATGAGCGGGTGGGACAGGTTGATGTAATGTAAAATTAGTACTTTTAAATTGGCTTTCTGTGGATGAAGTATTTAAAAACAATCATCCATTCTGAAAAAGTTTGTATCCAGTCTGTTCAGATCTATTTAACTGTTCATCAGGTTTTGTCTCAACTTGATTAATAGGAGGAAAAATATGAAACAGTACCTGGAAATTAATTGCTACAGGATTTGTCAACAAGTAGTAGTGTGTAAATTAATTCATGAAATCCCTAGGGAAAATAATTATTGCAAGCTACTAGTGAAAATAATTGAAATATTGAAAGAAGTCACAGAACAGCTACTCATAATGGTGTGCAGTTGCACCACATTAATGGTAGTTTTGTGTTGAAAGATCTTCTATATGTGATATTTCTAAAATGCTTTAAAACAGGATGATGTAATTCTCCATAGAGTATGATTATATGTAATGCTAATCTGTGTTCTGCTATTTTGAGAAAAGAGACCCCCCCCAGTCTAGTTTTACAGAAATATTTACACACAGTATAGCTTATCTATAAATTAATGTTATTGCTAATAAGAGGAAATAGTGCAACACTTACTTTGATGTAACTGACTTGAGAGATTTGATTTCTATTGTTCTGAGCCCATTGAATTAAATAGGATTAATCCTATGGTAACAATTCTGTTTTGGATCACAAGTTAATTTTTATGTATTTATTGTGAAGATTTATATATTTCCTTTTGATAAATTGTTCTTAAATTGGCTTATAGTAGTTTCTCAATACAATCCAAAAAAATTCTCCATCTACTTTTTCATCTGGGCAGAGTAACCTGAATAAGATCTATTTTTTCCATTCGGTTCATTTTTCTTCTTTAAATTATGTGTGTGTAAAATACCATCAATTTTATTTATTTTTTCCTTTTTTGGATCTCAGAGGTGTGTGATTTAGTAATTTTTGGGGAAATTATATATTCGGGTAATCAGAAAATGTCACATTATCTTTCTCTTTGGGAAAAATCCTTGGACAGGCTCGGTCAGCATCAAAAGCTTAGGGCCTTTTTTAAAGACATACAAGATATGGGAACTTGGGATGTAGTTGTAATCCCAGTTTTATTTGTTTGTCTTTATGATATTTTTTTTGTTCATTTGTTTTATAATGTGTTTCTTTCCTTGAGTATTTGTGCGAGGTAAACTGTTCATTTTTATTTTACATTATTTTATGTTTCTTTGTTTGGACTAATGAAACTATTAATGGGAGTTGAAAATGATTTTTTTTTCTTTTTTGTAAGTCTTTAGGATTCTGTTTGTCAAAGGTTTAAACCCTTGAAAAATTGCCAGCTGTCACCAATTTAGCTTGATTTTCAATTTAAGCATGTATTTGTTCGTTTTCTCCTTATTTAAAAATAGGTTTTTAATTGGCAATTAATTGTATTACAAAAAGCTGTCTTCTGAACTGTAAATTTGAGTAACCTTATATTACATATCTTGGAAGAGGCATACTAGGGTTCTTTTTTTAAATTACCTTAATATTTTCTCTTTCCCCTATCATTATTTTCAAATCTTCACTAAGCAAGATGAGCCACTTAATTTTTACTAAGAAAGATTGGTTAGTTTATATAATAAAATAGGTAGCCATTTTGCTTTTGATGTTCAGTGTGATTTCCTCCACATCAAAACTGAACTACAGCAGTA
Organism: Candoia aspera; assembly: GCF_035149785.1. Taxonomy (NCBI): domain Eukaryota; kingdom Metazoa; phylum Chordata; class Lepidosauria; order Squamata; family Candoiidae; genus Candoia; species Candoia aspera. The sequence goes on along the minus strand of NC_086155.1, from coordinate 122,532,107 downwards.
AGATACTTGCAGTTGAAACTCTCTTTTGGCCCATTGCTTCCTCATGGAATACTTATAAATGGCAGTGGAACATTGTATGCTCTTCATGGTTTACTTCAGTGTTTGTGCATTTAAAGTTCTTTGCACAGGGCTCTTTATATCAAGACCATGCAGTCTGTTCCAGAGAAACATACACAATACATCAAGTTTGTCTAACGTATTTGCTGAGTAGAAATTTCCTTGATGGCCTTTTACACTGCTTTAAAAAGAAGTTTGAGGCACTGGAACAAGAGTTGATGCTAGAGGTTGTGTACGTCTGTATTATTTCTCCCCCTTTGGCTTCTGTTAAACTAAATCCCCAATCTGCTTTTTAAAAAATTGAGCAAAGTTTAGAACATGAGTTCATTAGAAAAAAAAATCTACTGGATGAGTGCTTAGAATATCTTTGCATGTGCCTCATGTACTTTAGTGCAGCAACTTTTTAATCTTCCTCCCCAACATCTTTAACATGCTCTGTTTAGTTTCTTTGATAATGGAAAAAAGAATCGCAGTTGTATCTTTCTGACCAATTAATATGCTATTAATCAGTAATGGTGTTTATATGATCTTTGTTTTATCCTTCATTTTTCTTCCTTTCTTTTTTCAAGAAAAAAATCTCTGCCATTTATTAACTGAATTTCTATGGTCTTAACTTTAGCTGTGGCATTACGGTTGATACTGTTTAATGCAGTGAAGAACAGTATATAGTTTGGTCAGTTGTAAACGTTGCTTGTTTTAAGTTCATACAGTAATTCTTTTGAAAGAAGTTGTGCTTGTCTAGCATCAGCTGATCCTATTCTGGCATTTGATGATTTCAGATGAAAGGTGGCAGCTTGTTACTAATAGTATGCTCTCAAGTGAAGGCTGGGAGAAATATCATCCTATTCCACATTCACTCACAGCTCGTTTGATGCTGTATTTGTGCCAAGTCAGGTTAAGGAGCAACACAGTGATCTGCAAACACATATAAAAGCAACCATTGTTGATAATGTTGCAGAGGAAGATTAATAGTGTGACAAATAATGAGGAGGTGGCAATTTGCCTGAAGTGATTATATAGGAATCAGGGCCCTTTGGGCAACAAGGCATTTAATACAGAAAATGGTTTATGGACAAGAACGTGGTAATACCTACGTAATGAAGCTGGAAAGAATGCAGTGCACAGTCAAGAGATGATAATGTTATTAATGGCCAGTGCATCTGAAAAATAATTCAGAGTTATAATGCCAAACGTTGAGAAATATTGAAGCTTTACTCTAATACAGTAATATTTTATGACCATTTTGAATGTATCATGCTAAATTCCATCATATATTTTATTTACTTCCAGTATTTCTTTCCTGCCCAGCTCAAAATGACTCCTATTTTAAAAAGTCAGAGAAGTTCTAAGCTATTAAAATATATAAAAACTGTTCATTTGGTGTTTTGAAACTTGCTTCTTTGAGAAGGTATAACGTGTCCTTTTAACATTAACACAGGGGTGCACTATTTTTAGGGGCAGCACACCCCTGTGACCCACCCACTGAAATCAGAAGTAGAAGCAGAACAAAGAAATGGAGAGATTAAATTAAATCAGTTAAATACAGAACACTTCTGTGTAAGAGTTCGGTGTTAGTTTGAGAGTCATCTTTTCCCATGATTTCCCAGTTTTCCCAAAAACTCTGTGTGTGTGTGTGTGTTTTCCAACTCAGCTGCACTGTAGCTAAAGCTGCTATGTAGTTGGTTTTTTGTTTGAGTCTTTCTGACTTACAGTAGCTTCCTGTCATGTCTCACTCCTGATCCCATTCCTGAGCTTCAAGTCCTATAGGGGAAATGGGAGCTTAACAGCTTTATACTTCCCTGTCAATAGACCAGAGCAGAATTGATATTGACAAGTGTTTGTCAATTTCCTCTTTATCTCCAGTAGGGGACCAGCCACCTTATAAAATACTAGGCTACTATTTTTTCTTGTTGTTTTATGATTTCTTCTTTTGTGTGGAGTGAGGAAGTGGCAGCCTCTTAGGCAGAGCAACAGCTTTGTTCCTGGTTCTCAGCTTTTGTTCTGTGTTACCAATTACACAGACACAGCTAGCTTGTGCTATAAATTCAAAATATTTATTGTGGTCATAAATCTTTACTGAAGTAACACCAACACTCTGCAAACTCAAAGTTTTCTGCATGGAATGCAGACACAGAGGCTTATTTTTGCAAAAGAGTCCAGAAAGACAATTCTAAGTTCAGGAAGAACCAAGAATAGTCAATTTGCTGTTCAAGATAATCCAACGCAGCATACTGAAAGAGTCAGGTAGTGAATTAGAACATTGTTTACCACAAAGCCAATCAGAAAAGCTCTCTTGTATATAGCCCTGACTGAGTGAGTCACTCAGCTTGACTTCCTCACTCTTCTTAATTTGCAATGTGTTGTTGGGTTTGGGTCCTTGTCCAGCTCAAATCTGGGTCAGCTGATTCAGATGTGCTCCCTCACCTAATTTCTAAGGTGCAGGCTGATACTCAGTCTCTTCTAGATTCAGAATCTGAAGACTCAGACTGACCCCTAACAGTTCTTCAAGTCTGCAAAAATGAAGCCCATAACAAACTACCTTCAGACTGACTCTTGGGGATTAAAAATTATAATTCAATACCAACTTTTTAAAAGGCTCCTGGAACTGCCTAAGGCTTTCAAGGAATAAGGATCAATCTAGGATGTTTAGTTGAGCACCTGTACTCCAGTACATCAGGTGAAATGGTAGGAATCCAGCCATGGGGAAAAAATAAATAAATAAAAATTAGAGATTTATTAGTAGTTTCTCTCACAAAACAAATAATAGATGGCAGGTAGATTTTCATTTGGACAGAGGCATGGGGAAGTTTTAAAAACTCCTTCATCTGAACAGACCACCAAAGTAGGTTCTTCCAGTTTAAAAGCACATTCGTGCTGGTGTATAGTACATGCACACACACACAAACACACACATTTGGCAAATATATATTCACATTTTATTTATGGTTTTATATTTCAGTTTATTCTGAAATTTCCACAGAACAAAATAGACTTTCTTCATGGATACTGTCCACATTTTGCATAGCTAAAGGCTAACTCATGGCTGGTAAGATATTAAGTATTCATTTAGCATTAGCGGAATCACATTCAAGTGGTGAGATATCATGCAGAAGCCATGCAATCTAAATGAGTTAGATCTTGGTTTGAATTTATCATATGAAGCATCAGCTACTACTGTGAATAGCACAATTGTCTTGGAGTTGCATTGCATAATTAGCTTCTACAAAGACTGTTGCTTTTCAAAAGTATTTTTCAACATCATGGAAGCTTAGATTTTGGATCCCAATTTCAGAGCAAATATTTCCTACATCACCTTCTGTGTTAAATAGGTACATTTCTGAACTGGTACTAGGTAGTTTAATTGATAGCCCTTTCCTCTCAGATTTTAATAGATGCTGAATGTTAGTTTGTCCTGTGAACCCCCCCACTTGAAGTATCAAATTACTAACAGTTAAAGGAGGCATTACTGAAACCTTATTTTAGCAACAATCATCTGTTGAGGAATGGCATTTACTTATAAAAATTATCATAAGAGTCAAATCACATATTACTCAGAATTATTTTAAGTTTAGCATTTATTAGGCAGAATTGTATCTCATCTACCTCTATAGAGTTTAGATGGTTCCACTGTGGTTGATATTTTGCTCTCTCGGTGTGGTTTGTATATTTTAAATTCTTTATAATATTGTCTTTTTAATAATGATTTTTAATATTTTTGTAATGATAGTTTTTATGTATCTGTGGTTTTATTTGATTGTTGTATGCCACTGAGAGCTGGTTTTAGTGAGTTGGGCAGCTATATGTGATTGATTGATTGATTGATTGATTGATTGAGCTTACTGTTATGAAGGGTTTGGATTCTTGGGAAATAATCAGATACACAGCACACAAAATACCACTTGTAAACTTTCTTGATCTTTGAATTTTGTAACAGAGAAAGTCCCAGGTTTAGTTTTCTTAATTTTGCTTTCAAGTGTGTGAGACTAAATAGTATCCAATTAAGGCATTTACACAAGCATTTTTCTCTCATCCTGTATCTTCTTCTTTAGGATAGGAATGCAACAGTGGTCCTTATGCAAGTATTTCTAGGTTGACCCTTTTTACTTGAGAAGTGTTTAGCTAAAGCTTGTAGCTACCTATGTGTACAACTTTGTCTACAATCTTCTCCCTGGTTTACATTAAAACAAAGGTGTTAATTGTACATGGCTGGCAGTTTCTCACACTGGCAAAAATAGTCCTCTTTGATCTTCCTCTGGAACCATGATAAATTATCTATTCCCCTTTGGAAGGGTCCCACAGTACTCTGATTTCTTTACTTCTTTGTGGTCTTCAAGCCACTCTACTTAAGTGGTCTTCTTCCATTCTGCCCTGGAACACTTCAAAGGTTTTGAGTCCACTGGAACAAACCAACCTTCAGAACCACCAAAGCTGTCTAGTCCACTGTGATTTGTCAGCTATCTCATTTTCTTCTCTTTAGTTTTATTAACTTCCTGTCTCCCTCTCATGAGAACCACTATGTGATAGTATAAAACTCTTACCTCTTTCATAGCTAGTTTATTATAGTGCGAGACTGTATTCAGAGTAAGAGTGTATGTCTAGGTGATCATATGACATGATTGCAGACATCATTTAGCTGCTGCATTCTATCACACTCATTCTATTTTTATGTAATTGTTTCACTTTTTTCCTGTAATTCTCTTTTGGTCTGGTACTCAAGATATAATAACTAGGTATATAAAGCGGTGGCGCTGCGGGTTAAACCGCTGAGCTGTCGATCGGAAGGTCGGCGGTTCGAAACCGTGCGGCGGGGTGAGCTCCCGTTGTTAATCCCAGCTCCTGCTCACCTAGCAGTTCGAAAACATGCAAATGTGAGTAGATCAATAGGTACCGCTTCGGCGGGAAGGTAACGGCGTTCCGTGTCGTCATGCTGGCCACATGACCCGGAAGTGTCCTATGGACAACGCCGGCTCCAAGGCTTAGAAACGGAGATGAGCACCGCCCCCTAGAGTCAGACTCGACTGGACTTTACGTCAAGGGAAACCTTTACCTTTACCTATATAAAGCAGAGGGGGGAGGAAAAAGCATTCCTCTGTTTTTTCATTTTCACATCCTAACCTAACTCCAGCTTTACACCTTCTCCTATCACAATGGATGCTTTTCTTTAGAGCCACTTCATACATCATGTAGAAGCAAACCCACATTTACTACCTAATATAAACTGAACTGGGTGGGAGGAATTTATGAGTGCCTGGATCATCTGTGTGATGCGTTTGATTGTAAACATAATTGTCCCATTCAAACTATAAAAAAAATTTAATGCCTAGTTAGTATGCAGTATCTTTCAGTCATAGATATCATATCAACTTCTTAGAAAGCAGCAGGAGAGAAAGAAATGAGCTCTCTACCTTTGTTATTAATGATAGTAAGTGTAAATAAAAATAATTCTATTGTTTTGTTTCCAGAATATTAGTCAAATGAACTAATTTCTTCTTTCTGAAAATACTCTGGACAGGTTCATGGTTATTTAGGTAGTACATGTCATGTTACTGTGGGAATTTACTCTTAGATCAGTAATCGGAATCTTCCTGTGTCAGGTTTAGAGTTTCAAAATAACTGGCTGATCTAATCTATTATTATTGTTACTACTATTTTTAGTATTTCTCCACTGAAGTATTATTATTCTTTCTTTTCTATTAAACCCAGAAATATTCACTATTCCACGAAGGCAGTTATAATAGATGCTTGCTACTTGGGCAGCTCTGATAATATATAAATTAATATAATTCAAGAGAATAATTTTCCATGAAATTATTAAGAATTAATAATACGATCGGGGAACAGTGGTAATAGTTTTAATATGAAAGTTGCATGCTACTGGTTAATATTGACCACCAGATCTAAGTAGTATAGCTTTGGGAGTCTGATATTGTAAGATAATTTTTTTTAAGTCATTATTCATTTGAGCCAGGATTTGATTTTAAGTTTATTTTTAAGTAATGTATATGTTTATTCAAGGATAACAAGAAAATGGAACCTCATACAATTCATAACTTCTATTAGTTTTTTTTCATGAGACTTCCCTGGAAAAGGTTAAGAAGAAATGAGCTGATTCCAAACTGTTTTTTTGAGGTATTGGCCTAATTCAAGATTTTTCTTGAAGAAATGATGCCTTGCCTTTTGGATGAATAACACTGTAATATCTTGTTATATATGCTGTAAATAAACAGTATGTTCATTCTGTGAAATTCTTGTATAGAAAGACTATATGCCTTAATCATTATTGCTAAAATGACCATGATTGGAAACTTGTGATTGAATATTCTCTTATTTCACAAATGTACAGCTGATAAAGTGAGACTATGTTCAAACTAAGTGTGTTGCTATTATACTAGATTGTGCTGATAGCTTTTAATGGCATTTCTGTTTCATTACATCTTTGAAAGCAATTTAGATTACTACTAATGGCATTTTTTTCAGTGATCAGTGTGGCACTTTAATGCCACTCAACATTTAAAGGCGGGCAACTGAAGCAGTATTTATATTTCTTACTTGCTCTTTGGTGTTCTGGTTAATAAATGTGGCACTATGAATACAACTTCATTCCATTGTCAGAATTGGTGGAAGACTCATTAACAACCTGTGATGTGCAGATGATACAACTTTGCTTGCTGGAAATGAAGAAGACTTGAAGTACTTGCTAATGAAGATCAAAGACTGTAGTGAGCAATGCTGACTCCACCTGAATGTGAAGAAGACGAAGATTCTCACAAATGGATCAATAAACAATGTCACAATAAATGGAAAAGAAAGTCGTCAATGATTTCATTCGACTTGAAATCAAATGAAGTATTGCGCTGGGAAAATCTGCCATCAAAGACCTATCTAAAGTTTTCAGAAGTAAAGATGTCAGTTTAAAAACAAAGGTCCGTCTGACTCACGCCATGGTCTTCTCAATTGCCACATATGCCTGTGAAAGTTGGACGTTAAAAAAGGAAGATGGAAGAAGAATTGATGCATTCGAATTGTGGTGTTGGTGAAGATTATTGAAAATACCATGGACTGCCAGAAAAACAAACAAATCAGTTTTAGAAGAAATACAGCTAGAATGTTCCCTAGAGGCAAAGATAACTAAGCTTAGACTCTCATACTTTGAGCACATCATCAGGAAAGACTGATTGCTTGAAAAGGACATCATGTTTGGTAAAGTCAAGGGCCAGTGGAAAAGAGGAAGACCTTCAATGTGATGGATTGATACAACTACAGCAACAATGGATGCAAACATTGGAACAGTCAGGCATATGGCGCAAGACCAAAAAGCATTTCCTTCTGTTATACCTAGGGTCACCATGAATTGTAAACAATTCAATGGCAACTAACAACAACAACAGCAACAACATGAGTACAACTTCATCCCATTGTCAGCTTTTTTCCAATGGCCCATAGATCAATAATTTGGCACTGAAAAGATGCAATGCAGAGAATATTTTCCACTATCATGCAAATGGTGTTTTGTTATTTTTTAAAGAAAAAACACAAAGAAGTTTAAATTCTCTAGAAAAAGATAATTATGATCAGTTTCATAATTATATCATCATAGAAGTGCCTAATTAAATCTTTTAAAATTTTAATTGAGTCTTAATTTAAAAATTAAATAGCTGAAATCTTGTGAGATCACCATTTCATGAGATTGATCATGAAGGCTGAGGCTGATCAAAACAGGTACCGTTGGATCAGCTGGAGCAGTCAAATGATGATATATGGCCTCCAAGCCCTCGGACTTGGCGAGCAGAGCAAAGACACCCAGTGAAGCTCCTTCCCAAACAAGGGAATAATTCTCTTAATTAAAGACAGCTGGCTGCAGCCTAATTTAAGAGGCAGCTCTGACCCCTGTTTTCTGTTGGAAACAACTGTCTAATTTCCTGTTCTGGTGTGTCATTCCTGTGGATCCTACTGATGAAACTCTGACCTGGACTGGCTGACAAACCTGACTTGGCTCTGAACTTTGGACTGGATTTTGACTACTCTTCTGCATGGTCCTGTTGAAAACAAAACCACCCAGGCAAGCTTTCTTTCCAAGAGGCTTTGTTAATTTACATTCTTTCCTGTGTCTGCTGTTATCTGCACAGCCTTGAATAAATTGCCGTTCTCACCTAGCAACTGAGTGTGTGTGAGTTTGAAACCTGAAATAGGACAGTATGGAGTCCTTGGTACTCTCTGAGCCTTGTTGTTTTCTTGCAGATGTTTCATTGCCAGACTAGGCAACATCTTCAGTGCGAAGAGGGAGTGGGCCTTGCTCTCAGTTTCAACCCTGAGTTACAAATATTTGCTTCGATTGGTACAGGACAGTATTTTGTCAGAATGCTGAATTTCAAAAGTATAATGATAAGTCTTATGTAAATGTTGTGCATGCACATATACCCAAGCATCTTCAAACAAACCTATGCATATAGCCTTGAACAAATCACTTGCAGGGTGCCAAGTGGAAGGGGGCAATGGAACTGAAGGTGATTGGCAAGATTTACTGCAAGGCTCCAAATTCACATGTGCATGTACTGTATGTATGCTTGTAGTGTGTAAGTTCTACAAATGTATGTTTGTAAAGAGTACACTGCAGATATTGCAGCTAGCTACTACTCAAACATCTGTTTTGTAGAGGTAACACTTAGCTGTCCCTATGTTTTTTTTTAACTAGTGAGTAAATGTGGAGGGTCCTGGTTGCTTCAAAACAACCATACACAGTTAAATCTTCCCTTCCCCCAAGGAAATTAGGGGGGAAAAACCAGAGAGAATTTGAGAATCACAGCTGGACAAGAAGGTCTAAACTATGCATAGTAGATTTGATCTGGAGGCTTTTTTTAAAAAGCATAGAGTCAGTCATGTGGATAATGTAATGTTTAACCCTAATTGCTCTCATCAGTGATCTGTTCAGAAAAGCAATATAATTTTGGAAGAGGCCAAATAGCCTTTGTGAACAGAGAAATCTCAACATGTACATGGAGGGAGAAGAAGCAGTCTTATCATTTATGTGAGAAAGCTACTGAAATGAGGAGTTATTTGGGGCTTGGGTAGCCAGATACAGTTTTGAATGTTTTGAGCTTTCGTCTTTGGTCTTAAAAGTCTGGAGCTTCTGCGACATTTTCTTTCCTATTGTCCGCCCACACCTTCTGATTTCTAGCATTTCTTTTCTTTGAATGTGTAACTATTAGGTCCACTTAAATACAGTATTACAATGTTGGCTCCCAACTTTCTCATCAGCCCAAAGGACAGTAAGGTTTTGCTTGGTTTTTTCCCCAGTATAAGTAGATTGCTTTATATTTCCCCACTGTAAGTTTATGTTCATCATGCCTATAGGAAGCACAAAAAGCAGGACATTTGGAGAATAGTGTATTCTCATTGTTTCCTAGCAACTGGTATGCAGAAGCATGCTGTTTCTAATTCTCTATGTAATGTATACTTACTTATTTGTTCCTTAGATGCATTCCTAAGGAATGAATAAAAGTATACTTCAGTAGTCCATTGCATGTCCTTTACATGGACAATATTTTCTAAAAAAAAATCTAAAAGAGAAGATAAAACATGTCAACCAAATATTTAAAAAATTAAAATAATTCCAGAGTCCCAGTTTTCTCCACCCAACATTTATTTCTGACTTTTTCCAAAGTAACCTAAACAGAGCAAAGTTGTAATATAACAAATGTACATGGGACTGCCAGAGACCATCCAGAAGTTACAACTGATCCAAAATGCAGCTGCGCAGATACTTATGGGTGTTCCACATTGCCTGTATTGCATTGCTGCTATGTAAGCTACACTGGTTTCCAGTTACTTTGCAGGTGCAATTCAAGGTGCTGGTCATTACCTTTAAAGCCCTGAATGGTACAGGGCCAAGTTATTTGAGGGACTGCCTCTCCCTAAGGGTATTTGCCCATTCCACGAGGTCAGATAGGGTAGGCATGCTCCAGGTCCCCTTGCTTAAATGTTGTCATTTGGTGGGACCCAGGAAGTGCACTTTCTCCATAGCAGCCACTGCCCTATGGATCACCCGTCCTACTGCAATCCAGCAGGCCTCCACCCTTATGTTTTTATCGTTGTTTTATGAATTGCCCAGGGTTATGTCATACAAGATGGGCGGAAGGAAGGAAGGAAGGTTAATAGCTTCCATGTGGTTATTATGTGAAGCCAGTGAAATATCAACCTAAATAATTGCAATGTCATAAGCCATATAGATAGAAAGAAAATTACCACAGGCAATATCAAAACATTTTTTGTTGTTTATTCATTTAGTCGCTTCCGACTCTTTGTGACTTCATGGACCAGCCCGCGCCAGAACTTCCTGTTGATCGTCAACACCCCCAGCTCCCCCAGGGACGAGTCCGTCATCTCTAGAATATCATCCATCCACCTTGCCCTTGGTCGGCTCCTCTTCCTTTTGCCTTCCACTCTCCAGGGTGCCCTGTCTTCTCATTATGTGGCCAAAGTATTTCATTTTTGCCTTTAATACCATTCCCTCAAGTGAGCAGTCTGGCTTTATTTCCTGGAGGATGGACTGGTTTGATCTTCTTGCAGTCCAAGGCACTCTCAGAATTTTCCTCCAACACCACAGTTCAAGAGCATCTATCTTCCTTCTCTCAGCCTTCCTTATGGTCCAGCTCTCGCAGCCATATGTTACTACTGGGAGTACCATTGCTTTAACTATGTGGACCTTTGTTGTCAGTGTGATGTCTCTGCTCTTAACTATTTTATCGAGATTTGTCATTGCTCTTCTCCCAAGGATTAAGCGTCTTCTGATTTCCTGACTGCAGTCAGCATCTGCAGTAATCTTTGAACCTAGAAATACAAAGTCTTTCACTGCTTCTACATTTTCTCCCTCTATTTGCCAGTTATCAATCAAGCTGGTTGCCATAATCTTGGTTTTTTTGAGGTTTAGCTGCAAGCCAGCTTTTGCACTTGCTTCTTTCACCTTCATCATAAGGCTCCTCAGTTCCTCTTTGCTTTCAGCCATCAAAGTGGTATCATCTGCATATCTGAGATTGTTAATGTTTCTTCCAGAGATTTTAACTCCAGCCTTGGATTCCTCAAGCCCAGCATGTTGCATGATGTGTTCTGCGTACAAGTTGAATAGGTAGGGTGAGAGTATACAACCCTGCCGTACTCCTTTCCCAATCTTAAACCAGTCCGTTGTTCCGTGGTCTGTCCTTACTGTTGCTACTTGGTCGTTATACAGATTCTTCAGGAGGCATACAAGATGACTTGGTATCCCCATACCGCTAAGAACTTGCCACAATTTGTTATGGTCCACACAGTCAAGGGCTTTAGAAGAGTCAATAAAACAGAAATAGATGTTTTTTCTGAAACTCCCTGGCTTTTTCCATTATCCAGTGGATATTGGCAATTTGGTCCCTAGTTCCTCTGCCTTTTCTAAACCCAGCTTGTACATCTGGCAATTCTCGCTCCATGAATTGCTGAAGTCTACCTTGCAGGATCTTGAGCATTACCTTACTGGCATGTGAAATGAGTGCCACTGTTCGATAGTTTGAACATTCTTTAGTGTTTCCCTTTTTTGGTATGGGGATATAAGTTGATTTTTTCCAGTCTGATGGCCATTCTTGTGTTTTCCAAATTTGCTGGCATATGGCATGCATTACCTTGACAGCATCATCTTGCAAGATCTTGAACAGTTCAGCTGGGATGCCATCGTCTCCTGCTACCTTGTTATTAGCAATGCTTCTGAAGGCCCATTCAACCTCACTCTTCAGGATGTCTGGCTCTAGCTCACTGACCACACCGTCAAAGCTATCCCCGATATTGTTATCCTTCCTATACAGGTCTTCTGTATATTCTTGCCACTTTTTCTTCATCTCTTCTTCTTCTGTTAGGTCCTTGCCATCTTTGTTTTTGATCATACCCATTTTTGCCTGGAATTTACCTCCGATGTTTCTAATTTTCTGGAAGAGGTCTCTTGTCCTTCCTATTCTATTGTCTTCTTCCACTTCCGCGCATTGCTTGTTTAAAAATAATTCCTTATCTCTTCTGGCTAACCTCTGGAATTTTGCATTTAATTGGGCATATCTCCCCCTATCACTGTTGCCTTTTGCTTTCCTTCTTTCTTGGGCTACTTCTAGTGTCTCAGCAGACAGCCATTTTGCCTTCTTGGTTTTCTCTTTCTTTGGGATGTATTTTGTTGCCGCCTCCTGAACCATGTTGCGAACTTCTGTCCAGAGTTCTTCCGGGACCCTATCTACTAAGTCCAGTTCCTTAAATCTATTCTTCATCTCCACTGCATATTCCTTAGGAATATTAGTGAGCTCATATCTAGCTGATCTGTGGGTCTTCCCTAATCTCTTTAGTCTGATCCTAAATTGTGCAAGAAGAAGTTCATGATCTGAACTACAGTCAGCTCCAGGTCTTGTTTTTACCGACTGTACAGATGTCCGCCACCTTTGGCTGCAAAGGATGTAGTCAATCTGATTTCGGTGTATCAAAACATTTAGATATAAAAATACTTTTCTAATATTCTGAGAAATTATATCCCATTTATGTTAAGTAAATTGGAAGAAAAACATGAGAACAGTATCTGAGTTTCTGTGTTTGAAAGATTTTGTCAATTGTTGAGACCACAATGCAACCATAATATATAGTTGAAATTATGGTTCATGTTAATACTTTATTAAACAACGTGTCAGCTTTCTGAGGCTTTGTTACGTTTAGGTCTTTCTGCAGCTAATATCCAATGAAAAATAATTCATTTGAAGGTTCTCAACATCTCACCTAATCACGTTTAGAAATCAGCAGTATGAACTCCATTATATTGATAGGTTCAGGATTAAGCTAAGCTTACTTAAGTCTCACAGGTGTTAAAATATAATTATATTTAGCAAGGTTTGTGTTTACCATAGGAAATACTAGTATATCTCCAGTGTACACAACATAAATACATTTGCTTGAAGCCAAAAAGCTATTGTAGAAGAGAGAGGGGCCTCTGTCTTAGGCAGCAGACACAGGGGGAAGAAGAATAACAAAAAAATATGGAAGACAGAGTCGTAAGTCATTTAACCTCCCCTGTCCATTTTAAATTAGCTTCCTTTTCTCAAATAGAATGGAGGATGCTGTCTCATTGCAGTACAGAATTAAGATTTAACTCTCACTCTTGTTAGGTATTGTACCTCAAATAGGAGGTGGGCAGTTTGTCTACTTAAGCAGCAAAATGCTTGGGGTCAGTCCTTCAATTTTTGTGCAAATCCAGGCATGTATCATGAGCAAGAGGTTTAGCAAGACCTGGTAGTCCATCAGATGTGTGCCTGGCTTGGGCAGGTGATATAATTATGCTTTATTAACAATAGCTTTAAAGATTGGTGTATTTTGATTTACAGCCTATAGTAATGTTACATGTACAAATGGTGAAATAAAAGCTGAAAAAGTATTTTATTGTTACATGTGAAAATGCTTCATTACTTTTGACTTTCTGAGTATAGTTGGAATAGCTATATTCTGTTAGCATGCCATAAATCCTGATTCTGGAATTGTCTTTTGTCACTATACAGATCTTAAGATAAAAAGAACAAAAAGCATCTTTTGGCTGCTACCTTCAAATACATTTTAGAAATGTTTATGATTAGTCAGTGAAACACTCCATTTATCTTATGACAGTAGCTTCCTACTGCTACCTAAATGTCACATCATTAATTTCCATTGTGTATGTAATATATAGATTGAAAAAAGCCAATAAATGAATTTGCCAAGCCAGAGATTTGATCCTAAGACTGTTTTTATTGCAGCGATTGTATTCTCGTTATTGCAATTTAACTGCTATTAATTTCACAATCTGATAGATATTGTTAGTGTAGAGTTGATGATGATTATTAATGCACTTTAATTTGCTTATAAGAATAAACTAGATTTGTAATTCAGTAAATGGATTTAAGGATGAACAAAATACTTTTGAATCATATAATTTCATAAACAATTTCTGATTAAAACTGATTGGTTTCACCTATTGAGTAAATGTCATTGCAGTTTCAGTTACAGAAAATACCGATTTCAGATAATATTGATAATTGCCCATTGATGATCTTCTGATAGGTTCACTTTGGTATCCCGTTATTACAAGAGAAACACTTAGATATTTTCAGTATCCATAAACTTACTGGTATGTAAGAAAGGAATATTTGCAAATCTGCATGGGATTTAGCCAGGCATTTTAAAAATTATTTAGTTCTGCTTCAGGACTTCGTAGATTGAAACCTAGAAGTTTCACCATGGAGGGGCTTTGCTGTTTGGTCTTGTAAAAACTTAGTTAAATCTCTATCTTCGTGTGTGTGTGTGTGTGTGTGTGTGTGTGCGCGCGCGTTCAGCAGAATATGAATGGCTTACCAGAAATACAGGGTTGAACATTCTATCCAACATAATTGTCGCTTAGATCAAAACCAGACATATTTCTTAAAGCCAACCATGCTTGAACATGGATTTCTGTGTGTAATACGCTTTAAAATAACTGACGCTGTCTTTTGTCCACAATCATTTTTGCTATTTATTCGTTGGCTTCTTTGTTTATAAACTCTTTTTCTGTGTAATTTCAAAATGGCCATGAGTAAGACCTTCACACTTTCAGTGCAACTTTGTACTAAAATTAGCAAAATGTATCAATTAAACACTGCTAAAACATCAATTTTAGTTGTTTGTAAAATGCTTGCTAGTTCTGTCTTCCTTTTACACTTTTGATTCACACCTGTACTTCAATTAATTAGAACTCCAGACTTTAATTTACATTGTTAATAATGTGCTTGGAAGCAAGAATTGAATAAACACAATGCACAACACAATACTGAACACCAGTAATGACTGTATAGTGAAGCAAGTATGCTTTCTTTATTTAATATAAAACAGGATAAATACCATTTTTGTTTAAAATCACTGTCCTGTTGCATTCACTTCAATTCCCATTTTTCACAAAGATATTGTAGTTTCACAACAGCACAGTATATTTTAGAAGTTATCAAGTCACTTTTAGAACTATTTTTGAACCTTTAAAAGGTAAAGGTAAATTCTCCTTTGCCCTAAGCTTTACCCTTTATAACATAAGTAGACAAATCCATGTAGGGAGTTATGGCAGTAATCCCCTTTCTGGGATTTTTTAAAATAAACAACCAAATCTAGCCTAGACTTGATAAGGTTGGTTAGCTGTACAAGATTCTTGTTCAGTTATATGTATCCTCTTTTAAATGTTATCTGGAGAAATCTGAACATCTGTGTATTTTATTCCCTTGTTTATGTCTTTTGTAATCCTTTATTCTCTGGGGAAAAAAATGGACAGTATTCCAAACTATTCCAGGATCAAAAATGATTGAGATTAGTATAACATTGCAGAAGCCTATTTAGAAATAGAAATGCCTTATCTTCTCTTTTTAAATGCACAGATGCATAGGTGTTTGCTTTATTTTTAAGACGGTAACCACTTTGTACAAATTACTGAATCAATATATAATTTCTTCACCAAGGTCCCTGTGATTCCCATACATGGGTTATGTTAAGTGGAGCTTCTGGAATCTTGCCCTCCATGCAGCCAACCCATGACAAAGCATGGCTCATCCAGAATTCTAAGTTAATTTTTGGCTGCCACACCAATACCAAATTTGTTCTCTGAGCTTGCAATCTTATAAGAATGCTGCTGCTTTAATCTATTTTGTTTAATCTTTTTATTTACTCTTTTCGCTGCCTGAAAAGTTTTGTCCAGGCATCACTTATCAGTGTTGTAGAAGCAATTTTCCTTCCTTTGGTATTTCTGCCTTTGGGTCACATGGGAGATTCTTTTAAGTATGTCCTGTTGGTCCTATTTGTGAGCAATTCTTTGTGAGCAAGCTTTTAGAGTGGCAGACTTTGTCTTCTTCCAAAGCTCCAACCATGCCCCAGAAATTGCTTGGGGACTCTCTGAAGCCCATTTGAGCACCTGCTCTCCTATTCCCTACTCCTTTGCAGCATTGCCATAGGCACCTGAAGCCTTTGGAGAATTTTCAGGAGAGCTATTAATACTAGTTGGAGATTTCCACATTTTCAGGCTATTTGCAACAAATGGGTTTGCTTGAGAGTGTTCATGCTTTTTGAACTGGAAGTAAGCATTTAATAAAATGGCTACTTCAAAATGTATGCTAAGAGGTCTCCATACTCTAGAAAAAAGATTGACTTCATTCTTGCTCTTTTTTCCAAGATGGTTCACCATTCCCAAAAAGGATGGTAGTTCTGTTACAAATTTGGCTCTTTGATCCTTAGTGTTTTTCTACTGGGATTGGTTTGATAGACTTGTGTAAATCTATTGTGTTGTATGATTTCATAATTTACTGAAATGAGTGGCCCAGCAGTTTGTGGTTATGTTCATCTTCTTGGATAATTGAAGGCCCTTTATTTAACTGGAAAGATACAGCTTTCAATTTACTCTGATTTCTTACAGTTATCCAGCTATGACAGAGCAAGAACTCTACAACAGCATCCAGTTGGAGCTGACTACATGTTTCCTCTCAGTTACAGTACAAGATATTAGAGGCTTGCATTTGTTCCAATATAATAGATTATTTTTTCTTCTGGGGAAAATACCTGTAGATTAATAGCTTCTATTTTTCATCTTATTCCCATACACTTTGGGGCCAAAAAATAATTTTCTGCAATTAACTCACTGTAGAAATGAGTCGGAAGGGAAGGGAGGGAGGGAGGATCTTTTTTTCATAATAGCATGAGATCTGCAGCAGTGTAGTCAGTGCGACATATTGCCAGAGCATATTTGATTCAACAGTCAATATACTTGGATTTTGATGCTCAATTTATGAAACTGTAGAATGCTTAACTTGTGAACTTATCTGTGTTACCTTGCAGCAAATGAAGTCTGCAGCACTGTTCGCTTGAGCAGTTACTATACAACTACTCTTACATTGTTAACCTGTCATCTCTCTTTGTAAATTGATTAAAACTAATTGCTCTTCCCTGCCTTTGGTTAAGCTTTTTGTCCAGAGTTTATACTTGCCTGGTAGAAATTCTCTGTAAGTTATACTTGCTCCTTGACTACATACCATAGTACACATTCCATGGTTCTTTATTTTTGAATGAACAGCCTTTCAAATACAGTGCTGTCTTCTGCAAAGCAGAATGCATAGCCATCTCTAAGATAAATTGTAGCCATAGTACATTAAGCACATAATGAAGCCCTAGACCCCCCAGACTTTCAGCTATAATTATAGAACCATG
This sequence comes from Candoia aspera, assembly GCF_035149785.1. Taxonomy (NCBI): domain Eukaryota; kingdom Metazoa; phylum Chordata; class Lepidosauria; order Squamata; family Candoiidae; genus Candoia; species Candoia aspera. Next base: position 122,514,821 of record NC_086155.1, on the reverse strand, counting down.
CATGGAAGAGCAAGAAAACTATGTTAGCTTAGCCAGTGCTGCTGGTGATGTTGCTTCAGTTCAAAGGAACATGCACAGTAGTTTCTAATGGTGACTATTCTCTTATGGTGTACAATTTTCTGAACATGAGATGTAGCAACTATAGCACAGTTACAGCTGTGCTAGTTGTCACACAGTAGCTGAACCTTACTGTCTCTTGAGCCTGTGCTGTTAAGCAATCATTTGCTTCAACTTAGAGATACGGGATTCCGAAGGGCATGAGTGGTTTGATTTTGCACTTCAGAGACAATACAGTTTACCTGCTCTACTTCAGATGTCATGTTTTGATTTGGAAGGAAAAAGCCTTGACCATATGCTATAATGGGGAAACATAGCTTGTAGTTCTTTTTTGGTAGAATGGAATGAAAACATCAAGGATAATAATGCCTTTGGAGGATATTTATAGGCACCCATTTCAGTTTTATGTATTGAATCACTTCAGCACTTGGATTTATTCCATTAATTGATCCTCTTCAGTGGGGTTATTCAGATGAAGCTTTGTCAAACAGGATTGCTCTGTGAAGATCTACAGTTTATCAGTATTTGTGCATATGTGAGAGAGGGGTAAGTGTTGTGGAGTGGAGTGTCTGGTTGTTTCTAAATCACAGTTCTAAACAAAATTGGCTGAAACTAATAAACACTGAACTTAAATATTTATTTATTTATTTACAGTATTTTCTATCCTGCCTTTATTATTTTTATAAATAACTCAAGGCAGGGAACATACCTAATACTCCTTCCTCCTCCTCTTTTCCCCACAATAACAACCCTGTGAAGTGAGTTGGGCTGAGAGAGAGTGACTGGCCCAAAGTCACCCAGCTGTCTTTCATGCTGCTCATTGGCCAGCCCCACCTCCTCTGCCTGCCCAGACGAACCTTCGTCCATCGCCCCTGTTGCTGTCTGCATGCCCTCCAAAGCTGTCCCCAGGCCCGGCTGCTCTTCCTGGTCCTCCGACTCGGACTCTGAGCCCCCCGTGACAGCCCAGGGTACTGATGTAAAAGAAACAGGATATAGGCATTACAAATATCTCTTAAGATGGTACAGTAAAATAACACATGTTGGACTGTTTCAACATCTCCGTGTTTCTCAAATGGGATTTTAGAGTGATCTTCCCTGTAGTAATGCTACAGTAATGATGAAGGCAAAGTATTATGCCTTGCCCAAAAGAAAGCTTTCCATAGTTTTGGAAATGTCAGTGAAGAGAGATAGTTGGCCATTTCCCAAAAGCCCTTTGTCACCCAAGTCCCATTTCTCTGTGACAAGATACTTATTTCTGCCTGAAATTCAGTGTCATTAAATCTTTGGAGAAATATACTGTATATTTGGATGATCATAGCCCAAGGTTTGTAGAGATTCTGATGGTAACCCACAAGTTACTAGTTTTTGTTTTATGACATTGTTCCAGCTTAAGGGGCATTCATCAATCACTATTAATAGTAGTAGTCCCAAGGGGAAGAATTGGACCTTCAGCCTGTAGTTTAACATCCGCCTCCATGCCCTAACCTCAAATTTAGGCATCTCTGTTTCTAGCCTGAGGAGGGCATTGGCAATCTCTCTGGCTACTGCAAGTATAGATCTGAGACATTTAGTTTCGAGTAGCTTGGGGGCATTATTTGTACCATAAAGTCCCCCTTGGGGGGCTCCATACAATACTTGGGCTAAGGTTTTGGCTTAGAACAGTTTCAAAGCAGCTGGTATTAATTCACCTCCTTTGGTAAAATAGAACTGTTTGATGGTATTTGCGGATCTTAATGCTGTCTGAGAGATGTAATTATGATGGGCCCTCCATGTTACCTTGGAGTGGAAAACTACTTCTAGACATTTGAAGATGTGAACCTGTTCAATTGGGTTCCCTCTATGTTCCTTCTTTGAATTTTGGCTCTTTTGGAGAAGACCATAAATTTAGATTTTTGGTAATTTAGCACCAACCTATTTTCCTTTCAATATTTGACTGTAGTGTTCATTGCCTTTTTGAGTCCTATGGGAGAAAGAAAGAAGGACTGCATCATCTGTGTATAATAATACTGAGATTTTGCAGCCTGCTAATTTGGGGGCATGTCTGTCAGAGTTGTTTACTGATTCAATCATGGAATTAATGAACAAATTGAACAGGGAGGGGGCTGGAATGCATCCCTGTCGCACATGTTGCTGTATACTTACCACCCTGGAGAGCACCCATTGTTGTTGTTGTTACACCTTACTTTCAGAGAGGAGTTAACATATAGTTTCTGTATCAAATGAAATAGCCATCTGTCCATAGTAGTGTTCTTGAGCTTGCCCCACAGAATATTCCTAGCTCTAGAATCAAAGGCAGATTTGAAGTCCAGAAACACCACATATGAAGATGATTTTAAATTGTGCACGTATTTGTAAATAACATGGTATAGACCTAAAATAATGGTCTATAGTTGACCGGCCTTCTCTGAAGCCTACTTGTTCATCCCCTTTCATCCCTTCTGATTCCATCCATGTCTGAAGTTTGTTGTTTAGATGCTTTCCATATAACTCACTATCAACATTTAATACTGTAGGTCTATAATTTGTCCAGTTGTCCTTATTATCCTTCTTATAAATAGGGACAGTTATTGCAAACCCCCAATCCTTGGGAGTCTGGCCTATCTGGTCAATAAATGCAAATAAGGATATCAGCAAGGGGGCCCACCACCTGCTGTTACATTTAATCACTTTGGGTAAGATGAGGTCATTACTGGAGGCCTTGCTAGTTTTAAGCGATACTATTAGTTTGGCCACTTTTGCTAGGGTGACTGGGGCCCAACTGTCCAGAGTGTTGATGTCAAAGCATATTTATTCACTATTATGGTTGCAATCAGTATAAAGGGCCCTATAATAATTTAGATTTTTCACCACTTGGATTCTTTATTTTTACCTCTATTTATATTATTAATTATTGTATTTTACTCTCTGTATTTATGGTTAAGGTTTTAATCGATTGTTGTAAACCGCCCAGAGTCCCCCGAAGGGAGGAGATGGGCAGGGATAAATTAGATAGATAGGTAAATAATGTGCCTCCCAGATATGAATGGGGGCCTGATTAGCTGGATTAATTAATTAATAGTTATTAATTATTACTAATTATCTGAAAATAATTTATATTGCACTTGAATATAATTTGATTCATAAATGATTGAGCTATTATTAACTTTGTTGTTTTAACAGTACATTCTTACGGAAAATGTGTGCCATAACTAATCATGTAGATCTTTTAGTGCAAAGTGGGGCATTTTTCTGGCATCTGCCATTCAAATTTTACACAGAAAATATTTTATATGGTTTAGAACCATGGTCTTAAGTACAAATTGATCGCTTTAAAGTAATATGAAAGTTATAAGTATCCAGGGGAAGAAATTGAAAGACAACAGCAAGCATAATATATTGGACGAACACGTCTTAGTTTTTGTCCCACTTAATTGCAGGGTCTGCTTGTTTTGCACTGTGCTTGCCTAGACCTTACAGTGAAGCTTATCACTGCATAATATGTAAGTGTAATATTTTGGAAGAAGAGATGCCTTGAAGTATTTTGAAGTGAATGCTAGAGAATTTGGGATGACAAATCAATTCTAAAGAAAAACTTTCAGGTAATGTGTAAATGCTAAGTCATTAGCTCAACTATTTTTAATATCTGCAATCCCTATATTGCAGTGTTTTTGGCTGTGGTTCCTGGAGCTTGAGAATCCACATGTAAATCAACTATATAAGCATTCCCCAGCCTGGTGCCCTTTTGATATTTTGAACTTCAGCTCTCATAATTCCCAGCCAGTATACAGACTACATCAGTAAAGGTAGCAACAGTGAATAGAGTATCAGCATCCTGAATCCAAGCTGAGCCAGTTTATAAATGGTGTTGTCATGTGTTTACTGTCTAGACCTTTGGATCAGCCTGTAACAGTCTCTTTAACATTTCCCTCCCTTTTCCCCCTTCAGCTTTCTAGCAGGATTAGAAATAGCTTTATTGGTAAAAGGAAGGCAGAAAGACAGGGAGAGCATTAATCTGTGTTTCTAACTGAGTGCTAAGCTGCCACTAAGAAAAATACTATTTTTGCAAGCTTGTGAAGTCCATGGCTCTGAAGGCACAGGAGTCTGCAGAAGGTGTGAGCATACTCCTCTCAGTAGGGTAATTTAACTGTTTAAACAGTAATCTGTAATTAGCCACCCACATCAGTTAGGTCACATAAATATTTGACATTTACCCTAGAACTATCTCCTCCAAGCGGTTACGTGCTGTCAGCCTTGAAAAAGTAAAAATTTGTAGTATTCATTTATATTTGTCATTGCAATATCTGCAAAAGAAGTCAAGGGACTCATTCTCTTATTAAAAATGCAAATATGCTCTTATCTTGTCCAAACACTTCATAGTGGATAAGTTGCGATAAGGCAGGTTCTGTTCTTCAGTATGCATAAATCTGCAGGCTGTGTCAACATGAGAATGTGTTCCACGTGTTACTAGATGCATCTAGGGCTCACGCAAGCAGTAATGTGATCCTTGAAGATGCAGAATTGCTTAAAGCATCTTAAATATGGGCAAGGATTAATTGTTATAATTTCCAATCAAAGTTTGATTCCTGGGTCTAATTCTATACCATTTTCATCTGAGCACATGTGTGCTAAAGATGCATCAAGAAACCTTAGCATTTAAATTATAGCAAGCAATTTTATTTGCAAAGCACAGGCTTGCTGGGCAGAGGAGGAGTGAGGGAAGTGTTGCAGAGACAGCAGCCCTGAACATGTAACATTGTTGTTCTTATGTTTTTAGTTTGTAAACAGTTTAAACAGCCTTGGGCACAGAAAACAGCAGGAGCTTCCAAAAGAATATGCGTCCAGACAACATTACATTCATAATCTGAATGGATACCCTTGACAACCAAATATATCACAATTATGTGTATGCTCTAAGGATGACATAATGCTTTTTTTCAGATACTTTGCTGCTAATGACAAGCATAATTCTTCCAGAAAATGCCAATCCTCTGTAAAGTTTTTAAAGCTATTTTACAGAGTATCTGGTCCCTAGCAATGATGCCTAGCTTTATCCTCTAACATTAAAAAATCATACTCATTGAAGGAATCATAAAATATGTGCATATTGCTGCATGAAACTCTTTTTTATGTTTCCCTTCTGGGTATTTGATCACTCAATTGTTAAATTTAACAAAAGGGGAAAAAGCTATATAATTCACTACTACAATTACCTCGAGTATTATGTCTTCTTTCATTTTGGGACTGATCTTTTGCATCCTCAGAACTGCAAAGTTTGTTTAAAACATTACTTGCAAAAAAAAAAAAAAAAAGCTTTTGTGCCAATGTAAAATTAGTCAATAGATCCCAAATAGAATTACAGTAAGTTTTAAGAATATTGCTTTTACAGTGAAGGTTTTAAAAACTAGGTTGTGCTAGATAGCCAGCCTCCTGCACAGATGCCATGACAGACGGAGACAGCAAAACGTACTGTAATATTCTTTGACATGAGAAGATTTCCTACTTATGACTTAGAGCCAGGCCTCCTTTCCTATCAGTGCATTAATACCTTTATAAAGCTTATCATTTCTTACAAAATTCTAATATGTTGCTTGCTCTCTTCCTATTCATCTTCTGCAGTGTCATACTTTACTAAAGAAGAGGCATGCTCATATGTTCATGTTATTTTCCACAGTGAACACAAATGAGGAATTCAGTTCAATGGTCAATATTGCAATGGTGCTAATAATATACTTGCTCCAGATTTGGTCTCGTGTCTTATGTGAAGAGGAGGACAGATGCCCAGTGTAAAAATATGTCTACCTACAAGCTGAAAGACAGCTTCTGTCCTACAGTTAATACTGGAAGTAAATATGTAGCATTAACATGTACTTATCATTTAGCACCTTAGATTATATATTCACTTTCATATATGGTACATAAGTAAAGAAATTGTAGTTGTGTGGAGTTATAACTTCCCATGTGATTAGCCAGTCAAAAACATTTATCTGAAGTTGTGTTAACTTGGCTAATTTATGAAAGTCTAGCAAATCAATAAAACAGTTGTAATTGGATTAGTACAATCATTTGTACAGATTCAGATGTTAATATATTGCCTCTTGCTTTTTCCTCTGCATCACAATGTCATCTGAAATAAGCTTTCACATCTGCCAGATAGAAGGGATGCACACATTTCTGAACAACAGCTGCTCTTCTCTTGAAAGATAATTTTCACATTGCCCAGATTAGATTGTACTGCAGAGAAACAGGAAGAACAAGCATTTGGACTACCTCTTTGCTTTGCTGTTCTGCAATTATGGCTGAAGTTGCCCTTATCCATATACATAAGAGGCAGTTTTAGTTCATGTAACTGATTGGCAGAACATTTCTGGTTATAATATGTCTTACCCCTTTTTCTTTTCTTTTTTTTCTTTTCTTTTTACTATTTATTGTTTTGCATTACTATACCATTTCTATATCATGGCTTCCTTACCTGATTTTACTAGAGCCAAATTCATATTCATTTATTTATTTCAGAAGGAAGCTCTGCAAACGTTTGTTTTCTTGACTCAAATTATCTTCCTCATTTTATAGCAGTCAAAAATAATATTGAAATACAGTTTGTTGTTGCTATTTTATTTTGAATTCATCCCTATTTTTTCTTTCTTGCATCTATGATACCACATTCCCAATAGATTTTAATGGATCTTTACTATTGCATGAGAATTCTGTGAGAGAAAATGGGAAACTCCTTTCTCCCATTCTCCATACAGTTTAGCAGAATAGCTAAATGTGAGCAGAAAATGCTGGAAAACAAACTTAGTTCCCACATATTTTTGGTAGCTCTTCTGAAAGAAGCACATTGTTGCGCTTTCAGTGTGGAATTACCTTATTATTTGAGATAATTTCAGAGCTACTACAGGCAAAAAACTATTGCTAACCTGTGGTATATTTATAGAATAAAACTAATAATTATTCTATATTGATTAGGAAGAATGGAGATGCACTTTGGTCTATCCTGTCTTTCTGAGATTTTGTGAGTAGTGAACATAATACCATGAGTTATTATGTGCACAGCTGGAAATATAGATGTGTCTCCATATTTTGGGTGCAGAGATTTCTTTTTACTATGGGAAAGATTCAGACAAATACCTACCTACCCCCTATACACTTGCACTCTTAATGGTATCATCCAGGGTTTCTTAACCAGGGTTCCATGGAACCCTAGGGTTTCACAAGAGGTCACTAGGGGTTCCCTGGGAGATCACAATTTATTTTAAAAAATTATTTCAAACTCAGGCAACTTCACATTAAAGAGGTAAGTTTCATTCTTTATTTTTAGGTTAAGAACACTATTTGTACATATATACAAGCCTACACGTGAAACAAATATAATAATTTTGTAACTTCTAGCCTATATTTGAGCCTGAATGTGCAGGGTTTCCCCAAGGCCTGAAAAATATTTCAAGGGTTCCTCCAGGGTCAAAAAGTTGAGGAAGGCTGGTATAATCCAAGAAACATTTTTTTCCCTGTTATCTCTCTTTTGCATAGAGACTACTGACTAAATTTGCTTTGTGGTTGTTTCTTTAAATGCAGAGATTTGAACATGAACAAACATCTGTGATTCTCATCCAATAGCTTTTGCTGCCCTTCTAGTAAACGCTTTCTCAAATGCTGAGTTGCATCTGTATGTGCATGAACACAGGTAATCTGTATCTTTTGGCTAGTCAAAAGATGGCAGCACTGCTTCAGCCTTTAATTCAGTAGTAATCTTATGTCAGCAACAGGGTAAGAATTCTAGGTCTTGTGGTGTTTTAGAAAATGAACTTCTGTTTATAACCAGGAACGTTAACATTCTTGCCATTACTAATGGAGATAATCTTTCCCCATTTTAAATTTCTTTAAGGCAACATCTCTGTACTAATTTGTGTGTTTTTTTTAAAGAGAGGCTACTAAATGTGTAGCGTTGATCAGTATAACTGAGCAATATAAGTATGCTTTCTATTACTTTTACACATAGAAAGCATTGTTACCCAGATGCTGTTTCCTCTGTTTCCCAATTGCTTTCTTTTTAGAAGGAGGAGATACAAGAAAAAATACTTTTCGTGTAATTATGTTTGCTACCATATTTCATCTTTGTCTCAAATAAACATCTTTTAATTAATTCCCTCAGTATTGCAATCTTTCCCACTCCCCTCCTTATATCCCAGGAGACCCAGCAACAACAAACGGTTAGAATGTATTGCAACATTCAGAAGACCATTAGAGATCCTTCTTTGCTTCATGTAATTTCATCATGGATGTATTTGCAAATTACTTTTTATTCTTACAAATAATTTAGAGCTACATGTTCTGAGCTGCAAGAATCTAGATGACCAGTAGATGGAAGGAATGAGATACAAAAACCTCTTTGCAACCCTTGTTGTCAGCATTTTTGGAGCCTAGTTCAGGTACCCCTGAAATAATTATACCAATTCAGATGTTCATCCTGTTGAACTTTCTCTCTTCCTCTCTCTCTCAGACAGACAGACAGACAGCTTGGTTTTTAAGGTAGTTTAAATTTGCAGAAACAATGTTTCTTCTTCTAGGCTTGCCCCACTAGCTTGTCTCGTTCCATCTCTGTTCTGGAGAGGGTTTTTGGAAGTTGTAAGTGACTAGAAAAAGGGATGCTGAGAAATGTTACCTTTCTTAGTATCTAAGCCTTTACTTATAGTATGCCCCAAATATGAACAAGTATAAAATTATTCCTGATCACAAATTTGTCACTAAACTATACTTGATACATATGACTTTGACCAAATGATTCTACAGCATAAGATCTACTATTTTCTTACATGTATATTTGATAATTGCATGAGTGATCATACCCAATTAAGTCTTAGTAACAGATTCCATGGAATACTAAGGTGGGCAGTCAGATGACACCTGGAATTACAGGTAAGCATGGCCTGGGAGAACAAAACGAAGCAGGACATAGGCTGATAGAATTTTGCCAAGACAACTCACTCTGCATAACAAACACTCTCTTCCAACAACCTAAGAGACGGCTTTATACATGGACTTCACCAGATGGACAACTCCGAAATCAGAATAGATTTAAGGGACTGGACTTAGTAGATAGGGTCCCGGAAGAACTATGGACAGAAGTTCGCAACATTGTTCAGGAGGCGGCAACAAAATACATCCCAAAGAAAGAGAAAACCAAGAAGGCAAAATGGCTGTCTGCTGAGACACTAGAAGTAGCCCAAGAAAGAAGGAAAGCAAAAGGCAACAGTGATAGGGGGAGATATGCCCAATTAAATGCAAAATTCCAGAGGTTAGCCAGAAGAGATAAGGAATTATTTTTAAACAAGCAATGCGCAGAAGTGGAAGAAGACGATAGAATAGGAAGGACAAGAGACCTCTTCCAGAAAATTAGAAACATGGGAGGTAAATTCCAGGCAAAAATGGGTATGATCAAAAACAAAGATGGCAAGGACCTAACAGAAGAAGAAGAGATCAAGAAAAAGTGGCAAGAATATACAGAAGACCTGTATAGGAAGGATAACAATATCGGGGATAGCTTTGATGGTGTGGTCAGTGAGCTAGAGCCAGACATCCTGAAGAGTGAGGTTGAATGGTCCTTAAGAAGCATTGCTAATAACAAGGCAGCAGGAGACGACGGCATCCCAGCTGAACTGTTCAAAATCTTGCAAGATGATGCTGTCAAGGTAATGCATGCTATATGCCAGCAAATTTGGAAAACACAAGAATGGCCATCCGACTGGAAAAAATCAACTTATATCCCCATACCAAAAAAGGGAAACACTAAAGAATGTTCAAACTATCGAACCGTGGCACTCATTTCACATGCCAGTAAGGTAATGCTCAAGATCCTGCAAGGTAGACTTCAGCAATTCATGGAGCGAGAATTGCCAGATGTACAAGCTGGGTTTAGAAAAGGCAGAGGAACTAGGGACCAAATTGCCAATATCCACTGGATAATGGAAAAAGCCAGGGAGTTTCAGAAAAACATCTATTTCTGTTTTATTGACTCTTCTAAAGCCTTTGACTGTGTGGACCATAACAAATTGTGGCAAGTTCTTAGTGGTATGGGGATACCAAGTCATCTTGTATGCCTCCTGAAGAATCTGTATAATGACCAAGTAGCAACAGTAAGGACAGACCACGGAACAACGGACTGGTTTAAGATTGGGAAAGGAGTACGGCAGGGTTGTATACTCTCACCCTACCTATTCAACTTGTACGCAGAACACATCATGCGACATGCTGGGCTTGAGGAATCCAAGGCTGGAGTTAAAGTCGCTGGAAGAAACATTAACAATCTCAGATATGCAGATGATACCACTTTGATGGCTGAAAGCGAAGAGGAACTGAGGAGCCTTATGATGAAGGTGAGAGAAGAAAGTGCAAAAGCTGGCTTGCAGCTAAACCTCAAAAAAACCAAGATTATGGCAACCAGCCTGAATGATAACTGGCAAATAGAGAAAATGTAGAAGCAGTGAAAGACTTTGTATTTCTAGGTGCGAAGATTACTGCAGATGCTGACTGCAGTCAGGAAATCAGAAGACGCTTAACCCTTGGGAGAAGAGCAATGACCAATCTCGATAAAATAGTTAAGAGCAGAGACATCACACTGACAACAAAGGTCCGCATAGTTAAAGCAATGGTACTCCCAGTAGTAACATATGGCTGCGAGAGCTGGACCATAAGGAAGGCTGAGAGAAGGAAGCTCGATGCTTTTGAACTGTGGTGTTGGAGGAAAATTCTGAGAGTGCCTTGGACTGCAAGAAGATCAAACCAGTCCATCCTCCAGGAAATAAAGCCAGACTGCTCACTTGAGGGACTGATATTAAAGGCAAAACTGAAATACTTTGGCCACATAATGAGAAGACAGGACACCCTGGAGAAGATGCTGATGCTAGGGAGAGTGGAGGGCAAAAGGAAGGGGGGCCGACCAAGGGCAAGATGGATGGATGATATTCTAGAGGTGACGGACCCATCCCTGGGGGAGCTGGGGGTGTTGACGACCGACAGGAAGCTTTGGTGTGGACTGGTCCATGAAATCACGAAGCGTCGGAAGTGACTGAACGAATAAACAACAACAGATTCCAAGTCAGTCCTTTTATTCATGATCATATGACAATATAAGTATTTTATTATGGAGTGATCTAGAATAAACCAATAGTGTACTGGATGGGAAGAGATTCAGCATGGCTACTCAAGACTTCTTAGGGAAATAAATAAGAGTAGGAAACAGCTACCAGATATCTGCCACCTTTACTCTTGCAGTGATAAACTGTCTTCTGTTCCTCATCCAGAGCAGAGTTCCCTTCCCTTTTACTGTACAGATAGTCCTCTCTTACTGACTGCCCTATTTATCAACCATTCAAAGTTACAGTGGTATAAAACATACAGCTTTACGACCAATCCTTGCATTTATAACCGTTGCAGCGTCCCATAGACATGTGATCGCCGTTTGGGCACTTGGCAATTGGTGCACATTTACAGTCATCACAGTGTCACATGGTCATGTGATCACTATTTGCATGCTTCACAATTGGCTTGCGACAAGCAGAGGTAATAGAGAAGGCTGAAGTAAAATTGTATGTCACAGTCATGTGATGTTCTGTGTAGTGACCACGGTATTTTGCTTAACGACCGAAGGGAAAGTAAGGTCGTAAGCCCATTGCAGTCACACCATTTTTTGCTTAGCGACCAGGTCAGTCCCAATTGTGGTCGCTAAGCAAGGACCACCTGTATACTAATGTATATCCTGTATAGCTTGTTTTCCCAATGGGGAGGCCCAGAAGATCCTTTAATTCTAACCTTCAAAAGGGTATGTGAGTTTCACAAGTACTAAGACAAAGCAGAATCAGTTCTCCCTCTTTATTTTTTCCTACAGTCACTTCAACAATCAGTCTGAATCATAAGATATTGTTTGCCTTATGAACAAGAAGTAGTAAGATATAAATAGCTTAAATAAAGTCCACAGATAAATATTTCAACTTTATAAAATTATGCAATTACTATTGTAATTATAAAATTGTTCGTAGTGCATTGAACTGAGTTGCTTAATGAACATAATACACTATGCTATTTTATTCAGCTTCCCTGTAAGTAGGCCTAGATAACTCTACTCTGATAGTTGAAAATGCAAATAATCTGCAAGCTCTGGTAATGAAAGTCAAGGAGCATAGTGAAAAAATGAGATGATATTATAAAGAACACCAAATTAATGACAACAGGTAGATTAATATCATTGCCAATTCTAAGGCTGGTTAAAATGATGGATAACTTCTGTCTTTTAATATCAACCACCAATAGCAAAGGAACAAGCAGTCAAGAAATATGCTGCAGACTATTACTTAGTATGGTAGGAATGAAATGATATTCAGATACTGTGAAATATTCATGCCTGTAAATATCAGAATCATGCAGGAAATCATGGGACTCTCTTTGGAAGCAAAAGTTGGACTTTGAAGATCCAGCATAGGAAGAGTATTGATGCTTTTAAACTTTGAAGTTGAAAAAGACTCTTGAGTTGAAATATGGATAGCTAAGAATGGATCATCGAACGAATCAATCCAGAGTTCTCACTTGAGGTACAAATGACCAAGTTCAAATTGTCATACTTCGAATACATTATGCAAAGGCCCAGCTCCATTGACAAATCTATAATGTTGGGAAAAGTGAAAGGAAAGAGAAGAGGATGACTAGTAGCAAGAACAATGGACTGGACAACCAAGTTTGGAAACCTATATATACATGCATGGAAGAGTAAGTCACACTGATTTCTCAGGGACTTATTTCTTAAGCAACATATTGTTTCAGTGGGTGGTTTTGGAATGTGATAGAGTTGGAGAACAAGAATTGGAGGTAATAGAAACTGGGACTTTATCAGAAGTAAAATGCATATTCAGTGACCGCATGTTATGTCAACAAAAGAGGTAATGTTGGTTAAATACTAGCAATAAATTCAAGAGAGAGCCAGAAATAACTGCTCCCTTTATCTCTTACTGCTCTGCCTTTGCATCTGTATCAGTAGTATCGATTGCACAATGGCCATATATCAATCCTTACCTATAATTGTGAAAATTATAACCTGGTTGATAAAATATCTATATTTGAGCGATAACATTCAGATTATTTTAGCAGATCATATTGGTAGAATGTAACTATACAAAGTAGCTGTGAATCATTTTTTGTGAGGTTGGACTGGTGAGAGTAATTAGGTGTGTCCAAAATGATGACCCCAAAGGCTACTTCCTCAGAGCCACAAATACCCGGATCCCATCACAGTAGGCCTGAGGGAGGTAGCTTTAGTCTGAATATTGATTTACACATGAAAGCTGAGCAACTCTTCAGCCTGGCTCTAAGTAAGCACCTACCAAGTTTTGTCTAGTTACTCCTATGTCATAGATGGCTATTCTTTCATTTGAATATTAGCTTTCCTAAGAAGAAGTCACACTGGTTTACAACGTTAGAAATGCAAGGAAGAACTTAATGAATTGAATGATCAGTTTTTTTGGTGAAGCAAATGTGGATCCAATCAGTCCTTTCAATCGTAAAATCACTAATGTAGGCATGGGATATATATAATGCAGATAAAAGAGCATAGGGCAAACCCTGTAAGATACCATAATTCAGAAAATCTGTGCATCAAATGACCAGTCCTAAAAATAATTTATTTCATTATTTGATCATTAGATCAAATAATGAAATAAAATGGTGAATATAATGGTTAAGTGTGCTAGAGATACATTAGAACATCAGATACATCTTAGATACTTTATCATTTTAGCTCTTTTTATACCTACAGATATTAAGTGGATATTTTTATAATTACAAATATTAAGTGGATGATTTTCATGTGGCAAATTTGTTATCATACATAACTCTATTCTAATGGAAACATGACAAAAAAAATTTAAAATGTCATGTACTATATAAACACAATACTTTGCAGAACTATACAAGTATAGACATTATCATTTATTAAAATAGGATTCAGAGAAATAATAGCTTGTGTGTAAAAGGAAAATTTAAAAAAGACATAGGAAGCATAACATTTCGTGAAGGTGAAGATTTTTAATCTAGATTCAAAGGCATTTGGAAGACTGTCATATGATGTAACAAACCAGATCAAATAGTTGACTAGAGGAGGATCACTTTCTCAATGAAAGAGCTCTTAGAACTAGGAGCTGTCCCCAGTCTTACATCTTTTTCACTACACAATTTTAAATCCCTGTTATCAGAATATATTGCAGTATCCAATACAGGATCAGGATATTTGCCCATATCACATACATGGTGTGAGAGAAATTTCTAAAAGATGTTTTCTTTGGTCTAAATAGGGACTATTTTCAACAAAACTAGGGAAAATAATAGTGAAGTTTAAATATAAAAAAATACATTCTCTGGGAAAACAGGCAAAGTGTCTTGAGTAATTCCCCCACCCTAGTTTCCAAACATTTACTGCTGCATTTTTCATACAAAATCCACCAGCAAGCATTCTTTTGCACTTTTGTCTAGATCTATGCCAAAAATCATTTAGATTGCTGATATATAATTTTACTTGTATGTCATTACCAAAAATCAAGTATGTACAACTTTTTTAATGGAGGCTACATTTACCATGTTGGGGTGGCACTTCAAAAAGTAGATAGAGTCAGGTCAAAGAAGTGAAGAGTAAAAGACCAAAAGCTGTTATATCCCATTTACTTGTCAGAGTCAAGCCTGCCTCTGATTCGGAAAGTGAAACTCTTTCGGAGTCAGAGGAAGAATTGGAAACTAACCGGGCTGAAACCAGGAAAACAAAACTCCAGGATGAGTCAGCAGCGTGGGAAGAGTCCAAGGCACTGATTGATCAAGATTCAGGGGAGGATTCGAATTCTCCAATCAGCACGCGCCAACAATGGGCAGAAAAGCGTGTGAAGGAGAAGGCAGCCTGACTGGCTGCAGAAGGGTCCAGACGCTCAAAGGATCAGCATAAAAGGCAGATGTGCAAAGAGCGAGCTGCCAGAGACAACCGGTCCTCCAAGCCCAGCAGTCTCAGTTTTGCTTCCAGTCTTGAAACTGTGATCTCCCAAGCGGCTTCTTCATACCTGGAAACTCCAGCACCACCGCATGCCTTCAGTTTCGGCCAACCATGCTTCGTGTGCTCAGTTGTGTCCAGGCATTTCACACCTATCTTGTTCAGGATCTGGTACCCAGCCCAGTCCAGGGTTTCCAGCTGAGTCCAGTCTTGTTCCGAGTTTCCAGCCTTGCTCCAAGTCTCCAGTCCAGAGAATTCAGCCTAGTCCAGGGCTCTCAACCGAGTCTAGCCTTGCTTCAAGTTCCAGTCTTGCTTCAAGTCTTCAACCCAGTCCAGAGTTTCTAGTCAAGTCCAGCCTTGTTCCCAGTTCCTAGTCCTGCTTCGAGGTTCCAGTTGCTGCTTCCAGTCCAATGCAAGTCTCCACCTACCCAGTGATCCAGCGCCAGACCAGTTCCAGTATTGTTCCAGTTTGAGACCTGTTGCCTTCAGTTCATCAGCACCTTGCGTTCCAGTCTCGTTCTGCCTCCAGTTCCAGTTAGAAGTCCTGTCCACTGCCTTGTTGTGTTCCAGTTGGGCTCATTGAACCCAAGTCTTCGTATATCAAGGACTTATTTATTGTAAATAGTTATTAATAAAGAGTAGTTTTGATATTACTCTGCCTGGTTGCATAGTCTGAACAGGACATTACTTAATAATTTCCTCTTACGCCGTGTTGAAAATTACAACTTTTGAAAGGGACTCGGGGGATCAAACACAAGTCTTGAAAGACTTGAGGGAAGAAGGAAGGAGGGAAGGAAAGAAACAAACTCTGAGTTTACTCATATCCATTTAAATAATTAAGGCTGTTGTGATATGAAACATCCTTTATATATGTATATTATTCTAATCCATAATGGCATGGGAGGCATTTTTTTTTTTTGCTTCTTGTATATTTATATCATACAATAAAGATGTATTTATTGCATTCACAGATGTCGGTGAGGTTACATTTTAAGGTACATAGAAATTGCTTTGTGTTGTACAAGATAAAAACATAATATAGAAGTTGTTCCTTGGAACAAAACTGCTTAAAACTGTACTTATGGGGCAAGGTGGGAATACCACTGAAAGAAGACATTCAAAATGAATGAATCTCATAAAAAATGCAACTTCTAGAAAACCTCTGATGGTTTCATAAATTCATAAATGACTGGTTACTGGCAAATTTGCCTGCTGGATTATTGACTGGTTTATCTAATATCAAAACTGCAGCCCAAAAGATTAATTTCATATATAGCTGCTTTAAAAATAATAATCAGATTTTAAAATACTAGAAAGTTTGTGACGGTAAGTAATATTGGATTTAAAACTCTCCATGAAACCAGAAAGATTTCAGTATGCCTACTATCATAAATCATCCTATATAGTGGTTTCTCTAAAAACTCTAGACACCAAGTCTTTTTAAGGAAATAAATCCTAAAGCTAAATTACACTAGGAAAGCAATAATTCCAGTTAAGATGGCAATCCATGTTCCATAATGCAGCAAAAATTCTTAGAAAGGCCACCCTTAATTGTTAACAAAGTAGAAAATGTATTAAGTGAGGGACTCTTAAAGAAGCTAAATCAGCAAATGACCAGAAATTAGATACAAAGTAAACAAACGCGAGGATGCTCAAGTAGTATAGGAAAATAGTTTTCTGTTTACTTACAGAAAAATAATCAGCAAAAACAAGCAAATACAAAGCAATGTATTGTAAGGCCACTTAAATCCTTTAGACAGGTATTGTAACAGCAAGGAGGACTGTCAAGGGGGATTTTGAACTATATTATAAATAGCTTCTTTAATGATATTACAAAAAATATACTATTTTAAAGGGACGCGGTGGCGCTGCGGGTTAAACCGCTGAGCTGTCGATCGGAAGGTCGGCGGTTCGAAACTGCGCGGCGGGGTGAGCTCCCGTTGCTAGTCCCAGCTCCTGCTCACCTAGCAGTTCGAAAACATGCAAATGTGAGTAGATCAATAGGTACCGCTTCGGCGGGAAGGTAACGGCGTTCCGTGTCGTCACGCTGGCCACGTGACCCGGAAGTGGCCTATGGACAACGCCGGCTCCAAGGCTTAGAAACGGAGATGAGCACCGCCCCCTAGAGTCGGACTCGACTGGACTTTACATCAAGGGAAACCTTTACCTTTACCTATACTATTTTAATTATATATGTATTTGAGTTCTACAACTCAGATGTTAAACACCCCCTGCCTGTTAAGTAATAAGCACAGTTCTAAAAAAACAGTCACAACTATATCCCTTTGATATATCCCAGCAGAATGACTTCTATCTAAATTACAGTCCTTCTCAAAGATTTTTCTAGTTCATGGAAGGGTAGCATATTGGAGATTTAAGTGTTCTGTGTGCGATTGTACAGTAAATGTTCCTGAGAGTATGTCTTTTAACCACAGCAAGGATAGGCAAAGCCTAGCACATGGCTAACTGCATCCTGAAAGAAGAGTCAAAGAGCATGTGCTCTGTGTTTGCATTCCTGGGAAGGAAGCAGAAAAAAGTTACCTTAGATAAGCAACCTGTTATATAAAGAGCAGTCAAAGTGATCGACAAAGAGTAAACACACTGTAAATCCCTGATTCTCTATCTACTCTGTGCTTCCCCTTATGATCAGTAAGTCATGAGGTGCTGAAGAGCCAATGCCATTGGACTGGATCTCCAGCATAATGATGGCATTATGACTGTATACTCTGTTTTTTGCTTTTAATTTGAATACTGAAATAATTCATGTGTTTGTGTGTGTTGGGCTTCCTTCCTGTGATTAGAATCTCTGGAAAAGCAACATTTTTTATTGCACTGAGACAACACTGCTTACTGAGGCTGTCCAGTGTGTTGGATTCCGTTTGGAAGAGATGCTTTGGAGCATACAAAAGTGTGTATGCAGTAGTTGGCTGTGATTCATTAAAGCAGCCATGTTGGGTTTTAGAGAAAATTTAATTGGTCTTTGAAGGGTATCTTTTAAATGTAAAAAGCTAAAGGCCTCAAGGAGAGAGAAAGATGTGCCGCACTCAGAACCAACAATTAACTGCAGCAGTTTTCTTAATATACAGTAGACTCTCAGTTAACTGGAACTCAAGCAACCAGAACTCTCAAGCAACCCCCCCCCCAAAAAAAATTGAATAAATAATACAGTAACCGGAACTCATTCTTGAGCAACCAGAACTCACTCTCAAGCAACCAGCAAAAAAAAATCGAATAAACAATACTTTAAATAAAATTTAATAGTAAATGTCAAGCAACCAGAAACTACATTTATCCAGCATCTACCAATCCTCATGGGTGCCGGTTAACTGAGAGTCTACTGTACTTTGGAAAGAATATTCAACTATGAAAGGTAAGCTCCTATGCGTATGGTGTGTGTGACAAAAGGAGGGTAGCAAATGTCTTGCTCTTCTGTTCTGCAATGTTCATGAACTATTCTTTTCAGTAAAACTTAATTTTAATTTAATATTGGAGTACTTTTATCCCTCCTCATCTAAAAACCATCTACAGGGCCTCTGACTTTGTTATGTGCATGTTGGCTTGCTTATGCTTTGCAAGCTAATCCAGATAGGATATTAGAATTATTTTATCAATTTTAAATACAGTAGAGAATGTGCAAAGCTACTGTTATGACATGGGGGATGAATCCTCATTTATCAAGAAAGAGTAACTGGATAAGGAGTTTGCTAAGCCAAATCCCAAAGAGCCAGCCCAGAACTCATGGCAGAATCACTTCCAACATTCTCCAACCTGTGGCTTTGAACTGCAATCTTGATGAAATTACATATCCACCGGGCCCATTAGAGTGGCAGTGACAGCAATGGGTTGAGAGTCTTTGGGCAAAGAGCTTGAAGAGCACCAGACATGGATTCAAGCAGACCAAGAAAGACATTAGGAATGAGGGGAAAAAAACTGGTATTGGCCTTATTGACCTCTCAGTTGAAATAGTGACAACAAAGTAATATAAGTTTTATTACAAAGAATGCTCAGGGCAATGTATATAATTATGTTGAAGACCACTCACAAGTTACAACTGGTCCAGAATGCAGCGGTGCTTACAGTACTGGGTGTTCCTAGGTTTGCCCACATTACACCTCTATTGCATG
Organism: Candoia aspera; assembly: GCF_035149785.1. Lineage (NCBI taxonomy): Eukaryota > Metazoa > Chordata > Lepidosauria > Squamata > Candoiidae > Candoia > Candoia aspera. The sequence goes on along the minus strand of NC_086155.1, from coordinate 122,495,648 downwards.
AGCTGCACTGGCCCCCAGTTTTCCTTCCAGGTGCACTTCAAGGTGTTGGTTATCACCTTAAAAGCCCTACATGGCATGGGACCTGTTTATTTGTAGGACTGCCTCTCCCTAAGAATATCTGACCATCCCACCAGGTCAGACAGGGCAGGCACACTCCAGATCCCTTCCCTGAAATCCTGCCACCTAGTGGGACCTGAGAAGCATGCCTTTTCATGACTACTCCTACCTTATGGAACACCCTCCCTCTGGCGATTCGGCAGCTACCCACCTCAGAAGGCCATCAGGACTGGCTTTTTGCCAAGGGGCTGGGATAGGGTACGGTACGGTAGGAAGAATGGAATGAGGGTAATTGGAGCTTGCTGCGGGGCATCCTAAGAAGATGATTAAGGTGCTGGGGGGGTTGTTTTATGGTTTTATGGTCCTGTTTTATAGTTACTGGGTTTTATTGCTGTTGTGAGCCGCCCAGAGTTGTTTAAGATGGGTGACCATACCAATCTTTTAAATAAATAGCCAGTGAGGACTTAAAACTTGCTTGAAACGTGAGTCATCAGCAATCTGTCATTAGCCAGCCAGAGTCACTTGTTGAGATGGGCAGCTATAGAAATCAAATAAATAAATAAATAAAATCTGCTAGGAGGAGAAAGGCAGAGGCAGAGAGAGGAGTGCTGTCTGTAACAGTCCAGAGTTCTAATGTGTTACAGTCTTGTCTGAATCCTCTGAGTCAGGGGCTAAAGAGGTAGACTGGCAGGCCTGCAACCTGAAGAGGTAGCAGGCAATCAGACACCTGCAGAAGCCAATGAGTCTGAACAACTGAAATTTGATTCTGCTTCTGGCTGGGCATCTTGCCTAGGCCCTTGCTGTCAGCTACAAAGAACTGAGCAAAGGCTATCAACCCATTTTCAGGGGAGGGGAACTCTAATCTAGTCCTACCAGCCACTGGGGCTATAGAAGAGCAACCTCCAGTCCCTGCCCTTTGTTGCGGACCTGCATCCCTATTGCTCTTGCTCCTTGCACTGCACATCAACCCTCAGCTTGATATTTAGACCGGCTGATGTCATTCTCTAGCATTCAAATTCTGGACTATTATAGATAACTCTGATGGTTCTAAATCTGCTTTCTCTCTTTGCTTACAGTTGAACCTGTCTGGGTTATAAGGCAAGTGTTCTCTGGCTAATTCCTAATTAATTAATTAAGTAATTAAGTAATTCCTAATTACTCACCTAATCCCTGGCTGTTATTAAGAAGTTTACAGCATGACAAATCAACTCAGCCAGAGGCAGTGTAAATTAAGTTCATCCAAGCAAGCACCAGCCAGGCTAAGCCAACACCAATACATTAGAGCTAGTAGTGACAGAGCAAGGAGGGTTAACTGAGAAGTGAGCCATTTGGTGTTTGTCGAGGGGTAGAAAAGGTCCCCAAGTATATACACCGGTCACCAGTGTTTGCAAAAGCCACCTGCAAAGAGAGGTGTCACGGAAAATCTAATTTCCCATACACTGATGTCTGGGAATCCATCCAAAGTCAAATCAATCCTGCTACAAATTCAAATCAAGAGTTTGGAATACAATGTCTGAAAGGAGGATGACAAACAAAAGGATGAAAATGAAAGCACTAATTTACAGCCATTCTTATTATAAAGCAGAGGACCACACTTAGCTATCTAGAAGAAAAAGCTATATTTTGTACATTGCTTTTATAATAATAAAGGGGATAAAAACTCCAATGGGAGTTGATTTATATATTTCCCCTGGGTGTTTCATCCTCAAATCCAAAAGGATATTCACATACCCAGAATATCCATCTCCCAATTACCATGTGAATAGTATATAGAACTATACTATTAAAGTATAAATATTAAAATCTGATGTCTGGTTCACTGAGGATACCATCTTAGTTTATCAAAGCTTTTTAATGTATTAACCAATATATAGGGAACATCCAAGATGGCGACTGGGAGCAGACGCTGATCGCGGCTCCTGGGGGGGAGGATTCGGGTCGCTGAGAGCCCTGCGGGCCTTGTTACCAGCCCCTTCCCTCGTGGGGGGCTTGGGGAGGACAGACAGACCCCGTTGAAATTTTGGGTTCTCTGGCCTTGATGCCTGCAGTTGGCATTGGAGGCAGTGGGAGCCCCCCCCCCCCGGGTGGAGCAGCAGAGCGCGGCGGAGCGGAGGAACGTGGCGGACCTTTGGGGCGGCTGTTCTCTGGCCTTGACACCTGCAGCCGGCATTGGAGGCAGCGGGAGCCCCCCCCCCAGGTGGAGCAGCAGAACGCAGTGGAGCGGAGTGGAGGAACGCGGTGGACCTTTGGGGCAGCTGTTCTCTGGCCTTGATGCCTGCAGCCGGGATTGGAGGCAGCGGGAACCCCCCCCCCAGTGGAGCAGCAGAGCGCGGTGGAGCGGAGGAACACAGCGGACCTTTGGGGCGGCTGCTGACTCTGTGGAGCCTCTGTGGATGAGGGAGCCTCCCGTGGATTCGGGGAGACCTCTGCAGACCCGGGTGGACCCTGGATGCCTGGTTGGACTCAGAGGCCCTGGCGGATGCCTGATAGAACGCGGCAGTGTGTGTAAGATTCTGGAGAGAATGCGGCAGGCCCTTCATGGGAAACGGTGGGGCACGGCTTCCTTGGGACAGCGGTGGACCCAGGTTGACCGCAGGAGATCTTCGGTGGGCCTGGGTGGACCCTGCCAGACCTGAGAGACCCTGGCAGATCTGGATGGCCTCCACAATGTGGCAGAAGACTGGAGGCCTTGTAGGTGGAGTCCCATGGTGTGGACCAGAGGACCGCAGGCCCCTGTGTAGACCTTGTGATCTCTGGCAGGACTCTGATGGAACACTCATAGACATCGTTGGACTGGGGATTGTCGGGGTTCTCGGGCTCTGTGGGGGTCTGGGGAATGCTCATTTGTTAGAAGCGGCAGAGTGGTTTGGTGGGCCCCTCAGAGTGAGTGTGGGCTTACCTCCGGGGTTGAGAGTACACGGAGGGAGCCCAAGATTGAATGGGGTGTGTAAGAGTACCCACCCCTGAGTGAGAGACAGGAGGTGGGTAGAAATGGGTGGGGTGCCCCCCCCGTGACCAGTGAGAGTGGTGGCGGGGTGGACACGGTGAGTGAGTGGATGGGGGGGTAGGCTCCAACAGCGCCGAGAGCAGGAGCTGGTGCGCTGGAGGGCCTGCCTCCACCTGAGGTTGACTGAGGGTGGGAGAATGTGTGCATGGGGGAGGGGACCCTTGCATTATCCCAGGGTGGCCGGTGGTTCGGGAGTGGAGGCAACTGGGCCTGGCGACTCTGGGGATTGTAGGGCGGGTTTCACTATTGAGGTGGTGACGGGCCGGGGATGTTACGACGGGAACTGGAGGGTAGGCCATTTCCGGGGAAGACGCTCCCGGTGTCTGTTACCGGTAGCGTGTTCCAGCCCTCCAGGTTCATACCCAGGTCCTGGTCAGCAGATCCCTGAGGGCCCTGGTCTCCAGCTACTGCTTCTGAATGCCAGGTCACTCAACAACAAAGCCCCCCTTATAAGTGACTTGATTGCAGAGGAGGGGGCAGACCTGGCGTGTATCACCGAGACCTGGCTGGGTCATGAAGGGGGGGTAACCCTTTCAGAAATGTGCCCGGCTGGGTTTCAGGTGTGGCACCAGCCGTGACACCGGGGCAGGGGAGGTGGGCTGGCAGTTGTCATCCGAGAATCTCTAGTAGCCTTCAGGGGTGCTGCTCCACAGGTAGCCGGTTGTGAGTCCCTGTTTCTCAAGTTGGGCACCCGAGAACAGTTGGGAGTGTTGCTGCTGTACCAGCCTCCCTGCTGTGTGGCAATCTCGCTGCCTGAGCTGCTTGAGGTCGTCTCAGGGTTGGTGGTGGAGTTCCCCAGGCTTATGGTCTTGGGGGACTTCAACCTACCTTTCCTGGGGCGTGCCTCGGATGCGGCTCAGGAGTTCATGGCTACCATGGCAGCCATGGGCCTGTCTCGGATCATTCAGGACCCAACTCGAGACAGTGGCCGGACTTGGTTTTCTTGTCGGAGCAGTGGCAATGTGATCTGAGGGGAGAGGTAGATCTGTCTCCATTGTCATGGTCAGACCACGCCCTGGTGGCCCTGAGATTCTCTTGTGCTGCCCCCCTCCGCATGGAGGCACACCCATTCAGTTGGTCCACCCCCGGTGACTGATGGACCCAGTGAGGTTTCAGAAGGAGCTGGGGGTTATACCCGGGGATCTACTGCATGGTCCAGCGGAGGTCCTGGCCGCAACCTGGCATAGAGAAGCAGCCAGGGCCTTGGACAGGATCGCGCCTGTGCGGCCTCTCTCGCCCACTCAAACCCAGCACTCCCCGTGGTTTACGGAGGAACTGCGGGTTTTGAAGAGGGTGAAGAGATGCCTAGAGCGCCGCTGGAGGAAGACAAAGACTGAATCTGACCGAACACAAGCCAGAGCCGCTATTAGGGCCTACCTTGTGGCGGTAAGAGCGGCAAAACGTCAGTATTTCTCCACTCTTATTGCATCCGCAGAATGCTGCCCAACGGCCCTGTTTAAAATTACGCGATCGTTATTAGGTAGGGGGGGCTCTGTCTCCCACCTACAGGGCCATGCGGAGGAATTTGCTGAGCATCTGCAGGGTAAAATCGCTCAGATTCGATCCAAGTTGGACTCTAAGCATGGGGCAGAGTCTGGGGAGATGCTGAGGGAACGTACTTACCCAGTTATCTGGGAACGGTTTGATCCTGTTGGGCCTGAGGAAGTGGACAGGATCCTCCGGATTGTAAACACCACCTCGTGTCATCTAGACCCATGCCCTTCCTGGCTTGTGAAAGCAGCCTGGGAGGTGACATGTGGTTGGGTCCAGGCAATGGTTAATGCATCTTTGAGGGAGGGAGTGGTTCCGATTGCCTTTAAAGAGGCGCTGGTACACCCCCTCCTCAAAAAGCCATCGCTCGACCCTACCCTCCTAGACAACTTTCGTCCAGTCTCCCACCTCCCCTTTTTGGGGAAGGTGGTTGAGAAAGTGGTGGCGTTACAACTTCAGAGGATTCTGGATGAAACGGATTATCTAGACCCCTTTCAGTCAGGTTTCAGGCTGGGATATGGGACAGAGACTGCATGGGTCATGCTTATGGATGATCTCTGGCGGGAGCGGGATGGAGGCAGTGCATCCATCCTCGCTCTCCTTGATTTCTCAGCGGCTTTCGATACCATCGACCATGGTATTCTTCTGGGACGACTCAGGGAGTTGGGGGTGGGTGGCGTGGTTCTGCGCTGGTTCACCTCCTTCCTCCAGGGCCGGTCCCAGTTGGTGGTGATAGGAGATGAGAGATCCAACCCTCGACCCCTGCTTTGTGGGGTGCCACAGGGTTCGGTTCTCTCCCCTCTCCTATTTAACATCTACATGAAACCACTGGGTGAGGTCATCTGTCACCACGGGATGAGGTACCATCAGTATGCTGATGATACTCAGATATATATCTCCATCCCGGGTGAAGTAAGTGATGCAGTCAATGCCCTTTCTCAGTGCCTGGGGGCTGTGGGGGCCTGGATGGGGAGCAACAGGTTTCAGCTGAACCCTGGTAAGACGGAGTAGCTGTGGATTGATGGCTCCTCGGTATCCGGGAAGTTGTCATCTTTAGTTCTGGATGGGGTTGCACTGCCCCATTCAGAACCCGTGTGTAACTTGGGGGTCCCCCTGGACTCACGACTCCTCGAAGAGCAGGTGGCAGTCGTGGCTAGGAGGGCCGTTGCACAACTTCAGGTTGTGCGCCAGTTATGCCCTTTCCTGGATCGAGATGCCCTCCGGACAGTCACTCATGCCCTGGTCATCTCCCATATAGACTACTGCAATGTGCTCTACATGGAGCTACCCTTGAAGAGTATCTGGACACTTCAGTTGGTCCAAAATGCGGCTGCGCGAACAGTGATGAGTGCTCCAAGATCAGCACATTTAACACCTCTACTGAGTGAGCTGCATTGGGTTCCAGTTTGCTTCCGGGTCCAATTCAAGGTGTTGGTTATTACCTTTAAAGCCCTACATGGCATGGGGCCAGGCTACCTGAGGGACCGTCTCATCCCTATAACATCAACCCGTCCCACCCGATCATGCAGAGAGGGCATGTTGTAGACCCCGTCTGTAAGAGAATTTCATCTGGTGGGGTCCAGGAGGCGGGCCTTCTCTGCAGTGGCGCCCGCCCTGTGGACCATTCTACCCCCTGAGGTGAGGCAGGCCCCTTCGCTCCCGACCTTCCAGAGGGGCTTGAAGACCTGGTTTTGCTGCCTCACCTGGGATGGGAAGGGTAATAGCTCTTCCTGGGGGTGGCTGGTGATGTAGAGTTCTCCCGACGGAATGGAAATCTTCCACTTGGATTTTATATTTATATTTATATTATTTTAATATTGGTGATTTTATGATGTCAGGTTTTAAGGTGAATTTTATTGTAAACCGCCCAGAGTCCCACTTTTAGGGGGAGATGGGCGGTGATAGAAATGTGAATAATAAATATATAAACCTATTTGATTCACTAATTAATGCAAGCTGACCTACTAAACTATAATTGTGTATTTTGTTGCTACTTACAGTATTCTGAAGGCCAGAATTAGGTGCTGTGAGAATACCTCTTGAAACTACCTGAGAATTGTCTTTCAGATTGTGCGCTAAGATTTTTTCTTTTTGTGCATTTTCTGAACCCTTGAATGCAATAATATGGTGAACGGGGGCTAATAAACTGAGATTCCTATAATGTGGAAACATTGTTAATGGATGGTTCCCAAGCATGGGAATTGACGGGAGGAAAGTTTGTCTGTTCCAAAAGGGCTTGCACTCACTTAAAAAGTACAAGTATATGGCTTGAGGAAGGGGTGATCTGAAATATCACCATCACTGTAGAGCCAAGTGACCTCCATAGTCAGGAGTGCCTATTACCAGCTTTGGTAGGTATACCAATCATAGCTTTTCCTGGATCAAGAAAAGGAGACTGATCCAAGCTAGTTGATATTCTAATATAAATTTGACATATTCGAGAACATATACCTTTAATTAAACAATGATGTATTATATTTATAAGGCAACAAAATCAAAAATACTCAAGATAGCATGCAGAATTAAAAACATCAGAAGAACACATAGCCAGATACAGAAATACCAATGCATTGGGGAAATACACAGTCAAGAACTTTCCAACCACACATCAATCAAGCAGAACCACATATATTCTCAGCGTTTGGCCCATTTGTAAAGCCAAGATTTCTGAAGGACAGCTGGGCCAGGGCAGACAGATCTCAGAGGGAATGGTATTCCACTGGGCAGAAGTAGCAACAGAGAAGGCATGTCTCTGGGTCCCACTGCTTAATCAACAGGACCTAGAGCCAGCACATCCTGTGTGATCTTAAAGGATGGGCATATCTGGAGACATTATTTTATAAATAACCAGGTCCTAAGCCATGAAGAATGATAACTGGCACCTTGAATTGGCCCAGGAAACCAATTAGTACACATTATCTAGAACTTATTGGTGATAATGGAGTTTATTTACATAAAAATAGAATTTAGCCTTATTAGCAACAGTCATACTTGGTTAAATTTCCTTTAGTGTTAATGAAATACACATCCACCCCCATGCAAAGAGCATAGTAGTTTGCGAGCATGAGATACCAATGAACGACTAGTACAGAATTACATGAGCAAAAAACACCCTTGAATTCAGGTATTACTTTTGAGTGCATAGGCTTACATTAAAAATTAATGATTGCCATCTTCATCTGTTATAATACTCAATCATATAGGAATCTTTATCACCAATAATTTCCAGATATAATATAGCCCTTTTGTTCAAAATTTCTAGAAATGAGTCCCACAACATTTTCTCCCTTGCCACTTAAATATATTATAAAATAAATGTTTATGCATTAAGCCACTTACATAAGATACAAATATATTTGTGTTTTATATTATCATGTTCAATATAACATGTCATGTAAGGAATAGCTATAATATAAATCCATAGGAAATGCTTTCTTTGAGAACTGTAACTTTTCTCTCTTTATCCAGTGGTATTTATATGTATTATTTCATTAGAATAGCTACTTTTTCTAATATATTCTGCAGAACCTATGTAAGGAAAATGCTATCAGTAAAATTTATGATATGATAAATGAAATAACACAAATTTTTTTGTCAGATTTACTTGTCATATCTACAAAAGATTTACTTGTCGTATTTACTGTCAATATGTCATATTTGTCATATTTGAGTATATTTATCCACTCAGTCTGCAGCAAAGGATCGTTACCTTGTGGTGCTGGAGCTTGAGCACCTCAATGATGCCATGAGCTAAACCATGAAGGGCCACCCAAGACGGGAAGGTCATGACAGAGGTCAGACTAAATGCGATCCCTGGGGAAGGTAATGGCAACCCACCCCAGTATTCTTGCCGTGAAAACTCAATGGATCAGTACAACCAGAGATATGTCGGTATGCCATCGGAAGATGAGACCCCCAGGTCGGAAGATGGTCAAAATGCTACTGGGGAGGAACAGAGGATGAGTTCAACTAGCCCCAGACGTGACGACGCAGCTAGCTCAAAGCCGAAAGGACGGCTAGCGGCCGACGGTGCTGGTGGTGAACGGCGAATCCAATGTTCTAAGGATCAACACACCATTGGAACCTGGAATGTAAGATCTATGAGTCAGGGCAAATTGGATGTGGTTATTGGTGAGATGTCAAGATTAAAGATAGACATTCTGGGCGTCAGTGAACTGAAATGGACTGGAATGGGCCACTTCACATCAAATGACCACCAGATCTACTACTGTGGACAATTGGACCACAGAAGAAATGGAGTAGCCTTCAAAATTAATAGTAAAGTGGCTAAAGCAGTGCTTGGATACAATCCAAAAAACGATAGAATGATTCAATTCAAATTCAGGGCAAGCCATCTAACATCACAGTGATCCAAATATACGCCCCAACCACCGATGCTGAAGAAGCTGAAGTAGAGCAGGTCTATGAGGATCCGCAGCACCTACTGGACAACACGCCTAAAAGAGATGTTATTTTCATCACGGGAGACTGGAATGCTAAGGTGGGCAGTCAAATGACACCTGGAATTATAGGTAAGCATGGCCTGGGTAAACAAAATGAAGCAGGACATAGGCTGATAGAATTTTGCCAAGACAACTCAATGTGCATAACAAACACTCTCTTCCAGCAACCTAAGAGACGGCTTTATACGTGGACTTCCCCAGATGGACAACACCGAAACCAGATTGACTACATCCTTTGCAGCGGACATCTATACAGTCAGTAAAAACAAGACCTGGAGCTGACTGTAGTTCAGATCGCAAACTTCTTATCGCACAATTTAGGATCAGACTCAAGAGATTAGGGAAGACCCACAGATCAGCTAGATATGAGCTCACTAATATTCCTAAGGAATATGCAGTGGAGGTGAAGAATAGATTTAAGGGACTGGACTTAGTAGATAGGGTCCCGGAAGAACTATGGACAGAAGTTTGCAACATTGTTCAGGAGGCGGCAACAAAATACATCCCAAAGAAAGAGAAAACCAAGAAGGCAAAATGGCTGTCTGCTGAGACACTAGAAGTAGCCCAAGAAAGAAGGAAAGCAAAAGGCAACAGTGATAGGGGGAGATATGCCCAATTACATGCAACATTCCAGAGGTTAGCCAGAAGAGATAAGGAATTATTTTTAAACAAGCAATGCGCGGAAGTGGAAGAAGACAATAGAATAGGAAAGACAAGAGACCTCTTTCAGAAAATTAGAAACATGGGAGGTAAATTCCAGGCAAAAATGGGTATGATCAAAAACAAAGATGGCAAGGACCTAACAGAAGAGATCAAGAAAAGGTGGCAAGAATATACGGAAGACCTGTATAGGGAGGATAACAATATTGGGGATAGCTTTGACGGTGCGGTCAGTGAGCTAGAGCCAGACATCCTGAAGAGTGAGGTTGAATGGGCCTTAAGAAGCATTGCTAATAACAAGGCAGTAGGAGACGAAGGCATCCCAGCTGAACTGTTCAAAATCTTGCAAGATGATGCTGTCAAGGTAATGCATGCTATATGCCAGCAAATTTGGAAAACACAAGAATGGCCATCAGATTGGAAAAAATCAACTTATATCCCCATACCAAAAAAGGGAAACACTAAAGAATGTTCAAACTATCGAACCGTGGCACTCATTTCACATGCCAGTAAGGCAATGCTCAAGATCCTGCAAGGTAGACTTCAGCAATTCATGGAGCAAGAATTGCCAGATGTACAAGCTGGGTTTAGAAAAGGCAGAGGAACTCAGGACCAAATTGCCAATATCCGCTGGATAATGGAAAAAGCCAGGGAGTTTCAGAAAATCATCTATTTCTGTTTTATTGACTATTCTAAAGCCTTTGACTGTGTGGACCATAACAAATTGTGGCAAGTTCTTAGTGGTATGGGGATACCAAGTCATCTTGTATGGCTCCTGAAGGATCTGTATAACGACCAAGTAGCAACAGTAAGAACAGACCACGGAACAACGGACTGGTTTAAGATTGGGAAAGGAGTATGGCAGGGCTGTATACTCTCACCCTACCTATTCAACTTGTACGCAGAACACATCATGCGACATACTGGGCTTGAGGAATCCAAGGCTGGAGTTAAAATCGCTGGAAGAAACCTTAACAATCTCAGATATGCAGATGATACCACTTTGATGGCTGAAAGCAAAGAGGAACTGAGGAGCCTTATGATGAAGGTGAAAGAAGAAAGTGCAAAAGCTGGCTTGCAGCTAAACCTCAAAAAAACCAAGATTATGGCAACCAGCTTGATTGATAACTGGCAGATAGAGGGAGAAAATGTAGAAGCAGTGAAAGACTTTGTATTTCTTGGTGCGAAGATTACTGCAGATGCTGACTGCAGTCAGGAAATCAGAAGACGCTTAACCCTTGGGAGAAGAGCGATGACAAATCTCGATAAAATAGTTAAGAGCAGAGACATCACACTGACAACAAAGGTCCACATAGTTAAAGCAATGGTGTTCCCCATAGTAACATATGGCTGCGAGAGCTGGACCATAAGGAAGGCTGAGAGAAGGAAGATCGATGCTTTTGAACTGTGGTGTTGGAGGAAAATTCTGAGAGTGCCTTGGACTGCAAGAAGATCAAACCAGTCCATCCTCCAGGAAATCAAGCCAGACTGCTCACTTGAGGGAATGATATTAAAGGTAAAACTGAAATAGTTTGGCCACATAATGAGAAGACAGGACACCCTGGAGAAGATGCTGATGCTAGGGAGAGTGGAAGGCAAACGGAAGAGGGGCCGACGAAGGGCAAGGTGGATGGATGATATTCTAGAGGTGACGGACTCGTCCCTGGGGGAACTGGGGGTGTTGACGAGTGACAGGAAGCTCTGGCGTGGGCTGGTCCATGAAGTCACGAAGAGTCGGAAGCGACTAAACGAATAAACAACAACAATCCACTCAGTGGCTGGGTTCACACATTGTGGTTTATTGAACAGGCTGAAATTGTACTAATTCATACAATATGATGTATGGTAAACTACAGAATTCAGAACACACTGGCTGAGATCAAATACGCCAAAATCAATTAAATTACATTATTGATTTGTGCAGTGGCTGAGTTCTATCTATAAATAATTCACTATCTCAAATACTTATTTATTTTTATTTTTTGTTGTGATGTTTCCTTTAATGTTGATGCTCTTAGTTTAAATAAAAAATAAAAAGTCTTGAGATGTCCAAGATACCATTTGAATTACATAGGGAAAAAATTAGGCTAAGAAGGTGAGATCCAGGGTCATCCTTGGAGTGGTCAAAAAAGTCAAGATGGCAGCCACAAATTCAGCCCCCTTTTAATACAAATTCTGCATTCACAGTTACCATCTTGGACTTTTTTTTGTTCTCTCCCTTCGCCCCCCTGTGCCCCTGGTGGGGTCTTTTGGAGGCCAGAGGTGACCCCTAATTTTCTGCAGGGGGGGAACCCTCCTGCAGTAGGTAGGGCAATGGTACAAAGGTGGGTGTCATGAGTACTGATGGTGAGCAGGAGGGGGCCCCTATCCAGGGGGGGAAACGCATGCGTAGTGCTGAGGAGTTAAGCAGCCATTCAAAGAGACACAGATCAGACCCGCCTTAACTTTTGGGGTTTATCTGTCTGGGTTTTTCTCACGCTTCTTCAGTTTGTTAGGATTTTCTGTCTAATGTAGCAGTAATAAACACTAGAGACCTATTCCTTGTCTCAGCGTGGTTCCTGGCTGTTAGGACAGTGGGGGATAACATTTTCTGTATTTTCCTAGAATTGGGAAAACATTCTTTTCCTTTTTTATTTTTTAAAACTAGCTTTATTTAGAGCTTACTCTGCCAAATTTCAGCATTTGTGATCAACTACATGCACTCCTGGGGATTCATATTGCCCATCCCATTCTATTTTCTAGCTCTACCCCTCTCCTCATCCCCACTCCCACCCCCAGGTATTGGAAACCAGGCATATATGGTGCACAGCTCTCCCTCAAGGGATTTTGAATCCTATTAGCAGTAATAACAGTAAGGTTCTTAGAAGCTTCCTGTCAAGACTAGAAGGTAATAATATATAGAAAGCACTTTGAATACTTTAAAGTGCTATATGAATGAAAATGATTTAATTATTTGAAATAATTTATTGTATGAAGTTAAACTATGTTGGCAAATTTTGTTCTTAGTCAGCTGAAGTCATCTGGCATACTCCTATGGAAGTATAAATAACGTTTAGATGTAATACTTGGAAAATTCCACAATTAGATATGTTCTAAATGAGAAGACTTTGCATATGTTTGTCGTAGTTTTTGCAGCAACAGCTCAGAGTTATATGAACAGTATTACCACTATTTATTATAAGCTTGCAGTTAGATTGGTCCTTGTATTGTATAAATACTATGCAATTTTTAAGAAACATTTTTCTCAGAACTTTTTCATAACCAGAAATCAGATACAGATTAACATTTTTACAAAGCCAGATTGTACTCATGGGCTATGTTTTGATGAAAATTAAGCTCTTTACAGCGTCACTCTTGCAAGACCAATGTAGGTCTAATTTTTTCTGCACTGGGTTTTTTAGCTCTAGTACTGTAGCAAGCAAGCTCTAGTCTTGCTTAAACAGAAAAGTGTTGTATATTCCATACAAAAGTAAAATGTCAGAATGCAGTGTTATATCTGTAATTTTAGGATTTTAAATTATCATTAAAACTTGGTAAATGTTTTGAAGTAGAGACTAGAGATAATTATAGCAAGGGATTACCCAGCATCACACCATGTGCAACGGATAGGATAGTTATCAGGGTTCTTTTTAAAGCTGGGCCAGAAGCAAGACAATGTAATTAGTGTATTCTTGAAAATGACTGTTAAAATGGAAACATTTAAATTGGTAAAACTATTATGTTGGGCTCACGTTATTAATCTTTAAGAAGGATGGCAAAGGGATTTAATGAGTTTTAAATGTGAGACTAAGATTGATGACATTACTTTTTAATACTGAGTGCAGAGAAGCATGCAAGATGGTTGATTTGTGCAAATACCATGAAAAGTTCAGGTGGCAATTAAAAAACTAAAACCAAAAGATAGGTTTATAGATAGCTAATTTTTTTATCTTATTACAGGCTCTTTAATTGTTTAATTGTTATTTCTTAAAAATCTACATTCTGGCCTGTTAAAAGATACCATTTCTTGATTCCCTTATTTAAATTATTCGTTATGATGCCAAAGGTCTGTTTGTTATTAGTTCCTTGAAAATAGGGATGCTGACAAAGTTTACAAAAAATGAACTAATCAAATGAGTTTTACCTGATTGCAATTTTCATTTTTAATAGCAGACAAATTTATCCTGAAACTGTTACTCTTTTTATAATTAAGAATGAGACATATTTTGAATTGAAGTTTGCTTGTGTGCCTGCGCAATCAGCACTCATTCACTAGGCTGGCAGCACTGGTAACTGTTCTTGGTGGATGCTTTGAACCTTTGTCCTTAAAGCTTTATTTGGTTTAATATCTTTTTCTGAAGGCACTGTATGTATGCTCCCCTGAGAAACCTGGGAAATTTGTCTGGTAGAAACCCATTATAGTGGCCTTAATTGCTTTATAGAAGAAGCAAAACTTAAGAAAATGATATGCTTTACTGTCATTCAGTATGCAAGATTGTAGATTCTTCTTTTGTTATCTATATTATTTTTAATGTGGAGTCCTTAGTGCTCTCTGAGCTTTGTTGTTTTCTTGCAGACGTTTCATTGCCAGATTAGGCAACATCTTCAGTGCGAAGAGGGAGTGGGCCTTGCTCTCAGTTTATATACCGTCGCTTGCCCTGCTTGTGTTGGTAGGGATGTTGTTCTCTCCTTGGGAGTTCTTTGATTGGGCTGTTGTTTGCTGCTTGGTTGATTGCCTGAGTTAATAGTTCCTTGATTAGGGTGTATTGTGCTGTTTGATGGTTCATCTGGTGTTAATCCTAGTGTTGATTTTTGCATATCTGGGTGTTGATTGCTGGCAAGGGAGTGTACTGGTCTTTGGCTTTTGGCTTTTCTGTTGTCTCTTTTGAATGGTATGTAAATGTTGTTTACCTCTATGTGTTTGTTGATGGCTGCTTTGTCTGAGTGCCAAGTTCCAGGAATTCTCTGGCTTTTTTGGATTTGGCTTGGTTTAGGATGCTCACCGTTTCCCAGTTGAAACTATGGTTGAGTCTGTCCATGTGTTGTGAGATTAAGGAGTTCTCATTGTGTCTTCTGACTGCTAGCTGGTGTTCGTGGATGCGCTCTGCTAGTCTTCTGCCTGTCTGTGCTACATAGTGGCTGTTACAGTCTTTGCACTGTATGTTGTAAATAACTCCTGTTTTTTCTTCTTGGGTTACTGGGTCTTTTGGCTTGCTTAATACGTTTTGAAGAGTTTTAGTTGGTTTATGTGCTACGGTGATGCCATGTGGTTGTAACAGTCTGTTGGTGGTTTCTGAGATGTTTCTGATGTATGGCAGTGTTATCCTTTTCATAGTTTCCATTGGTTGGGTTGTAGTGGGTTGGGTGGTGAGGCGCTTAAGTTGAGCAGGTATCCATTTTGTTGGAAGATGCTGTACAGATGTTCTTTTTCTTTTTTCTGGTGTTCTGGTTGCTGCAGTGTGCAAGTGCTCATCTGAATAATGTTCTTACACAACTTCTCTTGTGGGAGGTTGGATTGTTACTTTGGTAGTGGAGCACTTGGTTGGTGTGAGTAGCTTTTCTGTAAACTTGTGTTTCTAACTTACCATCATTTCCTCTACTGATGAGGATGTCCGGGAATGGTAGTGAGTTGTTTTCTTCCTTCCTTGTGAATTTTATTCCATTAAAGATTTTTTTTTATCTGTTCAATCATGTCCGATTCTCCAAGACTGCCTGTACAAGTCCCTGCAGTTTTCTTGGCAAGGTTTTTCAGAAAGGGTTTGCCATTGCCTCCTTCCTAGGGCAGAGAGAGAGAGCAACTGGCCCAAGGTCCTGCTAAGGCAGGACTAGAACTCAATCTCCCAGCTTCTAGCCTGATGCCTTAACCACTATACCAAACTGGCTTTCTGTAATCAAATAATGTTTACGTAATTTTGTGAACTATAAGTTCAAATGCAGAAGATCAGAAGACATTGAAGAAATATTTAGCATTTTATTTCACTACCTCAGTATAAACCAAGTAATCTGACCTGAAGAAGATTCCTTCATTAATGTTTGTCCAGAACCATCAAGGCCTTTTTTGCTAGTTTGGTATATAGCTCCTGGTACAATTTACATATTCCTTACTTTCCCTTTCCATATCATATATGGAGGTATGCATCACAGGATTTAAAAATAATGTCAGACTACAGGTAATCATGTATGATACACACTGCAGATAGGATACAGTAACAAATGGTGATATGGGTGTTGTAAAGGTGATGGGTTGGTTTTTTCTTGCTTTTTGTTTTGTTTTAGTGAAGTGCCTAATTAACAATCTCTTTGCAAGTCTTTATTTTCCAATTAAAAATGTAGTAAATTATCCTAGCCATTAGGGGGAAAATAGCCCAAGAAACTTAGTTACATATCCTAACCCAATTGTGCTCTTAAGCATATGAAGAAAAGATAATCACTATCAAAGATAAGTGATTCTTATTGGCATCAGAGACCCACACAGACAATAACAGCTTGAAAAGAAGAATCTACGGGTTTATTGAAAGATTATTTTTTAAATTTAATGTCTTTATTTTTGTAACAAAACAATATTTGTTAAAAAAAGAAACTTAAAAGTGCAAACTAAATATACCAACTAAGAAGGGAAAGAAAAAATATATATTTTATATTTATCAATAGTTACTGGGTTACCAATGAATTCACTACTATAATATGAACAATACAAGATATTATTGTAAGATATCACAGAATCTCTGCCATAGTAACACATACTGCTGCAACCTTTGATTGTTAGAAAATACATATAGTATAGTTCCTTTCAATGTAAAAAGGATATGTTGAAAGGAACTATCCAACTGTATATTCAAAGGTGACCCCTGTACTTCACAGGTTGCCAAGTCATTACATTAAAACATAATGTGATTTGTTTAGCATTATGAGAATGTAACTATTGTGGATTGTAAACTATGTTTTTTATGGCAATTTCAACTAAGTATGATCAAAATAAATTGTGAAACCAGTCTACTGTGTAGAAATCTTACTGTCAAGAAATAGGATACTTGCATAAGATAATCCTGTTACTAAATTCCAGTTGCAAAAAATCTTAGACATGATTCAAACCAAACACACCTTGAAAATAACCTGTATTTTGATTTATTTGATTTTAACTTAGGATGATACACATCAGGCTACTAACAAACGACAGTTTAAAGTTGTAGTTTAGATTATATGTGAGTCAGGCCATTGTTACCTCAATCCAAATCTTTCATATATTAGGGAAACAGTTCTTTTTTAGTTTCCCAGAAGCTACTTACCCAGGAAACTGTACTTAAAAACAAACCAGATTCAAATTGTAGCTTGCAAGCTTTGCTATTTAACCACAGTTAAAATCACCTAGTTTACAGAATTTGAATATAATGGGAAGGTGTGGCTTGCTTGACATGAAAATAGCCTATCACCTCTCCTTGCAGAAGAAATGGAATAGGCAAGAAGGATTGCTGGGGCAACACATTCTCCAATTAGAAATTCATAGGTTCCTATTATTTTTGAAAAATGTCATTGTATAACTACATGACAGGAACAACTGTTATTTTCCCTGCAATAACCCAGGCTAGTAAGCAAAGTGATGACAGAGCTAACTGGGGAACATGTAGAATTTCTCGTCAAATCCATACAATCTAAAGTGTTGTAGCAGTAACTTGGATAGACATTTGCTATAATTTATAGCATTTGTTATGAAGGTAGGGTTATGTTTAACATATTCCAGCCATAACTTGAACATGTGAATATCTTCATTCAAAGATTATTTGTGTGTTGTGACTTCTAGGAAGCTGTCACTTACTTTCTTACTTTCTTTGTTTACCTGAAATCTACTGGAATAAAATTTATAGCAGTAGAAATTAGTGTTGTGCAAAATATTTTTAATGACAAGCATTGGTCCCAAAGTTTCTTGAAATAATTTCAAGTTTTATTCCATCAGAACACTTGAAGCATTTGGCCAAACTTTTCAGGTAGACTGTTTTGTTTCCAGCTGTAAGCAAAACTTTTCCTTGTGTCTTTATTATTATTATTTTGTGTATACTCTTATTAGGAATGATTGGTGAAACACCAGAAATCTTCCTGTTGGCTAAAAGTTAGCAAAGATTGGATATTTTCCAACCTGGTTAGCAGTTAATTTTTAAGTAGTAAAGTCTCACTTCTGGTGATTGGGGTCATGCATGCTTGCTGTTTTCTTTGTAGCAATAAGGATGTATTGTTGGCTGCCATTTTGTTTGAACTGAACAAATGCCCATGATGCTTGTTAGCTTCACACAATACACTAAGTCCGAAAAAGGGTTGTTTGTTGTGATTTAGCATTTTGAGTTAGTACTGTTATTGTAATTTGTAATCTTAGGTGAATTCAGCCAATTTAGGGGGTGTTTGTCCAAATTTAGCCAATTCAGTTATTCAACAAATCATTGTTAATTGCTTTTCTGAGCAGGAGGTTATAGTTTTTTCTCCTACGTGATCAAACTTCAGCTATTTCCAATAAGATTGTTAAATTTTTAACAATAATCATAGTTTGCAGAAATCAATAGATACAGATATTTGTTTTATATTTGATGTGCTGTAATATCATCTAATTTTAAATATTGGTCTTGGGCTGTAAATAAATAAAAACCATGGTTATGTAAACTATGGCTTATAAGGTTACATGAACACAGCCACTGACTCATAGCCACAGGAACTGAGAAACAGGCAACACCTATTTAGCTCTATTATTGATATTTATTTATTTATTAAGGATGGGTCCTCAAACATTTCATTTCACTTCTCTTCTTGAACTGAAATGTAAGCAAACGGGGAAGACTCATTGAGTCACATAGGTGAGGAGAAAAAAAATATTCAAAAGTGGCAAGTAACTAATTCTAGTACTGAAATTCAGCAGAGGACCAAGCGTGGGAGTGGCACTCCGAGACATCAATTGCTTATTCCTTCTGTCACAGCAAGAAACTAATTTTGTTAGCTATTTAACAGTCCTGGAGAAACAGGAAGCTAATCAGTTTTGCCTTTTCCTGTGCAGCTAGGTACAGCTGAAGCACAGAGAAAAAATTACCTATTTGATTTACATTTCCTTTGAAACTGTGGGCATTCAAGAAAACTGCTGGATTATTGTTCGTATTTGTAGGAAATCAAATCACCCCTGACAATCAATGACAATGGGAGATACTTAATTCTGTATCTTTGTTTTTTTTGTTGTTGTTTTTATCCAATCATTCTCAGAGACTGCCTGGACAAGTCCTTGCAGTTTTCTTCGCAAGGTTTTCAGAAGTGGTTTGTCATTGCCTTCTTCCTAGGGCTGAGAGAGAGTGACTGGCCCAAGGTCACCCAGCTGGCTTTGTGCCTAAGGCAGGACTAGAATTCATGGTCTCCCGGTTTCTAGGCACTACACCAAACTGGCTCTCTATATCTTTGCTTAATCATGATTGAATACTATAAAGTGCTTTGAGTCACAAGCTATATTGGAATGCAAGTAGATAAGTGCTGTTTCTATTACTGGCACGATTTCTCATTAAATTAGCTAGAAAGGGCAAGGATGTCAGATACCCAGTTTCGTACTAACCACTGGACACTGGATCCAGAAAGATATATACTTGACCTATTGGCCTTAAAAGAGCACCGAGAGCACTAACACAGTACTGCAAGGAAGACCAGCTAGAACTCAATTATCAGTAAACTAAAATCATGGCATTTGCCAAACGCCCAAGAGCCACTCCTGGAGCATAGATGCCACAAGATTGAGCAGGCCTCAGGTTTCAAATACCTGGGAGTAGTCCTTCATTCTGCCAGCAGTAGGAAAGCCTACGGGGACCATGTTTTTGAAATTGCACAGAGGAGCTCATCTGCCATTCTTAAATTCCTCAAGTCAAGAGGTGGCCACTGTATGCTGGCAGCACTCAAGTTATTTGAAGCCAAGCCAATAGCACAACTCCTTTAAGGTGCCCAGCTTGGCCCCTTCTCCAATTATGCACCATTGGAACTTGTGCAATCCAAATTTCTAAGATCAGCCTTTCAAGTCCCAAAATGTGTCTCTAATGCCACCCTGTGTCAGGGTAATTGGCGAAGAAAACCACACTGAGTCAGATGCAACTTTAGTTCTTTTATTGTTTTCTACCATATACAGAATCTTGCCAGACTAAAGGTTCCTTAACTTAGCTAAAGGGAAAAATACTCTTGGGAAATCTAGGGTGGGACTAGTCTAACTTTCTTCCTCAGCCCCTCTACAATCTCCAAGGAGTGCAAACTGTGAGCATGCTTATCAGCCTGGAATGTGCTCTCTTCTCCCCCCACTCCAATCTCCATCTCATCACCCCCCTCCTCAGGGACACATTCCATCACACCCTGAGACTAGAGACAGGCCTCATGAAAGTAGAAGCTAGGGTGTGGGCAGTCATACTCAACTATTGGCTCAGATTATCCCTTTTTCCCCTTGGCCTTGCCCCATTAACTATGAGGGATGATTTTCAGTCCACATGGAAACAGGCAGGGGCAACTAAAATCTCATCCTTGGGCTTCCCTCCAGGTCTTCTACTCAGCATGGGATATGATCAAGTGACAGCACTCATTAAACAGCATGTAGCAGACACAGTGCCAGCTGGATTTAGTCAGGTCCCCAACCTTTATTACCAGTGAATCCAACAGGTATTCTGCCTCCCCTACGACATACTTGAGGTACCTAGCCATCAGAGGGCCTTCACTCTGGCACAATATCACGTCCTCCCCTCAGCTGTCCCTGAAGGCCGTTACAGAAAGATTCTTTACCCAGAGAGACAAGGCCCCTGTGACTCTGGTCACATAGAAACAACAGAGCATGTGGTCCTCCAGTGCCTGCATTAAAGGGACATTCGAACTAGCCTCATCTTACCATTATTGTATTGTACTCAGGGTGCTCAGGATGATTTTACACTTCTGTGCTGCTGTCAGATTCCAACCCTGCTACAGCATACAATGTTGGCAAGTTCTGCACAGCAGCCCTTAAAATTCATCAGATGATGACCAGTGCTATAAACTAGTTTTAATGAGGATTTAATTCCTCGCACTAGAGTGTTCTGTACCGATAGACATACTAACCTTTATGCTGTCTAACACCCATCTAATGTTCCTACCCCTCCTTTTAGGTTTTTTTTTTCTTTTCCTTTAGACTTTTGTGATATACAGTATATATATGCCTTTATATTCTTTAGATGTTAATGGATTTTCTCTGCTTTTAACTGACTGTACCTCATCCTCCTTATGCTGGTCTTTGACTGTAATAAAGATTTGATCTGATTTGATTTGATTTATACTTATTGGGGCAATAACTTAATGGGTTGTCAGAGACCTATTGTTTGTTTTTTCTGGTGGTCCTGGGATTTCATGCAGTGATACTCCTCTAATACAGTATACATCACTAAATATGGTTAATGTGGAAGGCTGGAATTTTGATCTTGTTTTCAGCAGCAGGAATTGTGGGGGGCACTGAAATATAGCTGTCTCTGTTGCTGTTGCAATGAATAAGAGTTCAGCAAGAAAAACAGAACTTGTCAATATCTAAAGCAAGAAACATGCAATGGATGTTACCTCTATTACTACACAAAATGTACAGCTTACAAATAAGGCTAAATCGTCTTTTTGGTGTATTGAGTATTTCTACAGTTATCCACTCTTCCCTTTATAAATCATAAACAATAGCAATGGCTTTGAAAACTTTTTATGAGTTTGATTCCAGATCCCCTCACGAAAGGACATGAGGTACGCCTCTACAAGAGGGAAAATTTTTCTTCCCCCCCCTCTGTGGTGGCACCCCATTTATGGCATTCCCTCCTCAGAGAGGCTTAACTGGCACCCGCATTAGCATCATTTCAGCACCAAATGAAGCTTTCTATTTTCTCAGGCTTTAAACTGGTTTTTAATTGCATTTTAATTCACACTGTTTTAGTTTTTGAATGACTGCCTTGCAATTGCCTGGTTTATATGGTGTTGTATTTTATTTTACTTTATTTATATGCAGATGCAGTATGCTGTCCATAAATTCTCCTTTTAAATATGAGTGTGTGTTGGTTGATAGCTGTAGTGTTATTTCCTTCATTTTTTTCTTTCTTTCTTGATTGTATGGTTTTAGTAAATAACATTATTGCTTTATTATTGTTTATTTTTGATGTTGTGTAGATATGTTGAGAGCTCTTCCACCGAAGTCAAATTCCTTGTATGTTTGATCATACTTGGCCAATAAAGTATTGTATTGTATTGTATTGTATTGTATTGTATTGTATTGTATTGTATTGTATTGTATTGTATTTATTGTATGTTTTTACTCAAACTGTATGCTTGAAATGGTCTGAAGACTTAATAAATTATTTGTTTGCTTGCTATTCAAATTGTATTTTTGTTTAGCGACTTTTATTGTAAACTGCTCAGAGAGCTTCGGCTATTGGGCAGCTTAAGATAGGTAGGTAGGTAGGTAGGTAGATAGATAGATAGATAGATAGATAGATAGATAGATAGATAGTATTGAAGAAGGAGATGGCAGCATGCCTTCCACACTGTTGCAAGCAAATTTGGGTGCCATCTCCCAAACTACCATACTTTGCTACAGATGCCTTCAGGAAAGGAAGCAACTGCTGTCCTCCTAGAAGAGCAGCGACTTTGCTGGCCTTATGTTTCAAGACATAGCTAAAGGACCATCTGAAGAACAGGAGGAAAGCACATCACTGGGGATTTGAGGCAGAGCCCTTAGTTAGAATTGACATGCATAGAATTAACCAGGCAGTTATGGAAGAAGCATGCAAAAACAATGAACTCAGTTCTGTAAGCAGTTGGTTGATGGGTACTGAATGTTAGTTTAAGACTCATAAAATTAATATAACAATGAGTTGCTGTCTTCCCACCCCACCCCCACTTTACAGAACTGCAATAAGACCACAGGATGTTAAACAGGGATAACATGGTGATTGTCTTGCAAGAGTGCATGTGCTGAGCAACAGCATCCTTTGCAGGTACCCATAGAATTGTATTCTGAGGAAGTCCTGTTGCACTCTTCTTGGGGACAGAGGTTTGTTGTAAATGTCATGGCATTTCAAGAACAGTATCAGTTTGTAGAGGTAACTTCCAGAGCATTCATTCCTTTCAGCATTTTTGCATACACTGAAATTTTCTATTGAAACTGAATTTTCCAGGCATCTGGAAAACGATTAGCTTTCAGTTCTGCAGAACTCCCTTAGAAGCTTACAAAAAAGGTACTACTGAACAATAAATCATTTACACCTTAAAAAAGAACATTTTCAGAGTGAAGAATGACCAACCATCTGTTTGTGTGTGTATGAATTATTTGTAACTGCAGCATATAATTTCCTAGATGTTTATCTGTCTAAAAATACAGATGTATGCAAAATTCATACTTTATATGACTGTCAGAATTCGACTTGATTGGCAGTCTAATAATGAATCCAAAGCATAGATCAGAGGTGTTTTTTTATCTGTGTTTGGGCTTGAAACTAGTATGTGGGCTTTAAGTATTTTATTGTACACTGCCCAGAGTCACAAACCTGTGAGATACATGGCTACATAAATATGATGTATAAATACATACATACATACATACATACCTGCAACATTGGGTGGAATTGCACAAGGATACCCAATGTCTAAAAATATTGCTGACACCTTGCTTGATAAAACATGTGAACTCAGTTTTTCTTTCTGATTAACCCTGAGTTTTTTACAGATCAGATCAGATCAGATCAGATGTCTTATGTAGAAACATGAACAATGTACCTAATACATGTCTAACCTCTGTTGCTATGAGGTGTTCTCAGGTGCTTCCCTCCCCTCCCCCCTCCACCGTTTGGAAAATCTCAGGAAGCACATCTGTTGTCCACATTCATATATTTTGGGAATTGGGAAAAGTTTTTTTAATGCTCCCAAAAGTATAATATTTATCTACAGTTTGTAACATTTTAGTTAATTTACTTTAAAAATTCTGTGTGTAGATTCCGTTTCTTTATTTAAAAGACTCTCAAGCTGAGTTTGACTCCTGGCAACCACATGGACAATGTCCTATAGTTGGCATAATACTGAAATGCTTTGTCATTGTCTTATTGGTCTAGTTTATATCCTTGTGATTTTCTGATGTTCTGCCATCTACTACTAAGTCCAATTCTCCTTTGTTTGTTTTTCAAGATCAGCCAAGGACAGCTACTGCAAATATATGATTGCTCTAATGACTTTTGTTTTGTTTAATGTGATTAGAATGATCATACTAGTCTGCTAATTATTTCCATATTTCTTATATGATGTTATATATTTATATTCCTTTTTTATTGCTCATCTGATAACCATTCGGTTCTGACAAAGTGATGCAAATTAGGTTTTTTTATCTGTTAAGTGTTAGTACTATTATATAACACTAAATCACATCAGAATATTGCTAATTTGGGCATAAGCAATTCTTTACAACAAATAGTATGTTTTAAGTATAATGTACTAATTAATGTTTGGCCGATGCATTTTGGAATAGGTTAATTTTGGATGGGCATCAATAATGTTTCAACAAAATGCCATGGACTTCTTTGCAAAGAAAACATTTATTCCGTAATACAGACCTGATAAATGTTGGCTTAGATCTTGATGTTTTGAACAAGGCTTTTCATTCAGTGTTATTTATATAAGTGGATTGTAGTAATCTTTAAAAGGAATAGGTTGTAATTGCCATGAGAAATGTGGATCCATCAATCCAATTTTATAAAGATGAAAACACAGTTCACAGAACTCTGATAGGAATGAAGCATGAACTGACAAGTAGGTTGTTGGTTAGATCTTGAGATGCAGACTAGAAAGCCCAAAGTAGTGCGGTAAATCCAGTTCATATATATTTGAAATAAGAAGAATAGAGGACCTGTTACATCTCTCAGAACATAAACCTGTGTTTCTGTGTTTTGGAGCTCAGAAGACCTTTAAAATTGATATTACTTTTTAAACTCCCAATCTTCATTTCTTTCTCTTCTTTCGATCATTTTTTCTTGTTCTCTTCACTGTTAAAAGCCTTTGTTGTTAAAAGCCTTGGAGATCTCTTTAAGAAGGAAAAACGTAAAGGCATAGATAGAGACAAAAAAAAGTTTAATTAAACATGTATAGGATTGCTCTGCACTTCCCATTCCCCTTCACCCAAAGGCATGTTACTTCATCATGTCCATTAATCATGCCATGCCTATGTTGTTCTGGAAGGCTAACCTAGTGTCCTTTAGGTTCTGCCAGACAAATAAACTTTTCTTTTACAACTGTCACTATTCTAGACCTGTTTTGTTATCCTGACTTAATGTTGTTTGGTTACCTTCATGTGGATTTAATTGTGGCTCAGGCTGCCAGATGTGGGTGGCAAAAATTGGGATGACCACTAGTCAGAAGCAGAGAGAGAGATCCCAATCTTTGCTGCCACCTAGTAGTAGATGGGATCTGTGCAGCCCTAAATAGAGTAGAAATAAAAGCTATTTTGTATCAGATTGCTGAGCTAGTGTTTGCATTACTTGGCTTCACATCGTACCTACAGTATAATCCTATAGTCTATATGATCAGTCAGTTACGACTGCTGATTTGTGTTATTCTGTTGTAGCAAAAGCAGCAAATCACCCCATAGCATTCTCAATCACTACAGTTAGGTTAGATGGGAAGTTGGGTTTGACAGGGAGTATGCAAGGGGGAAGATAGAGAAAAAATGTTTAAGAGGTTAAGAAACCATTTTAGATGTGTTAGTGAGGCATTTTATTTAAGATTATCAGGTTAAACCCCTGCCAGAACCATGGTGTGAAGAGCCATTTAAAAATAAGAGGATTTACTTCCTTTCAAAAAGATGCTTGACAGTTTAAAGCCAAAAGATAAATTAGCAGGTGAAGCAATTTTGCTTTTATACAAGATGAGCTTGAGAGCAGGAATTGATTTCAAAAGAAAGTACTTGACTTATTGATTAATAACAAACTTTGGTTATGATAATTATTTATATTCCTCAGTTAATAGCTGACTCAGATCCCTTTTACTAGGGTTTATTAAAACATCCTGTGACAGAATAATATTGTTAAGCCAAAATACTGGTTTCCTGAATTTTATTACTACAGTGAACAATTTAAGTGGATTCTTTAGTGATGGCAGTGATGTGCATCGTTAAGTATGGGTGAGCTCTCCAGTATATAAGTATGGCCAAATTTGTGAATTTAAATTGCTAAAGAAAATCCTGAGTGGATTAGGTAGAAGCACATAACTGACATTTTTGGAATATCTGTCTGTCTATATGGAAGAAGCATTATCAGTAAATTATTTGTCTAAAACCTGCAAATAGCCATATCCTAAAGTCATACAGTCATAATTTGTTTTATCCAGACCTTTCAGGTCCTTAATGTTGAAGTAATAAATACAGAGGTCCAACAACACCTGTAAGTAGGAGAAAACTGTTTAAAATAATTAATGATATCACTGAGGAAGGCTAATGGAGATTGATTTTTATTTATTTGATTTATATATGTCTTTATTTTGTATAACTTAAAGCAGCATACATGAAGGGAGAAACAGAATTCACAGTGTCCCAGTTTCTAGTCCAGCACCTTAACCACTACACCAAAGTTTTATATTAAGGACCTTTTCAGATGTCAGTTTCAATACCAAAATTGAAATAAAAGGTACTTCTTTCAGAAGAATTATGTATGTGTCTTTTAAAAAGGAAGTCCCACTAAGTTATAAAGTAGATAAATCGGCAAAAGTATTGAGCTTAGCAGCTGAAAATCTCACCCTTGGTTTTATGATACGCTTGTTCTTCAGCTCCCCACATGCATACTGGTGGATACACAAATTTAAATTATAACTTTCATTCCAACTTAGCTGCTTTCTCTAGAAAAAATCCTGGGAGTGCCAACAACTGAATTCTCTTGAGGATAACTGATTAAGGATAACATACTAAAGGACACAACTGGAGCCAAAAGTGCAGCTTCCATTCTTTCTGCTGTCCCCTTTTTTCTCTCTTCCCCTTTTTTTCTTTTCTTTACCAATGTGTAGGGAGGATATATTACTCATACCAGTGATCTGAACTTACTGTTTGCAGAAAGTTTTTACAGTATAGTAAGGCTAGAACCTCCAAACAAGTTCAAGTAGGGCTGAGGACCACATTTCTCCTCAAGATGATGTATTTTTAATTACAGATGTATTACTATTGCTTACTTGGTCCTCTACATAAAGGAGTGATATATCTGTCTTGCAGGCAAAGGAGAAAAGTGAACAGCCTAACCTAACAAGAAACTGGATTCAAGTAATAGGATAGTGGCCTACTTTGCACATTAAGCTAAACCATAATGTCATTTGTTTAGCTTTTGACTCAGCATATATATGGACAGAGCCAGTGGCTGTCTTCACCCCACACAATAAGAGATTAATTGACAAGCATGAGTGTGCTACCAACCTACTACCCTCCTCTCCAGAATGTGCATAGTTCTTTAATAAAAGCCCGAGGCTTCCCATTCTCTAACATCTGGAGATTACAGAAACAGGGATTTGAAGCAAAGACTTGCCTTTCATACATCCAAAATGATGGCTCCTCCAGGTTGGATGATGATGGAAGTTTTATTGTTTTCTTAAAAAGACTTGTATGATGGGAGGTGGATGTTGTGAATTATTTATGATGATTAGACAAAACACAACATGCAAGAGTGTTCTGATGAACCAGGACAGTTTTTATTTGTAGCATATAAAGGATAGAAAGATACTAATTTCTATACAAGATTGACTCTTTCAGCCCAATAATTATGCAGGTGGGATTCCGCTAATGTATACAAATATAACTTCAGCTCTCATTACCTTCTTTCTTCAGAGGACTGTAGGAAGTAGCTAACTTCTTTATAGCTTCTTTCCCTTTCAGGTAAAGAGTTTCTTCATCAGCAATAGCCCTGCTTCTGCTAAAATGACAATATCCTATCCTAAAATGTTTCCCCAAGGAGTTAATAAAATTTAGCTGGCAATCTCTTTATGGCTGGCATAGCAGTAATCTTCTTTCTGTTATCTTTGGATCACCTCTCTAGAAAACTGCACCAGGTAAAACAGATTTCCTGCCTTGTCATTCTTCTCCTAGCATAGCTAACTACTCGGTGATCTTGAATTGTCCTGGAACCTGTATATCTTCGGCAATCTCACACTGCCTAATTCTATCTTGGCTTGCTAGCTGTTTTTCTTCTCTTGCTGTAAGTCAAACTCCAGTACTGCTAACTTTCTGCTAGCTCCTTAACCCATTTCAATTTCCCTCCCTGTGAGAGAGATGATGTTTGTGAAAGCCTTTATTTGTTTTTCTCTCAGCTGTTTCCAAAACACAAGTTATCAGCCACAAATACAGTTTTATGTCTGGGAGATCAACAGGATGACTGATGGTTTTTATCATCTCCATTCTGTCACATAAGACATACAAGCTGATTAACTGGACTTTTTGATTTAGTGTGTTATGTAAACATAATATGATTGCAATAGTGGGGTGGATTTAGTTAAAAATGGAAGGACATGTTTATCTTACTTTGTTGAAACTCAAGCCACCTTCTTGCCTTCTTTATAGAGTTTGCAGTATCATATACTATGTATAAATGTTTCTCAACTATATGCCTATCTCTTTTATATTCTAATCCTGATAAATATAAAAAGAAAGAAAAACCTTGGAATTTATTTCAGCAGGCATCTTAGTAGCCCAATAGCAGCTCCCATAATTTTTTCTTGCCTCTGGAATAATTACTTTTTATATCTGAACAAATTATGTATAATTAATATATGAGGGGGAAAAACATAAGATATGTTTTAGAGGAAATACACAGTAAACCATCTGTTATACAATAACAAAGAAAAGGGCATCCTACTTAGAGCTAGAGAATCAAGCTGTGCATCGGCTTGAGTAGTTCAGTGCATGAAGTTATCAAGGGATCAGTGTCAAAATTCAAATGATACCAAAGTGGAGTCAGGTCCAAAATATCAATGTGATCAAGGAAAAGGAAAATAATTTGGTTGGCAATACTATAGTCACCACAATTAGCCAATTACTTTGTGATTCAGTGCATCATGCAAACCCAGGAAAATAAATTAATTGAATTAGCTCTGGGAAGAAGTTTAGTTAAACAATACCAAATCAATATAAAAATTTAAAATTTAAAAATAATGAACTCTGCTTGATTATATCATATAAGCACACCCAGTGGCTGAGTGGAAGCAACAGGAACCAATGAGAAGTACAGAGATTAGTAATAGAAGAGATTCAGTTAAAAAATAGAGAAGACCAGGCTTCAAGTCTGGCCACTCCAGATATATAATACTTAAAGTATTATCATTCCTGAACTAAAGATTTTTAAAACTCTGTCTTTCAGAGCTACACCAAGATTCAGCTACAATAATTAGGTTTGATTTCAAGGAATTAATTATTAAAAGAAGAAATATACTTCCAAGTAACACTTTATTACTAATGTTCAGGAATCAGTGTTAAGCAGGAAAGAAACTACACTTGGTCTTAGCCAAAAGGCCCAAGAAGCAGCAAACTATAATCTTGTGAAACCTTAAAAGTAAGGCAAGAACTCTTTTGCCTTGCAGTTGCCTAAACCTGTGTGATTTTCCAGAGGGTGCTCTGCCTTGGACTATGCTCTGAGCTACACACTGACTACATTTTACCCTACTTTATTTAAACCTAAAATAATATAAAATCAAAATGTTGTTGAAAAAGGAAAAGGGGAAGCAAGAACATTTACTTCATATACAAAACAGCTAAAAAGCTGGGGGGGGGGGCAAAACTGCTTGAAAATAATTTCTTGAATCTATGTTGGAAAAAATATTCAAATGTGGACAGAGTCATATATTAGTAATTGAATGTTGCAATTTAGGTGCAGAATTTTCCTTCCCATGTTGCATGATAGTTCTTTGGGCCATGGTTGTCTTGATCAATTCCAGATGCTAGGGATAAGCCAAGCAGAATATATACATCCTTAATCAGCAACAGTCTATCTAAAGTCATGCTAACAATCCTGCAGTCTTTAGTCCAAAATATAGTAATGACAGGACAAGTCCAGACCATTTGTGTTAATATTTCAATTTGTAAACTGCATCTCCAGCAGCCAGGTGATTACATCCAATTCTTATCAAACTGTTCCCTGAGGTATCCAGAAAATGCGAACTAGATTTTTATTTTATAAACCTAATTTTAAATCAAAAGAAATTGATTTCACATTCTTGAAGGCATCCTTCTAAAAAAACAGAACATTCAAACTCATTGCTGTATTTCTAAGTTTATGTAAGTAGCTAATAACAATTTTATACATTTCTTTCAGTGTCTTTTAAAACTGGTTTACTAGTTTCAGAATCTCAACTATTTCCTCCAAATCTGCCAAAAACTGTGGAATTTCAGAGGTAACAAAAGTTGAGTAAATTGCCAAGAAGAAGCACTCTTATGTAACTGAAATTTTGTTTCAGGTTCTACAAAGGTTTTAAAAACAACTAAAACAGCTGTTTTAAAAACAGATAGTTGTGAAATCACAAAGTATATGTGCTTAGCACTCTTCATGCTTAATTAAAAAAAACAAATATCAATGCATTGTTAAAGGATGCTGCCACGCTTGTAGAGAACTTAGAGAGGCTTATTACCAGAGTAATGTTAATGTTAGAGAAAAGACATCTGGAATTACAATTATTCATGATTTTCAGCATGTAAAATCAAAATAGCAATTAAGTCTGGCTCCTTTAATATTGGAATATATTATATAATTCCTCAAATTCCCAGCCGGCTTGGCCAAGGTCCATATATTTAATGCTGATCCAACCAACTGTTGTAAATAGAGATTGTATTCAGTTGATCCAAATAATCTAGAAAAATGACCGTCCTGTCAATAACATGGCAGGTGTATAATAACAACAACAACAACAACTCCAAGTTATGCCATTATCCCAGCTCTGTAGTTGGGCAGTACCTTTACTTGAACTGACCAAAATGCCATAGAAGAATCATGGAATTGGGGTTGGGAGCAATCTGGTGATCATCTGGCCCTAACCCTGCCCAGTGCAAAAATCCATTACTATAGCATTTCTGACAGTTGGCCATCCAGCCACTATTTAAATACCTCCAGCAAAAGAAAGTCCATTTCCTGAGGCAGTCTGTTCCATTGTTGAATCCATCCCTCTTGCTATTAGGGAGAGTGCATGCCTTCTGGTTTTCCAGAACTCCTAATCAGCCAAGATGTTACAAAATACAAGGGATAGAGAAGAAGAAATGAAGTCCAAAAATTAAGCTAGATGTTTAAACAATAGGGTTTGTGGTTCAAAGTCAGTCCAAAGATAAAAGTTATGGATTGAATGCAGAGCAAAGTCAGTGCTGGTTGGTGTTGGTAAAGACAGAACCGAAAGTACCATGGCTCAGTGGTAAAGCGTATGCTTTCCATGCAAAAGTTCCAAATCAAATCCATGGAATCTAAACTCTGGATAACTGCTGCCAGATTATATAAAACCACTAGCCAGTTTGGTCTAGTGGTTAAGGTGCTGGGCTGGAAACCAGGAGCCTGTGAGTTCTAGTCCCTCCTGAGGCACGAAAGCCGGCTGGGGGACCTTGGACCAGTCACTCTCTCTCAGCCCAACTCACCTCACAGGGTTGCTGTTGTGGGGAAAATAGGAGGAGGAAGGAGTATTAGGTATGTTCGTCGCCTTATTTATAAAAACAATAAAGGCGGGATAGAAAAATAAATAAATAAAAAATAAAATAAGTAATATACAATACTGAGCTTTTATAAGGCAGTTTCCCCTGCAAATACTGTACAAAATATACAGCATGTGCATTTTGGGACAAGAGCAACTCAGGTTACGGCTGATCATGATAGTTCTTAAGATCTCTCTCATACACAGTCAGCTGTTCCTGTGATATTGCACAACATTTTCCAAAACATGTTCTTTCTCTGTGCAGCTTGTTTGGCTCTAATAAATATGTCTGCATCTATCTGGCAATTTTTGTTAAGTTTCAGTTCCCCAAGTCCCCCTTGTTTCAGTTAACTAGCCATGCTATAAAATGGGTGTATTAAAAGCACCTGGCAAAGTTAGGTGGAAGTTGCAGTTCACACAAGTTTATATATCCATTATCATCAAAAGCAGAGATATAGTGGAAAATGAAATCTCTGTGCATCAAGTTACATTTCCAAGCTGAATTTTTACAAACTAAAATAATATTGAATGAGTCAAGACCAACCAAGAAAAACTGAATCTCAGGAGTTAAAAAGGCAACACTACATTATATACAGGTAGTCCTCACTTACCGACTACCTCATTTAACTTTGGTAACATTTGAAGTTACAATGGTGTTAAAAAAAAAAACAGCTTTGTGACCAGTCCTTGCATTTAATACCGTTGCAGTGTCCCATGATTGCCATTCAGGGGTTTTGTGATGGGCGCATATTTACAACCATCGCAACGTCCTGTGGTCACTTGATTGTCATTGTTGTGCTTCACAACCACTTCTGACAAGCAGAGTTAATGGAGAACGCAGAAGTAAAATTGCAAGTCGCGGTCACATGATGTCTGGCTTAATGACCATGCTGATTCACTCAACAACTGAATGGGAAGTGACATCATAAGTCTGTCATGGTCACATGATTTTCCACTTAGCGACTTCAGTGCTTAATAATGGAGTTGTTGGTCCCAATTGTAGTCGATAATGAGGACTACCTGTCATGTCACTGAGCAACACTTAACTGTGATTCTCTTTGGAAGAAGAGGTGATTGGAGCTCTATTGTTTTCTGTATTTTTTAAAATTTGTTTTCAAATATCTAAGTTGAACAGAAGTAGTAGGACAGCATAACACACTACTACACCTTCATCAGAACCCTAGAGACAGGCATCTTTGCCTCCTGAAGTTCTTCCTCCTCTTGCATCGTTTGGTGCCTCTATTTCCCAACATAATTTTGCTGATCACCACATGCACACATTGCAAACTTGTTCCCTCCCTCCAGTTCAGGGGAAAATCTCCCAAAATGCCTCCTTTTACAGTTATTTCAAATATATATTAATGGGGTCTGATTAGGGGAAAAAAAAGTCATCATAGATATAGCTCAGTCAAAAAGGGAATCAAGGGGAGAATGTAAGAGAGAGCATGCAGTGAGATGAGGTTCAGATGTGGTTGTTCAATTTCCTACTCAAATGAAGGAGTTCTCACAAATCTGTGATTGTCACTGCAATGAATTACTTCATAGTTTGTGAATGCATACATATTGGCACAGATGGGCAGGGCCCATTGTTGATCAGGCTCTCCGTTTCTGTAATTACTTGACCATTGATCACTGTCCATGGCGGCAACCGCTGAGGGGCTGCTGCTGACTGGAATGTACTGTATACATTGACATAGGACAACATAATTAAGAAGATGGGGCCACTGAGTTCTAACTCTCTGCCCATGCAACCATCAGTTGGGTAGGCTGGGCAGCCAGTATAATTAAGACAACTGATCTAGTAACTTTGGAAATGCATCCAGTCATGGGATTTAAACCGGATTGGTTAATTGAAGGGCTTGATTATTTAAGGGCACATCATTTATTTCAGTTGTTGTGGAAAAAGTGTTTTAGTGTATCATTAAATCAGCATATCAGAAACTACGTTTAAATATTTTAAATGTAGCCAGCTGTAATTTACAAGTATGAAGTATGTATATGTAAATGTGTGTATACATGCCAGATTGTTTTTGTATTTTAATAATGAAAATACATTTCAAGAATTTGTTCATAATATTTGTTGTAAATGTTTTTTTTTCAGATCTGCATGCACACAGACAAGCACTGAGCTCAAATCCAATGTCGTTTAGTAGAAATACAATGCTTTTCCAGTATCCTTGGTGCTGTGGGGAAGAGATTATGTATAAAGCTCTTATGGCACTGACCTTAACAAGCGGTTGAATGTTATGTGATGAAAGAGACAATCCCTGGCCATATGTAACAGCTTCAACCCTGAGATAAGGGAAGCCCCAACCCTCCTGGCTTTCCAGAAGACTGGGAAGACCTGGCTCTTCCCTCCAGGCATGGAGCCAGGATGTCTGTTGAGCCCACTGTCAGTGTACTGTAGATGTTATGATGCCTCACTTTATATGTTATGCTTGTGTTTTATGGGGTTTTAATGAATTCTTGTGGTTTGCTGTGAACCGCCCAGGGTTATGTATTTAAGATGGGTTGCCATATAAATGTTCTAAATAAGTAAAAAAAATTCCAAAGTGGACTGGAACAAATATTCTGTGTTGGGGCAGTTGGATATTGAGAACATCTAAATAGATTGGGAACCGTCACCTAAACATTCTCAGCTGAATTCACAAGAAACAAAATTTTATTGACTCTTCTGGCCTAAGTAAATAGATCAAAAAGTAACAACTTCATCTTTAAAGGTTATCTTGACTTGATCCGTGGATTAAAACACAGAAATGTTACAGTTCGCAGGAATACTTGCCATTGCTGAAGTAATTGTATCTCATTATTTTATTACATATTTATGCCCATATTGCAATATTAAACTGCACAGATGAAGTTATTATTACACTTTGGAGGTTCAGTATAGTTGTTTTTTTATTAGCCAACAAATGCTTTAAAAGGTTCCATGAGTTGTTTGATGTACATGAACATTTTGTGTTGCTACCCCTTTCTAAGTAAGAAGACAGTATCTGAGTGCTCGACTACACTTTTTAAATGATTTATTATATAACAATTTATAATCAAATTTGATGCTACTTCCTATGTCAAGAATACTTCAGTGTCTAAGAGCAAATTGAGCCAACAAGCTAAAATAATAAATAATAGATACTACTTTAACAGTTATAAATCATTTAAATTAAAAAATAAATAACAGTAGGTTGGCAGATGATTGCACTGTAAATCCTTTGGTTTCCCTGGAGTTTTATGGCAGCACCAGGGTGTAGAGGGAAGGCAGGAGCACATGGATTAAGGGAATTTCATATAAGTCTCTATTCAATGCAATATATAACCCCACAATAATGATATCATATGGTTATAACAACGTTCTCCTAACTGTATTTGAAGGATCACCTGCACTTTTTTACATTTTCTTTGGATTATGACTGGCCTTGAAATCTCATTTAAGTCACATTCAGAGAACAGAGCTTTATTACTTCAACAATCCCTTTACAGTGGGACTACCAAATCTGAGCTAAAAAAAGATCCAGCTGACCATTTGATGGCAGCAGAGAAAAAAACATGTATCTGTTTGTTGCCATCTAGTGTTCATCCAGATCTGCAACTTGGGTCTGGTAGAACTACTTTATAGCCCTCCTTCCTCCTCAGTATCTGCTCCTGGAAAATAGAGGGCATTTGAGAATGGTAAGGTAATCTGCCGATAGAGCAGAAGTTATCAGATACTGGCACTTCCTCAGAGAAACATAGGATTGATGTAGAATCCAAGCCAATATACAGTGTCCCAGAAGTAATAGAATACAGTAGTCATTGAAAACATCAGTCATTATAATGATGCAACAATGTTGCATAGTCTCTGAAGAATATTCAGAAAATGCTTGTAATTTAGTGTCAATTCAAGCTTTATCCCAAAGCTTAAGAATTGTCCAAATACTGCCATAATATGTATGTGGTTCCAAGCAAAACTATTTTATGTTACGAAGTCAAATAACTTGTTCAGCTGTTTTGACAATTCCATTGTTATAACATCTTGTGCTCCAATTATTATCATTATTATTGTTACCATTATTATATTATCTCCTGCATGAACTTCATTATTAATGGTTTTCTGATTTACTGCCAAATTTAGACTGCTATATAACTTCTGACACCTTGATAGTGTTTATCAGTTGATTTCAACACTGAAAATATGTGATAGAGCTGCTAAGTTTCAAAATCAGTGGTTTTTAATAAACCCTCCAAGATTTTTCTGAATTTTAATGTATATTTTATGGTGCTTCTTTTTCTTTTTCTTTTCCAGTTCAGCTGAAGAACAGTTTCACTGGCAAACACAAGGTAAAGTATAATTTTGCAAATTCTGTGTTGAATCTGGTTTCTCAGAGGCTCTTCCTCCATGTGTTGTTCCCAGATTGTCCTTTTTTATGGAGATACTACATCTTGGGCAGGAAAAGTTCAAATAATATTTACAGAGGTGCTTAAAAGTTTGTGAACCCTTTTGAATTTTCAATATTTCTGCAGAAATATGACTTAAAACATGATTTGTTTTCCATTAAACAAATTTTGTTTATTCGTTCAGTCATTTCCGACTCTTCGTGACTTCATGGACCAGCCCATGCCAGAGCTTCCTGTCGGTCGTCCACACCCCCAGCTCCCCCAGGGACGAGTCCGTCACCTCTAGAATACCATCTATCCATCTTGCCCTTGGTCGGCCCCTCTTCCTTTTGCCTTCCACTCTCCCTAGCATCAGCATCTTCTCCAGGGTGTCCTGTCTTCTCATTATGTGGCCAAAGTATTTCATTTTTGCCTTTAATATCATTCCCTCAAGTGAGCAGTCTGGCTTTATTTCCTGGAGTATGGACTGGTTGGATCTTCTTGAAGTCCAAGGTACTCTCAGAATTTTCCTCCAACACCACAGTTCAAAAGCATCTATCTTCCTTCTCTCAGCCTTCCTCATGGTCCAGCTCTCGCAGCCAGATGTTACTATGGGGAACACCATTGCTTTAACTATGCGGACCTTTGTTGTCAGTGTGATGTCTCTGCCCTTAACTATTTTATCGAGATTTGTCATTGCTCTTCTCCCAAGGATTAAGCGTCTTCTGATTTCCTGACTGCAGTCAGCATCTGCAGTAATCTTTGCACCTAGAAATACGAAGTCCTTCACTGCTTCTACATTTTCTCCCTCTATTTGCCAGTTATCAATCAGGCTGGTTGCCATAATCTTGTTTTTTTTGAGGTTTAGCTGCAAGCCAGCTTTTGCACTTTCTTCTTTCACCTTCATCATAAGGCTCCTCAGCTCCTCTTCGCTTTCAGCCATCAAGGTGGTATCATCTGCATATCTGAGATTGTTAATGTTTCTTCCAGCGATTTTAACTCCAGCCTTGGATTCCTCAAGCCCAGCTTGTCGCATGATGTGTTCTGCGTACAAGTTGAATAGGTAGGGTGAGAGTATACATCCCTGCTGTACTCCTTTCCCAATTTTAAACCAGTCCGTTGTTCTGTGGTCTATTCTTACTGTAGCTACTTGGTCGTTATACAGATTCCTCAGGAGGCAGACAAATTAAACAAATTAGTCAAATGCATTATACAAGTTTATTGATTTATTAAGGAAAATGATCCAAAGCTACATATTTCTGTTTGCAAAACTATGTAAGCCTTTGCTTTCAGGAACTGGTGTGCCCCCCTTGGGCAGCAATAATTGCAACTAAACATTTCTGATAACTGTTGATCAGACCTGCACATCAACTTGGAGGACTTTTAGCCCATTCCTCCTTCAGAACAGCTTATACTCAGGGATGTTGGTGGGCTTCCTCGCATGAACTGCCTGCTCCAGGTCCTTCCACAACATTTCTGTAGGATTAAGTTCAGGACTTTTATTTGGTCAGTCCAAAACATTAACTTCCTTCTGCTTTAACCATTCTTTGGTTGTACAGCTTGTGTATTTGGGGTTGTTGTCTTGCTGCATGACCCACTTTCTCTTGAGTTTCAGTTCACAGACAAATACCCTGACATTTTCCTGTAGAATTTGTTGGTACAGTTCAGAATTCATAGTTCCATCAATGATGGCAAGCTGTCCTGGTCCAGAGGCAGCAAAGCAGGCCCAAATCATGATACTGCCACCAACATGTTTCACAGGTGGGATAAGGTTATTATGCTAGAATGTAGCGTTTGCCTTTCACCAAATACAACTCTCTTCATTCAAGCCAAAAAGTTCTATTTTGGTCTCATCTGTCCGCAGAACATACTTCCAATAGCCTTTGGCTTATCTACAGTATGTGGCCTTTTGCAAACTGTAGATGGGAAGCAATGTTCTTTTTCAGGGAGTAGTAGCTTTCTCCTTGCAACCTTGCATGCACACCATTGTTCAGTGTTCTCCTGATGGTGGTCTCAGGAACATTACCCTGGGGTTCTTTGAGACCACCCAGATTATTACACGCCTTGCTTTTGGTGTGACCTTGGCTGGCTGACCACTCCTGGGGAAGGTAACAATGGTGTTGAATTGCCTTCATTAGCACTCAGTCTGCCTGACGGTGGAGTCCAAAATCTTTGGGATTAGTTTTGTAACCTTTTCCAGCCTGGTGAGCCTCAACCACTGTTTTTCAGAGGTCCTCAGAAATCTCCTTTGTTCGAGCCATGGCACACTTCCACACACCTGTGTTGTAAAGATCAGACTTAGATAGCAAATATCCAGAATTCTGTTCTTTAAATAAGGCAGGACCTCCCATGCTCACACCTGATCATCATCCCATTGATTGAAACACCTGACTAATTTCTCCTTCAAATGAATTGATAATCCTAGAGGCTCGCATACTTTTACCACACCCCAATCTGTAGCTTTGGATCATTTTCCTTAATAAATCAATGAATACATCTAATGTTTTGGACTTATTTGTTTAACTGGATTCTCTTTATCTAGTTTTAGGACTTGTGTAGAGAACGGATAACTTTTTAGATCATAGTTATTCAGAAATATTGAAAATTCAAAACAGTTCACAAACTTTGAAGCACCACTGTATGTTGAGAATGGCATCTTAGCTCTAGCTTTTTGTGGTGAAGAACTAACCTGTTTCTTCCTG
This sequence comes from Candoia aspera, assembly GCF_035149785.1. NCBI lineage: Eukaryota > Metazoa > Chordata > Lepidosauria > Squamata > Candoiidae > Candoia > Candoia aspera. The sequence continues at coordinate 122,457,273 of NC_086155.1, read as the reverse complement.
TATGTGAACAGAATACAATTTAATCATAATTAACATAAAATGAAGAGCAAAATCTGTCTATCGCATAATATTTCTATATGTCAGAGTGGGCAATCTCTAAGCTCCCAGCTCCATTTTTGCAGCAAAGAACACTCTATGAAATGTGATGGTAAACTGTTGATTTACAGCAGGATATTTCAATTGCTTGAAAAAAAAATAGTAGTAATATAGATACATAAACTTGCTGATAGGATTAATGCACATATTTTTCAAATTCAAACACTTAATTAAAAAATACAGGGAAAGTGGAGTGAAAATTGTGCTCTTAATCCCTCCAGTGACATTACTGGGTTATCACCATGTTTCCTGGTGAGGAAAAGAAAAGTTTAATTCCAGTCCATTGAAATTATCAGTCTTCAGTATTCTTAAATTACTGTTAGTAGTTCAAGCAGTTATGGAAATGGTATTGAAGATATCTGATAGTTTAGAAAACTTGATTTGTTAAAGGTTCTTATCTTCAGTTTTCCAAATTTTTCTTTATGTCTTTCCAGATATTTGAAATATTTAAAATAGCATTTTGTTACAGATGGTCAAAAGGATATAGAAGATGAGCTTACAACTGGTCTTGAACTAGTGGACTCTTGTATTAGATCTCTACAAGAATCAGGCATACTTGATCCACAGGACTATTCAACTAGTGAAAGTAAGTTTCTCAAGAATTTGATTTTTTTGTTGTTGTAGCCTACCCTCAATTAAAACTTAGTCTGTTCAGAAAAACATGATGCTTTTAAGATAAAGGGCCTCAGGGCTATTAAAGATTTTTTTAATATTATCTTGAATATTTGAAAGCTAGCAGTATTCACTGAGCAATTGCTTATGTGTATATGTACAATAATCATCACACTGTTTTAAAGCCTTTTTACAAAGCACACAAAAAGCAGCATGGGATTTCTTTATGTACAGATAGCTTACAGGAGGAATGTGCAGAAATGAAAAAAAAAAAACCCAATGGTTTAGAAAAGTTACTTATTTTGATGGGTCAAGATGACTAGCATTTCTCCTCTATCAAAACACTGAATTAAGTTTTCAGTAGATTTTATTCCACATGAGTAATATGTGGCCATCAAGGGGTTTGCTCCTTATTAAAGTATTAATCTATAATCAGAATTAATAAATAACTATTGTTTGCCATAGTACTTTTGAACTTCACTGATACCAGTTATTTCTGGTACTCCAATTGCCATGAGTTTACAGTTGAGGTAGGGAGAATCTGAACATATTGTTGGTTTCCTCCCTCCCTCCCTCCTTCCTGTATATGTTGCTGCTAATGAGGACCCTCCCCAATGTGGTGTCCTTCAGATACTTCTTACTGATTGGAAAACAAAGCCTAAATATATAACTCCAATACAACAAATGTTATTTTGTAAAGACCGATTTCTTTCCTATTTTTCATTTTAATTATTATCTATGCTGGTACTGGTACTCTTTCCTGCTGCCTGAGTAGGACATTTACAGAAAGATTAGCCAACCATATTTTATCCTAGTGGGATCCATGTCATCTGTCTCTTGTTCAATGTGTCATGAATTCCAGAAAATTAATTTAGTAAAACATGGTCAAATTAATTATGCTAAGTGTGGCTTGCAAACAGAGCTACATAGAAGCAGCACAGAGGCTATTCATCTGACTTGGCATCCAAGTATCAACATAGGATGAAAGGGTGTTTGTTGAGCTTTTGCTCTCCTTTACCCTATCCTTTCCTTTTTAATTTTACATTTGTCTGTATTGTTTTTAATATATTGGTGTTCATCGTATTCAAACCTCTTAAAGATACTTTTGTATAAAAAGTAGGATGATGATGATGATGATGATGATGATGATGATATTCTGTTCTCTGAATCAGATATGAGCAGAAAAGTGACTATATGACAATCTACTCTGTTTTCTGGTCTTTTTCCAATTCATGCACGAGTTCTGCAAAATTCCTAATGAAAGTTGGAGGCCAAGCAGCAATGTAACATTTCCCTCCCTCATTCATGCAACCAAGTGGAGCTGCAGTTTAAGTACTAACCACCTGGCAGGTAGCCCCTGACTTTAAAAGACTTACCTTCAATTCCGAATGTCCTGGGAACTTTCATCTTGCAGATATATTGGAGTACAGCTATTAAAAGCTCAGTAAGCATGGGCAGTTACTAGGGATGATGGGAACCAGGACAGTAGTCAACATTGCTAGTTCTGCAGTGATAGGAAGCAGAGCAAACATAGCTGTTTAGTGAGCATAAATGCCTTCCCAGCAGCATCCCTCAGACTGAATGAGTTATCAACCATTATTTATTTTATTTTATTTTATTTTATTTTATTTTATTTTATTTTATTTTATTTTATTTTATTTTATTTTATTTTATTTTATTTTATTTTATTTTATTTTATTTATTTCTATCACCGCCCATCTCTCCAAAAAGGGGACTCTGGGCAGTTGTCCAGACAATGCTCAGACTTTTCTTTTTTCTTTGTCCTCTGGAAATATAGGTGTGTACATGTGAGTGCCTCTATGTGTCTTTCTGAGTTTTAGCACAGCACAGCTTTATTAGTTTCATAGAACATAAAAGGCTTCAAAAGAGGCATATCATGCCAACTTGAGCATCTTGAAGTCTGAAGATTTTTTTTTTTTTGGCAAGGCATTCTTTTTCACAAGAGAAGAAGAATTCACAAATCGCTGCAGGTGTGGGAATTTTCATTTAACTATGGTCAAAATTTGTAGCTGGACATGAAACAAGTGGTCCAGAAGACTGGTGACTGTGTTTTAATAAATGTACTTCATTTATCAATTATTATGGTCCTGGTAAATATTACAGTCGAATTTGGAAAAAAAATTATTTTAAAATACTTTAAAATTAATTAAATAATACATACCTCTGTGGGAAAGAGGACTGTTTAAATTTTCCAAGAGAAATGATTGGTTGACTTTCTTAAACAAAGAGATAAAGAAAATTGCAAAGTATCATAGAGCTATGGAGTACTGAAGGGGACCAAAGGGTTAAGGATATAGAGAAATGGCAGGCGGGGGGTGGAGAAAGGTTCTCTTTTGTTTGTTGCTTTTCCTTTTGGGATTATAAATTAAAAAAGAGAAATGGTTATCACTAGAAAAGCAGCAAAAGAAAGGAGGAGAGGATTGTTAACAGAGCAAACAATACACCAAAGATTCTACAAAGGATGTTTGAAGAACTGGGGAAGAATATGACAGCATCAGTGACAGCAACAGTGACTGAATCTGTTAAGGGAGACTTGCTTACACTTGAAGGGAGAATGGATGAAAGATCTGCAAATATGGGAATAAAAATGAATTTAAAAATTGAACAAATTTAGGGAAAAATAGAAATGTTGGAAACTAAGACAGAAACAACAAGCCAAGAGATGGAAAAAGAACAACCTGGTGAAGATATTAAGGAGAGGGTTGTTGAAGTTTTAGCAAAATTTTTGAAATGGGATGAAGAAGACATGGATGCAGAAGTGGACAAGGTATACAGAAATAATATATGATATGTAAAGTCAAGAAATGTACCAAGAGATATTATGCACTTTGTCAGGAAGAAGACAAGAGGCCAGGCTTTACAACAGCTGTGTGAGAGACAAGAACACACTTTCCTGATCGATAAACTCAAACAGAAAAAGAAACCATTCCAATGGGACAAATTGGAAGGAGTGATTAGATTTAAATAGAAAAAGGTACTAGTCTGTGGGATGACCAGGGAAAAAAATAAGAACTACTTTTATAAAAGACTGGAAACCTTTTATGGACTTTTTGTTGAAATTGGATAAAAGTGACTTGATGATTTCTGGATTTGCTGATTAAAAAGGGTTGAATATGGGAAGAAGGGAATTTCATATGTAATCTTAAAGGAAAGGAGAGATAATACATTTGTTTGTAACTGCTGCAAAGAAGATCAGAAGTAGTTTCTTTAAATGCTTTTTTCTTTTTCTAACTATTGTTTTCTATTCTTTTTTATTTCATCTTTTTTCTTTCTTACTCTTCCTTCCTTCCTTCCTTCCTTCCTTCCTTCCTATTTATTTATTTATTTATTTATTTCATGTTTATCTTTTATCTATATTGGAAGTGTACAATGGGTGAGGTGACTATCATAAGATATGGGCTTTTACTAATTCCCCATTTGAATTTGCTATCCATATGTTAGTTCATATGATGTTACAGAGGTACATACATTTTAAAAATACTGCAGATTGAAACAGTATTTTTATTATTTTTTTCTAAACCATACATCCCTTTAAAGTATACAGAATTAGCTGTATGTGTGTTAACTGCCAGAAGGATATTACATGCTTCTTAATGGAAAGGCTGTTTGATTCCCTCCTTGGAAAAATGGCTAACCAAGTTGCAGGGCTATGCATTGTTGTTCAGAATAACTCATAACTAATTTGACTATATCTAGCTTAGATACATTCATGATGGAGAAGGCTATAAATGGCTGTTAGTCATGATGACTTTGTATCAGCAGTACTGGAACCAGTATGACTCCTAAGAGGAACTGTTATTAACACATGTAATCCAACAGAGCCAATTTTCATATACAGTATGTATGTGTATGTATATGTGTATCTATGCATATATGTATTTGTGTGTCTGTGTATGTATGTGTGTGTGTGTGTGTGTGTGTATAATTGCATTTACAAATATATATAAAATTGCATTTACTTAAACAATTGAAACTGAGAAAATGTATAGAGAAATGCCATTTTTCTGTGACAACTGCATAAACTTGAAGAACTGTACCATTAAATTGCAGGATACAAGAAACGATTTCTTGTGGCCCATCTCTTTCAAACTGTGACTGTAAAATAAACACTGAGAATATGTAGTTCTCTGCAGTTACAAACATCAAATATGCCAGGTGTTTGTAATGATAGGAGAATTTGCATTTATGTAGTATGAAACATCATTAAGCTATTTTCGAGTCATTTGTTTGTTGGCAGTCTGCTTTCTGCAATTCCCCGATGAAAGATACCATCTTTATTGTAGAATCCGCAACAGAGCAGGCATTTGCTTATGAAAGTATTTGGTCCTTGATTTTTCAGATCTGTTTCTTCTGTCACTTCCTCTTAAAGCATGATAAAAGGTGCATGACAAAGGACCTAAAGCTGCTTTATTAGGTGCATAAAAAGCCAGTTCAGTCCAGTTCTCCAATTTTTAAAAAATACCTACCTATCAGATGGCTGAACAAGTAAAGTAAGATTAAATCTGGCATCCTTTAAACTAGTAGTTTGTTAATCAGTGAGAGTTACTTCCTTACAATCTAGCAAAGGTTTCTGCTGATCTTGACAGACTCCTCTTCATGGATTGTCTAACACATGTAATGGTGTAATTAATAGCATATGGAATATGTCTGATAATTAATAGTCTCTCCTTTTCTAAATCTTGACTTCATCAATTCACTTATACAAATGGGAAGTGTCTGGGTCTAGTAGTGCTTGGAAGCTCTTCAAGGCTGGCTACATTTTTACTAATGACACAAGAGCACACTGGAAATAGCTACTAACCAGTAATATCCACAGTGACATAGACATAGGAAGCAAACTCTGAGGCAGACTCAGATGCCAGCTGTGTCCCATAGTAGCTACTTTGGCAGTGCTCTTGCAGGATCCATTAAAATCATTCATAACATTTGAGGAAAATACATTTGCTCATCCTTCAGTGTGGTTTTTGCACTTTCTTCATAGGGAAAATCAAGTCTCCAATAAACCAAATACTTATTTGAACATGAATGGTGGGATCTTTCCTAACTCTGGTAAATTATCATTAAGAACAGAACAGCTATACATAGACAGAAAATCCTGAAGTGTTCCCACCTCCAACTCTGCCAAAGTTTCCTTGTAGAGAAAGCAGAGCTAGTTCCTACTTAAGTCATAATTGCTACTGTACTCAAACTGATGGGAGTGGAAGACAGTGAGTAATAAACCTTTTTTAAAGTTTTCTACATGAACTAGTAATTTAACTCTCAGTACCCACTGTGCTAAATACAAACCCATCTTCCAGATTTCCATAAAGCTTTTCAGGTGTCCACATATTAAATAAAGTGAATAGCCTTGAAATATAGAATGTTTTGCAGGGGTACAAAGTTGAAATTTGGTTGCTAAATAAGAGCAATGTATGATGGAAAGAAAACACACATGAGAATATATGGGAAGTTTAATGAATGATCAGCAGTGAGCAAAGAAGGCAAGGCTGTATGTTCTCTTGGTTGCTTAATCTATTTTTGGATAATTATATAAGTGCAGAAATATACACGTACTTTTTAATGCAGGCAATGCTGTGTTGGCTGAGAAAAAATACAATCTGAAACAAATATAAGATGGATTGTACATGGATCTGAAAATTAATGTGCCAGAAACCAAGGTGGTTGTGTTTGACAGGAAAAATGGAGTAAACAATTGCATGTTACATATAAATGGGAAAAAAAATAGAACTCATAGATGAATTTCTCTACCTTGATAGAATGTTTACTAAAAATGGGGGAAAGGATAGAGAAATTTTAAGGCATGCGTAGTAATTAGTATGTGGTTTGTTGTGCAGAATGAATGTTAGAAGAAGCAAAAACAGTTGTGTATAATAGTATGCCCACTTTGTTAGACAGAAATAAGCGCTGAGTATAAAAGGGAAAATATAAGAGTAAGGTGAGTGTAAAGATCCAGTTTGCTGCAATGGTTAAGACCACCAGGCTAGAAACCAGGAAACTAAGAGTTCTAGTCCCACCTTGGGCACAAAGCCAGCTGGATTGCTTTGAGACTCTCTCCCAGCCCTAGGAAGAAGGTAATGGCAAACCACTTTGAAAACATTGCAAAGAAAACGGAGGGAGTAGTCCAGGCAATTGCCAGGAGTCAACGCTGGCTCAAAAGCACCCCCCCCCCCAGAAAAAAAAAGTTGAATGCAGTTGGAATGGAGAATATAAGAAGTGTCTCTGGTAAAACAAGAAGAGACGGGATCAAGAATGAATGGTTGCTGAACCAACATGGATTGCCTACAAAAATGAACTTACAGCAATATGTTGAGGAGAGTGGTTATGTTCAAATGAATGAATGAAGATCAAATAACAAAGCAATTGTATGATAGAAGAGCAAGTGGGTTGAGAAGACGACCAAGAAAATCATGTTTGAATGAAAGGTGAGAAGTTTAAAAAATAAAGGTAATATATGAAGTGGTGTATGGAACTAGTGAAAAGGCAAGGATTTGCAGGAATAGAAAATACATATATCAGTAGAGTGAACGTTGTCAGTATAAGCTGGATTTTGCTATATTTCCTTTTCTTATCTCATGCCTTTAATTTCTTGGCTTACAGTTTCTTACTCCATTTGCATAAAGTTGCTTATCCCAAAAGGATATGGCATGATGTGATTATATGTACATATTAAGTATGGTTTACTAATTAAAATTTACCTTTTCCCCTCTGTTTCTCTCATTCTCTCTTCTTTTGGGAAAATTTGATAGGCAAATCTTATAAGTTGGTTATGCTCTGTGCTTTTCTATTAGTTCTCAATAAATATTGGCGATGTCACATTCTATGGATGGGTTTTTTTCCAATCAAAAAGCAGAATTAAAACTTTTTAATATTAATTTATCCTTCGAATTGTAGTTCTTTACAGTTTGAAACAGAAGCTCAAATAATATACCTGGATCATCCATCTGTCTAGTCTCTTTAGCCCTGTATATTGATAGTAGCATTGAGTAAGATCTTAAATCTGCATTGAGATAATTGTTTGTTGCTCACGTAAGCCTGAAAAACCAAGGATATCTACCTGTAGATTTTATGATGTAGTAACTTTACATATTACATTAGCTATTTTTATTCATCGCTAAGTATTATCCTAGAGATTTCCTTTATAAATGTATATGGCCACCCAACTCAGTTGCAGCTCTGGCTGGCATACAATCAACAAACTTCATCAACAACAACAATTTATTAAACTTACATGCTGCCCAACTCACAGCAACTCTGGGTGACTCATAATAATCAGACCAAGAAATTACAATAAAATCAAGGGAAAATAAAAGATAGCAAGTGCGACAAACCAGATGAAATGAAGCGAGGGGTCTCACTCTCCCTCGCCAAAGGCCTGGGTGAAGAGCCAGGTCTTCAGCACTCTTCTGAACAACAGCAGAATGGGGGCCATCCAGTTCTCAGGAGGAACCTCATTCCAAAGTGCAGGTGCTGGTATAGAAAACAATAAGTTAAAATAACAAACTAGAACAAAAATTAATAGGTGATTGGGGACCCAAATTTATATTATACCCCTCTGGGCAGGAATTCCAATCAATCTGGCCCAGTGCCTGAGGAAAGAATAATTTGTTCACCAGTAATTTTAAAAGACTCATACAAGAGTACTGCTTTCCTTACAGTAAATTCATTATAATCAGGCCTATTATTAACAGCAGAGAAATTCTGTGCTTAACACAAAAAGTTTTACCCAAATTGCATAAATCTCTACTGTATTCAATTGTGTCTTTATCATCTTAATTTTATGATCTTATTATCATTGTCACAGTGTTATAGTTTGTGCTAATGATTTAAATTTTAGTCACTTCTTATAGTATATAGGTTAAACGATCACCACAATGGGATGGCTGTAATTCCTTTTTTTAATAAGAATTTTATTAAATTTCAAGCAAAGATAAAAACTGCAGAAAAACAAAAAACTACAAAGAGAAAAAGAAAAAAACTAAAAAGATATAGAAACACAAGAGAAAATTAAAAATTACAGAAATAGGTGATTTCTGACTTTTAACAGCAAGGATATAAAACAATTTTCCATAATCAACCTCTTACTCTATATTAAACCAAGATCACATTATTTCCATAAATCATACCATTGGCACCTTATAAAAATCACTAAGTATAGTTGCTCCGTCCCCTTATATTAAAAGAAAAAAGAATATGCATATATAAACCTCCTAATCAACTTCCCCCTCAAAGATAACATTTATTTAGTTATTTCCTTCCTACTACTATTCTATGAGAGTGGAAGGCAAAAGGAAGAGGGGCCGACCAAGGGCAAGATGGATGGATGATATTCTAGAGGTGACGGACTCGTCCCTGGGGGAGCTGTGGGTGTTGACGACCGACAGGAAGCTCTGGCGTGGGCTGGTCCATGAAGTCACGAAGAGTTGGAAGTGACTAAACGAATAAACAACAACTATTCTATACATTCCTGTCTACTATAATAAAGATCAAACTAAAAAAAACTTATAATCTACCATTATACTTGATAATACAGCAATTTTAATACTCCTAATCATGTCAAACCAAAAACCAGACATTTTTTATTATACCTTAATCTTCATTGAAATTGTTAAAGATAAATAAAATCAGCCAAATCCTTACAAATTTAATAAATAAATAAATCCAGTTAAATTATTAAACCCTTATCCCACTTCAAATAGACCAAAACATTTACATACTCCCACAATACGTACAGAGCTTTTTTCTTAAAGAAATCAAACAGCCCAACTGCCCCCCTCAAAAACTCCAACTTCACTTAAGGAAACCTCCCACACATAATAACCCCTTCTTTTCCAAGGTACTCCATCAAAAGATCCATTTCATGGCTTGCAACTCAATATCTCCCTTTAATTTCTTCAACTCAACTATCCAATCTTCATCCAATATCTCAACAGAAGTCAAAGAGACATTTCTGTCGCTGTTAAATTCCTCAATTTCATCCATGACATCCCCAACCAGATGAGACATTTTAAAGCTCTTATTTTCCACAGTGTCCTGAATGCCTTGCATAAAAACTTGGTAAGAAGTGTGCTCCTTGGATGGAGCTGGCTTGCACTTGGGGGTCCACTTGAATTCATGGATCCTGCTTGAGCAGCAGGTGGAAGCTATGGTAATGGTTACATCTCATGAACTGTTTGCAGCCATTTCCAGAACAAGACATTTTGTTCATGGTCACAACGTCCTTTTCATCTAACATCCAGACAGTTGCAACTCATTCTACATAGGATGCCCTTAAAGACCATTCAAAAGCTTCAGCTGATTCAGCATGTGGCAGCCCAGGTTAATAATAAGGATACACTAAGGTTCATTCATGATACACCACTACTATAACAGCTGCACTGACTCCTATTTAGTTTCTGGGTGCACTTCAAGGTTCAGTTTTTCATCTTTAAAGCTGTATATGGTTCATGGCTTGGATATGTCCAAGCCAGGGTTGAATATGGCTGCCTGATAAGATCAGGAGAGAATGCATGGGATGCTCAGATATATACAAGCTTCAGCAGAGTATTGTGTAATTGGGCTTACTAGATCTAAAAGTAATTATTGAATGAGAGACTGCAATTTAGGGAACTGAATTAATCATGTATTTATCTGGTAATTATATAGTATCTTGTAAATAACCTGGCATTACATTGTAATTACCATCTGAAAAAAGCCTAATTTAAAGAAAAGAAGAAAAAAGGATAAAAATTTTAGCTCAAGGAAAAAAGAATATTTATTTATTTGTTTGAAACCTGTACATTCTCTTCAAAGCACACATTCCCTTCAAAGCACAATTTTTCCAAGCAGCTTGTCGGAAGGGTACATTGGATATACAAAAATCAAAGGCTAGCTGAACCAGAGAGAAACAAAATGTAACTTGGTTGCAAGCTTGCCCAGCAAATAACCTTTTCTAGTAATCAGAATGGATATTGAGCTTAATGAACTATATGATGAATACTCAGTCTAATGAAGTACATACCGTCCATCTGAACACACAGGTACAGAGTAATACAGCAGCATGCCAGAGGACCAAAACAATGATATGCCAAAGACCAGAAGAAGATCTAAGTATGACAGATGGATAAAAACATCACGATTCAGGACATGGAATTCCATGATCAAGAACTGTCCTGAACAGCTGACCCTGCCCTAATTTGTTTTCTAAAATTGTAACAATTTTACATGACAAGGCTGATGAAAACCAGCTGGTCAGAATCAACACTTTGGAGTTAAAAAATAGGGTATAAAGATTTGCTCCCGCTCTGTGTGTGTCAGCTGTATGAAGTGTGTCTCTGGGTGTGAAAAGAGTAAGGGTTTCTTATTCTGCAGCTTGCTATTTTGTTTGCTGCTTTTTACCAGCTACTTCTCCCATTACCTTTTAAACCATTCTGGAATCAAGGAGCTACAATACAAATTTTGGTAATTTTTTTATTACTAATTTAGATTAGTTTTCTGCTTACATTAGTTGGGAAAGTTGTGTTGATCAGCAGTGTATACCTCTAAGTAGTTGTACTGGAATTGAGAAATGTACTAAAAGGATAACTATATTCAAGCTTTGATTCAATCTATGCATTCATTATTAGGTAGTAAACACGATCTTACTTCTAAAATATGGTCTATAATTGTAATAGATTTTTCAAGCAGAATAGAAAAGAGGAAGTTAATAAAAATAATAAATATATTGCTTAGCATTTATGTAAACTAACTCCATATTTTTATTTCTAAAAGATAATGAAGATAAAATAGTTGCTTCTGATGAACATGTGGCAAAGATGAGTGCTCATATGGGCTGCTCTAATACCCTAAATCCTTAAGATCTCGTGCAGAGATAATGGATATTTTCCTAAGAATATGGCAGTATTTTTTTGTAATGTGTTTTGGACACATTATGCCTGTGATTTACTATTCATTGATTTGCTAAATTTATATCCTACCTTTCCTTCAAGTGCTCAAGACAGCTTCATTTAATTATTATAACAGCAACTCTGTGAAGTAGATTGAGCAGAGAGTGTGTGTGTAACTGGCCCAAGTTCATCCAGTGACTTTAAAGGTGGCCTTGAAACTGGGTTTCCCCAGTCATAATCCAAAACTTTAACAACTACACCACACTGGTGGCGGCTGCTTTATTTCTGGCCCAATTTAAATGGCCGATGTTATCTTTGAAGCTTTGAACCCAGATTATCTGAAAAACAGCATTCTCCAAAATGTAACCATATAAATTTTTAGATATTCTTAGAGGCCCTTCTCCGTCAGGTTGGATGGCTGTTCATTAAAGAGAGAATCTTTTGCACTTGGTTGTGCAACAGACTTTCCAGAGAGACTTATCTGGTACTTTCTTCAGTATCTTCTTAACACAGTGTGAATAACTTTTTACTCAAATGCTGGGTTGGGGGACATAATGGTAATCTCTGCAGGTAGATATTATAGCTACTTCTCAATGCATACTGTAATTTGAAGATTCCCCTTAATCAACTATTTTGGATGGTTAGAGCAGAAATCTACTTCAGAGAGCTCTTGGATCCTAGTCATTGCTTTTATCAAAGACATCCATTATTGTCTCTTAAAAACTTCTATCATTATCAAACTTACAGGGTTATTTATACAATGGTTTAACACTGATTTCTTATCTTTGAATCAACTTGATAATAAAAGTCATGCATTTAATTTAAAATAACATGAAATTGCCATAATCTTAACTGGAAGAAGGGGAAGGTCCAAAAGAACCTCCTCAGTCTGGAATGATCCAGATGCAGCACTTAACCTATTATCCCGTTTGATTAATACATAAAAAATTAAGTTTGCCAAAAGATGCCCCCGCTTAATTGGGAAGCACATGTTAATCAAATTTAATTTTAACATAAATCATGAGATCTGTCCTCTCATTCATTAGGAAAGTACTCCTAAGGTATGGTATTATGGCACAAATATATATATATATATACTGTGTGTGTGTGTGTGTAGGTACTATAAAATGAAGATGTTTTTATAAATGTTTTTATTCAAATACAAATTTAATAAAAAATAAAAACTCCCTCTGGTACAGCATGTATCCTAGTGACTATAGAAGCTACATGTCTATATAGTTAACCTTGACTGATGGTATATTGATAGGTTGCCATTAGTACCTTCTGAGATTTCTTTGTTTTAATTATCTAATCTAGTTTTACTGCCCTAAGATTTCCTGGTGGATCTCCCATTCAAATATTAATAAGGTCCAAATGTGCATAGCTTTTTATCAGATTAAACTGAGATTCCTTCTACCTGCTGTAGCAAATTTAATTAAGTAATTACAATGACAAATAAAGAGACAGTATGGTCCCATGCAATGTTTATCCAGGAATTATTGGATAATCTGAACATGTGAAGCTCTAGTGCCCTAAAGGAATTTTATATATATAAACACTCAGTATAGGAACCAAACCCATATATACAATACATGTTTATATCCATAGGCTGAAGAAATATAAAACTTGTATCAAAATCATAAGCAAGTGTGCTATACCAAGGGATGGAACCTATATGTATTTTTCTACTTATCTACAGTAACATCTCAGATTCTCCCTTCCAACATGTATGGTTACATACTCATTTCTATTAACAATAAGTTACAAGCTTCTTATCAGATATTTACAGAGATCAAACTAAAAACCTGAATATGATACTAAAGTTTTAAATCATATATTTCCCCCCTCTATAGCTTCCCCCTATATTTCCATACTGTTCTTTGATCCTGGTGACTGGAATTATTTTCTCTCTCTTAAAAAAAACAACAACAACAGTGTGGGATCAGATTGGTACTCCAGCATGACAGAAAATAGAATTTAACATTTCTTCTTTCAAAATACACTCTTCTTAGAAACAGAGGTGGAAGGAGTAATTCAGCACTGCTTTTACTGTATTTCTCTTCATATTTGGTTCTGCCCTACAACTATTGCATTTCCCAACTGGTGGTTTATTTTTGCTGATTAGATTTAGTAGACCAACATTTTTAAGTACCCAAGTATTCAGTGATCTTCTGGAAAAGGATAAAATGAAGATGTTTAAATTAAAAAATGATGTAGTATGATGTTATTTCTGACCTTACATGACACGAAAATTAGATCATTCCTAGTTGTTTTTGCTGAAATATTTGCTTTTCCTCTGTTGTTGCAATGCTCACTGATACTTGGAATTATTTCCAATACAGGGCCCAACCTTCTATCCCAGAGTGCACTTCAGCTCAATTCTAAATCAGAAGGGTCTTTTCAATATCCACCTAGCTACCATAGCAACCAGACCCTAGCCCTTGGAGAAGGAACAGCATCCCAACTCCCAGCCCGCAGCAGTCAAGCTAGAGCTTCTCTACAGAGCTATGGTCAGGTATGTTTGGGGAAGGAATCATACTCATTTATATTAATAAACATAAGGTTATTGAAGATTATTTCGGTTGAAAGTGTTTTTACACCGACGAACAAACAAGTTCACTTACATATTAAAGAGATGTGCTTATGTTTTAGCACAGTGCAATTAATAAAATCAAGCTAACATTAAAGGAATAATTCAATAAATAAAGCATTTGCTGCGGTTCAGGGGCTGTGGATGAAGGGGAAGCCTTCTCAGTAGTAGCCCCTATTTTATGGAAATCTCTCAGAAGTAAGTGTAGCTCGCCCACTCCTGGCTTTTCAAAAGTACACCTTTATTTCATTGTGCCTTTGGACCAAGCTGAATGCTGGTCCTGGGATGTTTTTGTTTTTCAATAGGAATACTGTTGTATAACTTGTTTGTTTAATTGGATTGTTGTTGTTTTACTGGTTGCAACCTAGGGTCCATTGGAAGTGAGGTGGCATGGAAAGGTCCATACACACATACATACATACATACATACATGTTTAGAAACTTGTCATTGTATAATTTACCATTAAGTTTCTATAACTCTGACATTCTGTGAGGGTTTTTTTTAAATCCGGTTATACAGCATTCTAAAAATTAGAGCTGTATAAAGTTGTGTCATTTTTGTGATTGCTTTGCACACTCACATGCCAGGTTTACATCTCTCTGACACTTATCCAGAAATGACCAATATGTGATTTTCACAATGCAAACTGTTGGGTACTGCATGTTTCTGTAATTTCCGTGCCCATACCACATTCCCCACTTCAATGCTTTAAGAAGTATATTGTAAGTCTGAGTCAGTTGTTTTAATTGTGGAACAGCTTAACTATGCAACCATTAAGCTGTTAATGCCTCTGCATCCTTTGGATTTCTTTTCCTCTTATATAGATTTCATGAGAGTATTTCCAAACCCACTCTCTTAGGGGCACTAATATGGAACAGCAATAGTGTAGCATATTACCAATATTTTATACTCACTTTTTATTAGTCTGCTTATTGTGAAAGACAATGTTGCCTGCTAAGATTGTATAGAAAGCTTGAGACTACTTTGGCAAAATAAAGATCCCACATTTGAAAAGTATGTAGAACATGGCCCAAGCATTTCCTAACTATTCTGGACCTAGAGGCATACTTGGCATTTTGAGAAACAACTATGGGTATTATCGCAAAACTGCTGCCATGAAGAGCACGCTAATATACAAAATGGCTATTTTTCAATGGCACAGCCAGTCACAAAAAAAATATTTCACAGAAAACAAACTGATAATGATAAGAGGAATAACTTGCTCAGGTACCTAATTACAAAGCAGAAGTAGGGTCTGAATCCCCAAAACACATATTTGAACCCATTTTGCTGCTTAGGATAGGTATTTCACAGAAAGGAAATCTTATTTCTCTGAAAGCACATAGGAGATCCCAAGGTCAGATCATATTTATTTGTGTTTTACAGACAGGTGAAGACATTTCTTTTCAAATGAAGATTTTACCCTGAAGTTGTTTAATTTTATTGTCCCTTCTGCTTCAGTTTGTTTTTATTTTTACTTTTGCTATAGATTGTAAATGTGTTTAAATGACTGATTATTGTTTTTATATAAACCACTTCATATTTTTGTAAGCCACTTTGAACAATTATTTTTCCTGGAAGATAAAAATGGAGATTGTGTTTCTTTACACAGATACAGTAAATACATCTACTTCTATCTTTGTTGGCAAATGTGGTGATAGGTTTTATATACTTTTCATAGTTCTAGAGTTGGAGATGCTTTGTAAATAAGTATCTTGATTAAGTTGATGAACCTCTTGATTAATTTACCTACAAGCATTGCAGTTATTACAAGTAACATTCATATGCTGCAAAAGCTTTTGTCATTTTAATTCAAATGATCATTGGAAATACGCACACTCTCTCATATTTTTTTAAATTGTTCCTTATAGTTTTACTGCAGTCTCCAGTGAAATTCACAGCACTTCACATTTCCCATTTTGCAAAAGTGCTGATGTGAGGAAGGCCCTAATAATATTGGGCAGTGTGAGGTGACCATCTCAGGTAGCTGATTTGGTATGCAGTGAAAGGGAAGAAATGTCTTAGTCAAGTAATTTTATTTCTGCTGTCAGAGTGAAATATTTCTGGACTTCTCTTGCTTAGGTGCAAAATAACTGTCCTTGGTGCTTTAAGCTTGCAGAATTATTTGCTGCTCCATACCATAGAACCTAATGTATTATATCAGTTGTATGAGGCTGTATAATAAGCAACCAGAATAAGTTGTAGTGGATTTTCCCAAGAATTAAAGTGATTCCACAGAGCTCCAGGCTTTTGGCTTTTGACTCTTTGATCTCTTTCCTATAAGATATGTGCTTTCTTTTTTAAAAGAAAAAACTTAAGTTTTTTCTCCACCAGAATGCTGAAAACAAAATGTTGAAGTGATGCTAGATTTTCTGGGAAAGTGTTAATCCATTGGATTTCTTAACGTCACTTTTTTCATTTACTCAGGTAACAATCCTACAGAAATTATGTACACATACATGCACTGAGAGAAATATTTTAGGGTTTCTAGCAGCTATGCACATATCTGATTAAGCAAGCTGATTTCAAAGAGAAAAACATTACCGTTTTTGTAGAATAAAATATGTAAATATTTCTAAACATATATACATGGTTTTTCTTACCCTCGAGTATGGCTTTTTTAAGACTTTAACCTTGCTGCGTAATACGAAAAGAAATCTCACAGTTGATACTAACATAACACAGAAACAGAAAAACTGCTCCAAAAAAAGAAATGTTCAAAAGATATTTCAGAATGGCAACTCTTGTTACTCTGAAAACAGCAACTCTTTTTGAAACCTTAATTACATAAACATTTATTGTGGCATGAGTTTATGGTGTACCTTATCAGAAAAAAATTATAATCTGGAATGCTGTCAATATTCCCATAGAATATTGTGATTTTTTATCATTCCTTTTTTGTAAAGTATATTTAATATGTTTAGTTTGCTTCTGATGAAGTTACTTTAAAAGATATTTTAAAAGTAAAGGCAACAGTTTATATAATGCATAATTAATCTAAATGGTAGTGTACAGATTTAATGGATAAAGAGACATGCAACATTTAGTTTCTGCATAAATATAAATAGGATAAAAAGCTTACAACTCATGAACAAAATGCAGAATAAAGCACAAAGCATGATACTATATTATGGGAGGCATCTTTTACCAGAGTTTCAACTGAACAAATTTAACCATGACTATATCAGTCCTTCCTGCCAACCTAGCAGTTCGAAAACATGCAAATGTGAGTAGATTAATAGGTACCGCTTCGGCGGGCAGGTAACAGCGTTCCGTGTAGTCATGCCGGCCACATGACCACGGAAGTGTCTACAGACAAACGCCGGCTCTTCGGCTTTGAAACGGAGATGAGCACCGTCCCCTAGAGTCGGACACGACTGGACTTAATGTCAAGGGAAACCTTTACCTTTACATCAGTCCTACACTGCTTACAGAACATTTTTAAAAGCAGAGATTGTCCCAGGAAAATACTGAACATGAATCAATGTCTAAAAAGCAGTAAGCATACAGTAGACCAAGCTCTACTCAGTCACAGCAGATATCTGGCATCCTATTTCATCCCAGATGTTACCAGGAAGCCTAGAAACAGATCATGAAGGTATGAATGGAGGTGTGCTTCGTCCCTCTGATGACATGCTTCTGACATCAAGTAAAGCTAAGCGTCTACACGTACAGTGTAGAAGTCTGTGCTGTTAGGCATCTGTCCACACAGTGGGGATTCTCTTCTGCTCTTATAATGTATTTTAATGATACTAGAATCAGCTTATGCTTATGCAGAATCTGACAGCATAAAATTTCACTGAATGATGATGAGTTCCAGAAACATGAATCTCCACATTCTCCATGCCATGTCTAATTTTATAAATCCCTAATATGCCTCCTTTCCTCCCTGTACTAAATACTTTAACTTATCTTCATAGAAAAGTGTTCAGATTCATTTATAATTGTAATTTATAATTACCCTTTTCTATATGTTTGGAATAAAGAACTGCAACCAGCATTTACAGTTATAAACACTATTCCAAATGTGTTCATACCAGAAGTATTCATTGCTAAGGCATGATTATATTAATAATACTGATATTTTTATTTCAGTTTCTTTCCTAGGTACATCATTTATGTTTCATAGTAACCATGTACTAAGTTCACACTTTTATCATAATATTTTCCTAATTAGGTTATGTGCTACTTAGATTATTCCTAGTTAAGAAACACAGTTCTGAGTCCATCAATGTATATTTCAGGTGGCGGCTCCTCCTCCTCCTCCTCCTGCTTTCCACCTTGATTCTTATACTGGCTAAGATGTTGACTAGAAATTATAGTGTTAACAGTCTAAGATATTTGGAAGGCACCTGTCAGAAGCATATTTAAGCAAAGTAAGGTAAAAAAAAATGGCCAGCACCAATAAATGAAAAGGGATATGTGCAATTGTATATTTGACATTGGACTCACCTTTATGCATGAGTAGAAGTATGATTAAGTATACATACTGATAGGCATGCAAGCACACACAGAAATGTCTATAGTTTTTCCCAGATGCTTTGTTATATTCCACTCTTTTAATACTTATGATTAGAATATGTGTATTTTTAATATTTAATGTAAATCTCAAAATCTCTATTTTTTTCATCTCTCTCTATCCTCATTGCTTAAAGATGTAGGCTTTGTAGGTATGTCTGTAAATATCTATTAAATTCTTTTAAGATCTTAAGTTAGAAAATCTGCACATGCCTCTTCTCCCTAAGCAATAAGAATTAAATAAATGTAAGTACTAAGAGTTTGCTACTGTTCCATGACAAAATCAGTTGATTTACTGCCTAAATATGGGGGGGGGGGTGTTTTGTTTTTTTGCACCTTTGAGTCAGTGTTGACTCCTAGAAACTGCCTGGATTAGTCCCTGCAGTTTTCTTGGCTAGGTGTCTTGCTGTTGCCTTCTTCCTAGGGCTGAGAGAGAATGACTGGCCCAAGGTCACTCCTGGTTTCTAGCCTGATGCCTTAACCACTACACCAAGCTGGCTCTCAGAATATAGCCCCAAATTAATAACAACTTTTCATATATCAGATGAAGTGAATGCTAACCCATAAAGGCTTTTACCATAATAATTAACATGACTACCTCTCCCAGAATCACTTTTATGTAAAAAAAGAAGAAAACTTTTATATGGTTGCCTAGTAGGCTGTTGAGAGGGAAGACTACTCAAAATTAGACTTGGATTCTAAGACGGTGAATAGTGAAAGTCAGAGAAGGAAAGCTTCCTATCTTTGCTTCTTCCCAACAGCTAACCCTTACAACACATGGTTCAGAAGCATACTTACTTACTTACATCAAACAAAAATATTTACCATTGCTAAACACCTACTTCAGAGGTATCCAATCTTTGTGGTCTCATGGGCATATTTGGAAATGTTGTGCATTCTTGCAAAAGGGTTGCTCAGTGGATTCCTACTAAAAGCCTTCCATATTCACCAAATCGTTCAAAGCATCAGTTTATTAAAATGCTGCTTACCTCGGTTACCTTTTGCTACTATTCCCACTTACCTCAATCTTAAGTATTTATTTATTTATTGCAATGGTAGATACACCTACAGGCAAAACACAGAGTAGTAGCCATCAATCAAGGTTATTGAGACTCAGAGGGATTATTGGACGAAGGAGGGAGGATGATACTGTAGACTGGCACTTTGTTTTCTAGCATGTCCGCTTCCCATTTTTTAAAAAAATTGAAATACTTTTTTTTCCATGTAAAAACTCAGTTATGGCAGGAAGCCTGGAGGGTATTTATTTATTTATATTTAATTTTTCATCACCACCCATCTTGCACAAAGGTATCAAGTGAGGTATGTGTGGGCCCCTCTAGCCACCAGAGTCCAGGCCTGTTGTTTTAATTTTGGAACATATAGAATATAAAAATATAGAAGAGTGTTCAGTCTGAAACATTATGCATGTTATTTTTAGATATGATAAAGACAAATTAATATTTGATGTTTTATTAAAAATGGTATCTGGAATTCTCTTAAATTACAACCCTTTTTAAATTATAAATCTATAAATGATATTTGAACTGTAGAAAGTTCAGAACCAGTTTATTCGTGTCAGAAAAAGAGGAAATGTATGAATAATTTTGGAGTTCACAATTAGCTTGCTCCAGTCATCAATAAAGCGACTTGTATTTTGTAACGTCAGTTTATTGATTGTATCTGAGTCTGAACTTTGATTCATATACAGGGCACAGACGATGACATTATCAAATTATAGAAGAAATAGCTTCTGAACTGGTTATTGTTAATGTGATTTATCTTCCAACCTCATATAAGGAATGAAAACATTAATTTTCAAAGGTAACCTCAGCAGCCAATACATGAACTGTAACATAGGAGTGGGATTTAATTTTTTTATCATATAAATTGCCAGTTTCTTCAATCTATAAATTGCTTGCAACCTTGAAAATAATATGTAGTGGTTACAATACCTCTGTCTGGCATAAACCTAAGAAAGTATATCTTCTCATTGTCAGGCCTGTCCTGTGTCCCAAGGAACTGCTGTTACTGATAAGGAATTTTGAAGTTCTTTTTCTGTCTGTGGTAACAATCATAGGAATTTTAGTTCTGACATAAAATGCACCTTTCACATAATGTGACTTTTCTGTATGATGTCTGTATGTAGTGTGTTTTTTTAATCCTAAAGCACAGTTGTACTATAAACAATGACTTGAAAAATATAAAAGTCATGTAGAACTAAACATATCTCAGCCCCACTCAACTCACAGGGTTGTTGTTGTGGGGAAAATAGGAGGAGGAAGGACTATTAGGTATGTTCACTGCCTTGAGTTATTTATAAAAATAATAAAGGGGGATAAAAAATCTAAAAAAAGCCATGCTATTAGCTTATCTACTTAACACTACTGATAGATACTGTGCAGCACCATACTAATTCACAGGGCATAATGCAGTTGATTGTAGAAAGACTAGTAACAGGAGTAGTAAATCTCTAGCATGACATCTGAAATCTCATATTTTACACCTGAAGAATTAAATGACTGACACATTTTATCACTGATAAACTGATACAGCTATCTACTTCAAGGCTCACGTTGTATTGCCTGGAGATTTTATTACACTCCTTGTAGAAGAATAGAGTCGCCAGTTTAGATTTCTGATTACTTTCCATTATAACAGGCAAAATTTTGGTTGCTATGTATGAAAATAAAAATTTAATGTATAGATAGATATTTTCTTTTTCTCTTTTTAATATAACTTTTATTAAAGTTTTTAAAAAGATTTTTAAAAAGGAAGATAAAAACTAATACAAACTAATATAAAGTAAGAAAAAAAAGAAATTTACTTCTTACTCTATAGTTACAACATAACTCTCTTCTTCCTATAATCTATCTTGTCTAATCATCAAAACCATAAATCGTAAGTTCATTTTTTCTGTTTCACACAAAAAGTCCATAACGTGTTTCCATGCAGCAATAAATGTAGATACTGTCTTCTCCCTAATCAAAGGAATCAGAAGATTTTAAAGATTAACATAAAATTGAGACTGGAGGTTTTTCTTTTGGGATTGATGGACCAACAGTTGGAAAAAAGGTCATGGAACTTTGTTTTTGTACATGATAACTGCAGTGAGATTATTGTATGCACAAAGATGGAAAGATTCAGCATTACCCAGGAATGGTTGGTGAATTTGCTGAGATAGCTAAATTGACCTCCTTTTTCTCAATTTCACTTGAAACTATTTCTTCCATACATTTTGTGGAGGCTTTATGCAGTTCAGGATTGTCATGATGCTTATTCCAGTTCTAACAGACTCAGCAAAGAAATCAGTAAACAATTCCACTTGTTTTTAAGCTGGATTTCAAACCTGCTCTGAGCCACACACAGTGGATTAAAACCACTTCACTATCCCTGTGGAATCATAGGACAAAAGCCATCTTCAGGTGTTTTGCTAAGTTCATGGAGGGCTTCAAAGTGGGTAGGAAACAGGCTGAACACATGCCCCTTCCCCTTTACTTTCATTGAACTCCACTCATTTAGTCTGAAGAACAGTTTGACCTAGCATTTGCCTGAGCTTGAGTACAGCTCTCTCTATGATTCAGGAACCACCCCCACAACCAAAAAAAAAATAAATTCATGCAGATATTACTATTTAAAAATGTGTACCCCACCTTTCTCTCTATAGACGCAGTCAAGGCAGATTACAACTATAAAATTAAAAATAAAAAACTCAATACAATCAACACAATTAAAACTAAAATCAAATGGTCACGATTATAATCAGTTTACTTTAAAAACTTGGCAGAAGAGATGCATTATTGTCATTTTCTTAAATAATAGAGTAGGTGCATCCCTGGGGAGAGCATTGATAGCCTGGGAGTCATACAGGGAAGACCTGCTCCCACCTTCCAAATGGCTGAACTTAGGGTATCAGTGGCATCTTCAAAAGGCATCTTCTCTCCTGCTAATCTAAGTAATCAGGCAGTTCACAGTGGGAGAGGTGGTCCCTTGGACAATATAGCTCTCCTTCATGCCTTCAGCTGTAGAAGACAGTGTAGTGGGGTCAACGTACTCCCCATTATATACCAGTTTGAACCCCTCCATATATTCAGATAAGCAGTTGAAAAGGTCTGATTAAAAAAAAAACTTTAGCGTGCTCTATAATCTCCCCAATGTCTGATATCTCTAAGAACATAAGAGATATATTGTTTCAAACAATGGAAAACACCGTGAAACGCAGAATACCATTTGCTTAATTTCTAGACTTTAGCTGGTATGCGCTGCTAAGTAACTACTGCAGCTAAAAGCCTATCAGTTTTCCACAGAGCCAAGAGAGGGAAGCCAGTGCAAAATTCAGAGAGCTTCCTTCTGAATTCTTCAGGAAGTTCATCCTGGAGTGAAATGAAGCAATCATCACATCAAAATAAAATAACCAAAATATATACCCAACATACTGTATTTGAACTATCTGAATGCTGTTGTTGTTAGTTAGTTGCCGTCAAGTCGTTTACAACTCATGGCAACCCTATGTATAACAGAACGAAATGCTGTTCTTGTGCAGATGCAACTAAATGCATAGTTAGGAGAATCTTCATCCTTAAATGTTTTAATCTAAAGTAAATCCCACCTATTTTATAAAAACATTTAGTTTTAAAATATTCGCAGGCTCATTTGAGGAAAAAAGTTGAAGAGTAGCATATATAATAACTTAATTAACTATAATCTACTTCCAAATACACATGCTTAAGATTGCTAAAATCTTTTGCAGATCAACTGTTCTAATATATGCTGAACCATAATTTGGTTTGACTGATTCACAAAGAGGTTTGCATGTCATACAAAGCAAAAAAACTGCAAACTTACCATTATAGTAGTAATTTTTTGAGCAAAATAAAGCAAAACTCATTAGGGATGAAAGGATATATTAAAAATATTTTGGAGCTTATTCTTTTTCACTGAAAAAAGTTTTTTTTTTTCCTTCCAAGGATGTAGCTGTTCTCTTTCATAGTACTTTCTATTTGATCTTGAACAGAAAAACAATGTAAGAAAAGTGATGTCAACTTCCAATATTGGAAGCATTCTTCAGTGTTTAAAATGAAATGTCTGCATGATCAAGGAAAAAGA
Organism: Candoia aspera; assembly: GCF_035149785.1. Lineage (NCBI taxonomy): Eukaryota > Metazoa > Chordata > Lepidosauria > Squamata > Candoiidae > Candoia > Candoia aspera. Next base: position 122,433,470 of record NC_086155.1, on the reverse strand, counting down.
AAACCAGAAAGGGGTGTGGCCAGGAAAACTTTTTTTAAAAACAGAGTGTGCCTTTTGATGGAATGCTCAGCTATCTTTCAGTCCAGTTGCTGCTCTTAGAGGATTTTAATGTTACAAGATTAACAGCCCTGGTTGATCTCTTCAGCCTAAGATGTCTGATAAAAACTAAAATGCAGTCTACACTGAGACATAACAGATTTTATTCTTTACTGTTCCAGAAGGCACATAATTGAAATTTGTAATAGGAAGCATCTGCTGAGAACTTTTATTTCCCCCCTTCCTCAATCTTTTACAAGAAAATTCCATATATATGAAAAGTCCTGCGACCTCATGCAGATATGCCTGACAAAGTACTGTTTTTATTCAAATTCAAATTTTCTATTTGAATTGGATCCAGAATTGATTTCACAGCTTGCCACAGCGCTCTGCCCTCATTTTCTTATAGTCCTGGTAAATAAATAACTAGTAACTGCTTTTCAGTTTGGAAGGGATAATTGCATGAGATTCTTGTATGGAAAAGGTGACTGCATATGCGTGCACGCGTGCACACATTTTGGTACATATATTGGTGTGAAACAGAGCACAAGAGAACCTCTGTATTCCCATAGAGATGAAGAACTAGATGGTTGTGCGCAAGGACAGTATTTTTTGATGAATTTTTCTTCTGTTTCATTCACTTCAGTTTTTACCCTTTTATTTCAAGTTGAAATAAAATCCCTCTACATTTTCAGCCACTGATTTGAATCCAGCCACTACTGTATAAAAACAATTACGTCATTTCCAAATGGCAAAGAGGATGCCCTCACCAATTCTCACTGCCCCGTGTCTTTAGCTTTCTAAGAGTAGTTTTGTACATTGAAAGTTTTACAGTTGCTCTTTAATTTTGTTTTTGAAATGTGTGAGTTGCAATCTCGGCAATTCTTCCACCTCTGGGAAGCTGAAGTCACAGATTTGGATAAGGGCAAGGAAAATGACAAAACAATACCAAGAATCAGAAAAAAAGTTTGTAGTCTAGTATCCTGTTACTAATACTAGCCAGCCAGATAAAGGTAGTTTAAATGATGCCTGTTGCTTGCTCCAACTGGTATTCAAACATGTAGTTTTCTAAATTCAAGGCTGAGCTAACACTAGTATGACTTTACTACATGTTGTTGTTTATTCGTTTGGTCGCTTCCGACTCTTTGTGACTTCATGGATCAGCCCACGCCAGAGTTTCCTATGGGTCAACACCCCCAGCTCCCCCAGGGACAAATCCATCATCTCTAGAATATCATCCATCCATCTTGCCCTTGTTCGGCCCCTCTTCCTTTTGCCTTCCACTCTCCCTAGCATCGGCATCTTCTCCAGGGTGTCCTGTCTTCTCATTATGTGGCCAAAGTATTTCAGTTTTGCCTTGAATATCATTCCCTCAAGTGAGCAGTCTGGCTTTATTTCCTGGAGGATGGACTGGTTTGATCTTCTTGCAGTCCAAGGCACTCTCAGAATTTTCCTCCAACACCACAGTTCAAAAGCATCGATCTTCCTTCTCTCAGCCTTCCTTATGGTCCAGCTCTCGCAGCCATATGTTACTACAGGGAACACCATTGCTTTAACTATGCGGACCTTTGTTGTCAGTGTGATGTCTCTGCTCTTAACTATTTTATCGAGATTGGTCATTGCTCTTCTCCCAAGGATTAAGCGTCTTCTGATTTCCTGACTGCAGTCAGCATCTGCAGTAATCTTCGCACCTAGAAATACAAAGTCTTTCACTGCTTCTACATTTTCTCCCTCTATTTGCCAGTTTTCAATCAAGCTGGTTGCCATAATCTTGGTTTTTTTGAGGTTTAGCTGCAAGCCAGCTTTTGCACTTTCTTCTTTCACCATCATAAGGCTCCTCAGTTCCTCTTCACTTTCAGCCATCAAAGTGGTATCATCTGCATATCTGAGATTGTTAATGTTTCGTCCAAAGATTTTAACTCCAGCCTTCGATTTCTCAAGCCCAGCTTGTCGCATGATGTGTTCTGCGTACAAGTTGAATAGGTAGGGTGAGAGTATACAGCCCTGCCGTACTCCTTTCCCAATCTTAAACCAGTCCGTTGTTCCGTGGTCTGTTCTTACTGTTGCTACTTGGTCGTTATACAGATTCTTCAGGAGGCAGACAAGATGACTTGGTATCCCCATACCCCTAAGAACTTGCCACAATTTGTTATGGTCCACACAGTCAAAGGCTTTAGAATAGTCGATAAAACAGAAATAGATGTTTTTCTGAAACTCCCTGGCTTTTTCCATTATCCATCGGATATTGGCAATTTGGTCCCTAGTTCCTCTGCCTTTTCTAAACCCAGCTTGTACATCTGGCAATTCTCGCTCCATGAATTGCTGAAGTCTACCTTGCAGGATCTTGAGCATTACTTTACTGGCATGTGAAATGAGTGCCACTGTTCAATAGTTTGAACATTCTTTAGTGTTTCCCTTTTTTGGTATGGGGATATAAGTTGATTTTTTCCAGTCTGATGGCCATTCTTGTGTTTTCCAAATTTGCTGGCATATAGCATGCATTACCTTGACAGCATCATCTTGCAAGATCTTGAACAGTTCAGCTGGGATGCTGTCGTCTCCTGCTGCCTTGTTATTAGCAATGCTTCTTAAGGCCCATTCAACCTCACTCTTCTGGATGTCTGGCTCTAGCTCACTGATCACACCCTCAAAGCTATCCCCGATATTGTTATCCTTCCTATACAGGTCTTCTGTATATTCTTGCCACCTTTTCTTGATCTCTTCTTCTTCTGTTAGGTCCTTGCCATCTTTGTTTTTGATCATACCCATTTCTGCCTGGAATTTACCTCCGATGTTTCTAATTTTCTGGAAGAGGTCTCTTGTCCTTCCTATTTTATTGTCTTCTTCCACTTCCGCGCATTGCTTGTTTAAAAATAATTCCTTACCTCTTCTGGCTAGCCTCTGGAATTTTGCATTTAATTGGGCATATCTTCCCCTATCACTGTTGCCTTTTGCTTTCCTTCTTTCTTGGGCTACTTCTAGTGTCTCAGCAGGCAGCCAGTTTGCCTTCTTGGTTTTCTCTTTCTTTGGGCTGTATTTTGTTGCCTCCTCCTGAACAATGTTGCGAACCTCTGTCCATAGTTCTTCCGGGACCCTTTCTACTAAGTCCAGTCCCTTAAACCGATTCTTCACCTCCACTGCATATTCCTTAGGACTATTAATGAGCTCATATCTAGCTGATCTGTGGGTCTTCCCTAATCTCTTGAGTCTGATCCTAAATTGTGCAAGAAGTAGTTCGTGATCTGAACTACAGTCAGCTCCAGGTCTTGTTTTTACTGACTGTATAGAAGTCTGCCATCTTTGGCTGCAAAGGATGTAGTCAATCTGATTTCGGTGTTGTCCATCTGGTGAAGTCCATGTATAAAGCTGTCTCTTAGGTTGTTGGAAGAGAGTGTTTGTTATGCAGAGTGAGTTGTCTTGGCAAAATTCTGTCAGCCTGTGTCCTGCTTCGTTTTGTTCTCCCAGGCCATGCTTACCTGTAATTCCAGCTGTCATCTGACTGCCCACCTTAGCATTCCAGTCTCCTATGATGAAAATAACATCTCTTTTAGGCGTGTTGTCCAGTAGGTGCTGCAGATCCTCATAGAACTGCTCTACTTCAGCTTCTTCAGCATCTGTGGTTGGGGCATGTGTTTGGATCACTGTGATGTTAAATGGCTTGCCCTGAATTCAGATTGAGATCATTCTATCATTTTTTGGATTGTATCCAAGCACTGCTTTAGCCACTTTACTATTAATTATGAAGGCTACTCCATTTCTTCTGTGGTCCAATTGTCCACAGTAGTAGATCTGGTGGTCATTTGATGTGAAGTGGCCCATTCCAGTCCATTTCAGTTCACTGATGCCCAAAGTGTCTATCTTTAATCTTGACATCTCACCAATAACCACATCCAATTTGCCCTGGCTCATAGATCTTACATTCCAGGTTCCAATGGTGTGTTGATCCTTAGAACATTGGATTCGCCGTTCACCACCAGCACCGTCAGCCGCTAGCCGTCCTTTCGGCTTTGAGCTAGCTGCGTGATCACGTCTGGGGCTAGTTGAACTCATCCTCTGTTCCTCCCCAGTAGCATTTTGACCATCTTCCGACCTGGGGGTCTCATCTTCCGATGGTATACCGACATATCTCTGGTTGTACTGATCCATTTAGTTTTCACGGCAAGAATACTGGGGTGGGTTGCCATTACCTTCCCCAGGGATCGCATTTAGTCTGACCTCTCTGTCATGACCTTCCCGTCTTGGGTGGCCCTTCACGGTTTAGCTCATGGCATCATTGAGGTGCTCAAGCTCCAGCACCACGACAAGGTAACGATCCTTTGCTGAAGATCCTTTACTACATGTATCCTACATGAATTTGTTTAACACACTTTCCAAATCTGGTGTCCCCCAGTTGCATTATGATTCCCATTCTCCAAATAACTATTGGGTGAGAATAGTATTCCCAACACATCTGGAGGGCATCAGGTAGAGGACAAATGTTTTAACCCTTGCTAACATTATCAACCGTAAGCAAGCAGTCATCCATATACTATATGACTTAAACTGTGTGCTGACGTTTATTCAGATATGTACAGCATCAGTATATTTCTGTGGATACATTTCACAATCCCCACCCACCTTTAAAAAGAAAGAAAATTACTTACCCTATTCCCCTTTACTTCCTAATGTGACTCCATTCAATTTCACCCTGTATCTGTGTATGAATGGATGTAAGAATAAACAAATAGATACTCTCTTGAAATTCCTCAGAATTTTTCTTCCCAGATTTGTCTGTCTGTCTATTGATTTGTAAAGCTGCCCACTTGACATACAACTCTGGACAGTGAACAGCAATTTAAAATTAGCAACAAAAAAGAAAACAAAATCTTATTTTTGGGGTCCATGAGATTCTCTAAAAACGTACTCCTGGTGACGTTTTTGAATGGATTTGATTGAAGTGACAAGAAAGTGCTACCACAGCTGGTTTTTTTTCTGTTAACATATTTTTCGATCACTTTTAAGCCTCCCTTGGCACCAACACATCTCCTAACTGAAAAAGCCCCCTGGGATTTAATCAAACATAGAAAGGATAGATAAAAGATTATACCTAGAAAGACATGACATTCACACATACCCCTCAATCGTGCAAGGTCACCATACTCCACTCATAAGACTTTAACTGAAATCTTCTTTTCCAAATGAAATTTCAAAAGCAAATTTATTGAACTGAGAACTGATAAGAAAAATCCTGGAGAATTTTTCCTAAGTGGCATTTAAACAACTAGATAAAATAAGTTTTGACTAGGCAGTTGGTCAGCACTTTCAAGGCAACGGGAGGAGTTCTTAAGGGATCAGAAAATGGATCCTCCAACTTGTTTCTGTCCTGTAAGGGGGTATGCACTTTAGCAACTGTTTCCAACAACAAGGTTGTAGGGAACAGTATTCAATATGAGATTCTCCCTAGGTGTATTACAAGAAACACTGAGGCTAGTTAATGATGCCCTGATTTCCCACACTATAGAACTGGAACCCTATCCAAGGATTCTAAGTAGAACAAGGTGCCAAGCATCCTACTGCTTGTGTTTCATTCTGGGGAACGTGCCAATATAGAAATACTGACTGACTGCTTTCAAAAGGGACATTTAAATCAGTATTTGTTTTTCTTTTTTCTTTTAGATTTGTAAGTCAAAGAAAGAAGCTCCAGTTATTTGAGAGTACAAATAAATATTATTTTCTGCTTTTTATTTCTTTTATTGCCTTATATAGTTGTACAAAACTGAGTTTATTATAAGCCTGTAAATGAGGACAATAAATATTTCTATTGCAGCTAGTTACAAACCCCAGGCTTGGTAATTCCAGACATTCTATTTCTTAACACACGCACGAAAAACTTATATTATGCAAATGTGAACATTATATGCATACAACAAAACTGAAGGATTACTAGTAATTCTTTCTGGGGTAGTGTATATATACAGTAGCTGCTGCGTAACATGCAGTAGTCCTTAGGATAATAATGCTAGTGTATCAGCTAAGGCCCTCCCCAAAATACCCTGAGAAGTGAGATTTACAATAAGGGCTATTATTCTTTGAAGATCCCAGTAGACTTCAGCTCCCAAGATCCTCTTGAGAGAGAGAATTACTTCAAAGTGCACAGTACGCATTGTGCCACTTATGAAAATGGTGTTTTACCCAAATATGATTATCATTCAGAGTATAAACTTTGCCGTAAAACTTGTCGTTTTCTTGCCAATTTCTCCAAGTGTGCTTCGGGGTAGAGAAAACGGCTTGAACGCCAAGTCCTCAAACATTAGACGACCTTACTTCGGCTACTGGCTGGCTAATCGTATTTATCATCAGCTACAAATTCGAGTGCGTACAGTAGAACAGGCCTTCGAGTAAACATGACCAAGATGGGGCTTTCACCGAGTTTTATTTAACATAAAACCAAACTATATGCAAGATGCCGGGGACACGCTTAAGTAGAGACCAATGAGCCGAGCTTTGGTCTCGCCCCAATGGCAAGATCATTTGCGCAGGATTAAGTGCTTATTCTCAAAGCATGTGGGTCCAACCACGGTAAAGACTAAAAAATGCGCTGTGGGGTGCGTTTAATTACTTCCCCGGTTCTCCGACGGCTGGGGGTACAGGAAGGGAGGGCTGGGAGTGGGCTGGCCTGGCTGCCTCCCTTCGCTGCCTTCTTCGTTGACCGCCTCTTGTCTGCTTGTTTACTTGCTGGTTTCCCCACCCATCCCCCTCCTCCGCAGGGCACCACTGGCCGGACTGCCCACCTCGCCGCCTCGGAGCCGCCGCCACCCCCGTCGCAGCCGCTGCCCAGGGAGACCTTCGCGCCCAGCCATGGCAGCGCTTTCCACTTGCCGGACTCCTCCTCCTCCTCGCAGCAGCCGCATTCGCCGGCCCTCTACTACTCCAGCTCCACGCTGCCGGCGCAGAGAGTGAGCTCGCCCTTGTCTATGCAGCAGGTGGACTCGCCTACCAAGCTCCAGCGGGCGGGCTCCGCCTCCGAGAGCGCCGCCGCCGTCGGCGGCTACGGCACCACACAGCGGGTTTCCTCTCCTAAGCAGTCGCCCAGTCGCCTCGCCAAGTCCTACAGCACCAGCTCGCCCATCAACATCGTCGTCTCCTCGGCGGGGCTCTCGCCGTCCCCGATCCGGGTCACCTCCCCGCCCACCATCCAGTCCAACATCTCGTCTCCCATCCATCAGCTGAGCTCCACGATCGGCACCTACGCGACCCTCTCGCCCACCAAGAGGTTGGTCCACCCTTCGGAGCAGTACAGCAAACACTCCCAGGAACTATATGCCACGGCCACTTTGCAGAGACCTGGAAGCCTAGCAGGTGAGACAGTACGCTGGCTTTTCTTTTTCCTTTTCAACTCCGTTAAAGTCGCCGCCTCCATGGTCCGTTGATACAGATCTGTAATCCTGGTACGTTTGTAATTTTGACTGCTGCTGTTCGGGAAGGGGGCGGGCGGGATGGTGGTGCTCACGTTTTCTCTTTCCTACCCAAGTCCTGCCTTAAGCGATTCCTGCTTGTAAACTAGTCTGTGCTAGCTTGCGGTTAAGTAATTGAGGATCATAACAGAAAATAAGGGCCGAATAACAGATTTGGTAGTCCTAGCCATGCTTACATAGAAGTATGATATTGCTGATTTCAGTGGGACTTGTTATAAAGCACGAAGTATATTTAGGTTTGTAGTCTTTGCAGTTGACCCTTAATATTCTTTTCATACCCACCATACTCTCCTTGCCAAATAGAAAATCCCTACTGAAGAAAGTTTTTCTTTTAAATTGAAACTACAGTATAGCCCTTGAATGAATATATGGTTTCTTACTTTAGCTGGTTTTGCATTCTGTTGTGCATAGCTATGCTACCAAATAGAATTTTAGAATGTTTTCTTGGTTCCAATAACATAAAAGTGTTTGGTAAGTGCTGTAGTTCCCATTCCTTAGGAAGCACCTGGTTGTTTAAAAAAAAAATTGCAATTGAAGAGCTGTTATTGATCTTCTTGGTAATCTGATAACTAAACTGTGTTCTTTTCAGTGGGGAATTTTTGCTGTTGTAAAAATCACTTGAAAGATACTGCTGTAACACCAGCTGTCATGTTCATGTGTTCTCTCATCTGATTTATGTGGCTAAATGTGGCACTTAAAAGAATTAGTTGGGAAGTGTTCTACTAACACCTGGCAGATATTCAAGCAATTCCCTTTTTAAAAAAACAAAACAAAATGGTAGTCAGCAACCCTTTTTAGCATTGTGCTGTGTTACTATAAATTGAGACAAAATAAAGAAACAGATTCATTCTCTGAGTGTATTTTTCTAATATCCCACTCTTCAAATGAACTAGATCTAATAGGCTGGACTGAGAGATGAGAGGGAAATCCTGGAAGAAATTATTGGCAAACTACTTCCATAATTCTGTCAAGAAAACTGTATGGATTCAACCACTAGGAATCAGTCTTGACTTGAGGGGATGCCCATATTTAATTATTTACTTGTTTGCATTGCTAATGACCTACATTTGGTGGTTCCAATTATATGTCCAGTTCTTGAGGCCCACTCAATAAAAGATACATAATATTATGATGATATAGAATGATCTGTGGGGTAGTTGTGGCCATGGTTAGTTCCAGAGAGTGGCAATATTAAGGTCGCAAGTTGAGTAAAGGGCATGTTGTTTCAATACTACTAAAACTTTCCTTTTCCAGAGAAGTGAAGAAAGTTGGAAGAAATGTGAATGAATGTTCAATTTATGTCCTCTACAGCTTATAGATGTAGGGCTGGTGGTATTTCTTGCCTAAGGATCCCCACAAGAGCTACCCGCCTGGGGTCCTAAAAGTAACGTAATTTATCTTTTGTATCGTATGGTTGAATACCCATTCTTCCTCTGTTTAGCATACAAAGGTATTATTTACTAAGCCCAGCAACTGATCCACTCACTAAATTACTGTTATCTAACCTGAGGCCATAAGACTAATTTTCATGTAGCCTTTGAACTAATCTCAAAGCCAAATGCAGAAAATTGGTTCAGACCTCTGCAAAGAGTGGTGACCTTTTCTGCAGCCTGCAGCTTGAAATGGAGAGAGCATAGTTTCAGAAAGAGAAAAGAGAGGTATCAGAGCAAATGAGTGTCTATATCCAATTTTGATTCTGGCCCCAACCACTGCTTGCTTCAGTCTCAGGCAAGAGACTACCCTGAGGGGGAGAAAAAAGATGGCCTGCACTGACTCATAACTGTCCTCTGCAGTTGTATCTGAGAATGCAAGGACAGCTTCTATTTGAGGTAGCAGTGATTGAAGCTGAGATGATTTGCATGTACTGCTCCATTGATCTACAATCTTTCAGTAAGAAGTGGGTTACTTGTAATAGTTACAGATTAGCCCTTAAAAAGTATTTTTGTGATCCTTTTTGCAGCGAATAAACAAAGCTGAGGCTGTAATTGTAGGTTTGGCTCATCAACTCCACCTTTTTGTTGTTGTTCTCATGCTGCGCTCTGCTTCCATTCTTCCCTACTTCTGTTCTTCCAAAGGCCTGGAATTCCCTTTTTAGCCAGTAGAGGGGGCCATGCAGTTCTTTCTGGGACTGCAAAGCGAGGCCAAGGCAGCTGGCAATCTAGACAGTATTGAGCTTAAAAGCAGCAAAAACATTTCTATATTTTCTAACTAGAAAAAGTAAACACACGTTAGAAAAATATGAATGTTCTAACTATTCATTTGATCTATACGTTCTGGATAGCATGAGATATGGGTCAGACGTCTTTAGGAATTTACAAATGTACTAAAAAAGTAAATTGGGAGAGGGGGAGAGATTACATTAATATACAAAGCAAGCAATATAAAAATGCCCCATGGGTCATGAAAATAATTTCCTTAAAGATGCTCATCTTATAAAAAACGAAAAACAGAGACTATTCTATCTAATCCCAGAGTAGGTGATTATATAATTGAATCCTTACCTGTACCATAGCAAGAACATGTGTTGTTGTGTTTCTTTGTTTTTTTGTTTTTTGTTTGGATAGAAGAGTTTGCTAACTCAGCAGAGACATATGGGAAAAATGCAAATCAACAGTTTTTAAAAACAACCCTGTTTGTCTTTGATAAGCAAGAGAAACTACAATTCAGTTTTGGCTCTTGTTCCTACTGAAAAGTTAGTGTGCTTGGAATCAGAAGATCTGAATGCTGCTTGTGCTTAAGTTTAGCTGTACTGTCTTTTCTGTTGTTTCTATCAACTACTGTTGTATTTTGCTTTTTATTGGAGAGTGGGTGAAAGTTTGTTCAGTGGGTAATAAATGTCATATACTGCATATAAGGGACCAGTTTTTGTGGACACATTTTGTTGAAGCTACTAATGAAAAGCAAAATTTTAAGTTTGGAATAAATCAGCTGTAGTTGCATATCTTTTTGTGTTCATTGATTCAAAGAAACTTGCCAGCCTTTAGGAGTAAACAGTCCTTTTCACAGTACTGGAGAAATAGCATCCCATTTCTTCTCATTGGCTTTTTCACATGAATGGTTTCTTGGCTGGCTTGTTTGTTGGAAAGATCACTGAGAAGACCTCCTTTTAGAGACTGGCACCAACAAACACCCACAGTCTTGTATAATGACGAATCTTTTCAAATGGATAACTAGGGCATCTTGACACGTTACTTGCTGAGCGAAAAAGCCTAAAGGTGACAAATAGATGTTCTGAAGATATAAATCAATAAAGATTAACTGCAGCTCTCTTGAATATTGAGTGGCAAACTGGAATTTATTGCTATTAGAAAAGGTGAAGCTCTCTTGTACTATTTAATTTTGAATTCAATATGGGTGTGATGTACCATATGCTTATAACATTGATCTGAGTTACTGCCACACATCCAGTTAATTTGTTCTGTAATTCCAACATTACCTAACACTCTGTTCAGAGTTTGAGGTTTTGTTTTGTTTTTTGTTTTTTTTAATCTGTTCATGCTATCAGAACTTAGCTGCAAAAATCTGGACAACTACTAGATGGGAGCAGAGAGTTTTCTGAATCTTTTTCTTGCCCTCAGATGGCCTTCTGGATTTTTTTTTTTTTAGCCCAAATCTGGTAGCCCTATCATTACATTAAAAAACTATTTTGAATTACTTATTTCCTAAGTAATCTTGAACATTGTACTTGATTCTACAATTTGGGTAAAGGAGAAGGGAAAGTAATAGTAACCACAAAATACCTTCTTTCAAAGTAGAAAAAAATAGTCTTGTTTCTTTGGCTTCTTTATTGTTGTCAAAGGTGGGTTTTTTGCTTTATATAAACATGCTAGAAATTCAAGTCTTGTCTGTTCATGATAGATTATGACATCTCAAGAGAGAAAAACTGAACAAGTCTTTTGTTTTTTGTTCCTTAGCACTTATTTAATCCCACTGACTAATGAACTCTTGAATCAAAGGATGTCTTTGTTAAAAACAAAACACTGCCAGATCTCTTCAATTAAACTCTTTAGAATCATGGTTCCAGAACTTAAAGGGGTGGGATGGGGATTCATTTAAAGGAAGTATTGAAAGAAATATTAATTTGCTTTTTTTACAAATAGGAACAGGGTTTTTCACAGCTCACCTTTAAAAAGAGATACAGAAATGTTGCTTTTCATCTGAAAAATTAGATCTCTGTTCCTTGTCACCTGAAGGCAGTGATACAACTTGGCATACAGTAACTGCTAACTTTTTAAACACTAAGTGTTCATGGCTGCCAGTTAACTCTGACCATCATATCTTTTTGAGTTACCATTTAGTGTGTAATTGGTAGGTATGAGTATAATTTCACAGGTTTGCCTCTTTGAAAATGCTGCCTGATTAGAAATGTATGCTTTTGTGTGTGGATATCTTTAGGCCACTTTGATATAGAGGAATTAGCCTTTTGCCACTTTTTCACCTTAGCTGTTTAAAACAATAGGTTTAGGTTTTGTGTTTGCATTTGTAATTAGTGTGTATATTCTGTGGATGTTGGGAATTCATGATGAGGCCCTTGTCAGAATAAAAAAATGTATGCTATATAGTTGCAAATATTCCATTTGTTTTTATTTACTGTGATGATGAGGCTGTCTACCGGACTGCCTCTCCCCAAGGGTATCTTCCGGTTCCACTAGGTCTGATAGGGTGGGCAAGCTTCAGGTCCCTTCCCTCAAATGTTGCCATCTAATGGGACCTGGGTAGCTGCCCCTGCCTTTGGAACACTCTGGCATTGGGGTGGTGTGAGGCTGGAACCCAGGAAGGTTTTTTATGGATCTGTAGGGATGTGTGGCAGTTCAGGGTGCTGAGAGTTTTCTGTACTGGTTTTTCTGTTTTTCTGTTTTTATAGTTTTTATTGTTGTTTGTGAGCCGCCCAGGGTTACGTTGTGTAAGATGGGCAGCTATATAAACTTTTAAATAAAAACATAAATAAAAATAAATATATTACTAGTTCAGATACAGAATTTTGGTATAGAAAATCATGGTTTATTGAACAGAAAATGAGTGTTAAGTCTGTGATCCATCCCCTTCCCTTAAGTGTCAGTTTTTATCATCTTAGTTTCATAAACTAGTCTTCTGTTTTGTCTATAACAGTAGGCTTAATATCTGTTTACTAGTTGAAACCATGGGTTATTCCTGGTTTCCAATTTCAGTTAGTAAGCTAACATTAAGCTTCAGTACTCTGTTTGCAGCAAAATGGGAAAGTGGTTTACAGTAGAGGACAGCATTTCCATTCTCTCAAACTAATACTTGCATTTTCTCCCACATCTTATGTTCTGTTTGCTGTAATGCTTGATGCTAACCTAAAACATTCATCAAAAATAGATTTGAAATATATCTGTTGTTTTAAAAAGCAAAACAAAACTGTAAATATGAAACCAGGATACTGAACATTTGTGTAATCATATTTCTTGAAATAAATATTTCATTGATCTGAGCAAGGGCTAGCTTTTAAGATATTTGTTTGATATTCTTGGGTTATACTTTTAGTGCTGAAACTGCTGTCAGCTGAATAAAATATGGTATATGGTTTGGCTTTAAAATATGCATTATCTCAATTTTACTGTCCTGTAAATAATCTCTTTGTTGCTTTCCTATTATCATTTTGGGACTCATTTCCACAAGTTTGTGAATGTTCTATACTTTGCAGATGAACTAGATTTAATGATTCATACTTTGTAATATTATATGTCTGTGTTTCTTGGTCAAGAGGTACTTTAGATTGAGTTTACACAGAGGGAAGTTTTTGTTTTCTTCTTCCTTTGCAATGTAAGACTTCAGTTAGGAAGTTTTCCCTCATCGCCATAGAAGTTCAAAGAAACCATGGTCATGTCTGGTACAAGAGCTGGCTTTGTAAAATTGTTAGTTATGGTACTGACCATTTTCACATGGTTTTCCTTCTGGCATAAACCTCAACTAGATTCACTTCGGCATAACTTTGCTTAAGATTAGGGTGTTATTTGTCACAAGGAAAATATATTCTGAATTTTCTGCAGTGGATTTATACCAATGGGTAAATTCTCCTTGGCTGACTATGAACTTGTCTTAGCATTTATGAACTTTTCTAGAGAGAATTCAGATACAACCAGTCTACTTTGAGGGGGCTCTGGCTTATATGGTTAGTTCATGTATGTTGATGATGTCATGGCCTTACCTATTTTTCACAGTGAATCTTCTTCTGTAGAGGCATTTGGAAATGTAATTGCACTCCCACATAAACACATCTAGTAACAAAACAATGCCTTAGATCTAAATGGGGTCTGTGTTTCTTTCAAGAAATAGTTAAGCAACTTGTCTTAATTATTGAAGACATATTTGTCAGAAAAAGATTACTTGGTTGGATGGTCTGGTCACATAGGAGTTTAATTGAAAATGTGGTTAATAATAAGGAAAAATTGCACATGTCTTCTGCAAAGTAACTTAATCATTCTAAATGCTATCTTTGCATATCCCAGTCTTATTTTAAATTGCAAACTGGGGAAGAATGCTTTTTATTTACCAGCTATCATTTGCATTATCTAGTCTGAAGGTATATTGTTCACATTGAATGAGGAAGGCAGTAAATTTGCTTCAATTTCTATCGTATGTGTCAGGCAAAGAGGCAGATACTCAGTGCTGGAAGAGAACAGCTGAGGTATGGCTGCAGCTAGGGCTAGTTCAGGAGTCATCAGTTATAGTAGACTCTGTTCTACCTGTTGGATTAACTGATCTATCTGGGTTATCTGGAGCAAGGCACTGGCAACTTGTTCAACAATCAGGATTAACGAGAAGGTCTGTTGCCATAGTTTATGCTTGGTCATTGGGTGAAGACTCTCCTTTCATAATGAGGAGTAAGGCATAGGCAAATCTTAACTGTCTGGCTTCTCACAGGCATGGCTTACATAAGCAACTCTCAAGACAACCCCTTATTTGGTAAAAATCTTGCAGAGACATCTAGGCTTTATTAGTTTCTTTATTATAGGCCAGAATGAAACTATATATGTATAAAAGTTTTACCTACTGCAGTACATGGACATCAAAGCTTATAGATAAGTGTATGCCCCTGGGTTTATATACTTGGTCTTCTCCTCCCACCTTTTCAAGTCAGTGGAAATCTGGACATTCTTTTCATGGGCCTGAGACAGGGACTGGCACTTGTTCAGTGTTTCTATATGATTCCCTCTGACCTGGGAACCGCTGATGCTTGCCTTACCAACTGCAATGGGCTGTGAGAATAGCCTTGAGAAAGAGGAGGAGGAGATGCAGCTAAGGCAGTGGTCAGAGAAGGGTAGTCTCAGCCCAGAGCAGGAATGGAATTTGAGAAAGCATCTCAGACTGGATCCTCCCTAGTTCTCTTTAGCATAAAGGCAGGGAGGGGGGAGGCACCTTCAGAGTTGCAAGTTTCTGTTGATGTAACCCTGTAATAAAAGTAGCTTTAGTATTCATGACTTTGGTGTTTGAATCTGGTCTACCTCAAAGTGCTGACACCAGCTTTGCTCTAATGGTATCTGTACTGTATTGTCATTTTTGCCCCCTCATGTAGCATATACTAATACACTGTTGCCCAAACCATTTTATTGGGTGCTATCAGAGTTCATGCACAAACAAATATTTCTTAATGGATCTTCTTGTAACACAGATTAAATTTCTGCAAGTATTTCCAGATTTAGTGCTCTGATATTCCCTTATGTTACTTATTAGCTTCTCCCCATTTTATGAGAATAGTATATGCTGTATGACTGTTCTTTAAAGAAGAAACAGAATGTAAAGTTACCTTCAAATTAGAGTAGCAAGCATGAGGGATAACTTGCCATCCTTTAGTTTTTAGTTTAGTTTTAGTTTTACTATTAACTTTTAGATCAAACTAATACATTTATGAATAAGGAGACATTTTTCCTGCTTAAAATATTAAATTATCTGTATTATTGTCAGTCCTCCCACGTAAACCAGACAGGAAACACTACCAAATGAGCTACATTAATAAAGTAGTTTATTGTTAGGCTACATTAACAGAATCTTGCAAGTCTGAAAGTACAGATCTCCCACCATCCCTTTTTACTGCCTGATCAGTTCAGGTAGATCCTTTCTAAGTTTCTTTCTCTGTTACTCAGTTGTGGGCTCCTCCCTCTTTTCTCTGACAGTTCTCTAGGCAGCATCTCTCCCCATCTTCTAAGGTCATTCTCACATTCCATTACAATTATAATGTTGGTTCTAGACAAATCTTCACTTCTTTACATGAGTAGGGAATTATTACTATCTTTTACCACCACTGGCAAATCCATTTAACATCTGCCCAAAAGATAACATGTCAGCTGGAGGACTCCACATATCATTCCCCCATTACTATTATCTTCCTGCAAAAAGGTACAGCTGTTGATAATCTTCTTCATATTGCTCTGAAAGGAACAAGTTCCCTGCTTTTACCAATTCTTAACACCAAGCTGCCCTCTGTATTAAACAGAAAGTTGATACGTTAAATAGTACATAATGCATCTGTTTTAAGTTGAGTAAAACTGTTAATATTGCTGCTGGCACGACTGAAAGGAAACAGTATTGTCTTCCTGTATAGAGATATCTGTGTTACGTTGCCATGTAGCTTTTCTGAAGGCTGGATAGTCTGGGGGTAAGCACTTCTGGGATATTTGCCTTACTTTTATTTTATTTTATTTTATTTGTTGGATTGATATGGTCACCTGCAGTATACAATAAAACCAAGAATTAAAACATTTTGCAAACCCATTAAAACAATAAACATGGATAAAACAAGACCACAAGAGGGAAGATACATACAGTATAACCAGCACGCAGGCTCCCTTTTACCAGGGGATCCCCAGGCTTGCTGGAAAAAACACATACACACACACACACATACAAACACATTTTGAGAGCTTTCTGGAAGGCCATAAAGCTTGGGGCTGACCTCACCTCAGGAGGGATGATGTTCCAGAGGGCAGGTGCCATGGCAGAAAACTCTCGCCTCCTGGGTCCTATGTGTTACTGAATTCATTTGAACTGTCATCAGGTAACTTTTCCCACTGCTTGTAGTTTTTGGGAAGCAATGTGTGCTTTTTTAAAGTTAATATCTACCAGCAAAAGCATTGATACTACTGAATACTTAGTTGACAACCCATTAAAAGTCTTGCTGTTGCCGCTGCCTGATTATTTCTTTTGTAATTCACAGGCAAAAGTCTTTATCTTGGTCCTAGGCAAGCACTCCTGCCATTTTACACAGATAGCCCACTTTATATATGTGTTACTTGTGACAGAATTGAAAGAAGCACTGTGGAGTTGTATGGGAATGACAGAATTAGTTTCTGGAAGCAGCGTTATCCACAGAAGTGGGGGCGTATTATCACTCTACCCATATGGTCTCACTGATCATATGTCATTTTTGAGGGAGATGGGCGGTGGCTAAATTTGATCAATCAATCAATCAATAAGGTGGTTATATTATATGATGTACAGAAAAAAGGGCATAATCCATGCAAAACATAATGCATTATTAGAAAATTTAGCCATTCAGAAAAAGGTCTGTGTTTGAGTGTTTATTCATAATATGTTATGGAACAAGACTGGGAGTTCTTCTAATGCTGAGAATTTAGTAGCAGATCTTTGGTAAGTCGTTAACCTGATTTGATGTATTACATTCTGTATTCTTCATAGTACTTCCATTTTCAAAGGGATAGTTACAGCTTTACCGTGGTTTGCAGAATCATGCTTGCAGTTACTAACACATTGTAAGATTTAATTCTGACTTATGAGATATTACTTTTTACTTAACTGTACAAGCAAATGAAAGGATCACTACTGATTGTATGTTTAGTATTTCAGATATTTAGTTTTTATTTAGTAATTATAGCACAGGTCAGATATGAACATAACACAAGAGCCAGCATTCTTTTACGCATTAACTTAATTTGATGGTACTATAGATACTTTCCAGTTGGTTCAGAAATCCTCACATTTTGACCTGGGTGCCACATTAGGTTCCCTTGTTATGTCTAGAACATTATTTTTTCCAATTTATGTAAGAATAATTAAAGTCAGACCTTACTCCAGCAATTTCACCCTTGGATGTCTTCCTGATTTCATTCCCCATCCTATCATGGCACAGTAGCTTATACGAAACTGATTTTTTTTGTTTTTGTTTTTTGGAGGGGAGGGGGGTTAGTGTCTGCCACTAGTTTTGTTTTAGTTTAGTTACCCTCTATTACTTTCTGGCTGCACTCTACTAATTTTCTCCACTCCATCAATTTTCCAATATGTCTACTATGCCTTTTAAAACTCAGCATTCCAACTCAACATATGGAAAACAGTTGACCTGCTCTATAATAATTTGTTGTACTCCCATTTATACCTCATGAAATTTAGTGGACTTCTGTTTTAGTTAGATTACTGAGTTCTGCCACCTGTGTTCTAGACCCTTCTGATTGGCTAAGGCCTCCTAGGAGGTTGCATGCAGTTGGATCTAAGCAATGGTTAATGCCTCTTTGCAGGAGGGGGTAGTTCCACCTGCCTTGAAGTGGTGTGCCTGCTTCCCAAGAGGCCGTTAATAGACCTGACAGTCTTGGCAACTTTAATTCACTCTCCAACCTTCCCTCTCTAGGGAAGATTGTTGAGAGGCTAGTAAGTCTCAGCTTTAAAGGGCCCTGGATGAAAGGGCAGGTCCCATGGCAGAAAAGGCCCTCCTTCTAGGCCACGCCAGATGACACTCCTTAGCCAGTGGTACCCAGAGTATGCCCCTCCTGCCGGATCAGGTATGATGAGTAAAAACAACTAGGGAGAAGCGGTCCTGTAAGTAATCTGGTATATTTAATCTCCAGATTCAAGGAATAAACAATACTGGGTAACCATCAGGCTTTCCTTTCCAGATAAATTATGGTAATCCACTGTTTGTGGAAAAAGATCATTGAAGTTGATGAAGAGTAAAACTGCAGTGGTGTGAACAAGCTGTTTAATTTTGTTGAAATCAAACAAGATATAAACAGCCTGTTAGGATAACTAGAATTTATCTGATTCAGCTTTGCAGAGCAAATGTCTTTTATGATCATTCAGGTGATCACTTCTTTTAGCTGCTAGAGCACCAAAGAAGTGTGTGTGTGCGCGCTTGTCAAAATACTGGGACTCTTTTGTTCTTGACACTGCTCCAAATCGAAAACATGCAAAAGATCTTACAAAAACACATTCAAGCCTTCTGCTTCTGCTTTTCTTTTTCTTTTCTTGCATCTAGAACTTTCTTCTCTTTCTGCTTGTCCCTTTTCTGATTTTTTGAAAAATAAATACTGGGAATTCAACGCTTGAATTAGTATCGCCCTGGTAAGCTTTGAAAGATACTTCTGTTCCAAACCATTTTTTCTTAAGTTTGGAAATTGTCATAGTGCACCACCTAGACAGTATGTGTTGCTGTCACCTGGCATTGTTGCCTGGAAACTTTGTGTCATCACTGTTGGATACCACTTCAAATTAGTATCTGACGTGGTGATTTACATACAGAGGCTCATGTCTGTATCCACTGGCTGGTATAGTTTCTTTTTAAACCCTGTTTTTCGCTTTCTAGAAATCATTTCAAAAAATTGGTGAAAACATTAGCTTGCTTCTCAGTAATGTACAGTTTATTTTTATTTAATCTTTACTGTTTTCATAACAATTACTGGTTGTTTGCTGGCTGGTAATTGCTGACTCTTTTTGTCACTTAAATACAGCTATGATTTTAAAAAAAAGAGAGAAGAGGAATAAACTTTCCACTGGTGCCTTGAATCTTATCATATTTTCAGTCTATTCACATTCTTCCACCCATACCACCTGCTCCTTAATTTATTTTTTGGTGATGAAATTTCAGAAACATGCTTCCAAATACAATGATGACAGTTGCAGAACTGGAAAGGCAATGGCAAAAAAAAACAACCCACCACATAAAATGTGTTATAGGTTCTGTGAAAGTTTTCCTTGATTGGTTCCACAGCAAAACATAAAGGGCATTACGAGTTGCTTGGAATTCTTACATGTTCTGAAAGTACAGAATAAAATGGAACAGGGCATGTTGTAGTTATTCTTCGAAGGGTACTTTGTTTTTTAAGCATCAAGTGACAGAATTATCATTTGTGGAGAAAACCAGTTTTTTAAAAAAAGATTTATTACTGAAAATTTAAAACATCTTGCAATTTGCAAATTCATATTTATGTGGTTTAAAGTTTATTTCTGCAATAACATCTTAATCCTGTCTTTTTCAAAATGGTGGGATCCATCATCCTTTCTTCTCTTGGATCTCTTGGATTCAAAGCTTGTTTTTAATCTTTCTTGCAGATAAATAGGGGAAAGTCTTCACAATTTGCTCCTATGAAAACACATCTCTAAGAACTATTGCTAAACGTTGTTAAAAGTTATTTTAGCAGAGGTGCTAACCACTACCCCTCATTTCCACAGTCTTTCAAGGTAACTTGTTGTTCCCCTGCTTGTTTTGAGCACTGCATGAAAAGATAAACAATTGACCAGTTCCTTCCTCTGCCTGCTGGTTATTGGGTCTCCTTTTGGGATCTCAGAAGAAGAGCATTTCCAGGAGGGAATAATGGCAGCTGTTGTTTGTCTCTCACATCGGCAAAGCACTCCAAGTTCCAGCACACCCTCAAGCCCCAGAGAAATTTCAGGACCCCCACTGTTACTTATTAATAACAATAATAAGGAAGGGTTTTTTAAATACTAATATATTCATTTGGTTACAGTGAAGGTAATTAACGAATCAAGAGTTCTGTAGCAATTGCAACCACATAGAGTGTTGATAATTTAGAGTGACAACCAAAATAATAAGTGATATTATTACATAGCCACCTGGTAGGGATCACTGCCTTCCTTTCATAGCTGCAGCTGTGGTACTGAGGTAAAACAGTAAGAAAACCAGTATCGTTCTTTGATTATCTGAAGCCATCCTTGGTCATCAAAGAAGTTCAGTGTGTAAATTTTGCAAGGCTTACAACTAACAGAATTAAGGGGGATAGCATCTTATTTCAAAGAATGCTAGCAAATGTGGTAAAATAGGAGCTCAAATTCAAATAGCCCCAACTTCCATGTGTGAAGTAACTTACCTCCATAAATCAGGCAATGGAGCATAATCTAAAATACCAAAACATTTGGAGTACGTTTTTTTTATTTCTTGCTGCAACACTGGTTACTGTTCTGTCTTTTTCACTAAAAGATGATATATTGGAAAAATATGTTTATAAGCCTCATTTCTATATTAAAAGTTAGATTTGCCAGTATGGGGCTGAAAACAACAGATGACAATTATATGGCAGGAAAGAGATATAGAAAACTCTCTTTGATGCAGTGTGGCAATCATCCATATTCTTGCCATCAAGAGCTAGCAGTCTTATTAAAACTTTTTAATTATATTTTGCTTAAATACAAAGTTGTTCATCATGGAGGGGAGGCAAGGAGTATTATGGACCATTATTACACTAACTTCAAGGCATTCTAAGATTTAGTATGATGTTGTAAATACCAAAAATATTTTAAAACACTATATGCAAACAGAAATATTGTGAGATATTATTATCTGGGCAGATTTTATGTACACACACACACTATATATATACATACATACATAACAATTTTGGAAGTCAGCAAGTTTCACCTACGTGTGTTGCCTCAGCAAGCTAGAAGCTTAACAGAAGGAACTCTTTTTGACAAGAAGGGCAGGGCTGTTCAATCTTTTTATATCCATGTGTACATGCTGAAGAAGCTCTAGAAAGAGAGAGAGCAAAACTGTTCTGTAGCAGGTGCCAGCTTTAACTACTTTGGGGAAATTATGATGCCAGTGGAAGGGTTGATTTGCAAGCTGTTTCACAGCAGTAATTCATTTCCAAAATTATATTTATATATATATATATATATATCTCCCCTTAATTTAGCAGTAGGAAAACATTTGTGATACGTTCAGAACAGATTCTTCTTTGTTGTCTTTCTTTGTTCTTGGCATTAGAAGTACAGTATTTTAACAAGAGATTATACAACATATTATTAATAATCTATTACCACAAGCCTTCGGATAGATTGAGGCTAGAGGTGATAATATTCAAGGTGTGTATCAGTTTTTACCATATGGCCTGACATATCTTAGCGCTTGAGTTAGCCATCTGCCACATAAACATTTTTACAATACAACTACATTTCTATGTACTTGAGTTTAGTACTGTGTGTGTTCAGATGTTAGCACCCTAGGATGTCAACATATTGCAGACATTATTCTGTCAGCTACTTAAATAATGACATCAAGAAATTATAGCTGTGTACTAGAGATTAATTCTTCATCTTAAAATGAAATAGCACTGTTAATGTAACTACAGAACCTCAGAGCTTTACACCCTTGTTAACTTTATTTGTGCAAAATAACTGATTCAATACAAGATTTCAGTTATAACTGGTAAATATTATGATAGTCTGTTTCAACATCAGTTTAGCTCCCTTTCTATCGTACATACAGTAACTGTTAAACATAGATCTTACATACTGCAGCAACCCAGAACACCAGAAAAAAGAAAAAACATCTGCACAGCATCTTCCAACAAAATGGATACGTGCTCAACTTTATCAAAAAGTGCCTCACCACCCAACCCACTACAACCCAACCAATGGAAACTATGAAAAGGATAACACTGCCATACATCAGAAACATACAGAAACCACCAACAGACTGTTACAACCATATGGCATCACCGTAGCACATAAACCAACTAAGACCCTTCAAAACATATTAAGCAACCCAAAAGACCCAATAGCCCAAGAAGAAAAAACAGGAGTTATTTACAACATACAGTGCAAAGACTGTAACAGCCACTATGTAGCACAGACAGGCAGAAGACTAGCAGAGCGCATCCACGAACACCAGCTAGCAGTCAGAAGACACAATGAGAACTCCTTAATCTCACAACACATGGACAGACTCAACCATAGTTTCAACTGGGAAACGGTGAGCATCCTAAACCAAGCCAAATCCAAAAACACCAGGGAATTCCTGGAAGCCTGGCACTCAGACAAAGCAGCCATCAACAGACACATAGAGGTAAACAACATTTACATACCATTCAAAAGAGACAATAGAAAAGCCAAAAGACCAGTACACTCCCTTACCAGCAATCAACACCCAGATATGCAAAAATCAACACTAGGATTAACAGCAGATGAACCATCAAACAGCACAATACACCCTAATCAAGGAACTATTAACTCAGGCAATCAACCAAGCAGCAAACAACAGCCCAATCAAAGAACTCTCAAGGAGAGAACAACACCCCTACCAACACAAGCAGGGCAAGCCACGGTATATAAACTGAGAGCAAGGCCCACTCCCTCTTTGCACTGAAGATGTTGCCTAGTCTGGCAATGAAACGTCTGCCAGAAAACAACAAGGCTCAGAGAGCATCAAGGACTCCATAGATCTTTGTTTGCCTTGCTGTGACTAAAAATGTATGGCAATAAAATGAATAAAAATAATGCATTTTTTTCTCTTGTTCTAGGAAATATATTCGTTATCTTGTTCTGAAAGTCAAGGTGTCTTAGCTACAGAGAAGATAATAGATTATTGGTAGGAATGGATTTCTGGATCCCTTTCTGTCAGGATTCAGGCCTGAACATGGGTTAAAAATGGCATAGATTACCCTGGTTACTTTCATTAGAGTTGGAGGGAGGGTGTGTACCCTTTTTGGTCCTATTAGACATCTTGGCAGCATTCAGTACAATCAAGCATGGTATCCTGGTGGACCATCTATGTGAAAGATTGGGAGTCAGAGACACTGTACTTCAGTGATGCTACTTCTGTGTGAAGTAGAAGTCTTCAATCATGAGAGGATGTAGCACTTGAAGCCACAGATATCCAGTGTGTTATTTTGGTGTTCTTTCCTAAGTTGTTTAACATTTTGAGAGGGCATACTAAGAATTCCTTCTCCATGTGAGATTTCGGGGGGATGGACTATTTGGCAAGCTTTCTCTGTTGTGACTCCAAAGCTTTGAACTCTGCCATGGAGATTTATGCAGCCCCTTCACTCTTGGTGCTTTGTAATGTCAAAACAACCTTTCCCACCAGGCTTTTAACTCTAGTTTGTTGTTTAATGGCTTCCATCTTGTGGTGGGTTGATTAACTGCTTTTTGTTACATGCTGTTTTTTTATGAGTTTACTCTATTGTACAATGCCCAGAATTTCCAGATTGGGGTAAGTTACAAAAACGGTAAATAAATTAAATACCCTTTATATATTTATTTTACCAGAAAACGTAGATGAGACATTACAAACTATACAAGATAGCTCTCCTTGCACATACAGATGTAGAAATCTTTTAAATTTAACATGTGTATAAGTTTATGTTTGTATGCATATCAGTCAAAAAATGAAGCATTTAACAGAACTGTGTATTTGTGCATGAAGAGAAACAATGTTAACCTTTTAATTTCAATAATAGATTTCTAATATGAGACACGCTCTGTGTAATCAATTGCATGTATAATCTTAAACTTAAAGCTTTTTTCCTTCACAAAATCTTATCCATATCATTCGATATGCTGGCCAGCCACAGCACATTGCAGGAGATTTGTTGAATGTGTTACTGGATGTGTACTCATTTTGCAAGAGGCTCTTACAGATCTGTTGAACCTGTATTAAGCTGAGAATCTACTTGTAAAAATAAATCCAGTGTCCTCCATGTCATTTAAGGAGATAATCCAATATCAAGTTCAAGCAACTTGCCCTTAAAAAAACTTACATAAAGATTGCAGAATACAGAGTGAAAACAATTTCCATAAGCTATCACCCTAGTGAAGTATCTTTCTGGCAGGTATCAGCTTTCAACTTACTGTATGCATTACTGAGCCTCATCGCATGATCTATGGCACCAGTGGGATACATGGTTTACACTGTTGGATCCTGGTCCAAAGTTACATTGAACTTAAATAGGTACCTAACCATGGGCATTAAAATAATAGCAGGTACCTGCTTTTTTAGGTAAATTTACAGAAGCTACATTTGCTTGTCGAGGACTGTTTTGGAAAGCAAAACATCAAAGTTGTATAGGCAGAAGGAGGGAAGACTGTATTGTCTCTTTCATTTTGCAACATGAACCACCAGCTCAGATAGTGGATCAAGCTGTTGGTTGGCGCAGGGATGAAAACAGAAGGGAGCAACAGTGAAAAGGGATCAGCCACTCTTCCAGAACTCTTGATACTTGGAAGTGTTTTCTCACCTGAAGCAGTTGACAATCAGGAGTCTAACCACTGCATTTTGTACCAATTGCAGTTTCTGGGTCATCTCAAAAGGCAGCTCCGCATAGAACA
This sequence comes from Candoia aspera, assembly GCF_035149785.1. NCBI lineage: Eukaryota > Metazoa > Chordata > Lepidosauria > Squamata > Candoiidae > Candoia > Candoia aspera. The sequence continues at coordinate 122,408,670 of NC_086155.1, read as the reverse complement.
CATTGCAGTAGTCTAGCTGGGCAATGATGAGGACATGGGTTACTGTCTTGGTCCAGATAGGGTTGTAACTACTATTCTAGCCAAGCCAAGCAAAGGCTGCCTGGCTTTGGCTTTTGCCTGCTATTTAAGCAGGACTCACAAGTCACAAACCAACTCTTTCAGGAGAATTGTGACTCCATCCAAAGCAGATGTTACAAGGTTGCTGCAATGTCTATTGACAACAAGCAACTCTATTTTGGTAAGATTCATTCTGAGCTTGTTTTGCCCCCTCGAGATCCCAACAGTTTTTAGACACTTCAGCAGCATCTCTGGTTCAGCCCAGGGTTGGGATAAATGACTGGGTATTACGGGCATATTGATGAAAACTTACCCTGAAGTGGCAAAGGATCTCCCCCTGTCGTTTCACTTGGATGTTAAATAATATGGGGGCAAGCACTGAATCCTGAGGAAGTTCATAGTAGAGTTCCAAAGGAATTGAGCATTGCCCACCACCAAGTAGAAATGGCCATTGAGATAGGAGTGGAGCCACCCTAAAACAATGACCCCACTCCCAACCTCTGCAGGTGATGCAGAAGGCAATGGTGCTGAATGCTGCTGAAAGATCTAGTAGAAGCAGTAACAGCACAATCCCCCCTTTGAGATCCTGACAGAGGTATTGACCAGAATGACTAATGCCATTTTAATGGCTAAATATTGTTTCTTTCAATTAGCCAGCAAAAGTGCATGAACGCAGGCATACAGCATTTTTCTTTCCATCAAGAAATCGCAGTCTGCCCTATCCTTATTCATATGCTATTAAGAAGGGATATTCCCCCAGTATTGTATTTCAGGATATTTCTTTTTAGAATCTCTACCTCTGTTGTATACATTTATCATTTATAAGTACGGAACACAGATCCAGTCTCCAGAGATGCAACTTTAAAAAAGATTGAGAAAACTTCCTTGATGAGAGATTACAGCCAGGAGCTCAGTTTGCTGCACAAAACACATGTCCACTAGAGAAGGCAGTCTTCAGTATTAAATTGGAGGATAGTCTTTACCTTCTATCATGGAGTGGAGTGGAATTCCTTGCCCTAGAGCGATTTCTTTTGTGGAGGGAAAGATTGTTTCTGCTAGGTTGTGCTAACAGATGATCATACAATTAGCTGTGCCAAAGTCCACTGATTTCATTTACACCAAAGCATTCCCCAGCAGAAATCTGTTCTCAGTGTTCTTTATCTACAGTGGAAAGCATTCTTAAACTTGTTCTGCTAGCCTCATGTCCCTGCAGTAGCTCCATTTCATCACTGTTTAATGGCTTGGATCCAGACTTTCTATAAGTGGAATTTCATTCACAAAGCACTTCCCCTGGAGGATAGGGAACGTGATGTTTATTTTGTTTTATTCTGACTCCTGCAGCTATCTGTGCTAAATGAGAAGCTTCTGTAGAGGGCTGGGGAACCATATTAAATGGAACTGGATGTAATGAAAAAGGAATAAATGAGAATTGTCTTTGCCCCCCCTTTTCCAATTGGATAGCCTCTAACGTATCTTCCTTATGTGAATGGAACTGGAGATGTGATAGAGGAAAAACATATTGGTGGAAACTAAAGGTGTTGGTTTAACTTAAGGTATAGACATTAATATTCATTTGAATGTTTGGTCCTTCATCTACCAAAAGGTTTCGTTGGTATAAAGCTAATCTGTTTTGGGGAGGAAAAAAATAAGTCTAATTGCAAGTGGGGAAAAAAGTCAGATTTGTGCAACAGACAGCAGAATGATACAGGCTGTGTTCTTGCTGATCATGATTAAGTCTTTTTAGTCAGCTTCCCAGTATCCTTTACACTGAGTGGCACTTCCAGTTTACATACTTTTTTTTTTAATGAACAGTTAAATCCATAGATTTGATCAAGGCTAAAGCCGCCATATGAATGGTGCCGAAAGCTAACCTTTCTCCCAGCTATCTTTTCAAGAAAAAGCTCTTAAGCATACATGCAGTTGATGAAAAAAAAAAGTTGATGAAAAAAATAGTGAGGCTTCTGCTGTATAGGAAAAACTCTGATTTGTGGCCACTCCTGCCACTGCATCATTTCCTCGAAAGTTGAAGTCTGCTTAACTGTAAGCTAATATACCTGAGCTACTACTGCCTTTTCATGTTATTTTTATTTCTTATATGGAAAATACTAATTTGTTTATTGGTTTGACTTTTTATTCTTTGCTTTTTAATTCCCAAAATTTTTTAATATAAATTCATAATATTAAGAATGTTCTTTATATTTTTAGAATATGTCTCTTTGTAAGTGGTCTTACGTTTTTTTCTCATAAAGGTTCCGGTATCACTTTATTTTGCAGCTGGATCCCGGGCTTCATACACAAGTCAGCATAGCCACCTGGGCTCAGAACTAAGGGCACTACAATCTCCAGAGCATCATATAGATCCTATTTATGAGGACAGAGTATATCAGAAGCCCCCTATGAGGAGTCTCAGCCAGAGTCAGGGAGACCCTCTTCAACCGGCACATACAGGCACATATCGCACTAGTACAGGTAGGTGGAAATAATCTGCAGGTTGTTTTGGTTCTTGCCTGGGTAGGTACATTGCTTTAAATAATAAATACTGTTACAAATATAGTAACTAAATTAACATCTGGAAAATTATGAAATTATAAGTGCAGCAAAAATTCCAACAACATACTTCTATTTATCTTTACCCTTTGCTGTCTAGCATACTTTGCTTGACTTTGTTAATTTGCTGAAGGTGCATAGAACATGACTCTTACATGTCATTAATAGGTCATTTACAATGGGATAGTTTAATAATTTGGAGAATGGGCAAATTAATTAGGCATTGAACAATTTCTTTTCTACTTCATGTATATATATATATATACATGCATGTGCTCATCCATTTATTAATTCTTTCTGTCACTCCATGTAAAGTAGCAGTGTATTAGAGTCAAGCTTTCAGAACCATTGATTCATTTGTAATGTAGAAATGCATGATCATATATCAGACATGTTGGTATACAGTTGTTAACTGGGGAGAGTTCACTTCAGACATGCAAAATAACTCCATATGTAAAAGCTCATGAACAGTAACCAAATCAATAATGGAAATTAATATGTGGAAGATATTAATCTCCCACACCACTCAAAACCAAAATAGTTTTTATATTGACATAAAGAGGATTAACGTTAGACATTATTGAACTATTATTCGTATTTATTTTATGTTTCCTTTATAATGTTGAAGTTTGCTCTCAGATCAGAGGAGAGCATTTGTAATACCAGAAGATTAATTTGATTCTACTTCAGCCTCATAATAATTTCATTTATAATTACAAGATTGCTTGTTTTCTTTTTAATATTTTGGTAAGTAATGTTGTATTCTCTGTGCAGCAGAATTGTTTGGGAGATCCAGATTTGGAGTGTATGGCAGTTCACTGATAAATATAAGAGAGTCCATTAAAAAAAAAAGTAAGGAGCCATTAGATATGACTGTCAGTGGAGCATAAAACAGGGACAGGACTTCAAAGAGAATCATGCTTATGTCCATGACAAACTAATATATTAACCAGTGATTAAAGAAATAAGTAGTTTGTGAGAGAAGTAAAGCTGACCTTAAACTTAAAGTAGGTTTATATCTTGTATATGGTGTAAAGCAAATGAAAAGATTTGATAAGAAGGGAAGGGGAATATGTTAAATTTCAGTTTGTTCCATTTTTTCTCAATATAGGATTATTGTAATGTTTGGAGGGAGGAAGTCTTTGTGGGGGCAGTATTGTTTGGCTTTTATCAACTGTATAATCAAAAATGTAATGCTTAATTTGCTACGATGAATAACTGTTCTACACTGAATGCAGTACAGGCTAATTAAGTAATAGTTTTTAAACTGCCAGTGCATCATAAAACAACTGTTTCTACATATCTATCTTAAGATTTACAGAATTAAATTACCCTGACACTATATATAAACCACCTCCAAATAGTCAATTTAGTATCTTCTCTACCAAAAGAAGCAGAGAGTTTTTTTTAAAAAGCCAGTATACATTTGAGAAACACACCTCTAACAAAATATGCCTCCAGTGGTGCTGTTCTTTGTATTATGTATGATGGGACTTTGTTAGAAATCAGTCCTTAAGCCTGTGCTGATGATTTTTCAGTCACACATAGCCTGGCATTTGCATTGCAGCAACTTATGAAAAGTGAGTAGGAAAATGCAGAAAATGGTTGCCTGCAAAACTAGTTAGTAACAATTCCTGGGGACTTTATTGTCTCTTCCTCCTGTCCATATTCCTGGCTCTGCTAGTTCAGTTGTTATATTTTCCTGTCTCTATCTTGCCTTGCATTATCTTATGCCAGTGACCTGGTCTGGATATCTTTGAGATTTCTTCCTTGCGGTTGTCAGCATAAGTACAGTTTATAGTTCTTCCATGCTTTTCAGTTTCATGTTTTTTCACAAACACTTCAGCCATCTCCCCAGAATTATACCCGCAACATCATACAGAGTATTAATATTCCAATCTACCCCATTGTACAATTTTTGACATTCATATTTTTAGAGTTTCTTGACAGCATGCAGGGAAATAGACTTTTTTTTGCTATTCTTGATTCCTTAATATTAGAGTTTTTGTTGTTTATTCATTTAGTCGCTTCCGACTCTTCGTGACTTCATGGACCAGCCCACGCCAGAGCTTCCTGTCGGTCGTCAACACCCCCAGCTCCCCCAGGGACGAGTCCGTCACCTCTAGAATATCATCCATCCACCTTGCCCTTGGTCAGCCCCTTTTCCTTTTGCCCTCCATTCTCCCTAGCATCAGCATCTTCTCCAGGGTGTCCTGTCTTCTCATTATGTGGCCAAAGTATTTCAGTTTTGCCTTTAATATCATTCCCTCAAGTGAGCAGTCTGGCTTTATTTCCTGGAGGATGGACTGGTTTGATCTTCTTGCAGTCCAAGGCACTCTCAGAATTTTCCTCCAACACCACAGTTCAAAAGGATCTATCTTCCTTCTCTCAGCCTTCCTTATGGTCCAGCTCTCTCAGCCATATGTTACTACTGGGAGTACCATTGCTTTAACTATGCAGACCTTTGTTGTCAGTGTGATGTCTCTGCTCTTAACTATTTTATCGAGATTTGTCATTGTTCTTCTCCCAAGGATTAAGCGTCTTCTGATTTCCTGACTGCAGTCAGCATCTGCAGTAATCTTCGCACCTAGAAATACAGAGTCTTTCACTGCTTCTACATTTTCTCCCTCTATTTGCCAGTTATCAATCAAGCTGGTTGCCATAATCTTGGTTTTTTTGAGGTTTAGCTGCAAGCCAGTTTTGCACTTTCTTCTTTCACCTTCATCATAAGGCTCCTCAGTTCCTCTTCACTTTCAGCCATCAAAGTGGTATCATCTGCATATCTGAGATTGTTAAGGTTTCTTCCAGCGATTTTAACTCCAGCCTTGGATTCCTCAAGCCCAGCATGTCGCATGATGTGTTCTGCATACAAGTTGAATAGGTAGGGTGAGAGTATACAGCCCTGCCGTATCCCTTTCCCAATCTTAAACCAGTCCGTTGTTCCCTGGTCTGTTCTTACTGTTGCTACTTGGTCGTTATACAGATTCTTCAGGAGGCAGACAAGATGACTTGGTATCCTCATACCACTAAGAACCTGCCACAATTTGTTATGGTCCACACAGTCAAAGGCTTTAGAATAGTTGATAAAACAGAAATAGATGTTTTTCTGAAACTCCCTGGATTTTTCCATTATCCAGTGGATATTGGCAATTTGGTCCCTAGTTCCTCTGCCTTTTCTAAACCCAGCTTGTACATCTGGCAATTCTCGCTCCATTAATTGCTGAAGTCTACCTTGCAGGATCTTGAGCATTACCTTACTGGCATGTGAAATGAGTGCCACTGTTCGATAGTTTGAACATTCTTTAGTGTTTCCCTTTTTTGGTATGGGGATATAAGTTGATTTTTTCCAGTCTGATGGCCATTCTTGTGTTTTCCAAATTTGCTGGCATATAGCATGCATTGCCTTGACAGCATCATCTTGCAAGATTTTGAACAGTTCAGCTGGGATGCCGTCGTCTCCTACTGCCTTGTTATTAGCAATGCTTCTTAAGGCCCATTCAACCTCACTCTTCAGGATGTCTGGCTCTAGCTCACTGACCACACCGTCAAAGCTATCCCCGATACTATTATTCTTCCTATACAGGTCTTCCGTATATTCTTACCACCTTTTCTTGATCTCTTCTTCTTCTGTTAGGTCCTTGCCATCTTTGTTTTTGATCATACTCATTTTTGCCTGGAATTTACCTCCAATGTTTCTAATTTTCTGGAAGAGTCTCTTGTCCTTCCTATTCTATTGTCTTTTTCCACTTCCACGCATTGCTTGTTTAAAAATAATTCCTTCTCTCTTCTGGCTAACCTCTGGAATTTTGCATTTAATTGGGCATAACTCCCCCTATCACTGTTGCCTTTTGCTTTCCTTCTTTCTTGGGCTACTTCTAGTGTCTCAGCAGACAGCCATTCTGCCTTCTTGGTTTTCTCTTTGGGATGTATTTTGTTGCCGCCTCTTGAACAATGTTGCGGACTTCTGTCCATAGTTCTTCTGGGACCCTATCTACTAAGTCCAGTTCCTTAAATCTATTCTTCACCTCCACTGCATATTCCTTAGGAATATTAGTGAGCTCATATCTAGCTGATCTGTGGGTCTTCCCTAATCTCTTTAGTCTGATCCTAAATTGTGCAAGAAGAAGTTCGTGATCTGAACTACAGTCAGCTCCAGGTCTTGTTTTTACCGACGGTATAGATGTCCGCCACCTTTGGCTGCAAAGGATGTAGTCAATCTGGTTTCGGTGTTGTCCATCTGGGGAAGTCCATGTACAAAGCCATCTCTTAGGTTGCTGGAAGAGAGAGTTTGTTATGCACATTGAGTTGTCTTGGCAAAATTCTATCAGCCTATGTCCTGCTTCATTTTGTTCACCCAGGCCATGCTTACCTGTAATTCCAGGTGTCATTTGATTGCCCACCTTAGCATTCCAGTCTCCTATGATGAAAATAACATCTCTTTTAGGCGTGTTGTCCAGTAGGTGCTGCAGATCCTCATAGAAGTGCTCTACTTCAGCTTCTTCAGCATCTGTGGTTGGGGTGTATATTTGGATCACTGTGATGTTAGATGGCTTGCCCTGAATTCGAATTGAGATCATTTTATCGTTTTTTGGATCGTATCCAAGCACTGCTTTAGCCACTTTACTATTAATTATGAAGGCTACTCCATTTCTTCTGTGGCCCTCTTGTCCACAGTAGTAGATCTGGTGGTCCTCTGATGTGAAGTGGCCCATTCCAGTCCATTTCAGTTCACTGACATCCAGAATGTCTATCTTTAATCTTGACATCTCACCAATAACCACATCCAATTTGCCCTGGCTCATAGATCTTATATTCCAGGTTCCAATGTTGTGTTGATCCTTAGAACATCGGATTCATCGTTCACCACCAGCACCGTCGGCCGCTAGCCGTCCTTTCGACCTTGAGCTAGCTGCGTCATCACGTCTGGGTCTAGTTGAACTCATCCTCTGTTCCTCCCCAGTAGCATTTTGACCATCTTCTGACCTGGGGGTCTCATCTTCTGATGGTATACCGACATATCTCTGGTTGTACTGATCCATTTAGTTTTCACGGCAAGAATACTGGGGTGGGTTGCCATTACCTTCCCCAGGGATCGCATTTAGTCTGACCTCTCTGTCATGACCTTCCCGTCTTGGGTGGCCCTTCACGGTTTAGCTCATGGCATCATTGAGGTGCTCAAGCTCCAGCACCACAACAAGGTAACGATCCTTTGCTGAAGATTAGAGTAACCTGTTCTTATTAAAGTCTCAATACCCTAAATATGTATTTCAAAAGTATATGGCACAATAATAGGAGTGAAGAAACAAATTACAACATCCTGTTGGAAGCTCAGTACATCTGTTATGAGCAATAAGAAATTTATAAATTTGGGTATTTTTAACTAATATCTAAACTTTTGTTAGTTTAGGCAGATATAGCAACTAAGACACTCTTCAGTCAGTGATATCATTGGCTCCCTAGACATTCGCAGGACCATTTCTGAATGTTGGAGCTGCCTTTTAAGCTGGAATGGCTTGGGACAGGGTACAGGTATCTAAAGAAATCTCTCCTTCTGCATATACATGTTTGTAAGTTAAAATCCTAAGCCGTTCTTAATGAAGTTGGAGAGGGGCATAAAACAAAGGCCTCCAATTATATTTCTGGTGCAAAGCAAAGGATTTTAAATCCCAAATTTAATAAGAGAATATTACAGTTCACATTGGATATTCTTTTTTCTGTTTTCTTTAGGATTTTATTATGTTTTTTTTTTCTCTAATGTGCATACAGATTGTTGTGGGAGAAATTAAAAGTATGACAACTTAATCTCCCTAATGTTGTCTTTATACTTAAACCAACAATTACCTTCACTAATGATAATCTGTTATTGATCAATTTATTTGTTATGCCTAAAATAGTTTAATTTCTGGTTTCAGGCAAAAATGTATCATATAATACATTCTTTATTATCCCAAAAAAGATAATTTGAACCAGAATAACTAATATTGCTTCTCATAGCATCCCCTTCAGATTGCTGCAAATTTGGTATTGCTGACAATAGAGAATGAATGTATTATGAATGTCTTATATTGATGGCTGAGTGGTGAAACAGAAGCATCTACTTGACTTCAATCTTATGGATTCTTCTGTTGAGAAATTGATGGCTTAGTTCATGTGGGTCTGATTTGTGTCATTTGGGTAAGTAAATAAAGATTAATGGCTGATTTTGATCTTTTAACAAAATAAAACTTACTTGGGCCCAATATGAATCATTTAGAATCTTTTAAACTTTATTTCTGCCTCAACAAATCATTTTATGTGCAGAACAGAGGAGGATATATATAATACATAATTTCAAACTGTGATGATTTTTGCATTGCTGTATAATATATAGTTAATAATGTACTATATGAAAAAAACTATTAAACATTACCCAGGCTGACTTTTCCATTTGTTTAAGTGGACAGTGATAATAATGAAGGAAAGGAAATCTTCTATATTAGGTAAGCTTTCCTATATTTATGTTCCATTTTGTTATCCATTTATTACTATAAGCAAGATAAATAAAACATGTTGATTACAGAGAATACCAAGTATTCTATAGCAGCAGCTATAGGATTAGTAAACTACACCTCTGTTACAGTGATGATTGAATCTGCCCCTATATTATGTCTAAAAATCCCTGGATTTTTCTTAGTGTTTCGCAATGTAGTATGCAATAAGTAATAACTTGGTTCATCACTGGCTGAAGTGTTCAGAAATAAATGCAGACAAACTTTTCCAATGTCCTGACTGAAAAATGTGTGGGCCTTCAGAAGGAGGCTGGGAGACTCTCACTGTCTCTCTTGTTGCAACACTGTGTGATATTATAATCATTCTGTTCTTGTGAATAAACTAATCTTAATCTGGTGCTCTGAATTGTCACTTTTTGAGAACAGGTGATTTGGAGGTAGCTTCTCAGTCAGGAAGACAAACTCAGTTTGCTAAGCTTTTCCAATCCTATGCCAATTCCTAAATGCAAGGTTATTATTAGAGTCATCCCCCTCTTCAATGTATATGGGAAGGGATTAATGGCAGGGAAGATCATAGAGCCATTAAGCATAAAAATGAAATTTAGCAAGCTAAAACCGTCAGTGCCATATCAAACGTATTAGGTTTTCTGTAATGGTTTTTAGTCATAAATTAAAGGCATGCATCATAAATTTGACTTTGTATGACCTGTAGCAGGGAGGAGGCAGAATGTATTTCACTGATGCTCACACCAGCCTGCCACACTCACCCCTGGGACCTCCACCCTCACCCTCTCTCTGCCTAAGTTCTGGGGTATCTGCATGGCTATATTCCCAGGTGAAAGAGTTATACCAATGCAGGTAGTGATTCTGCCACCAACTCTTCTCCAGTTTTCTCCTTTTAGGGTTACTAAGCCCAAGTAGTTTTGGAGTATATGTTGCTAAGGTCAGAACCCTATAGTACAGTAAAAAAGAATAAAGATAAGTAAGGTTTTGAGAGAAGTGTTTTTTACATAAGGTTAGCATCTATGTATCAGAGCCAGCAATCAATAATCTGTAAAGCATCTGAGCTAAAAGATAAAGTAGCAGCTCCTGCCCTCTGGAATGAGGTTCCCCCGAGCCCCCACACTTCTGGTGTTTCGAAGGGCCCTGAAGACCTGGCTCTTCGTCCAAGCATTTGGTGAGAGTGATTGAAGCCTTTCTTTCTTTGTTTGTTTCCTGTCTGGTTTTGGCATTTGTGCCATCTTTATTCTTTTTTTTTCCCCTTGTTTTTAAATTTTGTTAACAATTTGTAAATCACCGGGCATATACATTTAGTATTATTATTACAGAATAAGAGCAGAAAAATAACTTTGGACAGCTGTGTTAGTCTACTGTAGACAAATCAGAAGGAGTCTGGTAGCATCTTTTTGACTAATTTTATTAAGAAGCATAAGCTTTCTTGAGCGTTAAATCCTGTCTCAGTTTAACCACTCCACGCATCTCTGGTTTCTCTTCAGATCGTGTAAATCTTTTGCCTTTTACTGATGAAGTGAACCACTGCTCACAAAAGCTTTTGCCTTTTAATGTGTAGTTGAAAATGTGCTACCAGACTCATACTTAGTCAGCAGCACTGGAAATAAATAAAGGATCCTTCATGAGAGTAATCTGAACGTTTCCTACTAATTTCACCCTACTGGTTTTAATTGCACCAAAGCTTTTGGGATGTTGGCTTTGAGTCTGTAGGCCCAATTGCATGAAATCTGTTTCCTTAAGGTTCTTTGTTCTGCCAGGGGCCTCCAGCAAAAGCTATCAAAGAAGAAAGAAACCCTTACTTCCTCTTCCCTAAATCCCCATCTCTCATTGAAATGCTCAGTGGATACATTCAGAGGATATCAAAAAGTCCTCAGCTAATGAGCAGGCCACTCACTTAAGCATGCCAAGGCTGCTGTATCGACCCTGTAACCCTAGAACCCTAGTCAAGATACCTGTATTGTTCCCCAACACAAGGACAGAGCAAGGAATTCTTAGCTATAATGTGTAAATGTAATAGCATGTCTGTGCTGAACACTGTAATCAGAGCAGCAGTTTTCCAGCAACTCTAAGTCTAGCAATTGGAGTTCTAATATCCTCGTGTAGGATTATTCCCACTAGCATATCTCTGAATAAGCTACATTTTGAAGATAGAATGGGACTTTCTGTTTGTAGAAAAGTGTCCATGAATAGCTGTAAGGGGACACTGAATACTGAGTGTACTATAAATTGAAAGAGGATTTAAAGATGATGATCTAAATACAGTATGTTGTTTTTTCTACTAACTCATTGTAGATGACTGTGGCTACTTTTGGTTTTAAAAATAAAAGTTTTTTTCCCTAATCATTAAAGCAATGAACCATAGTAATCTTATGTGCTCTGTTTTCATTCTTAATATAATGGACATTTTTAAAAAAATTATGTTGAATCTATGTTGAAAGGGGATTTATTTTTCTCTACAGATGTTTGTTCTGATGGTTCCAAAAATTAGTCTTATAAAATCTGGGCCATAATAGGTTTACACCTGATACAAGATAATTAAAACTTGTGTGGCAAACCGTATTATTGAAACATCTATCATCCAGTCACCAAATGAGGGGGGTTTTTTTCATTCCTCCTGCACAATCCATTCCTTCTTCTTCCTTAAGTGACATTTTGCACAATGTTACTAAATTTTTACATCTGATTTACAAACCATGAGTTCTTCATGGTCTCTGCAAAAAGATAAAGGTTCCCTTAAATCAAGTTTGAGTAAAGTCCAGTTTCCTTGAAATATATAACTGATCTGCCTCTTTTCAAGAGTTTACATACTACTTTCTGGTTAATACTTTTTATAACATGCCCCACTTCATTCCTTGTTGTGACCCCCCTTCTGTCCCTCAAGTGGCCTGTTTATTCACTCAACAGGTTTTTCAAAACACAGGTTGCCCAAGGACCTAATTTTTGACAGAAGTCTACAATTCACAGTATGCTTCTGGCAGCCCCTATTACAACTATTAGATGTGAAGCTCTTCCTGCCTTCAGCCCACCAGCCAAAGTTGAATGGGGAATAACAGTACAAATGTCACTTTGAAGCAGTATCTTGGTTCCTATGGGAATTTCCAGAAAAGTAATTTGACAGATCTCTTACTCATGGCAAAAGGTATGTTCTTTTGTTTTTTTCTGAATATCTTCTGGCCCTTGTCAATATCAGGACCTTCTGATTTCTTCAGGTGCTTCAGACTGTTCACCAATTCCTTCAAAAGCAGCTAGATAGTGCTGAGGCATCCTACAAGCACTCTGTTAATTGTCATCTCTAGGAAGCATCCCCTTCACACCACTATTACTGTCCAGCTTAGAGACTGGCTTTCTACTAATTATCTCCTCTCTATGCAAACTTTTAAGAAGCTGGATGTCAAGTTAATTGGAGTGTTCCCTGTGATGATCCAAGTCAATCAGCAGCCTTTGTTTGCATATGCCTGGTTTCCCCTTGTCCTCCTGGATGGAAAACCCTCTCCGTATCCCTAACATGACTTAGCTTTGCCAGTCCCTCCTCTCTTGGTAGAAGAAGAGTTTGAGGTGGAGAATTCAGTATTGTCAGTGCCTGACTAGTTGCACAAAGAAGACAACGATTCTGACTCTGAAGATGAAGGGACTTAAGGGAGAGGAGAGGTGCAGGGTTGGGTGATTGAGGATGGAGGTGGATGGACAGAACGGCTTTATTGCCTTTTTCTCTCCAGATTGGAATAGACTGTCACCAAAATGAGAGAGGGAGAGATCCAATATTGTGGCTCTCTTGCTGGTTTCAGCCAAAGGAGAGGCTTTGGCATGGATAACTAGGAAAGGGTAGGAGAAGCACCACCCGTTCCTGCTGCTCTAATCTGAAGTGTGTGAGAGGGCCTTCTCTTATGAATATTGATTTGGGTTGTGGGGGAAGAAGACCTCACCTTCTGGTCATTCTGAATCTGGAGGAAAACAGGAGGAGTGGTTCCTGATCCTTCCAGACATATGGGGAGGAGGTAGTAGAAGATGGAGCAGTGCATGGTATGGGAGATATGATAGTAGCTTCTAAAGGCACAAATGCTGATTCTATCAATATCCAGCTGTCTGAGTTTTTGTTTCACACCAAGCTTGAGAAACTTGAGACCAGGTATCAGTAGGAAAGGTCGGGAAAAGTGCCAGATTTAAACTGGAGTGTCTATGAGAAGAAAGGGCAATCAAATCAAATCAAATCATTATTAGGGTCATAGACCAGCATAAGGAAATGGGGTACAGTCATTAAAAAAACATAAAGGATGCATCAAGAGTAAAAATAAAATTCTAAATCTAAAAAAATTATGAAAAGCTAGAAGATAAAAAGATAAATGAATGAAAAACTAAAAGTGTATATAAAAATCAAGAATTTAAAAGTAGGGTGGGAGCATTGGATGGGTATGGGGAGCATAAAGTTTGGTATGTGGAAAACTATTGAGTTACAAAAACAACTAGGTTTTTGTACAAAATACAACTATGTGCTCATTAGATCTAGTTTATAGCACAGGTCATCATCCAATGAATTTTGAGCACTGCTGCACAGAACCTGGCAACACTGCAGCATACAATAATAATTTAAAAAAAAAACTGGAATAATAATGTATTCTGTAAAGTTTCCCAGTTGGAGCCTACCAACTGCTGAAGCAGTATCTGTCAAGCAAAGCTTTATGATGGACAGTTCCCTGCTAACTTGAATAGACTTAACTCTTTTGGCCGAGCTGGTAAGAACAGAACAGGATGTAGATACTTGTTCTTATTTTGTTTGAAAGGATTAAAACAGTACTAATAAAATTTAAAAAACTGACTTAAATATATTTTAAATGTCGTACATATATGACATGTTCCACAAGCATCAAGCCTCCTTGGTTATTGATATCAAAGGAAATGAAACATTGATGGCTTCGAGTCTAATGCAATTTCCTGTTAATCTACTTTAATTAAGGTAACCAGATTTTTACATAATGTAAAAAGAATCACTAGTTTTCATAAATTAGGCACTATTGTCCATTACTGCCATATGATCTTACAACTTCCCCATTGAAGATAATTAGTTTTACATATGTAGTGTAGTCTTCAAACTGTTTAGTACCATTTGTAAATTAATTTATCTTTTTATTTAATAAAAAGAAAAATGAAAAAATACACATTTAGGTTTAATACCTTTGTTAAACATAAAGATATTTTTTTTTTTTAAGACTGGATCTCAGTCTCTTGACCAAGTTACAGTGCAGGGTCTACTTTCATTTTACATGTTAGTTTATTTCTTGTTTTGATGTTTCTGTTTCAAAATTTAGACCAATTTCTTTCATGTCTAGTGGTTTATCTGCCATTTAATATAAATGTAGTAGAAAATATTTCATCCTTTTTTTCCATTTTTTGTGAAAAATGAAACAAAAAAGGCAGTGGAAAAGTTCTTTTTTTCTTCTTCTTAATTTCTGTTTTTTCCCCATTAGCCTTCACATGTCTAACTGCAGCAAAAACAGATTATAGTGATCTTTTGGCCCACACTGCAGATCAGCTACTACTATATATTTTGATTGTATCTGGCCTTAGGGCAGTAATAAATGTGATGATAGTCTTAATACTCCCACTTCTAAATCTTTTGCCTGTACCTTTTTTCTGGCCAGTTCTCTATATGTATTTACTAATAGGGTGCTAATAGTTTTCTGTTACCAAGTTTCATAAACATGGGAGGATTTTAAAACTACATTTTCAAAGCTTGCAATAAGAGTGTCTGACCCCTGATCTGATCAGAGGAGCAAAATGCAGTACTTGATGAATTTATAATTAACCATGTGAAGCCTCCTGCTGCTTTTCTTTATATTGAGATCCTGAAAGTGTCTTTTTTCTTTTGCACATAGCTCTGACACTTACATAGCTATGTTTGCCCTATACTGAAGATGTTTATCAGAATTATAAAAAAAAAAGCAACCTGGGAAATGCATAAAAAGAAGAAAAAAACAAGGGGCCAGTTTTGGAAAGGTAGCTTGTAAAAAGGGGTTTGCAGTCTCATTGGTGTTTCACAATTCAGTTGGTAAAGCAACACAGCTCTCCCATTTGAAAATGGGTACTGCTTTCTTGTCACCCACCATTGGTGATTCTTGAAAGAATTGGTATTACTGTAGCTGTCTCAACTGAAAGGCCACATAAGATAAATGAAGCTTGGGAAGACCTCTCTCTCCTATCTTTCCCTATTTCCACCCGCATTTGCAGCAGAGTAAGAGTTCTCCAGAGTTAAGCTGATGAATAGATAGGACTTGCAATGCGGAAAGGAGTGAGGCTCTGCGGGCTGCAGAGGACAGGTCAAGAGCCATACGTTGCCTGTTCGTATCCTGTGTACAAATACATTAATCATTTTCTACTATTTTAAACAGATAAGGAAAACTATTCAATAAAAAAATCAAATTTACTTAATAACAGCATTTTAATTAAAGCAGTTTTCCCCAACCAAAAAAAGACCCTTTAATTTCAATTTTAAATCTGTTTTGTGGGGGTGCGGGGGGGGAAAGGATCAAATTTTAAATAACTTCTTAACTTTGTAAAATGGTGTTAGTTTATTTGTTTGTTTTCCTCTGTGGATACTTAAATATGTGAAATCTAATTTTGCAGGAATTATTGTCAACTTACATATTTTATTTGTTTTGGGTGACATTCATAGTGCAATTAATTTGGACTTGCAGTATCCTACTATATAGCCTTCTGTCATCTTATATACTACTACTTCTTTGGATTCAACTAACATGTTTTTTTAGATTTTTTTAACCCGCCTTTATTATTTTTATAAATAACTCAAGGCGGGGAACATACCTAATATTCCTTCCTCGTCCTATTTTCCCCACAACAGCCCTGTGAGGTGAGTTGGGCTGAGAGAGAGTGACTGGCCCAAGGTCACTCAGCCGGCTTTCACACCTAAGATGTGACTAGAACTCACAGTCCCCTGGTTTCTAGCCTGGTGTCTTAACCATTAGACCAAACTGGCTCTCTAAGATGCTTAAGATACAATGATTCTAATTCTGTTAATATGGCTTCAATGGATAGTTTCAATGTTATATAAACAAAAGTGGGGAGGAGACATCACTGTTGAGAACTCTGGGTATGGTAAGGAGCTCCGACACAGTATTTGAGGATGATTGTTAAGCAAACCCTCTGTACAGGTAGTCCTCAACTTATGACCATTCATTCAGTGACAGTTCAAAATTAAGACGGGGCTGAAAAAATGGATGTATGATTGGTCCCCAAAGTTACTACCATTGCAGCACCCCTGCAGTCATATCAAAATTTGGGTGCTTGGAAGCCTGCCCACACTGAACATGCGGCTCTGGGACTGCTTGCCACACTACAGCTCAGGGGCTTCTTGACATGCTGCAGCTCTGGGGCTACAAGAAGCCCCTGAGCTGCAGCATGGCGCAAAGCTACCCCTGGAATCCTCAACTACCCCAGCCCAGTCCCAGCCACCATCACCCTCGCTACCCTGTACTCCAAGACCCCTGCTGCCCTGTGCTCTGCTGCCCCAGCTGCCCTTTGCCATCTTCTTGCTCCCACTGCCGAAGAGGCCAAGAAGCCGCTTTGCGCCACACTGCTGGGCCAGGCTGGGTATATCCATGCCCAAATTGGGTCATAACTCCATCGATAACCTAAGAATCAGGTTAGGTATATATGGAGGGAGATACTCCTTCTAGGTCAGGGATGGACAACTTGCATGGACGACATGGATTATTGTCTCCTTTCAAAATCTCTTTGCCACCTGTCATCCAGATCTCTGACAAGTACAAGGCACAGTTTCAATAGAAGAGAATATCTGTAGCTCAGGGTTGAACTGTGGAGTTCGTGGTGCTCTCTGGGCTTGGTTGTTTACTGGCTAGAGTCACCAATAATTCTTCCAAAACTTCCACAGGAACTAGGTACAGAGAGAGAGTTGAAAGAAAAAGTGCAGTGGGAAGGATGTAAGGAAGAAAAAGGATAGCCACATTCCATGTTCTTAGCCTTACTTGACATCCATTGTATTACTTACAAGGAAAAGTAGGCCCCTGACATAAAAAATCTTGTCCTGTGCATTTTATCAGACCAAGGTAATAACTTAGCAGCTCTATTTTAAACCAATTGAAGTTTCAGAATCTTTTTCATAGGTAAAGGTAAAGGTTCCTGTTTAGTCATGTCCAACACTAGGGAGTGGTGCTCATCTCCATTTCATGGCCAAAGAGCCACCATTGTCCGAAGACACTTCTGCAGTCACGTGGCCAGCATGAGAGTCACAGAATGCTGTTATCTTCCTGCCAAAGCGGTACCTATTTATCTACTTGCACTTGCATGCTTTTGAATTGCTTGGTTGGCAAGAGCTGAGGCAAGTGCGGGAGCTCACTCCATCATGCGGCGCTCGGATCTTGAACCACTGAACTTGCAACCTTCCTGTCAAGCCTGGTGTCATAACCACTGAGCCACCATGCCTCCCATTTTTCATAGGTAGCCCTATGTATATAACATATTTCAGTAATCCATCCAAAAGGTTTTGAAAGCATAGTTGAATAATATTGCCTGAGCTTATAAAAAGTGCTTACAACCAAGAAGACCATCTGTGTCTCCAGTGATCATGACAGATTCAGGAGTACGTTCAGAGTGTTGCACCTAATCCTTCAAGGGGAGTTCATCCCCTTCCAGTACAGTTTGATCACCATTCAGTTGGATGGATGAACTACTTACCATAATATACTGAATGTCAGTTTACTGGTCCTTATTCAGTCTTTTACTCTGGTCCCAAACCAATTCAGGATATTCATTGTCTCACCTGAGAGAAAATTAGGTATTGTCTTCATTCTGATGATACTGCAGCCCACAGCCCTTGAGCAATCTTCCCAAGAAATTTCATATAGATATTAAAATGCAAAGGGCATAAAACTGAACCCTAAGGAGCCTTTTAATATAATTGCCATAAAACAGAGCAGTAATAGGCCTAGAACCAATCTTAGAGATACATCATATAGTAGTTTGATCTACTTTCTATAGCTGTCCCAAGTGTCCATACATTAAGAGTATTGTGAGAGAAGTATACATCTGTAAAGCCAGATCTTACTGACCTCTAGATTGTTTCCCTTTTTCCTCTGGGTAAAGTTTATGGGTTATCAGGCTAATATTTCTTTTTAATTCTTTGTATGTATATTTGCATATAAATGTCTAAAATTCATCTACAGAAGTAGTTAACGATTGATCAGATATAGGTCTTCCAGGCTTAAGAAGGGGTTGATGGTTACAGTCCTGTTATCATAAGATGTATATTGATTTTGTTTGTTGGTTGTTGGGTATGAAATCATAGTTTCAGCATGAGTGTGTAGGGATGGAATTAGACTTCTTTCATTTTGAATATACAAAGTATTAGGCCTCTAGAGAATCATTTCCAAGAATTTTCAAAACAACTGTTTTCTTGCTCTGGCATTCAGTAATTTTAAAGCTAAATTGGGAGTGAACCATATTTTAATGGCCAGCAGCTGCCCTTGACATTTTTTGAGAGGTAGAGACCACAGTACAAAGAGGGTCAGGAGTTTCCTGTTTTTTCAGTTTCCAAGGTGCTGACATTTGTTAAGCCTAGTTTGTGGCTTACACTGTATTTGCCATATATTTTTTGCCTCAAAATAACAGAAAACTACATCACTGTTGCCATTTGTGCCACCCAGATCTGGTGGTGCAGTCAGGGGGAGCTGACTGGAGAACATCTTAGGAGGCTGGGTATGGCCTGAGGGTTCCAAATTATCCATCCCTGAGCTAAATTAAGCTGGATGATAATCATGTCCTCTGCATGTCTGCTAAACCATGTTGAGCAAAGCCTAAGAATATTGTATGTTTAATATCATAAGAGATTAAAAGGAACAAATGAGGCATAAATATTCTTCATAGTAAATAAATTAAGCATGAAGTACTTTTGATATCCAAGGATTGTGAATAACAATTCTCATTAAAGTAACTGGAATATTTATCTTCATTATAATAGACAGTTCCTAGAGCTTTTGCTTTGCTTTGTTTTCTTGATTTCTTCTTGGGGAGCAAGAACATAGGGTTTTTTATATTTGAAAAAAAAGTAAATAAATTGATAGTGATTATAATTCAACAATACAAATACATGTTTCCCCTTCACTGAATAACTTTTGATGGTGTTGGAGCTTTTAGATATTAGCTGAAAGGTATGAAGTAAATTTCCAACAGTCGTGTGCTAGTCACTTTGTGGTTGGACTACTGCAATCTGTGCTATGTGGGGCTACCCTTGAAAACCACTCAGAAATCACAGCCAGTCCATGAATGTTCTGGCACAGGCAGTGATGCACAGTGTATCACTGTTCCTTTATCAGCCACACTGGTTGCAGTTGGCTTCTGGTTGCAGTTCAAGGTGTTGTTCTCATCTATAAAGGCCTTCGTGGCATAGGCCCTGGTTACTTGAGGGACCACCTATGTCAATAGTTTCTTTCCACTCAGATCAGGCAGAGTGGGCAAGTTCCAGGTCCCATCAATTAAACAATGCCATCTATCAGGTCCTAGGAAGCACTCCTTCTCTTTTGTAGTGCCTCCCCTCCAGAACAGCATCCTCCCAGAGATCCATAAAACTCCTACCTTGTTCCGTCTTTGACAACTTGGCTTTGCTCCCAGGGATAATAGTTTTGGGGTAGGATGGTTGCTGAGCCCCTTTGAGATATTATGTTGGTTCCTTTTGGACGTTCATGATTTTGCCTTCTCATTTCATCGTCTTTATATAATTTCATTATTCCAGAGAAAGAGCATACTATGTGATCCTCTTGAGTGGGTTGCCATCTCTCATTATTTATGGAAAAAGAACTCCAAATAACTTTGATGTAAAACTGATGTCGACAGTTTGTTTGTTTATTAAATTAAATTTAGGAGCTTCCTGGTTTACATTTTAAAAGTAAGAACAATGAATTGAATCGAATTATCCATTCAGTCGTAATCGCCAAGGGCAGCGGTTGCGGCACTTCGGGGTCCCCTCACGGTGGCTGGTGGTTTTTCAGGTCGTCTGGTTTGCATGAAGGTATGCTGGGCATGCTCAGCCTTGCCGGCTAGACAGATCCATTCATACAATGACTCTGGGTTGTCTCTACACAACGCCCATCGTAGGACATCCCGGTTGAGTCCCTCTTTAAACTGTTCTATTAAGGTTGACTGAGACCAGTCGAGGATTTTCCCAGCTAAAGCCTTAAACTCCAGGGCGTAATCAGCTACTGACAGTTGGCCCTGGGTAAGATCCTTCAGCGCCTTCTTAGCTCTTGCCTTGGCCAGAGGATCCTCAAAATGCAGCTTTAACGCCCCCATAAAGTCCTCGAAATACTCAAGTTCAGGGGAGTCAGCCTCACTTAATTGAACATGCCAGTCAGCCGCTCGACCCTTCAACTTGGTGGCAATGGCAGTTACCTTAGCCTCTTCAGAAGGGAAGTACGCTCCAAACTGCCTCATGTAATTTTTAGCATTGGTTAGAAAGAAGGATAACTTGGTTGGATCCCCATCAAACTTGACAGAAAAGTCTTTCACCCCCACTCCTGTTGGAGCGGAACCGGCGGCTGCTTGAGTGGGCCCCAGGTTACGGTAGTTGTTGCTCTGTGGGGTGGAGATTCATCCCGGAGCTGTCTCCGGCCCCGCTCCGCCGGCGGTCCAAGTGGGAGGATGGGGGATGGTTGCGTGAACCTGGGACCTCTGTCCTGCCTCCCCTGCCCCCCCAATGATAGAGACAGATTTCTTAACATGTACTCCATCGCTTCTATTTTGGCCTCTACCACTCTTAGCCTTTCAGGGGGTTGAGATTCCTCCCTCCCTCGCATGTTAGGCTGTCTCTCCGTTGATACCGTGGTAGATTCTACGTCTGGGGTCAGCAGGAACCGATGCTTCCAGGATGCCTGGGACGTCTCTGGCTGGGGTTCTCCCATTGCATCCCAGGTGATCAACTCTGCGGGCGATTCACTGGGTGCCGGTTGCTCTGGTTCTCCCCCATCATTAGATTCCTCCACCTCAGGGCTGGAACTCAAATCCTGCCAGAAATCTGAAGGTTCTGGGGTGAGGCTCAGTTCTCCGCTCTTGACCGTCGACTCGGGCATCAAGCTAGCCAGCTCCTCAAGTCCCCCCATCCTGAGCTTGGACTCGGCCATCGTTAACTATTTTCCCTCACAAGAAACTGATCTTGGTAGGAGCTAACGGTACAACTTTGGTGATTCTCAGCTTTATGTAATGAATGCCTATTCTAAAACACTTTCAGACTCATGAGCAGGAATGCAAAGATATCTGATTTATTAAAGAATAGTATACAGGATCACAAAGAAAGCTGAGAATGACAAAAGCGCGCCAAATGCAAACTAAAATCCCTCAGTGCAAATGAGATCCCTCCCCCGTAGAATCTTCCCAAGCTCACAATCCCAGGTGCTCCTAACGTCTTCTGATGGTCTGCGGGAAAAGTCCTTGAACAGAGAACATAACCCAAACACATTCCATTGTAATGAACACAAATACAGAGCTTGGTACAAGGTTTCACAGCAGCTCCCTCCCAAACAGAAACGCGCGTCAGCACCATGGATGTGAAATGTTACGATGTACAGTGCACATTGAAACAGTGAACATGACACACAGCAACATTCTAGGAAGTGCACATCCCCAACTGGGAATTTTGAGGGTTGTTTTGGTTTAATGTAAAGAAACTTCCAGTTTGCTTGCAGCCCTCTCCCTTCTCCTTTTACATAGGCAAGAACAGGTTAGAAAGACACAGTTTTACTTTTGGATTAGGTAGATGCAGAGGAGAGTTTTGCTCCCAATTCCATGACAGGAAGGAAAGTTTTAAACTCCTCATTCTCCACAGATGTATCCTAATCAGTATCCCCATCTTTGTTGGTTATTTGATTTGATTTATTTGATTTATTTAAAGAGTGATGTCAAAAGCAGTAATGTCACTTGTCCTTAAAGTATAAACTTGTTGAGGTTTCAATATAATAGAGGTGTGATCTGCACGGAGAAATGGCTTTCCAAAAGAAGAGAATCCCTGAAGCTGCATGCTAGTTTCTGCTTTTTTTACAGATTTCTCTAAGTCAAAAATATGAGCAATACTTAGTAATCATTTTTCCTTTTTCTTTTTTTAATTGATACCAGTATAATACATTATAAAGGGTTTTAATATAAAACAATATTGCCAAGTCCAAAACATAGGAAATAAACAATTTTGAAAAATGTGTATGTTGAAGCACAAACAAAAGTATCTTCAAACAAAATTTGATTTAGTTTGCAGAAGATCAAGATTATTCTGCATTTACTTGACATCAATTTAGAAACAGGAACATCTGAATACTTCTCTTCCTGTTGGAAGTCTGACAAAGTTCCTATTCAGGATTATTTTTGAAACTTGTTGGACATGGTTTTTTTATGTTAAAATAAATATTTTTCATCTGTGGCTTGCCACTGAATGTATGAAATAGCTTTTAAATGTTTGATACTGCAGAAATCTGAGCTTCACAAGCATAAGCCTATATATGTTTACTCTGTAGTAAGTCTCATTGGGTTCAGTGGTTCTTACTCCAGGTAAATATGCATAGATCACTGTAGGGGAGGATGCATCTGTTTAGCTCAGTTTACTCCTTGTAAATTAGGATGGAAGTGAGGAATGTGAGTCCATTGAGCACAGGGAAATGTATGCAGCACAAGGAAATGTGCTGTTGAATTCAGGTAAATATGCTTAGGACTTCACGTCCTTTTCAGTCAGTGTACAGTCCCTACTGCTCCATGTGTAGAAGCAGAATATCTGCTGTGGAGAATCTAAATTTGGGGGTGCTCCACCAACTGTAGATCCTGATATTCAAGAAAGCCTCAATGGTCGAGGAGGTTCTCAGTGGCAAAGATAAGCCCTTACATGAGGAGGGTGGCAAGAGGATGGTAGGGTTGTTGTTTTTCTCTCTGTCCCCTTTGATGTGGCAGCCATGGTTTCTTCCCTTCTCCTGTCTGTTTCAGCCATTCTGCATCTCTCATCCATTTTCTGCTTTCAGTTCTCAGTTAATATAAGATCAACCTCCCCAAATGTAAGGTAATTATTTGAAGAGAGGTTCATCCCCTTTTCAGTGAATATACTCTTTATAAATGTTCAACTTTGGGAAAGAAATACTGTGGATCTAAGTTACATATGTGATTGGATGAGAAATCTGAGAAACAAAAGAAGAATTAGACTTGGAAGAAAGTCGAAATACATTCTATAAAACTGAATCATAGTGACCCAAAGTCTAGTGCTTACTTTTTAGCTTGTTTGTTTGTTTATTCATTTAGCATGTTTGTTACTGCTTCCTACACAAATAGATCTCGAAACAGTTCACAAAACATAAAATACAATGATAAAAACAATATATTAACAAATGTATATTTGGACATGATTTGGACTTGAATGGGAGAAAACCAGGAAATACTTTAGACTGGAAAAGTCAGACTGGATAGTTGAAAAAACATCTTGGAAAAAGTCTTTAATAAACCACATCCATATTATTGCCAAGAATACTACATACATTTACTAGAAATTGAGCTTAATTCAAAGGAGACTTTACATAACGACGATGATGATGATATATACCCTCCCTTCCTTCCATCATGAAACTGCCCCTTGCTCCTTTCTTATTCAGAATTCTCATTTGAAGGATTCTCCCTCCCTCTCTCCCTCTTCTTTTTCTCCTCCTCCTCCTCCTCCTCTCATGTGCATAATCTGAAGCCAGTTCAGGTCACTGCTTCTTATTATTTGTTTTGTTTTTAGACTCTGGTATTTAAGCATGTCTTTGGGATAACCAATCCTTGAATACTGTTTTTTCTTCTTTTTTTTAAATTACATAGCTTTTAAAATGTTTGTTACCTGATCTTTTATAAGTTTTTTTTCTTTCTTTCTGGGAAGTGTTAGCCACTATGATACCTTGGGTAACTGTGATGAAAAAGGAAAGCCTATTAATATATTAAACAAATATATTTTTGCTAGAATAGTAGCTGGGAATTCTTCCTCTGTTAGTTCTTAAGAATCAGTTACATCAGGTTGGAGAAGGCTGCTATTAACTCTTAAGTACCTCCCAGTTTTGCCTCTTTCCTTTCTTCCTGAACCTCTTCAAATATTCTTACATGTTTTTGGATCTTGGTGGGCAAAGAACGTTTTAGTATTCATAAGATTTTTTTTCTTCTTTGTGTTCTTGTTTAATTTATGAACTAATACTTTTCAGCGTGCATATAGAATAGCACCAGAGTTTAGATATTTGTGGCTTATATGTGAGTAATCCTACTTTGTTACCCTACCAACACAGCAGTGAAGTATGTTTTTAAGATGATTGTGAAGCAACTAATACCCAAATTTGATCTTTGTATGTTTCCAGTATATTAAGGCTGACACATCTGTTTTCATGCATGTGGGCTGATACAACTTGATCATTCCATTATTTTTAAATGTCTACTAACTAAAGAATTTTCAATATTGCACCATCATTATCATTACCATAATTAACAATTACATTTTGTAGTCCAGCTTGCTGTTCCATATACATCAGTGAAAACCACAGAGAGAGAGAGAGAGAGAGAGAGAGAGAGAAATGCTGAATCCCCAACTCGAATTACATTTGTCTTTCTTTTAAAATGAAGCGTAGTATGAAGATATTTGTTTCCTAATTTGTATATGATATTTTCAGAAGTCACATGGAACATTTAAAATCCAGATGTAAACTATACTAGATTATAGCATTACAGCACTTGGTGAAAACCCACATCAACTGTATAATATCTAATTCATGTGGTCAGAAGGCTAGATTAAGCTAACTCCAGAATATCTCCTAAGTGTTTATTTGCAGGTTGTAAAATGTTTAGTATGACAATAATTAAACAGTGATAAATTATATTCCCAAAGTTCTGTGAACACCAACAGAAATGTGATTGTGCATATGCTTTTTGTCATTGGTCCTAATTTATCTCTAGTGATCAAATATTTGTCAAAGTGTAATGGAAGTCCCTTCCTAAATTTTTTCAGATGTCAGAGTCATCAAGTAATATAAGTATTCTCTCTGTAATTTTACAAGAAAAAGATCCATTAAATTAATTGATAACATGATAGGAAAAGATAAACTGGAAAACATCTGCAGGATTTAGTCAGACTTTTTTTTTTGAGGACTAAGAGAAATGGTATTCTCTTTCCTCCTTCCTCCCCTTCATTTTATTTGTGATCAGGCCTAAGTTGGCCCTCACAGAGAACAATACTATAGCGCTACAGTGCTCTATTATAAACTTGAAAATAGCTTTTGTTCCATTCAACAGGATTAATTTCCAAGTAAGTATGCACAAGTTTGTGACCTGATTAATACTGCTTTCCTCTAAATTTAAAACTATTAAGTATAAAGAAAACAGTAAGGAATGCATATAAACCTACTTAATTATACCATTATAAACCAGCTAATAATTGAATAGGTTTTTTTATTCAGTGCCCACTATTTCATAACCTTAAATTAATGATATCTGATTATATTTTAAGCAAAATCGGTGGCGACACTCTAAATTGGCAGGTTAATCCATGTTGATTCAGAGTTACTTTAGAAAGACAAAAGCAGAACAAAAAATGTCATAAGAAAACCCACCAAATAGCTGTATGAATTGGTTCCTAGTTGTAATAAACTTACTATTTGCCTAGAGAACCTTTATTTAGAAGTCAGTGTCATGAAAAAACAAACAAGCATTATTTGAATAACTTTTAATTACACATGCTATTAATATCCAAAATGGATCATATTTTACTTCTTCTGCATGCAGGTATAATTCTAATTATGGTGTTGGAATGTACAAACTTTTGTTATTGAAATTTTACAAATGAAATTCATATGCATTGTCTTTATTACTCTTGGGTAATATTATTATGCAGACTGGAAATGATTGGATATTAATCTTTTAAGTATTTTATTTTGTAGCATCTCTATAGCAGGCCCACATTTAATAGACAACATTTTTGAATTTTTTTTAAAGAATAACCCCAAATTGAGTACAAAGGGAACATCAGTATCAGAGGGTTTAGTTCTCATTTTTATGCTTATTAGTGGCTAATGTTTTTTCATATGGTAATGACTTATATCTCATTATGTTTCCAGGGATTATAATGTTCTTTTTTTCTCATTCTTTTCAAACCCCTGTTTATATGTGTGTATTTTTTTCCTCTGCCTAGACCTGGTTAACCATTTCTGTGAACAGGTCCTCAATTTTTTACTTTGTCCCTACTTTCCTGTCGTAGCCCCATCTTCCCCTGGTGTCGACTCCGTACCCTTACAGCGCACAGGCAGTCAACTCGGCACGCAGAACGCATCAGCGACCTTCCAGAGGGCCAGCTATGCAGCAGGCCCTGCCTCCAATTACGCAGATCCCTACCGACAGCTGCAGTATTGTCCTTCTGTTGAATCACCATACAGCAAATCTGGACCAGCCATCCCACCTGAGGGAACCTTGGCTAGGTCACCTTCTATTGATAGCATTCAGAAAGATCCCAGGTGGGTGCAACTTTATTTTTTCTATAATCATTCATTCATAAAGAGATTTATAGCTGCAACCACGAGGATCAAGGTGGTAGATTATTGCATAAATAAATAACCCAATTACATATTTTGAATGTAGTACTATTTCATAAGCCAAACCAATTGGCCAGCAATAATGTTACAAAAAATGGGCTTTTATTAGCACTTTTCCAACCTATTTGCATTTTTAAGAACAAAAATAAGAAAATGACACACACAAATGCATATTATAGTGTCCTCCTCTTCTGTCTTCCATGGAACTTGTTCTACAAACATCTTGCATGTAATTGATTTATGTTAGTGTTTTTAATTACTTTCCTGTTAGTAAAGGACGTGTTTCTTTTTGTTTAAATATTTTTGAAATGCCACTAGATTTCCTAGGCTGGGAAGCTGGTGTTAAATAATGTTTCCAAGGATATTGTCATATGAATCTCTTGATTTAAATATAAAAGATTGGAATCAAGCTAGGGTTATTAAATACGCAAACAAATTTAATTAAAAATATGCTATTGGTTTTTACAAGGCTTCCGTTGCCAGGTCATATGACTTTCATGCCATTTAAGCAGGACACAGAAAAATGCAAAGTCTATCCAGACATCATTGTTCAGCTAGTTTTTAAACCTTATTTGTTGAACAAGCCATAGTGATCTAATTAGCATATAATTCTTAAACATAATGGGTGGATTCATACATATTACATTGTGGTAGAGCATTATATACAAAAAAGGTCATGTTGTTAGGCTTTTGCCTGTTTTTTTTTTTAAATTATTGTGCACTGGATGAATTCTTCGTTTTTGTCCTTTTTCTTGTTTCCATTGTAATACGTTTTCTTTAACTGCCTTGTATTTCACCTTTTTTCCTAATAATTTTTGTTATGGTAAATATTAAAGTACTCAAGCAGATTATTTTTGTAAGTATTAATAACAGTTGCTGGATGACCCCCAACTCATTCCTGTTGCATTATAATTTTACATTTTGATCCGAGGGCAGGCCACGTACACAAATGTAGCAGGCAGCTGGCCACTAGGATGGAAGGCTGGGTAACTTCTTCCAGAAATAGTATGGATCTTCACAACCTGATCTGGCTCCTGCTTTAGGGTAGTAGCTTGATAGTTCCCTGCCACCAACACCTGTATTCCAAGAGGCCCTTACCTGGTGTCCATCCCCTAACCCCAGTGTGCAAGAGAAATAAGCCCACAACCTGGGCTGCCTTACTGGTGATTAAGAGAGTCAGAATGAAACAAACCCAACAACAAGTAATTTAAACAGTGTAACCTCCAGGCCACGTATCAGCATGTAGCTAGAAAATTCATTTCTTCCTCACCCACTGGGAGACAGACCAATCTCACAAGAGATCAAACATTACTGAAGCAGGGAATGTAAAATGCCAAAAAAACTTTTTAAAAAATAGTTTTAGGTATTAAAATGCAAATGTTCAATGTTGGAAGAAATAAATAACAGAGCTGTTAGATCACAGGAAAACAGCAGCTGACAAATTAAACAAGGAGAGATCAAAAGAAAATAAAGACCGTAAGATGATGCTGGTTTTCTACCAATCTGTAAAAAGACTGAAGGATTCAAATTATTACAGAACGTTAAAATAATCTAAATAAGAATAATGGCTTCATGCTCAGACTGTATATGAATAAAGGCTGAAATTAGACACAGTTCACTAGCTTATACAGAGAAATAACAGCATTAGGCCATGAAACTTGACATAGCACCGCACAGAAAACATAAACCTAATGCAGTTCCTGGCTAGACACATCACCCATAGCACTTTCTGAAGCAAAGGGCCCCCTGCTTCAATTACCTGGGCGTTCTAGCTTTCTGGAGGGTACAAATGTTAATCAAAGGCTGTGGGAAATGATTTTAGATCCATGCTTTTATCCCAGTCTCATTTCACAGTTTCTTTTTCTCTCCAGCTGGAGGAGAGGCTGAAGTAACTGACTCTGGGTATGTGATAAAACGTGTATTTCTCTCAGGATGTGTATTCTGTGTCTGACCTAAACTGTTGTGAATGTCTGGCACTTAACCAGCATTCAGAACAAGAACTATAAAATAAATGTTAAACAATTTTGAAAAATGAAATCCAGCTCATCTACTCTAGAAAATCCTTAAGCCGAACTGCCTCTAAATGTTTCCTTTATTGTAATTGTTCAATTATTTGCCACTTTCCTTTCTTTCTCATACTTCCCAGTTATTTACCAAGTAATACATGAGGGATCTATATGAAATCCACGTTTTTTCCAGCTCTTGCAGTAAAGATTTCTGAACATGCTCTATATCTGCATTGTAGTGGGAATCTGATAAATTCCTAGAAACCTTTGTTAGAAAAAGTTGGAAATTTAGGAAGAGAACTCAGCTTTAGACAAGATATAGTATTGTTTCAGTTATTGTGCAATTTTATTATTTTTTAATGAAACTGTTGACTACAGAATCCTTTTCTGCACCAGTGACTTATACTGCCTATCGCTACACTGACAGCTTCTTACTAAAGTGCAGGTTAGATTTTCTAGTTCTTACAAGTTATAATTGTACTTCAAATGATTAAAACCATGGGTTAGGAATATGTGGTGTGTATGCACGTATTAGAGTTATGCAGTGTTTTCGCTTTGATTCCAAAAAGGAGATTCAGGGCACATGGGAGCAGAAGTGTAGCTCTGTCTGCGTCTCTTTAAAGTAGCTATATCTTTCCCCAGGTTTGCTCTTAATCCCAGGAAAAGGCATGGTTGCTTTAAGAAGTGCAAATAGGAGCTACATCTATGCACCTTTTTGGAGTCAAAATTGAAGCACTGCACAACCCTAACACATAAATACATATATTCTATAAACACGTACAAACACAAACATCTATACCATAAATATAACTTGTAGAGTTTGTGTTTGAAAGAATCTATTTATTGAGGGAGATTATGGCAGTGACAAGTGGAATTCTGCAGAGATGGACCCAGTCGTTGGGCATGTAAGACAAAGAGCACCAGTGAGAAAATCCCAGTTGTGCTTGTTATGTCTTTTGAAAATAAATAACCAGTTGGAAAATAGGAAAAGCTCTTATACACTATTAATTTTTCTTCCTTTACAAATACCTGAAATAGTTATGCAATTTATTGGTAAAAGTGAAAAAGAATTGCTAGTACCAGTATTTGAGTAATTGAGTAAAATATCTGAAAGAGTGGCTATTTTCACATAAGTCATCATGCCAGGTTAACATTAGTTATAATAAAAGATTTACCTAGTGAATGTGTCCCAAGCAACATAGCAAACCATAATCAACCCCTTGGATGCCATTTTTTCTTGGTAACCCAGTGACTTTTGCAGTGCCTGGTCAGCCACATACTTCCTGGCAATTTAGTTTTGCTAATGTAATAATTACAACCACAACAACACCTTCAAGCTGCCCTGATCCGAGTAGGAGTCATCAAACAAGTGAGGAAAGGCAGATGACTTCGTCACTGTGTATGTGGTGGGGGCGGGGAGTTCCTGCAGGGATGAAAAACAAAGTAAGAACAACAGCTGTGGAAGTGACCTGAGTTTGTGGTCACTCTTTCACCCTGCCTCATTTTCTTGAATGGTTAATATTTATTAACAATAGTGATAGTTAGCTATTATTAGAGCTATCAGACCTGGATTGCAAAATTCAAGACAACCATTAGATGGCATTAGATGAACCACCTTCTGCATCTCTTTGCTGCCATCTAGCAGTGTTCCACATTTTTGCAGCTCCAATCTGGTGGCCTTGATCGTTATTCTGGATTTGCACAACATGCTGGTCTGTAGTT
This sequence comes from Candoia aspera, assembly GCF_035149785.1. Lineage (NCBI taxonomy): Eukaryota > Metazoa > Chordata > Lepidosauria > Squamata > Candoiidae > Candoia > Candoia aspera. The sequence continues at coordinate 122,378,250 of NC_086155.1, read as the reverse complement.
AACGCTGTTATGTTAAAACAACTGATTAACAACCAGTTATTTACATCTGGTGGGTTTTGCAACCCAGATACAGTATGCCCAATTTAACCTATGGTCTGTGTTCGGATGATACAATAAAAGGGCTACCAATATTTGGGCTGCAAACTTCTGAACAACCATTAGAAGACAACAAAGAGTTGCAGTTTGCTGTAACCCTTTGCTTCCATCTAATAATCTTTCAGACTTTTGCAGACCAGATACAGTAACCATACTCCAAACCACAACATAATCAGTCAATGGGCCCCAACTTCACATCAGTTTATTATAATGGCTTGGCTTTGCTGGAATGCTAGATAATGAAAAATTAAATTAATTTTTTTTAATTACATGCAAAGTACATTTAGGCTTTATTCAATTATTACATGGAAGTAATCCCTACTGCAGTTATAGGAATTTCCTATATAGACTTTTATAACTTAGTCACCATAACAAAGTATGGAATTGTTGCAGAAATGTGCCACAGACTTGTTTCTGGCTGATGGGAATGTTCCTGTTAATATTCAGAGGCTTTCCTTCTCTATCTCTTGCTTTGAAAGTTCCATTTCATTCCCTCTGCTGAGTTTAATTTCCTACCATGCAGAGAAGGAAAGTTACTGGCTTAGTGTCTTCAAAGACTTTATGTCAATAGGCCTTGTTGTATCCCTTGTTTTGTTCTCTTTTCTCGGGGAACAGAGCTTAATATCCCATATTCTTTGTGGATCATTGACATTCACATTTGCCCCACTTTCTATGAAGAACACTGTGCTCTTTTTACAAGCAGTTTATTCTTTCACTTTTTCATTTGGAAAAACAACCCATTATGAAAAGTGGCAAATAGAATCTTGATTTTCATGAAAATATTATGAGAATAAAATATGGAGGGCAGAGTATAGCTTTAAGATAAATTGATTTTTTTTTACTGTAAGGAGTTCTTATAGTGTACCTGTCTTATTTATTATGATTTGTTTCAATGCAACACAGAGTAAGAGATCATTAAGAGATAACCAGAGCATAACTTCCAGTATGTGCACTTCTGCAAACCTGTCTCTTCTGTGCATTTATCTTGTTCAATTAACACATTCACATAAAGCCAAGTCAAAATTTACTGTTAGATTCTGTTTTGTTATCTTGTGCCACCTTTGTAGGTAGGTAGGTAGATTGTGTGTGTGTGTGGGTGTGTGTACATGGACATGCATTGTGGTGGATAAGGTGTTGTACTAGGAGTGGGGAGATCTAGGTTTTAGTCTTCCCTTGGGCACAAATGCCAGCTGTTTGAATTGGGCCAGTCACTCTCTCAGGCCTAGACTGGGAAGTTAAAAGACTTCTCTCTATCAAACTGCACTGGACCAGTATGGTAAACTGCACTGGACCAGTCCATAACCTTTAATAAAGAGGTATAACTGATAACACACACACACACCCCAGCATATTCTTCAAGGAGTGACAGATCTGGCAAAATGAGGCAAAATAACACAACTGGGTGGGGGTTGCTATTCACAGCTGCATGCCACATCTTTCCCTCTTCCTTATTCCAGATTCTTATTCCTTATTCCTTATTCTTATGCTATCTTATGTTGTAGAAACTTCACAGTGTTTCCACATTTATAATACTTATCTATCAATTTAATTCTTTAAAAATCCCAGAGTCCCTCTTTTGGGAGAGATGGGTGGTGATAAAATTTGATAGACAGATAGATGGATGGATGGATGGATGGATGGATGGATGGATGGATGGATGGATGAAAAATTATACTTTGATCCTACCATTTGTGTTAGGGCAGCATCTCTATAAATATGCATTATTCTGCTGGCAGGAGAAGTTGTTTATACTAACCAAAAGCACTGAGTAGGTAGCACAGCAAATTTATCATCATGAAAGAAGCTGGAAGGGAAAACAAAAAGTCTTTAAGACTTGAACAAGCCCTTCAGACTAAAAGTCGACAGTATACAAATGTTAACTGTATTGGAATCACATTATTACTATGTCCTTGACCTCAGTTACTGTGGTCAAGATATTAAACAGGCTATGGGAATTCACAGCTGAAAATGCTACCAAGCTATGCCAGCTATCATGTTTTATTACAGCTATAAGATTTCATGGATGGAAATAAATATAAATAAAAATACATATTTCTATACATTTGATATTTATTCAATTTTTCTGTAGTATATATTTGTAAATTCTTGTTTGTTTTATGGGAGGGGGAAGTCCAAGGCTCACTGTAATTTCTTTTTGTCAGAATCAACCAAAGTTTATTGTAATATTCAGATACTGGATTCATGCACTGAACTAAAACATGACTTATTTAATTACAGTTTATTAAATGTTTTGATTAGGCTGACTTCACACAAGGCTAAGTCACAGTGGCTGGTTGTAGTTTAGCATGTGGGTTTTGATTAAAAGTATTTCCACATTACAATCCTATCTTCATGGCAAAAAGGACTCTGGAATTCTATTATGCTAAACACATGAACTATTGTGTTTAGCCTGATATTTTATTAAGTTTTGTCTTTCTGTGTAGTAGATACACAGACAGTTGTGGCATATCCAGAAAACCACGTTTATGTAAATTGTCTTAGTATAATGAGTGAATCTAATCTGTGTGGTCTCCTTTTAAATAAACTTGACAGAATCTCTCCTGGCACCCTAAATATAGTCTAGACCAGAATTACATTCAGCGCTCGCGCTCGCTCTCTCTCTCTCTCTCTCTCTCTCTCTCTCTCTCTCTCTCTCTCTCTCTCTCGCTGTCTCGCTGTCTCTCTCTCTCTTTTTTTCTGGTCCAAAGGAACCACACATGAGCTATCATCATGAAACACCCAAACTATTGTCAAATGAAAGAGCCAGTGTGATGTAGCGGTTAAGGTGATGGACTGGACTGGTAAGTCCATCCTCAGCCATGGAAGCCCATTGGGTGTCTTGGGCCAGAAAGACAAAAGACAATAAATCATAACAATCTTAACAATGAACTGTGGATTTCAAAAGCTGGAAAAAAAATGGGCTTAATAGGTATGAAGAAGGAACCTGACATTCTCATATTATCATAATTTTAACCATTAGTTTAGGATTGCATTCAAAGTAGTTTACAAGCTAAAATGTCAAGAAAATAAAATGATGATTCAAGAAGCATTTCCTGATTATTTGTTCCCTCATAGTTAAAGTAGTAATAAGCACTCAAGGCAACATATGCAAAATAGGAAAAAATCTTCTACTGTATGAATATTAATCATTGCCTTTTCAATTGTTTTTTACAAGAAGAATTAAGACTTCACTAGAGATTTTATCTTCATAATAATTATATTTGTAGGTCCATTATTTGAAAACCATGAATCCCTATTTATGCTTATTCTCTGAAAATAATTTAACGAATAGATGAATATTACCAGGATTAAAGAAAAGGATAGAGCTTAACAGTCAGCCTTACATAGAAGAAGGTATGAAATATAAAGACATTTATATTTATTTATTTATTTATTTATTTATTTTCTTCTTTGCATTTGTCTCACTTAATGAGAGAGTCCATTTGTTCTGCGTTACTCTCTCACGTAGTTCTTAACATGAAGTTTATCAATGCATGATGTGATGAGGGATTTTGTTTCTCGGCCAGCTTGTTGCAGAGCCTGATGCTGTTTACTGCTAAAAAGGGATGACTAGACCATAGTCACCCAGCTGACTTCCATGCCTAAAGGAGGATTAGTTACCTGAGATTCTAAAAGCTTGCGTTACAGAAAGCTTGCATTAAAGAAGGTTTGCATTAAAGAAATGGTTTTATGTTGTAATTCAACAGACCTGATTTAAAAGCAGCTTTGTACTAAATCAGATTATTTATCGTTTAGTCCAGAAGTTTTGCTGTGGACCTCTGGCATCAGGCTCTCAGAATTCTTCCCCATCACCAGCTACCTTCCTGGGGCTTTTATTTGGAACTACTAGCGATTCATCCAAGGGCCTTCTTATGCTCTGCATTCAGCCAGTGCGGACTAGTCAGGCAAAGGATAGTATACTCTCAGCAACGTTGCTTTGACCCTGAGATAACCCAGAGTTCCCCAAAGTCATCTATAAACCTGTTTGCAAAGAATATGGAAATAATTATAATAATGTTTTGTTGTTCATTAATTGTTAATTAAGAAAAAAGAGTTTTATTGAGAAGGGGAGAATTACAAAACAATAAATGTTTTGCTGAAGATAGGCAAAAATTGGGCAGAAAGAGAAAACCATTTTTAATCAGAATTGTTATTTCTTTCTCATAAGAGTAATGTTGCATTTGGTTGTTGTTATTCCATTAAGAAAATTAATGTTTATCTACCAAACCATTTTTCATATACATTTAGGTTTTCTGAATCAATTGATTTTTTTATCTCATATAATTTTTGGATTTAGGAGTCAACTTGAAAAAAGATCTTATGAGCTTCAATTCCCAAAGTATCTAAAGATGTATTTTAAGTATAAAAAGGTGCACTTTTATTTATTTTTGGGCAAGGATTTTGGAAAAAAAAAACAAATAGTATTAAAGTATTATATAAAAGTAGTATAAAAAACAAACATGTTTATGGAAGATTCCCATTTAACCATTGCCATCTAATTCCATGTGTCTGGGACACTGCTTGGTTTTGTGACTAATTGTGGTTGCATAATTTCATGCTTTGAGAAGGGGGACATAGTTTATAGATTTCGATTTCTTCATATAACAGTTTCAGGTGAACAAAGCAAAAATAACATATGAACTGTTGAATCACAAATATTTCAACAGAAGTTCTCATAAAGGCTGTGATAGCTTTCTCCAAAACTCCAATCCTGAGAAACAATTGTATATGTGATCTCTTTTATATATCACATGAAGATATGAGAAAACACACCTAGGGAAACTATTTGTTCAAAATATATTGAGTTAATCAAGAAATTACTAGTTAACAAACTTTTGTCAAAATACGTGCAACCTTGCAATCATAACGGCTAGCTACTATCTATAAAAGTAAGAAAAGCAAAGTTGTGCTCTGTACTAGAAATCAGATTTCAGGGTTAGACTTCCCCAGTTTTGATTTCTAGAACTCCAGTGTTTACTACTGAAATCACAGTGTCATTTATTTCAGTTTCACACACCCCTTTATACATGCCTCATGATTGATATGTGGGAAAACAGAAATATTAAGCAAGTTATGTGAAGTTCAGTATTGGGAATTGTACTTACTCTGTACTAAGCAGTCACATCTCTAGAGTTGTTGGCATTCACAGTAGGGAAGAACTTTACCACTACCTGCAGCTGATGGCCAACAGACTGAAGTGTTTTGCAAAGAAAGAGATCCAATATATTATAATTCGTGGCAAGACATAGCCAAAGCTGTGCTACTGACAAAGATGAAGGCTTACTGGGAACAGGTTAGGAGACTGGATTTAGGGCAGCTTGAGGGGGCAAAGCTGCCAGTATGGATTGATGCATGCTGCGTCTCTTTCATATGCTAAAGGTTCTGTACATCACCCATGAATTTGTGCTGTTCTTGGAAGCCTTGTTTTTGTTCTACTGAAATTACTCATGGGCATGTAAAATGTGATGATTTGCTATGTTACATTACTGTTCACAGAAATCTTATTCATCCTAATCTAGCAAGATTGTGGCATAAGCAGCCTCCTCCATATTTTGTCAGTTCATAGTCTGTGTGCATCCTCATCCACAAGTCTTTAAGCAACACAGTTTATACGTCAGATTTATAAATGTGGCATGTGAAGAGGTGACCAAATTCAGATGGAAGCACTGAATTCTGTAAAATTACAGCAACTTTACATTAAGGATTTGTTGAGAATGAACGTGCCTAAATCCAACAAGAATGATCAAAACCCTGTTCAGTTCATTAAGGCAGGGTGACGTATTTGTGCTGGCAGGGCCTTCCCATATTTTTTACAGAAGCAGGTTTTGTCCTGTAATAAAATTCACAAGTGGCCTATAGAATTCCAAAATACAGAAGAACAAAATTAACTACAGACACTTTACTGAGTGGTAAGAACAGAGCTAAGGCACGTAAAATCTCTCCTCATTCGGATTGGTACTCCTGAAAAAAAGAATCCTGATCACTTGAATGTTACTGAACACACTGTTACAATTTTTAGATGAAAATACTATCAATACAGGTTGAAACCTGCATGCAATCCAGGTTACCTGCTACCCATGTTGGACAATCCCTTGACAAGATTTGCCAGGCAGAAAATACTGTATTCTTTTTAAATTTTAGCAGCGCCCACAGGGAGCCTGAATAACAGGTGTGCAAATGATTCATAGAAGTGCTTGGGGTTTTAGATTTATGTATGAACAGAGACTTTCATTTGCCTCCTCCAGCATACCTACAGTATGTTCAACCTACATCATCATTTGAAATTCATACAGTTTCCAACAGGCAAAAGCTGCAGTTGTCCATTCATTTGCAGAATTGTGAAAACCATATTTGTAGAAGTTACTGGCACTTCTAGTCACCATTTATTATAACTGCGAAGATGTATTTTGGTTAAAAAGATCTGGAACTGAGACTGTTAGAATTTTCCTAAACAGAATTATTTTCTTTCCTTTCCATGCAGCTTGGCATCTGCATCTTCATCGGTCTACATGCTTTCCACTCTAGGGATTTCTTTAAACAAAAAAATAGTTTTTTGATAAATGCATTCAGCAGATTTCACTTGGTGTCCTTATGGGTAGATACACTGACATCTTCATTACTACAACATTTTAAAAACCATGCTTAAGTTTGAAGCAAGGCTAACAGATAAATTTGGATTACTTTCATGCTGAAAGATTTTTATTTGCTTTATTTTTGTATGTATATGTTAAAATCTTATACACATCAGCAAACATTATGTCAGAGCTTAACTATCTCTTGGCCCTAAGTTTGTCTTGTCATTATTAGATAGCCAAAGGAAATTGGAAAGGTTGATAGACTGTAAGTAAAAGCTTTTTGGAAGCAGGTTTTTAGCCTCAAGAATTCAAGCTATGTGTGTCTGTATTGCAGATAGGGAATAGATTGTTCTCTTAACTAGGTTTCTAAAAGAAAACGTAACTGAAGACTCATAAGTGCAAAATGCCTGAAACATAATGGCAGAATTTCTTATTGTTTGGCATTTATCTATCTATCAAATTTATCACCGCCCATCTCCCCCACAAGGAGGGACTCTGGGTGGTTAGGGTTACTACTAAAATTGCTTTATATTCTTTACTGTATTTACAACAATTCTCAAAGACAAATTCTACTCTGGTATACCATTACCTGCTTTGTATATTACAACCTAAGTTTTAATATTCAGGGAGCAAGGCACATTTTGGGAGTATTTTATTTTATAAAATGCATTCCTCCCTTTTTTCCCCTTGATAGATCTTCCAGATGTTCCTATTTTTGTGGATCACTGCTGTCCTTACTCATGACAACTGCAGTGAGGAGGCATGCCCTTGTATTGATTTATAATGCATTCAGTTAGTAACATAATTTGGTTGGGAATCTCCTCATAGGCATAAGAGCTTCTCCCATTCAGCCTGGGTCAGAGATGTATCATCAGCATATTAATGATACCTCACTTGGTGCTGAGAGAGCATCTCTCCCAGCAACTTCATGTAGATACTAAACAAGTTAAGGCATCCCATATCAGAATGCCTACAGATTCAGTCTCTCCCCTCCACTCTCACTGTCTGGATCTGGCCACTCAAGAAGGAGCAGAGCTACTGCAAAACAGTGTTTTCCACTTACAGTTCTTGCAGATGGCCCAGAACAATCCTGTAGTCCGCAGTACCAAATGCTGCTGAGGGGTCTAGCACGACAAGAAGGGTTGTGCTCCCACCATCCATGCCTTACCACAAGTCATCAGCGAGAACGATGCATGCAGTTTCCATCCCATGCACCAGCCAGCAAACTAGTGACCGTTCTCTCTCATACATTATTAGCATAAGCAGACAATAAATATCTTTTTAATGTAAGACATGTGGACTTGCATGGAAAGGCATGTCTCATAATCTGTGACTTAATAAGCCAAAAGTAGCTGACCAGCAACTTATTCTGACGCATTCGATGCCTCACATACTTGTACAGGCTGGTGAGCTACATTACTCTTGGTGCATCAGAATGAGTATCCATATGAAAGGGAGAAGACTTGCTCTGGTATATTATGTGTCTGTACATATATGATGCAAAAAGGAAAAACATTTTTCCTGTGCAGGGCAGAGGAGTTCTGGTTGGAAAGCAGGCAAATCTGGGCATAGAGAACAGTAAAATATCAAGCTGTTCTGTTTTGGAAACTTAATAATATTTTTGGGGTCTAGGTTTATTGTGAATTTTCCAGAAAGTATGTTTCTCAATTGCTACATAAAAGGTGTTTTTAATATTTTCCTCCATTTTTTGGTACAGAATTTCTAAAGTCATAAGATTATAGATATTTTTTTTTCATCATAATTTTAAGATTTGTTTGTTTGTTATGCCTTTCTTAGCATAAATGTTCCATTTTTAAGTAATATGAAACTATTGTTAGCTGGATTTTTGCCACTGAACCCCTCACTCCTTTCTTGTGTGAGACTTGCTTTATGAATACTCCCTTGGAAGAAGAAAATAAGCCAGTGTTGTTATCCTTTAAGTTATTCATGTGAATCTCCCCTGGAAATGTGACAAAAGAGGAATATTTTGCTTGATAAACAGAGAACCCTGCCACCTTAACCAAATTTCATGTAGTACTGCAACTGTAAGTAGAAAGAATTAAATTTATAGAACTACAGCGCGAGTCTATATCCTTTTATTTCTCTCATTTTCTCCCCTGAATGCTGTAGAATAGCATGAGCAAAAAACACACTTCTGAAATGTTCTGATAGCATAGAAGGTTAATAGATGTTCTCTAATTCAGATTGGCTTGTCACTTGAGGGATTTCTTTCAGGTTATGTGTCTCGTTAGCTTTGAAACTCCTGCAGAGGACATTTGTACATGAAAAAATAACAAGGGCCTACCAAAACCAAAGGGAAATGTGCAACCTGCATTTTCAGCAGCATTTTTTTTTTTGCATTGAACAAAATGAGAAGACTGTAGATGACATTAAATGTACAAATGTTTTGTTAAAAGTTTTTTCTTGGTGGTGTGCTATATAAAGACTGTTTTAAGTATTATACAATTTTCTCAGCAAGATAATGCTGCTTATAGACAAAAGTGTTTATTATATCTCCAGTCCAGATTTGCTAAATACTCACTCTATAAAACATAAATACCTTCTTAACTCACTTGACAAAAATCACATATATGCATGACTTCAGGCTGGTATTTTTTCCATATCATGTTTTGAATTTCATGGTAAATATGTCAAGCGTAGAATGGATTTTCTTGCATTGAGAATATGTATGCGTCTGGTCATATGTACAGCCTTCCATACTCATGATATAAAGAGAAATATAATAAAAACTATGATCAAAATTCCTTCTTTCCATACACATAACAATTAGTATTTGAAAAAAATTCCCATTTGCATACATCTTTTTTCTTAGGCCTGTTATTACTCAAGAGCCTTGTGAGGTGGGGCAAGACAATGAAACGAAAGAGAAGGAAAAAAATAACAAGTGGTTCATCTTTGATTCCAAACTCACCAATCTGATAATGCAGCTCCTGATGGAAAATAGCCTTTATCAAAAACAAAGGAAAATCCTTACCTCAATTTATTTATTATGCAACGTAGATGGCAACTCTTCTGCTTTTGTACCTAAACAAAGGATTTTTGTATCAAGTAACAAACTTGGTTCGTTAATGCGTACATCTAGGTTTTTCCAAACATTGCCTTTCTGAAATCATCTGTTCAGTTTAATTCTGATCTCTAGTCCTGATTTTTTTATTGTAAAATAAAGGCATTGTTTTGACTCTATTCTGTTTTCTTTCTTTCCTTTTATACCTGCTTCCTTTTGAATTTCATCCCAGTATCACAGTAACTATTGTATTCAGCATTTTTCCCCCTACCCTTGATCTTCAAAGCTGGGGACAGATTATACAGCAGTGCCATAAGTGGAATTGATAATATGAAGTTTACTTTGTAGTAAAAGCAAAAAAGAAAGTCTCTGCCCCAAGGAGGTTGCAGTGCAAAGCCTGACAATACTGTAGAGAGGACAGAGGCATGTGTGAAATAGTGGTGAGGAGTAATACAGTGGTCCAGGTGTTAATAAAATCAAGAGAGTATATTTGTGGTTTGATCAGATTTTTTTCTTCTTCATGAATTCCCAGGCAGCAGCACATCAAGGCATTGAGCAAACCATCTAAGACAGCCTTTCTCAACCTTTTGACCCTGGAGGAACCCTTGAAATATTTTTCAGGCCTTGGGGAACCTCTGCACATTCAGGCCCAAATATAGGCCAGAAGTTACAAAATTATTATATTAGTTTCATGTCTAGGTTTGTATATATGCATTAACAGTGTTCTTAAACTAACAATAAAGAATGAAACTTACCTCTTTAATGTGAAGTTGCCCGAATATGAAATATTTTTTTGAATAAATCGTGATCTCCCAGGGAACCCCTGGTGACCTCTCATGAAAGGGTTTCATGGAACGCTGGTTGAGAAACACTGATCTAAGATAACAGCCACATGGGTAGCTCAGGCACTTTCAAAACTCTACACATGTCCCTATCATTCAGGCACTTAGTCGATCAAGTGTTTCCAACTATTAACATTATTTCTAATAATATCCCAATAATAACCAGTTCCCTAAGTGCTGCTTCTTGACTTTTAGCAGCTGGTCTGCTATCAATCTCTTATAACATTTCTATTAAGAGTTGATTAGAGAGCCCCACTCCGATTTCTTTAGATACAGTAATGAAATCTTCCTTGGTAATACTATGGAAGAATCCATGTAACAGCTGTAGAGCTTTATTAGTAGGACTATCTCAGTGTAATGTTCCTTTGATAAGTAAAATATAATACAATATTTTCTTCCAGAAACTACTAAAAAGGAAATTGTAAACCTTTATCTTTCATTTTGGCATATAAAGATCTAATTGTCCATGTAAGCACAAAAAGCAAATTTACTTTCATCTTGTAAAACTGTTTATGTAGTTTATTTTTAAAAAGACCATTCCAACGCTTTCTTCCATAGTCTTTTTGTACAGATGTGTGTGTTAAAGCTGCTTTGTGAATGGCAAGTGTATAAGTGCACAAGGAGAATGAAGTGGGCAAGGCCAACCTAAAAATGAAAATTGTTTTAATTTCAATGGAATGTTGTTAATGTTATTATTTCCCATGTATTTAGTAGGTTAAGTGAAGCAAAGATAACCAATCAGAGTGCTGAAATTCAGTCAAAATTCATATTTGAAATAGAGGAGAAATAAGATTATTAAAGCGAGAACTACTACGTATGCTAAGGTTTAGTCCTCTGATGTGGGAGAAAAGTGCTGAGCGGGTGCTGAAATGGAGAAAATTGAACTGTAAATGTCCCCTCCGTGTGAAAGTAATATTTTCTAGGTCATGATGTACTAGGGTTGTGATTTGGCTGTGTTTGACTACTTAGAAACTAGAGCATTATTACTGCAGTAGTAATTCATGTATAACCATGTAGTTTTATGTTACATTTTAATTTTCTTAAGAAAATTGATTAATATTTACTGCTGCTTTTCACAAATTTAAGCTAATTTTTGAAGGCATAGCTAATGACCACAGAGGCAAGTGACTTTCTTTCTTTTGGTGCATAATAGTTTTAAATAATTGTTTGAGCATTGATGTACTTGTTAGTAAGTAACCCTTGTATTTAATTCTTCTGTGAATGATTGAGTAACTTCCAAAATGGCAAGTAATGCTAAATGTTGACAGCAGTAGATTCGTGAGAACATTACAATAAAAGTATCTGAATGTTTGAACCTTAATTGATAGTATACTTTATTTTCGAATTCGCTAAAATCAACATTTTCCCTTAATTTCCTGCAGCTACTATTTGCTGCTGTTCAATTTTTTTTAAAGTGATACAGTTTGCCTCCTTACCAATCAACTAACTATAGGGGAAAGGTACAGCCTTTTTGGCCCAGGGTTGCATTTTTAACTTCGAAAGATGTGCCATAGACCATACTCAAAAAAGTGAGTAGGAAGAGGACAAGAATGAAATTTAATGTGTGTTAAATTAATCTAAATTAGGTTAAACTCCTTGTATATTTCATCAGTTTTCTGTCACATTAAAATTTAAAATTATGCAGCAATCTTTGAAGGGTCTCTAGGGGCCACACAAAAAATTTGGGGGGAGATGCTCTTTGCTCCTAGGACTATAGGCTATGTGGTTGGATTGATGTATGTTAGTAGTATCTATGAAATAGCCCCAGTTAGTTAAGGGAGGTGGCTTTACTTAAGACATAAACCTTACAGTGACTAATTTGAAGAGTATGGCAAGCTTCTGAATGTAAAAATAATGCATTGGACTAACACTGTTCTTATTTCAGTACTTTCCCTGTTCGTTTGTTTGTTTGGATGTGTATGTGTGGAAATATACTTGAGAGTTGAATCCTTCAGAAAGAATATTAGCAACTTAAGGCAGTCTTTCCATATGGAGAAGTATTTTCCATTGGGGAGAAATTAAGTATTTGCCTGAACAGATGTGCTGTCTAGAAAGGACTGGCCTATTGTATATGTCACTTCTGAGCCTGAATTTCAACTCCAAGATCTGAAAATTGTGTGAATCAGTTAAAATAGAGAACTTAGCAAGTTAGGTCCCTAAACTCTTACTGGCCACTTTTATAGTTTATCTATTGGCTAATTCCAGGCCACCACTCATCAGACCTCATTATTGAATGCCAAAAATAATTTAGGATTTTCAGTTTCCCACGTAGTGAGAGGAGTGTAGGAGAAAACATCTGGTCCCAACAGCTTATAGGTAGCAGATTTGAGGTTGGCTATCATTAATTATATGGATCCAAGGAAAGCAGGGGGGTCTCAGCCTCTACAAGAGTTTCTTTAGGTAAAGGTATCATTGCTGTCATCTCACTTTAAGGAACGTGGTGCTAGATTGGAGAGTTGTCTCAAAATGGAAGATGAGAAAATGGAAGTCTTCCCTGCTATATTGGTTTTATATGAAATGAAGGCTCACACTTCAGCCCAGAGACACTATTCAGATGATACATATCTTGCATAATTGAAACAAATATGTGTCTTAAAATGTCAATATATGTTATTGACCGTGTATCTACTTAATATGAGATCTCCCTCACTAAATTGATCCCTCCAGTTGAATTGGATTTCAGTTGGTTTGCAATTATAGGAGTTGCAGTCCATCATATCAAAGAGGCACCAGGCTGGGGAAAGCTGGTTGTAACTTCAGATATATCAAAATGTTTTTGAAAGAAACAGCAAAACAAATGAAATCAGTTAGACTTCACTTTCACTATCTTTCAACTGTTGGGTCCTATATAGAATATTTCACAAACATACAGTATATTTTCTGTTTCTATGTCTTTGGGTTTTGTTTTGTTTTATGCAAACTGCTGCTTTTTTTCCTGGTTGAAAATCTGAAGTTATCTGCAGCAGCTGACAGCTCAAGAAGATACTGGGCTAACATTACAATAAGAAATGGATTTCCCCTTCCCCCAAAGGACCCCATTTGCACCCTTTCCACAGCTCTTCCCTTAAACATTCATCATCAGAAAAGTCCTTGTGTTCTAATTGTGTCATGATGGTAAGTTCTTAGATTTGCAGAATGAAGTAGAGAACTCAGATGACGGGCTTCAGAGACAGGCTAATCATATTCAGAGCCCTCCTAGCCAGAGGATGCAGCCTTATGATTATCCTCAGAGTTGGAGAATATATTTGCACCAAAATCTCTCTCTGTCCTCAGCCTTGAGACTGAAATAGTAGATAGATATTCTTTAATGGCCTGCACAGTTCCTCCAAAGAGGGTAGATCTGACTACAGTACAGATCCACTATAATAGTATTGTCAATATGGGATCTGGAGCATTGAAATTATCTACTTTTTTAATAGGAAGATAAATTCAATAATCTAGCCCAGTGTTTCTCAGCAACTTTAAGGAATGTAGACTTCAACTTCCAGAGCAGAAGTCCACACGTTCTGGGAGTTGGTGTCTACACATCCTAAAGTTGCTGAGATTGAGAGAACACTGATCTAGACTAATTTGGAGCTTTCTGCAATTTTGTTTACTGCTGTCCTGTTCACTAGAAACATTTTCCTTTATCTTGCTGATTGTTCCCTTTGTGTCAGGGTCCTTGCCTTTACTAGACCTGACTTCTTCTGTAAGTCTTAGGTAGCCACAGATTGGGAGACATAGGCACCTTAACAGCTAACAAAATGATCAGTCCCATTATTTCTATGGTTTTGGCATTCACAGCAATAGCAGATAGCCAGTTCCAAGCTCTGCCTAGACTCTTGAGAGGGAATGTCAGAAATCTATCAAATTCCTGCCTGAAGGTGAGATCAGTACTGCATTTGCAGACAAGTATTTCATTACTCAAGCAAAGAGAGGAAGGTGCAATCTATGAACTGTATTTTTTCCAGCTTTCTTTCCATTGTCATAGAATTCTAAAGGTGATGTATCATCTTGGAGAGAAAACGAGTTCTAGTAATTATTAGATACAACAAACCTGCTGTGATAATTCAACCAAAGGAACTACAAATTCCAATAAATTTATTTTGGAAAAAGTACACTTGCTAATGAAAAGTTTCTGGAGCCATTGCTTTCCCATTTGTGGTTTTAAAAGTGCGGTTTATATAATACTGTATAACAACAAATTATGTTTCAAACAAGGCTGAACAACGTTGTTTGTTTAGTCGTAATTTTTATTCATTGCATGTAATTTTAATGCAACACATATGCTTGAATTTTATGTTCTTGCCTTTCTTATTGACTGATTGAAACATGTGTATTTGTTTTTTCTGCTAACTTCCACAATTCTGTTCCTCTCCAGATCTTTCATGAACCCTTTTTCCTGGATGAAGGTTGCCTCCAATAAGATTTCAAATACGCATTCAAATGTGTATGTACTTGAATGATTGATTCATTTCTAGCAAATTTTAAGCGGGCAGATTGCAATAGTATCCCAGCCATATTACACATTGGATCAATGCTGATATGTGCATGTTACCATATTTTCTTAACACATATCCTATTCCTACACTAATATTGATATACTTCTTTTCCAAATAGTTGTAGAATGCATATAGTATTCTGTGCTGTCGAGGCTTTTCAGATTTCTAGTTAAAGCAGTCTCTTGTATTCTTGTCTCTTTTTCCCTACCCTATAATCCATATTTGCTCCTGAAGAACAGAGTTTTCTGGATTTTCATTATCTGCCCCTCCCTCCATCCTCCAATGTCTCTTTCTATGTTTATGAAAGCAATGGGAGTAAAAAAATGAATAAATTTACTTTTATCGACTCAGTGAGGTTTGCCTATACCTGGCAGACTACTCTCTTAAGTAGTATTGGGTTCATGTGTCAGCTTAATAGTAACAGATTTTTTATTTTGTGTTGGACTGCCACATTTTTAGCAAGGTATTATATTACGGTGTGCATTGTAAACTATAGAGCAGCCTCCCTAATATGATACTGCCATAGATATTTAAAATTTTGAGTATAAAAACATGCAGCAATTGGCAGTTATTTCTTTCTTTATGGAAAGCATCATTTGGCACTATATGGAGCACTGATTTTTTTTAAAAAATGTGTATGCTTGCTAATTATTACATTTCTGTTTGTGGTTTTTTCAGCCGTGTATGTTGTATGCCTGGGATCAAAGTCATTTGTCACCTTAAATTTCAGTATATACCATGAAGTTAAATAAGAGCAGAGAAATGTGAAGTTGAAGAAAAAAGAAACTGAGCTGCATAAAATTAATGAACAGATCTTTATAACATATACTTCTAGATTTCAATGCTAGATTATTAATATTTCTAAATCCACGCCAACTACAACACCAAGTTGAAGACTTCCAAGCGGAGGAAAAATATGACAACTTTCTCCAATCTGTTATTATCCAGATGTGCTACTACTGAAACTCCCAGAAATCCCCAGGCTGGGCCATATAAATCCATTCATAAGAATAGGGTTATCCAAGCTGGATTACCTAAAACAGATATCTCAGGATAAAATAATAGGGGAAATTATTTTGTGAAGGTGTTAGGGTCATGGCAGTTCAAGATATAGTTTGCTCTGTGAAGTACCTTAAAACACAACTGTGACATAAAAGGATGTAACAGACATATATCACTTAGCTTCATGGCCGTAAATAACCTATTTCTGTACACTTAGGAATAGGCTTAGCTGGTTATTAGCTTTGTATGATTTTTTAAAAATAACAACCTCTATCCAAATGGGATCACATAGATATGCATACTTTTGTAAACTTTACCCAGGTGGAGAAGTGGATGTCAATGGTCAATTAATTTTTTTTCCAGGGCAAACACTTTTCCAAGGCCCTCAGGTTTTACCTGAATAAATGCAAGAAAAGGGTTTAAAAATCCTCCCTCTCGCTGTCTTCCCTCTTAGTTACTATTTTTTTAAAAAGTGTGGTCTAATAACATGATTAATTTTTCATTCAATTTATACTACCAGGAGACTTTGATAGCTGTATATTTATGGACTTTAGCCAATAAAAATTGGCTATTTTGTAAAAGGGTTAGCTGAAAACCAATCTGCCAAATCCTTGGTGGCCACCAAATCAAAGTGCAGTGCTATAAATGCCAGCACTGTTTCTATAATATGTGCTAAAAGAATCAATGAGATAGAATATATTCCGATAGAATGCTAGGTAGACACATAATTAACAGGTTGTGTTTACAGTTCCTGGGTTGGCGATATTGATAACCTGACTTCAGCAAAAATGATCATGCTGAACATGAGTGCCAAACCTGAATGTAAATGTAGTCAGTCAGTCTCAGTTGTTCAGTTCACATGAAAGCAGGGAGGTTGCCCGAAATAGAATAATTACAAACACTTCTATGAACCACAAAGTGGGTATACCTTTTGCAGCATCTTCATTAGAAACGTATATGGGTGAATTATTGTATTCCTCACCCCCACTGTTTGCAACAAAAGTGCTAGGCCCCTGGTTCAGGATCCACTTTGATGTGAGAGAATTGATTATTTCATTACAGGTAGCCCTCATTTAGTGACCACAGTTGGCACCGGCAACTCAGTTGTTAAGCAAAGCAGTCACTAGGTGGAACCACAGCTGTGCTTATGATCTTACTTCAGTTTTCCTTTGCTTTACAGACCTGCAAAGGTCGTAAATGCAAGGAATTGGTCGCAAAGTTACTTTTTCATCACCATCATAACTGAATAGTCACTGTATGAGGCAATCACTAAATGAGGACTAGCTGTACTTTTAATGCAGAAGTCTGAAGGCCAGTTGGATCTATTTTACTAAGATATTTAATACTCTCTAGAGACTAAAATGTTTTCTTTTCAGAGTAATTTTTGAGTTAAGATGGTGTTCTTTGTCTTTTAAGGGAAGTGGTAGTGTTTTGCCAAAAACTCTTAAGTTATTCCCATGCCTTTAATCAGTCATTTAGTGTATATTAACCAGCTGGGTGACCTTGGGCCAGTCACACTCTCTCAG
Organism: Candoia aspera; assembly: GCF_035149785.1. Lineage (NCBI taxonomy): Eukaryota > Metazoa > Chordata > Lepidosauria > Squamata > Candoiidae > Candoia > Candoia aspera. The sequence continues at coordinate 122,360,703 of NC_086155.1, read as the reverse complement.
CCCAACTCACCTCACAGGGTTGTTGTTGTAGGGAAAAGAGGAGGAGGAAGGAGTGTTAGGTATGTTCGCCACCTTGAGTTATTTACAAAAAATAATAAAGGCGGGATAGAAAATAAATCAATAAATATTGAAGTATGTTGAATTGTCATAAAATTCTTATTTAAAATGTTGAATTGTCATTACTGAGGAATGCTTGACTGTTCCATGTTTTCATCTTAAAGGTACAAATCTGATGATTCCTTTGTCATATCAGATTAATGAACAAATACACTACTAAAGGGAGACAGGCAATAAAGGCAGCAGATGCATTAATATTTTCCCCCTTCTATCACATTAAAAATTCCAGTTGGGTAACAATTTTGATAGGCCTCTAAAGTATTTTGGGGTCCACATACAACCTTGGAGCCTCAGATTATCTGTCATTATTGGTAGGAAATGATAAAACTACATGCACCTTCCCCTCTCATGCAGAATTCTCTATCCTATTTAATTAAGTTAAAATTTATTTTAATAAGTCTGATTGAAATCAGAATTTTAAACCTGGATATGCTAGTTTCATATATTTAAAAGGGTGTTTTTTCAGGGAGAGCATTCTATCATACATGATCCTACCTGGAGAATGAAAGAAATGCAATTGAGAGAGAAGGATATGACTTTGGAACAAATAACTAGAATAATAACAGATAACTTTGGAACAAATTAGTTACACATTTGTTTGGAACTTAAATTAGGGTCCAGGGTTTGGGATTCTCACAACGGAAGTATCAATAATAGTTCACATTATTTTCACAGCATTTCTCTCTGTATAAGGTTCTGACAATCCCAAACCCTGGATCACAATTTAAGTTCCAAACAAAGGTATCATTCTTATTGACCTTCAAGACAAATACTTCTGCATGAGGAAATATTTCTCCCATCAGTTCATCACTGTAAGAATCAGAGTTGTCAAATGCCAGTTTTGATTAATAAACGGTGATGATTTTGGTCACTGCCATGAATGTGAGCCAGTTACATGTGAATAAAACACATGTAACAGTTGAAGTTACAGAGCTATGGTGGTGGTTATTTTGTTGCTTGGTAGCAAATATGTTCAACTGAGTATGAAAACCTAGTTCAAAGTTACTGGTGATTCATAAAGGTCAGAAATACTAATAGTAGTAAAAAATAGTAATAACTAGTTACTATAATGATAGGTTTCATTCCTAATATTTGACCTGAACTTGTCAAATAATCTTCCTTAATCTTTTTTCTTTCCATTTAAATACGTTTAAATATTCTTCTAAGAGATCAAGATCCATAATAAGCATAATGAATTACTGTATAATTATTTATCTCTCTTTCTAGTATTTAGGAAAGAAGACTCTTCTATTAAATAAGGAAAGGGCATGGAATGCAGTATAAATCTGTGATTTTTATTGCTTTCTTTTCCTTCTGGAGACTGGCTTACCATTTTCCCACTACTACTGTCAGCCCTTCAAGATAGTCCAGACAAGAAGTACAAACCATGAGTACTAACACTACCTTTATTGTAAGGTTACAGTAACAGAATCTTGCAAGTGTGAAAGCACTTCTCCCCTCTTTTGCTTTTACTTTCCAGAAAACTAGGAAGGATCCCTTCTGAGACGCTTCCCACGCCCCTTTTCCTTCTATGGGCTGATACCTTTTGCATGATGGTTGTCTAGGTTGTGGCTCTTCCTCCTGTCTCCCAAGGTCATTCCCACATGCCATTACAACTACTGATCTTTAACAACAAGCTACAGTGTCTGTTATATAATTGAGACGCTTCAGGATTAAGGATGCAATTGTAGTTGAAAGTGCAACTGCTAGATGGGATTAAAATGAGATCTAAGTCACTTCTCTTGGCTGAAGTCCCCCTTTCCTGTCTGAAAGCTCTATCTGGTGATCTAAGTCTGCAGGAAGAGAAGGGAACAAGGAGGGGTGGGAAGGGGGGCAAGGGAGGAGCAAAGCATGGCATGTCCAAACTCCAGCCAGAACGGAGAAGTGTCCTTAATGCCAATAGAAAGTTAAATCAGGCTGAAAATGGTCACTATATGGAATCAAGCATAATGGTTTCAATGGGAGTTCCAAAATGAAAAATAAAACAACCCACCATCCCCCGCCTTTCTGTTCTGAGGGAGATTAGGATTGTTCACAGATTCCACCAGCCTACTACATTCTCATCTGACCTGTGACTTGTCTGTTTCAGCTGGTTAGGACTTGGCTGCTTATCTGCAGCTGCATGATACTACCTCGCTTTTATATTCTTGTACAACATGGTTCTCTACGTTTTACAGAAATTTCAGGTTTATTTCCTGTTTTAATAAGAAAAATATATTGGCTGTACTATCTTCAAAACAGGGTAACTTAAGTAGAAAAATATACAAAGAGTTCTTTGTTATAGCTACCTTTAATTTATAAAATAGATAGCATATGAATAATCTTGCCAGCAACTTTTTATCTACCCTAGAAGATAATTAATCTTCAGGAAAACTAACTCAGTTTCTTTGTTCTATATTCACAAAAATTACTCATCTGGGTTATATACAAGGCAAGTTATATGTCCTAACTGCCAGGAAACACGCTGAGACAAGGAACTGGTCTCTAATGTTTTATTGCTTGTACATAACAGGAATCCTAACAAACTAAAGAAGCGTGGGAAAAACCCAGCCATATAAACCCCAAAGGTTAAGGCGGTCCCGATCTGTGTCTCTTTGAATGGCTACCTAATTCCTCAGTGCTACGCATGCGCTTAACAGTCTGGATGGGAGCCCCCTGCTCGCCATCCTTACTCATGACATTATAGCTTTGATCTGTTCTTTAAACAGAAATAAATACAGTAAATTCAGCCAGGACTTCTTCATGGTTTTTTTTAGTTCAGCAACAAGGAACAGCCAAGTTGATTCTGCTTTAAACTAGACATCTGCTTAATAATCTGTTTATGACATTTAAATACTATTTTTTATGAAGGCAATATTTATGCACAATTGCTTTTGTACAAAATAATTTCTTTGATTAGGTGCTGGCCTTTGCTAGAAGACCTAATATTGATTAGAATATATGATGCAGGTAGTCCTCAGTTAATGACCACTCATTCAGCAACCATTCAAAGTTATGATGGTGCTGAACAAGTGGTGGTTATAACCAGTCCTCAAAGTTTCAGCTGTCCCAGAACTCCCACAGTCACATGATTGCGATGTGGGCACTTGGCAACCGGCTCGCACTTAGAACGGTTGCAGTGTCCCGCGGTTACGTCATCATGATTTGCGACTTCCCTGCCAGCTTCCCACAAGCAAAGTCAATAGGAAAGCCAGCAGGGAAGGTTGCAAGTTGCTTGGGTAAGTCTCCCCTGCCCTCACACCCTCCCCAAGTATGTGCTGCACCTCTCTGGCCACTCGTGCACCTTTGAGTACCCACTTCCACCCAGCAGCAGCCACCCCAAGTCCTGCTGTGCTTGCACCATGCCTTCTCAGCCACCCATGCACTCACTCCCTCTCCCACCTGGCAGCAGCCTCTTACCTGGCTGTCAGCCTGCTTGCAAGCCACCTGGGACTTGCAACTTCCTGCCAGCTTCCCCACTGACTTTGTTTCTTGGAAGCCGGCAGGACGTTGCATGGAAATGCTCAGCAACCCATGACCCTCGCTTAACGATGGAAACGACTGCAGGGATTGCCATCACTAAGAGATGTGGTCACGTGATGTTACACTTTACAACCACATCTCTCAGTGAAGGAAATTCCAGTCCCAATTGATGTCATTATTCAAGGACTACCAGTCCGGCCTCTCAGATAGGGTTTATATCTAGTAGCATGCATAAAACTTAAGAATTTATTGTTCATAGGCTTCTGAAAATGTAGTGTTGCAAGTACATATTTTGATCTAAGGAGTCATATCATGAATCCTAAATAATTCCTAGGCAATTATGAAGATTTAAAAAAAAAAAATCAGAAAAACTTCCTTTCACATTACCAGGAGGAGCAGAGGTAGTAAGAATCTTCTTGTGGATTCCTAAAAAAATTACCTTGAGCCAATAAATACATCTTAATTGAACATATCTGGAGCTCAACTCTAGTGTGTAGTTCAGAAATTATACAAAATTATTGTGGGAATAGTATAGCCACTGCTGCCTGTGTTTTGTGTGTGATAGGCAAATAGGACCTATCTGTTGGCATCACTGCTTTGGACGGTGAATCTATCCACATGTATACAGTGCTCAAAGTAAGCAATAGGCAATTCCCAGAATGCAAACTTTTCTTTGCCTTGGTAAATTTCCTACACAATTCCTTCTAATGTTAATCAGATGTCAAGCAGCTTTTGATTTTCTAAAGTTTTTTTTTTTCTGACACAAAATTTAAATCCCAAAACACAGTTCTAAAGTTGGCTGGATTTTCTACAAATTTTCCATAAATTAAATCTTCTAAATATAATATTCCTAATCAGATTTTGTGTAACACGTAGCGATAGTTCATATCATTTTCTGCTTGCTGGTTTTCGTAGAAAGTATCTGCTGAATGTAAATTCAATTAGTTTTTTTGCTTCAGCTTCATTTTTGCTTTATGGGACTATGGAGACTCATGTAATAGGCAATTTATATCCATTTAATTCATGTAGTTTACTAGCAGTTTGATCTCATTAAAGAAAAACATATTTTGAATTGTGTTAGAGTGGTATTGCTACACTGGATATCATTTGAGAAAGACTGCATTTTATAAAGAATGAACAGCATTGTTCCGGCTTTTTAAAATCAATTGATAATGTCATGTTTAGGGCTCAGTTACAATCGGCAACAGTATTGTTGAATGAAGAAAGGAAAGTGTTAGTTAGATGTTATTAAAGGAGGATAAGATTTATTAGGAGTCTGATGTTCTCATATGATTTAAGAGGACCCCAAAAGGAAATAACATTTCACAAACATCACGTTTTCTCTTCGGAGAGATGCTTGAATGCTCTGTATTGGCTTTTTTTCTGAAAACGAACGTTATGTAGACTGTGCATGAAGAATTAAAAGATTCAGCCTCTTTTTCAATAGAAAATATTCAGAGCTTCTTTAAATAACAGTTAGTTGATGGGATAGTATGTTTTAAGTCAAATCAGACCTCTATTATGCTCAAAGACCAGCATAAGAAGGGTGGGGTACAGTCAGTTAACAGCATAGAAAATACATTAAAGTCCAAAAAATAATATAAAAAGCTAAAAGATACATATAAAACATAAAAGTCTAAATGAAATCTAAAAGGAGGGGTAGTACATTTTAAGAATATTTTTGTCCTCCTTTGCCCATGAACCAGATCAGCACTTTACAACTTACAAAAATGTAATTGAAATAATTTATGTATGTCATTCAAATTTCACTTGAAACTATATGTTTCAGTCAACATGATACTAATCTAATGAATCTTGGATTCTAAAAGACACGAAATACATTATTTGTATTTGTTGGACATTTGTTAATAAATACACTGATAAACTTCTTGGTTGTATGCCTGTAACAGCTCTGCTAAAGAGCTGTAGAATCCCTAATGCAGCCGTCTCCAATCTGTGGTATAGTAGTTTAAGGTGTTGGATTAGAACTGGGGATACCCAGGTAACAAGGCCACCTTCAACCATGGAAATTCACTGGGTGACTGACCTTCAGTCTCTTTCAGTCAAACCTACTTCAAGGGGTACTTTGCGGGTAAGATTAAGAGAGATCCAAGATGTCCAAATTGGGTATGGTCGCTCCTAACATGTAGATATATCTGATTGGTTATGTATATAGAACATCAGCTTCCTTTATTATTTTATAATTTCATCATTTTATTGTTTTAACTTTATTATATTTTATTGTATTTTATTGCATTCTTTTGACCTGTGGTCACAACAATAAACTTCACTACTATAAATAATAATGGTAATCTGATCTGATAATACTTGCTCTACATACCTTGCTCTCTCCTACCTTACTGTGGCAATTGCATCTTGTGCTCATCATCATTCTCCTTTCTTCTTCTGACATCATAGTTTGTTCTTCTATTAATAATGTAGAGTTGGAACTGTTTGAGGGGCGGGGGGCGGTTTGGCTTCCAGCTCTGCAATCTTAAAACCAGAACAAGCTAGAAATCCCAATCTTCATATCCTGCTAAGCAGCAGTAGAGGGAGCTTATGTGGTTTGCTTGACTAGTCTCAATAGCTAATAAATTTGAATGATAGATAGATAGATAGATAGATAGATAGATAGATAGATAGATAGATAGAGGTAATAGAGCTTCTTCACATTAAACCAAAATTCTTTAGAATTCTGATTCCGCATGACATAAGGATACATATAATGTAGCAGTAAAAGCAGATGTTTAAAGTAGCTAAGCTTCTGAGCAGAATAACTGTATTTGGAAAGCTGAAATGCCCAGTTAACATTGTTCTATACGATAAGCACCAAGAGAGATCACTTCTCCTTGCTGTAGAAAGCCTCTCTTAGGGTACATAAACTTTAAAAAAATACAAATTGGGTGATTTAGAAATGGGGTGGCCAGTCTTAGTGTCCCTTTAAGGCTACAGCGTGGCTTGGAAATGGTGACATCCCAGCCTCCCGGCGTCTCTTACCAGATTAGCACAAATGCTGGCTGCAAGGCACCATTCTGGACAGCAGATGGGATGTTTCCAAGTGATTTCTGTCCATGAAAATGCTCCAGGTCTTCAGGAAAAACCTGCCTGAGCCCAAAAACTGGCACATTGTCAGTTCTGCCCGCAGAGCCCACGGCCACAGCTTTCAGTCTACCATGTTCCCACTGGAAGTCCTCATTTGAGAGATATTTATGAAAATATAATTAAAAAACACCATCTTCTCTCCCAAATAATTAAAAAAAACCCTTCAACATATCTTTTGAGATAGATTTACATAGGTAAATTTAAACCCCCAGTAACTGGAATAGCTGTGTGGTTCTATCTTTAGCAACTTTTCTATTCGCTGGAGATTTGCCTTTCTATATACCTATCTACCTATTTATTTTCTATCATGACTTTATTATTTTTATAAATAACTCAAGGCGGGGAACATACTATACCTATTACTCCTTCCTCCTCCTATTTTCTGCACAACGACAACCCTGTGAGGTGAGTTGGGCTGAGAGAGTGACTGGCCCAAGGTCACCCAACCAGCTTTCAAGCCTAAGGCAGGTTAGAACTCTCAGTCTCCTGGTTTTTAGCCCGTTGCCTTAACCACTAGACCAAACTGGCTCTCTCTGAATCAGATAGAGAATTTATGTTTCTTAATACTTCTCATTTTATTATCCTTCCTGGCTCTGAACTCACCAGATACTAAGGTCAGAGGTAGGTGAAGGAATAAAGGATGCTTTCTCCAGAACTAGCTGTTAGTTTGGTCTTTTCAGAATCCTTTTCATTTCATTGACCTGTGACAAAATGCTTTTCTTGGAGATTTTCTACATCTGATTCATCAGCGTTTCTCATCCAAATTAAATTGTGCAGGTTGTTTTGTACTCCATCACAAAAATTTACTGCTCCTTAGTTTCATCTGTTTCTAAAGGTTTATTTTTTACCATCCATAATAATCTGGGCTGGGTGCAGTTTTTCCACCTTAGAGTATTATAATTCATATTTGGTAAATGAGCCAGTATAATTCTATCCTGTTTGAAAGTTTGCATTATGATCTGTTGCTGCATATATCTCGGCAGTACCTGGATTTAAACCCAATAATATGATTCAGCTTGTTGCACTGAAAAGCTGCAGAAATCGTATGGTAAATATGAACAGTTAGTCAAACCATGTTCTAAACTAGAGATAAACAGTAATGTTTTCATGCTTTGAGCACTAAAATCCATCACTGGAAATCAGGCTCAGGTACTTTATTATCTGCAGGGATTACATTTGAGCTGTTTTGTGGAGATACTATGTTTTATTAACCTAAAGTTTAAAAAAAACTAGTAAAGATAGAATGAGTCAATAGTGTAGTCTGTTGTCATATACACCGTACATGTTTTATGTTTAGCCTAGCAAATCCTTCTCGATAGTTGTCAGTTATTACAAATCAACTTGACAACAGTGCAAATAGTCAATAAATAACAAAAACCAATAGTATGTTGTTTTAAGCTGCTCAAATTGAATATTAAATACATGCTTCATCTAAGCAGAAGGACTACAAATTTAAAATGTCTAGCAAATATGTGTATTGGGTTGGGAACTGGGTACAAGCAAACATTAATTTCCATTCATAAAAATTCACTCCTATGCATTTAGTATTACCTGGGAATTGGGTATATTTAGGGTTGGTTATATTTAGGGTTGACTTTCATACTTCCAAGAAATCAGGAACTCTAATAGAACAAATGTATCTTGTAGATTACATTGGTAATGTGGTAATTCAGACAAAGAATATATTATTTTTGCATTTTGAACCATCAATGGGAGCTTTTACAAAACACCCTTAAGATGTTTCATGACTCACCAAATAGTCTTCTTTCTGCAGTCATTAATACAAACGATCAGCCACTGCTTTTGTTTGATATTGCTATCAGTTTAGAATGGAACTGATAATAGCCAATTTGAGAATTACCTATAATCTCACCCTGAGATCTGCAACAGTTGCTGGATTGCATTGTCCTGGACTCTAGTTTCTAGAAAATGAATATCATTGTTGCCAAGTCTATCAATATGAGATACGAGTTTTTGCCAACATCAGATATCAGTTTTGTCTGATATCTGATGTTGGCAAAAACTATTAGTGAATAATGCCACTGTATCCAATCCTGGTTATACATAGGGTAATTCATTCTTTAGGGTTGAAATGATTTTTGTTATTAAAACCCTGAAAGAACAAGAAAACAAAGGGAAAAGTTAGAACAAATGCTATTGGTACTCTGAGCCAGAAAACAGAATGCCTCTGTTACTCAATTAGTTAAGAACTTAAAATATTCTTCCTGCTTTCCTCTTCTACTTTCACATTGCTGTTGTGCATTCATTCATTCATTCATTTAAAAATATCTAAAGAACATGATGCAATAGATACATGATACAATCTATCATGGGTCAGCTTTGCCGGGAGCAGGCGGTATATAAATGTGTTAAATAAATTGCCCCCATTGGGTCATCTATATTGATAAGCAAGGTAGAGAATTTAATGAATTAGATCTCTGTAATTGTTACAGGCTGTCAGTAATAGATTGTGTGTAACTGTATGTAATGGGATCAGATTATTCTGAGCAAGTGCAATCCATAATAGGAATTCAGAGTGGTGGCTTGCTTCCAGTAATTCATCAGTCACACTGTGAAAAGAGGCTACTTCTGAATGATAACGAGCATGTTTTTTGAAACCATCTGTTTGTGAGTGGTCACACACACTATAGGGATGCTGAAATTTTATCATGCAGGTACATTATATCTATTACTAAGAGTTTATCCTCAGAAAGTGGGTCTGAATCCTTTATCTGTTGGAGAAATATAAATGCTAATGTGTATCTTCACATCATTTTCTGCTGTTTGTATCTCCGTTACAATTTTTACATTCTCTGCAGAATTTTGAAAAGAAATTAGGTAAGAGGATGTCGGTAACTCTAGAGATATATTCTCAGTAGGTGGGTCCAAGTTTCACGCTTGAGACAAATCAGCTTCATTCAGAATGTTCCAGTGAAACATTTCAAATTGGTTATGTGAGTTATATTTCAGCAGAACAAAACTGAACCCATTTTGAATGTCCTGCCATAGCAACAATGGAAATTCATCCTGATCCTTGTTAAACTAAAACAGTTAGAGTTATCCATAATGTATCTAACTTTGCTTGTGTTTTTGTTACTTTGTGTTGTTTGAAATAATTGTGGATTGATTTCAAACTGTACTACGTATACTTGAAAAAAATAGCATTTGGCAGCCTTCTTGATGATGCAGTTTAAATGTGTTGACTTAAGACTAACAAAATCAATCTTAAATTCAAAGCTGATGTTTTAATTTGATGACCCAATTTTCTATTAAATGTTTATAATATTAAATAGAATAGCTTCAGATTCACAAATTCTGAATCCTGCTGCTACTTAGCAGAATTTCTTCTAGAAGTCTGCAATCATACACAATGCCTCTGTCTCTCCCCCTCCCAACACACACACACACACACACACACACAGAAATGTATAGATCAGCTTGGATCATTTAACAGAAGGTGGGCCAGTTGGTAGTGATATCTTCTACAGTATCTGTTTCTGTTACTTTTGGTGCAGTTGAAAATGTCTTGACTATCTTAGAACATTTTCCATTTTTAATGAATACATTTTTGCTATACCAATAGTTCATGGATTCTGCATCAGTCCTACACATGCATATAGTACAAATGCACTGGTCTGAATTTCCCAGATTCTGTATTTGCAACATAGACTAGAACTTTTATGTCTTCTTGATAAAGAGATTTCAGCAGGAATAGTAGCGGTAAAAGAAGCTGTATTTGTGGGAATTGCCCTTTCTGTTCTAGCTACTGAACACAGTTTGCTTTGATGAAGCAGCTATCAAAAACATGTTTCAGCTGTATTCTCATGCCTCAACTTCAACACATTCTATTTATCTACTGTAGTTGCTGTAGGTGTTTTCAGTTTGTGTTGGTCACCAGGAAGCAAACACCTTTTCTGTATTGGATAGCATAATTGTACTATCAAGAAAAGGCAATGTTAACTGAAGTCATCTGCTGCCATAATGCTGCTGCATGTTGGGTGTCCAGCATGCATATGGAGATAAAAGAGAAGAATGCAGGAAGTCTGGTTGGTGCTATTCAACGATGTTTAATATTGTGTACCTATCCTCAAAAGTGTCCTATATTGGAAGACTACATGCAGCAGTACACAAACATGGTCATTTTTATTTATTGATAGAATATGGTTAGGGAGAAGAAATTTTAAGTCCCCATAACCCTGCCTTTCTCAACCTTTTGATCCTGATGGAACCCTTGAAATATTTTTCAGGCCTTGGGGAAGTCCTGCACATTTAAGCTCAAATATAGGCCACAAGTTACAAAAAAGTTACTAAATTTGTTTAATGTATAGGCCTCTCTGTGTGTGTATGCACGCGCACGCGTGCATTAACCTGTCCTTAAACTAAAAATAAAGAATGAAACTTACACCTTTAATGTGAAGTTGTGTCATGAGCACTGATGGTGAGCAGGAGGGGGACTATTATGTATGCGTTTTCCCCTCTGGATAGGGGCCCCCTCCTCACCGTCAGTGCTCAGGACAAATTGCCCAAATTTGAAATATTTTTTTAAATAAATCATGATCTCCCAGGGAACCCCTAGTGACCTCTTGTGGAACCCTAGGGTTCCATGGAACCCTGGTTGAGAAACCCTGCCATAACCTATAAAACTGGTCCATACAATTAGCACTCAAAAGTGTTGGTTGAGTCTGTGAGACGAAGAAGGGACACTCTATCCCTTGCTTCCTCCTTTTTTAAGAAAATAACTATCAGGATTTTAAACAAGAAAGATAAAAACTAACAGAAACTAATATTTAGAATAAGAAAAGAAGTAAAAGACAAAGCCAAAAGTGCAAAAAAAAAAAAGTAAGAAAATATAAAGAAGTAGCTTCTGATTTTCTTTTACAGCAGTTATAAGTGTAAGTTAACCTCTTACTCTATGGTTACAGCATGACTTTCATTTTTTCTATAATCTATTTTTTTTTTTCTAATAACCAAAACCATATATCTTAAGTTCATTTCTTTTTCTGTTTCACACAAAAAGTCTATAAGGGGTTTCCAGTCAGCATTAAACTTAATGTCTTTTCTCTGAGCAAAGATGTCAATTTGGCCGTCTTAGCAAGTTTCATCATCTTCACCATCCATTCCTCCATTGTGGGTAATGTCAAGTCTTTCTAGCTTTGTGCATATAATAATCTTGCTGCAATTATCATGTATAAAAACAAAGTTCCATAACTTTTTCCTGACTGTTTATCAATCAATCCGAAAAGAAACACCTCTGATTTCAGTTGTATATTAATTCTTAAAATCTTCTGAATTAGTATATGTAGTTGAATCCAAAATGTTTTAGCTTTTTTACGCATCCACCAAGCATGATAAAATGTTCCCTCTTATTGTTCACATTTCCAACATAAATTTGATGTAACTTTATACCTTCTAGACAATTTTTCTGGTGATGTATACCAATAGTACATCTTTTTATAAAAATTCTCTCTAAGATTATAATGCAATGTAAATTTCAGTCCTTTCATCCACATATTCTCCCACTGTTCCATTTGTATGTTTTAACCAACATTTTTAGCCCATTTTATCATACATTCTTTCACTTGTTCTGTTTCAAATTTTGATAAAAGTTTATACTTTTGAGCAATAACATGTTCATTATTTGTATACAATTCTGTTTCAAACTCAGTCTTACAATGTTCAAAACCAAAAGTTCTTTTATCTACTTTAAATCTTTCTGCTAATTGTACGTAAGAGAACCAACCATTGACAAGTGTATCCTTTTGCCACCAGATCTTCTCTTGATTTTATTTTACATTCCCCCTGACAAAATTCTAATATGTCACAATAAGTTAACCATTTTTTGTTTACTTATTTCTCATTTATGAAATGCTTCTTGTGCTGAAAGCCACAAAAGTTTTTTTGGACACAACCTGGGTTTTACATGTATTCCATATTCTCAATGTGGCATGTCTAACAAAATTATTTGTAAAATCTACATTAACCTTAGCTTTATCGTACCAGAAGTATCCATGTCACCCAAATCTCAAATCATGTCCTTCTAACTCCAATAGCCTTCTTTTTCTCAGCATCATCCACTCTTTTATCCAAACTGAACAGCAAGCTGCAAAATGCAATCTATCCTTTGCTTCCCATCTACGAGGCTAATATAAAGTCTTGCAATGTCAATTTAGGTTGCAGCATTAGTTCATAGTACACAGAATCTTAGTTGCTTGTTTTCACATCCTTTGGTCAATAAAATTTTATTTTATCAACTAAGAATTGCAATTATGATTTTCTTCTAGCATCTGTTAATAGGTTTCATAGAGTTTAATTGCTTTATTTGTACTGCAGCAACTCTTACATTTCTGTTACAAGTAGGATTCATCTGCAGCTGTAATTATAAATCATGCTTACCGTATATACTCATGGATAAGCCAAGAATTTTAGGTGCCAAAATGCACCCCAAAATTGGGTTCAGCTTATCCACAAGTGTATACAGGAATACTTTTTAAACGTACCCATATTTCCTATATATACTCGCAGATAAACCCATTCATGGATAAGCTGACCCTCAATTTTTTAACGAAAATAATGTGAAAAATGTGGTTCAGATCCACAGGTGGTACATTTTTCATGGTATTTTGGTTTAAAAATTGAGGGTTAACTTATTCACAGATCGGTTATACGTGAATATGCACGGTAATTTTCACTGAGGAAAATGCAGTAGAAAGCCGCACTGCTGCTTGCATAGCAGGATTCATGTTTGATCCATAGCACCTTCCATTTTAAATAAATTGTTCCCCTCCAAAAGGTGGAATTTAACAGCTGAACCTGAAGTAACTGATATGAAATGTTTTATTTCTATATTATATTTCTATATATTTTCAGTTACTATATCTATCTAGTTCAGGGTATGACTCCGTTCTGTGTTCCCTGTCATTGTCCATATCTCATTGTCTACAGTAAAGCTTCAGTTGTACTATAAGGAATTTGGATTTCCACCTCTGTTTCAGATGATGGATGATTCAGCAAGAAGGAAGAACCTAGAGTCCTTTGGATGTGAACTATTCCCCTTGTTAGTTTTTCAGTCCTCCAGAAATACAAGAATCTGAGCCAATCATGAACCTTCAATTCTGTCATTTCTTGTTTAATTTTGTAACCTACCTACCTACCAATGTGAATTTCATCTCAGGTATGAACAGGATATTTAGTTTTCATATTCGAATGCAGGATGTATCTGTGCAGAACAGCCCAACTGTGATAACTCTCATCTCCCCCACCACCCCTCCCCCTTCATGATTTTTGCCTGAAATAGCCTTGGCATTTAAAATCAGACCTAATATCTGCTTCTTTATTAAGTATGTGCTGTGGAAATTATGCTAATTAAGCTAGAGTGTAATTATAGACTAGAAAGATTATTTCACAGTCAGAATTGAATTGTTGTAGATAAATGTGCATTAACTTAATTGTGTGCAGATAATTAGTTTTTCTATTTACTGAGGAAGGGTAAAAAAGATGTAATCAGTTACACAAAGCTTACTCACTCAACTGAATGCATATCTATTGGGATTCCAATAATGAGCATTTTCCTGACATCTGTCTCCATTTTTTTTTCTCCTGTAATTAAAATGGTCAGTAGTGACTAATTAACCCATTTAACTTTATTTCCATTCATGACATTTCTTGTACAACAGAGTTAAATCTGTTCCACACACAGGGCATATTTGCAATCATATTTCTACTTTGAGATAAAGGTATTATTTCAAGCAAAGAGTTGAAATGTACAGTATTGCCAGTATATTTCTCTTATACTCTACTGTGGAAAAAGTTATGAATATTTCAGTCTTCATTGTCTAGAATATAACTTTTCTTTATTTTGCATTTCATACCTCATTAATGCCATTATGTCAGAATTTTTAGTTTTATGTTTTTTCAAGGGAAGGGAAGGAAAGAAGGCATCCCACATGTTGTCAGTATACCACATGTATCTCTGAGCGAGTGGGATGCAGGCAAGAAGATCCTCACTTACCAAGTGGTCTCTAGATGAGAAATCCTACCCACTTTGGGTAAAACTGGTCTTTGGTTGTGGTTGTGGAGATGAACCAAAATGAGCAAAAAAATTATATGTAGTGTCTTTCTTGTTAGCAGGAAAACATGCACGTGTCATGGATGTAAATAAGGCTGGGTAGCTAGTCTCCATGTTCTCTATATTACTTAAAAATGGTATATGAAAGCCTTGATTGACCGAACCCACATTGGGTGTCATAGGTCTGTATCTATGGTGATACTGGTGACAACCATGGCGTGTGGAAGAGTGTGACTTGAAATGGAAGAGAAATAAATCAAGTATGAGAATGAAATGAAATAAACTAATGTGGGTCATTCTTGGTGCCCCGAGATCAGCACATATAACACCTTTACTGCACGAGCTGCATTGGGTGCCAGTTTGCTTCCCGGTCCAATTCAAGGTGTTGGTTATCACCTTTAAAGCCCTACATGGCATGGGACCAGGATATCTGAGGGACTATCTCATCCCCTTCACATCAACCTGTCTCACCCGGTAATGCAGAGAGGGCATGCTACTAATCCCACCGGTTAGGGAATTTCCCCTGGCAGGGTCCAGGAGGCGTGCCTTCTCTGCAGTGTCACCCGCCCGGTGGAATATTCGCCCCTGGAGGTAAGGCAGGCCCCTGCGCTCCTGGCCTTCTGGAAGAACTTGAAAACCTGGTTCTGCCGCCTCGCTTGGGGTGGGAGAGGTAATAGCTCATCTTGGGGGTGGCTAGCACCACAGATCTTTCCCACTGAATAAGAACGTTGCCCCTTGGGTTTGGTATTTATTTTATTTTTATTTATTGGTGTATTTATTGTAACTTATATTTTATGATTTTAATCTTGGTTTTATTGTAAACTGCCCAGAGTCCCCCTTTCTTGGGGGAGATGGGTAGTAACAGAAGTTTGAAGAATAAATAAATAAATAATGAAAATGGTGTATTAGAGCTGAATGAAGGTGGTCCTAATCTTATGAAATGGAGTTAGTGAATACATGCAGGGAGGTGAAGCTATAGGTTTAGTTATCAATGCAAAAGCTAAAATGTATGTTAGTAAGAATGCTATGTTCCAGCTTGCTGGGGTTATGTATGTAAGTAGGAATCCATAGGTTGGCAATAGCTTTATGTTATGCTCCAATGAACCAGAAATTATTTCAGGGGAAAATTGTGCAATTTTTGGAACAAATGCAACCCGGCAATAAAAATACTCTCTTAAGTGACATGAATAGTGAGTATTAATGAGATGTGAGAGAACAGAAAAAAACAACTGGGCCTTTTGGAGACCCAAGAATGATTGAGAAAAGTGATTTTTTAGTGATTATCTGCTTATTAAAAGATCTATTTGTTTTGAATGTGTAGTTCAGACACAAGTCTACAAGTCTTTGCAAACATGCTGAAGGAATTAATATAAGTATGATAGATTTGATCATGTGGAAAGATTGGGAGAACTCGTGAAAAATCTAAGGGTGATGAGAAATTCTGGATGTGGGACAGACCTTTTTTTTTGGTAAAATCAAGTGTCTTGGGAAAAATGGACATGGAAGTAAAGGAAAGATGTGAAGCAAACTGGAGTGAAAGAACTGCAGGAAGAGAAAATATAAGTCTTACATGAAAAAGTATTAGATTATTCTCCTAAAAGAATTGCTTGTCACCAACAGAAAAGTTGGTTTATCTGTTTGGACATCATATGTTTGATGACTTTTTTATGAAATAAACAAGCAGCAAACTTCAGCATTCAAACTCTCTTTATATATAAGTAAGATCTAAATGAAGTTTTCATAAAATTCAGTGCAAAGATGTAACAATTTAGTAAATCCAAAATGGAGTAAATACTTTTTCTTTTTTTAATTTTTATTTAGCATTCTTAGCATATACAATTAACAAAACAACCTTTAAACTTAAAAGGAAAAAAATTAAAAGAAAAAGAGCCCCAACCAAATTAAGAATAAAAACTAAAAAAGAAAAAAAAATCTAAAAGTCATTGGTTTACTAATAAATACACTACTACACTACAAATACAAATACAAATACATGCTACTACACTACAATCAGTCATGGAGAAAAGTCTGTGGTCTTTAGGAGTTGAAAAAAACCTTGATGGCACATAATCAATTTAATCAGTAAAAAATGTTATCGTAAAATATCACAATCTCTGCCATAGTAACACATTGCTGTATCCTTCGATTAGTAAAAATATTGTCTTTTCCAAAAGAGATAGATCACACACTTCCAACAAACATTACTTAACATCTGGAATAATAACACATTTCCAATTTCTCAATATGATTCTTTTAGCAAGCTCCATGCTCAACACAACCATAATTCCTGATAAACAGTCAGATTCCAAAGCTTTGGTATAAAGTTCAACATTATATTAACATCTTTAACATTTAAAGATTTTACCATAAATCTGCTTGTATACATAAATATGCTATTCCCCCCCAAAATATCAAATGATCACATGATCATATCATATGGATCACTGAACCCTCAAATTTTTTACACCTCCAACATAGAAAATCTGATGTCCATCCTTTTGAATACATTCTTTGGGGAGTCCAGTATAACCTAAATATTGTTTTTTTAATGAATTAGCCTGAGACCTGTTGATAACATTTTAACATTTTTAAGGACATGAATCCATTGATGGGGCATCATTGGAGATTCCAGTTCTTTAACCCATCTTTGAAATATCCCAGAGATGTCCACTTTAAAAATATTCTTGAGCTTTTGATAGAGGTATGTTGTAGGTTTTGATTCTCTTCATGGATTCTATGAATTAATAAAGCCTCTCAGGTGCCTCATTTTTGGTGGTCAAAGCATCTGGTCAGGGAGCAGATATTTTCTCACAGAATTTCATTACAGGCAAGAATTTGAATTAAAGCTAAGTTAATTTCAAATTCTGCTGTGTGATTTCTCCTTGAAGATTAGTACAAGACAATTGAGGTTAAGAGGTTATTACATTTCTGTTTACTTCTTCACTGTTGCTTATATTTTAGCATTTGAGTGATTGAACTATAGAAACTTGCTTCCAGTGAATCCACTATATAGCTAGCAGTAATACAATAGTGTTAAAGGGAATGTGCACATCTTGGAAAAGGGAAAAAGTAAGGAAAGAGAAAATGATCCCCATCTATGGTCAGTTGGTCTTCCATATGAAGGTCATGTGCAACTTTACTTCTCTTCCAGATTTCAAGCTGATATTCACCGCATGTTTGTCTTCTACATTTTATTCCTGCCCCTTTTCTGATAAAGCTCTCACGGAATAAGTAAGGAGGTGAGAATGACCATTATTCTATACTAAATTCAGACTAATGATATAGCAGTTACTGAAGGGCCATATTTCACAGCAGTTGTACCTTTGTGAAGACAAATGATCAGGAGAGCACTTTAGCAATGTACATGACAGCTGTATTGCCCACAGCAATTACACCTGCATCTGGAATGAGTGGAGTATAGCAAAATAAGAAAGGGGGGATTTAACACACAAACACTATGTTTCTGACAAGTGAGACTTGAGCTTCATGTTTCTGAGTTCATTTTTAAATAACTGTTTTTTAATTAGTCATGACTTTTAAATATTTCTGTTGTCCAGTAAGACATATCGTAGTAATTTTTGTGTCCATAAGCAGAGCTACCCTGTTCTATATTGTATTCTGTGATAATATGGAATGTCACCCTTCAACCCCTACAGTTACTCCCTCTAACAGCAGAATAATCACTACAGTGCTACATTGCAGACACATCAAGATTACACCATGGACCTAAATTAGGAGTAGGCATACTATGAAAGAAATTGCCTTATTTTGTTATTGGTTGACTTAAACCCTCCCTCTTTAGAGAATTGTTTAATGAGGATTTTCACATATTGAGACACTGACTGGTTCAATTAATAATGTTTGCTTCCCTATTCCTGTCTAGGGAAGAACTTGCTAGTTCTGTAAAGAGAGCCCAATTTATCCATCTCTTCTTTTTTTCCTCCTTCACCTCTAATCTATGTAAGAGATGCACGATCAAATATGTCTCCTTTTTTTCCCATCTTTGAATTCAGGGAGTTGGAATGGAATAGAAGCTGATTACAGGTGATTTTTGCAATTCTCTTGTATACAGGGAGGTGATCTCAAAAAGGTTAAGAAAAGTGTTACTTGATTAGTACTTGGATGGGAGACCACCAGGTTTCTCACGATTGTAAACTAAACCAGAAAGCAAAAAAAAAAAAGGAAGAAAGCAGTGGCAAATCCCTTGCTGCCAAGAAAACATTATAGGTGTGTCCATGTAGTTACTAGCAATTAAGTTCAACTCAAGCGCGTGTGTGTATATCTTTGTCTCTCTGTGTGTATAATAGAAAGAAAGGAAACAGTGAAAGTGTCCTGACATGCAATAATAATTTCGGTCATCAGTGGTTGCTTTTAGTAGTAAAGCAGTCAGTCTCCGTTCTTTGTTATAGCCCCTTTCTCCCTCACTACTTTATAAATATCCTTTTTCCCCACATTTTATTTTACTTGAAGAAAAGAATGGCACATTAGCCATCTCAATTGATAAAGTAGTGATGCTCTGAGCAACATACCATAAGATAACGTGAGGCAATTAGGGCTAATCTTTTCAAACATGTTACATGATTTGAAAGAGCTCTTTCTGAATAATACTGCTTATGGAACTATTTTAAGCATTTTAAATTGGCTCTTCAATTTTTTTAATAGTATGTTGTGAATTTGATGTTTTTATGTCTTTCTTTTTCATTTTGGGGTACCATCTTAGTAGCCCCTGACCGGAAAAATGGCATGTTATGAGCAATTCATCTCAGAGAACCCAGACAACAATATATGCATTGTCAACTATTTTACACCAACACATCTAGTTGGGTCTCAGATTTCCCACAATTGGTAATGCATATTTTACACAAAGGAAAACAAAGAATCTTATTTTAGTTCAGTAGGAGCTGTTAATATCAAAATAGGATGTTAATGAATCTTCATAATATTATTATAGCAAATAGAAATATATAGCAGGACCAAAATCATTAAAGAAAAACCAAAACCCTCCAGTGTATCAGTGGAGATGAGGCTATTGATCTAGAAGGCCACTAGTTATACAGTGACCTCAGTGTGGGATATGTATCCAGTCCTGCAAAGTTTAACCATGCTCATTCCTTCCTCCTCCTCAACATACTTTATGAGGACAAAGCTGAAATCCTGCAAAGATGTGGGATGAAGCATGCATTATGCTGACTGTTACAAGATATGTGGTACTTTCCTTCCTGTGTTATATTTTTGAGCCCCATCCTAGATTATCAATTGTTGACAAAGCAAAGAGGCTTCAATAGAAAAAAGGATAGAGCAAAATTTCTTCTCTTTCGGTGTAACCTTTGGGTATGTTGAATGGCAATTTCTTTCATCGGCAGTCAGCTTAAGTGATAGGATGTAAAATATAGCACATCTAGGGGTCACTAGGTTGGCAATATTGCTTGAACAGAGATGCTTCAAAAAAGATTCAGTAGTGCTTTGGACCTGCTATTTATTAATATAGCCCATCTTTGTTCGGCTTCTGTGTGAACTTGAAAAAAAGATACAACTGACTTAAGAGATGACTTTAATGAATCAGTTCCTAAATAGCTGCACTTTTTAAAGGCTCTTCTGGATGCCTAAAAAACCACAGGCTGCTTGCATTAAAAACAAAGAGGTGGTGTGCTTGCCCAAGGTCCAAAGCATTTCTGCAGAATCGTGTTCAGAGCATGCACAACCCTAGCAAATAGTAATAGTAATATAACTTTATTGATTAGTCAATTGACCATATCAAAAAATTGGGCATCAGCCACAATAAAATATAGCGACATAGTAGCATAAGACAGATAAAATGCAATAAGATAAAATATACTAAGGTGAGATAAAATACGATAAAATACAGTAGGGTGAAATAGAGATAAAAGAGTAAGATAAAGTGTAAGATAATGCAGAGGCTTATAATAAGATGAATAATAAAATACAAAAACAACATGTGTTTAGGTGAATTCATCACCTTTACATGCCACCCCAATGTGTTCTATAAATTGTGTTCTCAGTTGGACAGCCCTAACTATAAACTTAACAGTTCTATTGACTACATATGTATTTGTGTCCTGAAGGAAGTAACATAGTCATTTGTCACAGTCCCAGTATGTGGTTCTGTCAAGTAGTGTCTGAAGGTACTGACCCCTTGCTGGGGCATATAATTGGCAGTTAAATAGGACATGCGCAATGTCTTCTATTTCAAATGCTCCACAAACATTTCTCTCAAAATAAGGCATTTGGTGGAATCGTCCGTATTTGACCATAGAGTCTTGCTCTAGTAAGAGCTATCCTATGGTATTGTCAGGTATTTTTCTATTAGGCAAAACCTTTTATTCTTAGCCAGCCATTTCAATGACCTAATGTTTGCAAGTGACTCAATATCGGTTTGGGCATTAACATCCAAAACTCTTTGTTTAAATATTGCCTGATGTCCAGCTGAGAGTAAATATTGTGTTGAAAAGCCGAGGCGTGTGATAGTTTGGAGAAGTTGATTGATCCAAGTGGTGGGTTGAAGTGTGCCCATCTGTTCTTCAAGGCACATTTTTGGTAGTCTGTCAGGTTCCATTGGGAGCAAATAGTGGGTATTTTAGTTCAGGGTTTTCGTTTTGGGTGGGGGGTTGTTTGTTTTGGTATCATCTGACTCTCATAGAATGGATATTGGTTTCTAAACAGCTGCTCTGTAATCGGTACTAAAATGGTTTTTTTAGGAAAGTGTTATATTTTAAAAATTCAGAGTTGCAGTATGTTTTGCCATCTACTTTTACATGGAACTGAAATTAAAATTTACTTCATGTGCTGGTAATAGATCATTTCTAGTTTGTGGTTTGGTAGTAATAGCCATTTTCTTTGCATGATCAGGTGCAAAATACATTCATTAAAAAGCTGTAATGCAAAACAAGACTGCTTAACAAGGCTGCTTATGTTTCATTAAGGTTTTGTGGCTTCAAACTATATCATGGCTGTCTTTTGGTGAAGCAAATTAAAAGGACTGAACAAGAGATTCCAAACATTGATCCAATTCTGTGAGATATTAATCCTGGTTTCACTTTCCAATGGGAATTAAATGGCCCACACTTTGCAGGCTTTTCATCTGAAATTAGATTTTTAAAAATGCTGTGAAAACAAATGCTGGCTTAAGCTGTTAATCATTATACTACTCTTCTTTTCTTTGTGCCAATTTGATTAGTTGCCTTTTCTTGATTTGTGGTTTGCATTATGACAGTTTAAAAGCTAACCTTGTCTATTTAGGCTTCGAAAAACTCTTGATGCTAATTGTTTGTAAATAAATAAGCATAAATAATTCATGGATCCAGAACAAGCAAAAGACTCTATTATTGTCGAATTCACTTCCAGCTATACATGCGTACAGTATCCTCTCCCTTGGACATGAGTCACCACAGCTTTGTTAAATACTGTAGAATCTTCATGTTTAGAGAAAGAATATATTTGTACATTATAAGCTGGAGGGTAAAATAGAATAGTTGCTATCTTTACTCTTTATTTTTGGCCTTTCAAAAACATCTGGTTGGCCATGACTGGAAACATTGCTCAATTAAATGG
This sequence comes from Candoia aspera, assembly GCF_035149785.1. Taxonomy (NCBI): domain Eukaryota; kingdom Metazoa; phylum Chordata; class Lepidosauria; order Squamata; family Candoiidae; genus Candoia; species Candoia aspera. The sequence goes on along the minus strand of NC_086155.1, from coordinate 122,338,388 downwards.
ATTTCATTACCTGATTGATGAAAAATAGTGAAAAAAGAACACCAATGACATAATAAACTGTAATTACCACATCAGCCTCAAAACTTGTTTTTCCTTTTAAATGACTGGTGCCATTTTTTAATAGTTCCTATAGAAATTTTGTTGCACAATGCTGCTGCAAAAAAACCAGTTCCTGAACAGAAATGGTTAGAAATGCCTAAACTTCTGTATTTTAACTGCTTGATTAGATGTGAGCATCCTGCTGTAATAACATAAACTATGGCTAGAAATTAATATACTCACCCTTGGAAATTTGCTATAACTAAGGGATATTCGTCATACTGCTCAGAATCTCATGGTAAAACAGTGCAAATGGTGAGGCGTATAACAGTGTGTGTATTCTCCACCCAGCATGCAAATGTTTGTTTGCAGCACCTTTTCTCCAAACAGGACGTGGTGCAAACCTGTGCAAATGAAGACAAATTGTCTTCTGCAGCACAACAAGCAATAAATAATGGCTAATTTTTCTGATTGAGGGAAGAAAGCTCTTACGCTTTATTGATGCTTAATCTTTCTTTTGAATAACTTACAATACTTTGCCAAAATCTAAATAGGCATGTGGCATGTTTGCTAGGCTAATCACGCTCAGGTTTACTTGCAGATTTTTACATCAATCACTTCAGTACTCTAGAATTACATTCTCAGTCTCTGCTGGTACTCAGATTACCAATCAACTTCCGTTTGGTAGGCATGCTGTGTAGGTTAAAATTAACATATCGTTGAGAAGCTGACACAAGCTATCCGCAGGGTGGGGCTAGCTAAACCATGGTTTGCTGAATAAGCCAGGTTGTTTGGGTTTACATGTGACCGTGGTTTACAAATCATAAAGGTTGGTTCATACCAGATGCATAAGGTAACCCAGCCTGTGTCTTGGTGTAGAAACAAACTGTAAAGCTTCACGGAATATAACATATTAAGAACTAGCACATTTTAAGGGTTCTTCAGAATCAACACCAAGTCAAACATTAGGATTTTCTCCCTAATGCTGGCATTCCATGAGGGAAAAGGGTTCCTGTGGAAGCCAGAAAAAAGATGTGGCTGTTTTAAAGAGATGTTGCATTATTGCTACTACACATTCCAAAGCTTCTCTTTTGAATCTTTTTGAAGCATGTGCTGCCCTACTAAACATACCCAATTCCCCTTTTATGCCTTGATAAGACTTAGTGTCCAGTTACCCAATCGTCTTCATTACCTTTCATTATACCTACTCAGATCTCTTTGAAGATAATAGCAATAACATTATAAAATATTTGGCCCCCAATTTGGCCTCCCTTCGGCAGCTTTCACCCATATAGGACACCCATCACCCAAAATGATACCATTGACCATCAGGGAGTTGGGGGTGGGTGGCGTAGTCTTATGCTGGTTCACCTCCTTCCTCCAGGGCTGGTCCCAATCGGTGGTGATAGGAGAGGAGAGATCTGCCCCTCGACCCCTCCACTGTGGGGTGCCGCAGGGTTCGGTTCTCTCTCCTCTCCTATTCAACATCTACATGAAACCGCTGGGTGAGATTATCCGTCACCACGGGATGAGGTATCATCAATATGCCGATGATACTCAGTTATATATCTCCATCCCAAGTGAGGTGAGTGATGCGGTAGCTGCCCTCTCTCAGTGCCTGGGGGCTGTGGGGGTCTGTATGGGGAACAACAGGCTTCAGCTGAACCCTGGTAAGACAGAGTGGCTGTGGGTTGATGGCTCCTCTGTATCTGGGAGGTTATCATCTTTTGTTCTGGTTGGGGTTGCACTGCCCCATTCAGACCTGGTACATAACTTGGGGGTCCTCCTGGACTCACGACTCCTGCTCAAAGAGCAGGTGGCAGTCATGGCCAGAAGGGCTTTTGCGCAATTTCATGTTGTGCACCAGTTACGCCCTTTCCTGGATCAAGAGGCCCTCTGAACAGTCACTCATGCCCTGGTCATCTCCCACATAGACTATTGCAATGTGCTCTACGTGGGGCTACTCTTGAAGAGTATCCGGAAGCTTCAATTGGTCCAGAATGCAGTCGCGCGAGCAGTTATTGGTGCTCCAAGATCGGCACATGTGACACCACTGCTGCGCAAGCTGCACTGGGTATCAGTTTGCTTCTGGGTCCAATTCAAGGTGTGTGTTATCACCTTTAAAGCCCTACATGGCATGGGGCCAGGTTACCTGAGGGACCATCTCATCCCCCTAACATCAACCCGCCCCACCTGGTCATGCAGAGAGGGCATGCTACGAACCCCGCCGGTAAGGGATTTCCACCTGGCGGGGTCCAGGAGGCGGGCCTTTTCTGCAGTGGCACCTGCCCCCCTCTGGAATATTCTGGCCCTGGAGGTGAGACAGGCCCATTCGCTCCTGGACTTCCAGAAAAACCTAAAACCCTGGTTCTGCCGCCTCGCTTGGGGTGGGAGGGGCACCAGTTCATCTTGGGGGTGGCTAGTATTATAGATCTCTCCCCAAAAAACAAGATCTGCACTACTTGGATTTTATTTTTTATATCTATTTATTTTTTACTGATTTATTTATATTGTAATTTATATGTTTTAATTGTGATTTTATTGTAAACCGCCCAGAGTCCCCTTTTCGGGAGAGATGGGCGGTGATAGAAATTTGAAAAATAAATAAATAAATAAAATCTGACCCAGAGAAAATCTCTAGCCAGTTGTCCCTCCATTCTGATCTGCATCCAAAATTGACCAGTCTCCATGGCACATAAACCGAAGTGGACAAGAATATGATTTTGCTGAGAGTGTAGAATGGAAAAACCAAAATGCATTCTTTTTTCAGGTCAAAATACGCTTCCTGTTGTAAATCAGTTCTGTGAGGTTTATAGATGTTCCAGTTTTTTCATGAAAAGAAATTGATACGATTATAGGTTTCTGAAATAGTATGGACTAGATGCCCATATTGCCTACAGATATTTATTAACTGCAGATACATTATTACTTGTCATATTAAGTTTATTCTCCACTGCAGGGTGCTAGTGTTATTTTATCTTTTAAAATACACTTTTTTGTTTAAATGAAGTAATCCACTGTTGAAATCTAAATATTGTTCATCTAGAACAATTGTTACCTATAAAATACAGGTGCTAGGTTTACTCACTTTCAACAGATGCTGTTGAGAATGTAATAGATTTATCCCAGTTATTACTAATTTAAATTAATGAACAGTCTGACCACTGTTGTCCACCAATCTTGCAAAGCAGGTATGTTCTTTCAGGTAACTGGTTTATAGCCATTTGTTGTCCATTTATTTCCATGCACAGACAGAGTCAGTGTTCTAAACAGTAAATCAGTAAAATTGGCAATCTCTAGCATATTAGTGAGAAATTATCTGAGTATTTCTGTAATTAATGGTCCTTCAGAAGAGGATATGAATGCAAGTTGGGGGACTCTGTTTGAAATTTTTCTTATTAGGGAGAAAAAAAATATCAGAGCCTGCAACAAAAATGAAAAGGAAATATTTAAAGATTTGCTCTCATTTTGAGCAAAAAATAGTAATGCAAGGAGGGGGGGAACTCCAAAATTATTCTATAAAGTCAACCATGTATTTTATAAATATACATTAGGTTTTAAGTCTTTGAAATGTTCATTGTTGCATATGGCCATGCTAAATGGAAAGAGTTGTAAACGAAGAACATACTATAGTGCATATTAATTAATATGATGCAGTTCTACAGACTTATGAAGGAAAGCCACAAAAATGCAAAAATAAGTTTTCAGTGAGCCTAATTCAACAAAGCCTTGTATTCAGAACTTAAGATAATAGAAATTGCTGGTCCAACAGGGATGGTCTGCCAAATGCCTGCTTCTCCCAAAGTTTCTCCTAGGGGCCAAGAATCCTCAAAAGGCTCTTGGGACTGCTTCTATCAGATGTTTTTTTCTTTATCACTTTTCCTCACTGTAGCTTCTCCATACAGTGACTGAAATCATGTACAATGCTAAGCTGTACATGACTCAGATTCTGGTTAAAAGGTGTAACACTTCCTGAGTCTGTAATCATATCTTATTGCAAGTCAGTTTATCTTAAACACAAGCCAGCATTTTTTTTCCAAGCCTGATGAGAGGTGCAGAAAAATAATATGAGGTACAGGAGTGACTACTAAACAGAACAAGGTCTCCATAAGTGCTTCCAATGTGCCACTTCTGTTTCTTGAGCTCTGTGGACATGCATGGACCAAACAAAGATTAGCCTTCTCTCACCTTGCATTTGAGAGCTCCAATCCTGATTGGGTTACCATGTTTTTATCACTGTTGTCTAAAATAAGAACAAGTAGAAAAACATGTATTATTACAAATAGAAATACATACCATTGAATTCATCATAGAATAGAACAGAACAGCAGAACTCCATTTTCAAAATGAGTAAGTAGTATTCCATTCTGAAAAAAAATTCACCTGCATTTTTGGATTCTTCTAAAAAATTCTTCACTTAACCATTTATTAATCCTTGCAAAACTATTCCTGTTGTCAGAATTCTTTTGTCCCTCAAGTGGCCTATAAATGGTCACTGAAAGAAAAGATTTGCTTCCACTTTTTAAAAATTAGCCTTTATAAATATTACTATAACATTAACCATAGATCACATTGCAGCTTGATTTTTATTAATTAAGAATATCAGTGGGAACGGGGAATATAAAATAAAAGAATATATCTTTACTTCTGCCCTACATCAAATTTAAATTCTATAAATTCTAGGTCACACAATAAAAGGTTAAAAAAATAATATATATATATATATAATAAGTGTTAATTATGAATTGTTCACATTGTATACTATAAAAATATTATTTTTTTCCCTAAAACTCTTGTTTCTATATCTCATGAAATATTCTGGAATGTAATCTTAAAATACAATAAAATCATTTTTGTGGTTGGTCACATTAATTTCGAGTCAATTTAATTTAATTGTCTAGCCTGTTCCAAATTTTGAAAGCAAGTTGTAGCAATCCCACAGAGTGTTTACCATGGCTTGGTTGTTCATAAAATTATTAACATGGTGGATATGGCTAGTCATGAAACACATGGTTATCCAAAGCCCATTCAACTAATTGGCACTGCTGTCTCCTATGATCATCCCAACACCCCAGCTTAGCTTTTCCCTTTTCTACTGGGCAGGTGGGCACAGTTTTAAACAAAATACTGAACAACAGGCAACTGCCATTTTTTGTATATAAAATGCCAATATACCATTGCTTTTTTTTTAAGGATTAAAAATATTACAGAAAAAAAAATCCCTCGTGCATCCTTACAGAAAAGGCAGTTGAGTAATGGCTGAGAATATTGGCAACTACTCCGTTCTAAGCTCCCTTCCTCCTAGACATATGATTTAGAGCATATGCACATATGCACCCAAACACACACAGACACAACATGAGAGGAGAAAAGAAGTATCCACAGAGATGCAACTTGTTACTTTGTTATATGGAAAAAAATATAGATTCCTCTTAAGCATTTTTTTCGGTAAGGAGACTCTCTATTAACTAACATCTCTCCAAGAATTGTTCCGAAACTAAAATGTCATAGACAAACAGTAACGTGTAAATGTGACAATGCAAAATATACAGATTCCTTTGAAATAAAAGAGAATATCACAAAATTGGCTGCATAGATGTAGCAGTGTATCACACATGGAGGGGTCAAACCAGAGGATCGGCTAGATTGGGAGTAATTAAACCATAATCCTAGTCATATAATAAGAAACTTCTTCATTACTTTTGCAAAGAAAAGCAAAGCAGAAGAGAGGGTCTGTGTGTACTTGTGCACTGTGCATATCTTGGGTCAGTGAACAAGGATCTTTAGCTTAGCATGATGTACAAATGCAGATAGTAATTACCAGAGAGTTAGACTTATGCCATCAACCTAGCAAGAAATGTCATCTCATTGCAATGTAACATGTATTCACCAGGAGAAAGGAGGGATAAATAAATAAGAGTCTAGACTGATCTGATGGCAGAAAAAAGAAGAAATTTATTTATAAAAGCAAATATGCTGGTTACCTTTATACAATCTGCACTTGTATAGTCATACACATACGCATGCATGCATGCACGCTCACACATGATGTTGATAATTTTGCTGGAATGCTAAGAGAAGCTAGGGAGGGGTGCTTTCTAAGGTTTGGAAATAGCAGGGGTAGCATAAAACAAACCAAAGTCAAGAAATGAACCCCACACCTATGTAAAAGCAGTGCATTGGTCCAGTCTGTTCAAGAGAATGGGCTAAAGGATTTTGCATAGCAGTCGCTTCAAGAGAAGACAGGAAGAAATGGCATCTTGCATTTGCATCTGTGCTGCCCTTTCTTGCTGCACTAAGTGGCCAATCAGCTCATTAACCCACAAGGTCTTCTTTTGGTGAGAAAGCCGTTTCCCCCCCAAATCTTGTCCTTGGGATTGGTGTTGCTCCACATCAGTGAGACGGCATGCCTGTGGATATTGGCTGTGCTTTTTGTGTCTTTTCTTTTCTTTATCAGGGCTTCCTATAGTGCATTCTATTTCTATTATTTTAGAATAATAGAACTCTAAGAACCTAATCAAACGAAAGCTATTCCCTATAATAATTAAGTATCTTTTTAATTAGGAGTGGTAATGGCAGTAATTACTTTTTCATATACATTCCAGAGGTAACTACCTCCCTCACCCACAAAATATTTCCTGTTGTCTTAATACATTAAAACCATTAGCACTGCAACCACAGGAGCACTGATAGATCTTTTCTTGTTTCTTGTATACAGAGAGTTTGGATGGAGAGATCCAGAACTTCCAGAAGTTATTCAGATGTTACAGCATCAGTTCCCCTCAGTACAATCTAATGCTGCTGCTTATTTACAGCATCTCTGCTTTGGCGACAATAAGATAAAAGCTGAGGTAAGAAAATCATTTAACAGGAGGCGGATATGTCTCTGCGTGTGTTCGTGTGTCTGCATCTTGCTGTTGCAATTCTGGGGTTACTTCATTAAGTCCTTCTGCGTAGTGCCTTGGTTTGAGCTGGTCTGCAGACCTGGCCCATTTTGGGGCAGACTTCATGGATTATGTTTTGGGGGAAGAAAGCAAATATGCCCTTTTTATCATAAAGTATGTGCAACTTTCAGCACTCGGTTACAAGAGTGTGTCATTCAATTTTGTTACCACTTTTGTCTAATTTTTTTCCTTACAGCTAGGTCTTGATGAGAGAGGAAAATAAGTCATCTAGTTCAGCCAGGTTAAACAGAAATAATTGGTGCTGTAAAATACCACTTTTCAAAAGCTTTTCAGTATTATTACCTTATATTAGCCTGTCTTAAGCATCCTTACTTAACAAACAAGCAGGTGACTCTGATTTTTATGGAATACGACAGCTGCCTCATCCAGGCAAATTTGTCTTGGTTTTGCTTTGGAAACTTGAAAGCAAGTGACGGACTTCTGTCATTTCTTCTTGTCAGGCATATAACATTACGTATCTTTCTACAAAGGATTATTCCAAAAAGAGATGATTTACATAGTTCACATATGGCATGGGGAGCAAAGGGGAAATCATGTTAATGCCAGCAATTATAGGAAATTTTGCCAAAAACTGTACAGGTAATCCTCACTTACCAACTACTCATTCAGTGACTGTTTGAAGTAACAACAGCCCAGAAAAACAAGACTTATGACTGCTCCTCAAAGTTGTGGCTGTTGCAGCGTCTCATGGTCACATGATTGCAATTTGGGCACTTGGCAAGTGGCTTGCATTTACAACAGTCACAGTGTCCCGTGATCATGTGATTGCCATTTGTGACCTTCACTGCTGGCTTCCAACAAGTAAAGTCAATGGGGAAACTAGCAGGAAGTCACAGGTTGAAGTCATGTGACATCATGCTTAATGACCCAGGGTGATTCACTTAACAACTGCAGCGGGAACTGATGGAACTGCCATTGTAAGTCGGCACAGTCATGTGACATTGCACTTAACAACTGTGCTGCTTAGTGATAGAGTTGCCAGGCCCTACTGCAGTCAGTTAGTGAGTAAGTGAAGTCAGTAAGTGAGAACTACCTGAAGTTGTAATTTTCTTCAAAAGGATTTTGTATTTCAAAAAGATTATTATTCTGATATGTATTATTACGTAGTATTATTATTATTATGTATATATGATATGCCCAAAGTGTTCTTTCATTCTCACAAATACTTCCTACTGAATCTTCCATTAAGATGATTATTCATCTCTTGATTTTTTTTTTGCAAAAGCAACTTAATAGGTAATGGTATCTTTTAACTGTACACCAGCAGCTCCTTTCCACTGACATTGGACCGTTCACTCTTGGGCTGTTTCTGTACATTGTTCTTTTGCCATTAACTTCAGGAAGTCCTTTAGGAGCCTTAGTGATTGAGAAGCTAATCAGTCCACTCTGCATATTAGCTTTTCTGATTAGGTCTTACGGATTGCTCTTCTGCTCTGTCAGAAATGTGCTTCTTTTGACTTCTTCCTAGAGCTGCAGTGAGTCAGCAATATCAAACTTATTTTTGAATATACTGAGCAAAGCACAGGACTTAAACTATGAAATGAGAACCTGATGCAAATGGCATGCTTCCATTTCATATGTCAAGGTTTCCTGGACTGCTTGATTTAGAATCATAGAATGTAAGAGACAAAAGGGATCTTGGTGATCATCTAGTCCAACTGCCTGTCCAGTGCACTATTACAGCATCCCTGACAGATGGCCATCTACCCTCTGTTTACATACCTCCAGCAAAGGAGTCTACCTCCTCCTGAAGCAATCTGTTCTATATTAAACAGCCCTTACGGTAAGAAATGTTTCCTAATGTCCAATCTGCTTCCTTATAATTCAAACTCATGGTTTCTTCTCTTGTCTTGTGGAACAACACTAAACAGATGCTTACTGTCTCCTACGTGACAGTCCTTCAGATACTTTTAAGACAGCTGTCATGTTTTCCTGCAGTCATCTGTTGTCTGGCTAAACATAGCCAATAATTCATAATGTTCCTTGTAAGTTTTTTCTTCCAGGAAATTTACAGGAAAATTCTCTTATAATCATGATTGCTCTCCTCTGGACATGGTCCAGTTTTTCAGTGTGCTTCCTAAAATGTAGTGCCCAGAACTGGATACAGTATTATTGATGTGGTCTAACCAGTGCAAAATAGAGAGGAAAGATTACTTCTCTTGATCTTGACACTATTTATTTATTTATTTTCCAATTTTCTATTACCGCCCATCTCCCCCAAAAACGGGGGACTCTGGACAGTTTACAATAAAATCAGGAATATACTCTGTTAATGCAGCCTAGGGTTGCATTTCCATTTTTTTCTTTTGCAGGTCAGTCACACTGTTGGCTTTTGTTCAGTGCATGAGCCACCAAAATATCCAGATACTTTTCATACACACTGTTACCAGTATATGGTGTCCCCACCATATCATTTTCTTTTTCCTATTCAGAGAAGGATTTTGCATCTGTTTCTGTGGAGATCCATCTTTTGGGTTTCTGTCCTTGTTCCAGCTGGTCAAAATCCTCCTGAACCTTGATATTATCCTCTAGCATGTTTGCTATCCCCCTACCTTTGTGTTATTCACAGATTTCATAATCATATTTTCTAACCCCTCATCCAAGTCATTTATAAATATTTTGAACAGTACAGGAGCTAGAACAGAGTACTGTGGTACATTATTTAATTACTCCTTCCATCTAGATATGGAGCCTTGTTGGGTACAGTTGTTTCTAACACTGTATCCATATAATGGTAGCACAGACCAATCCATGTGTTGCAGTCTTCTCAACTAATCAGATTTACTATGTCTACCACATTTTCATCATCAACTAAACCAGCCACTCTATGAAAAAAGGAGATCAGATTGATTTAGGAACCCTTTAGTCCAGATCTAGCTCTGTCATTAGATCAAGTACAGCAACTGCTTCAAGCACAAATGCTAAAAAACAGGGAATGACAGCAAGGTTTTGAAAAATATAATTTGTTGCCCTGCCCTATATGGGGCTGCAGTCAGACATGGTAAAAGAGGCTGTTTCATTATGAGTGCTGAAATAAAATTCTGATACTAGTTCAGTTCACTTTTGAATATGAAATGGAAGGAAGAGGGGTTGTTATTCATTTTGGGAGCAAAATGTTTGGGGCAGCCATGCTTTAGCCTTGTTTCAGATCAATGCAGCTGTGACACTTATACTATAGCTTAACTTATATACCTTTTTTGGTTTTAACATTATTTCCTCATTTATTAAATTATTTTCTCTACTGAACTCCTTTGTGCAATTTGCAGAAAATGCCTGCTTCAGAATCACGATTAGAAATACAGGTAGTCCTCGCTTACTGACCGCTCCATCTGCCACCATTCAAAGTTACGATGGTGTTCAAAAAATAACTTTATGGCCAATTTACAACTATTTACAACCTTTGCGTTTATGTCCCTCAGTCACATGATCACCATTACAGTCGGTACGCAGTGTCCTGTGCCTGACCTGTGGTTTTTTCTTTTTCCCCCCTTGCAGAGCAGACAGATTGGAGAGGCGGGGATTGCAAGAGAGTAAGCTGTTTGCAGTTCTACATATCGAAAGCAGTGCAGTCGCACCTGCAGCCCAGGGCTGGGAGCCACAGACACACTACATAAACAGCTTCTCCAAGTTCCCTGCTCTGTGAGTGGGGGTGGGGGGAGAAGCAAGCAATTTCTCCTTTGATTCCCTTTCCTCCCCCCTCGCAGAGCAGAGAGATTGGAGAGGGATTTCAAGAGAGCAAGCTGTTTGCTCTTCTACACATTGACAGCAGTGCGATCACAGGGGCAGCGGGAAAGGGTCAGGCAAAGGAGAAATTGCCTACAGAAATTGCTTGCTTTTTTTCTCTCCCCCCCCACCCCCACCACTACAGAGCAGAGAGATTGGAGAGGAAGAGATTTCAAGACAGTACTGTAAGCTGTTTGTGTAGTATGCCTGTGGCTTCCAGCCCTGGGCTGCCAGAGCGATTGCATTGCTTTTGATGGGTACAAGACAGTAAGCAGGCACTGGAGTATTCCAAATGGCAGGGGAGTGGTTAGGAGGCAAACAAAAGCCAGAGGTGTGAAACTGGCTGCAGTAGTAGTCTTGTCTCTTTCCAGCCAGAAAGCACAGTGGTAGTCATGTGATTTCCCACTTAACTACCGCTTCACTTAGCAGGGGAGTTGCCGGTCCCAGTTAGGGCCGCTAAGTGAGGACTGCCTGTATAAGTAATACCAAAATAATATTTCTCAATAATAAATAAAAGTTACTGTTAAGAACTAGTGATAAAAGTTCTTTTGCATTTCAGTCTGATTTTTGAATTGCTGGGTTTTTTTTAGTAAGACTCCCACTCAGAAACAAAAGGAAAGACTGTATTTTGAAATACATTGTTACTGTTTTGGTGGCTGCTTTGCTGATGGATTAAATTCTTGGCTACCAACATATTAAAAGGGCATTTGGCTGAGACGATGATTGCTTCCTGGACAGATGCCTCAAGTTGGTTGCTTAGGTGTCAGGAACCATTTTTGTATTCACAAAACACTGTTTATGTTTGCTTTTATTGATTTCATTTGGAAGGCATTTAATTTTTCTTTTCCAAACTTGTATTGATGCCTGAATAATTTAAGTGGACTAAACGATTCTGATTAGGAATTGCTGTATTAGAAAGATCCAGTTCATTATTCTAGTATTATATTCAGTTTTGCCATCTCTTTTTTTTTTTTATCTTTTCTTTCTGGACTGGATTACATACTTCTGCTTCTTCCTAAGAACTGAAGCTACAGTGAATGGAGGCAGAAAGGCATAGCAAAAATCCAAACTAAGAATGCATTGTTTGAATAATTTTCAAGCCCAGAATTAATACAGGAACAAAGTATGTCAGAAATTACCCCAGCTGAGCCAGGACAAAAAAAAAAAAAAAGTCTGGTTTGTTATCAGACTAAAGGCTCCTCTAGACCAACATTCTTTTTGTATCCTTGCCAACCAGCAGCTGGTATAAAAGGTTGTGCTGCCTGTGTCAGTATGAAGACAACATAATACAATCAAACTTTTATTCTTAGATTAAGAAATAACTCATTTTCATTTAATATGCAATAAAACACAACATTTTATGCTGCTATATCACATAAAATTTATTTCCCAACCCTTCTGCAAAAAATTCAAAGCACTCTTTATTTTGGTTTTTCTCATTTAATCCACACAAATAGTAAGAATTATATTAGGTTAAAAGAATAGTTTTGAAGCTGAACCTTGATTTTCACTGCCCAGTCTAACTCTCTAACTCATTTTTGACCTGTACTCGATCTTAAAACCTTAGAAACATTATGAACAGTTCATTTATTAAATGATTACTGGTGGCATTAGTCAGTATTATTTGCAATTCATTTCAGAGCATTCCATCAACAATTGGGATTAGATTTTACAAAAGTCACATTTGCTGGTCCAGATATGGTCAGACTGAAGTTCTTGTGACTGTAGAAGAAATTAAAATTAAACCTACTCCTTCTTTGAATTCCATAGTTCTGCAAACATGAAGAATTGATGGCAAGTTCTTTGCAAAACAGTGGCCAGACAAGAAGGCATTAAAAGACCTGTAATAGCCCTTGTGCTTCTTGTTTTTCACTTGTTTTTAAAAAATAATTCAATGGAACTTCAAATTTCTTAATTTGATTTGAGCTCAGCATAATTTCATCCCATCCCAGCCCCTATTTTGTCCAATTGGCAGAGTTATTTATGCATAAAAGGATGTTCAGGCTTGAGGCTTAGGGCTTTGGGTGAGGATTCCAGATTTCACTCCAAATGTTAATCCTGAATTGTTACTTTTAATGCAAGAGCAGTGATCATATTGTTTTTAGTTAATCTAATTGAAATGAAACCAAATTTAGTGTCGGTCCTTGCCTTATGTAATTCTTTGACCTGTCCTTGACTAAACTTTCACTCATGGTTGAAAGTCCATAAAGTCCAAGTAGGTCCTGAATCTGAAAACAATTGCATATTTGTCATGTGCAAAATAATGTATTTGATTTTGAACAAGAAAAGTCGGGTAAAAATTCCTGCTCATTTATGAAATTTATGTGTCACCATGTTTCAGCTGGACTTGTGTCATACAGTTGTGAGAATAAAATAGGACTGCACCTTATGCCATCCTTAGCTCTGCGTAGCTAATCAGTGTGGGGATGATAAGAGTTGTAGTCCTCCACATCTGAAATAGACCAAATTATGAAAACACACTGAGTATGAGCAAGAAATGGATTCCAGATGCCAAGCAATGAAGATAAAGGGAAATCTTTTGTGGTGACTTCCACTAAGATCTGTAGTACTAAGAATCGTGTGAATGTACGCTTTGTATGTGTGTGTGAAAACTGCTACATACCTCTGTAAAAATGGCCTTTTTCTGTTTCTAGCCCATTATTTTAATCTGTGTTTGTGTGTGTGTGTGTGTGTGTGTGTATGCATGCACAAATTAATTGTAGATGGTAATCCATTTCTGCATAACAAGGTAGCCCTTACATCACAGAGCTTGATTGAAAAAAAGCAGAAATTATATTGGAAGGCTGAAAACCAGCTAGATTGATATGGTAGAAATGATACGCCATGTGAACTGGTGATAGGCTACATAGGAAAAGTCTCCAGCTTAGAAGACTTTTTAAAAGATGAAATTGAGAGATAGGTCTTACACTACCTTACTAAGAAGGAAAACAAGGAGAAGAACAGTGAAAAGGAGCATACATTTAGTTGAGAACTTTTTTTAAAAAGGGACTTTTGTAAAACACAGAGGTCATTCTTTTGAAGTAACTTCTCATGGTTTTAAAGTAATCTAGCTCTTCTGTATGAGATCACTCTACAAAAGGATCGCATTGCACGGTTTCACATGCCAGCATCATTTTGTCGTGATGGAAAATGGCAGCAGGCCATCAGTGGCAATGATATAACAGGTCACAAAGGTTTCTGGCTCCAGTGACTTTCTCCTATATGCTAGGAAATTAATTTCACCCATGAAAGCCACAGTGGCAGCAGACTGGGTAGGGAGGCAAAATAAGGGGGCAGTGACTAGTGAACTATCCATTCTATTTCTCTGCCTGCCTTCCATCCTTAACAAACACTTTTATAAGTGAGAATATTGCTTTCATTGACTTCATGCATCTTTGCCCATCATTTTATAGTAACAAAAGTAATTAGAATGAATGCAGGATAGAAACTAGAAATATTTTCTCCCATTCCTTTTCTACTGATTTCAGTATAGCAGGCCAGCCCAACTTTTGGCCTACAGGCTAATTTTCACCAGCAATACATGGTCTGTCATTCTCCCATTTATCTTACTTGGAGGCAGTCAACAAAAGAGCCACAGATGGGCGATGGTCAGCTTGGACAATTACAAACTGTCTGTTCAAGCCTTCTGTAAATTGTAAGTAAAACCAGGATTTATGTTGTTGGGTTTTCTTAAAGGGGTGGGGTGGGGGGGAGAAGGGATACGTTATCAGAAGCCACAGTTAGCATCACATTTAATCACAGCAAATGACTGCTTTTCTGCACTGCTAAAAAGTTAGTCTGTGTGAATGTCTCTACTCTTGATCTGATTCTTCCAACATATAACAACATACAGGCATTTCTTTCCTCCACCTATGTATTTCTATGTTCTTGACCCCCTCAATAATCTATATACATTCATAAAGGAGCTTTTATTTTATTTTGTTCTTCTTTCATTGAGTTAGGCTGTATATTCTTCTCAATAAACTGCATTAAAATTGCAACATTAAACAATCCCATTACAAGGACTTGCTGAATTTGCAAGGTTTCCATTGTCTAGTTCATCTATCTTGTATTTATCCAGAATGAATGTCCTAAAACGTTAGTTTTAATTACAATCTTTATTTTAATTATAACCATTATTACACCAACTGAGACTTTTATTTCTTTTTCATTGAAAAGACATACCTAAATTTCTGTTATTTTGCCATCAGTTGAGCCTGTTGAAATTAGCATGTTCTTCTTTCCCCTATTTTTTTTAAAGAAGTATTCTATTTTTTAAAAAAGTGAACAGTTCATATTACTGTTTTGTTTTGACCTCTGAAACCATCGTTACACAGACTCACTGAAGATGTTATGATACAGTCATGAGCATTCCCATAGACTTACTTATTTACTTCTTCCCCTTTCTTCCTTTTTCGGGGGGTGGGATGGAGTTAAATTTGTATCAATTTTAATGCTGATTAAGATGATAAACCAAGAGCTTGATTTTTAAAAACTAGGCTGTATATATTAATTGTATCATGATTGCATCTACATTGCCCCAATAATATATATCATATAACCAAATCAAATACATGTAATAAAAGTTTACCTTTTCCCTGTTTATTCTGCCTCCATTTTGCTTGTTCTGTTGTATCTAGATTTAGATTGCAGGCTCTTTCAGTTTTTGTACAGCACCATGAATATACATAGTGTTATGAAATTAATGAAAATGATGATGAATGTTGAACTGAGAAGCCTCAGGATGTATTATGTCAGCACTAGATCATAATTTATCTGTAATGGCAAAACCAGGTCAGCTTAGGCAATTTAGTCAAGCATGCTGATGTCACACAATTCAAGAGGCACTAGTGCCTCCATTAAGTATATCCCCAGTGGCATCAGGTGGGAGAGTACGTGGGATTGAGAGAAAGAGGAAACCTCTTGAGCATGTATGGAAGTGATGTGGCCGGTCTCTCTCACTGCATTTGAACGTCAAGAGATTTTGTTATTTACAGCCAAAGGCCAACTGGATAAAATGCTTAACAACAGTGAGCAATAATGAAAAAAACAATAAACCATGTATAGGAGAATACAACAGCATAATGTTTCATTGCATCTTCCACACACACACACACACACACATCCATGCCCAACCATTCCTTCTGATGAGATGAGCAGGGAACAAGCCATTGCCTCACTTCAGTGAAGCAGTCAACACCCATGTGTTGATTCACTGTAATTCATTCAGCTTCCCTCTAGCTATTCTTTTTAGCAACACATTACCAAGTTAGCTCCTGTGGCCATCTTAATCACGCTTTATAAAACATATTTAGCAGTCATGATTATTTCATTAAAAGTATTGTGGTTTTCCTTTGACATTATTTTTAATTTCATATTTTGAGATTTGAAAAACAGTCAAGGTGTTCACACTAATATCACTTTAAATACTTAAGTATTGAAGGTGAAATGTAGTACCTTTCTCAGCTGCAGTTTAAATTGGATTTATATTCTGTTGTTCTACTTATTTACTTACCTAAATATTTTATGCCACGCTTCATTTATACAGATTCTGAAGTGGTTTACAACAGTTTAATAAAGCAGAGCTATAAAATGAAACTGTCCAATAAAATGGCCAAGAAAATTACTGGAGTTAATGGCTGGGAAAAGCCATCAGGGAAAGACATTCTTAAAACATATTTGGATTGAGGTCTGGTGTATTACAGGGGGTGGGTAATTCCAAACTATATGCAGGCAGGCTTTTAATTTTCAGTTCATTTTTTTTCATCCCACTTTGCTAAAGAGGCTAACCTATATGAAAATATAGCATGTTTCAATGAATACTTGAGAGTTACGTATGACACAGCAAGGCAAATATAAGTATCTAGAGTATGGTTTTTAAAGGGAAAAAGAACTGACAATAGAATTGAAATCAGAGACACCCACAAAAATTTAAATGTCTATAAATACTGTACATTAGTTAGAGTATGAAAAAGGGGAAGTTGGAAACTAATAATGTTTTTAGTAGATATTTTTCTTTTTTTCCCCTCTTTTTTGTATTTTTAAATAACACATAGTAGAGATTTTGGCACTTAGGTCAGAAATTTAAATTCTTACTTACATTGTTAAAATAATTTAATGTACTTAAATGTAATTTCATGTTTTCTATGGTTGATTTCTAAGCAAAGATACACTGAGCACTAACTGTACAATCTTGATAATTTTTTTTGTTCTCTGATAGATATGATACGTCTGTACTATTTTTCTTTTCCTCTCTTTTTGCTTGTTCCCTCTTTTTTATTTAAAAAAATGATTAAGAAATAAATTTCAACAAAAAAAATCCAGGGGGTGAGGAAAGAGATTTATGTAGGCCTTAGTTATTGAACATGTTCTATACCTAGAAAGCAGCAATATGTTCTTTCGTATGGTATTTCATATGGGAACCCTTTGAACTGTTCCAGTCAGCTTGATTAGAAATCAAGCTTGGTATTATTTATTGATCGTTGGTTTGGGTATTTATTGTTATTTTTGCTGCTGTTTTTCACTTCTCACAAATGTTTTATTATTTGGTTATTCTTTTTACCGTTTTTAATAGTATGCTGGGCATTTTGAATAACTGCTTTTTGTTGTGGGTGGGAAAGCAGAGTGTGTGTGTGTGTGTGTGTGTGTGTGTGTATGTATGTGTGTATATATATATATATATATATATATAATAATAATATGCATACACACTTAGCCCAGAAAGTTTTAACGTTTGCATATTTATACAGTAGGTACATGTTGAAGGCTGAATTTACTCCATTCTTTAAAAATAAAGCTCTATTGTCAAGCAAGCTAAATTTTGCACCCTGGAAATAACTAATTTTAGAATTTGAAAGTTGAGCTGGGGAAGCATGAGAATAGGAAGATCAACACCATTGTGCTGTATCTCCTCTTCAGTTCCTTTATATTAAGCTGGTTCCACTTTCTGATTAAACATCACTGGAACTTTTGGTTCTGGTGATGTCTGCAGGTCAAATGTCAAATCCCATATGGTCTAAATTTGGTTAGAGTTTGTCAGCTTATTTTAGGCTATGTGTGATGGCAGTGTTCTAAAAATATATTAAATATTATGACTTGAACTTCAAAAGTTTAATTTTGTTAGGTCTCATCAAGGCAGACGACTCCTGGTGACTGTATGGACAAACATGACTTCTTTCAGGTAGTAGTCTGTAGCTCTTTCAGGGGCATTCCAGTATTCTCTTTGATCCCATCCATCCACATTATTCATTGTTTTCTGTGTCCTTCAATCTTGCCAAGTACAGTCTTTTTTGCTAATCCATCATCCACTGACCTCATACACTTACTGTATATATGAGTTTCTTCTTACTGATCATTGCCTCAGAGCAGCAGTCAGCTTTTTTTGGTTCGGGAGTGATTGGTGCTCTTAGTAACTGTCTCCCAATCCATAATTCCAATGTATCAGTCTTCTTTCTTGTGTTCTTTCTTGGTATTCAGCTTTTACAGCTATACAGTACCCACAGAAGTCTGATTTGTCCACAGCTCCAGCCTCAATTCCCAATACTTTCTCAAACATAAAATACACATGCAGTTTCACCCAAATTATTAGATATATTTATGACGTTGGAGCACATTAATCTTTATCTTTTGCCAATATCGTTCCAAGATATAGTTGTGTAATTCAGCATTAAACACAGCACCTTGAAGCATATCTTTTAGCAATGCTTCCAAAAGACTGAAGTATAATTTCTCATTCATCTTAGTAAATTAGTTCATGCAGCAATTATGTGACATTTGGTTCTTTAGATGATGATAAAGTGCATACTTCATTTCATGTGCAACCTTTCCATTTTTCAACTTAAGGAACTAATAAATGTCATCATGTGCAATGTAGTATTTAGGCTAAAGCTAAATATACACTATATCTCGAAAGGGAAATGATATTTTATTGTTTGTTCCAGGTCAGTTATCATCATTTTGTAAATTAAGAATTCATAAAATCATTAGAATGCAAGTAATATTAACACCACATACAGCAGATCCTTTTGAATGAAAATTATTACTTAGAATAATGAGTTGTGTAAGTCATGAAGCACCATTATGAAATTATGCAGTGAACTCACTTTTCAGGTATAACATCTATAAGAGAAGATAAGCAGATGTAAGTCAGGGGGGTAAAGCAGCTGTAAAAAATTATTATTTTTTAATACAAATCTGAATAATTTTTGCCTTATGTGATCTTTTATTATTTTCTGTCCCTCAGTCTTATAAAATGTTCCAGCATCTACTAAAATCTCTTCTTTTCATGAAACTACTGTCAGAACAACTTATAATGTAAGATATATTATAAATGTCATAAATTTACTCTATAGAAGGTTGAAGTGTGAAAGAAATTTTCACATTTTTGTTACAGCCAATTTCAAACTTTGGTGAACACTTAAGCTGCACTTGAGTTTTGCTGGTGTTCCCATTGCTGGTACTTCCCAAACCGTTTCCTAATACTTGGCTTAATAAGAGTCAAGCATTACTCCTAGGGACAATTACAGTGACTTTTGGTAACTTTCCCTTAGTTTTTACCTCACTCCAAACAAACGTGGAAAGCCAAACAACAGCTGCTGATGTTGCAAATAATGCCTCCTTCTGACTTACTTAGAAACATGAGGAAAACATGGGGGAGGGGGGACACTTCAATGCTAGGCTTCTTTGTCATTTACTACAAAATTACTCTTACTTGCCAGAGGCAATTAGGACAGTGACCTTTTACATGACTGGGTACATTATTTCCTTATAAAGCATTCAGCCAGCTTCTTTCCCAATTTTAAACTATTATTGTCTTTGGTTCATTGTATTTTCTCCATGACTGCCCTTCATTCTGATAGCTTTCATCCTGTGTTGAAGGCTCTAGAGGGTACATGCAATAATGGACAAAACTGTTTTGATTTGGTTTCTTCCTGGCTAGTGGGAAAAAGGAGAAGATTCAATAAGCCCTTCCTTTTTCTATATAACCATATTGCTTTGATGGAAAAAGGAATTTCCAAGCGATTTTCCTTTTGATATACTTCTGCATGGGAAAGCAACGTTTTTCTTTCTTATCCAGGGTACCTTGTTGTAAACAATGGTAGTGCCTATGATCTACCAACATTGTAGAAATGAAAACCAAAGCACAGTTCAGAATTTCTGATATTAATTTTACAAACTCAGGACTATTGTTTGCACTCTTCTCATTGTACATTCTTGAAGAGATGCTTCTGAAACAACATGTGTTGGTAAAGTGATCATTGCAGGATTACAGTCAGTTATGTGAACTATCACCTTATGTTCAAAAATCCCTTTTGTGTATCTCTCTCTTGGCTAAGCCATTAAATCAGTGTGCTTTAAAAATTCTATTACCATTATCAGATTTCCTAGGAAGCTGAATCTTTCTGAAGTCTTGGGTGGACTACACTTACCTTTAAATCATTCTCTGAAGCAAAAAGTCTTTCTTTTTTTACTAGACACAACTGTGACTAGTTAAAACAGGCAAAAGTAGTATCAAAACATGTTGTGGCATTCAAACCCTTAACACTTTTCTATATCAGAGCTTGTAAAATATTTGCTTAACAAAAATATCTCAACCACACAGTGATCAGAAGCATCTGAGCTTTACATTTCAGAGGTGGCTTTAGCATATGTTCTACTTTTTTTACTCTTCCTAAACTAATATTTACTTAATAGTTTATGACCTATGTTTGCTATTTCTAGTGGATGATGTGAGGTAACACCATCATCAAATATTCTATCAAGCATGATTATCAATGTATACATTCCTGAAGTAGACTCAGATAGATAGATTCATATTCCTAATATCTGGAAGATCCGTGCAGTGATACTTCTCACAACTTTTCCACCACTTCCTAGAGGTTGGCTGTCTGTCAAGAAATATACTGTAGATATGACCTTGGGAATGGTGAAGGAATGAGCAAGCTATTCAAAGAAACTCTGAAAAAAGATTACTCAGTCCCGAGAAAGAAGAAAGCATGAAAAAGGAACTCCGACTAACCCCATTATTTTGTTTAGAGAGAGAAATGTGGATAGGCTTTCAAGATTCTGTTATTCAATTGTAGTTATTCTAGTCTAAATAGCTTTCCTGGAATCCTTACCATGGCTGATTCTTGACCTTGCCTATTTCAAAGGACTTATACTATCTAAGACTCAACCAGGAATTTACAAATTTAATACCCTCATTTTATTGTGTTTCCTATCTCTGAGTTCCATTGATACAGTCTGCAAATATCAGGGGCAGCATTAAGGTAAGGAATGTAGGATGCTTTCTGTCAAATTAGCTTGTCATTTCTTCCCCAAGAGTATTTTTCTGTATGCCATTGACCTGTGTGACCAAATGCTTTGTCTTGACAATTTTCTGTAGTTGATTCACTAATATTCTCATCCAATTAAATCATGCAGGTGGTGCTTCCTATGGTAAAATTAAACCCCAATACATATTTAACCTGGGGAGGATTAGAGTACTTCAGAACAAATTTTCTTTTATTGAAGGCAGAGTCGACAGGTTTAACCAACCTTGTTCCAATTCAATTGTTCCAACTGAATTGTTCCAATTCAGAGCTGTCCATGAAGTTGCTGCCCTAATTTGTTTCTCTGGATATCCGGCATGCTGCAAATGATGGCACTGCAGCAGCCGCATGCCAAAAAAAAATGGGGGGAGACTTTTGTCAGTTATGTAAAGTATCAGGTTCAGTGACTGTGCTTAAAACCAGAGTGACCCTTGCAAGTAACTAACCCTATTAGTCACCTTAATCAAAGCATCTTAGGAATGATTAAATTATTTTACAAAAAAATCATATATTTTACCATTTTTCCCCTCATTCTTGCTGTTCTCTTATCCTGATCCCTTGGTTTGCAGAGTTTGGTGAGCTGTTAGGCTTAATAACTGCTTTATATTAAGGAGAAGATCAGTGAATTAATCTCTTATACTTCACTGAATTTTCTGCACACCGAGCAGTTCGAAAACATGCAAATGTGAGTAGATTAATTGATACCGCTTCGGCGGGAAGGTAACGGCGTTCCGTGAGTCATGCTGGCCACATGACCCGGAAGTGTCCTATGGACAACGCCGGCTCCAAGGCTTTGAAACGGAGATGAGCACCGCCCCCTAGAGTCGGACACGACTGGACTTTACGTCAAGGGAAACCTTTACCTTTACCTACTTCACTGAATTAATCTTAGTATTTCTGCTTTGGTGCTGGAAATCAATTCCATATCATTCAAGAACATTTATTATTTATTTATGGTCCCAGACAAATAAAACACAAATGCAATACTTCAAAGTACAATAAAGTCAAATCTAAAATAATTAGTACTAAAAAAAAGTGTTGCTAACTGACTTTGGCAAGCCACAGCTATGGCTTGGCAAAGAACTTGGCAACCTTTTTGGTGATTGCCCATGTTTGAAATTGTAGAATAAGTTTGGTAACCTCTTGGTCAGAAAAACAACTAAGACTTCTGACAATTGGGTTTATGAGTACCAGACCCCATGAGTGATACAATGGACAGTTTAGCAATACGTGAGTTACTGACTTGAATTCTGTGTCTGAACACATATTTAGGGCTCTAACAGAAAGTTTGCTCAGTTGATTACTCCAGCAGGTGGAAGGCTGGAAGTGGATGCCTAGATACTTGGAAAGTCTTAACTTGATCAAACGGCCTTTTTATTAATTTCTCATCTAACAGGGGATTTGAAATACTTTTTAGAGAATATTAAAACCTTGGTCTTTGGATAGTTAAGTTTAAGAAATTCCCTAGAAAATAAGATGCTAATGCAGGTAGGCATCTACAAGGGCTGATCTGAGTTACAGATTGCTGGATTTACTTTATAAATTTAATTTTAATTCAAAACCATTCTTGGACTACCATTTTGTACATGAAATTGTGTCACATCCAAAACTGAGTTTTAAAGTCCATATTTTAACAAGATGTGTAATTTATAGGATTGGAAGAATGCATTATTCACTTTTTAAAAAGATTTGAACAAAGTTAACCAAGCATTTTTTAGCTTAAAGCTTAACAGGGACACATGGATTTTGACTAGAAAATGGATATGAAATATCTCATAATACTATAAGCTTCTAATGATGTATTAGAATATATTCATTTAGTTTATTGTTTATGGATTAGTGACCATATCAGATGAAATAAGATAAAATAAAACAGCATATTGGGTTATAAAAATATTCAGTGAAATAATCAGGTAGGAGCATCCCCTTGGCAACCCCAATCTGAACTAGATAGGAAGCTCTCAGTTGAATGGATTCAGCTATAAACTTGGCAGTCTTTCTTACTGTCCATTTGTACCTCGAAGGAAGTAAGATAGCTTATTGATGGGGCCCCAGTGGGCTATTCTATCAATTAGCAACTTCAAATGTTGTGCTCTGGCTGATGCATATAGTTGGCAATCAAGCAGCATATGAATGATGTCCTGTATTTGTGGCATGCCACATATGCATATCCTGTCTGGATAAGGTACTTGATGAAATCACCCATGTTTACCATAGAATCCAGGAGCTCAAATCTTGCTCTGGTTAGGGATGTTCTTTGGCCCTGTGTCAGACCCATAGTTATATATTTTTCTTGTTGAAAGGTCTTTTTGTTCTGGGCCAGCCATTTTAAGGGTTTGATGGTAGCAAGTGTCTCTATGTCAACTTGAGCACTAATATCCAGAACCCACTGTTTGAACATGTCCTTGGTTTGGTGGCCGACTGAGATAAAGTATGGAAATGCAAATCCATGGAGTGAGATGGTCTTGGTAAACTGATTTAGCCATGAGATAGGATGGGACATGCCAGACTGTTCAAGACACTTTTTAGGTAATCTATCATGGTCCATTGAAAGTACCTTCCACCAATAGTTGAAAGCTCAAATTGTTGTAGAGCTGTGGATGGAGAAGATGCCTGTTTCAGCTCTTAACTGCAGAGGCTGGAGTGCTTTTATCTGTTCCTAGAACTGATCTTAGGAAGCAGGTCTGGGTTGTTCAAGTAATGATGACTGTGACAGTCTCCACAGTTCTGTGCCATAGGTGTTCCTTTAGCCTTATAGAACTTTAATATAGGGACCAGGGTACCTGGGTAGTTATATTAAGTAATTTCAGAAGTGTTTTAGAGTTGGCTGAGGCCCTCATCACACTTCTTTTAAGATAGTTTATCCATGATAATGGGTATCTATACCTATCTTGGTGAAAACTACCTCTAGGTATAAGAAAGAGTTGACTTGTTCTATAAGTTCCCTATCCAAGTACCAGGTGTATTTAGTATGCCTTTTTCCAAATACTATTACTTTGGTCTTGGTCTTATTGATTTATAAAGAATTAATGGCATAGTAAGCATCCAACCTCCAGAGTAGTCTCCTTAGGCCAACTTGAGTTTGTACCATAAGGACCATATCATCATCCACATACAGAAGAACATTGATAGATATATTAAGTATATTTTGCATATGGACATCCTGAGAGCAGAGGAATACTGGGATGCTGTTGACATAAAGGTTAAATAACATTGGGGCCAGAATGTATTATTTTAATCATATTTCTCATTTGTTGCTTATCTGCCTATATTTCTCTGTACCTCATTTTCTTATTTTTACTATTTTATATTATTTCAAAATGCATAATTAAGAAATAAAATGTGTTTGGAAAAAAATAAAATAATATAAAATAAAGAGATTCACTCGAGTTACAGATAGGATGGCCACATCATCTGCAAACAGAAGAGTGGAGATGTCATGAGCGCTGATGGTGAGCAGGAGGGGGCCCCTATCCAGGGGGGGAAATGCATGCGTAGTAGCGAGAATTTGAGTTGTCATTCAAAGAGACACAGAACAGACCTGCCTTGACTTTTGGGGTTTATCTGTATGGATTTTCTCACGCTTCTTCAGTTTGTTAGGATTTTCTGTCTAATGTAGCAGTAATAAAACACTAGAGACCTATTCCTCATCTCGGCATGGTTCCTGCTTGTTAGGACAGGAGATGATTGATGGGCAAGAGTTGGATGATGAAACTCTGGCTTAGCAAGGGCCACGACAGTGTCATTAATATAGAAATTGAACAGTAAAAGAACAAGAATACAACCCTATTTAACCCCTTTTAAGATAGGAATGGGGGCAGTTAGATTGCCATTACAGTTATCTCTGATTTGCATAATAGTATTTCGGTGTTAAAAAATGGACGTTGCAGCTAATTTCCTCCCAAGTCTTTCATGAGGAATAGAGTTGACAATCACCCTTAAATCAATTGCATAAAACACATGTTTAAAGAGTCTGGAATATTTTGAAACTAAATGGTGTAAGATTGAACATTGATCCATAGTTGAATATCTTATCTAAATCCTATTTCTTCAGGGGGCAGTATGTTCTCTAGATACAACCAATCTAAAAGTTTATGATAGAGAAATCTAGCATAAAGCCTACTAATTTACAGGTAGTCCTTGCTTAGCGAACACCTATTTTAATGAGTAAAACATTTCACAAGAGGGGGAATCATGATAGAAATGGGCATTTCTGTAGGCTGAAATTACCATGGCCTTGGCTAGAGCTCAGTCTTTGTCAAACCAAGACTTAAAGTGCGTATTAGGATTGTGGCAAAATGAAATTTGATAGATAAGCCTGTATTGAGCTAATAATTTGCTAGAAAATAACAAAACATTCATGAGCATTGCTAATTGTTCAATAATCTGTTTTAAATTATTAGCCTGCAGTAGTACAAATAATTGAACACATAGATGTCTGCAGGAAGGGTGTCAAAAAAGTGAAGATGGCAGCCACAACCATGTGATCAAAGTCCACCCCTTTTTTACATTTAGTTTTTTACATTAAGATCATCTGCAGTTATTACTGGATCATTAAATTGGACAGCTAGTTTTCAGAATGATCAAGTCTTTTGATTTGAGGAATGACATCATGAAGGAGTAAAAAAAATAGTAATAATGAGAAAGATACTAATATGTCCAATTGTTAAAGGGTTAGCTATAACTAACTGATCACAAAATGTAGCAGATGAGATAAGAGCATGCGGGGTAGCAGGTATTAAAAGGCTTATGCTCCCAAGAGGACAACCTTGTTTCTGGCTAAATCTAGCTCTGAAGGAGTAAGAAATGAAACCTCTGAGATCTACGATCTAATTTAACTCTTGTAAAAAGCATTTCAGATTGGCATAAGAACAGCATAAAAGCAGATCTTGACTGTTTAGAGTGTTGTCCCATCCCAGGACAGCAGTCATATAGTGCGAACTAAGGCTAAGAGTCATTCAGACAAGACATCTTGTAAAGGAGAGATAGAGGCATTCAGCGACATTAGATCTTGGGTGTCAGGTGAGATCTGTATGGGTGAGAGGCAGCAGTTTGGGCAATGACCTATTCCTAAACTCCTGAGGCAATTTAGGATGACCTTCCTGATAAGTATCTTTCTGTTGCAAGAGTGGATCCACATTCCTCACAGAGATATCAGTCAGTTGGACTGGTAAGCTAGAAGGTAAAAGCTTTTGATAATTGTTTTGAAGATGATGTGATAAAATCTTCACTGAAACAAGACCAAACAGTAGAATGTACATGCCAGCTAGGAAATAATTGTGTCAGCACTTAATAAGTTGCAGGAAGGAAGGGCTAAGTTGCCATCAGATTTGCAATGTACGTCAGACTGCTCTTCAGGCTCTTTAATAGAGGAATTGGACTCTGCAGGCAAAAAAGTTGTACGGCTATTGATAATCAGACTAGAGATTATTATGTCTTAGCCCCACAAATCTTTAAAAGACAAAATCTTGTTGGTTTCTGGATAGCAGGGCAAAAGAGTTCCTGACTTCAGTTTCTTCTGCCACGGTGGGAGAAAAGGAAGAGGTTATGTCATCCAAGCAAGATCTTTACAGCACTTCTCAAGGTCAGCTTGTCTAAGTTTGTTGTCATGCTATTTATTAGATCAGTTTTGTTTTGTTTTGTTTTCAGTTTTACTGTTGGCAGTGGGCCCAGATTCAGAGGAAGTCCCTAGAGGCTTAATTGTCAGATCTCGGAAGACCCGCTTAGGACAGAACTGAAAGGATGCCAAATGACTTCTCTTTCTAATTCATATAAGTGGAATTGTTTGTTGTTTATTCGTTTAGTCGCTTCCGACTCTTTGTGACTTCATGGACCAGCCCACGCCAGAGCTTCCTGTCGGTCGTCAACACCCCCAGCTCCCCCAGGGACGAGTCCGTCACCTCTAGAATATCATCCATCCACCTTGCCCTTGGTCGGCCCCTTTTCCTTTTGCCCTCCATTCTCCCTAGCATCAGCATCTTCTCCAGGGTGTCCTGTCTTCTCATTATGTGGCCAAAGTATTTCAGTTTTGCCTTTAATATCATTCCCTCAAGTGAGCAGTCTGGCTTTATTGCCTGGAGGATGGACTGGTTTGATCTTCTTGCAGTCCAAGGCACTCTCAGAATTTTCCTCCAACACCACAGTTCCAAAGCATCGATCTTCCTTCTCTCAGCCTTCCTTATGGTCCAGCTCTCGCAGCCATGTTACTACAGGGAACACCATTGCTTTAACTATGTGGACCTTTGTTGTCAGTGTGATGTCTCTGCTCTTAACTATTTTATCGAGATTGGTCATTGCTCTTCTCCCAAGGATTAAGCGTCTTCTGATTTCCTGACTGTAGTCAGCATCTGTAGTAATCTTCGCACCTAGAAATACAAAGTCTTTCACTGCTTCTACATTTTCTCCCTCTATTTGCCAGTTATCAATCAAGCTGGTTGCCATAATCTTGGTTTTTTTGAGGTTTAGCTGCAAGCCAGCTTTTGCACTTCTTTCACCATCATAAGGCTCCTCAGTTCCTCTTCGCTTTCAGCCATCAAAGTGGTATCATCTGCATATCTGAGATTGTTAATGTTTCTTCCAGTGATTTTAACTCCAGCCTTGGATTCCTCACGCCCAGCTTGTCTCATGATGTGTTCTGCATACAAGTTGAATAGGTAGGGTAAGAGTATACAACCCTGCCGTACACCTTTCCCAACCTTAACCTGTCTGTTATTCCATGGTCTGTTCTTACTGTTGCTACTTGGTCGTTATACAGATTCTTCAGGAGGCATACAAGTTGACTTGGTATCCCCATACCACTAAGAACTTGCCACAATTTGTTATGGTCCACACAGTCAAAGGCTTTAGAAGAGTCAATAAAACAGAAATAGATGTTTTCCTGAAACTCCCTGGCTTTTTCCATTATCCAGCGGATATTGGCAATTTGGTCCCGAGTTCCTCTGCCTTTTCTAAACCCAGCTTGTACATCTGACAATTCTCGCTCCATGAATTGCTGAAGTCTACCTTGCAGGATCTTGAGCATTACCTTACTGGCATGTGAAATGAGTGCCACTGTTCGATCGTTTGAACATTCTTTAGTGTTCCCCTTTTTTGGTATGGGGATATAAGTTGATTTTTTCCAGTCTGATGGCCATTCTTGTGTTTTCCAAATTTGCTGGCATATAGCATGCATTACCTTGACAGCATCAACTTGCAAGATTTTGAACAGTTCAGCTGGGATGCCGTTGTCTCCTGCTGCCTTGTGATTAGCAATGCTTCTTAAGGCCCATTCAACCTCACTCTTCAGGATGTCTGGCTCTAGCTCACTGACCACACCGTCAAAACTATCCCCGATATTGTTATCCTTCCTATACAGGTCTTCTGTATATTCTTGCCACCTCTTTTTGATCTCTTCTTCTTCTGTTAGGTCCTTGCCATCTTTGTTTTTGATCATACCCATTTTGGCCTGGAATTTACCTCCAATGTTTCTAATTTTCTGGAAGAGGTCTCTTGTCCTTCCTATTCTATTGTCTTCCACTTCCATGCATTGCTTGTTTAAAAATAATTCCTTATCTCTTCTGGCTAACCTCTGGAATTTTGCATTTAATGGGCCATATCTCCCCCTATCACTGTTGCCTTTTGCTTTCCTTCTTTCTTGGGCTACTTCTAATGTCTCAGCAGACAGCCATTTTGCCTTCTTGGTTTTCTCTTTCTTTGGGATGTATTTTGTTGCCGCCTCCTCAACAATGTTGAGAACTTCTGTCCATAGTTCTTCTGGGACCCTATCTACTAAGTCCAGTCCCTTAAATCTATTCTTCACCTCCACTGCATATTCCTTAGGAATATTAGTGAGCTCATATCTAGCTGATCTGTGGGTCTTCCCTAATCTCTTGAGTCTGATCCTAAATTGTGCAAGAAGTTCGTGATCTGAACTACAGTCAGCTCCAGGTCTTGTTTTTACCGACGGTATAGATGTCCGCCACCTTTGGCTGCAAAGGATGTAGTCAATCTGATTTCGATGTTGTCCATCTGGTGAAGTCCACGTATAAAGCCGTCTCTTAGGTTCTTGGAAGAGAGTGTTTGTTATGCAGAGTGAGTTGTCTTGGCAAAATTCTATCAGCCTATGTCCTGCTTCGTTTTGTTTTCCCAGGCCATGCTTACCTGTAATTCCAGGTGTCATTTGACTGCCCACCTTAGCATTCCAGTCTCCTGTGATTAAAATAACATCTCTTTTAGGCGTGTTGTCCAGTAGGTGCCGCAGATCCTCATAGAACTGCTCTACTTCAGCTTCTTCAGCATCTGTGGTTGGGGCGTATATTTGGATCACTGTGATGTTAGATGGCTTGCCCTGAATTCGAATTGAGATCATTCTACTGTTTTTTGGATTGTATCCAAGCACTGCTTTAGCCACTTTACTATTAATTATGAAGGCTACTCCATTTCTTCTGTGGCCCTCTTGTC
Organism: Candoia aspera; assembly: GCF_035149785.1. Taxonomy (NCBI): domain Eukaryota; kingdom Metazoa; phylum Chordata; class Lepidosauria; order Squamata; family Candoiidae; genus Candoia; species Candoia aspera. The sequence continues at coordinate 122,308,912 of NC_086155.1, read as the reverse complement.
CACAGTAGTAGATCTGGTGGTCATCTGATGTGAAGTGGCCCATTCCAGTCCATTTCAGTTCACTGACGCCCAGAATGTCTATCTTTAATCTTGACATCTCACCAATAACCACATCCAATTTGCCCTGGCTCATAGATCTTACATTCCAGGTTCCAATGGTGTGTTGATCCTTAGAACATCGGATTCGCCGTTCACCACCAGCACCGTCGGCTGCTAGCCGTCCTTTCGGCTTTGAGCTAGCTGCGTCATCACGTCTGGGGCTAGTTGAGCTCATCCTCTGTTCCTCCCCAGTAGCATTTTGACCATCTTCCGACCTGGGGGTCTCCTCTTCCGATGGTATACCGACATATCTCTGGTCGTATTGATCCATTTAGTTTTCACAGCAAGAATACTGGGGTGGGTTGCCATTACCTTTCCCAGGGATTGCATTTAGTCTGACCTCTCTGTCATGACCTTTCCGTCTTGGGTGGCCCTTCACGGTTTAGCTCATGGCATCATTGAGGTTCTCAAGCTCCAGCACCACAACAAGGTAACGATCCTTTGCTGAAGAAGTGGAATTGTAGCAGGGTTAAATTTAAATAAAATTGTACAAATATCCCTTGAACTTGGAAGTCCCCCCATGGCCACTACATTCCCCTGTAATATATAGCAACAAACTCAAGGAAAGTGGCTTTTTTGGTAGAGTCCCATTGTGAGTACTTATGCCATTATTTAGAATAGCAAGTATGATTTCAACAGCCTATAAAATATAGAATGATGTTAAAGAGTCACAAGGGTGGTTCCAGTGATTCCTCTATCTGTTGAGATACCTTTTTTGGAAATGCTTTGGAAGCGGGAGAAATAAGTTTGATTTTTCATTACTGGTTTTTATATTGAGGTATATTAAAGAGAGAATGTCAACTGTTAAAGCAAGTCTGTTAGAGAAGAATCTGTTAGGAGGGTATTAGAGAAATTGTTGTTTCCTGATTTGTCTGGTGATTTATAGAGTTCTCCCATAGAGGGGAATGCTACATCCAGGTTGCTTATAGTTTCTGCCTCTTATTTGGCTCCAGTTCTAAAACGTTTATTTTAGAAAGTTACAAATGGACTAAGGGTCCAGATAAATTTGAAATAAGATTTTGGAATTAATTAGAAAAGAATCCTTCCTGTGGGAAGGAAGAATTTTGTTTTGAATTCTTAAAAAAAAAAAAAAAAAGACTTTAAAATTCATTACTGGAGGGAATTAGAAGGAAATAAAGATTACAATTAAAGGAGAAGAACACTCAAACTCAACTTATTAATATAGAATGAAGCAAAATATCTGAACATTTGACATATTGAAGGATATTTTTGAACAATGAACCCAGAAGTTAATTTTAAGAATATCTGCTTCTATAGATAGACGGTGTTTAAAAGATGCTATGGAGAAGGAACAAGTATTACCTGATATGATTGAGACTAATTTGAAAGTGGATTTAAAAATGACAGGCTACAAGAATGAAATGGAAGAAGATGTTGCACTGGATATACAAAAGAAACTGGTTGATATCTTACTAATTAAAAGGGATATATAAATAGCAAGCCAAGACAGTGACCTGGATAATTTTACTGTACTGGATTTATAAAAGAGGCTTGTTAAAGCTTTGAAGAATTTTGTGAGAAGGGACAAAGAAAAAATGAAAATAAATCAAGTTGTAGGACATTATTTGAAAGGACTAAAGATCAAGATTGTTAAAAGTGAAGGAATATAAAGTTCGTTTCAATAGAAGAGAATATCTGTAGCTCAAGGCTGAAGTGTGGAGTTCTTGGTGCTCTCTGAGCTTTGTTGCTTGCTTGCAGATGTTTCATTGCCCAACTAGGCAATATCTTCAGTTTCAGCACAGTTGTTTTATTTGATCAAGGTTAAATAGGTATGTTGTTATCTCTGGTAATCCTTAATGGACTTTTGCTGACCTCAGGACTGAAATGACAAGGTTTTATGGATTGGTTTATAGATAAGAGATGGGATATGGGAAGAAGAGGTTCTTCATTGTATTTTAAGAGAAGGTGATAAGTTACTAAAATTATTTATATTTGTTGTGATGAAGGGGGAAGTCATAAGTCTGTATTAGTTTTAATTGTTGTAAATTGTAATCTTTAATAAAATTACTATAAAAAAAGATACAGGCTACAATAACAGAATCTGGAAAGTGTGACAGTTTCTTTTTCCCTTCCTCTTATACGCAAGGCAGTCAAGGCAGACTCAGTCTTGACTCAATCTTGAGTTTCTCCCTCACTCCTTCCTGTCTTTCCAGACAAAGCTAATGCTTTTGTAATGGCTTCCACATATTTTCTTCCAAGCTATCTCTGTATTCCTGTGTAGTTTATCAATCTCTAAATGTTTCAGGGCATTCTCGGGGCTTATGTATCCAGAGTTTGTTCAAGCCCTCTTCTTCCCCATTAGAGAGATAAATAATAAAAAAAAGCTATCTAACAAGAAAGAAAGCCGCTAAATCATTCTAAGCAAAAGACAATCTAATTGGGTTAAAATTAGATTTAAAACCAGATAAAATAAAAACAGAATACTAATTATTTGAGAATAATTACCACTTCCCTTTTCATAAACCCCTCAGCCTGGCTGTCTGAAATTTGCAATGGTACCAAACAGAAAGAGAAAAATATGTTTTAAAGAAATGTACTGTGACTCAAAGCCCCCTCCTTCAGTTTCAGTGGCTGTGCAAAGCATTCAAAAACAAAGCAAGGTGGTTATGCATGCACACACATAAGGTGAGACAGCCAGGAGCAGCTTTCAAAGCAGTACTACAATTCTTGAAAAAGACATGGCTGGGTTGCAATTTAAAGAGAGGTGCTTTGCCCATGCTCCTGCACACTGCAAAACATCTATTTTGCATGCTTCGCACAGCCCTACCAGCTTCTTTGAGATTTAACATAATGGCGTCAGTTTCCTACAATTCTGGTGGAAGTCAGCTCTGAAAAACGTTACGGTCATGCTAGACAAATTAGAAGGCTCAGCTCTGTTTTCTGAACAACTTTGTAAATCTCACTCTGAGGGGAGATTTTACTGTCTTTGGAACAAGAGTAATATATGGAACTCTGGATACAGCTCTTAAAATGGAAAAGATGGTTTCTGAATGCCCATTATATTTGAGGGAAATAATTGTAATAAATCATGCATTTTTCATTTCTGGTTAGCTTAGAAATGGCAAAGTAGGAGTAAATAAGTTATGTGTCATTGGAATCTTGGCTTCAAATGCTGCTACTCTCTATGAAAAACCCCACTGTTAAAGTTTTGTTAATAATATTCCAGTGAAAAGTGGAGGGGGGAGGGAGGGAGGAGAGCAGGAAAGTAGATTCACTCAGTTACAATGGCAATGTGCACCCTTGGGAGTCCTGAAAGAACAGGTTAAGGATAGATTGTCACGTAGAAAATCTATCTATGTGGTCACTAGGAGTGGAAAACAGCCTGATGGCACATAATCAATCAACCAGTTGAAAGGGTGAAACATGAGAAACTTATTCAACTCAGTTGATGAAGTAGCTATAGTTAACTTAGTGGTACTTACTGAAACCTTATTCAGTTGATGTTCTAGAAATTTAAGTGGAATTAGTTCTTTACTTGAGAGTTCCCTTTGTTCGTTTTTTCACATTTTAATAATCTGCAGAATACCACTGAAAGACTGTGTCCTATGTGTCCCATATATGTGTTGTCTCCCCCATGTAGTAGTTTGCCACATTTACTTATTTGCTTGATTTTATTTACTAAAATTCATGTCACTCAATTCCACATATTTGGGTTGCACACATCTGGACCCCCAGTAGATGGCAGAAACATTTTAACATTTTCTGTGTCTCTTTGCTGCCATCTAGCGGTCACCTAGCCCAGTTATGACTATCCTAATTATATAGATCTATTAGGGTTTTCAAGCCCACTTTCCTTCTTAAATATGAAGATTAACAAGGATCCATTTCCCTTTTTAAATGGGAGTGAGTGACCTTGATGCTCACTCAAAGGCAAGTAACTGAACATTAATGGAAGCAATAGGTTGTAGCATGCTCAACCACTTACACACCTGGCAGTAATTCATTCTCAGGCAGTTAAGATGAGTAAGTACCTTGGCTCGTACTTATCAGAGGCAATAAAAGGTGGAAGTTAGGAGACAGAAGAAGGTGAATGTAATTTGTTTACTTCTTGCAGTATAAAATTATTCCATCACCAGCATACATTTCTGCTACATTGGAGAAGAATTCTTGAAAAGAAATGGGATTTTTGTTTTCTGAAAACACCATAAATTCCTTTTTGACTTTAGAGTTCTTTCTCTGTATATTGTTTTTTATTTACAATTCTGAGCATTCCTTTTAAGTTAGAACATTTGTTGATTTAGTAGTTGTTAAGTTTCATTACAAACTGTTTATAAATGGATCATTTTCCTTAAAGCAGAAGAAAAGCTTTTTAAGAAGCTAAATATTATAAAAAACAAATTTTTCTCATCTACTTCTCTCTCTCTTCATAAGTGTATGAATTGTATTTATACATGAATCTGGACATAAGAATTATTTTACAGAATTCTTTGCCTGGAGTATACATTTGCATGGGATTCTCTGCAAATGGAAGATGCTAGTGTTTGCTTTAATTTCAACAAATTGTAATAAATGAATTTTAAAAGGTTGATTGTTCACTCTACAGTAGTGAGGAAACATAAATCTGACTGTTATTTAACAGTAGCTAAGATATTGCTTGTCTCCTGCTTGCTGCAAAAATTCCAAATTAAGTCCTCAAAATGTGCATACTTTGCACATTATGTAGCCAAGCTTTCTCATTAGTGACCCTACTTTATAGAACATCTTACACCCAGAAGTACAGGCAGCCCCAACCCTCCTTGTTTTCTGAAACAAATCCATATTGTTCCAGTCAGCTTTCAGCCCATAGTGGTGTTTGAGCAATCATCTTAGGTCATTTATTATTAATATTATTGATTGTTTTAATTTACTGTATATTGAATTGTTGCTTCTCATCCAGTCTGTACAGATTGAGGTGGCTGATAAATACTGTTAATTAAATAAATAGTCCAGAGCTGCCTTTTAGAAACTTTAGTTTGTACAACATGACTCTGTATGTTATAATAAAAAGGCCACAATCATATTAGGAATAATGTAGGAAAGAGTTATTTATTTATTATGTATATTTCAGATTTAGTCACCGCCTCTCTCACTCAAAGAGTGACTCTGGGTGGTTTGCAATAAAACAAGAATACTAATTAAAATACAGTAAAACACTGTTCTTAAATAAATACGATATTCCAAGGCATAGATGGTAAATAAGAAGTTCTTGATCTGCGGGAGCTTCTTCAGGGTGCTAACCACCCCTTATTATTATTATTATTATTATTATTATTATTATTATTATTATTATTATTTATCCTGCCTTTTTATATATAACTCAAAGCGACGAACATACCTAATACTCCTTCCTCCTATTTTCCCCCACAACAACTCTGTTCTTGAAACAAGAGGGAGTGGAACAACCATTTTTTAAGATATCCCAGTATAAAGAAAGTTTATGAGAACCAGTTGGTGGAGTGATAAAATATTGAGTTAACTCTGCAGGAACTCAGATTCTAGTTCACCTTCAGCCCCAGAAGCTCCCTGCATGACTTGGGGCTACTCACTCTCTTTTAGTCCAACCTATATTTACACAGTTGTGATGGGGAAAAATAGGAGGAAGCAGCAGTATAGTATGTATGTCACTTGGCGTTTCTGTATAAGAGGCAGGAACCAAATCTAATAAATAAGGTAGACAATGTGTAAATTGTCTCTTGTGTCTTCTAAGAAAGCTTGAAAAGATTAGGCAGGTTACTCTGTTCAATACCCAGTCCAACTAATGGACATGTAAGAATTCCATGTAAGGGAATATTTGTGACTCTGGAACCCTGTGGCCTGTGTAAGTTATGCAACTCTGCTTTTAATCTGAAATCCACAGAGTATTAATAAAATATTCTTAACCTAAGACACGAGGTGTCTTCTACTGAAATAGGGAGCAGAACAAGTGTTTTTACCTGTCTTCCTTTCTTCTACAAAGTCTTGCCTGCCACTGTGTGTGGGGGGGTGGGGGTGGATACTTGTGTATGCATGGGACCCAGCTGCCTTAGAAGCTTTCTCAAACATCAATCAATCATATTTATTCAGTCAGTGACCAGCAAAATTTAAAAGGAGAAAAGCAGAGTAAAACAAAGGAATACAATAATATACTACCAATTAATATCACATAATAATATACCATTCTCTCTGCTATTACTATATTAATATATTTGTTACCTTAGTGGTATGAGCCTAGAACATTAGGAAATATAAAATAAAAGTAAAAATATATATCCCCTGACAATTTATTAATTAAGGTATTTCAAATTTAAAAGTACTTTTTAAAACAGGGAGTTATTTCTTGGTCTAGTTTTGTCTTATTTTCATTACAGCAACACAGAATTTGGCAACCGTACATGTAATGTATGGTTTTAGATCCTGAAGTAGATGGTTCATGTAAAAATTATCTGGATACCCAGGGAATTTATCTACTAGGGGCAAAATGTAGATTGACCTGATATCCCTGTAAAATTTACAGTGTAGCAGTACATGTCAGATGTACTGTTTTTACCTGTCCCTTTCTTCCATAAAGTCTTGCCCACCATTGTGTATATATATGTGTGTGTGGCGGGTACACGTGTATGCATGGGAACCAGGTGCCTTGGAAGCTTTCTCAAACTGATCCCCAAGTTATTTGCATTGGTTTCCAAATATTATGTGCAGTGTTTTAAAAATGCATTTAGTTACCTAGTTGGACAGCAAAGTGGAAGATAGATATCCAGTGCAAGTTGTATTCAGAATTAGCTTTCATAGCGTAAGCATATTGAAATCAGTAGGACTTCAGAATAACTAATTCTGGTTTTAACCAATGTCTCATTTGCTGTTACAGATCTCCCAGGAACTTACATACATTCTGAATATGCATTGTAGCTTGCTTTAAAAAATAAACTAGAAATGCATTTACTACTATTATACTTTTTAAATTACAGTACAGGTTTTAATATTTATATTGGTTGCATTTGTATATAATGTTAAGTCGCAATATTCTAAGCATGTTCTGTTGAATGATCCAGGTTCACAAAACACTAGGCCAAAAACAAAACAAAGAAAACAATATAATTTGATGTGTCTGATCTATGCCAGTCTTTTTTTTATAAAATAAATGTTACAGACTTCACTTTTTCACAGCAATTAATTGCCTTGCAGGTGCTAATTTATTGGTATATAATTACTATAAGCAGTCAGAAACTGGAATGCCATTCATTGTCCTTGATAATAATTCTGACTGACAGATTTCTCCACATACTGGATAATAAAATCTTAATCTGTTGTATTTTATCTATGGCATGGGGTGGGAGGGTATTTTCTTTCCAAATACCTTTTTCATAATCTGTCCAGCTGTTTTGATCAGTGCATGAGGTTTTGCAAAAGGTTTTGCTTTCAAAGGTATTATAGGAAGTCAGTTCAGCATGTTTCCATGCTGGCTGCTGCATTTTCTCCTTCTTCTAATTGCTGTCTAAAAACTGTTAGGATGTTACACCACATTGAAGATTAGCTTCTGATTTCTTTGGTCTTATTTTGCTGATGCAGATAAGAAGACAAGGAGGGATACAATTACTGGTGGATCTATTGGACCATCGAATGACAGAAGTCCACCGTAGTGCCTGTGGGGCTCTGAGGAACTTGGTATATGGGAAAGCTAATGATGACAACAAAATTGCTTTGAAAAACTGTGGGGGTATTCCAGCACTAGTACGATTACTCCGAAAGACTACAGATTTGGAAATCAGAGAACTGGTCACAGGTTTGAATATCTTTCATTTATTGCATGTTAACATGTTAGGAATTAACTCAGTATCCAATACACTTTAAAACATTGCTTGATGAGAACAAGACATGACTCCAATACTCTAATTGTATATTTGAAAATATTAAAACGAATCTTGGTTTTGCAAACATGTACGTAGAATATGTACACACACACACACATATCTGTATTCTTTATTGGGTAATGTGTGGAAAGACAACTTTCAGTAATGGTGGTGTACAATTTGTGATTGTTAGTATGGTTAAGCTCTGGTGCTACTGCTTCTAATTCTTTGACTAAGCTATCTAAGGGGAGGAAGGAGAATGAAATTTCCCACAGTGTATAATGTGGCTGATGATTCTTTAAAATACTTTTTAAGGTATTCTGGTGTTCTGTAAATCCTAATGACATTATTTTAATGTTTTTGGACCATCCCCCTTTAAGAGCTTCTTCTACCTTCCCCTACAAAAAATAATAATGTGTTGCATATATTGTCCTGACTGCAGGCTATATGATTCAGCTGTGATTTTGGATTCCATATCCAAAATCTTAATCATTCCATCTTCCGACTCTTACCTGTCACAGGCAGAATTCATTAGATTCTCCTTGTTGAGGTGATGCTGTGATGCATGATGCATCCCACTGAGTGACAGAATTACTGTTAGGCCCAATAAAGCAAAAATATTAGTTGGTTTCAACCTTCTGTTTCGGTCCTTGGTTCTACTAACTGTCCTTGGTCTCCAAGAAGCAGTCTGCAAACTGACTCGTAACAACAAGGCACAAACTGCTAATCATCTTAATAAATTACAGTCTGTATATTTAATGGAATTGCTGTAGTATCTGCTTTTTGCAAAAGTCAGGCAGTTGTATGATACAGATAGCTTTTGTTTGTTTGTTTGTCTCCTTTATATGTACATTGCATTCTCAAAACATACGAAGCTAATACGGAAAACATACCAGTTAATAGTGTTTGCAATTGGTTGTTTTTAAACTGCATGATGTTTTCATAGACTTTCATTCATTGAACAAAGTAGAATATACAGTAGTAGCTGAAATACTACCTGTTAATAGTTAGTATTACTAACTATTACTAACTATTAGTATACTACCTGTTAATGCACAAAGGAGAAACACCCACAGTTTCTTGACATATCTATCTCAATTACTCTGAATGTGTGTATCATATGTCTTTGGTCTTGTTGTGGCCCTGCTGGCCATGTCCTTTGATGAGGATGATGGGGAGGAAATAGATTCATGGGCATCTAGGAACAACAGTCTTGGTGTGGGTGATTCCAGTAGTGATGGAACCAATAACTCCACTCTGGTTGAGGCAGTGACAGCTAGCCCCCACTTTGCCTTACCTGCACCCGCTGACAGGCTCTCAGACTCTGAAGTCCAGCCACCCACTCCTAAGCAGAGGGGTGTGATAAAGATTCAATGACAGAGAGCAGAACTCCGTAGACCTGAGAGACTTCCCAAGAAACAAGCCTACAGACAATGCAATACCGAGGAGTAACCTCCCATAGCTGTGTATTGGGTGGAGGCTCAGCATGGCCTCAGTTTCTCAGAACAACTTTTCAAGCCTGAGACCTGTGTGTTTACCCTGCCGTTCCATGCTTTGAACACTGGATTCCACCTCAACATGTCTCCTGTCTTATCCCTTGAATTTGTCCTTTGTTTATTGGATTCCTGGTCTCTACCTGTGCCAAGCCTGTGACTACGTCTATAGTTGCCACCTTAAGATATATGAATGTAAATGTCTCAAAATGTGAGTCTCCTGAATCCTACCCACCATGTTTTGAGTTTGAAGCAAAAGAAGCTGTTCTAAATATGAAGAACCTGATTCACACTTAAAACTGTTTCTGACTCAACTTTTCAAATTTGAAACACTGAATTTGAAACATTTTGTACGTGTGTACATTTTCCTGACAGAATGCCAGATTATGCAAGTATTATTTCATAAATAGTAAATAAATAAAACTTTAGTGAGGTTCAGGGGAGAACTTCTAGAGTCATTCTGATTGAAAGTTTATGGCTAGAGGAGGTATAGGGAAGCTGACATACAGGAACTCTGATGATAAACTTGGGGCAGTGGAATGGCATTCATCACAAAGCAAAAAAAGGTGGTAAGAAGTGATTGAGACACATCAGAGCAGAAGTTTATATGGGGGAAATTGCATAGATTTCTGTACTATCCTTTCTCATGGTTTCAGAAAGTTACAAGAAGAATGGGGAAAAAACAAAGTTTACAGAAAAGATGCAGCAAAGAATTTCAGATCTTTTTCTGTGCCATGCATAATTTTTAAAATGTTGAAAAACAAGATTTCACTGCCCACTTGATTTTGCTAAAATTCAGTGTAAATGTCATGGCTTCAGATTTTTCTCCTTTTTAAATCTTCATTTGCATTTCCATTGTGCAATTAATAAATATTATATTCATTTTTATGAGTTAAATTATATTTTGCATAATAATTTACATAAATTCAGAATCCCACCCCCCCAAGAAGCATTATTTTCAAAATAAATCATTTATTCTGAAAAACATGTTTGGAAAACATCTGAGTCTTTTAATGCAGAGATTTGGATGTCAGCCTCCAAGATCCCCAATTATAATGCAGCCTTCCCCATTGGCCATAGTAGTTAGGAGTGATGACTGTTGTTATTCTTATTATAGTTTACCGTAAAACATTTCCTTTTTCATGCACGTCACCCAAAATATCAAGTTTAGAGTTCAAATGATCAATTCCTTGCCCAGATTCTTTTTTTTTTTTTTTGGTCAATTACATGCCTTTCAGCAATTATGTCATCATTACATTTTTTTTCAAGTTAACATAAATGGGCATGAAGACTATTAAGTGTAGAATAATTAGAACTGACTGAGTACACACCTGAGACTTCAGAATTAAAACTTCTTGACCAACCTGGAGCCAGCTGGCTTTCTCCATCTTTTCCTCCTGCTTAGAGAAAAGTAAATAATCCCAGTACAGCAGGATAAAATAGCAGAAGCAGAAGTGAAAGTCGTAAATTTGTCACTCCTCTTGACATTACAAGATTATAGAAATCAAATTGCAACTCAGTTTACCAGTGAGCGGTTCCTATAGCCCGCATCCACCATGAGTTCTGTAGACGCAAAGAGATGAGCCAATGGGATGATGAGAGAGGGAGCTTCCTTTCACATAAGTTACCTTGGTTTCACACACCCTACCTCACCTTCCTGTCTTGGCACAGCTGCTTTGTAGTCTCTTCATCACCACCACCTATCTGCTTCAGAGATATACTCCCTCTTAACCTTGGCATATGGGTCAGACAGGAATCTCGCAGCCTGTACTGGCAAATCAAAGAAAAGCAAGAATGATAAATGTGAAATAAATTCTATTGTGCCATCTCCTGAAACTGTAGGGTGAACTTGAGGCATGTGCTGGGGAAAAGGCCATCCCCCACCCCTCCTGGGAGCAGAATGGTATACCATGCGTTCACTGTAAATTAATCTTTATAACCAATTAGAAAATAAAAGTTATAAAATGATCCTTTCCACTGTAATCAGCTTCCTGTGAAAGCAGTAACTCTTGGAGTAAATGATCCTACAGCGCTGCTAATATCACAGACTGTCTTTAAAATATAAGCTCCCATAGAATGATACAAAGGGGAAACAGGACTGCCGAGCAAACCACAGGATGGCTTATCAGCTTGCTCTTATTTGGAAGCAGGCTGGTGAAATGAAGTTCCTGGCTGCATGAAAAGAAAGCTGCACAAATCACTGAGCTTGTGGAGGGGACATAAAAACTGGGGACACACACAAAAACCTCTAATTCATTAAAGCATTTAACTATTGGACATGCATTAAAAATAAAGCATAAGGTATTCACAGAGAGTTCTACAGGTAACTCGTTACCCATATCTAGCTAAACAACAGTTTCTTGAAACAGAAGTCCCTTCCTGATTCAGTATTGCTTTAACTTGCTTTTCGGCCTTTTGGCTAAGATCAAATGTAGTGCTTTTACAAATTTCTGCCAGATTTGTTGCAAATTAAACAAACAATGGCCACAGTTAGATACAAATGAGAAAACTAAAATCAATTATTATGTTTATAAGATCTTATTGGTCAAGAATATTAACAATATTTAAAGAATTATGTATATCCACATCATTTAAGATCAAAGGAGCCTCTTCAGTATTATCAAAAAGTTTTCCCTGCTGTCAAAACAGCATTTGGTTGAGGCTTTTTTAAATACTTGCACTATAACTTTTAGTAATTAATTCTAATCTAATTTAATTGTCCATTTTCCTGAGAATTAAAAATAGTGCAACAAACATATTAATTAGATTTTGGTTGTTAGTATAATTAAAATTAAAGTACTTCTCCCCTTGCATCAGTGGTATTTAGTAATAGCATCTTTATTAGTCATTGACTAACATTTATGCAAATTTTGTGAGAAGTTACAATGCTCAAATAAAATATATAAACATTTTCTAAAAGATCCATAAAAGTAAATAAAATGGTTCAGACTACTAAACACTATAAAAACAAATAGAATGCTAAAGATCTCATTAATTAGTTTTAAGTATATAGATTATAAAACTACTTTATGAATAAAATACTAAAATGTTTACATGCTAAGTACTACAGGTAGTCCTCGACTTATGACCATTCAGCAACCCTTCAAAGTTACAACGGTGCTGAACAAAGGGACTTATGACTGGTCCGTGAAGTTTCAGCTGTTACAGTGTTCACTTGATAGTGATCTGGGCACTTGGCAACCCATTCGCACTTAAGACCAGTTGCCAAGCCATTTGCAGCCTTTCCTGTCGGCTTCCCCAGAAAGTCAATGGGGAAGCTGCAGGGAAGGTCGCAAGTCACTGGGGTAAGTCTTCCCCACCCACACACTCTCCTCAGCCCCTCTGCACTCACACCACACCAGCCATTCGCATACCCTTCCCAACCCACGCTGCACCCCCACGCGCCCTCTCTAACCTGTGCGACATCTCTTACGTACTGTCACTGACCTGCACCACACCTCTCGCACACCCAACCCACACCACACCCCCATGCACCCTTCCTGACACACGCTGCACCTCCCCCTCGCACCCTCCCCACACACACACACACACCCTCACTCCCCCACCTGGCAGCAGCCATTTACGTGCCTGTCAGCCTGGGACGTTCCTGCTGGCTTCCCCACTGACTTTGGTTCTAGGAAGCCAGCAGGAAGTCGCCTTGCCTAACAACCATGGGATTCAGCTAACACAGCAACCAGGACTGCAGGGATTGCTGTCACTAAGTGATGTGGTTGCACTTTATGACTGCATTGCTTAGCAATGGAAATTCTGGTCCCAACTGTTGCAATAAGTTGAGGACTACCTGTAAACTATTCAGCTAACTCTTCATACTTTCCTCCATATGCAGCTATAGAATTATATGGTGGTGATGGAGAATCAGTTAAGCTCGCTCTTTTGCTTAGAGTCCTCAGTTCCACATGTCAAAGAATACATTGCATCTCCCTGTCTGAAAGCACAGGAAGGTGGCCGCTGGATAAGTTTGGTGGAAGTGCTGGAGTTCAAGAAAGAGGTTCAGTTATGAGGAATAATGTGGGGGCTATAAACTATCCTAAGAACATAATACTGTATGAGGAGAGGATGTGAGGAGCCACCTCTTCCCTTTCTAGATGGGAAGGGAATTCCCTGCTAGGCAAGCTACGCAATTTCAAGTATCAAATCCTTGCAATTACGTGTGTTAAGAAAGCCACTGACTTCAAGGCTTGCTACAGTCGCCCAACTCATTTTAAAAAGGGGGAAAAATAATTGCAGAAGCCAGAGTTCCCATCTTCTTTGCAGCCGGAAGAGGACCGAGCAGTGGGCAAAGAAGCCAGAAATCTGACTAAAAGGGGTGGTCCCACAAGAAAGCAGCAGGACCAGTTGGAGCCACAAGATTGTCAACATGGAGTATATCATTTCAGACTGCTTCCCCAGTGCTCATCAATGTGCCAGATGTTGCCTGAACGCAGCGCTTTGAGGCAGGATAACAGGGAAAAGACGACTTCCAGTGCGGAGCACCTTAAACAATGCTTCGGCTGTCAGGAAACAGTTACTGGATCAACATCATGCCAGGGCAAGGAAGATGTGTGGATTTGCCTGGGGGCTGGAGGGAACTACCCAGCCACAGAGTGAACTAACTTCAGAGTCTTCATCTTAGCCCCTGCAGAAAAGATACACAACTTTTAGTTCTCAGACATGAGAATTCTAGAATCTGTGAAGGAGAAAAGAGTACAGATCAGTGGGTGGTCCCGGACATGCTGGGGGCAGTTTTCAGTCAGCTGAGCAACTGCATTCTCTTTGTCTCTTGTCCTGTCATACTTGAAATCTGTAGCCAAGGAGAACCTAGCTGTCACCAGTAGCAACTGAGCAACTAACCTTGGACTGTACCACTTTGAACAGAAGAGAATAGAAGCAGCAACTCAAGGGAATCCTCCATCGTTCTTTCACATTCAAGGCAAACTTTCACACACACACTCAATTCTGTACATGTGGAATTTTAATGTTACAGAAAAGCATTCAGTTGCACCACTTTGCTGCAAGGGAGAAGTAAGCATGAGGGAACATAGCAAAGGGGAATTCTGCTTCTCAGTATGCCTTTACCTATGATTTAATAATGAATTAAAGGGTGAGCATGGCAATTAATGCTGTGTGTGTGTGTTTGTGTGTGTGTGTGAGAGAGAGGGAGAGTGTGTGTTGAAGAAGGAGCCACTTCTCTTTATTGAGAAGCCACTTCTCTTTATTGAGAAGCACAGCATTGTTTTTCAGTGTTTTCTCAGGGAACCATTCTCAGCTGTCAGAAACAGCTTGGGGGGAAAATGTGAAACTAGCTCTCACCTCATCTCAGCCAGTTCTCTATCCATTTCCAAGGCAAACATAACCTCCTTAATGAATTAGTTCACAACCCTGCTAGGAAATAGGCATCTGTGAATATGTTCAAGACTAGTTCCCTCTCGGTGTCTCATACAGACTGGCAGTAATGTGAGTTACAGTCCAAAATTTGTGGTGGGCTCTTGACTGTTTAAGAATGATGAGAGCATTGTTTGTACTTAACCAGTGATCTGCAGCACTTCTCTCAGTCCCATCACTGAGCCAATCCCCTGGCCAATTTTCTCGAAGCAATTTGTTCAGAAGGTGTGAAGAAATTGGCAGGAAGGGCTGGCTGGAAGACAAATCTTACTGCCAGCCAGGCAGTTAGTTTTCCCTGCTGGTTCTTCTCCCACTTCAGTTACAGACCCTTGAAAAGGTGTGCATTTCCTCATGAAACTGTACAGTTGAAATTTCCAGATACCAGAATGTTCACAGGAGAAAATAAATATATGAAGTATAACATTTTCAGAGAACATTTGTATAGCTAAAAATGATGTTACACTTTCATCAATCTCATTTACTAAGTAGTTTTGTGTAAAGTATTTTGACATTTAGAATAAGATAGCATTCAGTTTTGCTTCAAAAATTATGGATGGGTGGAAGACGTCTCATGTGTATTAATCAACCTACTAAGTTTCTGCAAAAGTATCCTTGACATTAGCTTTAGTTATTGAAGTGTGTACTCATGGATATGTAATTTTTTATTGTGACATGTACTATAACATTTTATATCAAGTTATTCATGTAGCATAAGTGCCTACACACAGGCTGAAAATAATTTTTTTCTTTGTGTGGCTGGGGTGGGAAACTCCTCTCCATTATGCTATCCAAGGGTGCTGGAACTTCTTTCTTTCCAACAAGATCAAGAGGACCACAGGTTCCATCTCAACTCTGTGACTTGGATGTGTTCAGCAGTATCTCCAGCAGATGGGCTCATTTAAATGTTTGGGAATATATTCATTCTCAATATACAGTATTATTACATATAAGCATCAAAATGATTAAATAATCTGTGTGTCAGACTCTAATGTGGAAGCCTGTTATTTGGAGCTAACAGAAAACAGAAGTTATGGATCAGATTTTTACCCCACCCAATTATAGTCTTATTCAATATACTGTATATTCTTATCTAAATGGGAAGTGCATCTGTAGTATTTCCCCAGAGTGACAGCTAAATTGTTTTCTTTAAATTAGAAGATAGTTTTATTTAAATTAAATTACATTAAATTCCTTCTTGACTGTTTTATGTATTCATATTTTAAGTATGGTGTATATTCATTGAATATTTGCTTAATTCATTTGCCTTTATTTTTTACTACTCTGTTTTTCATGCGATGAAGAGAAATTGTAAATTTTTATAGTTATAAGCCAACTCTCATACCCACTGAGCTTAAAGGCTACAACAAATAAATTCAAATAAAATAATAAATTTTGCTACAAATGGGGATGGCAAATATAGAGTCAACTGGCTTTTCAAAATTGATCTCAACATAGGCATTCAGCACTACTCTACTGTTGAGTCTACTGTTGTAAATAGGTTCATGTGGTCTTATGGACAAGACAAGCTGGGAGACCAGCTGACCAGAACTTTGATGGTGATTGTGGTGTGTGTGTGTGTGTGTGTGTGTGTGTGTGTGTGTGTAGAGAGAGAGAGACCTAATAGCTAATGACCTTATGTGAATACCTCTGGATACTAGTTGCTGCAGAAAACAGTGAGCATTGGAAGAATCACATATGAATGTTCAGGTCTTGTTACTGTTTGGGGGCAGTATCACTTCATTCTGATTTTAGAAGAAATGTCAATTCTTGGTTGCTTCCTTTCTTTCAGGAGTTCTCTGGAATCTGTCTTCTTGTGATGCACTGAAAATGCCAATTATTCAGGATGCTCTAGCAGTGTTGACCAATGCAGTGATCATTCCTCATTCCGGATGGGAAAATTCCCCCCTCCAGGATGACCACAAAATTCAACTTCATTCATCACAGGTGCTGCGCAATGCCACTGGGTGCCTAAGGTGAGCTCTGATAGCAAAATTGCTTGACATTTTCTTCCCTTCTACTTTCCTGGTGCTATAGAATTGAAAATCATTCTTTAGGCACCATAAGTGACACAAAAATATGTTTTTATACTGTGATTCTTTTATCACAAAATTCTCCCATTATTTGTAGAGCCTTTTTGTGACTATAGGTAGTCCTCACTTAACAACGGTAATTGGGACAGGAATTTCCATCACTAAGCCACACAGTTGTAAAGCACAACATCACATGACCATGCCCCTTAGTGATGGAAATTCTGGCACTTCCAGTTGCTGTTATTAAGTGAATCATCATGGGTTGTTAAGTGAGGACATCACGTGGTCGCCATTTGCGACTTCCTGACAGCTTCCCCATTGACTTTGCTTGTAGGAAGCCACAAAGAAGGTCACAAATGGCAATCACATGACTGCAGGATGCTGCAATGTCGTAAGTGCAAACCAGGCGCCAGGTGCCTGGATCACAATCACATGACCATGGGGACGCTGCAACTGTCATAAGTCCGAGGACTAGTCGTAAGTACCACTTGTTCAGCACCGTTGTAAGTTCAAACAGTCACTGAACGAGTGCGGACCACCTGTATTCTTAATATTCTTCTACCTTGGATGTATACAACTTGTGAGGTATAAAACTCTGCCTACCAGCCATTAGGGATTTAATAATCCTTATTTCTCCTGCCAGCCTGAGGTTCTAAAGACACCTGAAATATCTAATTGATGGAAAGCCATTGCCAATATAGGATCTAAGTTGTGAAAGCTTGTCTATATCAGGTTGATCTAATTACTATTTATTTATTTGTGTGTGTGTCACAAACAGTGAAATGGCCTTCAAAACAAAGTTTTTTCGGAATAGCTCATAGCTCTAAAAACATTTACTTGTTACCTGTATCCCACCTTCCCCTACAGAAGGTCAAGTCAACATACTGTACACTATATCGTATTCTCTCCATCACAATATCAATCCTATAAGGTAGAAAGAGGTATGGTGTTGGTGTAAACTACGTTTAGATATATTTCCTTTTCTTTTCCTATTTCATGCTTTTCTCCCTTTCTGCACTCCCATAACATTGCTTATCCTGAAAGGTAATGTAGTATGTTATGTATGTATATAAGTATGTACTACTATTCAGAATTTCAATATGTTTTCTTGGTAAAAGAGGAGAAATGAGAATATTAAACTAAGCTTATGAGATAAATCAGTGGTCCTGTTTGTTTTCTAGCATTGACTGTAGCAAACTAGCGAATGTAGGATCACGTTTTTGGTTACTGTATGAAAATATTAACACCGTAATAAATTTTACAAGCTTGGATGCATGTGCTTTCTAAACATATTGCTTTGGAGATTTAGGATACAATCCAGAAAGCCTATGGAATAGCCACGTACAACTTGATTTATTTATTGTGTACAAAAGCGCAATCTCCTGCTCTGCATGACAAATTACTTCTGAAATTCTGAAACATTTGTGTAATGTCTGTAGAGAACTGGTTAGCAATTTGGGATGGGCAAGGATGCCATTTTTCAAAAAACCTTGCTAGTTAAAACACCGCTGAGCCATTTAATGGAGCACTTTTCATTATGTCTTTAGGCTCTTGTCTTTAGAAGACCATACCTGTAATATTCTTATGGACATTCCACAGAAATTGCTCAACAGGACTTGGCAGGATATAGTTTAAACTGATTTGAGTTGTAGCTTCTGAATAGTTTTTCAAAACCCAGCTGCCTTTAATTTGGCTAACAGCGGCTTTTGAAAGGCAAACCTTTTGCTGATTTATACCATACTTCTACTTTCTATGTATGTATTGAAGCTCACTGCATGACTTTGGCTCTTCAAGTCTACACTGCAAATCAGGAATTGTTGCTGGAAATAACACAAATTTATGTAGCAATAATAAATCATCTGGAACCTTTCATATTTTACTTTGTAGAACTGAAATTGTAAGGGACGTGATTAATATTATACAAATAATTCCTTCAGTGATAATGCACTTAATATCTAGAAGTTATTTAATTGGAATATATCAAATTATAATGAAATATAAATTGTAGAATAATAATTATAAAATAAGGGCAATTCTCACAAAAATATGCTATTATCTAGCTTTTCCTTTCTTTTGAAGATATTTAAGAATTAAGTGGACTTGATCTATGTTTTAATGAAAGAACACTGGGTATTGAAAGAAAACTGCCCTAGATGTAAAATGAATAGGAATAAAATCTGTGTCTCTACATCTAGCATTATAGATGTACAGTGTTAGAGAGAAGTTGTGCCTGGATTTTTCATTTTTTAGAAAGTTACAATTTAGACTGGACTGAAAAGAATATAAGCATATATATATATATATATATATATATATATATATATATATACATACAGTGTGTGTGTGTGTATGAATAAAATACGGAACCATTATAAAAGAATATAGGGAGTTTTTTACTCTCTATAAACATAAAATATGTTGAAATATATAAGTGCTGCAATGGTAGAAAATATATGTAGTTTGAGGTTGGAGTGTTGGGTTGTTCATGGAGAAGTGAGGTCTATTGGTGAGTTACGAAATACTGCCTGTCCTGTATGTGGTTGGGTGGCCTGTGCTGTTGGATGTTATTTTCTGCACTGACATGTTGTTACTTGGTTCTTGTTATATGGATATAGTGCCTTATTTTGCTTATCTGGGTTTTGATTAATAGTTGTATAATAAAGAGGAGAACAGCATTCCCTCTATATCACACAACTGGTAACCGACACCTAATGATGTAGCAATCACATAGAAAATAACACCCAACACCCCAGCCCCCCAGTTACATACAAGGCTAGTAGGACAGGCATTATATATTCCAGTCCACAACTAATCAATAAACCTTGCTTCTCCAAGTTCATAGCATTGACAATGTTTTTTAGGCAGGAAAAGAAATATCTACAAATGAAAAAAACATCTCAGAGAATCCTTGCACCCCAGCATATCTGCATATCGTATAGTGAATGCCATAACATAAATTTTTGAATGTCTGTTTTGGTAATTATTTAGTAAGTGGAGTAGAGGTATTAATGTAGTAACCTTTGTTTTAAAAAGGACATTTCATGCTATTTTTATTTTTTGTGTGAATATATTCTCTGTACATACTGTACAGTGTAAGACAGTACAATATCCAGGCAGATTGCCATGCGAAACATAGCAAAAACAACAACATTGCTGACACTGTTAAGCCTAACATATTTATTATGTCATATGCTTCCATGGGGTACAATACATTTTATTAGATGCTTAAGTGAAATGTAGCAGATTCTGTTTATACTGGGCAGGGCATTTGAACTTGAACTCTCAAAAGAAATTGCAAAATAGCTAAGGGGTGCAATCCTGTGCATGCCTTAACGTCCCACTGTTAGCTATGGAGGCAATATTTTGAGATGATTGAAAAGTATGGTGGGGCAAAGATATAACTATCTTATCTGTGATGCAAAGATCTGGTTGGCCACTAGATGCAGACCATACAAAGGAATACAGACTATGTAAAAAATGCTATCCTGTAACAATCTTACATGATTGCTTTTCTTTTGAAATAACTGAACAACGTTATGAACAATACTGTGTTAGATATTGTTAGTTTAATTGTTAATTTTAGATGATCTTTTGGCTCTTTTGCAGTAGTCTATAGACAAATGTGGTTTTATATAAACTAGGACATGTCTGTAAGAATTCCTTCCGCTGGAGGAAGACAAAGACCGAATCCAACCAAACGCTGGTTAGAGCCGCTATTAAGGCCTACCTGGTGGCGATAAGGGCGGCAAAGCGTCAATACTTCTCCGCCCTTATTGCGTCTGCAGAATGCCACCCAATGGCCCTGTTTAAAATTACGCAATCTCTGTTGGGGAAGGTGGGCGCAAATTATTATGCCTCTTCCTCTTTCCTATGCAGTTTAATGGGCAAGAAGCCAAATTAGAGGGAGGGGGCTGGAACAACACTTTCCACCTGTTTCTTGTTTGGTACCAGACTGATCTGGTATCAGGCTATTTGCTTGTGACCATCTGAGAATTGCTGAAAAATAAATCCGCTCTGGAAGTAAAGTTCATCTGTCCTTGCTCTGGAAGCTACAAATAAGCTCAGCCTTGACAACTGAATTGATTTTACCAGTTGTTGATATTTCTAGCATTGACAATATTACTTGAAAGCACAGCGGGTAGGTTTAGGAATGTACTAGCCAGTCCTAATTCTTGTTCACAACATGGTCACTGTGGCATAGATCAAGAGCTGTCAAGGATCATGGGGAGCAGGGTCCTGAAAAATGGAGGGGGTCGCATACTGACAAGCAAAGAATACACAATGCTGGTGGTTCGGTGAGTTGAAACCAGGAATTGTATGATTTATCTATAACAGTAGCTGACAGCATTGATGATAAATCATACTGATTGCAAGAACAGTCTACTTAGGACATCTGTCATCTCATTGATCATCAAGATTGATTTGGACAACTTGGCTGCCCATGCATGACTTCCTTGCCTAGCTGCACACTAAATAGAAGAAGATGACTATCCTAGTTAGGAAAATGCCATTGTTCAATCAATGGTACTGTTTTAATTTTTGATCCAAAATGAAACTTATTGGGGAGTGGCTTAGGTCCTAGACTAGACATCAATTTAAGGAAGATTTTCTGAAGAAATGAAATCTCCTGGGTAATAGGCAAGAGGTTATTTACACATTAAACTACTTAAGCAACTTCTTATAATATTAATAACGACTGTAGTGTCTTACTGTACTTCCATTTTGTATTTTATTGTATTGTATTCAGTTTGTCTCCAGTTGTATATACTGTACATTACTGTCTACCATTTCTTATGCTCTGTAGAATCCCACATACATTAAACATAGTATTTTCTCATAGCTAATCTTATTTTCCAGTTTTGTAGTACATTATTTTTAATTACACACTATGTGTAATTTGCTTGATTCAGTCTTTTCAGTCCTCTCTATATTTATCCTTCCTTTGTCATATTCTTTTTCACTTCTTAGGTTTTTCTGCTTCTCAACCCATTTTTGAAAATGTCTCATTTGTAAAAATTTGGTTACTTCATTTTGCTTTAAGAGGTAGTTCTCCTTCCCTTCCCTATATTTTCCATAATGTGCAGAAGGACAACTTGATAAGAAGGAGATACGGTTAGGAAATTGGAGATTGGATCCAAGAATTAAAATTCAGCATATTTAGAAAACCTATAAAGATTTATTACACCAAGCTTTTAATTGTTTATTCGGTTTAATATTCTGTTTAATGCTTTTTTAATTTTTTAACATTCTGTTCTTGTTTTTTTTAATTTGTTTACTCATCAAAGTACATAGGTAAGGTATACATCAAACAAAAAAAAAAAACACTGTTTGATAAGCCTTCTGCCACGTGGTATACTACAGATGTGCTGAAACTATAACTCCCAGGATTTCCATTCATAATGGGAATTGCAGTCTGTTAATAATTTCCATTATTTCAGTTTGTTTGATTTTACTACTTGATTGACTTAAAAAAATCACAGAACAGAAGAGTAAAGCACAGCATATTTCACACACAGTCTGGACATGGAGGAGTACCAGAATAAAAACAAGTGACCTTGCTTTGACAATTTCAGAATGAAAAGCATGTCTGAATAAATGAAAATTAACTTTATGGATCATTTGACTGTAAGATCAAGAATGCAGAACCATATTCAGTTCACATTGATTTATGTAGTTACATTATGTATATTTAAGAAAATCAATGACTAACAGTTTAAAAATATATGATAGTTTGCTGGTATAAAAGAAAGGTAATGCTACTTAGTCAATACAGAATTTTTGCAAGAACATACTGGTCTAGGAAATCAGTGCTTGACAAGCCAATATTATATTCTGATGTTGAAACTCCTAGTGAACAATTCAGCATTGTTATTTTAATGTCAGTAGATTTGAGATACATTGCCATTTGTGTTTAAATATATTATAGTCCTGTTTGATTTACAGATTTTAAAATACCAATTAGATGCTTAAAATAATTGTATTATGCTAAATTAATTAACAGAAAACATAAATTAATTAATGTTAACAGCATTAACAAAATAACATAATTCCAAAATTAATAATCATAAAGAGGAAAACAAGAGAAAATTATGAAAAATTATGTTACGAATACCAGCAGAGGTTTTGACCAGATTCTTGAAAGGCTACTTCCTTGCGCTTTTATTCGAAAAAAAAAAAGAATTCAAAGTTTGACAAACAACACAACAATTGGTTGCTGAAAATAAAATATAGATTTCTCCTTCCAGTGTTAAATATGTATGATAATTTTTTAGCTATCCATATTCCTGAAGAATCCACATTCTTTGTATCTTGAGAGATTCTTTACACTGGGGATATACAGTAACTAAGAAGAACATACGGTTCTTTAACACACTGATTAATCCCTAATCATATTAACAATCCTGACAGTATTTGCCCAAATAGTGGCAATAATAGTAGAAGATCAAGCCATATGAATTAACATTCCAACTCCTGAGTGGCATCTGCAACAGCAAATTGCAACCAACCCAAATTAAACATAAATCCTATATACCTGAAACATTTTTGTTGCTGTATTAACCGCATTTCAAGATCCAAGGAAACTAATTTCAATTTGTTTAAAGCAACCCTCCATTAATTTACCAGGAAAGAATATTGAAACTCATTATTCCTGAGGTTGTGTTAATTGCAAAACCAATTTCATCAACTTCCTATGGGAAGGATTAGTGTCTTAAGAACCCACTGTTAGTTCCTCCAAAATCTCCAGTCATTATGGAACTTCAGAAGCAGCAATGGCATTTCAACCAAATAAACCAAATAATAAATCTTTAAGTTAAATAAACTGCCAAGAGTCACTGTGAGGCAAATCAGTCTTTTTTTGTTTAATTTTGCAAAAAAAATGAAAAATAGTTTCCTCAAAAATAAGATGATTCAAAGTAATGTGAGAGGCCCAGTTTACCCAAAAACCCCAACAACCCAGATTTGGATGCTGTTTTTAAAATGGGTTTAAGCTTTTCATGTCCAAATAATAAATTTGTCCAAATAATATCTGTGACCTAGTTTTTTTTCTATATAGATCTTGCAGCATTAATGGAAACGGATCCCTTCACCAACAGAGATCCTAATACTTGCCATGACTTCAGTGGGATCAGATAATAACACTTGAGGAGTTATTCAAAATACAGTTGAATTCTGAAGTACTGAAACTAAAATGCATGTTCAATTATAAGTCTGCAAGGGTGGAAAGCTAAATCCACCTTTCTGAATAAATAAGTGTAACTTGTTCATTGAAAATCTCACAGAATGCCCTTAACAAAGGAATTTATTCAGTGTCCTGTAAAGTCATTTAAAATAATCTGCTGGAATAAATGTAGGAAGGTAGCTCAAAATGTAAATCACCTTTGATGTTAATGCATCTTAATCACCTATAACTTAACCCCAAATCGTGCTACCCCTGGCACGATGAACCAGCCAAGCTATTGTTGTTATTACACAATCTGTGTTGTTATTAAACACAGAAGAAATAAAAGAATCAAAGTTTAATCTTTAATAGAAGTTGGTTTAGAGGAAAAGAAAAGGGGGGAGAGAAAAAGGAGAAAAAACAGAACTACACAATTATAGAAGAAACTGCTATTCATAACTTTTCATTATAATCGAGGACAAGTAACTATAACAAACAAATGTGTAATTAAAAGCCAGCAGTAAAGAGATCTAATAGTCCATACAATGTAATTGCAGAATACAAAGAGAAGACATTAACCCTCGTCCTTCAGCAGGAACTTGAACAAGTCAGTTATCTTTCAGCTTCCACATTATTATGTCTTGCTAGTGAGGACCCATTTGATAATTTCAGAAGAAAGATGGCTCTGAATCTGATGAAGCACAAATGTTCTCCCAAGCAATAGTCCTTGTGTTGTTGAACATTTTTCTGTGTTGTTGAACTTCCTTAATATAATCAAGAAAAATTATGAGAGTTTTTATCTGTCCATTCAAGTAGACAAGAACATAGGCCTTTTTGTTGAAGGTCATTCTCACAGTAAATCTAAGGAAACATACAATGAATGGCTGAGGTTTATCAACTGTGTGAGAAAGTGGTATTGTAACACAATAAGCCCTTTTAACATTTGACTAATAATCTTCAAGCAAGCCAATACTCTTGAAATTAAATCTTTGATAGAACAAACTAAATGGGTTGGGGGGGGGAGTGGGGGCTTCCCCTAGAATTCCTGTAGACGGAGTCTTTGAGAGTTAAGTTCTAGAAATATTATTTATTAACAGCTTTTAGTAAATCAGTTATTGGTGAAATCTGTGATTTTGCATGATCTTCCAAATGAGTTATAACTTAGAGTATTAACAGTCTGCCTGAAGAAAAAAAGCCATAAGTATTAACAGTCTGCCTGAAGAAAAAAAGCCATTATGACTTTCTCAATGGCTACTGACATTCTTGCTTAATAGGGAAGATGTGGATCTTGGCTACCATCCAAGCAAATAACATACAAACCACCTCCAATAATCAGAACAGAATGTAATCACTTGTTGCTGGTTCCACTATAGCAATTGGCATAGCAAATAAATAGTTATCAGGATGAAAATTGTAGGAGGTGCCAGAGAATGCCAATACCATCTGACAATAGCACTATCATGACCAGAAACCAAAACATATTGCAGATTAAGTTTTATTCATAATCGTATTTTAATATAAAACAAAGTGAATTTTTGGTAACAGAAGATAACATGAAAATTGAAAGGTCTTAAAATGCAAAACCATTTTTATCTGAATCATTTTTCCCACTACTACAAAGTGCAGTCATTTCATTATAGAATGCAGAAATATATAGCAACTTCTACCATTCTTGAGTATTCTTACGTATTTTACATTTTACTTTTTATGGGAGAGGGTTAATTTAGATGTAAGAATTGTGAAGCTTTTTAATCAGCGAAGACTTACCTTACCTCTGTAAAGCTACATTGTGAATTTTAAATTTTTTTGAGTTCACAATTTTCTGATTCTAATACTATCAGAATTTCAAAGAGTTTTGGAAAAGATCCAGTATATATGTTGAACTAGTTCTGAAATTAGACCAGGAATGTTTTGGGAGTGCAGCATCTAGAATTCTGCAAATTGCAGTCCCAAGCTATCTGTATGGTGAATGATGTTGCTTCAAAGGGACCAATGCTATAAAATGCCTTTTGTGCAAAATAAAAATAAAACTGAGCAAAGAGTCATCATTGTTATTTGCTTCCAGGAATGTCAGCTCTGCTGGAGAAGAAGCCCGCAGAAGAATGAGGGAATGTGACGGACTTACTGATGCATTGCTGTATGTGATTCAGTCTGCTCTAGGAAGCAGTGAAATTGATAGCAAGGTTTGTTCTGTTTCTCTAGCCTAGATCTTTTATTTTTTCATTTTTTGCACTTCTGATCTCAGATTACGATTACCAAAAATCAACAGATGGATTTCCACCATTCTGAAGTAGGAAAAACATGAACATTGTATTGTCAGCCATGAAATATGCGTAGTTTTAAAAACCAAACAATAACTCCAAAACTCTTCCCCAAAATAAAGAAAAACAAATCCTGGCTCCTGCCCACTTTGCATAGCTCCAACAAAAGATTCCTGGCTTCCAAAGTCTTGTTTACCCCTGCTTTTTACATACAGAATTGTAAGACACAAAAAATGGATTTTCCTATGCAATTGTAATGGCTAAATTTTGAGATACTTAATAAAGCCTTGTATTGCTTCATAGACATTTGTTAATTCATCTGCCATTTTCTCAAATTCACTCTATACATTAGGGGCTGGGAATGAGAGTAGTCGTATTCAGTGCATCTGGAAGACATCCTGTAGATTGAAATAGGTCTCCATTCTTTCTCTCTCCTAAAATACGTAGAACAATAAATGGAAGTGTACTGTACTTACTATTCTCTACTTTGCAGTATTTAAATAGTCTTTGCCTTTGAACCTATTCCTGTACTTAAGGCGCTTAAGGAATAAGTTTGCGCATTACTGAATGTATGAATGCAAAACAAAGAGACCACAGTGAACAAACTTGTATATCTCTCTTTGGATATTTTACAAATATATTCTCATAAGGTTTGAGAAGACATTGAGAAGCATGCTTACTCTAGATTTAGCGAGATGAAAAGCAAAGCATTTTTCTTTACTGCAGATACTGCTATTGAGTGATAAAAAGTGAAATAAATGTGCAGTCTACATTCCAGTAAGAGCACAACACATGCAGCAACTATACACCTCTAAGGAGATTTAGGAGCTCCTAAAAATTCCCATTCTCAGTGCCTTAGAAAGAAAAGAAAGATGTTGTTGATTAAAGCAACCTCAGACAGTACTATTTTAAAGCATGTTGATGTCTTTTTCTATTTAGCATAGCAATTCAAGAAAGTTTGATCCACAGCCACTGATTTAGCTTTTATGTCGCTAATAAAATTAGAAACACCTCCTATCTAAAGCGTGATAATCTGGCAGATCATTTTTTACTGCCGACTAATTGATGGAAGACTACATGACATAATGTAATCTTCAAGCACGTTAATTATTCTGTCACACGAAATTTCATACAAAAAAGAATCTTCTTAGTATGTGCTTCTCTTCTCCATCAAAGATACAAAACCACAACTCTGCTTTTTCCAACATCTGAAAAGTTCAAAAGGTACAAAACTTGTATATTTCTCTTTGGATATTTTACAAATATATTCTCATAAGGTTTGAGAACACATTGAGAAGCATGCTTACTCTAGATTTAGCGAGATGAAAAGCAAAGCATTTTTCTTTACTGCAGATACTGCTGTATAATGCAGAGGAATGCTAGGCAGAACTGGTATTTCTATTACTTTCACTCTTAAGCCACAGAGCTAAATTATCAATCCATTTGTTTGTTTATTCTTTTTTATTCTATGCATGAATGGTTGTAGGATGTTGTTGGATTGTTGACCATATGACTTCACATGCTCTCTTCTGCATGTACCAGCATTGCAGAAGCAAACTCCACCCCTTTTCCTTGTGCTTTAGGGTAATTCATGCAGTAGATTCATGTAAGCACTGCTAGTTGTTTACAAAATAAATTCAAAATTGCTCCTCTCACCTGCAAGCCATACTTTGGGAGCAAGTTCTTAGAACAACAGACTTTGAAGCTATTAACATTTTCTTCATCTTCAACCAGAGTTCCTATTATTGGCCACTGGCCTCTGTCACCCTTCCTGAACACATTTGAGATTCTCTCTTCTTTGTGGCAGTCCCCAGGACTATGCAGTTTCTTCCTATCAAGAAAATGACTTGATCAACAGCCAAAACCTGCTAAAAGACCTGGTCCCAATTGGGGCAAAACAAATAAGGGACCTCTGATGATGCAACAAATTCAAGTTTCCCAACCTCTTGACATCAATCAAGAAATCACTCAATTTCTTCAGGGTTCAAAGGAACACTTGCTTTCTACTTGACACTGACTATGTTTCTACTTAGAAAGGAACTGATATCCTATCTTTTAAGCTTTTTACAAGAAGATAACCATAGTTATCAAACTTGGTTAAATAGTAACTGTGCCCTCTCTGGATCTATGATTACTCTTCATAAACTAGAGATGCAGCTGAGGTCTTTCTACATAGGATCCTCCCTACCAGAATATACAGAGCATCTGATGAGAACTATATTCTTCTATATGTTTGAGAGAGAGAGAGATTCTATATATGCTTCCAATATTATCACCTGCCCCTCTGCTCACAGAGAGATGCCCATTTGGTAGAACAATTCTTTCTTCAGTTCATTTATATACATAAACGCTCTTCCATATCTAGCTAAGCATCCATACATATAAATCACATATACCACAGTGAAGAACTTGTTATTTACCTGCAACTGAGGCTGCTTGAATGTTCACACAGTTCCCCTTCCTATTCATACCTGGTGCTACGTGACCCCAGTGTTCTTTTCAAGAACTGCTTGGTGGTGTCAGGAACTGAAGGGATTTAATGGAAATTGTGCCTAGTTGTGCACACTATGCAGTCTTGCTCCCACCAAATAAACCTGTCATTTCAAGAGGATTCCAAATAGACTCTGCAGGCATGTAGCTGATATGTGTGAATTCACAGATGAAATAATATGATATACATACTGAAACTGTGAGTAAGTATATCACATATGACTCAGCAGGGGTAATTTTTCAGACTCTGATCTTAATTTCCAATTTGGAATAATTTGTCTGATGTAATGGCAGGGTAAAGAGAAATTATTGTCACCATTTATTTGTGCTAGGAATTTGACACATCTAATACAAATTGGAATGCAATTGCCATCCAATTAACAGTGTAATTATTAAGATAACCTTAAAGTAACATAACATTATGCTATAAACTTCCTATCTACTCTTAGAACTAAAGAGCTGAGGTTTATTTATGTATTAGTTCTGCAGAATTGTCTGTATAGGTGTCATAGGTCCTTACCTCACCTTAACCGATCCTTACTTCAAGGCTGGTGAGTGTTAAAAAATAGAAACATGCAAGCAACACCATGAGAAGAGGAGATTATAGGACATGAGGATCAGATGTTGCAGTGCTGATTCTGCAAGATTTAAGCGTAGATGTGGATTGTTTGAGGAAATCCTAATAGAGACCTCAGGAAATCATCTGTGATTTTCATAAAGGCAGTTTTAATGAGTTGCAGAGGAGAGGCGCCATATTAGAGATGTCAGATGAGGTGTTTGAAAAGAATAAATCAAGGCACAAGGGATTTAATCAGCATGGTCCAGAAGCTGGTAGAAAAGGAAAAGAATAGAAAGGGAGATGGCAATTAGGCAATGGGAGGGAGAATCAAATGCTTTGATTGTGTTTTATCTTAGGCAGTCAAGGAGATCCTGCAGTTTATTCATTTTTTTCAATTCTTAAAACACAAAGGGGAGTAGAATTGGAAGCAAAGGAGTAAATGGCGTATAATCCTTCATCACATTGTTCTAACACCTAACCATTTTAAGTGAAATCACAAATTGTTTTAAATGAAAGGCAAACTGAGTTTTTAAGAAGTTGTATTAGATTTGCCATTGAGTTTACTACATTTCAGCATGGATTCCATGCAGATGTGCAAAAGCTGTCCCTGAGACTCCTGTGTGATATTTCCATCAATCTTAGAGACAGTTTAAATTGCAGATCTATTATATTCACTAGATAGATAATAATCAGCATTCATGATGGATGATCCTTCACAATACCCATGATGGTTTCCTTTTTTTTCCTTTTTTTATAAATTCATGGAAAATATGTCATCTTTTTCCTAATTCTGAGCTTACACTTCTATATGTGAATCCTGTTGATCACATTTTAACTTTGGTTTTGTTCTCTTTCATATTCAACACTAGCATTCCTGTTACATCTAGACAAAGACTTTATTCTTTCAAAGAAACACAACTTGCTGTTATTTAAATTCTTCACTGAGGTGACTATAGTTTCCATACAGCAAGCTGCATATTTGAAATTTTGCACACACACAGAAGAAAACCTTGATGGAATAAAAGTGTTTCCTCTTTCTTTGATAGGAAGGCTATCCTGTGTTAGGATAGGGTATTTCAGCTAGCCTTCTTAAGAACCTGCCAGCCAAGTTTTCTTTCAGTTCTACGAAAGGAGATTTGGAGAACTGATAACTTTTCTGATGAATATGAGAATTCTAAAAGTATTATAATTATTTTTGCTTGCTCTTTAGACCGTTGAAAACTGTGTGTGCATTTTAAGGAACCTCTCATACAGACTCGCTGCAGAAACATCTCAGGGACAGCAAATGGGGACCGATGAACTTGATGGTTTACTTTGTGGTGATGCCAATGGAAAAGATGCAGAAAGTTCAGGATGCTGGGGCAAGAAAAAGAAGAAAAAGAAATCTCAAGATCAGGTACATGCAGATAGCTTTAATTTATTTAATTATTTGATTTGGTGCTGCCCAACCCCAGAATAATTTTGGATAGCTGACAATAACAATAGTAGTAATAGCAGTTTAAGCTGTCTCCCACAACCAAATAGTGCAGTCACTATTTTTTTTGCCTGCTACTAAGAAATAAAAGTTATGTAAAATACATTAAAACAAAGTTTACAACTGAATACATTTTCACTGGTAAAATAAGTGAAACCTAGGGGGTGTAACTTCAGTTGACCATCCTAATAGTAACATTAGGGGTTCTTATTTATTATTGTTTATTTTCTGTGATTAAATACAATATATTTATAAAGTATCTGGATGGCCTAAAGGAATAGTTAAAATACTGTGGATTTAAGGATTGTTTTATCACATCTCTTATCCTGGTATGGTCACTCTCATGGCAAAAAGACAACTCACAAAATGAGGCAATGCCTTGTAGGTTACAAAATTTTAGGGAATATTTTTTCTGAGTTGGCTTAAAATGACACAGATCATACATATTCAGCTATCTGCAGGCTATATTTTCTTTTAACACATTTTTCTGGTGTTATATTTGATGACTAACACTCAAGCAATCATTAATTCGGACTCATAAGCTTTTGCTTAGAAATCTACTTTAATGGTGCGAAGCATTTCAGTACAGAAGAAAAGCTGTGAATGAAATTGCCTACGCCTTTCTACACTTAAAAGCTCAGTAACTGCAAATTCCCCCCCGCACTGCCCCCTTAAGTATGCGCCCCCTCCTTCCCATGCCAGCAGATGGTTGTAACGGCTCTTTGCAAATGACCTTGGCGTGAGAAGCTAGCCCAAACAAGATGATTCACACTCCAACCATGCAGCCCCTCCCTGCTGGTTGACTCGCATGTTGACACGTGTTGCAGCAAGATGGCTGCAAGTCCGATAAGATGTTCTGGGAACATCTGATTGGGGAGCATGACATTATATTTCTCTACTGCCTTTTGATATAATGAACTGATTGTAGGGAATGTCTTTGTGCTGATTTATAAAATAAAGCTTTTGAATGTGTTTTCTTCAACTATATTCTCTTAATCTGCCCATCAGAAATTATATCCCAGATACTGTTCACACAATTAGTTAATTCCACCCCTAACTTTATCAGAAGTCACTGAGTCATATTAGACTTATAGCTACTCTTTTGATTCACTTCTTGCAATACAGGAGAAGGACATCTGTTATTCTCAGATGAGTCAATAATACACCTAGATGATGTATTCTCACATGAAATTAAATTATTTGCAGTGGGAGATGTACAGAACTGAAGTCTTACTTACTATTCTCTTTATATTAAAATGTTAAGGCTTCCATTTTATTAAATTATGAAATGATTCTTGACTGCAAATGACAATATGCACTGTATGGTTTATGAAAAACTGTACTCTTCATATCCTGTATCAGAAGACACTTCGGGTATCTTGGTAAACACTCAGGGGTGGTCCTGATCCTTGCAGGATGTTGTTTATTCATTCAGTCGCTTCCGACTCTTCGTGACTTCATGGACCAGCCCACGCCAGAGCTTCCTGTCGGTCGTCAACACCCCGAGCTCCCCCAGGGACGAGTCCGTCACCTCTAGAATATCATCCATCCACCTTGCCCTTGGTCAGCCCCTCTTCCTTGCAGGATAGTTTTTTAAAAAATTAGAGGCTCAAGTATGTTGCATAGCCTATATTAAAACAACTGATGCAAACAACTTTTCTTTACCCATAAATTGAGAGTCACTTGTAACACCTCCTAAAGAAATATCACAGTATGTGACATTGATTCATCTGGAAAAATATTTAGGACCAATGTGTTTGATATGCATGTGTGTGTGTTTGTGTGTGTGCATGTGTGTGGTTAGAACTTCGCCTTGGGAGTGGGAGACCGGGGTTCAACTTCTGGCTGTACCTACGTTACAAGTAAGGGTTGCCTTACAGATGAACCAGCTGTTAGCAGCAGGCTCCCACCCAGACTGGCTAACACAAGGTAGGAAGTGCTGATCATGAAAGACCCCAACAAGGGAACAACATCATCCAACTACCGGCCAATAACCTGCCTCCCCACAACATGGAAAGTCCTATCAGGCACCATAGCCACCAAGCTGCAAGACCATATAGGCCAGTACATCAGCACAGATCAGAAGAGCATTGGGAACAACACCAGAGGCTCCAAACACCAGTTGCCTGAGACTCAAGGTCTAGACAGACCAATCTGAGCACAGCCTGGATTGACTACAGGAAAGCCTATGACTCAATGCCACATACAAGGATCTGTGAATGCCTGGCACTATACAAAGTCAACAGGACACTCAGGGCCTTACGAACTCAATGGGACTGTGGAAGACAACCCTGGAAGTCAACTCAAGGCAGCTTGCACAAGTGGCCATCAAGTGTGGCATATACCAAGGTGATGCACTGTCCCCACTGCTGTTCTGCATGGGCTTGAACTCCCTCAGCCAGATTATCACAAGAACTGGATATGGATACAAGTTCAAGAGTGGAACTACCATCAGCCACTTCCTCTACATGGATGACATCAAGCTGTATGCTAAGAGTGAACGAGACATCGACTCACTGATCCTCCTGACACGGATCTACAGTGAGGACATTGGGATGTCATTTGGACTGCAGAAGTGTGGCCGGATGGTAGTAAAGAGAGGGAAGGTAGTTAAGACTGATGGGGTGGAATGACCAGCAGGCCACATAGCAGACGTACAGACCAGCTACAAGTACCTTGGTATCCCACAGACGCATGGGAACCATGATGAGGAGGCAAGGAAGACAGCAACATCCAAGTACCACCAAAGGATAAGACAGGTCCCAAAGAGCCAGCTCAGTGGGAAGAACAAGATCCATGCCATCAACATGTATGCCCTGCCAATCATTAGATACCCGGCCGGTATAGTGAGCTGGCCAAAGGAGGACATGGAGGCTGCTGATGTGAAGACCCAGAAGCTCCTCACAATGTACAGATGCTTCCACCCCAAGTCCAACACCCAGAGACTGTATACCAGGTGGAAAGAGGGCGGGGTCTGGTGAGTGTCCAAGCCACTGTCCTGGATGAAGCCCAGAGCATCCAGGAGTACATCAGTAAGATGGCACCTAAAGATTAGCTGTTGAGAGAATGCCTGAGGCAGCGGCAGACATGGAAGGAAGATCAAGCAGAAGAAGCGCCATGGCAAGACAAGACCCTGCATGGGATGTACCATCAACAGATAGCTGAGGTGGCTGACCTTGGGAAATCCTACCAGTGGCTGGAAAGGGCTGGACTAAAAGACAGCACTGAGGCACTGATCATAGCAGCACAAGAACAGGCACTAAGCACCAGATCCATAGAAGCAGGGGTCTACCACACTAGACGGGATCCGAGGGGCAGACTGTGCAGAGAGGCCTCAGAGACAGTCCAACACATAGTGGTAGGGTGTAAGATGCAGGCAGGAACAGCATACACTGAACGGCACAACCAAGTAGCTGGCATTGTGTACAGGAACATCTGCACAGTGTATGGGTTAGACCCTCCCAAGTCCAGATGGGAGATTCCACAGAAGGTTGTGGTGAATGACAGGGCTAAGATCCTGTGGGACTTCCAGATCCAGACAGACAGACAGGCAGGTACTGGCCAATCAACTGGACATTGTGGTAATAGACAAGGACCAGAAGACAGCATTGGTGATAGATGTATCAGTGCCAAGTGACAGCAACATCAGGAAGGAGTATGAGAAGCTGGAGAAGTACCAGGGCCTGAAGGAGGAACTAGAGAGGATGTGGAAAGTGAAGGCCAAAGTGGTCCTAGTGGTGGTAGGGGCTTTCAGGGCTGTGACCCCCAAACTGGGAGAGTAGCACCAACATCCTAGGAACAACATCAGAGCTCTCTGTCCAGAAGAGTGCAGTGCTAGGAACAGCTAAGATACTGTGCAGAACCCTCAAACTCCCAGGCCTCTGGTAGAGGACCTGAGGTTGAGGAAGACACATACCACCCATATGGGTGAGAAGGGAATTTTTATATTCTTTTAAATAAATATAAAGTTAGAAGAAATAATTATTACATCAAATTTGGATATTCTGAAAGTTCTGTAATGACATTTTATTCCAAATGCTCTTTAATGCTCAAGTTTGGGACTAAAGGTTTTCTGGCATGCTTTATAGCAAAGCTGGAGAAAAATTTGAGGAGGCCGTGAAATGGTCTTTATCCCTACCCCACTACCAAAGCAAGACCATCATTTCTGAAATAAAAGTGTTCCCGCTAGAGGCTTGGACACACTACAACATCAAGTTGCTTTATTAGTTGTCTATCAAGTCTGAAAATGTGTTGTGTTTCTGATGTCATTCATACCATGTATACTTTTTCTTTCCTGAATTCAGAGTGTTTGAGGTTGCTAGGTAATAGAGAAGCTAGAAAATATTATACTTGCATGATCAACTGATTCAAAGTTTTTGTTTCTATAGTATCTCATTAACCACAACTCATGAACTTAAAGCTACAATCTAGTTTAATTTTACTGTAATGAGTTTGCTGTAAAGAGATGGTTGATCCCTTTTGGATTTATTTAATGATAAGGATAGATTATGGGCAGGAAAATTATATGTACGTTAGGCTTATGATATCTAGAACAAATTTCCTTATGAGAAAGTACCAATAGAAGAGAATATCTGTAGCTCAGCGTTGAACTGAGGAGTTCTTGGTGCTCTGTGAGCTTGGTTGTTTTCTTGCAGATGTTTCATTACCCAACTAAGTAACTTCATCATGATGTTACCTAGTCAGGTAATGAAACATCTGCAAGAAAACAACCAAGCTTGCAGAGCACCAAGAACTGCACAGTTATGAGAAAGTGTTAATCAATGCACTAAGGACAAGGAAAATGGTGAAAGGTACTATATATGTTCAGTTATAAATTACATTAAATAATATCAAATGATTTCTACATTGATGGTAGAAATTCTGTTGCAGGTTATCTAGCCCACTAAAGTTTATATTGTAATAAGTCTTTGTCCTGAAGGTGCTACAAGATAGTTTAATTATATGATTTGTCTTTTCAGTATTTTATGTATCTTGGAGATTGCTTTCTAAATTTGATTTTCTAGATGTATGATTTTACTCATTATTTTGAAATAAGCACCCATGAATTCATTTGGTCTAAATCCAGGTAAACCATCTTAAGATTACAGCCTGTGATTGTTTTTCTGAAGGCACAATATCCTGATCCTTTTATTGGATACCTTAAAATTTCTGTAAGGTTTCCTGATTATATTCAGATACAACTTTTTCAAGTTCCATAATTATTCTTTATCAGAATAGAATAAAGACCTTGCCTTAGCTTTCCTTGTCCATCAAAGTGATGGGTTTAATATCATTTTCTTAAAATACATTGTGCAGAGAACTGTGCATGTAATTTCACATTTTTGTTCATTGGACTGTTATACAGCATGAAGATAAATTATTCCAGCTTCAGACTTCAGATTAGTATAACAATATAAACTCAAAGATCTCTTAGATTGATGGTTGATATTTCTAATAATGTAACTTCGTTTTCTGAGTTATTTTAACCATGGTAATATTTTTCAATTTATACTCCAAACCTCATATATGACTTTAATCCAGAAGGCAATGTTGAATCAGAAAGTATTATGTGCAGAAACTGTGACTAAGACTCCCATAATCCTTTGATTCCTGCTAGCATCTGAATTACTGGATTAATTAGAGTGTAACAAATTTTACAGAACTATTTAAAGATGTTTATTCAAAGTCCGTTTCATATTGTAACTCTAATGGCCAATTAATGCATCATTTTTAATACTCTCAGAGAAGTGCAGTTGTCTGACAGATTAAAAATATACCAGAAAGAATTTGAGGGGGGAAAGTGCAGTTTTGCATAAAATGTATATAGGTTAATCTATATGTATGGCTGCACATTTGAAAATAAATTACTATGATAAAAAGATATATCACCATATATTGAGGATGGTTAGTCAAGCTGTGTGCCTACTTGGGATAGTCTGCTATCCTGATATCCCGGACAATTTAAGTGTTCCTTTGTTGCTTTCAATTGGTTCTTTATCTTTAAACTGATCTTAAAATGAGTTGCTCTTCATACCGAAAAATAGGATATAGCGCTACCCAAGTTGCAGGGCATTAGGGAGCCAGTTTGGTGTAGAGGTAAAGGCACTATGCTAGAAACTGGGAGACCAGGAGTTCTAGTCCTGTCTAGACACAAAACCAGCTGGGTGACCTTGGGCCAGTTGCTTTCTCTCAGCCCCAGGAAGCAGGCAAACCACTTCTTTGATTTTTCCAAGAAAACTGCAGGGACTTGTCCAGATGGTTACCAGGACCGACTCAAAGGCACCTAGAAAGAAAAGAGTTGCAGTGTATTAACTGAGGATTGATGATTATGTGCCATCAAGTAATTTTTGACTCCTAGCAACCACATAGATAGATTTTCTCCATGACGATCTATCCTAACCTGTTCTTCCAGGACTCCCAATGGTGCACTCGTGGATATTTTGTATCCATGTGGTTTTCATGGTAAAAATACAGAAGTGGTTTACCATTGCCTTCTCCTGCACAGTATGAATTGTTGCCTTGCCATTGTCATTAAAGTGATCATCTGCCTCCAGCATCTTCCTGTATCGCTGCTGCCCCATATAGGTGCCTGCTTGCTTTAGCTGGGTGGCTGCAATGATCTTCACGCCTTGGGTGACCCTGCTGGGAAAATATACTCTTGGCATACACTCCCAATGTTCTTTGCTCATCCCTCCCAGGAACACCCCAGCATCGCTACGCTGAGGCAGCACAGCAGGACTCAGGGAGAATTAACTGAGTAGTGTGTTGTAAGATTGGATCCAGAGAACCACAAATGCTTGCAAAAGAGGGCTTTCCTACCCTCTCCTTCCCTCCACTCTTAAATATATCTGCCTTAAATGTATTCTCAAAAATAAACCCATGTAGAAAAGTATAGGATCGGGTATATAACATTGCAACAACATGAGAGAGTTGGTGATTTCATGAAGCCTGTTTATGCATATGGAAATGCCTTTTTGCCTTTGCAAAGAACTTCATTAAATCACTTTTGCAGGATTATGTTAACAGAGTCAAAATGGCTGCGTGCCAGGATACTCCTAATAAGCTCTGTCAAAGGTGATAAATCATATAATCTAATTTTGGGAGGGGGAAAATTGGAACCAGTCACATTAAACCTACGCCTGATAGGGCACTTAACCACATGAAGGTTGACATTAATAAGTGTCTAATTAACAAAGGAGATAGCTTTTTTCCCTCTCTCTCTTTCTTCCCCCCCCCGCCCACCTCACTCTCATGCACACATACATACATACATGTTCAGACAACCCGTTGCTGTGCATTAGGATCCCGGTACTGGAAGCATTAATTAATTTTTAATAGAGGCCATTTCTTTTCAGAAGATTTCTAAACATTTGAGAAAGTTTAAAATTCCTAGAGCAGTTGCAATTTTATATCTAAGAGAAATAAAATATTTCTCATTCATTTTGCGAAAAACCCCTCTGCCTTCAATCTTATGAATTAGAATCACAGATACAGGAAACGTATCCAAACATCGTACTTCTGCATCCGTGAGTGAGCTCACACAATCATTCTATATAAGAAAAGTTTTCTCAGTATAGTATAGTGTTCTTAAGATGCTTTTCTTCTACAGGAACATTCATTCTATTTATAGATTGATTTATGTAATAAACTCTTGCATATGAGAAATAAGCCAAAGTGATATTTTAGTATTTAGATTATTATATATATATATATTTTAGATTATTGTGGGCAGAGCAGAGAAGATTCAGGAAGCTCCCCATTGTAGAATCATAGAGATGGAAAAGGCTGTTCAAGCATTAAGTCAAATTCCCTGTACAGTGCACAAATGCAGTGTAAAGTATCCACCTATCTGAATGCATCTAATAAAGGGTAGACCATTGTCTTCCTAGATAATTGGTCAAACTGCCAAACTGTTCTTATTACTAGAAACATTTTTCTAAGGTTTCTTTCTTGAGAAAAAATTCAAATTAATTCAATTTTAAGAAAAATTTAGAATAGTAAAATTGTCGGAAAGTACACCATGAACCTCCAAAAATATGTTTTTATGAAAAAGAATTTGCCCCCTTTTAGATTTCTGGATTTTTGCATATCTTTGCACACAGAATGTGACCAAAGCTTCATATATATCCTACTGATATTTAAAGGAAGTAAAAAAAAAACAAATAACTGCAATGTTTAGTGCTTGTTTCATTCATTTTATGGTTACATAACATGCAATGTGCAATGCAAAAGTGCGAAAATTTAATCACTCAATTCAATTTAAGGGATAATTAGGGCTAGTTATTTCATTTAACAAACAATATAAATCTCAAAAATATTGGCTCCTGTTTCTTTCATTTGACTTGTTTCATTTTCTTGTATGTTCAAAAGCCCCCCTTGGTACTACAAAATAATGGTCTGTCCTGAACCCCTCATTACCTTCATTCTTTCAATCTCTCATAATAAATGTTTAAAAACTATGTTTAGATTTATATTCATCCCTTAGCCATTTGTACATACAAGCAAATTTATGCTTAAAACCTGAATTCAAAACGCCAGGCTTTATTCTAGGCAGAGACTCACTAAACAGGCACCATTCTCATTCATTTGTAGGTCTTTAAATGGTTCAGTCACTTTTTTCTGCCTCAGGACCTGGTGTTTGCCATCACTGAAAGAAGCACGCATTCTTTTTTGTATCACAGACTTTTATGCCAGAATATCAGGCCATTTATCCGTCTGAATAATGAGCTGAAACACAACTGGGTCATGCAGCAACGCAGTAATCCTAAGTGTACAAGTGAGCCTACAAGAGAATGAATGATTAGGAACATACTCAATATTTTGGCCACA
Source organism: Candoia aspera (assembly GCF_035149785.1). Lineage (NCBI taxonomy): Eukaryota > Metazoa > Chordata > Lepidosauria > Squamata > Candoiidae > Candoia > Candoia aspera. The sequence continues at coordinate 122,269,310 of NC_086155.1, read as the reverse complement.
TCAAAAGAGCCGACCTGATAGAAAAGAACCACAATGGGAATATTGTGGTAGAATGGAGTTCATGCTAGTAAAGGCTCAAAAGTTACAAAGTTGAGTCATTTTGCCATGGCAAACTAGCCCATAATTTCACACACGTAGTGTGCGAAACATTGCTTACCAATTAGTGGAAGTGCTACAGTTATTATAGTTAAAGGTGGCACAACGAGGTACTGAATTTAAGAGAGCAATTGCTTTCTTACATTGGAACACTGCAGATTTTTTTGTTTGTTTATAAAATAAATGAAACTAACAACTCACTTTGGTCTTACATGGTTACTCAGACTCCCTTGATTGATAAGACTCACAGGAAACTTTGATAACATTCTGTGGCAAATATATGAAAAAAAAAAATCTAAAAGGAAGCAAGTACTTTTTCTCAGCATTGTATGTCATGGTCTTGAATATACTGTATATAATATTTATGTTCCAAAATCTTATGGATAATTCAGTGGACTTAATACTGTTCATGTGAAATAATTGTAATATGAATAGCCTTTATAATCATATAATGAGTCTTTACCAGTGTTTCTGATTCTCTTCTGATTTTTCTATAGATTTATTATCATCATCAATTTTTATTACAGATGTAAGCCAACTCAAAGCAATATTTTTATTCTAGATGACCCTCCAGAAATCACTGTGACCTTCAGTTATATCTCTTGTCATGAGTCATAAGCTGTAACAACAACATTTCAGTGGTGATATAAACTATGCCTGAGTGTGCAAGGTAGATAGGCTGTAAATCCTAATGCAAAAGAGGATAAAAATCCAAATTATTAATATTAGAATTCCCTCATTGACTGAGGTTCTCAGATGAGTAACCAGTTTAAATATTGCTAGAGAGAGGGAGGGAGGGAGAGAGAGAGAGACAGCGCGAGAGAGAGAGATCTGCAAATAGGCTAGCAGTCTAGCCTATTTGCAGATATTGTGGATGTGTTTATCTGCATGTAACTTTGAGCTATGCATATTACTCTGATTGTTGTACAGAATAATGAATTTTGTATAATTCAGAAACAAATAGATGGTCTTAGTAGCACCTATTTACTTAATATAGCATAAAATGTATCTACTTTATATTTAGCAGCCTCTGCCTCTAGAGAGTTTTTAAAAGTTGATTTTCCCAACTTTCAGCAAAGTACTGTGTTATTACCAGTGTTATAGTCTTTGGTAAATTTCCACCTCTCCAAGGATATATTTTCTGGGATGTTTTCCCTATCTCACTGATCTCTCTCTGTGTTGTTTAGACCATCATGACAATATAACCTCTATCTGGGAAGAAATCTTAGATACCTTAAGTTTATTTTGCATTCTCTCTGCATTTTAAGACAGATACCATATAGACCAGGGTTTCTCGACCAGGGTTTCTCGACCAGGGTTCCGAGGAACCCTAGGGTTCCGTGAGAGGTCTCTAGGGGTTCCCTGAGAGATCATGATTTATTTAAAAAATTATTTCAAATTCAGGCAACTTCTCATTAAAAAGGTACGTTTCATTCTTTATTTTTAGTTTAAGAACACTGTTAATGCATATAGACAGGGCTACACATGAAACGAATATAATAATTTTGTACCTTCTGGCCTATATTTAATCCTGAATGTGTAGGGGTTCCCTGAGGCCTGAAAGATATTTCAAGGGTTCCTCCTGGGTCAAAAAGTTGAGAAAGGCTGATATAGACAGATATCATATACAACAGAAAGAACTAGGAAAACACTTCCTTTTCTGAAATTCTAATGAACAAATTGACTTGGGTACTTTCCTATTTAAAAAGGACCAAAGTACTAAAACAGTCTTTAAAAAAACTACTGCAACAAAAAAAAAAACCATTGTGCTGTGTTCTTTTCAGTGTTTGTATTATTACGGTGCATTTTAGATAAATTATTTCTCAAGAACACCTTGGAATATGATGAAGATTTAGTTTATTTAATAAAACTGGTAAGGGGGAGACAGTCCATAGTGGATGGGATAAGGACCTGATGTCTGAATTGGAGGAGTTGAGGACAAGCAAATTACAATGTAATCTAAAAAAAGCAGAAGTGTTCCTGGCTAGTCAAAACAGACTGTGTAGGAGGACATCACGTTGACCTTGAAATGATGTTTTGCGTGCTTGTGGATTCAGCCATGAACCTGGATGTCCAGGTTTAGCAGTGGCCAGGAGTGCTTCTGGATACCTAAATCTATTGCACCAACTCTGTCTGTTTCTGAAGATTATGCGGTGATACATTTCTTAATTTCATGCTCTTTGCTCTACTATGTTGTACTTTAAAACAGTTCAATTTCAGAGACTTCAGCTGATTTAGATACTATAGCCAAAATATTTCCTGGGTCATAATAGGAACATTTTGCTCCCTTGTTAAAATATCTCTATTGACTAGAGGCCATTTTGGGGTACAAGTCAAAGTGATCCAGTTATGATTGCTCTACGACTCTATGATCTGAAATCTTTCAGTTCAAACTATTTGAAAAACAGCATCTAAAGCAAAGAAAGTAAAAAAAAATAGAATTAAGCATATATATAGTTTTCTATTGATTTATCTACAGACATAAACAGCATCTTGGATAGATAGAAAATCGGGATTTTCCAAAGTTTATCTGCTGTATGGCTTTTTAATGTACATTTGAGAATAACAAGCTATGCCATAATATTTATGAATTTTGATTATGTTGCCTTCTTCTTGACTATATTATTTCTTAGAGTTTAAAGCTGTTAATAATATCTTAAAGTATAAAATTATCAAACATTCACAATACAGGAACACTGAAAATATTACGTCAAATTTGTATTGATTTTTTATGTTATCACTTGTGAACTGCCGAGAGTCAGTCGGAGTTTGGCAATGCCCAAATTGAAATAAACAAATAAATATGTTGAAACCTCCTCTTTCTCCCTGTTAATGTAGAAAAGACTTCAGCTAAGTTTTTGTACACGAAAATCACAGGATAATGCAATTTCTTGGCCAGCAGTAGTGTTCCATACTGCAAATTTCTTCCATTATTGGTCCACCTCCCACACATAGAAAGCAGCATTTATAGATTTCTGCACACAGGAATGGATTGTTCTCTTACCTTTCAGATATGAAGTGTTATTCTAACTCAATTATCTAACTTACTGTCTTCCCTTTTTTCTTTGTAGTCATTGATTGAGATTACATAGAGTAAGATACGTGTAACAGAAGGTATTTGATTAGATTCCAGAGAATTGGCATCAAAGCACACAACAGAAATACATAAGGAATTATTATAAGGCATGATTATATATTTAATATTCATCCTGATAATGATTTTTTTTATTTTAGAAAAGATTCATTCAATTATTATCCCTCTGTTTAGTCTGAAAACTGAAATTTACTAGCAGGATCATCTTCTTGTATCTTAATTATTTAATAAGTTAGAATGTACAACATGCCTTACATATCTTGTAATCATATATACTGTGTGTGTGTGTGTGTGTATGTGTATGTGTATGTATGTGTGTGAATGTGTGTATGTGTATGTATGTATGTGTGTATGTATATATTACATCAAATTGGGATTGATAGAATTGATAGGAATTGATAATTGATTCCTATCAGTTCTATCAATTCCAATTCGATGCAATTGATGTATATACAGTATATATAGTACAGTAGGGTTAACAGGACTAAGATCCTGTAGGACTTGCAGATTGAGATGGACAAGCAGATACTGACCAATCAACAAGACATCATGGTAGTAGACAAGGACCAGAAGACAGCAGTGGTTATAGATGTAGTGGTACAAAGTGACAGCAACATCAGGAAGAAGGAGTATGAGAAGCTGGAGAAGTACCAGGGCCTGAAGGAGGAACTAGAGAGGATGTGGAAAGTGAAGGCCAAAGTGGTCCCAGTGCTGGTAGGAGCACTCAGGGCTGGGACTCCCAAGCTGGAAGAGTGTCCAGAGGTTGAGGAAGACATATACCACCCATAGTAGTGAGAAGGGGAAAAAAAAATTCCCTTCTCACCCATATATACAATATGAGGTAGATGTCTTTTGTGTATCTCATATTGCTTATGGTAGCTACAGTGGTAGCTTTCTAATACTTACAATTCCTGATCAAGATGGTTAATGATGAAAGATGCTGAGAGCAACATCAGAAGGACCTTGCTATTGTGAGTTCATAGCAGGGACTTAAACTCTTAGACACCTAGTTGTATGATTTGTCTTGGGGTATTTCTAACACCCTTTTGTGTTTAGAATCTTGGTATCTAGCCTCAACAGAAGCTCATATGATTGCTTTCTGCCTCATATTCTGGCTAAAGCTGCTTTCCAATTATGGATCTTTAGCTTCCCTGATTCTGCAAGATAGGTTTTCATCATCCTAAAAGAATAGGATTGAATGTAGACATGATGGCTTATCAGCTTAGTATTTGGCTTCACTCGGCCCTAAGAATATCAAGATGAAGTTAAAACAGGGTATTTCATTATTGATCTCCAGAAAGATTGGAATTTCCTTTTTAACAATGGTGGCTTGTCTGGGAGGCTGCTCATACCAGCTAATTATTTATTCAACCTCTTGAGCATGTTGCACAGGAGAGACTATTTGCTGGCCAGATTTATTGCCCTGCCTTCCATGCTCCTAGAAGGGAAATATAGCAATCTTCCAATGCATGACTGCTTTACTGATACTCTTTAATAAATGGGATCTGGAGCATGCTCCTCCTGCCAGACCTGTTGGGATGGGTAAAGACAATTGGAGAAAGGTGGTCCCTCAAATCTCCTGTCCCATGCCATGTAAGGCTTTATAGATGCAACCATATATTGACATAAAGGTGGAAAATCACTGGATCTAGGGGCCAGAGCCACTCTGCCTTGCTAGGGTTGAGTTGAAGCCTGTTCTTCCCCATCCAGACCCCCAGAAGCTCCAGACACCAGGTGGGTGAGGAGGTGGTTGGACAGACAGACAGACAAATATAAAAAGGGCTTAGCTCTGTTCTGCTGTAGATTCAAGATTAGGCTGACTTTCCTCTGAGCCCTGAGAACATCCCTCTGTAACTTTTCTGAAAAGATTCAGAACAGATTTTGATAAGCCTGGAAAGCAGCATTAGATGAGGTTTTGATGGGTGCAGAAGCTTCCTTTGCCCTTACTCCAGAGCCATGCTCCCTCATCATCACCAGGTTTATTGTGATTATTTGTAGATAGCTTGGCCTTTAGACTGGATTTAGTTCTCTACCTCTTGTTATTTAAAACCAGTTTTAGTTTTATTTTAGGTATGAGTTTGCGATGGCATCAATCTCACTTGGCAGTCATTTCCAAACAGTTGAATTACATTGCCCCTAAAATTAAAGGCTTTCCATCACCATAAACTGAAATAACATGTAAGAGGTTATTTAATGGTCAAAACAAACATTTCTTTCCATTAGGTGTCCTTGAGTATGTATCAAATATGTAAGCAGTGTACAAGTACATCTTTATATTTAGATCAGTGCTTTTCTCTTTTGTTCTGTCCTAATTTGTGACGTTCATTTTTCTTTCTTCTTTTCAGTGGGATGGAGTTGGTCCTCTCCCCGACTGTGCAGAACCCCCAAAAGGAATCCAGATGCTATGGCACCCATCCATAGTCAAACCCTACCTCACACTTCTCTCTGAGTGCTCAAATCCAGATACACTGGAAGGGGCAGCTGGTGCACTACAGAATTTGGCTGCAGGTAGCTGGAAGGTATGAAATCTGCCTTCACTCTGCAGTTTGTCAGACTCTTAAATCAGCATAGATGTGTAAGTTGACTAATTAAAAACTAATTGGAACACCAGTTGGAACAATTGCTTTTCCTACTGTAGGGAGTTCTTGCTATTAATAAGACCACAAGCACATTAGTTGTAGGATTGACTCTAGGATTTGCTTATCTGAACTCAATTTCTTTATATTGTTAATGATTCATATTAATAATACACCAGCCAAATTCCCTCCTTTTACTCTGTTTGCTTGCTTGATTTAAATAAAACCATTTCATTGTGGAGATACCCAGCTGTATTTAGCACCAACTAACATACTTGCTGACAGCTTTAGAAAATGATCACGGATAAATGAGAAAACATTATAGATTCCTTATCTGAGATTGAGAAACAACCTTAAGCTGCTCTGTTGACTAAATGTGAAGCAGGGATTGATTCTGCAGGAAATCCTTCCTTAAAACTTAATTAGTTCCACTTCAAGATGTATGGGCTTAGGTAGTAGAACTGTGACATGATTTAATATATTTGTTTCCATATTATGCCGGCATGTTTTATTTATGCTATGAAGCTGTTAATTCAGTATACTAATCTATATGGACCAGGCAATAGAAGACATGATTTATCCTGCTAGAGCTTGCTAAAAATAGCCTATATGTCAATAAGATGCATGGCTTGTCATGTCCAAGGTAAGCATGTTTGACCAAACAATCTTTCTTTGAAATGGGAGGTTGACAAGCAAAATTGGTACAACTGAGCAGTGAATGAAGTAATCTGGTTTCCCAGAAAATTCATATAGAATAAGCAGTGTCACCCTAAGCTTCTTCATTCTGTCTTGTCAATTTGCCTAAAATGTGTTTGACCCTGGAGGATGCTGTATCCTGAAGGGGGGGAAATGCCTAATTATATATAGACTTATATCGACTTTGCTAAAGTAATGTCATTTTAATCTGCCACTTTAAAGGGGAGCCTTTTTATGATGTAGAAAATATTTATTCACAGCAATCTAATTGCAAATAAAGCTTTCTTCAAGTTAGCCAGAACATTCCTTCTAGATTAAATAGCTCTTGGGGGAAGCCAGCAAAAGTTTATGATATACAGTAACAGAATCATTAGGAAAGTGCTCAGGTCCTTTCAGATACGAATATGCATCTGAAAATATTTAGACTCAGTGATGGAAGGAAATGCATAATTACATATATTCATTTCTGTCCCTCAAGAATTACATCCTTATGTGATTTTTGTGTAAAAAAACCCTTGTCCTCTAGTTAGAAGCTGGTTACTTGCCTGGCAATTAACTCTGGAAGGACCAGATACTCTAACAGTGTGTTAATTGGAGAGTGCAGGCAGGCCCAAGGGTGCTCCCATGTTTTTTTTTTAAAGATGGGTAAGGAACCCCTTTCCCTTCAGAAGTTGCCCAATTACATCCCTCCAGTTCCCCTCATGTCAACTACGTTGCCTAAGATTGCTAGGTGTTGTAGTTCACCAATATCTGGAGAAGCACCTGCTCCCCATTGCTGTTTTGAAGAACAGGGAAGAAATGATCAGCTCAATCTAACAAATAATAATAACAGCAAAAGAAGTCAATTGCAGACTACCTGTCTACCTCTTTCACTTACTACTTCCATATAAGGTGTCCCTGAGATTGTTCACAAGAATATATTTTAGGGAGGAAAGGGGAAGTATTGCTGCTCTCCACCTGTTTTCACTGTGTTACTCATCTGGCAAATCACTGCATTGCATAGTGAGAGTAATCACATGTCTAGAACTCCCAAAGAGCAGAAACTATCTTGGGAGGGCAATTCATTTACTTACTTATATGGCATAATTTTTCAGCCTGCTTTCTAAAAGCAAGCTGTGGGTGATGAACTGTTGGGGTGCAGTGATAAAGGACTTTGTAAAAAATATCTGGCGAGGGTCACGTGGTGGGAGGGGTCATTACATTACCCTTCTGAACATGCCTTTCAGCCCTTGCCACCCTGCCATTCTTGGTATACCACAGTTATGGGTTATGTAGTACTTTCCTTCTGCCACCTCCCACCTTGCTGGAAGAAGCAAATGCCTGGGCCAGGCTTCTTCCCTTAACACTAGTTGTGAGAGAGATGGGACTCTCACAGCTTGAGCACTTACTTGCCTGTAACCTGCATATAATGCTGAAAACAATCTGTAATGTCAACTCCTGGCCATAGTAGCTTTGAGGCATGTGGCCAGAGAGCAGCAGCCCTCTCTCTCATTTTGAGGAGATGAAAGCAAAAGCATTTATGATTGAAACCTTAATTTCATTAAAAATAAGAATGGGGGTGGGGGGGAGTATTTTCTTTTTCCCTGAGGTAGCCAATGCCCAAACAATTGGGCAGCATGAGGCATTTGGAACTTCAAACATTTGTCTCTATAGACTGCTGTTGGAGAGACCGCACATGGACCAAGATGGGTCAGATCTGAGGTTCTCAGAACAAAACATGTAAGAATGGAGTTCACACAAAGACAATAGACCTATGACACAAAAACCCCTTGAAACCATTAGCAGACACATTCAAAATATCAAAACCCATGAAGCAAACTAAATAGCTTAATGCAAGGAATCAATACAAATCATCACTTGCAATATTTAACTGCCTTCCAGAGGAAACATTTCCTCAGCTCCTCCTAGCTTGTCCTGATCCCTATCAGTGTTTCCATATGGGAATTCCTTTCCCGCATTTCTCAGGAAATTTATGTGTTCTTCCAAATCGCAAGAAAAATTGGGCAAGAAAACATTACCCCGGGATATGGCCAGAAAGTGCCCTCTACCATTCTGCTTGTAACTTTGGGAAGGTGTCACAGCTTTCTTGTAGCTCCTTGCGAACAGAGCTCCAAGGAGCCCTCCATGCTTGGGACCGCCAGCACCCAAGCTGGCTCGAAAGGTGCCATTGTCAGATGCACCATACCCAGGAGTAACCAGTGCTGACTGAACAGATTCTCAGTGTGCCTCCTCTTGACTTGCCTCTTCCTCTTCCTCTCCCTGGGAGGTACGGCCATGCAGGCAATACAGAGGCCCTCCAGATCGGTCTTGCGGATGAGTGAACACTTGATGATTGGCCCTAACTGGATGGCTTTTGAGAATCTGCAGCTCCTTTAGGTCACATGTTATAAAAAATACAGAATAACTTGTGATTTGGGGAATTTTTGGGAATTCCCAGGAATTCCAATTTCTCATTCCAAATCCTGAAGATTAATATCTGGAATTTGGAAATTGCTCCCATAGATGTCAGCTTTCAATCCAAATTTTAGGAGTTTTTCTTCTTAGCTCCTGTTGACTCCCTAGAGATTTCTGGGTTGCAGTTCAGTGCTTCTCTCACCTACAGCCCAGAAATACTACTTTTACCATAGGCACCCAGCGCTTTATCCACCTAGAGTCTCTGGCTGCTCTGTGCTCTAGCAGGCCTTATTCTCTGCTCCCTGAAGGTTGTCTTGGTCTGATTCAGTACCCTTCCTCAGATCCAATCACAGAGATTAGCTTTACTCTTACAATACTTCCCTTTTGCACAAGTGTTGCTTAGCTTTTTTCTTCTCCTAGAAACTAGTTCACCAAAACCATGTGGCTATTTCCAGCCCCCATTTTGTCCTCATCATCCAGCACTCTTTCTCCTCCTCCTCCAGATGTTCTTTTTCCTTGTTGCTTTCCCAGGTGACCTGCTTTTCATACCTCCCAGCTTTCTCCTTTTCCTTGGTCTTAATACAAAGGTGGGGCGGGGGGGGGGGGGCTTGCCAGCAACAGTGGGGTTGAGGAAAGCCCCTGGGCTAACCTGGGCAAGTTTATTCCCCTGCTCCGCTTTGAGCCCTCCTACCTGTCTGCTCAGGCAGGTATGATATGTGCATTGGCTATTTGGTTGCAGACTTGTCTGCCTAGCCTACATACCACCCAGGCTGCACAAGTCTGGGGGAGGGAAGTCCTGCCACATCTTCCCAGAGTGAATGGTGGGTTTGGCTAGTCACTGAGGACTGTTTATCTCCTCCACTCAAAATTACTTGCATATTTAAAGAAAAACATCATACTATAGCTTGTTTTCCATGTTGCCCTCTTAAATTGATTTGGTTTAATCTAATGGAAGAATAAAGTCTGTGAAATTATTTTTCATAATAACAGTGGCAAACTAAAGTATACTAGTATATTACAGAGTTTTCCTCTTTTAATTGCCATAGCAAATGGATGCAAAAGAAAAGTTTATTTACTGCAGAACCTCACTTTGAATTAGAATAGGCTGTTCCCAGAAGAACTTTTTCCCCATTCATGCTGAGCAATTATTTGAGTGCTGATGTCAATCTGATTTATAGAATAACTGAATGATTAAGTATGCTGCAATTTCAAAAGACACTGCCATCCCTCAAAAAAAATTCTCTTTCTGTTTGCCATTTTTAAAAAAATCCTCTGATAGGCTTATTGACTTGTAGGGTATATATGCAGGACTGTTGCTTAATGATTTTAGGCAAATGAACAATAACGAAGATATTCAAGAATGAATTTGTTTCTCAGTTCTTGAGGAAGAAGAAGGAGCATCTCATACTGAATACTGTTGCAAGGAAGATAGCAGAGGGTAATTGCTTACAAACATATCCTTACTGACAGTACCCCAAGATTCCTCACCTGATTAGTAAAGTGTCTGAGGTTCATGACTTGAAAGCATACATGAGATTATAGTTTCATTCACAGTGACAATTATGGGCTCCTCTCTGTGGAGATTTCACAGAGAAAACAATATAAACAGGATTATTACAGTATTTGATACACTTTGACTAGACCCAAATAACTACCTACTGTATATATATGCCTAAGGTAGTTTTTAGCTCCTGTCCTACATCCTACCTTAATTGTGCAGCAGCCCTCTCTTTCAAAAGTGATTTATTATACAGAACATTGAAATGAGCATAAGCTCAAAATGCATAAAGGAGCACAGAGTGACAGAATTAGAATTAGTTGAGTTTGGGGACTTATTCTGTATTGCTGTGGAGTTTTTTGATGTGTGTTTGTGCATATACACACACGCATACACTAAATTTTCACCTAACATCACCTGAGTTGTGACTGCCTTTCAGAATGTGCTCATGGTAATGCAGTGGATTGGAGCATCTGGGAAAGGTTTTGAGTAGTTGGAGTTCAAGAAAGCAAAACATATGTTTGCTTGTTTTTGATCCACCCGACTATTGTGATGGAGATTGGAGCGGGGGAGGGGGAAGAGAGCGCATTCCAGACTGGTAAGCATTCTCACAGTTTGCGCTCCTTGGAGATTGTAGAAGGGCCGAGGAAGAAAGTTAGACTAGCCCCGCCCTAGATTTCCCAAGAGTATTTTTCCCTTTAGCTCAGTTAAGGAACCTTTAGTATGGCAAGATTCTGTATATGGTAGAAAACAATAAAGGAACTAGAGTTGCATCTGACTCAGTGTGGTTTTCTTCGCCAGTTACCCTGACAACTATCAACATTATCTGGAGAAAATGCACAGTTCACACATACCTTCTGCAGTTACCTACTTTCCCATACTATATTTCCCACCTTTACAGATTTATGAGTGAAGTGGCTAACCACATTATCTTGTTCAGTTCCCAGCTATACTGTCACACAGAGCTACTCTTTCAGACTGTACCCATCTTCTGCAATATGGGGATAACAACAACTGTATCTATCTGTAATTCAAAATGAGATTAGAAGTCACTGGCTTATATAAAATTATGACTGTTTACTGCTTTTTTCTGTCTCTAAATAACTTTTGTTATAGCCTCCTCCTTCAGTTGATAGAACTTCTCTGCTTTGTCATGCTCATTTTTTTTTCCCTGCAGTGGTCAGTATATATCCGTGCTGCAGTACGGAAAGAAAAAGGCCTGCCCATACTGGTAGAGCTTCTTCGAATAGACAATGATCGGGTGGTATGTGCGGTTGCAACAGCTTTACGGAATATGGCCTTAGATGTCCGAAATAAAGAACTAATAGGTAGGTGCTAATGTAGTGCTTATTGCCTTCATCCCAGCTTTGCTACAATGAAATATAAGTATGTCATTCCTGTATAAAGTTCAGTGAGAAATTAAACATGTTTGGAAGTGTTAAGATATTTTGGGAATGGGGTTCTCCTTTCTCAATTAATCTTAAATAGTCTGAGTGGTTAAGGCTCCATGTTTGTATTCTGTGTTTATATCTTTTGAGAGAGAGAGAGAAGCCCCTCTGACACTACTTACTATGTGCAAAACTGCATGTGCTTTTGACCTTTGTTCAAGTACTGTTGGTAAAAGCTGACAAAGGATAGGAAAGGTAGGAACTGATGAAAAGTTTAAGTGGAATTGGAACTAAGACCCACTGGAGGATCACATCAGCAGGAGTACTTGTTGAGTTTAATTAATTCCTCTAGCATCCTCCCATGACAAAGGGTTTCCCATCCCTCTAAAACAGTTTTCAGAGGAGAGGGTCCAATGAGGTGAAAGTCATTTCCCGGTCTTCTGCTAATAGGAATGTCCTAGGAATGTAATTCTACTCAGCTGGAAGCAAACTCAGTGTGCTGCTGTATTGTAAAAATATCTACTTTTGCATTCCTCTGGGGTAATAGCAACTTTTTCATTTTATCCAAAAATGAAAAATCTTGCAAATCCAAGATGGTAGCAATTTACCAGAAGCCCCCAGGCTAGAAACTGGGAGACCATGAATTCTAGTCCTGTCCTGGGCACTATTGCTGTTTAAATTTCTGTCTAAGACATTTTTAAATTCATGTGAAAATACATCTGACCAATAGTAATCTGAGTTAATGTAACATCTATATTTTCACCAAGTAATATAAAGGGCCTGCTTTGTTGTAACAATAGAAAGAATGCTTTCTGGGACAAAATACTCTCCTTTTAAAAATGTATTCCTATCACATCACATCTTGGCTTGAATGATTGATATCCAGCTGCCTAATCTTCCTGTTCCAAAGTTCTCAATCTATCATCTTTAGTCACTATTTACAATGATTTTAGAAAAGAAGAAAATTAAAGAAGGACTACGGGACCTCACAGAAGGCTTTTTATTTCAAAGTAGGATATTTAGGCAATAGTTAAGATGCTGCTTTCATTGCTTGCAAGTCAAAGATGGGAACTTCGAAATACACTTATAAATCATTTTTTTATTAGGTTTCAGCAATGTAAAGTAGCATAACAATAAAGACTCCCTCAAGCAAAGAAAAACCCTGTGCAGATCAACCACTGTGAATTCATCTCCAGTCTAACACTTTCTAACGGATGCATTCACATATTGAGCCTTGATCTACAACGGAGGTAGACAGCCTCCTTGCACAGAGAGACTTAACACAGTTTTTTTCCCTGATTTTTAGGGGGGAAAATCTGCACAATCATGCAGCTGGAAATCACACTGTGCCCCCAAATCTAAGAAGCATGATCTGGAGGTACTGCTAAATTGGGGCTGGGACAAAGCAACATCAGAACTGAAGCTTTGCTAAAAAAAAGGTGCACTCATGACCCAGCATTCTGTTTCTGTGGCAGGGTGTAGACAATCAAAAGCAGTCTTTCTATGCTTGATTTCAGATCCTGCAGCCACAACCAGTATGGCCAGTGGTGAGGGATTGGGGAAGTTAACAGTTCAGGACATTTGGGGACTATCAGGTTGCCACCTCCTAACAAGGGCACTCCTTTGGTATTCTGTAATCATAGAATCATAAGGTTGGAAGGGAACTTGGAGGTCTTCTAGTCAATCATTTCAGTTAATCATTTAGAATTGTAATTATTGAGAAATAATTTACCTTTTTTAAGGTAAATGGAAAGGGAAAATATATTAAGAATTGGAACTTTGTTCAGTTTGGGGCCTGTTGCACATTATAATTAGGCATTTCTTCTTGTTGTCTTTATTATTATAAAATCTGGATTAATCTCAGGTCATAAGAATCGATTATCTAGTTAGTAGAGATAATTAAACTGAGTCCAGATACAAACCCTACTGCATCAATGATTTACTTTTTTTGCTCAGGATTGGCTGGAGAGGGTGGTATTTCTAACTCTGCGTGCCATTAAATGTTAACAATTTCTGTCCTCTTCCTTTCAGTCTTCTGTTTTCACAAATGTAAAAGCCCAGAGGCTTTAGTCCTGTGTATAGAGGGGGAAAAGTTCAAGTCCTTGAATCATCTCTTTTTGTTGTTATCCATTCAAGAATCGCTTATTGCATATAAATTTGGAGATGAAGTAATACACAACATTGTGGATATGCCTTGATCTTACAGGCTTTTTCTCTTGCCCTAATACTTAACATTGATTTTGTCTTTTTCATACTGCAGTGGATTATCCACCAAATCTCAAATGCCATTTTCCTAAGTTTGAGAGATCATCCTGGATAATCACACCCTACTTAGTTTTTCACTGAATCTCAAATATTTGGGATATCATTTGCAAATGTGTCTGCCTCTGCTTGCTTGGATACTTTATTAAGTTTACTATTATTTTCTGATACAAATTCTTAAAGTATCCAATAGTAGGAGGAGAGCTCTGTTAGTCTATGGTGGAAAAAAATCAGGAGGAGTCTGATAGCACCTTTCCTGCCTAGCACATTTTATTAAAAGGCATTAGCTTTCATGAACTAAGTTTATGTCTTTTAATAAAATATGTTAGTCAGGAAAGATGCTACTCAACTCCTTCTGAATTGCTTCTCACATACTTTTCTGCTGTGAAAATTGTCTCATTTGTTCTATTTTCTAATAACCGGTTATTATCTCTAACCCATGATATTAGGCCTCTCTCAAGAAACAATGAACACTGGAAGCAGGCACAAGCAGTCATTCAAAGATGCAAATCTCTGATAGGTTTCTTGTAAAAAAACCAAAACAATGAAGCCTTTGCAAAAGAATTCTTGCAACTGCTATGTGTGAAACACAAGTCCTGTTTATAGTGAAATCAAAAGTTCAAATTCTTGCACTTTTTCTTCCTGCCCATGTTGGGCAACAAGCTTGAGGCTTCTCCTCTTTGGGGTTGGAAGAACAATTTTTACCCTTATCTTGTTTGTTTCCCTACTCTGATTTCAGGGTGCTTCTGACCTCGGTACAGCCAGTTCTCAAACATTAGTACTTAAAGAAGGACTTCATCAAAAGCCTTTTGAAAATTTAAGCATGCAATAACTTGTGGCATGCTGCAATTTATGCACGGTGGATGCTTTCAGATACTGTAATTCTTATGAATGATGAGGTGGGGGTTTTCTTTGCAAATTCCCTGCTGTTCCTCTTAAAATCTAGCTTTAATAAATTTTATATCAATTTTTCTGGAGGTTAAATTTTAATTTATAAACTGTAATTTGTAATCTGTAATTTCCTGGAAATTGATTATGATGATGTGTACAGATCTCCCATTACCTTTAGCGCAGGGGTGTATAAACTGTATCCCTAGAGCTGCACATGCCCCAAACCTTGATTATGGCCCTCAGGATGCCCTCAGAAAATGGCCCTCAGGATGCCCTCAATGAGAAAAAGAAAATGCAGTGTTACTGAACCCTGTGGGGATATCTCCATGCATGAGCCAAATACTCATAGTGGACTGGATCAAACCCTGAACGATTTTATTTTTAAGCTATGCAAAGCAGTGAAGGAGAAGAAAGCTGACACTGTTTCTGTGCACAGTTGCCTTTCCATCAAGAAGATTAATCATGCTAATGGCCTGCATAGACTTTCCACTGAAGCTAATTAAGAAATGTGTGATCGCTGTATCATATCCTTATCTGCTGCACACACCCTTCTCCTTCCAAAAAGATATTACTTCCCTAAAAGATACTACTGGACAGAGATTTGCTTTTATCAGTTAACACAGAAGACAGAGGAATGCCAGAGAAGCATTCAGCCCAGGCAGGTCTACTTTGAAAAAAAATCTGGAGCTGAAAATCAAAATGAATCAATACCAGATGTATTGTGAAAGTTAGTTCTCACCTAGCCAGGGAAAAACATGATAGTGAAGCTGGCTATTATGAAAACAGGGCAGATGTAGACAGCCCCATCCTCTCAGCAGAGCATGCATCTATGACGTAAAGGTAGGAGGGAAAACAAAATGCAAGCACTTTGGAACATTATTTATACATTTAGGGATTGTTCTGAGATTTGTTTAATATGCTTGTTACTTTCTTTAACAAATATTAAATAATTAAATTAATAATTAATTGATAATTAAAATAATTCCTGGAATTCTTTTGAGTTTACCTACGTGGCTCATTCCTGCCTGTGGAGTTAATCCTGACGGGTGCTCGTGGACAGCCAAGTGGTTTCTCTATGTAACCTTACATCTATATGCAGTCTGAAGCTGGAACAGCTCTCCATTACAGCCCAACCCTGTAGTATGTCTTATAGTTCTCATTAAAGCAAATTGTATTTAGTTCTTGCTATGAAACATCTAGGAAGCTGTGTCCCTAGCTATGCTATTTTATTTTATTTTATTTTATTTTATTTTATTTTATTTTATTTTATTTAACACTGCCTTGCCCCATGAACTTTGGCTATCAATAGGAACTGTGCTCTCTTTAACTCTGGTCTCCTTCATCTTGGACTCTCTTTAGGCCTACACCTTTGCCTGCTATATTTACAACCCTTAAATGTCTATGTTACTCCAGGCTGAGAGACCCAGAACACCTACATTCAAGAAATGGGGTTTTCTAATAGAACCAAAAGGAATTGTAAATCAAAGGCAGTTAATTTAGATGTCAGAATTCATTTTGCTGTTAAACCTTGAGAATAAACAGCTAAATCATGGAATGGAGCCATGTGGGAATCATGTGGAAGCAGTTTAATAAAGCTAACACATTTCAGTTGCAGAAATCCATACACTCATTAGATGACCACAAAAGATATAGATAGCTTTAATTCTTTATTGCCATCTAGTGGTCATCTGGGTTTTTGCATCCCAGATTTGGCATCCTTAAACATAGATTTAACCAAAATCTTGTCCCATTTCAGAAATGTGTGTTGTTCTCCATGCCCATCCTTTATGACAGAAGTATGTAGCCAGTCAGCCATGGGTCACGTGTAAAATCCTAAATACATTCTTTCAAACTCCAAAACCTTCTGAATTTAGGCAATACTTTCAGTTGGTTTTATGCCTTTTCCAGTATTCCCAAAATTCATTAGCCATTTGCAATAAACTTCCTGCCAAAATTTGGAAGGAGGCACAAGGCAAAAATTCAAGAGAGAGGTTTCTCAAATAGGCTTTACGCAGCAAGACAGTGGGTAAGGGGGCCTAGGAGAAAAATATCATGAACATGAAGGCCCAGCCTTCACCATTAAATCACTGCCCAACCCACTGCAGTCCCAGTTTACTGAAAACTAGGAACGTGAAATAGACACCCTGATTGAAGTGGCCTCACTTCAGGAAAAATGATTTCTGTGCTGTTTTGTTAAGTGAAGTAGCTGTTCCTTGGGTTATTTCAATTAAACCTTTCTTAAAGTGAAGCACCTTTCAGAACTCTGTGCAACCATGTTGATTTAAGTTAAAGTTAAAACAAGTGTAGGACTTGGCTGCTAAAACTTGTCTACGTGTCTGATCGGCACTGATCATAGTCCGGTGTTGAACCAATGTGAATTGGAGTTTTAAGTAAGTTTGCACATCTTGTTTAAGAAGAACTTCATTAGTGTTATAGATATTATACTAAAATAGCCGCTCAGAGTCACTTTTACAATGAGATGGACAGTATAAAAATTTAATAAATAAAATAAATAAATTTGCACTGAAAAGAAGAGGGAGAGACAGGGGTGTGGCATTTAAAAGCAGATTCCCCAATAGGTAATCACAAGTTTAGGGATTAGCATTGTATGTGCACTAGGACTGTATTGCAGAAAGATAGGTGTCTCTCCTATTGCACAAGTTGTATATGATGGTCCAGTTGAAATGGATTACATTGACATTCTGCATCTATATCTAAACCGGGGGGCGGGGGGTGGTGTCAGGTCCCAGGAAACATACAACTCCCTGCTATCTTTAGTTGGAAGGCTCTCTACCCAGGGCTGATGCGCTGACATTTCAAAGACTTGAAATGCTCTTAGAAAAGTCACTCCAGTCTCTTTTTGTGTATGCTGCTTGAAAGATTCAATATCTGAGCTCATCAGCTGTTCTGCACCTTATAAACTTACTGGCCATCAAAGCAATTTATATACTGAGAGCTTACTAGGAGGACTCTGCTCTGCTGCCTCTTTCTCTTGCATAGGAATTATTTTCTTGTCTCTATATAGCATGTGTCATATTGTTCAGACTGGTATTCTCAGGGCTGTCATAATTTTCAGTTCCTCTCACAAGGAAGGTTGATAAGACAACTCAGGCTTTCCTATCTTAATGTAAATTGCTAAAGAAAGATTCGGGTTTTGTTTTTTTCCTTTCAGGCAAGCATCAGCCTGCAGAGGACTTCTTTATAAACATAATCCTTCTAATTTTGGTTTGTTAGTTTGTTTTACATATGCTTTATCATTGTGTAAAGTTCCCTTCCACAAAGCTCTCTTCCTTTTTAAAAAAAAAATTCCTACTGTTGCCACAGGCAGAATTTTTAAAGATTTGCCTGCTTGTGCCATAGACCTGGTACCTTTGGAATCAGAACCAGCAACAACCAGTTACCACCCAGCATCTTCTACCTCAGCCACCTTGGGCTTCCATATCTAGCTCAAGAGCTCCTTACACAGTTCTGCTGGGCTACTGCATTTTGTTTTGGATACACAGCAGGAATATCCTCTGTTCTGATTCATACCCAACTTTCAGTGCCAATGATGTATCTTAGATCTCAGATTATGATACTGAGCATAATCATTTTGTATTACCTTTTCTTCCCATCTATTGCCTGCCAAAGTACAGAGGTCTGAGATATCTTTGCATACATTTCTGCAAAAAGCCACTGTGGAGCTATGATCTTTATTCATAGCCTCAATTTGTTACCATAATATAGATAATATCTTTAAAGAAAGAAGTTAAATGTCAGGGGAGATAATAATACCCTTCTCAGCTCTGTATTTTCTATGGACTCTTTATCAGCCAAAATAGAATGGGAAAGAAACTAGTTGAAAATTATAGTGCATTAAAAGAATTGGCTGTTACATTGATATTTCAGGTGAAATTAATTATCTTCAGATTAATTGGGTTTCTTTGCTGATTTCAAAAAATTAAAAGGGTAGGTCTATTTAAAACACATCTGAACTAATTACCAAGAATAAGAAAGCATTCAAGAGAGACCGGGTAGTATAAGCCTGCAAGATAATACTGTAATGGTGTACAGGACAGAATTAGGCCACTAATATAATGGCAGACTTACCTACGATATCGCTGCTGTGCTAATACAAGTAGAGACCCTTCCAAATTCACAGGGACTGTTTGCCTTTTTAGTATGTAAAGTCTTCTCTGTGGCCATTACCTTATTATATGCTTCCAATACTTTTTCTCTTCTTACTTCCAGAACTCAGACAGTAGTGCTCACACATACCATATATTCCCTCCTTGTGTCTGTGTGTGTATGCACACACATGTATACACACACACTGTTGAAAAGCCAGCTCCAACTCCACTGGGCTTTTGCTTCCCTCCATTAACTATCACTGGAAAGTAGCTATTATATCAGAAGATAGAGAGAAGGGAAACTGGCACTCTGTCAGTGCTGAGACAATACCAGTTTTGGGCTTTCATTCTCACTGAATTTTTTCCATTCAGCTGGTGGTTGTAAAAACCTCAAAGCTAAGAACAGTTATAGAATCTGAGTTTGCGCTTTTCCTCTTCCCTCCATTTTTCTTTTATATCTTCTCTTCGTGACAAGGCTGAGGGCAGGAATTTTCTTGTTGACCTTTCAAAGGTTCTATAGGGGACCCTTTTTGGTTTGAAGAGACAAGTAAAAATCCTTTTAATGATAATTAAATGTTCAGCTGTACAGTCTAAGATATACCTAACACTGGGATAATGCTAGCTAGCTATTCTCTCTTGGTTATTTTGCACAAAGAACCTATGGTTTCAAAGTACCAGTATGTTCCGTATAAGGTTTATAAGACTGTAGGTATGCCACGAAGAAGACTGGTCTGCAGTATATAATGATTTCTTGAAAAACTGGCAATTCTTCCACCAATTAAGAAATAAATTACAAAAAGTAAAGTTCATTTTATTTCTGTAGGTACTGTTTTTGACATTAGCGGATTTGCACCAGGATATGGCTATATTGTTGATATTTGAATTTATTAAGATTGAGTAAGTGTACACAAGTGGGCATGTGCATTATGCGGGAAGGAGGCTTCTCCATTAAAGCATGTTTTCCTCAATGAAATTACCCAGAATTTCTGGCTCACTGCTGCTAATAGCATAGTTGTTCTCCCCAGGAGGAAATGACAATCTCATGGCTTATCTTCTCCTGTCTATTTTTTTGTACCTTCCAAATGAAAACAATGATTTGAGCTGGGTTTTTTTTCTTTTGGTGGTGGTGGGGAGATGTGAAGGAGCAATGTGTATGTGTATGAATTAGAGTGTGGGCTTTTCCATAGATAAGTTCGCCCAGTAAACATTTGCTCACTCTTCATCTTTTTAAATCTTGAATTAAGTAATTTAATACTATTGGCAATATATATGGTATATTACTAAATTATATACTCATTGCACTATTATGGCAGAGCTCATCACTGCTAGCTTTTAGAAGCTAATATATGGCTAATAAATCAACTATAATTTGTTAATATGGGTTAACCAGCCAAGTTCCAAACAGAATGTTTGACAGTGTAAGGACTTCTGGGCCATTTCATTTGAGACAGTGAATATATGCAGATCTTTGATAGCCACCAGCACATACTCATTGTCCAATGTGGTGTTACTTACAAGTAATTTCACCAGTAGACAGAGCTGTGAAAACCTACTGTCTATCATTAATTAGGTTTCAATAGATCATCCGTGTTTAGTAACATTCATTTCAGATTACAATTTTATTGCAGGGTTAGGTTTGTGTGCACATTGGGATGGAAAACTGCGGTGACAACTTTGCAATAAAGATTATATATTACAATAAGATTATATATTACATGGGTGGGAAAATACAGTGATTTTGACAAACAGACAATTTTTTGTTTTGCAGTTGCTCTGTTATACATGGCCATACAGAGATTGTCATTCATGTCAATATGTGATGTACGCAATACTCCGTCTCCCTGAAACTTTGTAGCATTTGTCTTTACAAGTCCTATCCAACTGATACTCCTCTAATAATAAAAAGCTCTTTGATCCTATAGAAAATTATATCAATAGAATAAGGAGGAAAGTGATTTTCAGTTATTCCTGTCTACACACACACACACACACACACTCCCATGAATCCCAATTCATTTCAGAGAAGTGGGAGAATTTTTAAAGCAGAATTGAGAATGATACTGTAAGGGAGATCCCAGTCTCCTAGTTTCACTAATTCTTTCCTGGATCAAAAACCTATCCACAATAAAATACCAATCAGAAGAAACATTTTAGTTGCTTTTTAAATGTTGACAATATTATTTTGCTGCATAATTCAAATACAGAAGTGTTCATGTGGCATTGTTTTCAATATATATGGTTTTCCTCCCTGTTCTGTATCAGGGATATACTGTATAGTATGCCCAGTGAAGAAATAGGGTCTTGTGAGCAAAAGTTAAAATATAATGGAGAACTACTAATAATATGGAAGAGATTACTTAACAACCACATGCTAACTTGCCAAATAAAGCACTCAGAAATCATTGGATCATGTGATTTTCTTTCCTTGCTTCTGTTCTTTCCTTGCTTTTGGTTTATAATATATGACTACTTCCACCATTTTTTTTCCCTCTCCAAAAGGCAAGTATGCCATGCGGGACCTGGTTCACCGGCTTCCAGGAGGTAACAACAGTAGCAGTTCAGCAAGCAAGACCATGTCTGATGATACCGTTACTGCCATTTGCTGCACCTTGCATGAAGTCATCACAAAAAATATGGAAAATGCCAAGGCCTTACGGGATGCAGGAGGAATTGAGAAACTTGTTGGCATTTCCAAGAGTAAAGGAGACAAGTACGTTTTGCCAATCATCTCCTGCCTGTTAGCTGTAATTTAATTAGTACTTGTCTACACTAATGATGTCCTGAAGTCTTATCGTTTATTGCATGTTAGAAAACTTCACAGATGACGGAAGAAGGGTGCGAGATAATAAGCAAATAATCTCACATCAAAGTGTGTGACACTTGTAGTCTTAATTTGGATCTGCGGCATAATCGAAAGAAACTTGTGGCTTAATTCTATTCTGCTCAGTAACCCAGAAGCTGATAATTGCAGTTGCTATTCAGAGTAACAGATTTCTTTAGGAAAACATTTAGAAAATAGTCCTTTCCCAAAACATTTGAGTTTTCTTTTCCTGAAGTGGGCATGCTGCCAATGATGGTCAAAAAAGTGTGGAGTGCATCAAAGTTAGAAACAAATGTCAAGAGTAAAAAATATTTATATAGTGTTGATAGGTTGCAGTGATAATTAAACTTATTAATATTGATAGAGCCAAAGACAATTACAACCAGACAGGATGTTCAAAGAATCAAAATAAGCATGCTGTTCCCAAGGACTTTGGGCTCTCCTTCTACCCAGAGGAAGAGCAGAAGCACTGTCCTTAATTTCATAGCTATAATCTGTATATTACTGAGTCTCATCTTCCAGAGTTATTCTTTCACATTCTCTCTTCCCAAATCCTTTTGTGTATTCAATTAAAATCTATGGTAAACATACTAAAAAGCCACAGGTGTATATAATAGTAAGTCAGGATTTATCTTAACCATAGTTTGTTGAACAAGCCAGACTTCATTGCAGATGAATCAAGTTGCTAGTTAATTCTTGGCTTGTTTTGTCTCTTTCTTCTGCAAGTGCCCATTTTGGACAGATCATAAATGCAAACCAGGAATAAACAATTATGTATTATGATGCTGGATTCTGACATAAGTAAAAGGCACAGTTAAAACAAATGAATGTTCATAAAGTGACAGAAAAATCTTTCTCAGGTTCACACATCACATTAAGTGAAAAACAAATTTTGATTAGGGCCAATGGATTCATTCTTTTAGCTCTCTTTCGATCTTTAATAAATATTGAAATTATGAGAAAAAAAATATTATAGTCAAAAAAGTTCAATTCCATTTTCCAAAGTATGCTCATATACTATTGATTGAACCAATGAGTGCTTTTCAGTTCCTCATATGTGTCAACTTCTTAATTTCTTAATAGGCACTCGCCAAAAGTAGTGAAGGCAGCATCTCAGGTCTTAAATAGCATGTGGCAGTACAGAGATCTGAGAAGTCTATACAAAAAGGTAAGAGTTATTTTGTAATGTTATTTATTATTAAGTTACCATTTCTTGGATAGGAATTTTAGAACGAAAATTAATAATGAATCTAACATTTAAAATCTCCTGAAAATGTTACTGCCTCCCCCAGTCTCTCCCCAACTTCAGTCTACCATATGTGGATAGAGCCAGGGCACCAGTCAGATTTTATAGGCGGATATAGTGGCGCTGCGGGTTAAACCGCTGAGCTGCTGAGCTTGCTGATTGGAAGGTCGGTGGTTCGAATCCACGTGACGGGGTGAGCTCCCATTGCTAGTCCCAGCTCCTGCCAACCTAGCAGTTTGAAAACATGCAAATGTGAATAGATTAATAGGTACCGCTTCGGCAGGCCGGTAACAGTGTTCCATTTAGTCATGCCAGCCACATGACCACGGAAGTGTCTACGGACAAACGCCGGCTCTTCGGCTTTGAAACAGAGATGAGCACCGCCCCCTAGAGTCAGACACGACTGGACTTAATGTCAAGGGAAACCTTTACCTTTATTATAGTACAAGACAGTTTGGTAAGAAATGGATTTTTTTGTAGGACCTAAAGCCTTGTCCTTGAGAAATTCAAAGATAAATTACAAACAAGGCTAATTAAGTTCAAATATATGGTATGGTTAGGACCATTGTCTTTTAAGAGAAGAAAAAAAGGACAATGAATTTTTACCATACACAGTAGTGCAGAGGAACATCTTACAAAGAGTTAAGCAGCTTGTACAACCAAGAAGCTGGCCAGAGACATCAGTCTCCTAAGGATCTCTCAGGTATGATCTAAAACGTGTCCTAAATGGCATCCCAGTTGAGATATATGCCTTTTTATATGATAACTTCTGAAATGAAATTATGAGAATGGCAATAAACTTTCTGCACAGTGCAGATACAACCCAAGTAAAGTCATCCTTGTTAGGCACCTCATGGAAATTTTAAGCCCTACTCTCTATTGTTTGGTCTAAGTTGAGGCTCTATTTTAAAAATCTGATCCATTGGTAGATTTTTTTATTCCCCTACCCATTTTACTATGAGCAGCTGTAAGGAAAGCAATGAAGAATTGTCTCCATTGCTTTGCTAAAAGCCTGCATTTTAGAGTTTCAGGTTGGCTAAAAATGGAATAAGTTATTTCTGATAGTTTTTAATAATGTGAGTTATTTTGGGGTGTCTCTGACGTGAGTGGGATAAGTCTTCCCATCTCTAAAAAAACTAAAGTATTGTGTGATAATGTTCAAAATCATTTTTTCTTCTTTAATAACATTTATGTAATGTTGTTGCCAATAAATGAAAAGATCTTTACTGAAAGATTGATTTTGTGCTTAAAGGCAGCAGTGATTTCATTGTTGTATTTCACTGTAACATTTTTTAAATGTTCAAGTGTAACCTGAAGATTGGATTATTCTGCAAATATGCACTGTAGCAAAGGCATAAATAAACTGGAGATTTCCTAAAATCTTTAACAAAAAGACTTATTTTAATTAATTTGGATTTACATAATCAGTGCCACATTTCTCTCTCATACATGTCAGCACTGAAAAATAAGCTTGCTTCATTTCAGCTATCTTAGTGCATGTTTTCACAAGAAAACATTGAACTACATCAGAAAGAAGATGTAGATCCTAAATATTATAGATGAGAGAGCCACATTGGAGAGTGGGGGGAGAAATATCAAATATTCCATTTCCCTTTTTAAAGATGCACATCAGCCAAAGAAGCTTTTTGTGCAAAAATATGCTCTCCAAATTGTTTGACTAGCAAAATGGCAGCTAAGAGTGTAGCTCTTCAGTGTAAATGAGCACAAAATTCTAACCTCATATGTTCATTCATAATATATCAGTTAGCCGTAATACCTAAGTGCAAGATCTTAGGGAACATAATTGAAAATTTGTTGAGAACAGTAGCTCACTGGGTTGTATCAAGTGGTGTCCTTTTGCTGAGAGTAGAAAGACATCTTTATGCTGTAAAGGAGCTGTAAAGGAGAATTCAATATTAGGTGTTATTGGAACAGATTTTAAGTAAGATAGCGTATATCACACACTACACATCTGCTATACAAATAGATACTTTTGACACACCCTATAGAATATTGGCCATTCCATTTTAAACAGGATGTGGTTACTAGTACACGAAACGTGCCTAAAGGTTTGAAGCATTCTCACAAAGGTTTGCCATTTTGATGAAGAATTAGAAGATTGTGAATGACATGGTGAAGAAATAAGTAAATTGATTGGTTCTCCTTTATATAGCACAAATAGAAAACAAATCCAAATGGGCAAATAGGTTTAAGCAAAACATGAAATTGAAGCAATACATAATTAACATTTTGAATCCAATACTGCAAAATTGGATGGCTACCAAAAGGATTTAACAACTTGATTGGTTTATCTGTATAAAGTTTGATAACCTTGATAGCTACATGGAAGCTTCAAGTTTAGAAATTGCAGAGTGCTAATTATAAGATGCTGGAGTCAAACTGCAGAAGGCTGTCACCATCATGGCCTGTCTATGGACTACCCATGGTCATCTGACTGGCTGCTGTTTAAAGCAGAATACTGGAAATGCGGATTTACTATTGAATTCAGCAGTGGTAAAGACCTGTTGGCTTGCTATGTAAATTTAAACAAAGAAAAGGGGTTTTATGTTTTTATGTTTTGAATTGGCTACTCAAAACTTCTATCACACATACAAACACACCCTACATCACCAGTGTGAGCAAACAACATAGTGGGATTTGTTTGCATTATACTACTTGATCCTTTTGTTTCAAATTGTTCAAGTTCAATAAATAAAGAAGTAATCCTTTCCTCAAATAATGTTCCTATAAGTGAGACTGAAGGAGGAAAATTTGCAAGAGTTTTGGCTGGCATATTCAGTTTTGAAGAAGACAAATATTAAGTTGGTTGAGGAGGATTGGTTTCTTAGCAAGCTTCTGTGCTGAGAACGGTGGAAATAATTTGAACTATAGGGCTGACTGAATACCATTTACTCATGACTGACACATCATTAATTATTGTCATCTTTGACTAAGTTAGCAATATTTTAATAGTAAAAGAGTTTAAAGAGTTTGTGTTGAACATTTTCTCATTTCAACATTCACTTTAAATGTAACACATTTGATATAGTTGAACAGAATTCTGAAAAATATTGCAGCAACATTCATATTATTTATTTATAAATAAATAGTGCTCAGAGATCCTTGGTTCCCTTGACTGCTGCTTCTGTGCACCATTGTCCTTTCAGTTTCCTTACCTTCCCTATGTTTGGCCTCAATCCCTTCCTTTCACTAGACATTTTTCAGCTTAGGCATAAAATGTCCCTATCCCATAATAAGTGTGTGGTCACCTTTTGAATTATCTGAAGCTTCCTTATAACTTTCAAAGTCATTTGTATATGGAGTACGTTGCAATAAGCCAGCTTGGATGTTATCAAAGCCGTATATAGCAATGACCAAGTCTACATTTTCTAGGGGCAGCACTAGCTGGGATACCCTCTTGGGACCAAGATGTAGAGACATGTGTAGAAGCAACCTCAGACTGTGAAAGTGATCCTTTAGAACTAATGCAACCTTGCCCTGGGTAGTGTAGCCATCAATCTGTAGATCAGTCTGATCACTCACAAACATCATCTTCCTTGTATTTGGACTGAACCTAAGTTTGTTCACCATCTGTGACAGGGATAAGTCACCATGGATACCCCACCTTAGTTTTAGATCCTTTTACTAAAATCAATTAAATGAGAGGTACTTCTAATGCAAAGCCAAGAGTCAGCCTCTGACATACAGTAATTCAGAAAGCCTTTGGGCCCTACATAGATCTCACAGACATTCTTAGAAAATGAAAATGTTGGTGGGCTACCTCCTCATTGTATGTCTGGAACTAAGCCTGTCTGCTCAGAAAAAAAAAATTAAATGTAAGCTGGGGTGACAGACACTACCCTTGCAACTGGAGAGAGCAAGGATAAAACTTCCTGGCTTGTTTTGTGTCCACCCCAACCATGACACTAGTTCATGAAAAGATAAGGTTCCTATCAACAATTGTAAACTGCCCAGAGTAGCTGGGAGTTGGGCGGCATATAAATTTAAAAAATCATCATCATCATTTTTGTCAGAGTACATGTAATTTGCTGTCAAAATCTGAAGCCCACAAGCTCCCACAAAGTTGTCTTCCCTGATTTAGTCCATCACTGACTCCAAACATTGATTAACGGCTATCATTACTGTTTCTCCTGAAAAAGAGAATGAAAGAAACACTTGCATAGTGCAAGAATCAGGCTTGCTGAAGAAATGCACGGAAAAAAAGATCTGAATATAATTCTGTGGCATAAGAGCAGCCACTGAATCCTCTGCAATCCAATTGTATAAAGAGAATAATATGCTGTTGTTGATTTTAAGGTTTTTGTTTTGTTTTGATATAGTCTGTTGAGAATAGCTTGAACTGAATTTTCTCTGCTTTGGAATTGGTCTGAATCTGTAGTTAGCAATGTGATCTATTTCTGATTCTAATTTAAATGGTTACAGTTGTACAAAAAATGTGGCCTAGTTCCCATATTTCTGTATCTCTGTTTGAAAAAAAAATCTCACTGGAATAAATGATTGATTGACTGACTGATTGATTTATGGCAGCGGGTGGCCCCAGACTTCAGAGTGGCTGAGGACAGAGGATTTTCACCTACCCATCATTCTGAGTCATGGCACGCTCAGCATTCCCTCTCTCAGAACCAAGAAACCAGAATCTATTCCCAGACCCAGGTATTCTGGCTGTCAGCTGATGAGTCTTGATTTGTGATTTTTTTCTTTAATTACTTACATATCTACTTACTTATTCTAACATTTATATGCCACCAACATGCCTTGCTTAAATGTGTCACATTAAATATTGGCACATTTAAACAATAAATGACATTGAATGCATTCCTAGATTAGCACTGCAACAGCACTGAAGAGTGTCTTAAACATTGGTATAAATCAAAATACAATTTCAGAAAGCAATGTGTAGAATATATTTTAACATCACTTGCAGCGTCAACTAACTCTTCATGTCACTTGTGTGAGCAGTGAATTACTTTCCTTAGTGATTGTGGAAGTGAAGTTAACATGGTAAACAATGCAAAAGAGTGGTATGCTTAGTTGAGTTCAGTCTTTTTTTCTCTATGTAATCCTTCTCCAATATATGATATAATTGATATATTTCTGTAATCAGGCATTTGCTCAATACTAGGCTTTTTTTTAGCAGAGAAAAAAATCATAGCATATCTTTATTTTTTTTATTTGATAAATGGTATGAATACAAAATTTATTTGACTTGTCTCTTCTGAAGCATGCAGGGTTATATGCAAAGTAAAACAGAATTATAATCCAGCTAAGAAATATTGCTGTTGCACTGTAGCACATAAGATCCTGGTTTAAATCTTGTATTAGTTACTCCCTTTCTGTCTCACCTGTTGGCTATACACTATTCTGGCATCTTTTACACAGAATTGTCTTATGAAAATATTATAAACATGGCATTTTAATTGTCTGAAATACACTACAGAAGTACTATTAATTTTATTTACCACAGATCAGTTTGTTTAATCCAAGCATCCAAAAAAGTTCCCTCAATATGCATGTTTAATGTTTGCTGCCATTTTCTTTGATAAATCTACATGTCACACTGCCCACAGAAATCAGACCGACAGACTGACAGAGGTTGTCTTCAATCTCTTGTGTTGATGCCTTTAAGTAAGGATTTGGATAATAAACCTCTTCCTGGCAATTGCCTGCCAACATTTTCAAACTATTCAGGATCCTTCTTTTAACAGATGTCAATTGCTTCCTTCTCTAGCACCAGCAAAATGTTCTTCATATTTGTTATCATAGGAATAAGATGTAAATATTAAATCCCTATCACTTTGAAAGTTAAAAAAGAAAAAAAATACCCTACAGTAGGATTAATTGCAGATGGAGAAGGAAGGGGACAGATATGCCATGTGCATAGATACTCTTAATGAATAAAAACCTAAACTTCTTAAGCAAGAAAGCAGCATCCCCCCAAAGGGTCATACATGACTCGGTGCTTGCACAGGGGACCTTTCACCTTTTTTTTCTTAAGCAAGGTCATCTTACATCATTTAAGAGCGTGAAAAATATAGAGATTATTGTGTCAAGGTAATACAATTTATACATACACTGATCTAGCAAAAGTGCAATATGTTTCCTGAGACAGCCTTTTCATCCAGCATCTAGAACAGCTTGTATAGATTCCAGCACATCTGATACATGTGTTTTCCTGAGTTTTCAAATCAGGACCTCAGTGGTGGACATCGCCACCAACAAAAGTGGCCATAATCAGCTGTAGGGTTTTTATGATGATAGCCCTCAACTTTGGAGTTTATGTGCTCTGAGCTGTTTGTTTCCTTCCTTGACTTTTGGTTGTATCTTATAAATGGCATGTAGATGGAGTTTATTCCTATATGCCTTTTTGTGACTAGTTTGTCAGAATGCCAAGCTTCTAGATATTTCCTATCAATGGTGAATTTGGCTTGATTTAAAATGTCATCTGCTTCCCAGTTGAATTTGTGGTTGAATTTCTTGAAAATTAAAGGAGGTGGTGCTGGTTTTGCTTGTTGTTGGGTTTTTTTGTTTGCTTGTTCGTTTGTTTTGATGGCCCTAGGCCTCTTACAACTATTGCTGAAAATCAGGAACCATCATTTCCTGACATTTTGAAGGAGAAAAATAACATAAAATCTAAAATAGGGTTAATGTACCTTTAAAAATTGTAATAGGTGTTTAAATGTTACATTAAAATATATTTAATAGCCCCCTTGAGGAATCCAAGGCTGGAGTTAAAATCTCTGGAAGAAACATTAACAATCTCAGATATGCAGATGATACCACTTTGATGGCTGAAAGCGAAGAGGAACTGAGGAGTCTTATGATGAAGGTGAAAGAAGAAAGTGCAAAAGCTGGCTTGCAGCTAAACCTCAAAAAAACCAAGATTATGGCAACCAGCCTGATTGATAACTGGCAAATAGAGGGAGAAAATGTAGAAGCAGTGAAAGACTTCGTATTCCTAGGTGCAAAGATTACTGCAGATGCTGACTGCAGTCAGGAAATCAGAAGATGCTTAATCCTTGGGAGAAGAGCAATGACAAATCTCGATAAAATAGTTAAGAGCAGAGACATCACACTGACAACAAAGGCCTGCATAGTTAAAGCAATGGTGTTCCCCGTAGTAACATATGGCTGCGAGAGCTGGACCATAAGGAAGGCTGAGCAAAGGAAGATCGATGCTTTTGAACTGTGGTGTTGGAGGAAAATTCTGAGAGTGCCTTGGACTGCAAGAAGATCAAACCAGTCCATCCTCCAGGAAATAAAGCCAGACTGCTCACTTGAGGGAATGATATTCAAGGCAAACTGAAATACTTTGGCCACATAATGAGAAGACAGGACACCCTGGAGAAGATGCTGATGCTAGGGAGAGTGGAAGGCAAAAGGAAGAGGGGCCGACCAAGGGCAAGATGGATGGATGATATTCTAGAGGTGACGGACTCATCCCTGGGGGAGCTGGGGGTGTTGATGACCGACAGGAAGCTCTGGTGTGGGCTGGTCCATGAAGTCACGAAGAGTCGGAAGCGACTAAACGAATAAACAACAACAATAGCCCCCTGCTAAACAGAGGAAAAAACTGAAAATATCAGCCCTCCTCATGTTAATGACATGCCAATGTTTGTATACATGATATGACTCCATGTGGTTTGTATTATTCTCCGTATCCTCTTACTAGAAAAATAAAAAGCCTGATGATATCTCATTCTGAAGCCTGATGCAGAAATGCTGGTAACATGAAGTACATTATCAGGTTCCAAAAGACAGCAGTTATCATGCCCCTGACTGACGAATCACCCCCAGATTAGGGGGACCATGATGAGGAACCCAGAGAAAGCTGAAGCCCAAGCAGTCACAGAGGGGGAGTGTCTGGCCACTGGCCCAATTGACTTGGCCTTGAGGTGAAGGCCCATCCACTGAGGCCATGGGAATATTGCTGAGAGCTAGAAAACCGGGAGGCAGAGGAATGCATGGCTACATAAAGAGCCTGGCACATAGAGAAGTCTGTTAGAGAGTAACCCTGAGCTGCAAATCAGACCAGTTCCGTATCATGTGCACCCACAGAGAGGCTGGCTTATCTTGTATTTAAGGATTTGTCCAAGTACCATTCAGAACTGGAATAAGCCTTGTCTCTAACTCCTACCCAGCTCCTATCCATGAAGCCTTCTCAGAAACCTCAGCTTCGTGACACTGTGTACTTGCTACTTGGACCATTGCTACTGGTGAAATCAGACTGAGGAGGACGCAGCCAAGGGCATT
Organism: Candoia aspera; assembly: GCF_035149785.1. Taxonomy (NCBI): domain Eukaryota; kingdom Metazoa; phylum Chordata; class Lepidosauria; order Squamata; family Candoiidae; genus Candoia; species Candoia aspera. The sequence continues at coordinate 122,237,968 of NC_086155.1, read as the reverse complement.
ACAGTAGCCCAGTGGGAGGGAGCAGTGGTACAGCAAGACCTAGACTGCGTCACATAAAGTGAAGCCTAAAGATCACCTGAGCCTCAATATTTCATTTGGATTGTTTTGGAGTGGCATTGCAGAGCAGCAAAATTCCAACTAGTAACTCCATTATTTTGAGAGTTGCCTCCTTGGTGTTCAGAAAGGGAGGAAAATGCACCTTATTTGTTCATTTGCAACAGACTGCTGGAGTCCATTCAGAATGGCATACATACAGAATGGCATACATACAGTCCAGTCAGAATGGCATACATACAAATGCATCTCAGGTATCTAGCTAATTAACTTACTAAAGCAAATGAACTGGCTTTTTGAGAAAAGGAACCAGTTGAAAATATGCTTTTCCTTTGTAACTGATGTTTGATATTGAGTGTTTTATGTAATTTTGTTAACAATGAATTTTGTTAGATTTATTATTTATTTATTTATTATTCAAATTGAATTACCACCCATCTCCCCCAAAAGAGGGACTCTGGGTGATTCTCTATATAATCCTCTATGACCTATTTTGAGGAGATATTTGAATACATGGTACAGATTTTTAAGTAAAAAAGCACTGATTTAGGAGTTTGCTTGCGGTTGGTCCTCCCTCCCTCCCTCCCTCCCTCCCTCCCTCCCTCCCTTCCTTCCTTCCTTCCTTCCTTCCTTCCTTTCTCGTTGTGGAGAGGAAATTTGGAACCAGCATTCCCAAGTCTCCAAACAAGTGATTTGTGATGTCAAAACTGTTAGCACCAGCCATCTGGTGCTAAATCGTAACGTGATACAAAAATGTCCTGCTGTATCTTGCCAAAACCTTGTAATTTTTAACCTACCACCAAAAGGTCTCCTCACCCCATACACATATCCTGGGTTCATTCTCTTAAGGAATTGCTCTTTTGAGGAAACACACCCACAAATTTTGTCTAGTGTTCTTCAACACATTTGCATGGCAAAGTACAATAAATAAAATTTTCATCATCTAGTACATTCCAGATTATATTTTGGTTTAATCGGTTTTCTAAACTGCTTTATGTAATAGTGATTTTATTCAAATTTCATTGGTATCAGACAGCTTTTCCAGTTATTAAATGTATGTTGAAACAATATAAAGAAGCTATATTAAAGAAAAGTCAAAAATTTATTTTTAAAATTCTTGTTATTCTAGTCAGTCCTGCTAATAAATTCTCAGTTTTCAATATGAGTTACAAATCTGATTTGATTTATTTATTCTGAGCCATATTCAGCCTTCACCAAAGTTCTGCTTTCATTGATTTGAAAGTAATGAGAAAAGCTCTCAGTGGTTTTCTGTTATATTATCAGATATACAGTCTACCTCACAGTATTCATAGTTTATTAAGTGTGGAACAATTCCATAAGTGTGCTGTGATCATTTATCCACAGCAGGGAAAATATATTTTGGTCAAAAGAGTGTGTCCATTGTCCATTGATATCTCTTTTAAATTCTAGACATACAAAACCTATACTTGTATTGTCAACTCACTATACAATTTTAGATATAGATATAGATATAGATATAGATATAGATATGTTGTTTATTTGTTCAGTCGCTTCTGACTCTTCATGACTTCATGGACCAGCCCACGCCAGAACTTCCTTTTGGTCGTCAACACCCCCAGCTCCCTCAGGGACGAGTCCGTCACCTCTAGAATATCATCCATCCACCTTGCCCTTGGTCGGCCCCTCTTCCTTTTGCCCTCCACTCTCCCTAGCATCAGCATCTTCTCCAGGGTGTCCTGTCTTCTCATTATGTGGCCAAAGTATTTCAGTTTGCCTTTAATATCATTCCCTCAAGTGAGCAGTCTGGCTTTATTTCCTGGAGGATGGACTGGTTTGATCTTCTTGCAGTCTAAGGCACTCTCAGAATTTTCCTCCAACACCACAGTTCAAAAGCATCGATCTTCCTTCGCTCAGCCTTCCTTATGGTCCAGATCTTGTAGCCATATGTTACTACGGGGAATACCATTGCTTTAACTATGTGGACCTTTGTTGTCAGTGTGATGTCTCTGCTCTTAACTATTTTATCAAGATTTGTCATTGCTCTCCTCCCAAGGATTAAACGTCTTCTGATTTCCTGACTGCAGTCAGCATCTGCAGTAATCTTCGCACCTAGAAATACAAAGTCTGTCACTGCCTCTACGTTTTCTCCCTCTGTTTGCCAGTTATCAATCAAACTGGTTGCCATAAGCTTGTTTTCTTTTTAGGTTTAACTGCAACCCAGCTTTTGCACCTTCTTCTTTCACCTTCATCATAAGGCTCCTCAGTTCCTCTTCACTTTCAGCCATCAAAGTGGTATCATCTGCATATCTGAGATTGTTAATGTTTCTTCCAGTGATTTTAACCCCAGCCTTGGATTCTTCAAGCCCAGCACATCACATGATGTGTTCTGCATACAAGTTGAATAGGTAGGGTGAGAGTATACAACCCTGCTGTACTCCTTTCCCAATCTTAAACCAGTCCATTGTTCCGTGGTCTGTCCTTACTGTTGCTACTTGGTCGTTATACAGATTCTTCAGGAGGCAGACAAGATGACTTGGTATCCCCATACCACTAAGAACTTGCCACAATTTGTTATGGTCCACACAGTCAAAGGCTTTAGAATAAAGCCTTTTTTAGTTAATAAAACAGAAATAGATGTTTTTCTGAAACTCCCTGGCTTTTTCCATTATCCATCGGATATTGGCAATTTGGTCCCGAGTTCCTCTGCCTTTTCTAAACCTAGTTTGTACATCTGGCAATTCTTGCTCCATGAATTGCTGAAGTCTACCTTGCAGGATCTTGAGCATTACCTTACTGGCATGTGAAATGAGTGCCACTGTTCGATCGTTTGAACTTCCTTTAGTGTTCCCCTTTTTTGGTATGGGGATATAAGTTGATTTTTTCCAGTCTGATGGCCATTCTTGTGTTTTCCAAATTTGCTGGCATATGGCATGCATTACCTTGACAGCATCATGTCGCAAAATTTTGATCAGTTCAGCTGGGATGCCGTCATCTCCTGCTGCCTTGTTATTAGCAATGCTTCTTAAGGCCCACTCAACCTCACTCTTCAGGATGTCTGGCTCTAACTCACCACACCGTCAAAGCTATCCCCGATATTGTTATCCTTCCTATACAGGTCTTCCGTATATTCTTGCCACCTTTTCTTGATCTCTTCTTCTTCTGTTATGTCCTTGCCATCTTTATTTTTGATCATACCCATTTTTGCCTGGATTACCCAGATAGAGATAAAGGTAGAGAAAGAGATAGAGATAGAGATATTTTACAAGAACAATAGTGTACTATAGTATCATGCTACAGCATAACTTAGCCTGGGAAAAATAGTTTGCCTACTATCCTATTCAGCATCCTTTTCTTTTGAATTATTTTTGCAACTAGAACTCCAACATTAAGCATAGCAGAAACTGATTTGTTTTTATACATAGGCATCAGGATGCAGAAAATTAAGTCTTATGATTATTGCTGTATAAGGCAATAGAAATAATTGGTTAAAGCAGATATATTAAAAATTGCAGATATATTAATTGGTTAAAGCAGATATATTAAAAATTGCAGATATATTAATTGGTTAAAGCAGATATATTCAAAATTTGTATCTATACAAATACTGACTCTCTGTGAATGTATATCCAGATAGAATGTTTTTAGCATGACTAGAAAAAAATTGCCTGACAGCATATACCTTGAGAGTTATATTGTGTGCATGTGTATATATGCAGGGAGAGAGAGAGAGAGAGAAATACACTCACACACTTTGCCTCGAATTGCACTGAAGCTGTATCAGCCTAAATCCCAGTATTCGAATATAACTAGGTTGGTTTAAGCAGATAATCTCTTCAAACCTTCTGTTTGAATGTTGCAATATAGAATAAGCAATTATTCTTTTATTCTCCTATCTGATATTTTTGTCAGTTCTCCTGAATCCTTGTTGTTTGGGATTGCAAAAAAATAAAGACTGATATTATCATGTCATCCTTTCTTGAACATGTCATCATGGCTTTAAGCAAACAGTAGTTTAATTCAGGATGTCATTGTAGGTTTCCCCTTGGTGCAATTTTGTGTTCCTTTATCTGCCATAGGCGAATTATAAAAATACAGTATTATGGATAGCCAAATTATATAGGCAGTGTGGGGGTCATAGTCCACAGGGAACGTGGATTGCATATGCGTTATGATCAGGCTGATTACCCAGGCAGTGGAGGTTGACTAATTAAAGGGTATTTCATGAATAAATTTCAGAAAACTCAACTCCAAGAATGCTGTGTTTTTATTCTTTTAGTCAAATATATAGAATATTAATATTTTCCCAGGTAAACTGTTAGAATAATTGAATTGTGTATTGAAAGGTTGCTGTAAGACAGTTTAAGAATTTGGATAAAAATAATCACCGGCATCTGCTAAAACGTTGAAGGTGCTCTCAGTTGCTTATGCAGAAGCTGCTGAATATGGTGCATTTCATAAAGCCAAGGCATTTACTTGACTGCTAAAATGTAGATTTAGAATTGCAACAAATTTTTGAATGCTTCGTAGCTTTGGTTATTAAAAGATTGTATCATTGCAGAGAGTAGAATATGTTCTTTTGATCTTTCTGTAAGACAGAAAAATGCTCTTTTTGGCACATCACTCTGAATAATTGACTGACAACCTCCCTTTTGAAGTTAGTTATTTAATGAAATCTCAGACTTGCTTTAGGCAAGAGAATTGAGTCAGAGATGTCTGAAGGGCTTATGTAGGTCAAGGCTGCAGCAACTTTCTATTATGTTCAAAAGCAGATGAATGTGATTTTTCAAAAAGGTCCTAATATTTCTCAGCCAGGAGATTCAAAATTTCAGTGGCTTCTACCAGAATGAACCTTTCATACAAGGAAGCATCCTTCCATTGACTACAGGAACTAGAATCCAGTGAATCCTCTTTTGCTGGTCAACGACAGAAATAAAATGACTGACTGACTGACAGTGGATCCTCTCCACTGAAGAAAGCATCCTTTACCAATTAAAATTTCTTCCTGTTCCTTCCCGGGCTACCTCACATATTGTTCTAGAGGATCCTCAGCCTTTTCTGGTACAGTACAAAAACAAACAAAAAGTGCTGCGCCTTTTCACCTGCAGCAGGTGGTTTGTGGACTAGAAAGTACATCTTTTATAACTTGCTAGTCCTAAGCTTTATGACTTAAGCAGAGTTTTGCATTACGATGCTTCTTTCTGTGACCAAGTGAAACAAAAGGCTGCCTCATATGCAGCCTGGATGATCTGTCCACCCTTTTATCATAGAGAATGCTGAATCACATAAGCAAAGCTTGCTTATGTGCTTACGGTGTGAGTTAGAAGTATACATACGATAGATATTCCAGCCTTAAGGGTATATGCATATGAGGGAGGGGGTATTTTTCTAGGTTATATCTGTTAAAGAAAGAGGGGCTATATTGTGTTGTCATCCAAGTCATATTCTGCGCAGAGAGATGAAACAACACTGCTGTCATGATACCATTTCCAACTTCTTTGGGTTATATTCCCTCCTCGTTGTGCTAAAATAAAACTAGACTCTTAAGGGAAATTAAAGTGGCCAATGCTTGCAGCTAGAAAAGATAAATTCTGCTAGAACCTTATCAGTGAGTCCATGAAACTAATAATTTCAGCTCTTTCATATTCAGTGTAACCCAGCTATATACTGTACTTCAGGAATCAGCAGTGGGAATAATAGTTTATTACGTTTCTTGCTCACAATATTGAGGGAGGGAGAATTATTATTACATGAATGCCAATATATTAATTTGGGGAAACCTATTTCTGTGGTGCAAGTTTTAGTTAATTTAATCTTCAACACAGAATTGCACTCTCAAATTAAACAGGAGGGAGGTTATTTTACACACAGTTAAGCAAGCTGCTGCCCAACTGCTCTCTCTGCACCAAATTAATTTAAAAAGTAGTCTTCCTTTCTAAAACAATAACACCTACATTTTAAAAAGTTATATCTCACTTAAGAAAAGTATTCTTTTAGATTCTCCAAAAGGCATCATGAATTTATTCCTGGCTTACTAGCATATTACAGCCCTTTGGCAAGGGTGATTCATGCCCCTTTTCTTCCTTTTCTTTGTTTCCATCTGGGCTTGATTTCTCTGCTGTCTGTATTCCTTTGTTTTGTGCTGTTTTGTGTTTTTTATATTGTTACTTGTTTTAAAATGTTTTTAACAATTTGTAAGCCACCGAGAGTAGCTGGAAGTCAGGTGGCGTATAAATTTTAAAAATAATAATAATAATAATTATTATTATTATTATTTCAGCATATTATTATTATTACACCAGTTTTGTGTAGTGGTTAAGGCACCAGGATAGAAAGCAGGAGACCATGAGCTCTAATCCCACCTTAGGCACAAAGCCAGCTGGGTGACCTTGAGCCAGTCATTCTTTATCAGTCCTAGAAGCATGCAATGACAAACCATTTCTGAAATCTTGCCAAGAAAACTGCAGGGACTTGACCAGGCAGTCACCAAGGATCAACAACAATTCAAAAGCATACAACACAAATTACTACTACTGCTACTGCTACAACAATGATCGCACAGTCAGCCAGATGTTTAGGCTGGATATGGCATTTTTGTCTGGGGTGTTGTGTGGCAGATACTTGTCTGTTTGAATTCTAAAGTCCCAGAGCACTTTGGCTTCTTCATTTTCTATTACTTTGTCTATTTTGTGGCCCCACCAGTTCTTGCTTGCAGGCAAGTGGTATTTCTTATAGATATTCCAATCCACCACGGTTGCTACTTTGTCATGCCGCTGTTGGTAATCAGTCTGTGGGATCTTCTTGCAGCAGCTAATTACGTGGTCCACTGTTTCTGCAGCTCCTTTGCAGAAGCAGCATTTACTGTCTGTTATTTTCTCTATTCTGGCTTAGTATGCATTTGTTCTTAAGGCTTGGTCTTGTGCAGCTAGAATTAGCCCCTCTGTCTCTTTCTTCAACTTTCCTGCTCTTAGCCATTGCCAGGTCTTGTTACCTTCTTTGCCTGCTAGTTTTTTTGTGTACTGTCCATGTAATAGTTTGCCTTGCCATGTCTCTTTTCTATTCTTCATTTGATCTTTCTTATAGGCCAGTTTGGTCTCTTTGGTATTCAGTAAGTCTTCATCGTTTACTAGTTTCCGTGCATCTTCACTGTCCTTCAGATATTCTTCCAATGCCCTTTTTTCTTCTTCAGCTGTCTGGTCTACTTGCAACATTCCATGCCCACCTATGCTCCTTGGTAAATAGAGTCTGTCAGCATCCTTGCATGGATGAAGGGCATGATTCACTGTCATTATCATTATTTTTCTGGTCTTCCTATCCAGGGCTTCTAGTTCAGCTTGAGTCCAGTCCACTATTCCTTCTGTATATCTAATAATCAGAATTGCCCAGGTGTTAATTGCCTTTGTGCTTATTTCCACCACCGAGTTTGTCTAAGATCTTCTTCACTCTTCTGAGATACTCACTACTAACCTTCTTGTCAGTGTGAAGGATGCGCAGGAATTTGTAGTGATCTTCTTCATCCAGACTCTTGATGTTACTTCCATAGGGCATTTTGATTCCTTCAGTTTTCATTATTTTCCCCCTGTTGATGGTAAGGGTGGCACATTTGTCCAGTCCAAACTCCATTGCAGTATCTTAGCTCTATATTTGGACAGTGTTGAACAGTGATTCCAATTCAGATAGCATTTTTCCATACAGCTTCAGATCATCCATATAAAGGAGGTGGGATAGCCTGGCAGATGTTTTTGATGTTTGATAGCCATGACTTGACTTGTTCAGTACTGTTGACAGAGGAAACAGTGCAATGACAAACAGTGGTGATAGTGAGTCTCCTTGAAAGATTCCTCTCTTGATGTTAACCTCTCCCAGTCTATCATCGTTGACCAGCAACTGTATCTTCTATTGTGCCATTGATCTTTGCACAAAGTTTCTGATGTTTCTATTGACTCCTGTTATTTCTAGGCATTTGATTATCCAGTCATGTGGCAGGGAGTCGAATGCCTTCATGTAATCAATCCAAGCTACATTCAAGTTGGTCTTCCTTCTCTTACAGTTTTTCAAAATCATCTTGTCAATTAGGAGCTGATCTTTTGTCCCTCTACTGTTGGGGTGGTTTTCTTTCTGCTCAGATGGAAAGAGCTTGTTTTCAACTAGATACTATTGGATTGCATCAGCTACAACACCAGTTAGCAATTTGAAAGTTGTTGGTAAGTAGGTAATTGGCCTGTAGTTGCCAGGTGCTGCCCTTTTTGTTGGATCTTTCATTATCAGGTAGGTTTTACCAGATGTTAAGCAATCTTCAATTTTATGTCCTCGCAGTATGTTGTTAAACTGCTTGGCAATTAGTGGGTGCAGACCAGTCAGATGTTCCAACCAAAAATCATGCAATTCATCTTCACCTGGTATTGTTGTTGTTCTTGTTGTTGTTGTTGTTATGTTTGGGAACAAGAAACAAAGAAGCCAGTAGTTAGTGGTGAGTTTATGGAGGGACACGGAGATTGAGAGTGAACCAACACTATGTACTAGGATTCAGCTCAAGCTTCTTAGAACAGGACAAATCAAGCAACTTTGTTTAGTATCGTGGCTAATTACAGGAAATAAACTGAAGGAGAACTGCACTGTTATTTGTAATAAACATAAATTAAATCAATACAGTTTCATTCTCAGTCTAAATCTAGTGTATATATAGCTTCTGTAGAAAGCCTAATACTTCTTCTATATATTGTTCAAGATGGATTCAGAATAAATTACTGTTTTTTGAAGGAAGGTCCTTTACAAATCCCCAATTTGTATCTTTCCCCTCAGTTTCAAGATGAAAGTCCAATAAACATTTGTTTTAATATGTAATAGATTTTATGTCCAAAGTATATTATCACCTAAATCTTGTCCTTTTATGACACACAGTGCTGTTTTCTCTCTCTCTCTTTTTTTTTCCTGTGGCTCCTGCCTTACTGAGAACCTTGGCCACTGATTTTTTTTTTCTGCGTAAGTTTAATTTCTTGGTAGCTTGTAAGGTAAACAGACTTGAAAGTGATTAAAAGGAACATTTATAAATGCCCAATGTTTTCATTGGGCCACCATTTTTATCTTGGTCAGCCTATCAGTACAAACTCTTGAAGTTATGCAGGATCTGCATAATCCTTCTTGCTGAAACCAGGGGAAGCTCAGTCACAGCATTCTTTTTTCCATTCTAGATACATTGCCTCTAGAGTAAGTAGAAAAATGCCTGATCTCCAGGACAATAGCAACTTTTATTCGGACTATTTAGCCATTCTGCAGTACTGTTGCAAACTTGGATGCTTTGTACACTTAATAGTGCTAGTTTGGATTGTGCAGGTCCATGGCAGGAAGTGACGTATGGAATAGTCCTGCCTTGTAAAAGAAATAGGGTAGGATTGAATCTTACACACTTCTAGTGATCCCTTTTATTCAATGTTTACCTGTTGTTGTTTTTCTATTGCCTTAATCAAAAACTTCATACTGCATTCTCTCTAACTGTCATTATCTAGATCAGACCAGGCTTTACATATTCTTGTTATATTTCTTATATTCAGGAATACCATCCAGTAAAAGCAAGAGGAGGCATCCTTTTCTGCTGTCACGGACATCTGTTATTATGCAGCAACATCTGTTTGTATTATTTCAAGATAGAAATATAGTCATATAGTAAGGTTCTTAAAATATTCTGTAACTGCCCAGGAATTAGAATTTAAACTTAGAGGTGAATCTTCCCACTCTGAAATCTATGCTTCTCCAGCACATGAAATGACTACAGTTATGTATCTTGTATCAGATTCCAGATTTCATGAAATCATTGTTATTTACATTAAATCCCAATTAACTTCATTTTGTTATTATTTGGGCATAATGACTGTGTTTAAGGCCTATAGTTATATTTCTCGTTTGCTGAAGAGTGCGTGTTTGTGTATGATTTTTTTATCCTGCCTTTATTATTTTTTTATAAATAATTCAGGGCAGCAAACATACCTAGTGCTCCTTCCTCCTCCTATTTTCCTCACAACAACAACCCTGTGAGGTGAGTTGGGCCGAGAGAGAGTGACTGGCCCAAGGTCATCCAGCCAGCTTTCATGCCTAAGGAAGAACTACAACTCACAGTCTCCTGCTTTCTAGCCCGGTGCCTTAACCCTAGACCAAACTGGCTCTCAGTTTGCACCATTCAGTTAATTTCACAATTTCAATAAACTCTCTGATCTCCCAAGTGTTTTATATCTACATTTTAGACCATTTTCCAAACAGACTCAGGTTGCAGAATTCAGTTGTGCTACAGATAATTTTACAAGCACCCTGCATGATATAAACAATTTTGAAAAATGTCTACAAGAACTGTTAGCTGGGCTTTTATAGAGTTTGTTGTTTGGCTACCTATATAACATCAACAGTGTAAATAATAAGTCTTGTTATGTCTGAGGTTCTGTCCTTTGTGTTTTATCACACACTATTTTTTTACATATAGCTATGGTATTGATTAGATGAAGTCTTGTCATCCTTGCATTCACAATACAGGAAATCAATAATTAATTATAGATAGACAAAGCAATTCCTTTTGAATGTTCTGTAGGTAAATATTACGGGAAAAATGATCAGATATAGCTCTCTAGAAATGTCCACTTAACTGAGTAATGGAAGAGCATCACTGGCCATAGGACATAAGCAGGAGGATTGTTACTAGAATATTACTAGAATGCTACCTATCTCCCATGGATTACTATCAGATTCCAGTACTCTGATAAACAGATGATGATTAAAGGTTAATCCTATATTGCAAATGCTCTTTTTCCCATTGCAGCTGTCAAACTAAGGGAAAAAAAGAAGCAATTCCACAACATCCTTGCACCCCTATTCCTAAAAGAATCTATATGAATTTAAATCACAGGGAAATCTCTTTTTATTCTATTTCTGTTGTACTGGATCATTGCAATTCTAAAGAATTCAGCCCTCCTACTGGCCAAGAATCAGTTTCATATAATCCATAATTGCATGATCAACCTCCTGTTTCACTCAGTACATGGCATTTTCTTAGACATTTGCTGGAATTCTTGTGTGCTTCTTACAATTCATCAAAATGTCTGTCATTATAGATTGAGTTGTTCCCTCTGTTCTTTTGCCATACAACACATGAAACTGAGTTATAAGGCTCAGCAAGATAAAGCTGTCAGCTGTATGTGAACCTTAGAATTATTTGAATTGGTTCTGAATTTGACCCTCTTTAAAACTAAAACTAGAGATAAGGATTCATAGAGAAAAAACGTGTCTTCTCTTTCTTAATGTTCATAACTGCAGCAACTTTTAAAGATAATTTGAAAAAGAAGAAAAGACTTTCAACTGTACAGTATATTGAAAGAATAAACGTTCTTAGAAGTGTCAAGTAATGGACTTAATAACATCTTCAGGAACACAATGGAAGAAAATGGTTCAATAATTCTTTAGGTCTATCATACTGTTTGAGGAATGGGATTTTGGCATTCAGATATAAGCTGGGAATCTGCAAATCTAATGAATGAAAGAACCAAATTACAGATTTTGATGATAATGCTTTATCAAAAAATAGTTTTGACAGTATGTTTTAATCTTCATTTCAGTGCCAAACTTTCCTGTCACATCAAAGATAGATACATTTTGCTTTTGGTACAAGCAATATATCATTTGTACTTTCTTTTATTAATGATACACACAAACATGCATTTATACACACTCACAAACTTAAATTGCAAAACTAGTAGCTGCCCATAGGGTATGTTTAGTTCTGAGCCCGTTGCCTGTAAAATGAACGGCATTAGTCATTTAAAAATGGTATATAAACTGTAAGGCTGTCTTTTTAAAAAAAAAAATAGTAACATTGATCAGCATTCTGTAATGGTGTCAGTTTTGAAATGGAGGAAGAAAAAACAGGCATTGTGAAATTGGGCTGAATAAATGAACCGTCCAACCATAATAAAGAGGCCATAGCGCTATATATGAAAGCACAGATTAGGGGGGAGATCCGGGTTCAATACTGAGAGGTTTTGAAGGGGAGAAATTGTCAGGGATTGCATATATTTTCCATGCAGAACATTCCAAATTCGGCTAGCAAAGGTTCTTTTCTAAAACCCTCAAGCGCCTGTTCTGTCATTTGCTAAACAGTGATCTTACCTGATATGCAGCAGCCACCAGTAATTCTTAGGAATCTGAGATAGGTAGTATTATTAAACCACTTGGGAAATACGAACCCAAATTGTATGATGAATTCTTCATTTTCCACAGTTCAAAAAAGTAGAGAGAGCTTGCTTGCTTTGGCAGCTTCCTTGGCAGGGCATTTGCAAGAAAAACAAAGTTAATATGAGAAAATCATTTTGTAAACTTTAAAAGCTTAACTTACATATTTTAAAATTCTGGTCCTGACTTCCTCCATAGAAGGCAATCTTCTTCACTCTAACTTGCCAACCTTTAGATTTGATGAAGCTCTCATTTCTGCTGAATTTCATTAGTGTCAAAAAAACCAAATTCCTAGTGAAGACCCTCTATGCCGTATTACAAAACTTCTTACATTTAAAGTCATTTTCCACCTCTGGTTCATTCCTCTCTTTCTGCCTGAAGGAGAGGAACACATAGTTCTCCGTAGTGCAACTCAATTATTCTTTCTGAGGTCACAGTTGCTTTTCTGTTGACTGGGGAGGAGGGTGGGGAATGCATTTTTCTTAACAATAAAAAAGGAACCCCATCCCATATCAGTTCCCAGCTCTAACTTTACCTGCAGGAGCGCTCTACGTGGTAACTTTCTAGGTCAGTTACCATTTTTTCATCTGCAGTATTGACAGTATTTCACATTTGCTTTTTATTTATGATTGGTTAAAATAGTTTAAATGCTGAGTAAAAACCCACCATGTTTTGTCTCATCAACTTGGTTCTTTTATCAATTCCATGGTCCTTGATAACTAGGGTAGGAAATTTAAGTTAAGTGGCACTGATCTATGGCCTATATCTATTAGTACTTAAAAATTCACAGCTCATTCCTCCAGGAAAAACCAAGCTAAATAATAGAACAGTTAATCAATAGAGGTAAATAATGACCAAAAGACCGGGTATAATCCCAGCGAATACCTTGTACTTCAGGAATCTTATTCGCTTAAATTAATGTGCTAGTGCTGCAAAGTATTAATGGAGAAAGAACTTATGCACCTAGAGAGTAACAGGACAGTGATTCTCGTGGACCTATCTATTTGTTTGATCTTTATTTTGAAGAATTATTTTCTTTCTTCATAGTCTGTCTCATTCATCTATTATGGTCTATACAGACAACAGATGCTATATCTTGAAACAAGGGCTTTGACTGTAGCCTTTCAGTCTATCCTTTGTGCTAAACAAATACTCAGTCCTAGTTAACATTAATAAGCACAACTGTAACTTCAGTTTTAATAAATAAATAGTTCTGCAATATCCTTGAAGTACCATTCAGTAGACCCATTCCTAAAGAAAAGGATCAAATTGGAAAGTAGTCTCTTTCAAATTCACTTTACTTTATAAAGTAGTGGATTTATCTATAAAAAAAGAGGGGGGGAAATCTTGAACAGGCTTATGATTCAGAGGTCTTAAATGTTGCAGTTATACTAAAATCTAGATCTTATTGCCCTGGTTCAAAGAATTATAGAATGTTAAGGGAACATTTTGTTAAGAAATTCTTAATATATGTTCTCTATTTCTTTCCTATCTGATAGCCACTCATCATGGTGATAATGATTTTAGCAACAATTCAATTTATGTAGAATTGCTTATTAAGAGTACATATAACAAGCAGAAAGATTCAGATTTATTTTTAGGTGGTTGAGAATATAATATAGTTACTTAGAATAAACACTGAAGGAAATGATGGTAAAATGTAATTACCATTTTGTTTCCTTACTTTTTTAATACATGATTATTAACTCTTAATAGGAAATGGCCAAAAATGTCACCCTTTACCATAACATGAATTCCTTCTAAATATGTCATATGTTTTCTCTTAATTTTGCTTAATTAGAGTAGGATAGATACAAATGGGTTCAGAAATATACAACATTTTGCTTTTGGAGAGATTACATGTTCTCTTCGGGAGACCCATATCTACTGTACCTTTTAAGTATCCAGATCAATTTATTTAAATTCCATTAGAAGCACTAGACCTGAAACTAACTTAGGAGGGCAGCCAGCACATCGCCTATTTATTTTGCATTAAATTGGTAATACTCCCTTTTGACTTCTAAAAATTGTTTTAAATCTTTAACAGTAATCACTTTTGGAACTGAAGTACATCTAATGAATTTAATACTAAATATCTACCTATAAAATGAAAATGGATTTGGAATGAAGAAAGGCTAATGTTACATTTGCAGTAACTGCATTAGAAGAGATGTTGGAGACATACCCCCCAAATCAGATTTGTAATTTGAAATGTATAATATATATTGGCAACATTTGTTTTGATCTGAAAAAGCGTTATTTCAATTAAGTTGCATTTTCATACATTATTAAATTAAACTGCAGACTGCCCCTGCCAAAAACAAAACAAAACAACATTTTTATGTCTCATGAAATAATTTTGCTGCATGAGCAACATAACAATGGAAGTGCAAAATTAAATTATACCTAAACCCCAATTGAATAAGCCAATCAACAGAAAAATGAATGAAGGAATGTCAAAGCAAAGCATATTCAACTTCCTATATTATACTCCTATTATCTTAAGAACTAGTTTATGTTGACTGTGATATTATCTAGCCCAGATTGAAAATCCATACATATCCAGCAGAATTTGATTGTTGACTTTTGTGGTGAAACAGTAGAGATCACTGTACAAACAACATGTTGCTATCATAACTTTGAAGCCACAGCTGTTTTGTGAGAATTATCAGAATAGGTTATAGCAGAGCCCTCTTCCAGTCTCTTAGGATCATCTTTTTATATTAAAACTTTCAATACTCCCAGGATAAATAAGTAAGTGCAGTATCTGCCAAGTTAGAGTAGTAGCTTCATCACTTACTTTAGTTCCAATTCACATTCACTTTTCCTGGGATAATAAATTTTAAGTAATTTATTATCCCAGGATAGTAAGGAGATTTTACACAGAAATGTAATCATTCACCAGATGGCAGTGGTCAAAGAATACATGAACCATTTTGTAATATTTATCCTGTTCTGATGGAAATCATTGTGTACTTATAGAAATTTCTTGATTTGCAGCTTCAAGAGTGTTAGCAGTGTTAGTCTGAGCAAAGTCAACCAAAGCTTCTATAGAACTTTAAAGATTAACAGAATTATTGGACATAAACTTTCATAGGTTAAAATCCACTTCATCCAGTGCATCTCTTTGTCTGAAACTCTTTGCAATACCAGGCAGTGGTAATTTTGCACACAACTGAATAGAAAGAGCCTATGTATCTTGCTTGTTTTAGTAGGAATGTCTGGACCAAAACTGTTATGATTTACAAATTATAATAAGCCAAAATTGCTTGTTTACTGTCTCTGGAGCTAGCCTATTCCTCTCAAATTTGGTAGAAGACACGGTCTTATCCCATTCAAATGCCACTCTGTTTGGCTTTTGTAAGTGGAGCAGGGATTTGGTTGACTTTAAGCTATTATTTTAAGAACCCTTTGGGCAAGCCTAGATTTATAGGAAAGAGAAACATATTGACTTAAATTGACTTCAGAGAGAATGGGTTTGCATTCTGCTATTTGAGCTTTCACTCCACAATCAATTAACTCAAGGACAATCTCACTGAGTTCAGTTGTACTGCTTCACAATTTGAGGCCCGTTACTATATTAATTTCATTGACATGGTATGGTTTACTATATGTAATTAAAAATATACACTATCTTGTTAAAAATACTATTTTCCACCGCTGAAACAGCGTGATGCTGGTGCATTTAATATCGTTCCTTGTAAAATTACAGTATGTATGTTTGTATGTATGTATGTAAACATGGAATGCTATGGCTAGTTTTATTGCTTATTTTTATCAATATTTCCAAGAACAAGCCTTCCAGAACTTCTCTATCAAAATTTCTCTTATTGATGTTATTGGCTGTTATATGGTTGATCTGTGAATTGTTAAGGGGTAATTTGGTCCTTCTGACATATGGACCCTTGACTCCATTAGGTCTTGACCCAGGACTAACTTCCATCAAGCCCCCATTTCATTCAGCTGTAAACATGAGACATTTCACATTATAGCATTATGTAGATCGATCTTTATTTGTTTCTTTTACAATATATGTAGACCACTCACTCAATTAAGATTGGGCAGTGAATAACAGAGCAGGAATAAGATAGAAAACAATCAGATCATTAAAAATACAATGCCTCTGCATATCCACAATAAATTCAGGCAAAATGCACGTTGGAACAGTAGTTTTGTATTACTTTGCAAAATGCAAGGAGAAAGGGTACTAAATGTACTTCCCAGGGAAGCGTGTGCCAGAGGGTGAGAGCTACTACAGAAAAGGCTTGTATTTTCATTTTCCCTTTTGTTAAACATCCTTCTTTTTTTGGTAACCCAGTCTGCTACATTGTTGTATGTGAGCAAGGATATTAGCCAAAAAAAGCCTCAATTACAGCTGTGGTGGGCAATCTTTTAGCAACCGGTGGGTTTTTCTTTTTAATCTTAAAAAAAAATTAAACAAGGGCCGCAGAGTGCCTAAATGGTCATGTTATTAAGAGGGTGGGATCAATATTTCCTTTTTTTCTTCTGTTTTGTTTGTTTGTTTTTGGAAGTGTCAGAGTTACTTTATGTATTTACTATTAATATAACATATGCCACCCTAAGAATGAGGTTTGATTTTTAAAAAATGTGGTAAGGTAGAGATCTATTGCATATTTTTGTTTTTATTTCACTCAGAAAATTAACAGGAAATCACACTGCTGTAAGCCATAAAACTTGCTACCAAATGTTGATGTCCCAATCTTAGGGAAATTCAGGGGCTTTAAAAAGAAAAAAGCCTTAGGGAGTCATTTGGGATTGCCCAAATACATGGCTGATCAGTCAAAATAGGTTGCCTACTAGAACTTGTATCCCTGTAGTCAATTAAAGCCATTTATTAAGCAATGTTCAAACATCTATCACCTTTTTTTTAGAAAGCTTGTGAGCTGTGATTTAACTAAGTTTAGGGAAAGGGTTGGGTGATAGAAAGAACATGGAATTCATTAAGGCATTCATTATCATTTCCTCTCTATTTTGTATACTGAAATACTATTACAGTATCATAGTATTTTTAAAACTGGACTCCTCGTTTTCTCATTCTTATTTTTGAAAAATAAATGGTCACCTTTGCATGGTCTCAGATTGACCACTCCTAAATTAAGTTTGCTTTTGAAAAGACATGTAAAATCTTTTCCTGTGAATAAATAAAACCAATGGGTGTGTTTTGAAAATACTTATTGTTTCTTTTTGTTCTAGAGACTGAATATTCTGTAACTATTGATTAATATTTAATAAGCACTAGCATCTGAAAATAATATGTCATATCAATAATATATAATATGTTTGTCCCAGATTTCAAATACTTTTCTAAGACATCTGGTTACTGAGCAGGAATGTGGTAGATTTCAGCAATGATGATATCTTATCACTGGTAATGAAAGTTAACTGGCCTTTACTAGTTATTTTTACTGGTCTTTACTGGTAATCAGTTTTCTTTCCTATAGTTTCTTATCTAATTTTCAGTTGCCGGAGACTTAAAACTTAGATGGTTGTTCAAGAGGTTGGATTGCACTTCAATTTCATTCATTTTATTTTATTTTACCCACAGAAGGAAATCAGTGTTGAAAAAAAGTTAAGGACAGGGTCCACTAACATTGGCAATTAACCAAAACAGCAGCTAAAAATGTAGAAAGTTAATCTTATTAATAGTTACTCATTTACTGAAGAATGAAGAGAAATAGGTTTGGATCCAGATAAACTTATTGTGGCATTTGCCATTTCCCTTTGTTTTAGAGGAACTCCAGTATTAATAATTATATCCAACTCTATTCAGGCATATCCAGTGCTGTCATTCTTTGTTTCTTGGAGTCTCCTGCCCAGTTTGGGATATGATCAGTATACACTCAATAGTATATGTTCTCCCTTATATTAGTTTTCTACAATCCCTAACTACAACAACTATAGCTCTAGGTCATTTAAACAGTAGTTCCACTAGATACTTAGAAATCAGTTTAAACATCAACATTTTCTTTTCACCTCCTCACCTGGCAGTCTTCCCTGCTTTGGGAAAGTGGGAAAGTCTCCCAAAATCTTCTCTTTCTCTTAGTCCTCTTATATCCCAGTCCATGCTATTCCATTCTGTAATCCTCCTTAGATGAAATTCACCTGGAACTAACCTATAAAATATACAATATTTTTACGAGATTCTTAGTATAAAAGTCAGGGCACCCTCACATATTCACATTATACTTGTGTGTGGGTCTACCTATTGGTGAAGGGAAGGCCAGTCAGCCTGCAGTGACTCCGTATTACAAAAGAAGCATTATTTTGTGAGAAAAAAATTTAAAGTAAGGAAAAAAATATGGAAAAAGATAGTGTGAAAGACCTGCCTGTTAATGAAGAACAAGACTGGCCCATAAGAGGAAGTTACTCAATTACATATCCCCTAACACTGAAGTTAGATTATTAAACAAACAAACAAACATTTATATTTCAGACTTGTATCTTGTTTCATACTTGTTTCCTGTTCAGCCTTTTTACTGTTGTTTTATGCTGTTCCCATGCAGGATGGATGGTCACAGTATCATTTTGTAGCTTCATCATCAACGATAGAGAGGGACAGACAAAGGCCGTATTCTTCCTCACGCACACCTTCCATCTCTCCGGTGCGCATGTCTCCCAACAATCGTTCAGGTAAGACCAGGTATACGTAATTGAATAATCAGGGAAGCAATTCATCAAATTCCAATAAAGAACTGAAATATTATCAAAGGAATTATTAACTGTACTGAGGCATGGAAAAGGTACTGTTTATCTATTTGCTACTTTATAAATGTTCTTTGCCATCACAAAACATTCTGGATAAAGCCAAAAGAAGCAGTTCCCATTTCTGAAATTGTGTGTTGTTCATCAAGTTGAGAAATTATTACATGTATTACTAATTTGGTAATTTAGGTTCAAATCTATACTTAGCCACATCGTTGGTTGATTATTTGTAAATTGTTGATAATTGTGGGCCTGCTAAAGGAAGATGATACATGAAATAATTTGCATTGAAATTTGCTTTAGGTACATTATCTATAATAATTACTGTAATTCTGTATGTACTTGTAATAGCTGTTCCTGTTTATTGTTCATAGTTGCCAGATCTGGCTTGGGTATGCTGGCTTGGGTAACCTTGACATCACCCTGGGTTATCTTGCAGGGAAACAGGCTTAAACTGCAGAAGTGAGAAATAATCACAAAGACCTGAAACATTGTTTCCTCCATGAATAATTGTTATTAATATGTATTTGAAATGAATTTTCAATTAATCACAAGGAAAGTAAAGAAAGGTGGGAATAAAATTGCAGAATTACATATAAAATATATATGTAAAGAAGGAATGACAAGGAAAGCATAGTCAGAAGAGTAGAGAGTATTGTTCTCTCTAGATCTTCTGTGGAAAGTAAAAATAATATTCATAGCACCCACTAGAGCTCATTTCCTTCGGATGCTGTTGTCATTACCTAGCTGGAATAAAAAAGAAGATGGAACAGTTATATATTTGTACATGAAAATACATCAATAAAATAATTAGGCATATTAAAATATTTGTTTCTGGAACTCTTCAAAGATGTACAGGCAGTAAGCACTCACTTTGAAGTGTTACCTTCGGGAGGAAGAGCCATGAGGAGAGCAATCAGCTGCTATTACCTTGACCTTTCTTAGGGCAGGACATTCAATTAGATGATCTGCAAGGTTCCTTCCAGCCCTTATATTTATGATCCTGTGGGTTTTTGTACAACTATGTCCATGGGACTTATTTCTTGGTAGGCCAAGGGTTCCCACCTTAATGTTATTCTATTCATTACTTAACTACAAATTATAGCACATACTTTTTAAAATGTTAGCTTATCAGTTTGCATTATAGGGCAAGAGAAATTAGTTTTCTTATGTTCCTTGTTCAAAGTGTCTGCCTTTACATATGCTATTTATTTATTTATTCAATCAATCAATTTGTATGGCCGCCCATCTCAACAAGTGACTCTGGGCAGCAAACAATATTAAAATAAGTTAAAAGCAATTCCAACCACAATATAAAAATGTATAAAATACACAGCAGCTGAGGAAGGTATCACAACTGACAATCACTAACACAGCCAGGAGACAGGTCCCTTCACACACTCAGGGCCCCAGGGCCAGACACAGAACCAGGGCCTTATGAAAGGCCAGCAGGTTTTAGGCCATCCTAATCTCCAGAGGGAGACTGTTCCACAGGGAGGGCACTGGGCCAGAAAAGGCATGCCTTCTGGGCCCTGCCAACTGGCATTCCTCAGCCAATGGGGTCCAGCACATGTCCATCCTGTCAGACCAAATAAGACGGGTAGAAATAACCGGGGAGAGACAGTCCCTCAGTAACCCAGTCCCAAGCCTCGAAGGGCTTTAAAAGTGACTCACTTTGAACAGGACTTGGAAGCACATTGGCTGCCAATACAGCTCATGAAGTAATGGTGTTACTTGCACCAAGTAACCAGTGCTATTTATTACCCATACAGCTGCATTCTGCACCAGTTGGAGCTTTTATGCACATTGCATTAGTTCAGATGGGAGGGCATGAGTGACAGTGAGCAGGGCCTCCTGGTCCACAACAGGCATAACTGGTGCACAACCCGAAGGTGTGCAAAGGTCCCCCTAGTCATGGCTGCCACCTGCTCTTCCGGCAGGAGCCATGATTCCAGGAGGACCCGCAGATTGCACACATGTCTGTCTGAGGCAGTGCCACCCCATCCAGAACCAAAGATGGAAGATCCCTGGCACCCAAAGGTCTAAACATCCAAAGCCACTCAGTCTTGCCTGGGTTGAGCCGAAGCCTGTCGTGTTCCATCCAGGCCCCCACGGTCTCCAGGCATTGGGACAGGACACACACGGCATCATTCAGGTGACCTGGGGTGGAGATGTAAAGCTGGGTATCATCAGCAAAAAAAAAAAAGGTGAAACTGTTTCACCCCATTCTCACTTAAGACTGTTTATTACAGTGACTTCCTTACTTTATTCAGCATGTCAGTGTATGACATTTTCTTCATGTACTTATTTCACTGAAATCAGACAATTGATATTCCAGTAGTATATCCAGCCCAGACAAGTTGGAAAACGTACTACCAAAGCTTCCCACTATTGCATGGTGACTATGAACTGGATCAATAGGCAATTAACTGAACTTCCAAGCTACTAGAAATGAGTAGCGTACTATGATTTGTGTATTGTTGTTGAGTCGTACCTAACTTTGGAGGGTGTTACTAGGTGTGCTCAAGCACATCTCAGACTCATGAACATTTCCTTATATGTATTCACTATGTGATTGTAAAAGAATGTCAGAAGTGTTTTTATGAATGAATTCAGTAACTCCACATATAAAGTCTCTTCAAATAAAGACTTTCATTGACAAATGCACATTAAGTACACAGAATCAGTGTTCAAGGAATTTCTTTGAGGAAGAGCAAAAATAAAAAAGTTCTGATTATTTTCATTGGGGACATACATTGGGGACTGGATGCAGAGTCTGTTCCATGTGGAAGTCTATTGTAGACCGGCACAAGCATCAGTTGAAGGAACCAATGCAGCTATGACAAACTAAAAAAGAGTTGGGCTGAAATTCTCACCACTAAGTTATCAAGGCAAGGGGCACATTGATCTACATATAGAGAGAGAATGTGTTCCAAGCTTTGGGTTAAACTGTAAATTGTAATTTGTAGATATAATTTCTCCTAAAAGACAGAAAGAGGAAATAAAAATACTTTCTGAGTAACTTTGAAGTCCCTTTTCATGCTCTTCCTTGGCTAAGACTGGTACCTCACTGTGGAAACACGCCTTTCTTTATTTTGGTTTTTCCACTGTGGAAAAACCAAGCCAATAAAGCTGCCATGTAATAGTGTTTGGGGTACCCTTTCTTTCTAAGCAAAATCTAATCCCCCTTTGTTTAGGAAACCTGGGGTGGGGAAAATAGCATAGCTTGGGACTCTCTGGGTCATCTGTTTCCATTTGGCTAGGGATTGTAGGGACAGCCAGTTTGGTGTAGTGGATACAGCACTGAGCTGAAAACCAGAAGACCATGAGTCTGGTCCTTCCTGAGGCACCAAGCCAGCTGGGTGACTTTGGGTCATTCTGTCTCAGCCCTGGGAAGAAGGCAATGGCAAACCACTTCCAAAAACCTTGCCAAGAAAACTGCAGGGACGTGTCCAGGCAGTTGCCAGGAGTCAGACCTGACCCAAAGGTGCACGCATGCGCGCACACACACACATGGAACTTCAGGTGCCTAGAGTAAGTAGATGAATTACAAAAACCTGATCCCTAGAGACCTCAGTTATAGATAATCTAACCATGACTAGAGTATCTTGGATTTGCTGGGGCCCAATGAAATAATTAAACAAATGGTTCCTGTTATGGGAGAATGATTTTGACACAGAGACAGATGAAAAGAAAATAGTTACTAAAAAAATACTTGATCTTCTTTTCAAGGACCTATTAATTGGAAATCCACCTTTGACTGGATTGAAGGAGGCCAGTGCTTATATGTTTGGTCCAATATTTAAATAAATTTAAGATTCATTCCTTCTTTAGCCAAAAAGGATTATAAACATTTTTTTAAGAACCAGATTAGCAGAGCAAAATTTTTCACTTTCAAAAATTCAAGCTTCACACTTCGGTCAAATCCAGTATTTCTGCATATATATTACGGGCAGCATAAAAAGCAAAAACTCCCTAATAAGGGCCTACCCATTGCCCAGAAGCCAAGAAATGTTGGGTGGCTCAGCAAGACTGCTCAGGAAGAAGTCCTTGACATTTTTTCTTAGGGTTTTCCCATATCTCTTAGAACATAATCTCCCTGCTCAGGCATTTTACAAACAAGCTTGTAAAATACTTGCATACGTTAGCATTCGTGTCAGCTGAGTTTTACTTTCCCAGATGCTTCCTATGTAAGAACTTACCTATCTCAGTCAGCCCACCTCCATCCATTATTATTTTTGCATTAAGCCATGAATACTTTTGAGAAGAGGAAGACGTTGAGCAGATTTTGTTGACAGAATAAAAGGAACGTTTTTTGAGTCAGCCTCAACATTTGGTAAGGTCATGGATACATCCATGTAGATTTCTTAGCAATAATATGAAAATGGTTTGAAATGGTGGTCTTCTGGGATGGATTTTTTTTTCTTTCCAGGATAGTTTACAGTCCTGTTAGTTCCTAAAGATCTGCCATTCAGGTTCTAACCAGATCTAACCCTCATTAACTTCCAAGCCTGGACAAGGTCAGGATATTAGTTAATCTCAATTATCTTTAATTCATCTGAGCAACATACTGGCAAAGTAGAATTCAACAGTTACTTGTATGTATTGTGTAGTTGTAAGCAAGCAGATATATTCCACTGATGCTCACTTTCATAAGTACAGCAGAAGGTTCTTTGTTTAAAATATTTAACTATGCTACAAACATATAGACCATAGCATTGGTAATTTTGCATGAATATATTGATAATAGCAAAAGCGTTTAGAGACATAATCAGATTACCATTACAACACAAGAGTTTCCTTGTTAGTAGAATATATGGAGGAAAAAATACACTGATATTCTTTAATAAAGAACTAACTTGGAGAATTCTCCTCTCTCGTGCAAAATAGATTATGCCACAGATTAGAAATGTTTCTCACCATGATGCACATTAGTGGCAGCCTTTGTCACTTCTAGGAAGCTCTATTTGTTCTCTTAAGAATCTCTTTCAAGTCATAAAGTAAAGCTGAGGAAGTAGATTTTTAAGGAAATCTATTACTTATGGCTGTCAAAAGAAAGAAGAGTTCTATCTTTTTTATTAGTAATAAACATAGCCATTCTATACCATAGCTGTGAAGTTTAAATACTGGAATCTTGGAGTATTTCCTTAGCAAAACAATTGTACATATTAAAACACTTGGTGGCTGAAGTTGGGGACAAAGAGCAGATATTCAGGACCCAAACAATTAGATCTCCACAACTGGAGTAACTTGACTTGACTTAGATGCTCCCAAGCTTATGAAGAGAAGTTCCATGAAGGTATGTTGACTGTGGTGAGGATGCAGATACTTGAAATTAAAGATCTTGCTAGAAATGATAGTGCCTAGGTTCATATATCAGATTCATAAACCATGATTTGTTTTCATTTGTTAAGACAGTGATTCACACAACATGCTAGGCCCAGACAATGTAACTATATTATGGTTTATTACAGAGTGTGCTGGTCAGTGAAGGAAGTAACCAGTCTACTGATGAGCTAGCTATTTGACTTCTGATTAATTAATTCCCATGCAATGAAACAGAGCTGGGACTTACACAACCACCAGATTCCCCCAAGATTGTACCACTGAAATTCTGCACCCAAATGTCTATTTTTGGGTGAGACAGCTGCTTCCCCCTCCCGCCCCCCAAAATACTGAGGTGCATTATATTTCTGGAACTTGTGACACACTTATTTTTAGTGAGAGAAAAACCCAGGACCATTAAACATTGTCAGAGGGGATCACTCTATATCCCCTACAGCCCTGCAAGACCAAAATAATTAACTATGGCCTCAGAGCAATTAGAATTTTTTCCATTCTTGCTCTAAAGGATTAGACCATCTCTCAACGCTTACTTTAAAAAAAAAAGTTTGTTTTATTCTTACACTGGAACTTTTCATTAGCATATCCTGGGTGGGTTGGCCAGGAAATAAAACAAGAGTTATCAAAGTGTGCTGAAGTATCTATTTTGTTTCATTTATATCCTGCCTTTCATTCAGGAGTTCAAGATGACATTCAGAACACTCCCTCCTCCAATTTTTTGCTCACAACAACTCTGTGACATAGGTTGGGCTGAGAAAAAGTGAGTGACCAAAAGTCATCCCACGAGCTTCTGTGGCTGAGTGTGGATTAGAACCATGGTCTCTCCTCTCCTTGTCCAACACCTTTACCACCACACCGCACTGGTTCTCATGGAACAGGAAAGTTGCACAATCACTGAGGCAACCAAATCAAGCTACATCATATTTCAAGACTTCAAGATTTTTTCTTTGAGAATTTTCTTCTCTGTGTACTCCTTCAAGGAGCTGATGAGTTTTCTTCTTCACAGTTATTGACCACTATCTTTTAGAACACTGAAGAGGCTTCAAATCATAACACACAAAACAACCACCTGTATCTGTATGAAAGTTCCCACCATGTCAGGTCAACTGTTGACAAGATTTAGCAAGAGGGAACCAGAAAAAAAACATTTTTTTCATAGACTGCCTGTCCAGGAAGGTTATGTTGTATTTTCATCCCATTACCAGTATCTCACTGAGAACAAATGTGTTTAATGTTTATTTTAATTGATCTATTTTGCTTCTTGGCCATTTTTAATATTCAAACAGTAGACACGTTGGCTTTATTAAACATTCCCTTCCTCATCTTCTTTTTAAATTTCTATTGTATGTTTAATTTTCACAAGAAGGAAGTTTACTATTGGGAAAAAACCTATCTCTGAAACCCTTACAGAAACTGGAATATGCTGCTAACTTCTGTGCTTAGTACTCACCAAGGCAGTTCATCCTGGGACTCTGAATGCAAACATCCAACCCCAAATTGCATTCCACGAACTGGGGAATATCAGGATAGAACAATTCACACAGGTAAGCAAGGGAAGAGAAGAACAATTGCTGCAAAGTGTTAACTGCTGTGACTGTCTCCCCTTTCCCTTTGTAAATAAGGTGACTTGCCTAAACTAATGACAGAAGGAAATGTGTTCACACTCAGAGAGAAAGCACTTATCCCCACTCAAATGAAACTCTGCAGCTGTCGACAGCCGCCATTCATTTCACTCATGCACAATTCTGCCTGAGAGAGCAACACGTGTACAACAGAATAAGCCATCACAGCATCCACATGCAGCTGCTGAGCCTTTTTCGTTTTTTGAGGTCCCAGATTCTTCTCTTACCACTGCTGCTGGAAACTGGTGGTACCGCACAGGCCTCCTGTCTCAAATAAGGAAAATAATTTAGCTTCATCCACTTTGAATCATTGTCCCACTCACTGCAGCCCTTGGGCTCCCCCCAAATGCCATATGCATTCCCTTGGCCCCGAAGGGAGACCCACTTTTAACTTAAACATGGCTACATTCACAGCCACCAGCATCTCTTTCCCCGGTGGGGGTTGGAGGCTGAGTTCTGAGCACTGGCAAAGTACCAGATGGCATCACTCACTTTTCTCTCCCCCTACCAACAAATACCAACCATGTATCCAGATTTAAAAATGATGAGTTCCGATCACTGCCTGTGCCTCACTCTTCTCCATTTCCTCTTGTTTTCCACAGACCGTTCTACAAACACAAGAACTATCTCATATCCTGCTAAAAGCAGGAGAGGAGGAAGATTCCCTTACAAGCAGCAGCTGTGCCTAGAAGGCTGCATAGAGTTGAGAACCTGCATGACAACTTACGTACTATGACTGGCAGTTATGCAGCAAATGCATCAGATCCTATGCTTGCTCCCCTGCTCTGTGTCTAGGACCCTGCTGAAGAACAGCCTCTCACTTGTCTTAATTTTCCAGGTTCCACTTCCTTCTGGTTGCTTGGTCAATAAAGTATTTTCCATTGTTGCTTGTGTGGGTTTTTGGTTGGTTGGTTTTTGTTACTAACAACCCCAAAATGGGCATCTTTTCCTCTTCTCTTTGGCCCCATAATATAACCTTGGAGTTGTATGGGGCAGAATACAAATCCAGGATCAGTGGTTTCTCCCCCTTATTACTCATTCTTGTTTCCTGGATTATGGGGGTTCACAAAGGGGCCAGCGGTGCTGCTTTTAGGCAGACCTGGGGAGACTACTGGCCCCATGAGAGTCAGGCTTCTAGACTATGCAGCAGTATTCCAAATTGGTTTTAGTGTTTCTAAGTGTCACCTGCCTCACATCACCTTATTGATTAATTTAAATATTTTATATGGCCATTAAATTCACAGCAGCAACAGAACACACAGACACCCAATACAGAATAACGGAGACTAAAAACAACATGTTCCCATTCAAATCATTCCATTTCTGGATGGATTGTCCAGCATTCAGGCCCATTGCCTAGGGAAAAAACTAAGACCTTGCAGAAGGCCAACAGTCCAACAGGGTCTGAAGCAGCACTTTACGTTCAACCAAGCAACTTGGGTACATAGCCTCTGCGTTATTCCAGAGCAGCTTTTACCTGTACTTTCTGGTTTCTGTCATCTGTGGCTGAGCACTTTTGTTCTCCAGCTGTAGAAAAGGAGAGTGGAAGCATTTCCCTCTTGTGGGATTCAAGTTCCCATCTCTCGCCTGGGTGAGCTTTGAACCTCTGTTTCAGGGAGGCTATGTGAGCCTCAGCGGGCTTTATGAGCAGAGTTACAGAGCTGCTTTTTTCCTGTAGTGTATGCTTGTAACAACCACACATGAATGCCAACCTCTCATTATAGCAGGGTTCTGCTGTACTGTTAGGGGTACTTGTGTGGGAAATTACATTCTTACACAATTGTTACCTGTCTCCATGAATTAATCACTGACTGATGGATAGTGGTGGAATTTCCAGGGGTATATTTTAAATCATGGTTATATATTCTTCTGGTCTTTCCCATTCCGTGCTGGTTGGAATACATTCTGGATATGTTACCTAGTCTAATAGCAATGTAATAGGCTTTATTGTCATTGCCTAATTCACGTAAGATTACATATTGCTGTGTTCGTTGTTTTTTTTTAAAACGTTCCCTCCTAAGTTGTGGAGAGATTTGACACTACATAATGGATTTGGGCACAGAGTTTTTCCTCAATGTTTCTAAAACCTTTAGGTAAACTGCCATTACTATGCATTTTCATTGGGTTTTGGCATAACAACTTATTAAAATATTTTATAATATCTGAGAGCAAACTGATAATATATGGCTTCAACATGACTGAATAGATAGCACGTGGGGTACGGGGCAGGAAACCAAAATCCATGCAAAATTGAATTTAGTTAAGAAAATCAAATTCAACATTATTTTATAAGAAAACAATGAGATGGCAAAAAGCATGGAAAGCATTAACATTCAAGTTTCTGACATTGCTTGTCCCAAGAGCTGGTGACTGTGAAGATCCCAAAGATGTGGGGCTTCAAAAAAATCTTTTGTCCAAGCACAGCCATTGACATATTACTTGGATCCTTGAGAAATTGCAAGCGGCCACAGGTTCTTCATCGGGAAAAAAAAGTGGGTGCTCTCCTCAGGAACCTATAAAACTGATCACAAGATCTGCTCATTTTGGCTGGGAGGGAAAACAGTCAAGCCTGGAAGAAAAAAATGTAGCTAGGTTTTTGTTTTGTTTTGTTTTGTTTTGTTTTGTTTTGTTTTGTTTTGTTTTGTTTTGTTTTGTTTTGTTTTGTTTTAAGCCCTAATTGAATAAACAAGTGAGATTTTCAAAAGCCATGTAGGGAGAAAATATACATCAGGCTCCCTGTGTGCTTTCTTTTGAGAAACTGATTGCCTCTTCAGTGTGAATGAGCAAAGAGGAAGCATGCATTTATTTTGAATTGGAAGAGGCTCTTGCTGCAATCAGAGTGCTCCAGACAGCTAGCAGAAGATTCCTGTTTTGGAAAAGATGAATCAACAAACCTGACCAAACATTACAAATCCAGCTAATTTCTGATATAAAAAGGCAAGGATGGCAGGCTGGATGACAACTTTATATGGGCCTAGAGAATTTGATTACTATGTTTTATTGGTAGCAATTTTGATAATAGTTTGACTTGAAAGAAAAGCATTTACTTGTGGAGTTTATATACAAGCTATACTGCTATCTGGGGTACAATTCTGGAAGATTATGAACAATCTGCCTCTTGAAAGGATCTATCTGAAAGTGCATTGTCCACACATTCCACAACACCCCCTGATCTGATGATCCCATAGCATTGAAAAGCATGTATATCCTACCTGTGAACACTTACTGCTAGCTGGTGGCTAAATTTAGTTTAGGGATCACTCACGTATGACTAGATTGGATTCTTTGGTCCTGAAAGAGCAGCGTGGGACAGACTGCTTATCAAGAACAAAAAAGTATATTGGGCTACATAACGGAAGAAAAGAATCAGGAAGTCATAGCAGAAATGTTGAGTTTCCAAAGCTCCTTTCTTGCCGAAAAGAACTAATTGTTTTGAAAGAAAACTAGTGAAGCCGTTAATAACTGGTGAAAAGGGAGCAGAATGCTGTCTTTAATCATTAGTCAAATGATGTTCCCTTTGTCTTTTGCTTTGAGCAAAAACGTGCTGTTGCTACTGTGCATCTTAATGAAAAGCCAACATCGAAAGTATATGAGAATATCAAATCAGTCCTGGGTTTATTAAATTTCATAATCTGCTTTTGCAACTTTGGACCTTTGAAGAAC
Source organism: Candoia aspera (assembly GCF_035149785.1). NCBI lineage: Eukaryota > Metazoa > Chordata > Lepidosauria > Squamata > Candoiidae > Candoia > Candoia aspera. The sequence continues at coordinate 122,208,374 of NC_086155.1, read as the reverse complement.
TGATATGAATACAGTATCACCATGATTCTGGGCTACCAAGTGGTAAATCATAAAAGAAGTCAGATGAAATGGCTGTGTGCGCAATCTCTCATTATGACAAATTCTGCAGAACTCATAGATGAGAGTACCTTTGAATAATTGCAGAAAGGTTCAGGACTGCCATATTTGGCCTGTGACGACGACATCATCATCATCATTTTATCCCACTTTTTTGTGATGCTGTTGATTGATCTGCAGTATCAGTGGGGTTTAGCAGATGCAGAGCTGTCACAGTTTTTCTGAATGCCTTTACCTTTGGCTTTTCTGATAAAAGTTTGAACAGCTGACAAGGCAGTATGTTAAGTTTCATTTCTAAGGTCTATGATTAAGATTAGTTCTATTTAAATGTTTTATGTATGTCCAGATGTCACAGATTTTCAAATGAAAATAGATTTAGAGAGATTCACTCTTTTCAAGCTAACTGCATTGCGTAGAACATGTGTGTTCATATACTTTAGTATGTAACTCATGCAGTCAAGAGTTTTAAAATCTGCATTTGTTTTTGTTTGCTAGCAAGTGCCCCAGCCTCCCCTCGGGAAATGATCAGTTTAAAAGAAAGAAAAACAGATTATGAGTCAACCGGAACAAATGCTACTTACCATGGGAATAAAGGAGAGCATACTTCTAGAAAAGACACCATGACAGGTGAGGCAGCAATTATATGTGATACATAAACATTAGTGGAAGTAAACATTCTGGGCTGGAATTGGCTGTATTGGTAATCCAGATATACTTGTATAAGCATGTTGTAAGCTTTACACTCTGTAAAATACATTAAAGTCTTCCAGTCAAATACTGCTAATCATTTTGAAGCAATTTTTACAACTTGACTGAATTCGGTTTGTATATTTATTGAATGTCAGATTTAAACCTTTCTGTTTCAAAACTTCAAGCCTTCAGTCTATGAAGCCTTCAAAATAATGTTTACTATAGGAATAAAGTTTGCGTCCTAATTGTATTTCCCTTATAAAAGGAAAAGAAGCTTCATCTGATTTCATTTCCTCTTTGTCTTCCTCCTCTCCTCCTCCTTCCTTTAAAGCAGTGTTTCTCAACCTTAGCAACTTTAAGATGTGTGGACTTCAACTCCCAGAATTCCTCTGCCAGCATGCTTTAAATTGAAGGATGCAAAACACTGCTTTAAACCGAAGGATGTAAGTATGAACTACTCATTGTGGCTTAATAACACAATATTGGAGAACACACACAGTCATCTCTAGCTATTCTTATGGTTTGGCAGGAATTATATTACTGTAACTGATCCCATGTGCAGTAAATCAGTACTTGTGACAACCCTATTTTTTTATTTTATTTTTTTTTACAGTTCTGCATTATCTTTAGGGAATATAACTTTCTCTCTTTGAAACACCCTAATTAAAAGTTTCTTCCAAAAAACTTTTTGGTCAGCTTAACTTTACAGTTGTGTGGTTTACTGGCTATTTGAGACTGTAGTATTTATACTTTTTTTTGAAAAGAAGGGATGTAAAAGAGATCTATAAGGTATTTCTTTCATCTCAAAATAAAGCAGCAGACTGAATCTGGTGCCACCCAACTTCTCAGGTAAAAAAGTATCTAAGACTCATACATTTGGGAAGAGGACATGAAAATCAGCATATATTGAGAAACGTTTTGTTACAAAAAGTAGCTTAGAGCTAAACTGCATTTCACCTGGATGAAAGGACTCTAATGCTATCCACATATTTCAGACTATAGATCCCATAATCCCCTGTCATTGGCTGGGGGTTTGGGGAGTTGGATATTTGGAGATCTGAGAGCAATATATGTGGAGTGCATCACATTGGGAAAGGCTGGTTTAATGACATGCCTTTATTGATGATTATAGCTTCTCCCAGGTGTTTAGATTCATTATACAGTATGAGCTTCTTTGCCCCTCCAGATGTTATACCTGTGACATCATCTAGAATAATCCCAAGCTCTGACAGTGCATGTGTATACGTGCAAAGGCATCTGAGGTGCAAACAGCTGCACTTTGCACACAAACATATTTTCTCCTTATGTCACCATGAGACAAAGAAGAACTGCTCACCATTGCTCTGGTGAAGAGAACACTTTTTCTGTAATGCTTCAAGGGATCTTAAGGGAAAAAAGACATCTGCATTGGTCTGTGTTTGGTACCATTCATTTCTCCAAAATCCCACCATTTATCAGCCTGAATGTTCTGGGTTTGTGCTGCTATTGTGCTAATAATAAGAAATCGCTATTTTAGCAACTAATAATGTTGTTATTAATTTCCAATATATTTTTAGTGATGGATAGTCAGTTAAATGATGGCCTGCCAGTTGTGAAGTTCTTTAGTAGCTCACCACCTGTTTCTCACTACAGGGACAATTTTACCTTTATAATACATCCTCTACTAACCTCGTTCTTCAGCAGAAAAGAATAAAGAGTTATATGGCCAACTTTCTGGTGGTGAAAATGAGAGTATGGTCACCATACACAGAGCAAAGGGAGTTTAGTTTTCTACTCATCTATCTCTACCGGAATAATTTAAGGAGACTAAAGCAATTCACTTAGGGAAAGGGGTAACATTTATCTTTTGTTGACAAGCCATGGACAGGCTTGGCACAGAACCAATCTTAACCTGAAGCTATTAATTTCTCAGTATTTTAAGATTATTATTGAAGTATCTTCATTGTTCATCCAAAATATGTTTGTTAAGCAGCTCACAAAATGGATGAGATGGGAAGCCAAAACAAGACAAAACCAAAATTAGATGAGGGGCCCCTGGTTTTCATATAAGAAAGGAAGGTCCCAGCCATCTGAATAGGGGCACATGTAGAAACAGGTAAATTTCTTAATAAAAACATCTTTAGGTGGAATCATCTAAATCAGGGATTTTCAAACTCTATCAGGACACAAATCCTGTTAGTTAAAAAAAATTGCTTTGCCTCTGATTAAGAGGCAGAGCCATAATAAGCACAAACACCCCTCCCCTAGGAAGGGGGAGGTCTGAATGTAAGCTGACAAGTCCTGCCTTTTCTACTGGATCTTAGAAAAATTGTTATGGATGCCCTTGGCTACCTTTGAATAAAGTTTTTATTTGTCCTTAGTTTCTCACAGAAGCCCCTCAAGTTCTAGGAACACAGTTGAAAAATCCTGATCTAAACATGTATGTTGAGGGGAAAAAAGGACAAGCAGGGAAAAGACTATTTAAAAATACTAAGCTATTTAATATTAACTGTAGTAAACCCCAGTGGATCCACAGCTCTAGATTGTAATGCTTGACAGCTGTTCCTTTCAGTAATTTTGTCTGATAATAGGAGACCAGTCTCTCAAGAGCTATCATTCTAAGCTTCTTCTTAAACAGCAATGTGGTTACATCATGCTGCAATGCCATGTGCTACAGTTTACCCCAGATTTCATCTAGTGGCGCCAAAAGATGAAATGAACTCTACAAGAACAGTAGCTCTGATCATATGAAGCCCATGAGTCCTTCACACTTCATTAGATAATTGATTCATCAAGAGGTAGAAGAACTTGTGAAGAACCAGAAAAACAGCAACCAGCATTCTGATAAGGTACTGTTCAGAATTGGATTTCAATGTTTAAGAGCCCATTTTAGCTTCTTCCCTAGTGTAAATGTAATGCCGTGCATTTGTTGTGCTGACTCTTTATATCTTTGATGTCTCGGGGGTACAGTTAAGCCCTTGCGTGAAGCAAACCTACACTGGGACCTGCTGCTGTTATACCATCTTATCACTCATCACCCCTCAGTGCCACGCCTGGGTTGTGTGGGGCAGGCATATGGTTGACTGCTTCTTGCACAGCTGTAAAGGCAGCCTTGCTTGTCAGAATCTATTCGGGCAATGTAGAAGGCCACACTGATACATTGTTGAAGTGTGAGCAAGTTTATTAAGCTGTTTCAAGCAAAGATGGCTAATCTACCACTTTCTTTTCTCATTTTTTAACTAGTGACTTTCTGCAGCATTTTGTTGTTATATCAGTTCTTGTGATGTTTGCTTCTTTCTCTTTGCCCCCTCTACCTTGCATTTTAGTTGGCTACAGTACTAATGCACAGACAAGAGCCTCATTTTTGCGCCCTGCCAGATGGTCAAGTGTCTGGGAGTCTAGACAGTCAAGCCAAAACAAATGTCATTTGTAATAGCTTGTGTTGTCTGGTTGAGAACAGAGATTACAAGTCTTATTTGCTTTTTCAGGCTACCAGAGCCAAGCTTGTGGCACATGGGTACCACATCAAATCTGAAGAGAAGATGAAGACTAAATGAAGAAACAATTATTCTATTTCTGTATGAAATGAATTACCACCTTGAAAAAGCCTTCAACTAACATGAAAGAAAACCAGAATCAACCAAACATTAAAAAGTTCAATAAAGCATGATATGAAATCTCAGCTTTGTGAGCCTTTCTTTTTAAACTCTGACAGATAATTTGCATTCAGTTTTTCTTTCCGGCTGAATTGTAACTGCAGGGCCAGAGAGAGGCACAGAGATAGATGCAGCCATAGAAGTGTTGATTACAGCTGTACTGTAATTGGCACAGGAGAGTATTAGGAATATGGAGCCATCCCTGCCTTTGAACCAGCTTTGGTGAGAAAAGGAGGGGAGATAGTGGCAGCTGTAACAAGGACTTCCAGTGGCTTGGATCCATTATTCTCAGGCCTGATGGTTGCAGTTCTCTGAGTTAAGTCCCTTAAACTTGCAATTCCAGTCCCATTGTAGAAACATCTGATGTTAGTGATGTGGTCAGTCACACAATCTCTCCAAAGAACTAGTCATGTTCGGTCTTGTTTTGATTTAACCTCATGGAATCCTTTTACAAGACCTTCCCAACAAAAGAACACAATAGAAGTGTCAAGACTCCTCTTAAATAATCTCAATCAGTTTACTGGTGACACTTGCATTTTCAAGAGCCTGTCATCATTTTGAAATCAGCTAATATTCAGTCTTTCCAAACTCTTTTTACCCAGTGGAATGAACATAAAACCAGTACTGTGTGATGACTGGAACACTCAACTTCCCATTAAATCTGACTCATAAGCATTTACTTAGAATTCTCTTTAATGGTGTGTAGCATTCAGTACAAAGGAAAAAGTTGCAAATGAAAAAGCCCATGCTTTTTCCCCATTAAACATCTTCAGTAAATTCAAATTCCCCCCCACTCCCCATCTCAGGTATGCACCCCTCCCTCATGCCAGTTAGTGTAAGAATCTGCAGCTGTCTTCACTGGCTCCTTGCAAACGACCTTGGCATTACAAGATAGTCCAAACAAAATGATTTCACACTCCAACAATGTTCCCCCTCCCGTGCCTCCGACTCGCAAGAATAATACACGTGTCGGCTGAAACATGCATGCGAGTCCAATCAATTGTTCTGAGAACGTTTGATCTGGGAGCATGACATACTGCTGGTTTGCATAATTCCAAATACACCTACTATATGTTGGGGTTCAGGTTGTTTATAAGGATGCCTGTTGTGGAACTCTCTTGTAACCCTGGTAGTTTTAAAACTGCATCAGAAAAGGAGAGCTAATTCTGATGTTGTTATTAGCTAAGCTTATACTCATTCTTTGAGGATTGATTTTTTTTGCCCAAGAAGCAAGTAGATTTTTAATTTAATTTTTTTCAGATTTTTAAAATGATTATTCGCACAACCACACATTTACAATGATCCCATCACATTCTTATCTCAGCTGATTTCCAGGTATAAAGTCAATGTGAGTAAACACTTTCTCATATACATAATGTCTCATGATTTCTTATACATAAATATATTTCCATAATACACACATATGCCCACAGCTTGCACCTTGATGGGGATTTGCTGCTGGTGGACAGTAAAATCTGGGAGAACTTAAAGGAACACACTTGACTGCTGGCAGCCCACAGGTTAGACACTATTTTATTTTATTTTATTTATCATATTTTTATCACCACCCATCTCCCCCACACCGCCCATCTCCTACCTGAACACTCACTCACAAAATAGATTGTTATATTTGGAGTATAGGCTTCAAAAACAACCCATACAAACCAGTAAAATATATCACCCATTACCTCACAAACTGTTTGGAGAAGGCTACTCAACATATGGATAAGAAAGGAAGTAATTCAGTTTTCATTCTAATAACCATTGTTTGAATCTGGGAAGATTGTTTCCCTCACACCACCCACTAGAATGACTAGCTTCCAAAACTAGTAATATGTGGCCAGACATTCTAAGACGTATGTGAGATATATACATTCAGTGTAATTATGTAATGTTCCATCTATATCAACTACTGTATGGCGACTGGCACCACTCCTCTTAAAGAATTGTGTCATCAGATGTACTGTATATATCTACAGTCCTGTTATATCTACCCTTTCTCTAGTACTCCCCCACCAAATATGACAGCAAGGAAAATCAGGCTTTTTGGCTCAGTATGAGAGTAGAAAATACTTTAAATAAACAAAACACATTTTCCCAGGAATCAAATCTCTCCTCAACCCTTCTGAGTGATCCAGGAATTTGTATGATGCATTGTGTTCTGAAAAAGTAATTTCTTATGACAGCACAATCTTCTTGACACTGCTTTAAATTGAACATTCATACATTTATTTATGGCTCTGAAAAGCACAGAATGATTTAGCAAAGCATTTCTACACACAACTGTTCCCTTTCCAATGTGCTGTCATCCCTTAATCTCTGGTCTGCTAATATGTCTTGGACAACTAGAGTCAATTGTTCATTGATGCAAGATTGATTTCACAGCTACTTCTCTCTGTTAAAATGTTTTAAGAAATCTGTATGTAGTAAGCTTCAGTGACTGACTGTGGTACAGCAGAAACATTGCTAGCTTCCTAATAAATGGAAGGAATGAAGAACACACGTCTGTCACATGTTCTTTTTTAGAGATGATTCATGTGGAAATGAGTAAATAATTACTAATAAAGGCTCACTGAATTCACTCTACCACCACTACTAATCCACATACATAATTGCCATTGTGCCTGGTAACATAATCCCTCTTTCTCCCACTTTTAGGTCAGAACTCTGGAATCTCTACTTTGTACAGAAATTCTTATGGTGCACCTGCTGAAGATATCAAGCACAACCAAGTAAGTGGCTAAATCAACTTACTCCTTTTTGAACTAGAAAAATAAATTGATTAATTTAGCTGTAATAATCCTAAAGAATCAGAGCTGAAAACCTATTCAGTACTTCACAGTTCTGAACTTTTTCTAGTCTGTCCTGGTAAATGCCATATTTATCAGTAAATTATGGAAATGCAATTTATATTCAGCTATTTCTCAAGCAGCTTTGTTATTCAGATGCATCAATACATGGCAGAAACATTTGCATTATTTTGTTTGTAAGCAAATGCCTTTCTTTATTTGCAAATAACAAACGAGAGTGAAAACTGGGCATTTGCAAAAAGTAGTTCCTCTTGAAATCATTTGAAGTAGTCTCCTGCCAAAAGTATTAAAGATCTCTATATGTTACTTACATTTTCTATGGCATATAAGTATGAGAAGAGAAAAATGAGGCTGGGAGGAACGCCATTATAAAGAAAGTTGTTGAAGGATGTGATTCTGTTGAGAAGAATGTGAGGGAGTGAAAGAGAGAGACCAATATTAGAAATACTGTGTATTTTCATGAAAATGGAAAACACCAATCGCATATTTGTGAAAACAGCTTTCAATGGGAGGTTGTTTTGTGGTAGTTTAAAAACTCAGCTTACTAGATTTTAATGAGTAGTTAAGTTCCCTCACAAGTAAAAGAAAATGGCCGTCATCATGTGGTTGAAGAGATTTAATAGATTAAATACCATTATGTATTTCATCTCCTATTTGTGTGTGTGTGTGTGCATGCCTTCCAGTCAGTCTTGATTCCTGGTAACTGCCAGAACAAGTCCCTGCAGTTTTCCTGGCAACATTTTCAGAAGTCATTTGCCATTGCCTACTTCCTTTTTATTTTCAGATAATGTTAGCTCCCTCTAATGTCCAACCTTCAAAGTCCCATCCTATCATGTTGGGGTTTTTTCACAATTCAAAACACAAACTGTTTTCCCATGGGAAGGATTCATTCAGTTAATTTGAAAATCCCACTTCAAGTCAATCTAGACCCTTAATCCATTTATAACTTTCCAAAAAATATATTTTAATCACCCTTTTGCCATTTATTCCCCAAAATTGCTAAGTCCTTAAAGTCACACTTAAAATTTTGTTTGTTAAGGGTTGAATGCCATCAAACTTGCCATTCCAAAGGTTCTTAGTATTTAAAAAGCAATAAAAATAATTCAAAAAGTGATTAAGAAATGAGGCTCAGCTCAAGATTTATGTCCATATAGGCTACATTTATAAAAATAATAAAGGCGGGATAAAAATTAAATAAATAAATTATGGTTGCGGGCATAGATAGTGTCCCTCAACTTCCAGCCACTCCACTCACCAGCCGACCGCAAAAACCTTAGTTTTTGCATGAGGAGCAGCCTTCCGGAGTACATGTGAGCAATGCCATGATCTCTCCTTTTCTCCAGAGAGCTTTCACCAGCCAGGATCCATCCTCTGGTTGGCGATTTCAGTCATAATGCTGTCCCTGCTCCTTCAGGAACATCTAGCTCACCATGTCTTCACCGGAAGTCATCACCATCACTTCTTAGGGCTGAGAGAAAGTCAGCCAGCTGGCTTCATGCCTAAAGCAGGACTGGAACTCATGGTCTCTTGGTTCCTAGCCCAGAGCCTTTAACCACTACACCAAACTGGCTCCCATCTCCTACTTAAAAGATGGTAGTGTTACCCTGCCCAGGGTTCCCCCTTGGGATGACTTTTCCAAGTAACTGTGGACTAAAAGTTTCTGCAAGTAGCTTTCTGGTCTGAAACCATTACTACTAGAGTGCAGCTAGGAGATGATTGATTAGATAGATAGATAGACAGACAGACAGACAGACAGAGATATAATATTACAAAAACCTCAGTTTCCACTCTCTGTATTTCAAATTCCATATGATGGTTTAGCAATTTTTTTTACTTAGAGAAGGTGGATTTTTCTTCTAAAAGGATAATTTTGTAAATTCACAAATTATAGAACAAGCAAGCAAATAAACAAACTCATGAGCCAGAAATAGGAACAAAAATGAATAGGATAAGTTGTATTTGCATTTCTTTATGAATTTGGCCTCTTACAGAAGTTAAATATTATAAGCTTTATAATTATGTGACATATGAGGATGAAATAAGTAGTACCAATAATATGGATCAGGGCCTATGAAGAGCTATGAGGTTGAGAAGTGGGAGGTGATCTGACGTGATGGGGCTTGCTCTGGAAAGGGTCTAGATGTCTCAAACAAGATACTTGAATGTGTGAATTTGACCCATAGACAAACGTTCCTAAGATCATTTACCTTCACATTCTGCAATCTGAGATTCTGGACCCAAATATCTTATTATTTGTAAAAGTGTAGTGTGAAGTCTCCAGAGCCTTATAACTTTACCCCTTTTTTAAGCAAAACTTCTGTTAAAAGTAGTTGCAAATGCAAAGCAACCTTTGGAGAAAGAGAAAGCAGAACTGTGACATTTATCCAGGAAGACTAAGATATTTTCCGTAGCAGCTGAAATGTTGGTAACGTTCACACTGTCTGCTTAATAAGCCCCACTGAAATGGAACCTTGCTCTGCACTCGAAATGACGCAGTGGTTTGTTTCCTGTCATTACAGTCTTCCCTAACAACCCAAGGCTTTTTATTCTGTTGATAGGTTTCAACACAGCCAGTCCCACAAGAGCCCACGAGAAAGGAATACGAACCATATCAGCCATTTCAAAATTCAACAAGAAACTATGATGAGTCCTTCTTTGAGGACCAAGTGCATCATCGCCCACCTGCCAGCGAGTACAACATGCACCTGGGACTCAAGTCCACCGGCAACTACGTCGATTTCTATTCTGCTGCTCGGCCCTATAGCGAACTCAATTATGAAACAAGCCACTATCCAGCCTCTCCAGATTCCTGGGTTTGAGATTTGGGCAAGAAAAAAGAAGAGGTCCAGGAACTGTGCATGTGCATGCATATCACAAGACATTCTTTTCCTGCAAATTTAGTTTGTTAAAGCCTGTTCCGTAGAAAGGCCCTAATACTCAGTCTGGAACAATTAAGGTACCTTTAGATGGCTAAAAGAATGGGAAGCTAAGCGCGGGAGTGTTCATTAGAAAGAGTGGGATGTGTATCTATTTCTGTATCTATAGAATCCTGTCTCTTAAATATAGATATAGAAATATATTGGGGGGGGAGGGCAGCTTTGCAGTTGACCTTGTATTGTAGAGTTTAAAACAAATAGTACTGTACACTGAATGTGGCTGAAGGAAGTTAGGGAAGTTACAACCACCGGAGTGAATCCAGAGTTAAGCACAAGAAACTGAACAGTTTACAAACCTTATGGGGGACAGCTTCTCACCCTTTGTTTCCTCTCTTCATCCATTGTGAATTTAGGCTTCAAGTTGCATTTGGGATTTCCTCTGTACAGCAAGATGTTTCTTGCCTTTTGTTAATGCATTGTTGTAAAGTATTTGATGTACATTACAGATTTAAAAACCAGAGAGAGAGAGCGCGCGCAAAGTGCATTGTGTATATTACACCAATGCCACAGTGTTTCTTCATCTATGGTTCTAAATATTGCTTCAATTACACAACTTTGAGATATGTATGAATTTCCAGGGGTAAGGGAGGGTGTTTTTTTTTTCTTTTCTCTTTTCTCTTTTCTTTTTTCTTTTCCCCAGTGCATTTTAACAGGAGAAAACAAAAACTGATATTTAGCAGTATTGTTCGTTCTGATATGTGAATTTGTTTGTGGCAACTAAAAAAAGGCATTCAGCAGTTTCTGACAATTAACATTCATCATTCCACACTCCTTGTCAACAAAGTGCTTTTTCACTGCCTAAAATTTTAGATGTAGATATTTGAAATAGATTTTTTCATTTATACCAGTTTTCTTTATGATGATACAGTGTTAAAAGAAAATAAATTACAACTGATCTGTCATCCATATTTGCTAAGAATGTCTATTTCCAAGATCCTTAATCAAAATATACATTCTTGCTGGTGTATGTACGTATATGTGTGTCTGTCCTCACCGTGTGTGCATACTACTTTGTGTGTATGTTTGTGCAGCATAAAACAGTGTTTCATCATGGTATTGCCAGACATAATAGAATTCTGTTTTGTGTATAAGAATCTGGTGGCCTTCAGATGAAATACAAGACCTTTTGCACGCTCATACACAAAAAAACAGGTGTATAGGCTTGCTCAGTGTAGCAATACATTCGGGTGTTAGTTTAGTTTAGTTTAGTTTTGTTTCTGTTTTGGGTGGAAGGCAGTATTGTAGATGTTTCTAGTATCTCAAACCAAAATGTGGAATGGGAGAGTATGTTTTGCACTGGGACAGTTGTTTCCCCAATCTGACAGGGAAGGGAGATATGCTCTGCTGACAGTTCTAGTGAGGAAAGCAAACTATGGCAGGAAGGCAGGAGATGCTACGTAGATGCTGGAGCTTTGCATTATTACAGCAGCCCCCTAAGTGGAAGACGATGCCTGGGGCGTTGCTTGAGGTGCTCTGCTGACTCCAAAGAAAACCAGTCTACCAGAAGAGTAGACAGAATTTCATAAAAGGATCAGAACATGGTGATGGGTTCTAATTTGTGTCCTAATCCACCCATTCCCAAATAGTATATAAAATACCAAACACTTTTGTCCATTTTAAACACCTGTCTAAACAAATTTAACAGAGGAAGATAGGAGAAGCCTGGTCTATCATGTGAGAAATATGGGTAAGTATAAGCAACCCTCTGCAGCCCCTTCAGAGGGCATTATATTCATTCTTTCACCCTGTGATGCAACGCATCACCATCATGCGTGAAGATCACAGCCGCAGCACTTCAACATGTGCCACCAGTATTATCCTGGATGCAGCATGGCCCATGAGAAAGAACAATAATCTCTGATTAGCCAAATTGTTTGAGGCAGACCAGAAAATGGTAGGAGAATCAGACGCTCAGCTATCCAAGTACTAACTGCTGTGAGGTTAGACTGACATACAATGAACACATGCAATGAAATCAATCTGAATTACTTCAATTTCTGGTAATTGATGGTCAAGTGATAGGACCTGCAGGAAGGGATTCCTTTTGTGTGTGTCATTTATCTAGGTTTCAGGCTAAATTTTGTTTTAAGAAAAAAAGGCATTTTTAAATCTATGGTAATAATTTTTCAGCTTTGGTAATCTTTTATCACTAAATGATTAAATATTTCTGAGTTGTTAACTGTGTTAGAGCAGATACAACAGAAACAAAAGTGTATCTTGTACCATAAACAGCATTTGCCAGTGATTTTAGTGTCGTAATTAACTTTTTCAGGCAAATCGTTCTCTTTAATAGTAAGCAGTTGCCTCTCTCCTCTTACAATAAATCGGAAAAAAATCCAGATGAGAAAGTTAATAGAGGGAAGGGTTTGGTGGATATATATATATATATATATATATATATATATGCACAGATATGCACACCATTTGTATTTAAAGTATATAAGTGTTATCAGAATTATCAAATCTTTAAAAATAACAAATTAAAATTTGAGTCTTGACATCTGGTATATCCCTGTGTTTGGTAGCATTTTGTATAACAGTCCTGCAGGCATTTGTTTTAAATGAAGGGCTGATTGGAGTCCAGATGCTCTGTTTGTTGCCCCCTTAAGGTCTTGCAGCAGAGAACTGGGCAGTAGATGTTACACTTGCAACAAGTGATGTGAGCCCCCTAATTCCACAGTACCCTCCATTTCTGCTAGGCAACCTCTCACCCTGAAGTTTCCCAGGAGGACTTCATACGCTACCTCTAATGCAGCACAAGGGACTGTAATAGTTGAACCCTTGACCACTGAACCTTTTCCAGAGTCTATTGTGTCTGTGTTGTTACTAATATACAACCCAAAGTCACCAACATGACAGGAATGATTTTGGAAACTTGACTGGTTCTTTTCTTCCTCCAGTGAGAATACTGACCCACAAACTTTTTGAAAGATGAAATGTCTTCTGTCGGTAGTCTTCCTGTATAAAGATCTGGGTTAGGGAGAGGGATCGGTACTCAAGGCTATGTCCTCAATTTGCATAGGATGAGAGCTAGACCAAAATAGTTCAGCCACTACCATGAACAAGTGCAGGTCACTGTAGAAACCACCTGCAGTATCCTGGGATTTTGTCCAGTCATTGATGCTCAAAAACCCTTTGCAGTCAAATCTGTGAACAAACGGCTAGAGAAGGTAGTATTTTATTTATGTATTTCTCTGCTTTCTCCATTCTTATTCTTACAGCAATAAACATGTGAGGTAGATTGAAGTGAGCTAAGAGAGAAAATGAAAGTCACCCAGTGAATTTCCATCATTAGGAATGGTTAAGATGTTAAAAGCAGATCCAAATTCAATCTTCCCAGTCTTCATCCAACAATTTAACCACTCCACTACATTGTGTCTCTGCCTGAAAGGATAGAATCATGGAAGGGAAAGACTTGATAAAGCTTTTCCACCTATCTTAAGGGCAGAGATTCAAAGATAGGATTCACACATCATGCTTAGCCAAAACTAAAAAATATTAGGGGCTGAGTACAAAATATAAAACTAGCCTGAAGGGCTAGCTGGAAAAAAAAAAACATAAGAGTGCTTGACAAAACATACACAGTTGGATAATTAAACAAATTGTGGAGAAAAAATAATATGGCTAAACTCGTATATAACACCAAGCCAGAAGCTGCTTTTAGCATGGCTTGTTGAGCATGTCTTACAACAAGCAAAATAATCATAGCTTGTTCTGCCAATTTGTCTTTTTTTTTCCTTCTTTCAGTATCCAGGAGTTAGGAGATGTAAAAGATGGTCATGTTTGTAGTCATACAGTTTTTGGTGCTGCAGGGCTCTCCGTGTGTTTGCAGGAGGCTGGGTAGATTTCCTGTGTGCAGGTCATTTTTGTTGGGTTTTGCGTGTGAGAGTTCCTTTAATTAGAAGTCCTGTGTGGTTTAATGGTTCTGTTTTACTTTTGTGAGGTATTTTGGGGGGGGACTGTACGTGTGTTTGGGGTTTTTTGTGGTGTGATTTTGTGTGTGTGTGTGTATGCATTTATGGATATGTATTTGAAAGGGTTTTAGGAGGCAGATAGCTGCTCTTGCCTTGCACTTTTGTTCATTAGACACAGGAGAAGCAGCAATTTAGGAATAAGCCAGGATTCTGGGTTCAGACATCACAATATGTCCTGAGTAAAATGAACTACGGCATTTCACATTGTGCTTAGTCGCCAACTAAGCCATAGGTTGTTGCTTGGGGTGAATTCAGATGATCAAATAATTAGAAATAGGCAAAACAAATCCTAGCTTATTATTATGAGCAAATCCTAATTTCCAATACATGTATGTGTTGGAATTACTCAAGAGAAAATTGTAAATGTGAATGTAAAAGGTAGGTTATGCAAAAGGCATAAATCAAACTAGCAGCTTCAACTTGATAACATTTGAGATAGATTCATACTTTCTGATTTTTCTGTCCAAACATTTTTAAATCTTTATTGGCACTTGATTTCCCACTCCACCTTATTTTTGTCCTGCAGCAGCCAATATACTTACAGAGGGACTTTCAGCAGTGAATCTTGAGATTCCACTAAATTGCCAAAACCATGTTGGGTAAAGCCAAGCCTTCCCTCCTACCCATCATCTAGCAAACCTTTTGTTTTGCTGTTTTCTCAAAAGGAAAAAATGTTACGATACACCTTTGTTTTCTTCAGTCAAGTAGTAGCTCCTAAAAATGAGGGATTTAAAAATGTATAAAATGTATTTGCTGTACTGTAAAAATGTTCGGTTTTTAAAGCAAACCATATTAGACTCTTGATCACTTGTGTAGATCTCAATATAAAAGTTCATTGTTTTACTAAGATGCTACTTATGATCCAAAAGAAATGGCTTCACTATTATAATACTATCAAAACTGCACTATCAGAAGCAATATTAAGTTTAAAAAGTGGACATTTCAATAATAAAATATTACTTAAACCATATTAACATTGAAACTATGTTTTGGTGATGTACAAATTTCCAAAAGTTAAATAAATGCTACCAGGTAAAAGGGTTAGAATAATATAGTAAGAATCAATGGAAAACACTGTACATGTTTTTAGCATGTACTGAGATTTTCTATCAGTAAATCCTGCTGTACTGTAGAAAATGGCTGTTCATAGTGCAGGATGTAAAAAGATAAAATCAAGGGCATATATATGCAACAGTGACCTAGGATGAAGGAAAGACCTCACCTATGTCCAAAACCTTGGGTATCTAAAAGGTTAGTAGAGTCTGTCAGTCTCATCAGAGGTAAAACACCATTTCTGAGAACTTTCTGTCACCCTCCATCCCAACAACTCTAGGCATAATAAGCCTGGGCTGTTAAATGATTAATTTAGGTCAAGGATGGCCAACTTGTGCTGACTGACTTGCGTCTTCTGCTAATACTGGAACAATCCATGGAAACAGTGATTGGGACCTAGTGCAATGGGGTTTGTTTTCCATGAAAGAAAGCATGGGGCGGTTGCTTTGAACACAAATTATGGCCCATTTCAACAAAAGAGTTTATGTTCTTAAGATCTTGAAAATGTGGGATTAAATACAGTAGACTTCAATTATAGGTATTATAGGTATTATATATTACATAAATTATGGTGTTTTTTTAATTCAAAGCACATAACAAAGGTTCTTTCTAAAAGCTCAGCAAAACATTATATTTATTCTTCTGCCTCATCTCTTCAACCTAGTCTTGTAAACTAAAGGTAGCTCAATTAAAAACACACAAAAACTCTTACAAGTGCTTCATTTGATCCTTTACCCAAAGGCTTTCCTTAGCAATCAAGCATGAATTCCGCTCTTGTTGCCACAGTTAAAAGAATGTGATGAAAACCTGAATATTTATGAGTAATATAAAGCTTTTCTTTTATCTTATGTCATGCACATCCCAAGTAGAGAAATAGCTTTCTTTCCCCCCCCCCCCCCCATTTCTTTTTTTCAAATTGTACTCAGCTTTTTGCCCTTGGGGACAACTCACTCTTCCTTAGCTTATTGACTAAATCTTATCTGAAGACAGGATTTGAGGGTTTTTTTCTCAGATCACACAACAGACTCTGCAGCATCTTCCTCAGAAGATGCTGCAGACCTCTATGCTGGAGGTAAATCTGTGGAAGGCTGACACTGGTCAAGACCTACTGCTTTCAATCCACCTACAGTGATGTGCTGGGTCTTGCAAAACTTTGCAAAACAGCTGGTATTACTCAAATGCACACCTCATTGGATCTTTCACCTCATCCAGGCTAAGCCCCACCATTATTCAGAGCTAGCCTGTATTGCCAGCAGGTTCTCCTACCACAGAATATTCATCAGCAGACATAACTTGCCTAAAGGTAACAGTGAGGCAAAGTCTTGTGGAGGACTAGAATAACCTTTTCTGAGAAGTTGAACAAGAAAATCAAGCTGAGTAGGTAAGATCTGTCAGAAAAAGGTAAAGGAACAATAAGGCTTTAGAAGATGCTAATATGTTGAATAAAAAGGTAGGTTGTGTGTTGGGGGTACTGCAGCCAGAGATGAGAGCCAACATGCCCAGTTTCTTTCCCTTGTATAGCTTCCAAAGAACCACAATTGAAAAACCTCCAGGAAATGACAGGTTTTGCTAAAATGAGGTCACATTATGGGGTTTAACTTGTGGATTTTATTACAACTCTTACTATCATCGCATATTCCAAAGACTGGCTCAAACAAGAATTTCATGTCACAGTATCTATCAAATGATCTTAGATTCTATATTTGTAAGAAGCAAGAAGATATTGTGGCAGTCAGTCACAAAGTTGTACAAAACAATGGTTTAATAATAATGTGTTCAATATTAATGCAAGGATAAGAAGAAGCAGATTGCCATCTCTGTGTATAAGAAATAGAGTATCAACACCAATCGGAACTAGTAGTGTTAGACCTAAGAGAGGGACAGACAGGCTATTTTCATCCCTATCCTATTTCTCTCCTTCCCTCCCATACCACCAGAAGGGTTTGGCCTTCCTTCTGCCAATAAAATACAATTGGCTGATACACTTACAAACTATCTAAATTCTTAGATTAAGAGCATTATAATTAGCAAAGGTTTTAAGGACTAAGAATTCTGGTAATTTAGAATATCTAACTATGTTAATGATTATAATACTGGGATCTGGAACTTAACCCACTAGGAATTGTTTCTAATGCTAATACAGGTGTCTTGATTTCCTTTCAAATCCTTTAGAAACTTCTGAGAAGAAATTACGAACCTCAGTTATAATTTGGGTGTAGATGCTATTTCTGTGATTATGCTAAGCAGAAGCATGTTCTGGGCTACTTTTTAGCCTGGAAAAAAAAGCATGGAAAGACACTTGAACTAGTAACTCCTAATAGGGATAGCAATACTTTTGCACAGCTAGTTATCATATGCCAAAGTGATAGAAGAAGCATTTGTTGTTACCATTATACCCTTGCTATGGATATACCCTTGCTATGGATGACCTAAGTTACTCTCTATGTGTAACAATAAAGTGAAGCAGCTCCATCAGGAAGACCATATCATGGATTCTACATAGCACTTTTCTGCTTTCTGTGTTACAGGGTCCTTCACAAGAAAAAAACTCAACATTATCTGAGAAAGAACCTTGTAAGAAAAATGAATTGAACCATAGAAATAAGTTCACCCAAATTATTTGGATGCACAAATTTGGACTAGCCTGTCCCTACACACATACCTATTTTAGTTAGTCACTGAGTTATAGAAACCTGAGTTTTCTAAAAATCCACAAATAGCTTGATTATTTTCCAGCTCCAATTACAGACCTCCTACATTTGCTTGATGATGATGATGATGTCACCCCAAGTTCTGCCGAGTCTGCATCCAAGTTCCTTAACATCAGCATAATCAACCTTCACCACTTCTATCTTTGCCTTACTGTAGAAGCCAAAGGTAGGTTCTTCCTTTCTCCTTGGTCCCAAATACTTTTTTACACCTTGGCTAATGCTATATTTATAGCCTCTTTGAGGATAACTTTATAAAATAAATATAATTTTCAGTCATATTAAAAGCAAAAACAAAAGGTGAGATGGGTAAGAAAAGGGCAAGTTTTAAGTACAAAAGAAGAAAAAACTTTCTCCAGCTCAGATATAATCTGAATTTGAGAAATGCTGTGGAAATTGTAACTTGGACAAAAGACAAATATACATTACAAAAGAGCATATTCTGAGTCAGGGAATCATGAATGTTAAACCTAAAACCTAGAAAATAAGCAGGAGTCCACTCATTCAGGATCAACAATGTTTTCTAGCCCACTTGGGGTAGTTGATTCATACTAATAGCAAATGACTATTGCAGGCCTGGAGTGATTGCTCATATATCTGCAGTTGATTCAAAGTTTCTGTCAAATGAACGGCTATGACTAGCTTTTCCTACAGTGTAAATTAAGAATGCAAGATAATGCTGGCTAATCAATGATACAAGAGTTGCCTTGTTCCATCAATCGCTTTTTTGTTGGTTTGGAAGAAACTACTGCAGTGTCATGACACATTCTGCAATCTGCTGCAGCATTCATATAATAGAGTTAGTTTTGGCAGTGTTTCTTAGATGATATGGAAATAAAGTTGTTCTACATAGAGAAACAATGCTCCCAGCTATCTCTCAGTTTTAATAATCTTATTTGAAAATAAAACTGGTCTTGAATTTTTTATGAATGCCTTTGATTTAGAAGGACATGCTAAGGAAGAAAGATCCAACTCTGCCTTCTCAATCTGCATATTAAAAGGAAGCTTTTCTCTGTTGCAAAGAGTCATGACTTGCAGTAAAAGAATGTTTCATTCAAAGGCATAAAAGAAAGTTGGAGGAAGGAATAAGTAAAACAACCAAGGCTCACATTTTGGATAAGTAGAAATTAGCATAAGGAGGAATCTTCCTGATGTTCTTCTGATAATTACCAAACAGACTATTATCAAAATATATTTCTTCCCCACCTTTATGCCTTGAGAAGATATAAACCATCTGAAGAACTGGTCATAGCTACTGAAAAAGCCATTTCTGGTCACTGGGTAGGGAATTCCTCCACTCATCAGTCTTCTTGAATAATTTCTTCTGTTTCAATTTGAGGTGCTTACACATGAGGCCTTTACTATGCAATTGCCCTGATCCATCAATGGAATTTTATTAAATAAAAAACTCCATTTTTTAACCCTCCCATGATTTTTCCATTAGCAATTGCACCTTTTTCATTTATAAAATAAAATATTAATCAGGGAAAGATGGAGTAGCTGTTCTATGTCTTTGTAGTCTAAAAAGAGACCTCATGGCAATATGTGGGAACTCAAGCTGCTATATGTTACATGTGGAGAAACAAGAAGCAAATGTGCAGGTCACTGGTATCTGGCCATGAGTTTTCACCAAGCACGATCAACCTATTAGGGCACCATATGAATCTCTCTAATAGGAGCTGGTCCAAATTAAGAGTCCCATTAGTCCAGCTAAGCAGGGTCAGATTTGGTTACAACTTTGATGGGAAACCAGCAGGGAATCTGGCACCAGGCAATGGCACATTACTTCCAAGAAAACTATGTGGGCCTCTTTACCTTCACAAGATGGCCAATAAAACTAACTTTACATTTCATTAGTTGGAAAGACTGAAAATTTATACCTCCCCAAAAGTTGTATATAATAGGTAGTCTACATAGCAGAGATCATAATGTGAAGTCCTTGGTGCTCTCCGAGCCTTGTTGTTTTCTTGCAGACGTTTCATTGCCAGGCTAGGCAACATCTTCAGTGCAAAGAGGGAGTGAGCCTTGCTCTCTGTTTATTATACTGTCCAGCCTGTGTTGGTGGAGGTGTTGCTCTCTCCTTGGGAGTTCCTTGATTGGGCTATTGTTTGCTGCTGGGTTGATTGACTAAGTTAATAGTTCTTTGATTAGGGTGTATTGTGCTGTTTGATGGTTCATCTGGTGTTAATCCTAGTGTTAATCTTTGCACATGTCGGTGTTGATGGCTGGCGAGGAGGTTTTCTGGTCCTTTGGCTTTTCTATTGTCTCTTTTGAATGGTATGTAAATGTTGTTTACCTCTATGTGTCTGTTGATGGCTGCTTTGTCTGAGTGCCAGGCTTCCAGGAATTCTCTAGCATTTTTGGACTTGGCTTGGTTTAGGATGTTCACAGTTTTACCAGTTCAAAGTATGGTTAAGTCTGTCCATGTGTTGTGAGATTAAGGAGTTTTCATCATGTCTTCTGACTGCTAGTTGGCATTCTAGCGTTTTTGGATTTGGCTTGGTTTAGGATGCTCACAGAGGATCCTCATCAGCAGAGGAAAGGATGGCAAGTTAGAGACACAAGTCTACAGGAAAGCTATCCACACCAACTAAGTGCTCCATTACCAAAGTAACAACCCAACCTCCCACTAGAGGAGCTGTATAAGAACATTATTCAGATGAGCACATACACACTGCAGCAACCCAGAACACCAGAAAAGGAAATAGATCATCTGTATAGCACCTTCCAGCAAAATGGATACGTGCTCAACTTTATCAAAAAGTGCCTCACCACCCAACCCACTACAACCCAACCAATGGAAACTATGAAAAGGATAACACTGCCATACATCAGAAACATCTCAGAAACCACCAATAGACTGTTACAACCACGTGGCATCACCATAGCACATAAACCAACTAAAACTCTTCAAAACATATTAAGCAACCCAAAAGACCCAGTAGCCCAAGAAGAAAAAACAGGAGTTATCTACAACATACAGTGCAAAGACTGTAACAGCCACTACGTAGGACAGACAGGCAGAAGACTAGCAGAGCGCATCCACAAACACACCACTCCTAAGGAATAGAATGTCTTTTGAATAGGAAAACCTATTTCTGCACATGTCACATCAATGGTCACTAGTCATCCATGGCCCACAGTGTTTAGAGAGCAGAAATCTGGCAAGCTCACTGCACCTGATCCTAGTAATTGCCTTCAACAATAATAGATGGTAGCATTTAAAAAAATAGCAATATCCTCTTTTCAAGCTCATTTCACAATGTGGCTCTGCCCGCTTAATAGAGTTAGCATGAGGGTACAATGTTGTTTCTTCCATTATCCTGGGACCAACAGCATTTCCATCAACATTGCCTGCAGCCCTTCAGAAAGCAATCTGAAGATGTCCCACCAAGAGGCCACTTTCCTAGTAGAAGTGTCATCATGGCATGTCATGACCACATTGTCATGTTTTCAGGAGGGGTGGTATCTTTTTGCTTGCAGCAGAGATTCAGTTGCTTTGCAAAACTCCCCCTTGAACAGTTCACACAGGCTTAATACATATTACTTGTTTCCACTTTTGCCTCCATTCATATGTTCATTTCATCTTATAGTATCTGTTAGGCTCTCAACATTGCTATAAAACACTTCTCATTTTAAGTCCTCCTCTGAGCACTGAAAAAGCCATAAATTGTGACATGGTTGACAATACCCAACAAAATCCAATCAGAAGGAAGCAATGCCCTTTGTCTTTCCAGCCAGAAGTTTCTTAAAAGCCACCTTAACTTTAATTGAAAGATGGGTCATGAAAACAGCTTATCAATCCTCTTAAGAGTTCCCAAAGGTCCAGGCCAACCGAGTAATTCTTTGCTGTGACAACCCCTGAGTATTGCACAGCCAATTGAAAACATATTTCTGCTGCAATCAATTTTCACCAGAAATTTGAGAAAATCTTTGTCTTTGAATTGAAGGCTCTATATTAGGAAAAATGGGCCTTCTGTAAAGATTGCCTATTCAAAACCACTATCAGACTCATACAAGGCTTTCATGGATATCTGATTTAATAACGAATAGTATGCAGGATCACAAGCAAAGCTGAGAATAGTAAAAGTGCAGGATTTCTCCCAGTAAAAACCCAGGCAGTGTCCAGTCCCTCCCCCCGGAGTCAGTACAATTCCATTCCCTGCAGGTGCCCGTAACGGTTTCTGCCAGTCTTCGGGAAATGTCCTTCACCAGTCAAGATAACCCAAACATGCATTCTTCACTCCTCGCATTACAGCCTGGTACAAGGGAACAGGAGCAGCCCCCTCCTGTACAGCACATTACAATGTTTTCCAGGAACATTGGAACAGGGACCATGACACCTTCTTTCAATAATCCAGTTCTGATTATTTTAACATACTTCTGTTATCTATTGTTACCTAGCTTCTCCATTTAATATTGCAACAGTCATATTTCAGGATCTGTCAATTTTCCCATTATATTCTTCTATTATCAAGGCATTAGAACTTGATTCTTGAACATCAATCCTGCCTGAATGGTGTTAAAAGATTTTGACCTCATGAAGAATTATTCAGTAGAGATTGATCCAGTAAGTTTTGTGTAAGTCAGCCAATAATACTCAAGTTCTTCTTAAAGAAGTAAATGGTAAGATGTTAAAGTTGATTATTATTTTCATATTGTCATTGAGTAGAATGGTTTAAAGTAGCAATAGTATTCCTGAGGCACAAATAGTCTATTCTATGACAAACTTTTACTGTGGTGACACATCACAGGTGGCTACTTTTTGGCCAACAGAATTCTTAGTTAGGCAAAGTCATGATCTGAATTGTACCAGCTCCTGATATAGTGAAACTGAACTTCCAGGATTTTCAATCACTACTGTCCATGTTGAATGAGAAGTTCAGGAATTCTAGTCTCAACACATTTGGAGGGCACTAGAGTAACTTTGTCAGCCCTGGCTCATTCAAGCATTCATACAATGACAGTCAGGAGACCTGGGTCCTTTAACTGTTTTAATGAAGTGAAATGATCAGGACAAGAGTAAAGCTGCGAATGGAGAATTCCTGCTAAAACATACATTCAAAACTACATTCTCTTAATTGCTTTCTTTTCCTTCTTCCCACGGCAGTATGTCACCCCTCCTTCCCATCCAGGTGGTGTTGCTGGTGTATCTCTACTGACTGGCCTTGATGTGTACCGCCATAAATCTCTAGCCATAATAATGCAATTCACACTCCATCCCAACACCCCCTCCCATCTGGCGACAGAGAGTCTGACCCAGTGATAAGGAAGCAATGGAAGATGCTCTGATAAGGGGTTCTGTGAACATTTTGGCCAGAGGAATCTGACATATTGCCCCACCAAAAAAATTCTTAACCTAATAGAGAAGAAAAAGAAAAAAAACTGGAGGAAAGGGTGGGGAAAACTGTTAGTAAGGAGAAGGCTTAAAAGGGTACTTTAAGTGAAATTTCTTTGTTAAAAGGGGAGTGTTTACATGATTTGCATCAACCCATTCAGGATCTAAAAAGTGTTTCCACTTGATTAAGTACTGAAAGGTTTTGCAATAGAGACGAGGATTTCTTTGACTTCGAAACGTTGATGGCCATCAATCACAATGGGTGGAGGGGTTGGTGCAGGTTGGTGCCACTTAGAATCCTCCGGAGCTGGTTTAAGTAAGCTGCAATGAAAAACAGGATGAAGTCGTTTAAGAGTGGAAGGGAGCTGCAATTGTACAGTTACTGGATTAATGATTTTAACAATGGGAAAAGGACCAATGAATTTAGGTGCCAATTTCTTTGAAGGTTGCTGGGAGCATAGGAATTTGGTGGGAAGATAAACCAAGTCTGTGCTGGTCAGCAAATTTCTTATAGATGGAGTGGGCATGATCCAGGGCTCAACGAATGACTGGCCAGTCAGTGGCAATTTGAGCAGCCCAGTCAGCCACTGAACAATCAGGGAGAGCCTGGAGTTGTAGCTCAGGGATCGGAACAAAGTCCTGGCTGTAGACAATGCAGAAGGGGGGAAATCCAGTACTTTGATGAACCGCATTGTTGTAAGCAACCTCAGCAAAGGGGAGCAGATCAACCCAATCGTCCTGTTGGAAACTAATGTAGCAACAGAGGAGTAGATTGAGCTCATTCAGTAGATCCATCTGTTTGCGGATGGTTAGATGAGCTGAGGGATTGTTGAATGCCAATTAATTTTAAAAAAGAGCTCCAAAATTTGGCAGTGAACTGGACACTGTGGTCTGAGATCACATGGTCAGGACATCTGTGAATCCTATAGATGTGAGTTAAAAACATTCTTGCGAATTGTGGGGCCGTTGGGATTTTGGTGCAAGGAATGAAGTATGCTTGTTTTGAAAACAGGTCAATTACAGTCCAAATAATCATTTTATTTTTACTCTCTGGTAAATCTACAATAAAATCCATGGCTATTTCCTTCCATGAGGTTTTGGGGGAAGCGACCAACTGCAAAAGCCTCTGCGATTTCCTCCCCTTTCTTTTTGCTTGAGCACATACATGGCAAGAGGTGATGTAGGTGCGCATGTCAGTGCAGAGGGAGGGCCACCAAAATTGTCGCCTAATCAAGTGAAGGGTTTTTGTGAAAGCAAAAAGTCCTGCAGATTTACTGTCATGGGAAAGGTGTAAAATTGTTTTGCACAAAGATTCAGGCACGTAGCTTTTGCTGTTGCAATGCCAGATGTTGTCAATTTCAGTTAACTGAACTTTGTTACATTGTAGCCAAGAATCATTAGGGAGCACCTGGAGCAGTTCCTCCTTTAGGTCTGGCTGCACTTTCACTTTCCGGGCTGCCACTTGTTTGCGCGTTACGCAAGCCATTCCAAGCTGCTTTTGGGGAAAAACTGTCTACCACTTTTGACTGCATGATATTGTATTGGGGAAGGCGAGAAAGTGTGTCTGATAGAAAATTCCTTTTCCCAGGAAGGAAATTAAAGGTAAAATTAAAGAGACTTTTTGCCTACCTCCATGAAGCATTTTTTATAACTGGCTCCCTGCATCTAGCAGCACTTTTGGCCTGTTTACTGTACACACACACACACACACACACACACGGCTGGAACAAGAGAGCCCTGCATCAGAACTGTTGCATCTTCTCTGATTGTCACTGGAATGAAATAAAGTCAGCTTACATCCACAGCAAATCCGATAGTGATCATCTATGGAGGAAATCTACCTAAACAGAGACTTTCCTGTGAACAAGAACGTTGGAATTGGGACCAGAGTTTCCAGAGGCAGTGTGAGCATCTAGTAGATATGCAAACATGTTCATCAAAACTGGAAAAAAGGCAAAAAGACTGTGGGGAAAAAACTAATCCAGGGGTGTAGGCTAGCCTGGGAAATTGAAAAACACCCCAGAAAAAGGCAATGACAAACTACTTCCCTACTCTTTCCAAGAAAGCTACTTGATGAAGTCATCAGAAGTCAAATTTGACTTGAAGTAGACTTTGTTTAAAATCAGATTAAGTTACTTTCACCTTGAGAATGAGATAGCTTGAGCATCCTCCATAAACATGTTTACTGATAGCATGTTCAGTCTAAATTTATGAACATCAACTTGTGATTCTCCCATAAGATATTACATTGAAGGTCATTATTGTGCCCCTCAAATTTTAATGTGTTTATAGCTTTGCAAGAAGGTCATCAAAGTAAGCGCCTCACTGGCTGTACATTATTAATAATCCTTGAAGAGGTAAATTACAATGGAACAAATGATCTGCCAAAATTCTTTATATTTACAAAATAAAGAATTATGCTCAAGATATTCTCTCGAAGAGTGTGCTTCAAGCACTTTAAATAAATAGCAAAGGCATCCCTCACTATTAGTCCCATTATTTTGCTATTCAAACATTGGAGCAGCAGGACAGAAGTTGTCTGCAAGCAGCCTGGCATTAATCTAAATGCTTAGTTTTGAAAGAATATATTGTTTATGCCATTGTTTTGCCGCTGGCTAACTGCTGGCAGTAGCCCAGAAAAGCTGATACAGGATTTCATCACTGGAAGAGAGTGACAGGTGAGTCCAAATACCTGGGAATCTCTCTCCAATGTCTGAAATGTGATACTCCTCACTGCTTGGGGAATGTGACAGCCCTCCACCTGACTCCAAAAAGACAGCAAAATGTATTGTGCAATTTGAGTTGATGGAGAGGGGGAAGAAGATTGTTACTGTTTAGAGTGATCCAGAACTGGGGATTAGCATAAATTATGATATGTCTAGCTTTACTGAATATTTAGTGTATGATATACCCTGAACAGAGGAACTATGTCCTCTTGAATCAGATATAACCTCAGGAGAGCCTATGTCATATGCTTTAGCGTAAATGCTATGTTAAACTTGTTTGCTTGTCAATACTTAAGCTAGTCAAAAGTTAGTTTTGATTGCAACTCATAACAACTTATGAGGGACTAAGGGCTATAATGTAAGGGGGGCTTTGTCACACATGTAGCTGGAACTTGTTTTTCAGGGAGTTTGGGAATTTTATTTTATTGTTATCATAACAGACCTATTTTATATTTTTCATCTGTTTTCCAAGTCAAAATGGCAGGAAATTCTGCCATCAGTTTTCAGCAATGTTCATCAGAGAGGGTTTTCAGGGCCAGAAAAAAAGAAACTTGAGGACTTCTTCTCCACAGGCTGCTCATCCTAGTTTTATAATCTAAGTTCAGTGTGACTTAGGAGAAGGAAATGAATTGGCTAATTAGAAATAGCTCCTCTCACCACTGGAAAAACCATTTGACATCTGCCAATAAGCCAGTTTCCATTTTTTATGCATAGACAATTCCAAATTAATTTTTTTTCTTTCTGGAACCATCTAACTGAGAAACTAAAGAAGATTTCACTCTGGAATTTTTCCCAAGCCCAAGATTCTGTCCAAACAGGTAATATATGCCTACCTAAGTTCCATCTGCTTTCTAAGTTCATTTTGTACCTTCCTGGTCATTTTTGCCTCTTCTTTTCTTAAATTTTCAAATGGGAAATTTCTCAACAAACCTTCACGATGTGCTATGACTTGGTACATGTTAAGCAACCTTTTATATTGCAAGGATGGTTCACCTGATATGAATTTGGGACTGGGGAAATGAAGATGAACGGTTTTATTTTCTTCTAGAGCAGAGCAAAAAGGCCATGTAGGGCTACCATATCTGGTTTGCAAAAGCTGCAGCTTGACAACTACTAGATGGCAGCAGAGAGCTACAGAAAATCTTTTTTTTCCCCTATTTTCTGCCACCTAGTGTTCATCTGAATTTTTACAGCCAAGGATGAGACCATGATAATAGGGGCTGGCAACTCGGATTTCTGGCAGATGTTTTGGACTTCAAACCTCATCATCTTTAGCAAACAGAAACACTAGCAAAGTGTTGTAGGATTTGTTGTCAAAACATCAGGAGGGAAGCAGGCTGAAGATTATATTTAGGGGAAGATTAGCTGTAGGTGTAATGAAAACCCTTGCCTGCTTCTGAACCTGAGAGAAGTCTCTTTTGCCTTCACTGATCTCCAAATCTCACCTGCATGGAGTCCAACTTTTTCCTGAATAAAAATTTTATAATGCCCCAGAGAATCTTTAACACTATCTACAATTCCAACTACTTTTCATGTTTAAATAATGGCTTTGTTATAAAATAACTTTTTGTGTTATACTTCAGTTACTCACTAGTATAGCACTTTTCTTCCAAACAAAGAAATCCTCTCAAGGATAGCAGTGTTTTGACAATCAAAAGGAGCAAAGAAAAGAGAAGCCATTGATAGTGTAATCTCTTCTTCATTATTTACTTATAAATAGGCAATGTGATCAGAGCCAGCAGTGATTGATGAGGAAAGAGATCTTGGAGTAATGGTAAACAGTTCAATGGAGGTGTCAGCACAGTGTGTATCTGCTGTAAAAAGGCCAACAGCATGTTAGGAATAATAAGAAACAGTACTGAAAATAGAGATGCCAATATCTATTTTCATAGATATCATAATGCCCTTATATAAATCAATAGTGTGACTGCATCTGGAATATTGTGTGCAGTTCTGGTTGCCACACCTCAAAAAGGATATAGTGGAGCTGGAGAAGGTTCAGGGGAGGGCAACTAAGATGATCAAGAGGCTGTAGCAGCTTCCCCTATGAGGAAAGGTTGAAACATTTGGGGATTTTCAGTCTAGAAAAAAGACAAATGAGAGGGGACATTATTGAGGTGTACAAAATTTTGCATGGTGTGGATGAAGTGCACAAGGAGAAGCTATTTCCCCTTCCCAAAATATTAGAACCAGAGATCACCCAATGAAATTAAATCCTGAAAGAATCAGGACAGATGAAATATTTTTTTATACAACTTTGGAATCGAGTACCACAAGATGTGGCACTGGCTACCAGCTTGGCTGTCTTCAAAAATTCCAGTTCATGGCAGTCACGGGGCTCAATAGCTATTATTTGTGATGGCAGAGTGACTGCTTCTGAAGGCCTAGTTGGCTTCCTTGTGCAGTTGTTTGGCAACTGTGAGACAGACTGCTGGATTGGATGGGCCAGGAGTCTGGTCCAGCAGGGCACTGCTTATGATGTCATTTAAATACGATTTACAACATTTTAATTGACTTGATAGCATACAGCAGCCACTGATGTATTTGGTGGCTAATGAAATCCACAGAGTCATGGGTGAAAACCAAAATAATTTCAAATGCCCCATAGCCGTTTGCATATTATTTCGAAAGAGAAGACACAGGAACATTTTTAATCCTAGCTAGACGGTATGTGCAACTAATACCAGCAGAACTGTAGCGCACCTCTGTATCTCAGAAGAGTCACCCACTGAATACTGAGCAGGGAGCAGGACCTGGAGGCAACTAATTTGCAAAGCAGTAAAGTGCTCTTTGATCCTTGTCTTCCTACTGCTTTCACCTCTGCATGGAGAATTGATCGAAATTATTTTCTTGATGAGCCTGGCAGTGTCCCTGCTGAACCAGACAAGATGGACAATCAAGGAAGTACAAAGAGATCAAGCCAAGGACAGTTCCTATCTAATAATACTTGCAGTTATATTCTGCTTTTTAAGCATGTCTCTGTAATTCTTGCAACTTTTCCAAAATTTATTAAGGCTGGGGATCAGAGGGTAGGACTCAGCAAAGTTTCAAAGGGGTACTTCAATTCAACAAAGCTTCTATCAAATCACCCCATCAAAGCAGATTTGCAAATCTGAGCAGGGGCCCATTTCAAAGCAGCAAATCGAATCAGATGGCTGCAAAACACCTCGTAGATTCAATTACTTTTGGGCTCCTTACAGAGTTCTAATAGATAGTAGGACTGAAAGCAGAAAGGGAGTGATCTGGCAGATACACATGTGCTCCCAAATGCTCCTAGTTTTCTTTTTCTTTTCTATTTTTACTTTGTTTTACTATCTTTTAATACTTAAAATTAAGTATATTTACTTTATTTTTCAGTCCCTCTCGATAGAAGACAGCTGGATAGGCTGCATAGATTTCATTTTTAATTTAATTGTGAATATTTTTAACCACCATGCAGAGCAAGTAGGAGAATGGCTTCTGTCTCTGCATTGACTACCCACCTGCCATTGCCAGAGGGGCCTAACAGCAAGAAAAAGGACATCCAAACCAAGTCAAGGAAGAATAAGAGAAAAACCAATAATATATCTAAGAAACAATGGAGAAAGAGCTCCAAGATACAGAAAGGCCCTAAAAATCTTAAGCAATCAACTATAGAAGATTATGTGCAGCCTTCCGATGATTCCAGTGAGTTACATTCTTATACCTCTCATAATAAATATGCAGTGCTTGACCCGGAGAGCAAAGAGCTAACAGCTACTGAGGAGAGAATACAGTTAGGTATGGGGGAGGAACAGAAATCTGAGCCCCCCTGCCCTAAGTTAGTGGCTAAAACCTGTTTACTAACTACACATACAGTGCTCTCCATTTATAGTCAGCTAATGGGACAGATAATATAGAGGGTTGCAGCTTTGTTTCTGTACATGGAGAATGTTGGAAAGCTTGAAGAATGTGATGGGCTCTTGGATATTGACTGGCCAATACACCTAATTAAACTCTTTGCCTATCGAAGTTCTACTTGTAAGACTAATATTGCTTTGGGCTTCATTAACTTTCCTAGCTTCTTTAACGTGGACAGTCACAAGCCTTTCTTTGCTCTAATGGGATATTAGAAATCTGTGCTAGTCCTGCCAACACAACTGGGAATTCACCTCAGTTCTCAGCTCTCTGAATATGAGCTCAAGACATGACTCATTAGTCTAGATGTACTCTGGGGCTAAAATGGACTTTTACCACCTGCGTGATTAGGACAAGTTTAAATAATGAATATGGGGGTAAGTAAGGCTACAAATGCGACTCTTCTTTCTGTGACCTGCCTATCTCTGCTGCATTCTCTTACATGACCATCCTCCTTCTGTTGCAGAAATATCTTGCAGAGCATTCCTAGCTAGCAAACCACAAATTTGTTACAAGCGAGTGCTGCCCATAAGCGTCTTGGCATCTCATCAAAGTCAGTGATAAGGGGAGGCTTCCAAAAATTGACCAAGTCTGTCAAGCAGCTATGCCAACCAAAGGGATTGGAAGAAGCAAAACTATTCCACCCCATGAGGGCAAATCATGCCAAACCTGGCACCATAGACAAGCAAGAAGAAGTCTGTTTCTTTTTAAAGCCCTCTTTGATTTTATTTTTTTAGGTAGGACATTATCTGTGTTGGTTCGGCACAATTCTGTATTGTAGATTATTTGTTTGGAGTTGCTGTCCTTTCCTTATCCTGAAAGTACAGGGAAATATTTCAAAATATTGATACAGGGAAATCCTTTGAGACATTTGAAGTTGAAACTAGGCAGGGACTGGGTTAATGTTCTCTCAAGGATCTCTCATCCTGCTATCTGCATCCCATTCTGCAAAAAAAAAAAAAAAAGGAAGCAAGTGCTGATATTTTTATGTTCTCCATTATATCTGATGGACAAATCTTTCCCTTTTTAATCAAAACTCAGAGTGGCTCAGTTAAATCAAGCTGCCCTTGAATCTCAACTGCAAACTTTAATTGAATCACATCTTCTTTGTATCATGAGTTTGAACAGAATCAAAGCAAATTGCACAGGCCTATCAGAGACAGCAGCTTGCTAAGTGATTTCTCAACTAATGCATGATCTGAACTGGGAACAGTCCAGTTTCATTTTAGTGGCACCAACCCTTTAGAGGACAAAAGCTTGAAATAATCATAGCAGTTTGGTTGCTTAACAATCAAGCAGCAATTTTCAACCCATTGCAACTTACATTTTTGTTTAAGTAGTTGGATTGCCACATAGTATTTAGTTGAACCTGGTTAGCTTTCAGCTCTTTCATCTCAGGTATTGCCCGGCAGGTTGAGGCACATCCTAGGAGGCCTGGAAGTCTTGGGAGTCACTGGGAAGTCACTAACTCAGGGGAGAGTGAATATAGCTGTTTAATGCATTAATCTATTCCATATTTGACTTTCCAGCATTGCAATTTAATAACCCATCTGTTTGTTTGGATGTAGTATTAGAGGGCTGATTAGTGAAGATATCTGCTTGAGAATCCTGGTGAACTGAGAGTTGGAGTTCCAGCTGTAGAAAGATGAGGATGGCACAAATGTTCTCACTTCCCTTTGAGATTTGTAGCTTGGATGTAACTAGGACATACAGCATGACAGATTGCTGGAAAAGAAAACTTAATGTAATGGAGCTGGACATGGACATAATTCAGTAGGCTTTCAATATGACAATCAACATTTTCACTGTTTAAAGTGCAAAAACCATTTAACATCTGAAAGATTCCAGTAAGGAAAATGTTCTTTTTTTACATGCCAACAGTCAGATGAGGAATGTTAGGGTTCTTGTAAAAGAATTAGATCTACCCATCTTTTCCCATTACTCTTTCTTTCCAACACTGTTCATACGAGACAATTAGGGGAAGACCAATAAAGGAAATCTTCACACTGCTGATTGGCCACTGTAGGTCAGGTGATACTCCTTATTAAAGTGTTTTATTTCTTAACTTGAGAAACAAGGAGAGCTGCTCTCTTGCTGTCACTGGCTGCTAGAATTGTTTCTTGTCTTTCAGTTATCATATTTCACACAAAGTACCCCCATGCTCATGTGTTCATCTTCATGGCTCAAAGGTGTAAATGCACTCATTTTTAATGTACACTGTCTTTCATTTGTCTCAAACTTTCTTTTGGGGGGGGGGTGTTCCTGGTCTTATATCATCAACCACCCTGATTATCATCTTTTTTGGAAAACCACCAGCCCAGTTATTTTGGTGGCAAAGATTGCTTAACTCTTGTTTAGAATGGCTGGGTGGGAAAGGAAATAGCTAGCATTTTTGCCCTTAGCTAATTTTTGTATGGTTATTTATTTATTTATTTAGATCAGGGATAAGCAATCTGTGGGCTAGAGGTGGCCTTTGGCCTAATTTTATGTGGGCTTGGTCAAATTTCAAAAATCTTTTGTTGGTCAGGTCAATGTTGTTGCAAAAGTAGTTCCTCCATTTAGTGGCAACCTGTTGTGTGATGCAGAAGAGAGAACTAAAAGAAAGGGAAACAAGCGAATGAGTGACAGAGAGTTGGCCACATCCACTGCTTCATTTTCCTCCACCCACCAATGTGGCCTCCAAAAGATTATCCTTGGAGGAATGCAGCCCTTGACAACATAGAGGTGACCCATCCTTAGATTGTGATGCTTACATTGGAGATGGGCAGGGAGAGGCTTGGAAATTGAACCTTGTATGCTACAAACTATAATCTGCAGTGTTTATAGCCCCAGCTATTGGGGAGGGAGAAAATGGGTG
Organism: Candoia aspera; assembly: GCF_035149785.1. Classification (NCBI taxonomy): domain Eukaryota; kingdom Metazoa; phylum Chordata; class Lepidosauria; order Squamata; family Candoiidae; genus Candoia; species Candoia aspera. Next base: position 122,175,714 of record NC_086155.1, on the reverse strand, counting down.
TGCACATTTATTTGTATGTTCCCTCCGTTTCCACAAAACACACACTTCAGCATGGTTGTCACCAATCCATCAGTTTGTCCGAGCAGTGAAGGGTCACAGTATTTGATAGATGAGCTGGCAAAGCAGCAAGAAGGGAACGTTTGATCTTGAATGATGTCAGGCCTAGCCCAAGAATGACGTAGGAGCAATCCAGCCAAAGTTTAGTTCTTTATTTGCTTATGCCATATAAACAGAATCTGGCCAGACTAAACCTACTCTAACCTAAATGGAAATTACCTGGGAGGTTCTCAGGCGTGGCTACTCCAAGTGTTTCTCTTCTCACGGTCCAACTCTGGGCTGTGTTGTCTCTTGTCTCACCCCCCTTCTTGGAATGTGCTCCCTCCTTCCTGAGAACCTGCTGCTTTATTGTAGTCCATCACATCACCTCCCCCTTCGTAGACACATTCCATCACAGCCTGGATTAAAGGTGGGTGGCGGTGCAGCAGAAAGAGCCTAGTCTAACTGCTTGACTCTGAGTATGCAGTCAAGCTCAGCCTGAGTGCTGAAGTTAACAATCCAGGGAAGACAACTGTTATCACCAGCAGCTCAACCTCTTGGCAGTGACACACATGGATGAAGGAAAGAAGCTGTGATTCTGTCTGGGAAAACAAAGCTTTACTCTGTGGTGCAACATTATAATTCTTCATAAAAGAAAGCTGGAATATGTGACAGAACTTCTCCTTGCATTGAGTTTTGGTATTTAAATAGTTCCTGTTGGGAGTAAGCAACATTTGGGGGGCAACAGCACATTTCCAATTTTGAAAATAGTTGTGGGTGCTTTCACAAAATGGCTACCATGGTGATTTGGTTCTGATGCCTTTTGTAACCCCCTAGGATGCTTTCATCACCCTAGCAAACTTCTGATTTGGGATGCCAATATGCATATTTCCAAATGTATCACTGGGTGTAGCCTCTTGTCCTCTTTATTGTCTGATAATGCCACAGAGCATATGGGGATCTGGAGGCATTCTTCTGAATAAAGATAATGTTTCAGATTGAAATAACCCTTTTAAAAAATGAAGTCAGGTGGACTGAGAATTGCGTGGGCGTCAAGGGAGTGTATGTGGACATTGTGGTGTTTGTGGATACTCTTGCCTTCTCTGGATCATGCAGACAAACAATTCCGCCTGTCCTTCCTTGCTTTTTCAATATAAGATCTATCCTGAGGATTAACAACTTCTCTTTTACCAGGCACAAAGTTGTAGGTCCATCCAAGATAAATGTTCATTTTCAGATTTGCATTTCTCTGGCAACCTTTAGTCCAGCATAGTAACTTGCAACAGAAAATGCCCTCTCATTCCCAGTGCAAAGTTAATTTCATGTTTTAGAGTTGACTGAGGTCCTTACTCTGCTCACCTCCTATCCTATCAACCTGTAAACTTCCTGTGTTCTCTCCAGTTCAAATGGTGATTTTTTTTTCACATTTGAAGCTTTATGAATATGGAATGCTGGATGCTTTACTGTAGTTAAGAATTTGGACTCTTGGGGCTGCAGTGATAGTGAATGACGACTAGGTACTACGCTGAAGTGTACAATCAGAGGCCCAGAACTATACAGAGTCCCTGAGAACCTTCATTGTTGTTCCCAGAGATTTCCAATTCTTACCAAATTGTAATTTTTAAGGGGAGAACTATTAATGTAAGAGTAACCATTCTTAACTAGGTTTATTATTATTTACATGTAAATGGAACTAAATTGGGTTTTTTTCCTGAAATCTTCCCATCCTCTTTGAAGTATAGACCCTGACATCCCACTCAAAGGCCGAGTAGACTAAAAAAGGTTCTGTGTTCCTGGTTTAGAGAAAGATGGTATGGTTTCAAACCACACCTCTGACAATGATCTAAGTCAGCGTTTTTCAAACTTGGCGGCTTCAAGCTGTGTAGGAATTAAAGTCCACCCATCTTAGAGTTGCGAAGTTTGAAAACCACTGATCTAAATTGTTCAAATGGGCACGAGAGGAAGCCTCTCTTTTCATAAATGCCAGGATAAGTAGTCATAATAGGCTACATAAAGTCCACATATTGGATGTTCCATATTCAAGCTCGAACAAGCACTACAACTTCATAGCCCAGGAGGCCTTGATGGTAGAGCGCTCTACCTCTGTAGAGAACTGTGTGTCAGGTTGCTAGGCATTATTACACATTGGCTACATGAGCTTTCTTGTCCAAATTATGAGATACCCAGTGTTAACTGATTGTCTATCTGAGTCACAGGTAGAGCAAGGAGAAGGAGAACGCTAATGTGTGTGCCTCCAATTTCTTTCTTTCTGAATATATTCAATTCTCAGAAGGTTTTAAGAAAAGGTGGCACACCTATCTAAATGAACAATTTCTATACATTTTGCATGTTACGGATGCCATCCCTTTTTACCACCCCCTGCAAAAGCACCTGTCAAGACAATAAACCTTGTTTTTATAATATCCCAGTTATATAAGCAGAGACCCCTTGTTTCTCCTTTGAATAAATTTGAATAAAGGATAAATACATTTGAATAAAGGTACTGTGTTTTTTGTTTTCAGAGAATACAGCAGGAAAGTAAAGAGGACAGGGCTTGCCTTTCACACATGCTGTGGCCTTCACTGTTTGAGAGGCCAAGATTTTTCTGGGAAACTGTTAATGTGGAACAGTTGGAGCCACAGTTTCCTTATTCTGGTCCCTGCATCTCCAGCAGAAGGGACAAATCTGCAGCCCTGGACTCAGTATCTTGGGAGTAAGCCCCACAGAACCTGGTAGAACTTAGCTTTGACTAAATCAGCATAGGCTGAGGTGGGAAAGGCCCCTGAAATCCAGCTCCAGGGATGCAGAAGGGGAGCATGGGGATATATTTTGTTCTTTATATGGTTAGAAAGGTTCATCATTAACCAGCCAACTTGGTCAAGATTTCCAGCCTTTCTGGACAGAAATTTAAAATATATTGCAGAATATGTACCCTCATTTTCCCTCACTTTGGGCTGAGTCACATATTTCCTTTCTGCTCTGGAGTGGCACTTTATTATTTCATAAACTGGTTGTTGTTCTTCTTGCTGTGGAATTTAAAGCAGATTATTGGGGATTTAACAGTAACATGCTTTGATACTGTTTTTGGTTAATGAAAAGTAGGATATAAATTAACTAAATCCCTGGTCCAGAAGCCCTGCCTTTCCCCACTGAATGCCTCTGCTTGCTGTAGTGGGCCCTGGAGAATGGAAGATCCTTCTTTCTGCTGGATAGAGCAATTTCCCCAACTTCTTCTCAGTCCTTGGCTATATTTCCTCCTGTTTCCCTACTGCAATGTCCCTGCCCTTGCAGCACAGAAGGCCATCCATAGTAAAAAAGACCTCACCTCTCCGGAAGCAAATGCAGATAACTCAAGGACACTCATATCTCCTCTCCTCTTGCTTGCCTTTGGCGTAACTATCTAGACTCAGTGCAAGCACAACATGCTACCATCAGCATTATTACAGGGCAGATCTATCAAAACTGCACTAACAGAAAACACCTGCCCATATGACTCTAGAGCAGTGTTTTTCAACCCTGGCAACTTTAAGATGTGCGGACTTCAACTCCCAGAATTCCCCAACCAGCTCCCCATTCTGGGAGTTGAAATCCACACATCTTAAAGTTGCCAAGGTTGAGAAACACTGCTCTAGAGAAATAGAAACTGTCCAATGTGTTATTTCACTGCAATTTCTATAAGCATCTGCACAAGGATTGTATGTTATCCTTGCTGCAATGCCTCTCAGGAAGGACAGAGGAATATTATGTCATTTTCTTCTCTCAGACTCCAACCATGGTATCACTCAAACACGTAACCAATTTTTGCATGACTACAGGGAAAACACAGCAACAATTAGTACAGAAGTTATTAATTTTCCAGCTAGAATCCACTTTTTTAATTTTATTTTTCTTTTTTATGCTTTTTGGTATTACTGACCTTTGATATTAATAAAATTTGCTTTGACTACTTTTAAAGTAATGGTCTGGTGTATCCTTAACAAATGGTTTGCTTTTCTCTAAGTGACAAGCTCTTTAAATACAGTATGTCCCATTTTATTGCATTCTCTGCAGGTTTCATCTTTAAATCTGCATTAAGCTGGAGTGTGTGAGCCTTTGCCACAACAATAGTGTAATTCATTTTGACCTGTTACCCTCTGTATGCTATTGCAAGCTTATTCCCATTTGCTTTAACTTCTGGCTGCAGCTCAGAGTATCTTTAACAGCAGTGTCCATGGAGAAAACAACTTCAAATGTTGTCTTAAAAGCTAAATTTACCTTTAATAAGAGTATTTTTTAATACTTCTTTCAGACTTCCATAGAATAGCTGGTCTCTCAATGCATCAGTTGGCCCTTTGCCAAAATTGCAGTGTTCCGGTATCTTTTTAAGTTAAGCTATGTATGCTGCAATGGACTCTCCTTTTTGCTTGCACTTACAAAACCTGAAATGCTCTGCAATCAATAATGGTTCGGGTAGCAAATATTCTTGCATTATGTTTCCCAGTTCTGTAAAGCTGAATTGTATAGGCTTGTATGGAGCAGCTAAGCTTCTTAATAAGCTCTATGCTTTGACTGCCAAAACAATCAGTAAAACAGGCACCTTTTTTTTTAGAATGATCTTATTTGCTTCCCCACCAACAAAAAATAAAAACAAAAATCTTCAAGTCTTTCTGTGTATAATATCCAGTCATGTGTGGCATATTAAATACATTCATCTCCCCAATAAAGCTAGCCATCCAGCTGTGCTCTTTTTCCCTTTGTCTTTACTTGCTGCAACTAGTTTGGTGTCATACTTCTCCTCTTTGTCTGTCTTTATTCTTGCCCACTCACAGGTTGAGTGGGGTTTGAGAAGCTTTTTTTTTAATGACCACACTTCATCTCCAATATTGTGTTTTTTCTACAGATCAAACAAAATATGATAGAGTCAGGAATAGGTTTGTCTGCAGCTTTTTTTTTTTTTTTGGTCTTCTAGCCAGTCTTGACTCCAGGCAACTGCCTGGACAAGTCCCTGCAGTTTTCTTGACAAGGCTTTTTGGAAGTGGTTTGCCCTTGCCTCCTTACTAGGGCTGAGAGAGAATGACTGCCCCAAAGTCATCCAGCTGGATTTGTGCCTAAGGTGGGACTAGAACTCACAGTCTCCCAGTTTCTAGCCTGGTGCCTTAACCACTACACCAAACAGGTTCTTGCGTTACCAATACTTTTAGAAGAACTACTTCTAGTAAGCCTGCAAAAATTACAACATATACAGGCAGCCCAAAGTAATCCAATAACTATACAAATCAAATCAATCTTTACTGCAGTCATTAACCAGCACAATATGAGTATCATGCTAAATCATGCTAAATCAACCAAAAACCACAATGACCCAATAGACGACAATCTTATCTATGGGAAAGGGCCAGATTGCATAAGTGCTAGAAAAAAAGAGAGATGAGGAAGACATAAGAAAAAGCTGCTTCTGATGAGCCTTTTCACCCTCCAAACCTCACTGGATAGACCTTCAAGGTGGAGGTTTCCATCCTTGATTTAAATTAACATCACCCAATTGACTCCAGCAGTGAAAAATATGTGAAATAAATAGAAATGTGAATGTCATCAGTGAATCTACAAGCAGTAATTTCTGACAATGCAAGGATTGTGATAGAATGCACAAATGACCTAGAAAATAGCTTTTGAGAAAGCAGGTGTCTGTAATGCCATTCAATAGCCATGAAAAGGTATACAACAAGGTCATTGGAGATTAATAGAACTGGCAGTTTTGTAGTTCAAGGAAGGGATTCAAATAGGAAGAGGAGATAGTTGGCAGATGAACTTTCCACTTTCTTAACAGAAAGGTTTGCAGTTTTAGACACAGTTTATTTAGAAGCAATTTTGGTGTATTCAGTTCCAACTACTCAGAAATTTCAGAAGTGTCAATATTTACCAAGGTCTCAAGCTGAGCCTGACTTCTGATGACTGCATGAAAATCTCCATGTGGTTACTTAACAACAGTTTGGAAGTAGATCATCAGTGACTTCTGGGATTTTTTACAAATCGTCTTAGTCTGTTCTATAAGTCTAGAATGTCCTGGTAGACTCCAAAACAATTACTAAGCTGGCCAAATCCTGTTTAGTTATTTCAATATCAGCCAATGTGACATCCATATATATAGCCTAAGTATAGGATGAGGCTTCACCATGGGTAACACCTTAACTGATCTTTATCAGGTGTCTGGAGGAACTCAAAGACATGGGATTTCTTGCAGAGGAACAGGTAACTTTGTTCTAGAGTAGAAAACCAACAGGCTAAGCTCCCTACTCTCCTTGGCAATTGAAGAGGAGATGAATAATCCACAACCATCACTGGAAATCTTACCTCCTATGACTAGAGTACTACTGACCATTATCTGATTTCTGGAATGCAATCCTATCAACTGCTCTTTGACAGGCATTAAGAGTCACTGCCTCAGGATATGTGGTATTCTTTCTGTTTGTGTATGTGTATACATACAATACTCACAGAAACCCTTGAGTAAAGATTTTAGATCAGAACCCGCTTCTGCCAAACCTCAACCCTGCCAATCATCTCAGTTTTATTTACTTCCAAATCAGTTTCCACAGGAACTGTATTGCAAGGCTATGATCCACCAAAACTGTAGCAGCTGAGAAATTAATTTTATATTCACAAAGAGATAAGGCTGATGTTGCTACCATATTATGCAAGATTTGCAACTCATATTATCCACCTATCTTTGTAGTAACTTTACACATGACAAGCTCAAAAACGGCTCAGTTCTCTCAGAATGGAAGACGGTGTGATATGGGACTGATCTGTGATTCAGTCCTCCAATGTGTGGAGTTTTTTTTTTTAACTAGATGCACTAGAATACAAAATCAATTAAATAGAAAAGAAACCCAATGGGAGATGGTCAATCATTTCTTGAGGCCACTCCCCCCAGTTAAAAAACTTTGTCCCTGTTATCACATTGGGAAAGATGGTAAAAGCAAAGACTCCTCCAAGGCAAATTCAATTATTGGCGATTTCTTTGATATTCATCCATTTACTAGCCATTGCCAAACCTGCTTATCTTCTGAGCCTACAGAATCAAATTCTATCACTGTGCATGACTTACATCCTATTCTTTCTGGAAGGATATTCTTTCCCAGAGATACTACTTTCTCTCCTTGTGTCTACAAAACAAACAAACAAACAAAAAAATAGCCACCCTCTTTAATTACACTTCCTTTGGCAATTCAGGGCCAAGCATGCTGCTAGACAGAACCAGTGCCTCAGATGGTTCCTTTTCTTCACCAAAGGTCAGTCCTATGACAAAATAGCTTTGTAGCGCTTTCCTGCTGATCACCCCCACATTAAAGCAACTTAACATCTGCGTTCAGACTCCTAGCATTTACATTTGTATAAAAACGATTGGACTTAGTGGTTCATGCTTTCTATAAACATTGGAAGCAGAATGGCCAATCAACCATTAAAAAATAAAGTAGCCAATTCTTCTGTTGTGCTTTGTTTTTACATCAGATCAGCTACTTCCACACAGCATGCAATAAAGTCAGGTTCACCTCAGCTGATTCCATATTATAAAACCATGAAAGGTTTTACAGTCCTGCCCACCTCTCTGCAACCACTAGGCTTGCCCCAGGCCAACAAAACTGTGCTGTTATGCCACTTTGCTTTACCCACATCTTCCTATGGGGTTTACTGCCCTTGTGCTGATCTTTTTCAAGAATTGGCACCTCCTGAAGTATGGACGAAGCAATGCAAAGCTCAACTCTGAGCTTTCAAAATGAGTATCCACCTCTTTCCCATGATCCCTGATAGAAAGAAATCTGATGCCCGAAGGTACAACATTACAAAGGAGGTGCCACACTCACCCTAAAGAAAACAGTTTTACGTCCTCTTGTTAGATCCACACACACTCTAATTCTGAGAGGGGAAGATGAGAAATTGTGTTCAATGCTGTTGTTTGTTTGTTAGTTGATTGTATTTATATTCTGTCTTTCCCTAAGAGCTCAAGGTGGCTTAAAGTGGGGGTGAGTCTCCCCTAATTGTATTTCAAGAACAGCCTCTGAGGTAATTGAGTATTGTTCAGATCACATCTGAGTGTGACCAGGATTGCTATTCATGGAGGTTCCCCAGCTTGGTGCATTCCAGATATGTTGGATTTCAGCTCCCTTAAGAAAGACAGCACTGTCTTGTCAGCTATAAAATGCTTTCATTCACATGCACACACATTTTCTTTTCCTCAAAGCCCAAGACTGTGATGTCATTTTATTTATTAAAAGCTACCCTCTCCCTCTTCAGCAAAGGATCGTTAACTTGTTGTGGTGCTGGAGCTTGAGCACCTCAACGATGCCATGAGCTAAATCGTGAAGGGCCACCCAAGACAGGAAGGTCATGACAGAGAGGTCAGACTAAATGCGATCCCTGGGGAAGGTAATGGCAACCCACCCCAGTATTCTTGCCATGAAAACTAAACGGATCAGTACAACCAGAGATATGTCAGTATACCATCGGAAGATGAGACCCCCAGGTTGGAAGACGGTCAAAATGCTACTGGGGAGGAACAGAGGATGAGCTCAACTAGCCCGACGTGATGACGCAGCTAGCTCAAAGCCGAAAGGACAGCTAGCGGCCGACGGTGCTGGTGGTGAACGGCGAATCCGATGTTCTAAGGATCAACACACCATTGGAACCTGGAATGTAAGATCTATGAGCCAGGGCAAATTGGATGTGGTTATTGGCGAGATGTCAAGATTAAAGATAGACATTTTGGGCGTCAGTGAACTGAAATGGACTGGAATGGGCCACTTCACATCAGATGACCACCAGATCTACTACTGTGGACAAGAGGACCACAGAAGAAATGGAGTAGCCTTCATAATTAATAGTAAAGTGGCTAAAGCAGTGCTTGGATACAATCCAAAAAACGATAGAATGATCTCAATTCGAATTCATCGATGGGCAAGCCATCTAACATCACAGTGATCCAAATATACGCCCCAACTGCAGATGCTGAAGAAGCTGAGGTAGAGCAGTTCTATGAGGATCTGCAGCACCTACTGGACAACACGCCTAAAAGAGATCTTATTTTCATCACGGGAGACTGGAATGCTAAGGTGGGCAGTCAAATGACACCTGGAATTACAGGTAAGCATGGCCTGGGAGAACAATACGAAGCAGGACATAGGCTGATAGAATTTTGCCAAGACAACTCACTCTGCATAACAAACACTCTCTTCCAACAACCTAAGAGATGGCTTTATACATGGACTTCACCAGATGGACAACACCGAAATCAGATTGACTACATCCTTTGCAGCCAAAGGTGGCGGACATCTATACAGTTGGTAAAAACAAGACCTGGAGCTGACTGTAGTTCAGAACACGAACTTCTTCTTGCACAATTTAGGATCAGACTCAAGAGATTAGGGAAGACCCACAGATCAGCTAGATATGAGCTCACTAATATTCCTAAGGAATATGCAGTGGAGGTGAAGAATAGATTTAAGGGACTGGACTTAGTAGATAGGGTCCCGGAAGAACTCTGGACAGAAGTTCGCAGCATTGTTCAGGAGGCGGCAACAAAATACATCCCAAAGAAAGAGAAAACCAAGAAGGCAAAATGGCTGTCTGCTGAGACACTAGAAGTAGCCCAAGAAAGAAGGAAAGCAAAAGGCAACAGTGATAGGGGGAGATATGCCCAATTAAATGCAAAATTCCAGAGGTTAGCCAGAAGAGAGAAGGAATTATTTTTAAACAAGCAATGTGCGGAAGTGGAAGATGACAATAGAATAGGAAGGACAAGAGACCTCTTCCAGAAAATTAGTAACATTGGAGGTAAATTCCAGGCCAAAATGGGTATGATCAAAAACAAAGATGGCAAGGACCTAACAGAAGAAGAAGAGATCAAGAAAAGGTGGCAAGAATATACAGAAGACCTGTATAGGAAGGATAACAATATCGGGGATAACTTTGACGGTGTGGTCAGTGAGCTAGAGCCAGACATCCTGAAGAGTGAGGTTGAATGGGCCTTAAGAAGCATTGCTAATCACAAGGCAGCAGGAGACGATGGCATCCCAGCTGAACTGTTCAAAATCTTGCAAGATGATGCTGTCAAGGTAATGCATGCTATATGCCAGCAAATTTGGAAAACACAAGAATGGCCATCAGACTGGAAAAAATCAACTTATATCCCCATACCAAAAAAGGGAAACACTAAAGAATGTTCAAACGATCGAACAGTGGCACTCATTTCACATGCCAGTAAGGTAATGCTCAAGATCCTGCAAGGTAGACTTCAGCAATTCATGGAGCGAGAATTGCCAGATGTACAAGCTGGGTTTAGAAAAGGCAGAGGAACTAGGGACCAAATTGCCAATATCCTATGGATAATGGAAAAAGCCAGGGAGTTTCAGAAAAACATCTATTTCTGTTTTATTGACTCTTCTAAAGCCTTTGACTGTGTGGACCATAACAAATTGTGGCAAGTTCTTAGTGGTATGGGGATACCAAGTCATCTTGTATGCCTCCTGAAGAATCTGTATAACGACCAAGTAGCAACAGTAAGAACAGACCACGGAACAACGGACTGGTTTAAGATTGGGAAAGGAGTACGGCAGGGCTGTATACTCTCACCCTACCTATTCAACTTGTACGCAGAACACATCATGCAACATGCTGGGCTTGAGGAATCCAAGGTTGGAGTTAAAGTCGCTGGAAGAAACATTAACAATCTCAGATATGCAGATGATACCACCTTGATGGCTGAAAGCAAAGAGGAACTGAGGAGCCTTATGATAAAGGTGAAAGAAGGAAGTGCAAAAGCTGGCTTGCAGCTAAACCTCAAAAAAACCAAGATTATGGCAACCAGCTTGATCGATAACTGGCAAATAGAGGGAGAAAATGTAGAAGCAGTGAAAGACTTTATATTTCTAGGTGCGAAGATTACTGCAGATGCTGACTGCAGTCAGGAAATCAGAAGATGCTTAATCCTTGGGAGAAGAGCAATGACAAATGTCGATAAAGTAGTTAAGAGCAGAGACATCACACTGACAACAAAGGTCTGCATAGTTAAAGCAATGGTGTTCCTCGTAGTAACATATGGCTGCGAGAGCTGGACCATAAGGAAGGCTGAGAGAAGGAAGATCGATGCTTTGGAACTGTGGTGTTGGAGGAAAATTCTGAGAGTGTCTTGGACTGCAAGAAGATCAAACCAGTCCATCCTCCAGGAAATCAAGCCAGACTGCTCACTTGAGGGAATGATATTCAAGGCAAAACTGAAATACTTTGGCCACATAATGAGAAGACAGGACACCCTGGAGAAGATGCTGATGCTAGGGAGAGTGGAGGGCAAAAGGAAAAGGGGCCGACCAAGGGCAAGGTGGATGGATGATATTCTAGATGTGATGGACTCTTCCCTGGGGGAGCTGGGGGTGTTGACGACTGACAGGAAGCTCTGGTGTGGGCTGGTCCATGAAGTCACGAAGAGTCGGAAGCGACTAAACGAATAAACAACAACACCCTCTCCCTAAAAGTACTGCTCATGCTGGTGAATATTAAAAGATAAAAATTAACAAATTAAAAAGAGCTGAAAAGCAATGAAAAAGAACAGATCTAAACAGGTTCTGTTATTCCAATGCAAAATACCTTCCCAGCAGAGGGAATTTTTCAGTATGTCTTTCTGTGCACAACTGCTTGGCTGTCAGCTACTACTCTTACATTTCATGTTTTTCAGTTTTTTAAGCTCTGTATTTCTGGACTTTGGATACATGAGTTGAAGGAAAAGTCTTTGGCCAAAGAGCTCAGAATTCTCTGGCTGGAGAGACCAGCATGTATTAGGAAGCTCAACCTGACTGATTGCCATCTACCATGATTCTTATTTTTGCTGGGGAGCCCTTGGAAAAAGAGGGTCTGCAGATAGGGTGTTCATTTTATGTTGATATCCTTATGTTCTCTTTTTGAGCTATTAAGCCCTACTGCACAGAGTATTGTTTGCACATAGGAATTCCACAAAACTGCTTTACACATTCAGCATTTGAAAATATCACTCTGTACAAAATCCTGAGAAGGTATATTTGGCAGACCTACAGAAACCACTCTGTGGGATTTCAAGTTTTAAGCTAGGAAGACATCTATACTCTTGTTTTCTCTTTTGTCCCTTATGATTGGGTTCACACATCATGTAAAGGCATTTCTGGACCGCCTTGATTATTGTCAGAGGGAAAAAAAGGCAGGGAGGGAAGGAAAAGCAAGGAGGGAAGGAGATTACTGCACTGAAAGCTGCCTTGCAATTTCTGAAACATTTCCTTCCACTACAACAGAAGCTCCTTTTTTCTACCTTCTTCTCCAGGTGCTTGGGAATGGATTCTAAAACTTCTCTTAGTTGTGTTTTTCAGCTTAGTTTCTTGGTGGTGGTATTTTTTTATTACTGTATTCTGAAGCTTCCTTAGCTGCCCACTTCCCAAAAAGACTACTGAGAATAATTGTCCCATTATGTCTTCTCAAGTACAAGCACAGCACTGCCCTGCTACTCATTAAAGCAGCCTGTCATTTTTCAGGGTTCTGTGTGAGCCAGCAGTGTCAGCAGGGGTGGGGATGGTTGAAAAAGTCAACATCACACATACACTACATACAAAAAGGTGGGTCTTTGATCATGCTGCCATGCCTACCATCTTCACTTTTTTGACTTCTCGGTGGAAGCCACTGGTGGAAGCCTTTAAAAAGATGTGGTTGCTTTAATGAGTAGAAAGTTAATGTGACTCTTAAAGCAGACACATATCTTTTTTCAAGTTCATATGGAATCCTGAAAGGGAGCTGCTTTAATGACTAGCAGCAAGGTAGTATGCTCATGCACATTCTGGAGCACATCTTCCTTAATCATTTTCAATGCCTTAATCTGAAGATTTGTCTTAGACATCTAACAACTAACTGCAAGAACATAGCACTCCATTCATGAAAATTTCAGCAAAATTATTCTTTTGAAAGAAATTCTGAATGCAAATTCTCATTTCATCAAATCAAGTGAGAACTGGTAGGGAAAACATGTAGGAGAATTTTTCTGCCTTGCAATGCTTTGAACCACAGTTTTTGAATAAATCACTATGCTAAGCCATAAACCATAATTTAGAGTAGCTTAGTTCACATAACATGCTAATCCAAAACCAAACAAACCATATTCTTGCTTAGTGGATCAACAGGGCAGAACAGATGTGCAAATTGTAAGGGGTACATCTATGAAAGTTACATTCAGAAATATCTATTCTGTGTGTGTGTGTGTGTGTGTGTCAGAAGCACCTACCAAGGCACTTCTGTATTGAGAGGATTTGCCGGTGATATCACCGTTGTCAGGGGAACGCCCAAGGGGGCTCCTTTCATGTCCCTGTTGTTTTCCCACTGAAGTGGTACCCTAGAAATATCAAATTTGGAGACTGAACAAAAATACAAGCATGTATCATGCACATTTCAATGGCAGAACTCTTCTTTTTATTGTCTTGATATTATTGCCAAAGTTATTCTGCAAATCATGCAACTAATGAAATTCCCTTGGTCTTATTCGTTTTTATACTATGTTCTTTATTGCTATTGCCTCCAGCTCTGCAATTCATCATGCTTTTGCTGAGAACCTAGACAGAGGCAGCTGAAATAAGAACCATCAGGCAGAGCCAAATATTACATCACTTTGCCAGTCTCTGATATAGCTAGATCAGTGTTTCTCAACCTTAGCAACTTTAAGATGTGTGCACTTCAACTCCCAGAATTCCCCAGCCAGTTTGCTCCCCACTGCACAATAGCTCCATATTTAGCCACCATGTCAGGGATTGTACACATGTACAGATGAAGCCATACAGCTCCTTCACTGAGCAATGATCTTGATTAGCCCAGGAATTCCTTTTGCATGTTGCGAGTACACAGAGGTTCACATATTCATATAGTATATGGTTCCCCATACAAAACTGGTTGATAGCTACAGAGAGTAGGGCCATGCAGTGTTTCCTGACAACTTCTCACTTTTTTTTTTTTAACCGATATATCTTTTGGTAGCATAGTCCAACATCAAGTCCCAGCCATCTATTTGCTTCAGTATGAACAGGAAATTGATACCAGAATGAGGCTATGTGGATAAGATTGGAAGCGATCCTAAACATATGAACTACTTTGGAGCAAACAAGGTCTGAATAGAAAGGACACTGACATCTATCTTTTGCCACAGAGCACTTCCATGTCCAACTGCATATCATGGGTGCACTAAATCTGGGCAGAGTCCACCCCAAATGCCTAATGGAGCCAAAGGGATTCCAGAGAGCACCTGGGTTTTCCCCCCAACAGTTGGTGGGGAGTTGTGCCTTGTGCCGGGTCAATCTCTGGAACAGGGAGACAGCCAGAGCACTAGATGAGATTGCTCCTGTGAGGTCTCTGCCCAGCCTCCGCTCCCAAACTGCTTCTTAGTTTACCATGGAACCAAGGGAAGTGAAGTGTTTGAAAAGATGCCGAAAGTGACAGTGGTGAAAAACAAAAGTGGATATGAACAATTACTGGTAGAAGTGTAATTTTGGGCCTACACAGTGGTGATAAGAGCAACTGAGTATCAGTTCTTCTCACATATTATGCTTGGTGGAGGAAAATGCATTGCACCATATGATGGATCCCCTCCCCACACTGTGATATAGCTCAATAGTGCCTATTAAAGTGACCAGTGAGTTGGCATTGTGCTCTGAAGCCAGAATAAGATGCATCCTTTTCGTTTCGCAATACACATCCAAAATGTAAGCTTTTTAAACTCACTGCTTTGATTTCTGCAGAAATTAAAGGTATTAGATAATTGGGCAGACAGCAGTCAGACATTTCCATACCTCCACAGTTTCTAGCCCCTTATTCCTCAAAAGCAGTTTGAAGGTGACCCACAATTGTTTTCACTGTCATCAACCTGCAACAACTCAATGACATGAACCAATCAGTACTTTCTTCCAAAGAGTGCCAAAAATGGTATTCAATCAGCTACCACCTCCATTCAAAATTTTATTTGTTGAGGTGTGCCCTTGTCCAGTGATTTATCAAAAGAATTGGTCTGGTATGCAAAGCTACCAAGGCATTATCCCTTAGCTGCATTTTAAACAGCTGTGACATCATACTCAACAAGACATTAAGGTGGTCGATCCTTTGTAAGCAGGGAAAGATGCCACTTTGAGCCAAGAGCCAGGGGTTGGGGTGACATGAGAGTTTCTGCTAATGGGAAACCAGCCCATCCCAAAATCTCCAAAGCACAAAGGAAATTACTTGAAGTGCAATTTGAAATGCACCGCAACTGAGCTGGAAATAAATCAGTCCGGCCGACAGAGATGATGGTATAGCAGTCCTGATTTTGTGCCTGCACAAAAATTGTGTGTGGAAGCGTGAAGAGTGGGTGGGATTGCTAACACCTCTCTAATGACCACAGAAGCTTTGAAGCTCAAGGATCCAGAGATATGTCAGTTCACCTCAGTTCTGCCCTTTAAGTGCCCTGTTTCAGGGTACATCACCTGCAAAAACATCTTTGCAAATGTAACATGGATTTCAGGATGAATGAAGCCTGGCTGCTGGTGGAGCTCTTCTATCTATGAAGCATCATCTGTTTCCATGGTGTACAATCTGGAGGTCTTCCTGGACTCACAGCTCCTGCTCAATGAGCAGATAGCAACTGTGGCCAGAAAGGCCTTTGCACACTTCAACTGGTGCACCAGGTGTACACTTTCATTGATCAGGAGGCCCTTGAGACAGACACTCACACCCTGGTCACCTCATGGCTTGACTACTGCAACATGCTGTACATGTGGCTGCCCATTAAGACCACCCAGAAGCTTCAACTGATCTAGAATGCAGGGGCACAGCCAGTGACAGGCATGCCTCGATATGCCCATGTAACACCTCTGCTCTGTGAGCTATATTGGTTACCTACATGCTTTCGGGGTGCGATTCAAGGTGCTAGTTGTTACGTATAAAACCCTATATGGCATACTTGAGGGACAGTCTGTCTCCCATAGGATCTGCCTGACTGATTCAATCTTACAGGAGTGGCACACTCCAGGTTCCTTTGATTAAACAACATAATCTGTTGGGACCCCAGAATTGCCAGATCTTTTTTATACCAGTGCCTTCCCCTTTGGAATGAAGTTCCTCCCGAGATCCAGATGGCCCCCACTCTGCTGTTTAGAAGAGCCATGAAGACTAACGTTTCTTCCAGGCCTTTAGCCAGGGTGAGTGAAGTCCCCTTGGATTGTGTGGGTCTGTTTCTTTTTTCTGTTCTGGTCCAGTCTCTGTCATCTTTGTTATGTTCTATTCTTTATTTTAGTTTCTTATTGCATTTCTTTTTAATGATTTACTTGTGAATTGCCAGAATCATTGGTAGTCAGGCAGCATACAAATTTGATAAACCAATAAATAAATGTAACTCATTCTACTACTTGAATGGGAAGGTTTTGGAAGCTATTGTGGACTGGGAGGTGGTAGAGGAGGAGAACAAGAGAAAAAAGCACAATAAATAAATAGAACTACTATGATATTTGGCAGATCTGATCTGTTCTATAAGTGGCTAACCACTTGCCTTTGTTTCATGTTTTCCATTTCTGTCAGGTGTGTTTGCATGTTTTATTGTAATAATTCCTTGCTTACAAAAAAAAACAAAAAACCCACAGGTTGTTCTAGGGAACTGAACCAAAAAAGAAGAGGACATTCATTATGTTTTGATGCAAGGCAGCAAACCCTTATTGGCTGAACCTCCTAGACGTACTCAAAATATCAATTTTGTATGGCTTTGCTTTGAATTTTGAACACAGGGGAAGAGAAAGAAAAGGCACAGAGGCTAGCTTAGTGGCATTTGCATTTGATATAGAGCTTGTTTTTCAGAACAACAGGTCTGTTATGATGCACCGATGAAAGACTGATGAAATGAGAGGAAGGCCACTTCAGGTCTTTGGCCTCCAGTCACTTGAAAGCCCAAAGGTGCAACGCAGTGTGATTGGAGATAACTCACTCTCGCAAATGCTGGAGGCATAAATGAAAAGAATACTAAGTTCTGCTGTGTTGTATGATACCAGCTAATGGGTTTGCTTCTACTCGCAGCAGGGTTTTTCACACACAATTCCAAAAAGGAGATTCTTGTGATATTGAGCATCTGTTCTTTTTTAAACAAACAGGCTCTCGGTTTTCTGCAAGCTGTTTTCTGCTCATTCATTTCTTTCACCCTGCCACAAAAGCCCCTATTTGTTTTTTTTTAAATAACGAATTATTATTATTATTATTGAAATTTCTTCAAGAGAAACCCTGCCTGCACCCATAAGAATTTGGCTGAGACCTTCAGTGAGCTACGACTTTCGTAGCTCACAACACTGTAAGCTCCATCACTTTGGGAGGAAGAGGAATAGCCATTTTGGTATCGGCTGTACCCTTGGCAAATATCCCAACTAGATATGGTACCTCTCTGTCTCCAGGTGGGCATTAAAACCTGGCTGTTCCAGGTTTTAAATGACAAGGTGGCCATTTTAAGTTTTCATTTGGTTTAATTCTAAAGGCTTTACACTGCTGTCAAGTTGGTTATTTTGTATTTCACCACTCGAGAAAAGTTTTGCCTCAAACTAATAAAGGAACGCAAAATCCCCACATGCAAATAAGCAAAAGCACCAAGACTGTCATCAGCCTAACCATTAGTTTAATTGTATATTGCAAATGGAGGCAAATCTTCTCTAGATAATTCAGAGGACTAATCCTTGTAACGGAAGTAGGCTAAAGCAAGTGTACAGTAGAAGTAGGCTACAGAAGTGTAGCAAGAGCAACATATGAAATTGGAAGTTAATTTAGGAAGATGGAAGTCATGAAGATGGGAGGTGCATTGGAGTAGGGATGCAGTTAATATTGAAATAAAAAGGCTTTAATCTGGAACTGGTGTTTAGCCCTCCAGGTGTGCGTATGTGTTGTCAGAGTAACATTTCCAACTGGGCTGCAATATAGGCAGAGAAGGAAATTTCCATTCCTGATTGCTGGTCCAGGAGATATTTAGATTGTTGCATTCAGCTACTCTGGATTGTGAGAACTGTTAGGTGTAACTGTCATGGCAGTGCCCCACTTGTCATGGCAGCAGAAAGATTGGGCCATGCCATATTCTAAATCCAACAGAAAGCACAAAATAGGGATATCCATGGCAGGGAGGGTGGATCAAAAAAGTCAAAATGATGTCATCAGTTGTTTTACATGCCCATAAAAAAAGCGGGGGGGGGGCTTTGATTGCGTGACTGTGGGTGTCATTTTGACATTGGAACCACTTCCCCTCTACAAACAAATGCCTCTCTGGCACAGAGAAACTCCACCAATGTTTCAGGCAGGCAGCTTATAAAGAAGCTTGTCAAAAGACTATTGCCTCTCATGAAGAGTTCTATTGAAACATGTCAAAATGTGGATTTCTTAGCATTTTTTTTCCACCTGTCCCTCATTAGGTTTGCTTGTTTGGCTTCATTCTCATGGCATGCCATGGAACAAACTCCTTGGGGGCAGAATTACTCTTAGCCTCGCAGTAATGCAAAAGAACTTTTGTGCTTTGGCAAAACAATGCTACTCTCTATTCCCGCTCCTGACACACCAAGCAAACTTAAGCCCATGTATTACATATATATTTTACCAGGCAGGCCAAGGACATGCAAAGTTGGCGCTGCCAATTCAACAAAAACACCTAGCTTTGCCCAAGACATTGTCATCTAGCAACAAGGGAAGATGGAGATGAAAGAGTTCATCTGTTTACATTTTTCCTGGATTTCTTCCTATGCACAGTATGCTCTTAGGCATGTTGTCAAAAAGATCTTGGCTGTACACCAGAATAAGCTAATCATATATTGTAGAATTATAATTAACTGTTGGGAAATTACTTGTAAAGCTTCTGTACTCTTAAAGAATTAACCCTGTCTTTTAACAGCTAACTCAGAGTGGAATGGCTTACCCAACCCCATGGGATTGCTGGCTGTTTTCCTTCCACTGGCAACCAACACTCACACCTTAATCACAAATTATGATAGAAGCTTTTCAAACTTCAGAAATGGCTTGCTTTGCAAAGCAGCTTTGGCTACAGATGCCAGGGGAAATGAGAACTGTCCAGTAGATGGTGGAACAGAATGCCTTGGGAGGTGGCAAACTCTCTTTTGTTGGATGACTGTAGTAATGGATTCCTGCACTGGGCAGAGGAGTGAACTAGATGACCTCCAAGGTTCCTTCCAACCCTTATGTTCTCTGAGTTTGTAGTCATAAGAATACCAGTGCCCAGGATCTGTTTCCAGCTGTAATGGGGATGTTTATGACCACAGACATTTTTAGGAAATGGGGTTGCCTGCATTATGGATGCAGTTATCCCTAAATATCCTTCTTTTTTACTTGAAATACTTTATACAAATTCTCCATTTGCAACACAATCCTCTTGGTAATTTGCAGCGCTGATGATTCCAATTGCTTCCCACAGACCAACCTAGCAGCAGGTAAGGAAAACAGGAGAGAGATTCTGTCCCTAAATTTCTCCTGCATGGTTGGGTCCCCTTCTCCATACTTGGAAGAGGAAATGCAAGCAAGAAAGCCAGACTCATGTCGTTAGCAATGAAACCTTATTTTAAATAGTTGTTGTTAGATGGATATTGAGTGAATTAAGTTCTTACTATAGGTCAGTCTTCCTCAACCTCAGCAACTTTAAGATGTGTGGACTTCAACTCCCGGAATTCCCCAGCCAGCATGGGGAGTTGAAGTTCACACATCTTAAAGTTGCTGAGGTTGAGAAACACTGCTATCGGTTCTTATTTTGCTTTTGTTTGAAGCTCGTGTCTACACGACTACTGGCACAAACTCAGCAGAGGGGAAAGAGACTCAGTTTTGTTTCCTTTCCACTGTCTCATTAGGAGAGGAAGTCCTCTATATCACTTCCAGAACTGGCATATATTCCTCTTCAAATTGGGGCAGAGAGTTCACAGGATTCATGGTCCTTCCCCTGGCATGTGTGCTCTTGGTCTCCTCTGATACCATGATGGAACATTTTCCAGGGATGAACTTCCCCTCCTGGGCATGACATTTCCTCTATGATTTTATAGAGGGAAAAGTGAAAAATCCAGAGGGTCCTAATTGTAGCTTTAACCTATGCAAGTAGAAACTTTTTTTTTCTCCCCAGTGGCAATGGGTTTTGCAGTCAGCCAAATTCTTCTGCCATCTGAACACAATACTATTAACCACTACAATACACAACCTGCCTAGAATTATCCAGCTCTGTAACCCTTTTAGGGACGCGGTGGCGCTGTGGGTTAAACCGCTGAGCTTGCCGATTGGAAGGTCGGCGGTTCGAATCCACGTGACGGGGTGAGCTCCCATTGCTAGTCCCAGCTCCTGCCAACCTAGCAGTTCGAAAACATGCAAACGTGAGTAGATTAATAGGTACCGCTTCGGCGGGCAGGTAACGGCGTTCCGTTTAGTCATGCTGGCCACATGACCACGGAAGGGTCTATGGACAAACGCCGACTCTTCGGCTTTGAAACAGAGATGAGCACCGCCCCTAGAGTTGGACACAATTGGGCTTAATGTCAAGGGAAACCTCTACCTTTACCTAACCCTTTTAGATGATATGCTAAAGCGTAGGTCTCTATTTTGAAGAATGCAGAAAGCACAATGAGAAAAGCTTTTATGAGGTGCAATCCAATCCAGGCCCAGTTTAGAGTGTTTTGAATCCTATGAATGCTCACTACTTGTTCAACTGCATCTGGGAAAAGAAGAAATGTAAATGTATTTAGCAGCAGCATTATAACCGCTTCTTTCAAGGCAGCTGGAAATTAGCTCTTTAGACAAAAACAGCACTCTAGGACACAACCAATTTTCTTTTGTTACTTGTTTCTAGACATGAAGGACAAGATTCTATTAAAAAGGAATGAGGCACATTGCTCTGACTATTGAAACGGATCCTACAAAAATAAACTAGGTGGTGTTCTCTGATAGGCTAGAATCCCAGGCTCCAGCATAGAAGAGGCCCAAAGAATTCTCATTGGCTGTGTGTCTCAAAAGGCAGCATCTGATTGGTTCAGCTGCTGAAAGGTCTAAGATGCTAAAATCTAGTGGGAGGAGTTAGAAAAGTTGAAGTTGGGGGCAGGGAGGAACCAGTTTTTCTGTCAGGTCCTTTGTCTTGTTTTTGTTTTTTTTTGAGGAATCAGAACAAGCTAAATATTTTGGATTATGAAATTTTCAGAACAATGCAGTCATATATGGTAACCTTTTGTTGTTGTTTATTCGTTTAGTCACTTCCGACTCTTCGTGACTTCATGGACCAGCCCACACCAGAGCTTCCTGTCGGTCGTCGACACCCCCAGCTCCCCCAGGGACGAGTCCGTCACCTCTAGAATATCATCCATCCATCTTGCCCTTGGTCAGCCCCTCTTCCTTTTGCCTTCCACTCTCCCTAGCATCAGCATCTTCTCCAGGGTGTCCTGTCTTCTCATTATGTGGCCAAAGTATTTCAGTTTTGCCTTTAATATCATTCCCTCAAGTGAGCAGTCTGGCTTGATTTCCTGGAGGATGGGCTGGTTTGATCTTCTTGCAGTCCAAGGCACTCTCAGAATTTTCCTCAAACACCACAGTTCAAAAGCATCGATCTTCCTTCTCTCAGCCTTCCTTATGGTCCAGTTCTTGCAGCCATATGTTACTACGGGGAACACCATTGCTTTAACTATGCGGGCCTTTGTTGTCAGTGTGATCTCTCTGCTCTTAACTATTTTATCGAGATTTGTCATTGCTCTTCTCCCAAGGATTAAGCGTCTTCTGATTTCCTGACTGCAGTCAGCATCTGCAGTAATCTTTGCACCTAGGAATACAAAGTCTTTCACTGCTTCTACATTTTCTCCCTCTATTTGCCAGTTATCAATCAAGCTGGTTGCCATAATTTTGGTTTTTTTGAGGTTTAGCTGCAAGCCAGCTTTTGCACTTTCTTCTTTCACCTTCATCATAAGGATCCTCAGTTCCTCTTCACTTTCAGCCATCAAAGTGGTATCATCTGCATATCTGAGATTGTTAATGTTTCTTCCAGAGATTTTAACTCCAGCCTTGGATTCCTCAAGCCCAGCTTATCGCATGATGTGTTCTGTGTACAAGTTGAATAGGTAGGGTGAGAGTATACAGCCCTGCCGTACTCCTTTCCCAATCTTAAACCAGTCCGTTGTTCCGTGGTCTGTTCTTACTGTTGCTACTTGGTCGTTATACAGATTCTTCAGGAGGCAGACAAGATGACTTGGTATCCCCATACCACTAAGAACTTGCCACAATTTGTTATGGTCCACACAGTCAAAGGCTTTAGAAGAGTCAATAAAACAGAAATAGATGTTTTTCTGAAACTCCCTGGCTTTTTCCATTATCCAGCGGATATTGGCAATTTGGTCTCTAGTTCCTCTGCCTTTTCTAAACCCAGCTTGTACATCTGGCAATTCTCGCTCCATGAACTGCTGAAGTCTACCTTGAAGGATCTTGGGCATTACCTTACTGGCATGTGAAATGAGTGCCACTGTTCCATAGTTTGAACATTCTTTAGTGTTTCCCTTTTTTGGTATGGGGATATAAGTTGATTTTTTCCAATCTGATGGCCATTCTTGTGTTTTCCAAATTTGCTGGCATATAGCATGCATTACCTTAACAGCATCATCTTGTACGATTTTGAACAGTTCAGCTGGGATGCCATCATCTCCTGCTGCCTTCTTATTAGCAATGCTTCTTAAGGCCCACTCAACCTCACTCTTCAGGATGTCTGGCTCTAGCTCACTGACCACACCGTCAAAGCTATCCCCGATATTGTTATCCTTCCTATACAGGTCTTCTGTATATTCTTGCCACCTTTTCTTGATCTCTTCTTCTTCTGTTAGGTCCTTGCCATCTTTGTTTTTGATCATACCCATTTTGGCCTGGAATTTACCTCCAATGTTTCTAATTTTCTGGAAGAGGTCTCTTGTCCTTCCTATTCTATTGTCTTCTTCCACTTGCGCACATTGCTTGTTTAAAAATAATTCCTTCTCTCTTCTGGCTAATCTCTTGAATTTTGCATTTAATTGGGCATATCTCCCCCTATCACTTGCCTTTTGCTTTCCTTCTTTCTTGGGCTACTTCTAGTGTCTCAGCAGACAGCCATTTTGCCTTCTTGGTTTTCTCTTTCTTTGGGATGTATTTTGTTGCCACCTCCTGAACAATGTTGAGAACTTCTGTCCAGAGTTCTTCCGGGACCCTATCTACTAAGTCCAGTCCCTTAAATCTATTCTTCACCTCCACTGCATATTCCGTAGGAATATTAGTGAGCTCATATCTAGCTGATCTGTGGGTCTTCCCTAATCTCTTTAGTCTGATCCTAAATTGTGCAAGAAGAAGTTCGTGATCTGAACTACAGTCAGCTCCAGGTCTTGTTTTTACCGACTGTACAGATGTCCACCACCTTTGGCTGCAAAGGATGTAGTCAATCTGATTTCGGTGTTGTCCATCTGGTGAAGTCCATGTATAAAGCCGTCTCTTAGGTTCTTGGAAGAGAGTGTTTGTTATGCAGAGTGAATTGTCCTGGCAAAATTCTATCAGCCTATGTCCTGCTTTGTTTTGTTCTCCCAGGCCATGCTTACCTGTAATTCCAGGTGTAATTTGACTGCTCACCTTAGCATTCCAGTCTCCTGTGATGAAAATAACATCTCTTTTAGGCGTGTTGTCCAGTAGGTGCTGCAGATCCTCATAGAACTGCTCTACTTCAGCTTCTTCAGCATCTGTGGTTGGGGCGTATATTTGGATCACTGTGATGTTAGATGGCTTGCCCTGAATTCGAATTGAGATCATTCTGTCGTTTTTTGGATTGTATCCAAGCACTGCTTTAGCCACTTTACTATTAATTATGAAGGCTACTCCATTTCTTCTGTGGTCCTCTTGTCCACAGTAGTAGATCTGGTGGTCATTTGATGTGAAGTGGCCCATTCCAGTCCATTTCAGTTCACTGACGCCCAAAATGTCTATCTTTAATCTTGACATCTCACCAATAACCACATCCAATTTGCCCTGGCTCATAGATCTTACATTCCAGGTTCCAATGGTGTGTTGATCCTTAGAACATCGGATTCGCCGTTCACCACCAGCACCGTCGGCTGCTAGCCGTTCTTTCAGCTTTGAGCTAGCTGCGTCATCATGTCTGGGGCTAGTTGAACTCATCCTCTGTTCCTCCCCAGTAGCATTTTGACCATCTTCCAACCTGGGGGTCTCCTCTTCCGATGGTATACCGACATATCTCTGGTTGTACTGATCCATTTAGTTTTCATGGCAAGAATACTGGGGTGGGTTGCCATTACCTTCCCCAGGGATCGCATTTAGTCTGACCTCTCTGTCATGACCTTCCCGTCTTGGGTGGCCCTTCACGGTTTAGCTCATGGCATCATTGAGATGCTCAAGCTCCAGCACCACGACAAGGTAACGATCCTTTGCTGAAGGGTCAAGGCCTTTTACTGCCCTGAAATGGCCTTTATAAACTATGAAGCAAGGAAAGTTTCCTACCTGGGATTATTATAGCATTTTGGTATCTCTTTCTCCCTTTAGGAAGTCTTTGTAACAGTAGACTGCCCTGGGAGGCTGACCCTTCAAGTGGCCTGAGTCAGCTGGGCCGCCCTCTGGACATTTCTCTTCTCTGCAGAATTCATGATATCCAAGAAGAAAGAGGGGCTCTCTAGCCTCCAGCTGCCTGCCCTCCTGGATCTCTTCCCTGCATTGATGTTGCACCAAGAACACTAGTGAACAGTTCTGTTTGTCCACTAAGTCATTAATTGGATAGAGCAATAAAAAAAATTATTTGGATGCTTCATATTTTACTGTCCTAAGTAGCTACATGTTTATTGATAAGCCTAGGCATACTGATCTAAAAATTTCAGTGAGCTAAGTTTTCTTAAGCAGAAAAGTTTAGGATTATTGGATGAACACATACCTTCTAATGTCTTTTTAAAATAGATCTGTATGATTTTTGAGGTAAGTGTATACAATCTTTTATTATAGTTTCATGTAAAGAGTTTATAGTGAACACCTAAAATAATTTCCTGCATTGCTGTGCATCTTTATAAAGAAATTATGATCATGGGCAATATTTATAAAGCCTCATGTAGTTCCTAGGGCTTACAGATGTCAGAGATATAGCTGTGAGAAAAGCATTCATTTTCAGTAACAACCTAGTATCTTTACATTCCAGTTTTAATTGTCAAAGCAAATTAATAGAATAATAATAATGAAAAAGGAATCTTGAATTTGTTTATATATATTTTGCTTAAGTTCCCTTCAGACATTCTTATCCTTTGTGATGCTATTCATTGCCTTGGTAACCAACTAAATATGATTCCCCCTCTCCCCAAATATAGGGAAATTAGGACTATAGATGGAGAATAAATGCAACCAAGAACAACAAACATCTTTTGCCCTTTAAAGAGACCATTGTCAATATAGCCCAAATCAGAAAATGTCAAGGTTACCTAATTGTTTCTGCTAATCTGTGCCAATGTTAAATTGTTTGGGACACTTGGTTTCAACACATTAAAGTATCACAACTGTAATACATAGAAATAGTGGAACAGATGTCATTTTTATGGTGCATCGATTCCATAAAATGCAACAGAGGCTTAGAATTCCACAGTCTTGGAAATGAATTACTAACCATGCAATATTATGCAAGTTCTATAACCATAGACAGATTGACAGTGAAATGTCATCTGATAAAACCAAAGACCTAGAAAAAATATCCGTCAGAATTGCGATATGGATACTGCCAGACACATATCTAAAGTCAGGGCTATGTCAGCAACTGCATCCTAACTAAGGAGGTCCTAGCTTGGGTGACTACTCTTCAAGCACTGCTCATTGGTGATGGTAAAAAAAAAAAAAGAAAGTCAATTGCAAAGATCTTAAAGGCCAAGTTGGTCCATGTTAGGAGGGAAATAGTGCAGGTAGCACCAAATCCTTGGGCTCTAAATCATTTAGGCCTTTTTAAGTCCACTTTTTAAGACAGCAACTCAGCAGCAGCATTTTGTGTTAGGGAAAACACTGGACCATATTGTAGCTGAATTGAACAAATCTAAATGTTCTAGATGTACAGTATGGCTCCTAAAGGTTTGCATCGCTATGATTAAGATATTCTAGCAGGACTACAGATGCAACTCATCCAACAAACTCTTTTAACCCAGAGCTAAAAATAGGCATTCCTCATCTCAGAGATTATCTGGACTCCAGTGAGAAAGCGTAATCATGGTATACTATCAAGACATATACTTTCTCCTTCAGCACAAGTTTAATACCGTGCTGTCTGTATTTCCACCCCCTGGACATAGGAACTATCCACCAATTGCAGAACAAGAACGGATGCATGTTGTATTCCTACCTCACAGACAGGTAGCCAGCTCCCTTTAAGTCCAAAGAGAGTTAGAAACAGGATCAAACGCATCACGGAAGACCAGCCATAAGAATAAGAGGGGAGCTGTATGGATTCTGTTTCCAAGTTTTTATAACCTAAATCGGTTCTCCTTGCAATAAACCTGCTAATGAGACTGGGTGATAATCTTTCTTTCTTGATTACTGCTGGGAGGGTTGATTGTTTTTCCCTAACATATCTTATAAGTGCACTGAAATTGCACAGATACATATAAGCAGCTCATGCACCCACCCACACCCACGTGAGTGTCTGTTACTGCACTAAGAGAGTAAAAACAGACATGGTTCTATGTTACTAAAGACTCCCTTGGTCAAGCTTAGCTCCAGTGACATTTCTTTTGGCTATATAGAAGTAGTCTGCCACTGCCTTCTTCTAGGATCTAATTGGTACATATGTGTGATATAAGAGGCTCATAATTACATTTCTCTAATTACCGCCAATCTTTTATAATAATTACTTCTCAATATCTAAATCCACCTGGCCTAAAATGCTACTGATTCTTGCAGCCATTTTTGCGACTCTTTATCATTGTTAATTAACATAATGAATGATTGACCCAACTGACTTTTAGTCCTGCTACTAGTGAAAAGAAATGTTTCTCTCTGAAAGCAGATTTGACTTGGGTTCAAATGTGGAATCCAGGATTCTGAATATTAATGAAACCATCAAACATGTCATTTCTAAGGCACCAAGAAAACATGACATCAGAGTGGGGAGTGTTGCTAAAATTTAAATTTGACTTTAAACAATAACGTATGGACAAAGACAGGTTGGTACAAACCACAAATGGCTTAATGATCTGGGCAAACCTGGATAAATGCCTACATGAGTTTCAGGGCTTTTTTTCTTGGGAACATTTTCCTTTTGGTTTGCCTCTGCCTGCCCACCTTGCCATGCAATTAGGAGTTTATATCTGTGTCTGTGGATCCTGCGCATATGATGTTACAATACTATGAGTGCTCATAAGCATGATGTAAATCATCACAATCCCTAGGGATTCATTGGAAAGATGGGCCAGTAAACAAGATGAGACACCCCCACTACTGAATTAACACCAAACCTGGTTATTTCACCAAGTCTTGTGGGCTGGGTTGTTATGGCTCTCCTTTGGAAGAGGATTTTTTTTTTACTGTATTGAATGTGATTCCCATTTTTGTACAGTATGCGCAATTCCAATGTATGGTTTGTTTTTACATTTGGTTATTTACTTTGTTTTTCATTCCAAGTGACATATTTGGGGAGTTCTATGCCCCTCAATCAAATGACTGGAGCAGCCTGTAAGCCCTGTAAATAAATAATCAGTTTAATGAAGTATCTACTCCACACCAATAGTTTGTTTGGCTTCATCAAATGTGCTAATTTTAAAGCAAATAGTAAAATTTAAGAACTTTAATCAAATGAGGGGGAGGCCTCAATGTGTCCCCCTCACCTTTGGAAAAAAGGAGTATTAATGTGTTTAATTAATAAAGTATCATGAAGATCCCCTAAAGCTTTGGTGGGGAAGAATATAATTCTGGCCTTGAGAAGGAAGTATGTGTGTGGGAGGGAAGCAAAATGGTCGTTGTCCTGAGAAAATAGAAAGTGTGAGAAAGAGACTCACAGCAGCCCCACTTTGGCCTTGCCCTTAAAAAGGGGGCAGTGAAGGTTTTGGATAGGCCTTCAAGCTTCTGCTCATATACCTACAGTGACCATACATCCTTTATTATAAAGGACAGTTCTTTATTTCAGAAAGCTGTCCTTTATATTTAATTATTCATTTTCTTGGTTTTGCTCTTGAAGTTTTCTTTCTAAAGCAAAGTTACAAACATAAACAATTACATTTTTTTACCCTTATGAACCTCTTTCAGATTTGCCCCTTTTTCAGGTTTGTCCTTTATTTTTTCCAAGAAAATACAGTCACCCTACAGCAAGAAAGTAGCAATCCTGGAACCCCAGTGTACTTATTTCATCACCTGGCCTACTTCAAAGGGCTGGCATTAGATACAATAAGGAATGAGCCTAGTCATACAAAGAAACAACAAAAAAATGCATCCTCTCTATGAAGAAATAAATTTTCGTATTGTTCTCCATTGTCCAAAGACCATTCCAGTGCAATCTACTGACAAAATCAAGGAAAAAAGTAATGCCATTTTCTTTGAATGGTTCAGATTCACACATCCAAAACAGCATTTAGAGACTATTTTGCAGGAAATCCGATCACCTCTGTGTACCTCACTACATAGACACTAACATGGTTACCTGCCCTCAGCCAATATTATCTTCCTACCATGCCACATTGCTAAAATCAATTAAAAGAGGTATTTCAACAGAGACAAAATATCTTTGGATAAGTTAGTTCAGCCTCTGTGCCTAACACTCTTGAGCTAGGTAGCTTTGTAATGCTACATATGGAATGAAATTAAGAAGGACATGTTAAGATGGGAGAAATTACAATTGTCATTGTTGGGGAGAATTTCTATGATAAAAATGAGTATTTGCCTAAAATGATGTTTTTGTTTCAAACAATACTTATTCTGACAACTGATATACCAATTAAAAAGTGGCAGAAAGATATTTCTAAGTTTGTAAGGCAAGGGAAAATAACAAAGGTTAAATATAAAATACTCCAAGTTGCAAAGTAACAAGGAGGATTGGGACTTCCTGATTTGAAATTGTATTTTGCAGTCTGCGGCTTGGTTTGGAGGAAAGAATGTATTTTGCTGAGAAATAAAAGAATATTAGATATAGAAGATCACAATCTGAGGTTTGGATGGCATGGTTTCTTATGGTACAATAAAGTTAAGGTTAATGTAGATTTTAAGACTCAGGATTTGTATCTATTCCATATTCTCAGTATGGCACTTCTAATATAATATTAGAAGTGCCATACTGAGAATATGGAATAGATACAAATCCTGAGAATGCCCAAAAATACCTTTATGGGTCTCAGCAAAAAAAGCATTTTATAGAAAAGAAACAGTAGGTAAAGAGAAATGGTTAACTTATCAAGAGTTGTTAGAACAAGAGCATGGAGAATATAAGATGAAATCAGAAGAAGTTGCCTGCAGAGGGATTTAGTTTTCAATGGTTTTTGTATGCACAGTTAAGAGAAAGATTTAAGGTAGATAATAGGACATTTGGAATTGAGCAGCAGAAGACAGAATATGAACTATGTACAAATGATGGACATGTAATTGCTAAAATGTATACTTTTATTAAAATTTGAATCAGAAGAAGTGAAAGTGTATGATAAAATGGGTGACGAACTTTGGACATAACATTGATGTAACAGTGGGAAAATATGTAGTAAAAAGGACTGAAATTTACATTATAACTTAAAAGCAAATTTTTATAAGACGATGTATTGTTAGTATATGACTCTAGAAAAATTGGCTGGAATGTATAAATGTACTTCAAATTTATGTTGGAAATGTGGACAACATGAAGGGTAATTTTATCATGTCTGGTGGGCTTGTAAAACAGCCAGAAAATTTTGGGTTCAAATTCACACAGTGATACAAAGAACTTTAAAAATTAATATTCAACTGAATCCAGAACTTTTCTTACTGAGATTAATAGACAATTAGAAAAGAGCCACAGAAGACTATTCTTATATATGATTACTGCTGCAGGACTATTATATGCACAAAAAAATGGAAAGACTCTGAAATAACCAGAGTTGAGAAATGGTTGGTGAAGATGACAGAACTAGCAGAGATGGCAAAATTAACTTGTTTGATTAGGGAAAGATCAACTACTACATTTATTAGTGACTGGAAACCCCTTAGAGACTTTTTGCTGAAAAAAAGAAAAAAATGAACTTGTGATTTTTGGATTTGATTGATTAGAAGGGTAGATTAGGGAAAGAAGGAAATTATGCTGTAACCTTAGAGAGGGGGTAAAATATAAATGTACTTATAACTGCTGTTGAGAAGATCAGAAGCCACTTCTTTGTACCTTTTCCTTTTTTTTTTTTGTCTTTCTTTTCTGCTTCTCCCTTTTTATTTCTTCTGCACTTTTTATTTTTCTTTATCTTCTTATTTTCAACTTGAAGTTTGTACTGTTCTTATTCTGTTGAAAATCTCCTTAATAAAAATTATTTTTTTTAAAAAAAGAGTTGATATATATTGCTCACCAACAACGGGACATTTCCATCTCTATCACATTTTCTCAGTCCCTGAGCAAATGCAATTAACCTACAGTCAGTCAGGTAATTATGTCCTGCAAGCGCTACTAAGATGTTCTATATCCACGGATTCTCCCATTATATCTGAGCAGGTAGATTTTTCTTTGATTTTTTCCCCCTTCATTTGAACCAGGTACGTAACTTCGATCAATAGCAGTTCTTGGAAACAACTGCTACTGATAGGAAAAGTATGATTAGGATTGCAGCCACAAATGGCACATTTGTCACCTGATGCCTGTAACATAAATATAACCTACCTATTGTCTAAAAAAAAAACCCTTTTATATATTTGCAAGAAAGTAGATTAGTGTCAAAAGGACTGTTGCTTTTGCTGCAGATGCTTTTTTTCCCACTATGCCATTGGAAACTTATATAAATCCACATCCCTGTAAATACTACAGGGTCAGTTCACCAACCCATCTGCTAATCAGGCTTAGAGACCAAGCAGTGTAAATCAGTCATTCTCATTGGCTGAACTTCACTCAGGGGCTTTCATCAGGCATTGTTCATTGCTAAGCAAGTGGTCTGAGAAATGTCATGAGATCTCTGGTTTTGCTTTGAGGATCAAATTAGTTTTAAAAATGCTTCAGCAATATTATATAAATGCATGCCAGATATGATAAAGATGTCCCACCATACCTATCTGAATACAGCACCTATAATTTAGAAGCTGCTCTCAACAACAACAAAAAATGGTACAGATGATAGGCATAACCAGATTGCCAAAAGGTTTTCTCACATCCCTTTAATCCTTTGGCCTCTCACTTCAGAGTTTACACACCAGATTACATTTTGTGCATGCTATTGTTTTTGGTGCCATGTAAACTCTGTGAGTGTTGGGAAAGAGGCCACACCCAGGCAGATCCCATTGCATCAGTGCTAAAAGATATCTAACATTGATCTCAATTGGCCCAAGGAAGAAAAATAATTCTTAGAGAAGGGCATGTGCCCTGCAACAAGCTACATTTGGCAGCTTTCTTGAAAAAATGAACAACAAAACAACAAAGGCTGTTGTTTTATAGGTCTCTTCAGTCAACTAGCATATGTTTGAGACTCTTGGTCCAGCTCAGTCCTGTCAGAATGTTTCATTTCTTGCAACAGGATATTGCAATAAGTACAAGAAAAACCATTTTTCTCATACCTTACCACCTGCTGGAGAAATCCTATGAGCCCCATTGGAGGAAAATCAGAAAGGATGATTGACCTGACAAGATGTTAATCAGAAGGGGCCCTTTTCCTCCAGGATCTACAGCAGCTAGGAAAACATTAAAATGCAAATACAAAATGCTAGTATGAAGTATGATTAACCCAATGGCTAGAAACCGTACTAAGGCACCAACTCTCATTTGGCTCAACTCTAATCTCCCACAGCTAGTAAAAACCCGTATTGCTAAAGTCTAAGGCCCTAAGAGATATTGTAGCAATGATGAAGCCTCAAAGACAGTACCCACGCATGCTAAGCCTGGATTTTGTAATCATGCTTTTAATAAAACAGAATGGCCTAGTTTATACATAATACTAAATTATAATGAACAGGTTCGCTTGTTATGCTAAGCCGAACACAAGCAAATCCCATTATGTTTTACTTGAAACCAGTTACTGAATGGTTGAGCTAGGGATGAAAGAAAAACCCATGGAATTTGTTTGGAGTAAAATGCCCCAAATTCCATTTCAGCAAGGATATATAAGATCCACTAATGTTTGTCATGCTTCACTTCAAACTTCACACAAGAAGAGTGAATATCTGGAAAGGATGCACATCAAAGAAGTACGACTTTGGAAAAGTTGTATACTAAAAAAAAAAAAGCATTTAGTGAGGATGTTGCATTTTAAAAAGTGTTCAATAAGTAAAGCTGAAAACAAAACTAAATGTATTGGGAAAAGTTGCATAGGGCAACAAATGCTGATTTTTTTTCTTTAAAAAAATTGTTTGCAGAAAATTTGCTAGAGTAGTAAGTGAATATAGACTACACTAATGCAGACCAGATGCTGACCAATTCATAAATCTCCACCCTTATTGCACAGAGACAGGACAAGTAGATAGATGCAGAAATAAAGTGGGTGGAAAATGTTACTCTGAGACCAGCTTGCATGCAAAAAGACCTCACAGGTTCCTATCTACATTCTCAATTAAGAACACTAGCAAAAGTACCTTCATTACAATTGCTACTTTTGGAATACCTGAATACCATTTTTTAAAATTATTATTATTTACAGATTACGTATTTTATCTAAGTTTGAAAACAATGTTGCTTTCCTACACATGAACAAAATACCATGAACAAACTTATCAAAGGATCTGCAGTGTTTTATTTATGAAACTAACCACTATCCTCCAGTATTTCTCTTCCCATACTTCTACTATATGGGGAAAATATTTTTGTTCTTCACCTAGTCAATACTTTCTATCTCATCCATCTATTATGGTTTCAGGCCAGTGAAGGCCTACATATGGCAGCTTCAAACAGTTCTTTGGTGAATGAAAAGGTTCAACTTCTTCAGGAATTTCACTTTAGACATTTCTATACCATTTTTGACAATATGTTACTTTCTTTTATTTTACTGAATCATATTCCATAAACTGTTGAAAATGTATTTTTGGGTTTTTTTAGTCCTGGGATTATAATTCAAACATCCATTTTTGTCTGCTTTTAAACCACACAACTAAATATGCACTTATTACATAAATAATACTATTGTAAAGTTCTCACCTGTGTTCTTGTTTTACATGAACTTCAGATTATATATGGTTTTACTTCAGTAGCTTTTCCAAGCAATAGATAACTCTGTTTTTCTTTGAAAATGCAACACTGATTTTAATTTGTTTTCCTTCCAGCCCATATGAAATCTAATCTCAGTTCTCAGATTTCAGTTCTGAGGGGAAAGAAGTCCTGAAAGCATGAATTTAGAAAAATAACACAACTACCTATTAGGTGCCTAACTATGATGAATTACCTGTTCAGTAGCATTAATTGTCTTCAGTTCCTAGGCATGCGTGTACTTTTCAAGAAAAATGGTTACCAGTTTTGAAGCATCAGATTCTTTATTCCTTATGAATAGTTATAATCAAAACATTATCTGGTACTTAAAGTTTGCCCAAAAATACATTTTCTGCTCCCCACTCAGAAGGAAAATACTATACTCTGTCTGGTTAGTATCTACAGCCTTGCCATCTATCCTCCATCATGTTTTCCACATGAAGAAAAGTGAGTTGATATTATAGCTTGGAGGAAAGAGAACACACAGCCTTCACAAGGCATAATTTATAGGCAACTATCCCAATTCATGTGCTTTGAGACAAAAATGAAGGGAGCAAAGCCCTGGACCTCTGATTGATAAAACGTGAAACAAAGGTAACATAAATCTTAAATCATCTACCAAATACTTGAACAGAAATGCAACAGTAACTACCTGGTGGACTATATCTAGAACTATATCTAGGTGATTGAAGCTGCAGACAGGGAATAATATGAAGAGCTTAATATACCACCAGCTTTAACAGTTGGGCTTTCATCTCATCTATACTTTGGTTCAGAAGAAGATGGGCTGCATCTGGCTGATATGATAGAAGTCAACTATCTACTATTTTGGAGCTTTGCTATTTTCCTTCCATGATATATTTTATTATGTCAAAGTACACCCAGGAATTGGAGGCTGTTACTACTGTACAAGCCAGGTGGAATGAAAGGAACGCTGTAACTCAATGGCTAAAATCTTCGGAAGTTTGTTCAGGTTTAATTGTAAACAGCTCCCAGGAGTGTCAGTTAGAATTGTATAACCTGCTGATTAAGTCAGTTTTTATAACAGAGAAGAACTTTTCCCTTTACCCAAAGAACAAAAATAAACAATAGTTTGACCAAGATTGTCATCAGTTTAAAGAGAAATTTAAAGCTGCTTATTTAGTCTGTAAATGTTACCCCTCTAAGAACAATTATCAAACTTTGTCTAGCCTTAAACTACAATATAAATTAACCCTAAGGGAGAAGAAACAGAAAGCTATAAAAGATGCATGGCACCAGCTTATCCTTTCTGTTAGACAAAAGAACACCTCCTTCTTTTGGCGACTCACCACCCAGCGGCTCAGCAGACTATCAGAGAATCCAGCTATCAGTCCCCATTCATATCTGGGAGACACATTATAGGGCCCTATATACTGATTCCAACCATAATAGTGAGTAAGTATGCTTTGACGTCAACCCTTTGAACAGCTGGTCCCCAATCACCCTGGCAAAAGTGGACGAACTAATAGTATCACTTAAGGTTGGGAAGGCCCTGAGTAATGACCTCATCTTACCTGAAGTGATTAAATGTAATAGCAATTAGTGGGTCTGTTTGTTGACATCCTCATTTGTATCTATCCACCAGACAGGTCATATTCCCAAGGACTGGAGGATTGCAATAATTGTCCCTATTTATAATAAGGAAGGCCCAGCAAATTATAGACCAATTAGCTTATTAAGTCAAATAATCAAGCAGTAAACAACAGCCTAATCAAGGAACTACCAAGGAGAGATCAATATAGGAAGGGCAAGCTACTGTATATAAACAGAGAGCAAACCCCACTCCCTTGTAGCACTGAAGAGGTTGCCTAGTCAGGCAATGAAACCTCTGCGAGAAAACAACCAAGCTCAGAGAGCACCAAGGACTACACAGTTCAACCCTGAGCTACAGATATTCTCTTTGATTGATTATCCTACCTTATTCACAAATATGTGCACAATTTAAAATCATCCTTATATGTGGTGTTTCTAGACTTCAAATCTGCC
This sequence comes from Candoia aspera, assembly GCF_035149785.1. NCBI lineage: Eukaryota > Metazoa > Chordata > Lepidosauria > Squamata > Candoiidae > Candoia > Candoia aspera. The sequence continues at coordinate 122,140,325 of NC_086155.1, read as the reverse complement.
TTTGATTCTATAGCTAGGAATATTTTGTGAGATAAACTCAAGAATAGTAGTATATACGGACAACCATTTTATTTGATAAAATATAAACCTCTGATGGTGTACAGGACCCAAAAACCCATGCATCCTTAAGGGAAAAAATCTGAACCACCTGCCAGTCATTTGGAAATGGAACCCCAAAGCCTGGATGACTTCCGACATTTTTTGGGACTGGCTTAACAACTACTTAATCCCTGTAGTAGAACAGTACCTCCCAAAAAAGAACCTTGCATTCAAGGTTCTACTGCTATTGGACAACATACCTGTTCACATTTGTGTGGACCTTGAAAATGCCCCCCCAGTGTCAAAGTCCTTTTCATGCCCCTGAACATCACTTCTGTCCTCCAGTCACTCGATCAGGGCATTATAAAAGCTTTCAAAAGCCATTATACCCAGGAGCTCTACTGCAATGTGTGCTAATATCTGAATGTGAACCTTGACTCCACAATGGACTTTTGGAAGTCCGTCACCAATTGTGATGTAATAGACTATGTGAAAGTAGGCTGAGGTAAAGTTTCTCAGGCTACAATAAACAATTGTTGGAAAAAAGCCTGGCTTCAGTGTGTCACCAGTTTTGAAGGCTTTAAAGGTGTCAATGAACAAATTTTTAAAAACGTGCAAGCAATTGTGACTTTGGCATGAAGGATTGGTGGCGACAGCTTTGATGACATGCAGGAGGAGGGTGTGGCTAACATTTTAACAGAACATGTCGCTGATCTTAGCAATGAGGATTTGGATGCTATCGCTAAGGAGGAGCAAAAAGACAGCAATGACAATGACACTGACGACAATGAAGCTGCTCTGAAAATTATCCCTCTCAACATAGCAAAACTTGAGAAGTGGGCTACATTGCTTGACAACCTTTCCAAGGAAGTTCAGGAGTCAGATCCCTCGGTGGAGCTCAGCCTCAAGTTTAAAAGCCAACTTGAGGGCGCTTTTTGTCCATATGCCGAGCTTTTAAAAGAACTGCGATGGAAATCATGTGAACAATGCTAATGCAGTTCTTTAAACCCATTGCAAGGAAATCTCCAGCAACAAATCCTTCAACAAGTCAAGGGATAGCCAGCATGGAGGAGGAAGCGGCTGATGTTGGAGATGTCAAGCTGCCTTTGCTATCTCCATCACCCAGCCCAGAGTGTCATGTCCCCCGTTGCGATGTATACATACATCACAACGGGGAACATGCCTTTCCGGTGAAGGGGAGGGGGGAGGAAAGAATCAGTGCTAATCCCATAAGCACTGAAAGACAAAACAGATAAAGGACAAAGGAGCCATACCTTTGCCCTGACCCAGGAAGCCATCATCCTATCTCCCTGACATCTCTGCATTACCACAGGGGACACACCTGCCCTGGACACAGGAAGAGGACAGAGGTAATCAGCGCTAATCCCCGATCGCCCATCGACTCCGGAATCGCCCCGATCGCACATCGAGACTCCGGGTTCACCGTCAGTCAAGACTTTGGGACAATGGGGGGTGGGGAAGGATCAGGTCCGGACCGCGGGTATTTACCGGCTACCTCGCACGCCATGTGCTCATTCCCGTCTTTCTCCGTGTCTGCATTCTATTCTCAATAAACCAGATATCCTTAGCTCTGGCTGGTGAGTCTGTGTTTTTTATGAATAAGGCAACCATCACACAGAGTGGCAAAAAGTTATTTTAGGCAGTAAATAAAAGTTACTGCCTTTACTGCCCATTAAAGTTCATTCTTTAAATAAAATACTTTAAATACTGTACTGTATGTTCTTAATTATTGGAAACACCATGTATTTACGGTAACAGGTATCCTGAAGAGGGTCTGCAGAAACCTAACACCATTTTTCCTATAGAACAATGCTTCAATAACTGTGGTTTCCATTTCTGCAGAGGTTTTCAAGAACATTATCCTTCTGGATAATGAGGATGGAGTGTATTTGTGATGCTTATATCTTGCCTCTTTTATATCAGTACCCAGGGTGATCTGACAACACTTACATGTTCATCCTTTTCTCAGACTGTAAACCATTTATTACTCAGATCATAACAACAGCCACCGTGGAAATTAGGCATCAATTAGTGAAAGATCTCCCACAGCTGTAACATATTTTTATTTCAACTCTTACAATTACCTATATTCTACTTTTATCTAATAATTTTAAGCTGTTTTCAATTATACCTTTTATCTCTAGCCTTTGGCTGTAATAAAGATTAATTTGTTCATTCATTATGTCAAAGTATTGCAGTGTGTGAAGTTTTGGATCTGGGAAGGAAAAACTGTTCTTTCAGGCATTTGGAGGGTCAAAATCAGCCCTTCCCAGACTCATTCCATCATAGGCACAGGAAGAGAGAAAAAGTGAATATGTAGCTTTTCCCTGCCATGCCATCAGGACACAGCCCTGGATTATCCATTAAGCAAAATAACATGTGCTTGGGGAACCAAAAGAAGGGGGAGCGGGGAACCATAGAACCTGGTCCTAATCCAGCCTAACCACTATACCATACTGTCTTCAAGATATTTAGGGTTTCTTCATCTCCTATCTGTATTTTAGAGATTCTTGCCTGACTTTATTCATCTTTGAGGATCTTTGAGGTTTTAACAGAAAATTTGTTAAGAACTGTCTTATTCCTTGTACATTTAAATAGTTTCAAATCCTCTAAAAAGCTAATAATAATGTATCAGTTTTGTTCAGGCTGCTAAATCAGAAAGATTCAAGGCAGTATACAGAATTAAAAATAGAAGACCAAATACAGAAGTACTAGGACATTGGGGAAACAGAAATAAAATTCTAAACACACACACACACCAATCATTAACCAGGTAGGATCACAAATCACCTCTACTTCTTTCATCTGATGATGCTCCCTAGTTTTATCTATTCTTGCATTCTGCAAAATTTTGGAAGGTACCTTCTGAACTTGAATATTGTATAGCAGTATAGGATCTATGCAAAAATATTCACCTCTTTCAGATTTTCTGGATTTCTGATTATCTTTGCCACTGAATATTATCCGTGAGAGTTGGAGTAAACATTTAAGACCAAAGTTAGGTGCTAGTTTTGTTTTATAAATAAAGGCATTCAAGATGTAGTATGCAAGTGTGAAAATGTAATTGCCCCCTTACATTCAATAACTTGTTGCACCATCATTAGCTGCAATAACTATCACTAAATCCTTCTGTAATAGATTATCAGTCTTTCGCATCACTGTGCAGAATTTCAGCTCATTTCTCCATGGCAAGCTGCTTCCACTCAGTAACATTTCAGAGTTTTCAAACAGAAATTCAGAAAATCCGAAAGGGTGGAATAGTTTGTCACATGTATAGCATCATGGCATATATGATTCAGAAATGTGAACAGGGCAGCTTCAGTGTAACAGCTTAGCACAACTAATGTTGAAATCCAGGTTACTGTGACATCTTGGCTTCATATTTTTAACCTAATACTGTAGCTCCTATCACATTAGCAGGCTGAGATGTGATAGGAGGCTAAACGAAAGAGAGTTACCAACTATATTGCCTCCTAAATGTTTACAGACTACAGAACAAGCAAGCAAAACACCAGCACCCAGTTTCCTTCAACACCAATCTTTTATTTTTATTTATTTTAAAGAATTTATATGGCTGTCCATCGTAACCAAATAATTCTGGGTGGCTAGCTAAACTGGTATTCATATTTTTGTTAAAAGCATTTATTCTGAAGCAACCTTTTGATGTGTGTTTTTAAATATATCAAACTGTTTATCAAGATTTTATTGTATTTTAATTTAATTTTATTGTATTTTATTGTAAACCGCCCAGAGTCCCTCTTCTGGGGGAGATGGGCAGTGGCTAAATATGAGTAATAAATAAATAAATAAAGATTATCAAACTCAATTTGAAAAGCTAGGCATACGGTCATTTTTAAAGTTTTACAGAACTTGCGGTTTCTGAAAAGAGGCTATCCATAGTACATGTGATCTCATCTATTACAGTATATAGACTGTGGATCTAGGGCAGGGTTTCTCAACCAGGATTCCGTGAGAAGTCACTAGGGGTTTAAATAAATCACAATTTATCTAAAAAATTATTTCAAATTCAGGCAACTTCTCATTAAAGAGGTACGTTTCAATCTTTAGTTTAAGAACACAGTTAATGCATATTTACAGGCCTACACATGAAACAATAATTTTTTAACTTCTGACCTATATTTGAGTGTGAATGTGCAGGACTTCCCCAAGGCCTGAAAAATATTTCAAGGGTTCCTCCAGGGTCAAAAGGCAAAAGGTTGAGAAAGGCTGGTCTAGGAGAACAGGAATTACTGGAGTATCACTAAGTATTCTAGCATCTATCACTGTTAAAAATGCTGTGTAAACAAAACAATGCAACTTTTCTTGCCCAATTCCTTCTTTTAAACATGTATACTAAAAGTTATACTAGCAAATTTTAAAGTGTTTCTGAATTTTCCATTTTGTAGCTGCTTCTATTTTCAAGTAGCTTAATAAAAAAAAACCCTCACCAGTCCTCTTAATTTACTAGCAAATGAGACTGGAAGGAAGCTTCTTGTCCTTACATTTGCTTTCTAAAAACTTTTAAAATCTTTTTTAAGAGTTTTTCTTCAATAAATCTCATTTCTCAAACAAAAGTTTATCAAAGCAGGTATTATAAAGGCAGGCACTAGAAGTGTTATCCTCCACAATTAAACATACCCGCCTAGCTTTCCCCAGATATCCTCTTCATGCCAACAGAAAGAATATTTGAGAAAGCAAGCAGCTGGCCAGTGGAGATGGATGTTATTACTATGGTTCCTACACTTCTGATAGTTAGGCATAGTATCTGTCATGTTCCCGTTCCGATGTTTATGGTTCCTCGTAACGTTACACATGTCATATCTGCAGTTGCGTGCCTGCCTGGCCACGCTGGTAAATTTCCTTTGTGCTGACTTGTGATCTTCTGGAATGTATGTTTGGGTTATCTCTGCTGTTCAAGGTTACTTTCTCAGGCCGATTCTAACGGTTGCTAGCATCTGGGGGGGTGGTTGCTATGCTAGCCTGAGGGAGGGTTCGCAACGGGAGCAAGGCTTTTTAAGTTTGTATTTGGCGCGCTTTTGCTCATTCTCAGCTTTCTTCGTACTTTGCATACTATTCATTCAATAAATTAGTTTTCTCTAGTAATTACTGATGAGACTCCTTTTATTGGAATAGGCAATCATTACAGTATCTTTATAAATTCTAGGTTTTATTCGCTTTGCAAGTCTGAAAAATCCCAGCTGCTGCTTTCCAGGGATCTGCACTATTCAGGATTCGAGCAGCAAAAATAAATGTTTCTAGGATGCCTGTTGCACTATGTGGCTGAGTCAACATTTGCCCGGGTTATTTACTGAGAGGAATTCATTGTGGTTTACATGCCCTACCAGGCCAAAACCAACCATCAGGCAGCTCCATTATCAAAATGGTAAATACCGTCAAAGCAAGCAGTAGGACCTCTCCCAATACAATTTAAACCTCGCAACGCTCTTCAGAACTGAAGGTGCTTTCCATGAAGTTGGCATACAACTTGTTTCTGAAAAGTTCTTCCCTTTCTGCTTTTAGGGGGGGAATGCATTAAATACGAGGAAAAGCTCCCTTAAGGTAAGCCAATGGCCCATTCAGTCCAGCTTTCTATTCCGGAAAATGCTTCAGGGAAGGGTCAGAACCAAAATATAAACTCGGCAGCCGTCCTTCTTGTCAGCACTAGATATACTCTCGCCGAACCGGGAGGTTCTACATAAGCACCTACAGCTAACAGCTGTTGATTGCTCTAACTACCCAAGGTCCCCCCCCCACTATTTTTTTCTCCTTTTTTTCTCACATTTCAGCCAGCCTAGTAAAATCGCGCAACCTCATAAGCCTCCTACATATTGGCTACGAGGAGCGCAGGAAGAGGAAGGAGTAAACTTCCTCCTCCTGCTTTACCCCAAGCTCTGACGACAGAGCCGTGCGCAGCGCAGCGACGGGGAGTAGCCACGTTGACAAGTGAGGCTACACGGAGGAGGAGTGTCTTGCCTTGGAGCGAGCAAACCCACCAGCAGCCTTCCGTCTTCCGTGCTGGACTCGCGACTGCCCTGTTGGCGGCGGCTGCGGCTCCCGAACAAACAATGTCTTCGCCGCCCAAAGTCAAAGCAGAAACCCGCGCTGGACACCCTCCCGCTGGTATAGCTGCTGCTCCCACTGTCCTTTCTCCCCGCTCTCCTTCCGCCACTTTTGCCTATGCTGCCTCCTGAGGGAAGTTTATGGCGGGAGGGCGCGTTAGGGAGGAAGGGAAGCTGCTAAAGGGAAAGATCCCACCCCAGTGCTTCTGCAGGCGCTTTCAGACTGAGCATGGGTCTTGGGCACTTTACAGTCTGGCTACGTCCCCTTCCCACGTTAGTAGTTTTATGAGGAAGGCGGCGTTTTCTTTGGGGGGGGCAGTCTTGTTTTTGGAACGGGTGGGTGGCTTACTTTTGAGTAAACAGGACTGCGATCCTACATTTGCGCTTAAGGGTGATTGACTTCGAAGGGATTCACTTTCTTGCAAACAAGCTGTGCGACGTGCTGTAGGAAAGTATTAACGGCTCAGTTTTCAAACTCGCGCTAGTAGTCGCCTGCCACCTCCGTTTGAAATAATGGAAGCTGAGTGGGGGGTCTTTCTGGTTGCAGCGCGTGAACCCGTTGCAAGTCTCCTAGAGGACCGGGCTGCCCACCCCCCTCCTCTTCAAGTTGGCGTGTTAGCGTCGGACACGTGTTGCCAATCAAGGCAGACTGTCTGTCGGAGCCACGAAGCAGATTCTGAAGTTGGGCTCTCTGAAAGGTCGATAGTCCAACCCATATTTTTCTCTGATACAGAGAAGCATTACAACCACTCAGCCACATATTTGAGACTTCTTGAAGCAAATGCTGATTATATGCGTGGTGTGCGTTTGTATTAGTGTGTATATGAGTGTATATACTTGGATATTCTTCCTGTTTTGCAAAATTATCAGTTTGATTGAAGGTAGCGTGTGTAATGTTGAAGTTATGCAGCCCACTCCTGTGTCTTTTTACTCAAATTAGTTGTATGAATTCCAGGGGTAGTTGGCTTGCTTCGGACAACATCCAGAAACAATATCTAGTAAAGAACAAAAGTGCAAAAAATAATTTTAAAAGTAACACCTCCAGGGCAAAAAAAAATTGTTTTAAGCAACACAAACATAATGAAGTGTTATTCTTTGTAATCCTTTTTTAAACACTGTTTTAATAAAATTAGAACAAAAAAATGGGAATCAAATAAACTGCCCTGAGCAACAAGAGTTTAATGGATGCTCATTCAAATGCTGATTAATTTTTTTTTTTCTGTTAAACCTCAGGGCAAATTCTTCAACTTTCTGCTATGTTCTTGGTAAATAGGGAATTATTTTCAAGCTGTCATACTAAGTGTTTTGGAGTTCAGAAATATCAGTGAAAAGCAAGTACTTTTTCAGAGTTTCTTCACTAGACTTTGTCCTTTTCCTGAGATATACTGTTTATTTGCAGTCATTACATGACTTAGAGCAGGGTTTCTCAACCAGGGTTCCATGGAACCCTAGGGTTTTGTGAGAGATCACTAGGTCAGACAACTTCACATTAAAGAGCTAACTTTCATCCTTTATTTTTAGTTTAAGAACACTGTTAATGCATATAGACAGGCCTACACATGAAAAAAATATAATTTTGTACCTTCTGGCCTATATTTGAGCCTGAATGTGCAAGGGTTCTCCAAGGCCTGAAAAATATTTCAAGGGCTCCTCCAGGGTCAAAAATTTGAGAAAGGCTGACTTAGTTTGATGTAGTGGTTAAAAGTGCTAGACTCGGAGCATGAAAACCCAATTTCTAGTCCTCCCTTACACATGAAAGCTGGCTGTGTCCCGTTGGACCAGTCACTGTCTAAGCCCTAGGAAGAAAGTACTGGCAAATCACTTCTGAAATGTTCCCAAGAAAATTACAGTATAGGGTCTTAGTCACTAGAAGTCAAGGTTGAGTCAAAGGATTTGTTCATACACACACACACCAGAATAAACCTCCATGGAACTCAGTGTCATTTACTTTTCTGTAGAACTCTATAGAAATAGGCACTTAATATGGAAGATGGTTTTTGCATCTTGATTTTGAATGTGTTAACATTAAAGTTTTAGAAAATAAGGAGATTTACTGTAAAAGGAAAGAAAAAAATAGAAAATTCTTTCATATGCTTTTTTAAGTTGCCGGGCTTTGAAGACAATTCTTTTTAAATTATTATTTATGTGCAGAGGTTGGTCCTAAGTGTTTGGACAATTGAAGGTCCATGTAACTCTTCTCTGTTTTAGGAAAATATTCCCTATATTGATACTCAGAGAAGAGTAAGGTATGAATGTATTCTGGTTCCTCTCTTATTTAATTTTTATATAAATACTATGGGTCAGGAGTCTCTCTTTCCCTTAAACTGTTAACCTTCCACAATTAATCTCAACATTAGGTGGTAAACCATCAAAATTCCAAAATTAAGGTTTTTTGAGGGAGGAAATTAAAACCATAGGTGACAAATAGATGGGAAACCTAATGGACTGGGTTTTTCAACTATCTTGGTTGTCCTTCATGCCCCACCATCTACATAAAATACTGTATTGTGTAAAGTGCACTCAGAATTATTATTGCTATTTTTAGATATTTGCATAGAAGAGGTAGCCACTATGTTCCTATGCTTTAGAAGTTTCTGAAGTAAAGGAGTTGCTTTATGGAGTGTAGATTAGTTACTGTAAGGACTGTGGTGTATTAGAAATAGCACAGTTCAAATCCATGCTTTCCATCCTTGTAATCACTGGCAATACAGCTAGAGGTGGGATCTGTTTCCTTGGAAACAGAGGCTTGGTTGTTTTTCTTCAACTTTTGGTTGAAACTTGTCTTTACTCCAGTGGGTTTAGCCTGCTAATTCTGGCTGCTAAATTTAAACCTGCCTAGGTCACTAGAAAAACAGGTTCAAATTTATGGGTTTTTCTTTGAATTTCTCATTTATTTATTTATTTTCTTTCCCGCCTTTATTATTTTTATTAATAACTCAAGGAGGCAAACATACCTAATACTCCTTCCTCCTCCTATTTTCCTCACAACAACAACCCTGTGAGGTGAGTTGGGCTGAGAGAGTGTGACTGGCCCAAGGTCACCCAGCTGGCTTTCATGCCTAAGGTGGGACTAGAACTCACAGACTCCTGGTTCCTAACCCATTGCCTTAACCACTAGACCATACTGGGTCTCATTGCTATAGGTCCTGAAAATGCTAAAAAAAAGTTATTAAATATGCTTCTTGCACATGGAATTTTTTTTAAAAGGATCGAATTATGCACCTTTGGAGGGATGCTGCTTTTGCGACGTTTTCTTGGCTGACTATAACAGGGTGGTTTGCCATTGCCTTCCCCATTGACTTGGTGCTTGCACAGAGGACCTTTCACCTTTTTTCAGCTATGCACCTATGTTAGGGTTCCTAACATCAGCTTTTACCAAAATCTCTAGTATTATATTAAAAAATTGGGCCTTTTACTTTGATCCAGTTCACTCTTTTTCTATCACTACTGTGCTAAATATCATAACACCAGTTTTGTTCTACATATCTGCTCTAGAAATACAAGGTGGTAGAATTGGTTGCTCATGTTCTAACACTGTCCCTTCTACAGAGTAATTTGATTCTACTTCTAATAAAAGATTTGCCAGGGGGTCCAATCTGTACATGTATTTTATATTATCAAACTTAAATCCCTGCAGTTCCAACCATATAGATAAGCTTTGCACTGTGGTGTGCACTACACAGTATTTTGTGGTTAAGACAAATGTGCTCTGGTTTGGAAGTTAATTGCAAGTTTTAAGATTTTAGAGATTGTCCAAGGTCTGACATTGTGGATTATATTTATTAGATGTCCTTGTGCATTTTTAAAATAACTGAATAACTGTACTATTCTTGTCTTTGTACTGCAACAGAAATAAATTTCATCTGTATATTGTATATGATACAGTATCATCACCATCATAGTATTTTGTGCTGTTAATGGGCTTCAGTGCTAGAATTTGGGGGGATACAGAAGGGAACAAGACCTTTTGCTACTTAAGTTCCCAGACATCTGTTTCATACTGGCTAGTTTCAAATACCTTGTTAATCTATGGTTCTTTAAAGACCAGAGGAACTGGATTTAGACAGCAAGCAGTCTTAAAACATAAAACAAACTACAGTGGCAGGCTTACATGATACACTAAGTAAGAACCAGGCTCAGTGAAACATAATGGCTTAGTATGATGTATTTACCCAGCTACTAAGTCAGGCCATGGCTGTCTAGCATTGCCTCATCTACACTGACCAGTGGTAGCTCTCCATGGTTTCATGGATGAGTCTGGGACCTTCTGCATACAAATCACATGCTAATGAGCTGTGGCCTTTTCCAAATTTGCAACTGCTGGTGTAAGAGTAGCTACGGTTCACTCTTTGGTAACAGCTTGTATGCCTGTACTTACCCTCTGACTGTAACTAAATTGAAAATCGAGTTGCTGCATTTCTAGCCAGAAGACAGCTTGTTAAAGTATCCTTTCAATTGCCCTTTTCCCCTCTATAAATGAATCTCAGACATTATAATTAGTGGATATTGAGCTGTTTCATTAAATCTAGAGCTAGGAGAACAAGACTAGACTTCTCCTCTGAAATAATATTTAATAAACCTTGAGTTGAATCCACTTACTAGCATTTTCCAATGCAATCTGTTTGCAAGCATATATTTTCATATTGGCATATGTGTTTGCAACAGAAACTAGTAAGGATGTTGTCTATGGCATAGTAACTTTTTATGTGCTCAAGGGGGTATAGTATAAAAGGAGCATTCAACCTGTTGTTCTTCAGCATAATCGAGTCCAGGATCCAGGTGGTCATACATACTAGTTGTATTAAAGGTGAGGGTGCTGGAAGCTGTAATTTGTCAACATCTGGAGAATATAGGTAGCCCAACTCTGCTGTAAATAATTAGAAGCTCCTCCAGTTTGAGAGGGGAAAAAACGTGTAGTTGGCTGCCATTCCCAAAAAAGTCTGCGTGCATTACAATAGTTTTAAGAAGGGATGGTGCTTCTTAGGCCCGAGAAACAACAAAGCAGTGTGACACCTCACTTCATAAGCTCATTTAGAAGGTAGTTAGATTGAATCACCTCTTCAGGTCAAATCTTAGAATCAAATCAGGTGTCTTTGTCAGTTTGAAGATCTGATAGACTTTTCAGCATGTACGCACACATGCATTTCTATCAGATTGAATCTCTAAATTGATTCTATTAGTTCAAATCCAGATCACATTAATGCACTGAATAATGAATTCAGATGGGATCTTAGCTCTGTCACATGCAAGATCTTAAGTACAGAAAAGTGTTTTCCAAAAGCAGGTTACTCGTTTTGGCACAAATCAGTTTCCAGCTATTGTGCATTTTTACACACACAAATGGAGAAATGTTTCATTATTATTACCATTTAACACATGAGAATTGAAAGTTGAATGATCTATCAAAATCTTTCCCTACCTATTGACTCTGCAGTTCTCAGTCCTATTACCTAAATTCACAGACACTGAGGTAGGATGTGCGTTTTTCTGAATTATCTGCAAAATAATCTTCCTCTCTTTTTGGCTGGGAGTTTCTCAGAAGCTACAGTAGTGATTGTGTAAGGTAATTCCTAGTTTCTTGCAGGGAAAGCCTCACTATTCAGAATTATGAAGGCTTTATTATTGAATTCAGGGGTCAGTAGTGAGGGATACTTCCAATGGCTTCTGTCATGTTCATCGTTCCAATGGTTTGAATACATCGTAACGTTTCACATGTCACTCTCCTGTTCCGTGTCTGTCATTTGCGGGGAGGGGAATTTCAGCCGTGCCAGGCTGTAATCTCCTTGCTGTTCTGCAGGAATGTATGTTTGGGTTATGACATGTCTTCAAGGTTACTTTCCCAGGCCGATGTGTGACGGTTGCCAACACCTGGGAGGGGGTGGTTGCTATGGTGGGGCGAGGGGCGGGATTGGGTTTGAAGCGAGGGTATTTAGTTTGTATTTGGCGCGCTTTTGCTCATTCTCAGCTTTCTCTGTATTTGCATACTATTCCTTTAATAAATCAGTTATCTTTAAGCCCGAGCTTGTGAGACTGAGTATTTGGGATTAGGCAACCGTTACAGCTTCTGACCGAAAAATTATTGTGCAGTTTTATTTCAGGAGTGTATGTGTATGAGTGTGGCCATTGTCAATTTCTATTTCAAGTTATTCTGGTCATTCCCTAACAGATTAATTTCTGAAATGTAAAAAGTTACATATTTTTCATCTTAAATCCAGGCAGTGTCGCTGCCAAGTAAAATAAAACTGATCTTTTGAGGGGAAAAACTTCCTACATGGATTTTATAGTATCATGACTTGTTTCAGAAGAAAGCATTTCTTTGCAAATAGCTTTAAGAATTTGATTTTCCCTAAACTGGCTTGCCAGGACACTTATTTGTTAAACTCATTTTAGCAATTTGACTCAGTAGGAGTGAGGTTGAGGAGAGCTGAAAGGCTATAAATTCAGTTTTTGGAAACTAAGAAGAAATACAGTAGTTGTACAAAGAAATCTTTTGTGCAGTAGGTATGGTATTAGCCTCTGCATGCTGTGGAGTTAAGTAGGTGCATCATAAAAAAGGTTCACTAAATTCCTCTGCTATTAGAACATAATTTTTAAAGTGAAAAGTACCTATATAATGATGCCTTTATTGATTTATGGTTTGTTTTATTTCATTTCCAAAGAGCCCATCAACCACAATTCCTTGGGTGGAAGTTTTCTATCATCTGTTCCCCTCAGGAAGTATTATGAAAATAATTTAGTGTCATATTTTATACCATTTTTACGTAACTCTATAGCAAAACAACATTTTTGCCATTGTCATACCTAATGCATTTGGATACAAAGGAATATATATAAATACGGTTTCAAATAATCAGCCACAGTGGTAACTTTCCCATATCCCAGATAATGTGAGATTTAAACCATAAATAAGTTTATTTAGTGTTTAAATGGGCCAGAAATCTGAATGGGAATATAAATTAATATCTCAAAGTATATGATATTGTGATCAATTTAATTTATGCAATGGTTATGTAAAGTCTCAAGCAGAAGTCTTTTGTGACCCTACCCCTGGATATCATTTTAATTGGGATGCTGGTAATTGGATTAAAGGCCTTCTGCAAAGACCTCTGCTATAAATTTGTAAAGATTTAGAGGTTAATCCAACATAGTGAGCAACAGTAGGAGTTGAACAAATAAATGTAGTGGCCCATGCTGAATGAATTTAATCACAAGAGTAATGGTTGTTTTCTGCATGTCTTCTTGGATTCAGTTATCAGATGACACAATAATTCTAATTTGTTAAACTGTTAACCTTAATATGGCCACCATACCTTCACTTAGCTTATCTGATGGATTCTTTTCCTCAACTTCCTTTTGTTGTAGTCAAAGCTGGTGGAATGAGAATTGTGCAAAAGCATCCACATACTCCAGATGCCAAAGAAGACAAAGATAAAGATGATCAGGAATGGGAAAGTGGCACCAGGTGAAGTATTATAAATAAGACACATGTATTATAATCTGCATCACCCTGTTTCAGCTGTCATGTGAAACTAGAGAGTTGTGGTGAATAGGTATGATGACACATTTTTAACAAAACACATTTCTCCCGGTCCAAGGCTTATCTGTGACTATATCTCAGTTGCTAATAAAATGGGTTGAACTGGAAATAAGAACAGGGAATTGGGTATAGTTTAGGGTAGAAGACATAGGATGTCTAAAAGTTGCTGTAGCAGCATCTGTGGTTTGTCTTTCTTTAAAATATTTTGGCCTCATAATTTAGATGTCAACAGCAAACTGAGATTATGTCAGAATTATGATGTGAGCAGTGATGGCATGATCCAGTCTTCCCCTTACATACTTGCAGTCAAATCAGACAGATCTGCAAAAGTTGAGGTGAGTTTGAAATGGTGCAACCTTCTGAAAGATTTATTAATGGGAGAAATTGTGTCCATCATTGGGAAGAAGAGTATGGACCACAGGTAAGGCCATCAGGAGGTACAGAAAAAAGCTTGAAGCAGTGTAAATACGTACAATACTCAATGCACTCACTCTGTTATGAGCACAGAAATAGTCAAATACTTCACAAATACTATAAAGTATGGATGGAGAACCTGCAGCTTTCCAGAAGTTGTGGATCTGTACTCCTCAGCAACCACACCCAGTGTGGCCAACAGTGAAAGATGCTGGATTGTACTTCCTAAACATTTGGAAGGCCATAGATTCCCCAGACTTGCTTTGTCAGAAAATACATATAAAGTGAAGAAATTAGGTCTGGAACAGTGTATAATCTTCTAATTATTTTGTCTAGATATTGAACAGGAATGAGCATTTGCCTGGAGAGCTCCACTGCAAGTTGTTTGGTAGAAATGAAATTTGATTTGATTCATTTGTTTTCCTACATTTCACTGTCTTGCAGCCATGTTAATGAAATTATACCCACTGTAGTAAAGTAGGAAAAATAATATATACAAACATAAAATATTATTTCCAAAGTGCCTGCATTCTATCACTAAATGCTTAGTTGCTAAAGGTTTCACAGGGCAAAACACTAAATGAATTACAATGGGGCAATTTATAAGCTGATATAGAGAAAAAGAAGAAAATAGTTTAAGGGGGAAATGACGACTCATGAGGCAGGCAGAAGCCTCTAAGTTACTCCTTTCCTGATTGTGGTTAAATTATTCTTGACAAATGTCAAAAACCTTTGACAAACCAAAAACCTGGCATATTTTTCTTGAAGGCTGCTTGGGTGAGGGCAAGTTCCATGGATTATAGTTCTTCAGAGAGATTTCTAACTTTCTGCAGAGTCATCCACAGGCATGGCTGGTAAACATTGGATGCGACAAGGGCCAGCCAAACTGAAATTTGCGGGTTTTATATTATATTGCAGCTGTATTGCTTTTCTTGAAGTCTTAATGGTCATTTGATAATACACCAAAACTAATTTAGCATGATTATTTTCATTCTACACTGAAATCTCTTCTGAGGAAAGTCAAAGACCATAATCTGCTGGGTCCTGCAGTGGCCACCCAGATGCTGCTCTACACCACTCAGTTACTGGCTGAAGGCTGCTGTTCCTCCTCACTGTGTAGAATTCAGGTTTCTGCTGCTGGCCACGTCTTTCTATGATGTAATCTTCATATTTCTTGCATTTAGTTATATTAGCAAACAGTCTTAGGTTTATCAGTTGACATTTACTAGCAGATAACAAGGGGAAAAATCAATACCAAAAGTGCTCCTATAATTGTGCATTCAAAATATGAGGTATATATTTCCTTAACAATTCTGAGAATGTCAAAATACTGTGCTAGATTAAGCCAAATATTATTTTGGTACAGTGTTCTGTCTCTGACAACGGTCAGTCCAAGTATTGTGGGGATACTTGTGAACAGTATAAAAATGCCTTTACCATTTGAAGTTAAAAAAAAAATATCCGTGCTTTGCAGTGGCCCCATCTTTCAAAGCCATTATTTTAATGGCCACTATCTTGGTTTCTTATAGTGAATTCCAGCCTTTAATTGTGTTCTATATTTTCTTTATCCTGAATTTTCCACCATTCATTTTGATGGGATGCTTCAGATTCTAGTTTTCTGGGAACATTCCTCTTTACTTGCCCATATCATGCATAATTAGAGACAGTTGTCTCATGATCACCCATAGTCATATCTGTTTTCTAAACTGCATAGTAATCATATTCATCTTTAATTATTTTGGTTTTCCTTTTGCTTCCTCCCCCATATGAAGATGTGTTCATCAATACTAGACACGCTACTCCATGTGAGATAACCATAAATTTATATTAAGATAATAAATTAAATTTATATGCCGCCCAACTCCCAGTGGCTCTGGACGGTTTTTATACTAGATTTTTAAAATATACTTTATTTCTTTGCTAAAGTTTATTTTTTGATACCAATTGCCTGTAAAGGTTTGGATTTATTTACTTGTTTGCTTGTTTTGCCCAACTTTACATTTAATTACACTGCCAAAAAACCCTTTTGTAAAAGTTATCTGAGAAACCAAACAAGTAAGTTTATTCGATAATGATCTTGCATATTAAATTACAATGTATCAATGTTATCATTAACTTCAGGAAATCTGACAATTTTAGTGAAAATCTGAAATGTTCACTGGAGTATTTTGAAATCTAATCAGAGTGGTATCCAGCCACGATTGAATTTATAAAGGCCAGAAAATATTAAAATTCCTTCTGACTTGTTTTATGCTCATTTCTTCATGATTAGTTCCAATAATTATGGGGCAGTTTCTCCATAAGTGCTATTGAAATGAATCAGAGCTACATGACAGCCCAGGAGATCACATGCACAGATTCCATTTATTTTAATGGCATTTGTGCTATGGATTATGACCATTGTGCATAACTGTATTCTCATGGGTATGAGACTGAAGTCTGATGTTACAGCAGTAATTTTATTAAATAAAAAGGTAGATGTCAGCTGCGTTCCTGTAGTGATTACCATTGCCTCAGCTTTTAGCTTAGAAGAAACAAGACTATTTGATCCCTTGTGGAAGAGACACATGCTGTGGATTCTCCCCAGTTGTCACCTGACTGACAGTCAATCCATCATTCTCCTGGAACTGTTTTCTTCCCAGCTGATTGCAAGGAGAAGTATGCATTTTAAACAAGCTTTCTGAAACTTTTTCTCCTTCCTTCCTATCCACTTTCTTTGTCTGTCACATCTTTACTTGGAAAGCCTGTAAGCAGGGATCACCTATTTTTCCATGCCACTTTGGGAGTCTTTCTGGCTAGAAGCAGGCTAGGAATGTTTTTGGTCAGTAAACAAGAAAAGATGTTTCTGATCTTAATATTTTTATGGCAGTCTTGACAAATGCAGTAGTTCAAGTAAAAGGCTGTTTGTTTTAATTCATTTGTCCTTATGTCCAGTAGAGCAGGGCATGCTTAAAATCAGTAAAACAACATTTAAAAAGTAAAATACGGTTTAATAAGCAGTTGCAGGAGATAAAATAAGGCAAAACATTTCCCACAAAACAGATGCCTTCCAGAATAAAAAAAAGTCTTCATTGGACCATCATTAAAGAGGGGAGCAGTTTCAGCCTTCATTGAGGGGGTTCCATAATTGAAGTGTGGACACTAAGAAGGCCTTTTTCCTTGTCTTCATTCACCTGGGTCTTCCCCACTGCACATCAGATCTTAGGGCATAGGCAGGCTTCTATGGAATGAGATGATTCTTGTTGTGTTGGATCTAAGCTCTTCAAGGGTTTTGAATTGTGCCTACAAACAAATTAGAAATTAGTGCAGCCCTTACAGGATATGCATCATATGATCTTGCAAGCAAGTGGCCACCAGGGTTTTTGCTGATGCTTTGTAAAGGTAGCCCCTAATACAGCACATTGAAATAACTTCATCTAGATAGATATATTTCTCTAAACCTATAGATTAGGTATAAAGAATTCTGGAAGTTTGTCAGCTCTAACATATGGTTTATACCTGGAAGCATCTTTCTCTCTGAACTTCACAGCCAGAAAAACAGATGGTGATGCTTATGATGCCTCCTTTGATAGGTCAAATGCTTATATTTCCCTTAACAGGCGCCCATAAATAAAGAGCATTACTCTTGGTATGCTGCTATGTCAGTAAAAGCTGTTAACGCTTGCTTTATACTCAGATCCGATAGCTGTTGGACCAGCACATCTTAGACTTTGTCTGCAGAACACTTCTGTGATTCACCTATACTTTGAGAGGATAACTGTAATTTCTTCTGTTAATGCCTAGCAAGGGGGAAGCTTTTTGGAAGCCTTCGTTATTAAAACTTCCAGAACAGCTGCATTGTCTATGCAAAGGAGTAGGGGGAGGAAATTGTACTGGGTTGGTTCCAGTTTAATTTGTTGGCTTTCTAGTCTTCAGCAAAAATCTGTTAATATTATACTGTAGATCTCAAAGTTACAGAGAGCACAATGAAAAGCTATGATGCTGCTCAAGGCATTGAAATTGAATACATAGTTAACTGAAAACTGCCAATAAGTACCAAGTACAATTGTGTGGTTCTGAGCTTCTCCAGATGACCACAACGTTTGAAGCTTTGCTCCACACTTGAGTTTGTATGTGCTTATAGTCAACATACAGCAAAGATATTTGGAATATATAAAACCCTGTTTATAATTCAGTCTCAGTAAATTAATACTGGGTTCAGTATCTACCTAATACTAAAACGATACAGATACAAGTCTCATTCACATCTCATTCAACAAGAAACTAAAAAAAAGTTGATTGGTCTTGCTGAATCATTCTTTCTCTCTAGAATTTCATAATCCAAATGAGTTATTTATCTAACAATAGTAATAATGAGTTGTTATCTAACAGATTTTTTTTAAGAAAAACTGTCACTGTACTGTTTATCTTTGGTACACTAACAGGTTCAGAAACATACAAGAACGTATTTCTGAAAGTGGTAGAAGAAAGTTAAAATAATGACAAGTACCTGTAAACTAAGGCTACTATATTTGGGCTGCAGAAATCTAGACTACTACTAGCTTTGCTGCCATTCGACGGTCCTCTGGATTTTTGCAGTCCAAATATGGCAACCTTACTGTAAATGTTCTATTACTAAATAAACAGATGATGAATCACAGAACTAAAGATATTAAAAGGAATCTGAAACAGGATTTCAACTTGGTAATTACCTTTCTACTATAAAACAATACATCCCATTTGTCCCATTTTATGTTTTAATATATTAATTGTGAGTAATGCTTTGAATATTTGAGTTAAAGATGATGGGCCAACATATCTTCATCTATCCTGAATTTATCTGGTATAATTCAGGATGTAAAATGAATTTGGAAGTATGCTTAAAGCAGATATTGTGGAGAACAGAATAAAAATGATGGTTATTGTACTGTAATTATTTTTGTGTAATGCTTTGTAAAGATTCAGAAAAAAGCAAGTAGATTATACTGGTATTAGTATCAAAATTAATTACAATATCCCAGGCAGCTGGAGGAGATACAGCTCTACAGTTGCTTCGCCATAATGCTGTCGGCTTTTGCCTGCATCCTTTCTGCTTATTTTAATTGAAAACGAGGCAGTCCATTGCTTGGTCCCAGGACTCTGAAGTAGTGTAGGCCATCTCAGACTTTTTGTGTCACTTAATGTTGCTTGGCTGTTTTTGTTTTAATAATTGTTTTCTTTTAAATAAATGCTACAATTTCAACTGCAATTCTAGTTGCTTAATAGGGTAGAATAACTGCTTGCTTTGATCAGGAAGAGGTTCAAAAGAATTGGTTGAAAGATGGATAAGTCAGCCATGGAAAAATGTGTTACCTTCCAAACCAAGGTAATTAAAATAGCCTCTCCCACAAATCGCTGCAAGGCACTTTCCAGGATAAGATGAGAATTGATGGTATACCAGAGTGATACTCGCTTTGAAATGAAAAAATACAGTTGCTGCTAATAAGAATAGGATTTCAGGCATCAACCTGGATTAAATGCTGCTAACTAGATAATTGTCTGGCTGCCACTGCCAATCTAATTTTGTTGCTTCACTACTGTGGGTGTGGGGTGGACATGGGTGGAAATTGGTGGAATCGGTAAAGATTGTTAGTTATAGAGGTAGGTAGGAAGAATGCCTCATTCAGAGTCAGACCATTGCCCATCGGGAGTGCTGGTCCATCTTTATCACATTGCAGTGGCTTTCTTGGGTTTGAGATTAAATCATTTCAGCCATATCATACATATGCCCTGGACTGAAAGTGGGAGGCTTGCCTTGCAAACTATATGCTTTACCGTTGTGTAGGAGGAACCTGTCCTGCAGTATGAAATGTCAACATTTTGTTATGTAATGTTGAACTTTGTATAAAATCTCAGATCTTATTTGTATTTAGTTACGACTAAACAGGAACCTTTCCCTTTCCCTTTTTACTTTTGCCCAAGGATACACAAGTTTGAGCTGGTATTTATGCTAGCTGTTAACCATCCTCATTGCTAAGATTTATGAGGAATGATGGAGTCGGTATCCCATTTCTAATGAATTAGGAGAAGAAAGGAGGCATTCTCTAACTTGGAGCCAGCAAGAAAGAAGTTTTCTCTGCTGAACCTGTAAAGTTGAATAAGTTGTCCCATGCTACCTGGTGCCTGGACTGAGATAAAAATATGTGGCTCACTTGCCTTGCTGTACTCTATAGAGGCATTTGGTAGCAACAAGAGAGCAACTTGGAAGTAAGTTCCATTGGCTGGGTTCATACATTGCTTCAAACCATGATGTGACTGGGTTTTTTTCATCTTAGCATGCTGCATGGCTTAGTATTATGTGCAAAACATGCCACCACGACTAAAAGAAAAAAAAATGGTTTACTACTATGTGTGAATGCAGCCAATGTATTCAGTAGGAATTCAGACTAATAAAACAATTCAGGGCAGGCAAAACTTGCCCTGTATTTATTTACAGACTGCCATGGCAGATGACAGTAACTTAGGTTTGCTTCTGTAATATTTTTGTGTCTTTCAAAGTCAGCATTAGATAGCATTGCAAGGACCTGCCAGTATATTTTGTTATAATAAGAGCCACAGAAGTTACACACTGATCTCTCTAAAAATTACACAAGAAAAAAATAATTGATAAAAATAGACAGGTATACCCTTTGTAAGTATGGTAAACTATGAAACATTTATCCTTAGCAGTAGAGAGCAATATTTTATATTTGTCCCTAACAGCATTCCACTGTATTTAGAAATTGTTGGATTTTCCAAGTAATTGGCACATTCCTGAGTTGAATTAAATGATGCAATTGTTTCCTTTGCAGACTCACCACCATTTCACACACTCACATGGATTTTGTAGGGCACAGGGGCTACATGGAGATTAGTGAATTGTACCACTTTCCACATCTGGTGTTTTCCAAATTATCTGTTGAAAACTCTCTCCTTCTACAGGAAAATCATCCAGTTTTTTTGAATCTCACTCTAGACTTCAGGTTCAACACAATAGTTGATGCATTAACCAGTCATTTTTACCCAAATGTTTTAATAACTATGTTATTTTTTGACAAAACATCCTGTATTTCAAGAATAATTTTGCAAATGCAAGGAAAGTGCTTTCCGTGCTTCTGTATTCCTGAAATTCTATGTCTTTTCCAAAATCTCGACATTCAACTGTTTTTGAGAGTTCTCTGCAGTAGTAGTACTGTATACTCAAACAGCACAATAAGCTGTAAGATGGCTACTTACCAAATATGCTTATTGGGCCTGCCCCTGAGTAGGACTGCTGAAAAACAGCTTGTTTATGAATTACTGCAAATCTGCCTGCAGGGTAGTTCAGAAAGCAACTAACAAGAGATTATGTACCCACATCAAATCCAAAACTAATCACTTAATTATGTTCTGTTACTATACTGCCAAATCTGCCAACAACTCATGGCAGCTTACAACTGTCCACAAAAACATATGTAACAAAAACAGTAACACAATTAAAACATCAACAGTAATTGAGCTAATTAAAATAATTAATAAAATCTAAATACAATTATACTGAGAAAATATTAACAGATCAACAACTATAACAATAATAACAATCATAGCAAAGACTCTTGCATAAATATCTGATCAGTTGGGTCTCTTAACAGCCAAGAACAAAATGGAAGGATTTGCTTCTTGTTTGTAGGATTCAGTGATAAATTCATGTATGATACTACCAAAGTTTACCTATGTAGGCTCAGAAAGTTGTTTTAAAGGAGATCAATAATGCGTATTTAAAATAATGTGGAATAGTTATAGTTGCACAATCCATTTTACCAAAAATCCTAGAATTTATTTGCATATTTTGGATATACTTCCTAAATATATCCAATTACATTTGAAATGGAAAGAATATATCTAATATATCCAATTATATTTGAAATGGAAAGAAAAAAGTTCAGACATAACTGAACATCTCAGGCTGTTCTCCACTTAATTGATTGCAGAAATACCTTGCTAGCAACACCCTAAATAAGCCATGGGCAGCTGTTTCTTAGCTCTGCACCTTGGGCTAGAGAGTGGGGACATGGAGCATAAGTAGGAAAGAGGCTCTGCTTATGCTTAATACAACATCCAACACGATCTGTCTGCTATTATTCAACAGACAGTACAAATGCTGAAAATATTTCATTATGAACCTGTTTTATAGCACTTGATCTGAAATCTCTGTTTCTTTTCATGGTGATATGTTTCACAAATAGTAACTTTGCCTTTTAATAATGGCTAAAAGTGATTCAATGTTTTCAAATTACTGGTTGTTTCTTACTTTTCAAGCCTTACATTATAAAGCATAACTGCCAATGATCCTGAAGTATTGGAACATTTTCAGCTGTCACTCTCCAAGAAAGCTACTACTTTAATTTCTTTTAAATTATTTTAAAAATGCAGCTATAAAACTATTCCTATTTGCTTGGAGTAATTACTATTGAATTTGTTACGAGGTACTTCTGAATAAAGGCGCATAGGATATAACATATCTAGCTAAGCACATATGCAGTTCTTTTATAGAGAGTATAAATTTAAAATCAGTGTTTATATTTGGGATATGTTGCAGGATAAATTAAAGGAGAGAAAGAAGTAATTCACAGTGACTGAGACTCTTCTCTGTAATTTCTTTTGCTTCCTTGATCCACCCATGTTTACTTAGTTGCATGGCTGGAAGCAAATGTTGCCAGACCATATTCCTCCATTTATAAACTCCATTTATGATCAAGAATAAAGTATTAAATGTTTTTCATTTCTATCCATTCCCAAAAAATCCTTTCAGCACATTCGTGTTTTATCTATTTTACTAATATTTTCTTGTGGAGCAAAACAGATAGGTCTAGACCTTTACTGACACCAGAGAAATCCCTAACCGCAGAAGAATTAGGCAGTCTGCATCCTTTGTTATTTAATTTGTATATTAATTTTGTAGTGATTTAACTTAACAGCCTTGCATACCACCCTCCAAAACTAGCCAATAAACACATTGTGATACTTCGTATGTGGATGATGCAGTACTGCTGTCTTATAAACCAATTGTTTTAAAACAAGCTCTGCACACTTTAGGTGAATACTGTCAAGATGAAGCATCAGAGATCAATTATTCTAAAACTAAGATGCTGATGTTTGCTAAATGCCCTAAACAACATGCTTGGCAATGAGCGGACATCCAATTGAGCAGGTTAAAATCTTCAATTATTTGGGGATAGTGTATTTCACCCTTCCAGTAAGCATAGAGCCTGTTGGGATTATATTGTCCAGAATGCCACAAAATCAGCTGCAGGCCTATGATCTTCCCATTATTTCAGAGGGCACTATATAGAATGGAATGGAATGGACTTTTATTGGCATTCCACTGTACACAAGTGCACATTAATATGAAATTTCGTTGCAATTGGCTCACAAAAAGTAATTATAATATATGTTCTTTGCCATTTGACTCCCCTAATCATTATCCCTGATAAATATCATGGTCCTACATACAACATGTACCGCCATGAAATAAGGGGATTATTAAGAGTTCAGGAGTCTAAGAGCCCAGGGGACAAAACTGTGACCTAATCTAGCTGTTCTGCATCAAATGCAGCGGAACCTTTTCCCAGAAGGTAACAAGGAGAACAAGCCACAATGAGGGTGGGAGGAGTCACTGATAATATTTCAGGCTCTAGACAGACAGCTTGTATATGCTATATCATGAATGGGAGGAAGTGAAATCCCAGTTATCCTTTCTGCTGCCCTCACCACCCTCTGCACAGACTTCTTATCCGAGGCACTACAACCTCCAAACCAGACAGAAATACAGTTAGTCAATACACTCTCTGTAGTGCCTCTATAGAAAGTAAGGAGGACAGGACGTGGAAGATGTGCTTCTCTCATCTGGCACAGAAAATGCAAGCGCTGCTGTGCCCTTTTTACCAAGGATGCAGTATTAAGAGACCAAGTCAGACTATTTGTTAGCTGCACCCCCAGAAACCTAATGCTACTAACTGACTCCACAGGTGTGTCATTAATAAAGAGTGGTGTATGGCTGGGCCAGTTCTTTCTAAAATCGATAATAATCTCCTTAGTTTTTTCAATATTTAGGACCAAGCTATTTATATTACACTAATCCACCAAACCCTTCCCCTCCTCCATATAAGCCCAATCATTGTCCCTGATAAGACCCACCACCGTTGTATCATCCACATACTTCACAACAGAATTGGTGGTAAACCTGGCACTACAGTCATGGGTCATCAGGGTAAACAGCAATGGGCTCAGGACACAGCCCTGAGGAGAACTGATGCTCAAAGAAATAGGGTTGGAGATATTATTTCCAACTCACGCTGACTGGGACCTATCAGTGAAGAGGTCAAGTAGCCAGCTACACAAAGGAGTACTAAAACCCAGAGAGCCCAATTTGTCTACCAAGTGCTGGGAATGATAGTATTAAATGCTGAACTGAAATCAACAAACAGCAATCACACACAGCTGTTCCCCTCTAGATGTGTCAAACTCAAATGAAGAACAGAGAAGATTGCATGCTTTATAGAGCAGTTCCACTGGGAGGCAAACTGAAGTGGATGGAATGATGGGGGAAGTCTGGAGACAATATGGTCCTTTATCACCCTCTCAAAACATTTTATAATGGGAGTGAGTGCTATCGGGTGATAGTCATTAAGTCATGTGATTGTAGATTTTTTAGGCGCAGGTATAACAGTTGCAGTCTTAAAATATACCGGGACCACAGCCTGATGCAATGAAATATTAAAGATGTCCATGAAAACACCAGCCAACTGATCAGCCCAGTCCCTGAGTACCCACCCTGGAATATTACCTGGGCCCACTGTGTTCCGCATATTGATTCTTCTCAGGGTCTTCCGGACATCAACTATATCAAGAATAAGTGCCTGTTCATCAGGATGAGGAACAGCCTTCTTCGCAGGAATATTATTAAGTGCCCCAAACCTGCCAAAAACCATGTTAAGTTCATTAAGAAAATCTATATTCTCCTCACACCGTGTCAGAGTAACTTTGTAATCTGTGATGGTCTGAATACCCTGCCACAAGTGCCTAGTATTTGTAGGATCATAACAAAAAATTCTGGACTTTCCAACTATAAGCCCACTTTGCTGCTCTTAATAGCCCGATTCAGATCAGCTCTTGCTGTTCTGAGTGCCCCCATATCACCAGATTTAAAAGCAGCATTCCTCACTGTCAACATCACATGTACTTCATACCAGCTCCTCTTGAAGTTTTCTCAGCAAAAGTTTGCACAGTTTGTAGGGGGAGTGCGCATTTAGGACCATATAGGTCTTGCACTCCTTTTGAGAGTACAAGCTAATTTTTTTAAGGTCTGTTTTTCAAATAGCACAAAGCTTGCCCAGCATAGTCCTTCCCTGTGAGGCAGGTATGATTAGAGTGGAGACCAGCATTTTTACACTGGTTAAAGTTAATGTTCTTCCTGTGGGCCTGGGATCCCTAATTCTTGTGTATAATTTTGAATCAATGTGGAGAAGAGCAGTTCACCAAAAATTACAAGTTACTGATAATGGGTTACACAAAGACGGTGGATAGTTTAAAACAATGTGTGTTGGATATAGGAAAGGCAATTAGATTTATCAGCTCTTTCTAGAGTTGTGTTTTTGAGTAGCCAATCTCCTTATTTTACACCAGCAAATTATCTAAATCAGATAACTATTTCCATATTTAGGAGAGCATTAACCTTAGCTCATTTTTAATGCATTCCCAATAGCTGTACTTGATGGAAAATTTAGCAAATCCCCTATTCTTCCAGACTCTGTCCATGTGGTGGAAGAGTCCCTCTGGTCGGAGAAGATGAGTGGTGACAAATTTTATAGATAGATAGATAGATAGATAGATAGATAGATAGATAGATAGATAGATAGATAGATAGATAGATAGATAGATAAAACACTGTATTACTTTATGGTTCATTTTATAAAGATGCACAGTTATATTTTATAACCTGTTCATTAACCAAATTTCCAGGTTGTACAGATTTATTTTATGTACAGTTGTTATTAGCTGACCAGTATGATTTAGTACCTTTGAATGTGGCCAAATTTTATTTTATTGACTGTAAAATTTTGCCATCAATTGCATTGTTTATTTAGACGTATCTGTAGACGTATCATTTTATTTTTACCAAATTTTATTTTTATATTTTGTTTTCTTTTATCTAGTATGTTTTAACCTTTATGCTTTTCTAATTGGAATATTGGTAATTGACTGTAATAAGGGACTATGACTGTCTGACCTTCACAGAAGGCAAAGAGACTGAATTAATCTCCATTTTGTATTTAAAATGAGATAGAATGCTCAACTCTCACTAGTATAGCTACACATTCAAGTAATGATTTTCATTTCTAATACTACTTTTTCAGAATTGCCAGACAACTTGGTATGAAGTTCAGTCACTGACGTGAAGTTTAGTCACTATCATAAAAGCCATTATAATAGGTAACACTGAAAAACAATGTTAAAAATGAATCTCCTAATCAGCATTCTAAATATCAGAACAGGAACTTGGGTTAAAGAGGCAAAAGTTGTGCTTGATGGCCCCTTTTCAGGTCCCTGACTTTCCTAGATTAAATGGAGAGGTGTGAAGAGGGCTTTGAGTAGGATTCATTTGAAAATTAGTAGAAGCTTCCACTGCTTTAGCAGCATGTTCACATCACAGAAAATATCTCTCCAAATTTGTATGTAGATGATGATTCTTAATATGACTTCTTGTATTTTAGCCAAAATATACTGTTAGTTTCACATAATGAGCACATTTATATATCTATTTTCTATCCCTCCTTTATTATTTTTATAAATAATTCAAGGTGGCGAACATACCTATTACTCCTTCCTCCTCCTATTTTCCGCACAACAGCAACCCTGTGAGGTGGGTTGGGCTGAGAGAGAGTGACTGGCCCAAGGTCACCCAGCCGGCTCTCATGCCTCAGGCGGGACTAGAACTCACGGTCTCCTGGTTTCTAGCCCGTTGCCTTAACCACTAGACCAAACTGGCAAACGTTTATACACATTCCACTTTGCAGGATTAATTTATGATTAATGTATTAGCTGGCTTGCCTCAGGTTTCACAAAGGGGGATCTGCCCTCATTTTCCAGCTCTCCTCCTCCCAATATAAAATGTTTAGATAGAAACTTCATGTGGGGTAAGTAGAATATACTCTGAAATTTCAGGTAGAAGCAGTTTAATGTGTCATGATTTAAGGATACACACATTTTACCTGCATAGATTAAATATGATTTACACTAACCCCTGGGAGGAAATGGAAAAAAAATTGATACAGCCTATTACAAACACTTTGCTTCATGTTTTCCAGATTCACTATACAAGTTTATGAGTGAGATACAACTACATACTACTGAAAACATAGAATTAGTAATCAGTACAAATCTCCTGTTTAATATTTTCTGTTCTTTCTAATCAGTGCTAAACATTTCTTCATCCTTTTTCAATCAAGAGGTTGAACTTTATGTTTTGATATCCTAAAAACATCCATATGATTTTACTTGGTAATTTTTTTTCCAAAAGTGACAAAGATTAGTGAATAGCGTATACTACAGTTACAAAAATACTGAACTAAAATAGCCAATAGGTCCACTTGTCCCCAGTGGGTGGATTTCAACTCCCAGAATTCCCCAGCGAAAATTCTGGGGATTGAAGTCCACACTTCCAGATAATGTCCTAGTGCCCAAATTGAGGAAAATTGCATTAGGTGCACAAACCTAATGCTGCTGCAAAGGTTGAATTATGAAAAGATAATACAGCTGTTCTACCCATACTTTAGAATACCAGTGGTTGGCTGTGGATAGTGGAAGCTAGTCTAACAGTCTGTGCACCACACTTGGGGAATGCCTCAGTAAATGCATAACATTTAGTTAATACTCTGTTCCCACCCACATAATATTTTCTGATGTAAAGTATTAGGGCTACTAGATGCCGGCTGCAAAAGGAAAGGAGGAAATTGGCTTGCCTTGCAAATACTATCTCTCCAAAATAATCAGTTAGGACTCTGCTGTCAAAGAGGGAAGAGGAAGATCATTTTTAATTCTGCATCCATCATAGTTTGGACAGGAAAAAGGATTATTTTAAGGTTATTTGGGAAAGTTTTGCTAAAGAATTGGCAGGTGAGATGCCCATAGCTAATTGGTTTCAGCTGAATGTATTGGGTTCAGATTTTTCTACTGATTTTAACTGAACTCCCTACTATATTTTTCTTATTACCTATCATGCGGAATAATGTGACTTGGTGCTGTGTTGTGGATAATGGATCATAGGTGAGAGAATTATTGAGAACGCAACCAGTACATGGTATAAAATGTAAAGCACATCATGATTAATGTAGATAATTTTTGAGTAAGCCATTTCTCCAGGTGACATTTGTAGCTAGTATGGAGGAGGACTAGAACTTTTCGGTGCTTCCTCTTGAATTGAAGAGTTTATCTGTCCTCTCACAGAGTTCAGCATATTAGTTTTTTAGCGCATTATCTGCATCTCCAGTTCAGATAAGAATCCCACAAGCCTGCCTGTTAGCTTCTGTACATAATAGCATTGCCAGAGTGCAGCCTGGAAAATAATCTTGTCTTTTTACAGGTACTGAACCCATTATAATTTTGCCTGCCCTTGTCCTCTTTCGGTTCCCTCATCTGCTTTCCAGTCCTCCTCCTGTAGAATAAAACAAGACTCTTTTCTATTCCATTAGGCAGGAGGGAATCATGAGTAATAGACTGGAGGAGAAAGCAGGTGGGAACTTTCTCCTTTATATTATGGCAACCCTAATATAAGATGAGATAAAGCACCCACATTATATTTCTTCATTCATCACAGACCACATATCTATTAATCTGAAATTGGGCTGATGAAAAAAGTTTTGTCATACAGTACAAAAACAAGTAAAGGTGGTTTTTGACAAGGTGTCACTGAAGCTAAAAGCTTAGCAGAGTTCACAATAAGGTTAGATGTTATGATAGCTTATGAGAAAACTCAGAGTTGGCAGGATAATGTTTCAGTGGCAGAAGGCTGGGCTCCTTTTCAGTGGCTCAGATGTTAGAGTATTTCAACTCTCTGAACCCTTGAGTTCTCTCCCCTATTTTTTTTTTTTTGGTGTGGGGGTGAGAATTGGATCCGTACTTCAGTAGCTAACAGTTTTAATTATTTTAACCTGTCCTCCAAGAGAACCAGAGAAAGGTAGAAACTTCTAACTGCCCAATTATGTGATGTAACCCCATCCAGTTTATCCTTGGGTACCCTCCTTCTGAAAAGCAAGCTCCTGTCCTGTAAAAGATGTCTAGCCCCTGAAGAAAGTAGAACCTGGCAAGATTTCAGCAGTGTGGCACAGAGGCCAGACTGATGAAATTAGTTTACTTATTTATATTTTATTCTTTAGAACTATCTGAGACAGAGTTGAATCGCTTTCTCTAACTAGCAGCTCCAAAGCATTTTTTGTGTTGAAGCTAGCTGAACCAACTTTTGATGCCCTTAAATGCTTTGTACCATCCTTTTATTACAACAGCTGTGATGGCATGCTCTCTGTTTTTCAGTAAAATATTCTGCTTGAAATATAATCCTGAGAGTATATAGCAGTTGTAGATGTATAACGGAGTAGAATAAATACTGTGCATTGAAATGATTTTGTTACAGGCAACCTGTTGATGCTCTGGAGCAGCATTATATTTTAGACTCAGCAATGATGATGCAAGATTGTGTCTCATATGGCAGAGACCTGGGGAGCAGGGCTTGTTTTGGGGAAGAGTTTTTATTTTTTAAACCATGGTCATGGCTTATACTGTACTTTTTGTGTTTTTCCCTTCAAAATTATATAAATGGTGCTATAACAGGGATTCAGGGGTAGCAAAAAATAGCTTTCCCACACTTGCTTTATCATTTGTAGAATATTAGTCCTAATAAGAGCATTGTACCATATGAGAAAAATAACAGACTTACTTTATCTTTTTAAAAGTTAAATTAGCAGACAAATGTGACATAATTTAGTGGTCACAAAAATATTGATCTGAGATGCTCTCATCTCTGTGGATAATTCTCTGCAGATGTTTTCTACCATCTATATAATGCCAAAGGACATGCTGCTTTGACAGCAGGAGCTGAAAATATGCATTTTTAAACTATACTGTAATCTTCATGTAATTGGGATAAAGCAACAGATGGTTCTGTTGATTTCCTTACTCCCTCATTGAATGAAATTAAAACTAACATAATTTTTTTCCTGGAAATTCTGCCTTTTATGAGAAACAGCAACCCATTTCTTCTGCTTTATTATTTATCCAGTAAGTTCTATTAAATTTTAGCCCTGTTTGAAGTGACACATTCACTTTGATGAAGCCGTTTGGGCTGTAGAGGTAAAGTGAGGAGACCACCTAAATTGCAGTGTAGCTGGCTTCAAATCACTGTGGGCCAGTGCTATGGGACAGGGCCCCTCATATCCCAAGCATTGGCCAAAGTGCTTCCAGGCTGGGCAGCTTTGGGATAGTCCTCAGTTCTTCATTGAAGCTACCCAGTTTGGAAAAACTTCAGTATGTTCTCAAGGAGCTTTGTGCTGGCCACCTCCCATGAATGTATGGAATTCCCCACTACCCAAGCTGAAGCTATCTATTATGTGAGACAACCCTCTGCAATCTGAGTGGTTTCTTGTTGTCCATCTCCCATGCATGCTCTGGAATTCATCCCAGCCTGTATTGGAACCACTCTGCTTGGGAGAAGCATCAGTGTTATTTCAGGCTAGTTGCTCCCCTCATGCATTCTGCACTGGAGCCACCCAGCTTGGGAAACCCTTCAGTGTGCTAGAAGAGAGCTCTCAGTGGGCATCTCTGGCACATTGTATGGACTCCCTGAAACCCACACTGGAGTTGCTTAGTCTAGGAGGTCCCTCAGCCAATGCAGGGGTGGAAATGCTTTTCCCAGCTTTTCCCATGCTGCAAGCTAAAGTAGAGCAGGACAAGAGGGGCTATGAACTACACCAAGCAAAAGTTTCACTTTAGTCTTAGAAAAAAGGGGAGGTGGCTGGCACAAAGCTTCATCAAAAGAAATTTCTTCTTCTTAGCCCTTTGCATAGCCCTATTAAATTTTGTCAGAGTTCCCACAGGAGGTTTATCGTACCTTGAAAGCATGGACATTATTTTATTTGACTATTTATGCCCTCCTTTTTCCTCCAAGAGTTCAAGGTAGTATGCATAGTACTTGTTGTTTTAATTCTTCCCTCAACAATAATCCAGTGATATAATTGTGGCTGAGACATAGCAGCTTCCAAGTCGATGAGCTTCCACTTCATCCTCTTAGATGTTAAATCAAGATGCAGTGTCTGTCCACAGGGCCTGGTATGCAAATACAGTGTATATGTATGAGTCTGTTTGTGTATGTATTAAATCTGTTCTGGGATGATGGAGAGACTGTTTTTTAAAAACAGGGAGGGAGAAACCGTAAAAACAGCACAGTCTCAGAAATGGGAAGCATTTTTTCCCCCACTTTTGTAAGTAAAGGGTAGAAAATCTGGATGGAACAAGACTCCAGTGAGAAATACAATTCCTGAAGATCCTGCCACTTCAGGATGTAAGGTATGAGGGTGTACTGTTTCAGTATATCCTCATGTTGTGCATAGAGAAATTGTATAGTATGTGTCCTTGTCTTCTTTTTGATGTGCGAACTTACAAACGCAGTGGTGTTGGAGGGAGGGTTAAGCATTAGTTATGTGGAAATATGTACTGAAGTGTTGGTTGATTCCCTCTTCCTTTTTCAGTTCCACAGATTTGTCTATGTGTGACTAGATCATAAGATGACAAGCAGCTACTGCTAGTTGCTAGATACTGTATATCATTAGTATTTATGAGGGTTTAACGGATTATTTAATAAATAATCTGTTTCCCAGGTAGTTTTGAGGGTGACTCAATAGGATGTTGGCATGTTGAAGGAGCATTTCAATTACTTGCTATTTTTACTTGCTAAAACAAGTGTCATGGAAAGCCAATTATTATGGATAAGAATAAGTCACATCATTTTGTTGCATTTATAGTTTGGTTTCTGAGCAGACAATTTAAATGAGGCTATGTCCTTGTATAGCAAGAACATTTAAATAAGGTGCAATAAGTTGTTTTATTCTGGTAGAGTTGCATTTTATACTACATATACTGGATAATTTGTGTGTACAGGTGCATATGATAGGGAGAATAAGAAGTTAAATATGGGAGACACATTTAATATATGAAAATCAAGAGCCAGTGTGGTGCAGAGGTTAGGGTGTTGAGTTTGGACAAATCCAGATTTAAGTTGCCAATGGACCATAGAGTTCACTGGGTGACTTTGGACTAGTCACTCTCTCTCATCCCATCCATTCAGAAGGTGGTTGTTCTGGAGACAAAATGTAGGGAGACTACAATGAAGACTGCTTTGAAATCTCAGAGAAAAAGGCAGGGTGTAAAAGTGTGTGTGTGTGTGTGTGTGTATCTTGCATTAAGGTATGCTATTGATTTGATACATTCATTGCATGATGCTAGTTAAATCCTCCAAAAAGTACAGTAGATTCATTATCTGAAGGAATTATTTTTTTCACAGTAAACATCTAATGCTAAACATTTTGAGTGGAAATTTAATATTGGATCACATATGCTCCCAATCTAATTAAGTCTATTGGTTCTGCAAGTTTGAATTTAGAACATGTTCTAATTGAGAGAGCTACTGTGGATTTTGTATTTAGATTATGGAACACTTCCCACATAGAAGGGATATATAACACTCTGCATGTTTAGATTTGGGTTCAGTGACCCATTGCCAGACTAACCCTTTATTTGAATGTCTAACCTGAAAATTCTTAGGGCCTATGAGATGATTAGGTGGTTGCCAGATTCTAAGAATTATATTGTCTTTCTGCCTTTGCATAATTTCTCAATCTTGGAACATGTGAGTCTCTTATATACGGAGGACTGTTACAGAAGTCCTTCTTTTTTTTTAGAGAGAAAAGAATATTAGAAGTATTGTAAATTATTTTGGGTAGTGGGGACCAGGAGGACTACCCAGTGGTAAAGCAATTGTTCATGTAATACTGCAGTAAGTACAGCAGAGAAAGGGAAAAAAGAATGTAAGTGTAAGATAATATGATTGGGCATTATCATGGTATATATACTGTGGCTATGAAACTCAAGATGTCTACAAATATGTCCACTTGTAAAGGTGAGATAACCTATGGCTTCTGGTAATGTCTTTCAGATGCCTTATAAATTCAAATAAAGCTGAAATGAATTACTGCCTTTAAAAACTAGTGGCACTGTCCTAGCAGTCTGATAGCTAACATAGTTTAAAGCTAGGACATAGAATTGTAATCTTATTTCTCACTCATGAATTTCAGCACTATCTTTAGGATAGCTTTAATACAGTGGCTTTAAATTGAAATCTAAGAAAACCCTCTTGGAGGCATTTGTGTTATTTGTATGAATACTCTTGGGCATTTATATAGTTTCTATCAGGGTTTCTCAAGTCAGGGTACTGTGGAACCCTAGGGTTCCATGAGAGGTCAGTAGGGGTTCCCTGGGCAATCACAATTTATAAAAAGATTATTTCAAATGTGGGCAACTTCACATTAAAGAGGTAAGTTTCATTCTTTATTTTTAGTTTAAGAACACTGTTAATGCATATAGACAGGCTGACACATGAAATGAATATAATAATTTTGTAACTTCTGGCCTATATTTGAGCCTGAATGTGCAAGGGTTCCCCAAGGCCCGAAAAATATTTCAAAGGTTCCTCCAGGGTCAAAAGGAGGAGAAAGTCTAGTATATATTATCACTAAAAGCGAGAAACAAGCTGAACCAATCTTGTTCATCAGTTATCAGAAGTTTGTGGAAATAGCTCAGCTTATTTTGTTGCTCTGATGGAACACTGCATGCTTACCCTTTGAAAGACAGAATACTTTACCTCAAATGGATATGTGCTGTTACCATGCTTGAACTCATGTTTCTTCCATCTTTAAATCTCATGAACATTCCTTATTCTAAAGACATTCCCACATTTTTTAAAGACAAGTATACTTGCTAGTCACCTTCATGTCTGAAAACACCTAAACCTAATAAGACATAAACATAAAACTAAACTCTGGTTTCTCAGGGATGATTCTTCCATGCATCTCTATCACATGCTCAGATCATTATAGCAGCAAGTAATGACCAACCTATGCAGATGGCTGTCATAGGTATAACACTGCAGCCTGAACCCGAAGCACAATGCTTTTCGGCAGGATTAGTTACACAGTTCAAATTTGTCAGGACTGATTAAATTGAATGAAATACATACCTTTATGATTATTATAATAGCAGGAATAGTGTGAATAACCAAATGCTTTCCAGCTAGCAGTGAAACATTGGCTTGGCAAATTGTTTAACAATTGACAGTGCTAAAAAATGCATCAAGTTAGGCTTTCAGCAACAAGGGTTGTTCTTGCACCTGTTGTTCCTAAAAGCCTAACTTGATGCAATCTTGCAAGTTTAGTATCCTAAAGGAAACTCACGGTAAAGCCATACAGAGCCTTTATAGCAGAACCATCTACAGCAGGGCATAGATTCTTGAAATCTATAGTGAACACGGAAGCAAATTTAACACATTTGCTGTTGAATTTTGCATAATAAAATGTTTTTATTATATAATCTGAAATTGGTTGAGTTTTATTTTCCATTTACTAGAGATGAGGGGGATTTTATATTCTAATGGCGATCTTTTATAAAAAGGCACCCCTTTTAAATCCTTTTGTTTAAAAAATGAAATATAGGGATTAGAAAGAAATCTAAGTGATCCATTATTTATTAGCACTTTTAAAATGTATAGAACAAATATGTGCAAGCAAATATTTATACTTTTCCAAATTTTATGATGTAGTTTAAAACACAGAAACCAAAAAGCACATGTACAAGTCCATGCTGTATTAGAGACAATTGCTTAAAAATGTATATATTAGGAGAAATGTGAATGCAAATACACTTAGTATTTGGAAAGCTATAAATGAGCAAAACTGAACTTGGTAGATTTGCTCATTTACTAAATAAGATTATTTGTTAGCACTGGAAGGTTTTCCTAAATACAGGCCAACATACCACAGACCTTGATTATATACCCTACTGAGAAGATGGATTATGCAGGGATGACAAATGGAGTCCTCCTCTCCCAAAGAACAGGACTTTATTTGAAAACACAGACATTATTGAAAGAAGCTGCTGATTCACAACATTGCATGTAAGTAAAGAGAAATTGGCTCAGTGGGGATGTGCAAATAGTGCAGCATGTATCATATCCTCCACTGGGCTGAAGAAAAGAGTGATGATTGGAGAGTGTTCAGTATGTTATAGCTACCTGAAACCTGCCATCAAACTGTTAGACTGCTTGCAACAGGGACTAAAGGAAAATTTCATTGCTACTAAACTTGTGTCTTTGGATTGCTTGCTGTCTGGGGGTGATGGGAGTTATAATTCAGTGTATATGTGTTCACACACAAGCCCCTTAAACCAATGACTGTGTTAAATCTTCCTTCTGCATGCTTGTATTTTATCTGTTTGCCTTTTTTTACTTTAGAATGGTGCAAAAATAATAAGCATGGTCTTTTTTTTAAGTGCCTCAGGGGTGTATCTATAAGTGTACTGTAATTCTTAGGAAGGCTTGGGGGCACATTATTTGCAACTGTGCAACTTTATTTAGGAAAAATAAACTGCTTACTTTCATTCAGCTTCAAAATCTTGGAGGTTCCTCAGTGCCATCCTGTGGAAAGCTTTGCAAATGTGCAGTTTGGCTTAAGCTGTTAGGAAAACAGTATTGTGTATTAATAAAATGCCTGATTGGTGTCAGTCTGCTAGCAAAATCTGAGCTTTGTGAGAAGCAAACAAGAATTAAATAATGATCAGAAACTGTTGTGATTTTAGGAGAGCTTGCTAGAAAAATTGTACTTCTCAAATGAAATACCAAAAATCAAAGATGAAAAGTAGGTAGAATTCCCCTGTTGGGAACACCCTATTGAGATTCATCCATAGCTGCATCAAGGCAAGAAAGATTGTGTATTTTTAAAACATTAATTTGTTTTAATGTGCTTTTGTATGCAGCAGAAGATATGGGTTGATTGATTGATTGATTACTTTCGTTTTACAATATCATTTCTGCACTCATGTAAGTTGAGGATTGTGGCTTGTCCTTACCCACATTTTCACTAGTAAGCACAGCAAGCATTCTGAGGCACCTGCCTGCATCTCAGTTTCTATCATCATACCTTGAGTTGAGAATACCCAAGATGAGAAAGTGGTTTGCCTGTGGACTAAGCAAGAATTGTAGTCATGCCCCAAGTTCAGTGCCTGTTCAGTATATCCCTTGCAGATTGAAACAAAGTGTTACTGCAATTATAGAAAACACAGGCCGCCTTCAGGGATTCCCTGAGCACAGATAAAGCTAAATAGTAGTAGAGGGTGTTGGCGTATATGCTTCCATTTCTCTACTCTGTAGGCCCAGCTGTTTGTAAAGACTACGTGTGGTACAAAGATCGGCAAGCCAGCTATAACACATGCAGCCCTATCCATGACTGAAAACCTTACTAAAGCTGGTAATGCAGATCTCTGTCCCAGAGCTTGGGTTTTTGTGAGGATTATTGCCTGAATGTACACAAAGTGCTTTAAAAATACTAAAGGGCTGTATGAAATATTATAGATGTGATCTAACAATAATGAATAATGACTGCATTGAGACCAAGTTTGTCATATCTCTTCTTCAGTTTAAATGGATTTCTCAACTAATCAGTCTTCTGTGAGATTTATTTGTAGTGTCAGTAAACAGCATGTTTAATCGCTTGTATTATAATATATTAGAATTCCGTTGTATGGGATTAAAAATAAATTAAACCCTCGAAGCGACCAGTGTTCAGCAGGTTCTTTGCTTCATAGCAGCATATGAGTGATGTCAGAGTTGGTGCTTGAAAAAAAAGGTCTAAAACAGGTGTTATTTTTCCCTCCATATGTTAATTTTTAAAAAGCAATCTCTTTATTTTGATGAAGATGAAAATATTCTCTCTGAAATGTGACAAATTATTACAGTAGTATTTTAAAAATCAAACCTGTTATATATTTGTCCAATTAATTTGTTAAAAGCAACAATGCCATATGATAAAGGAGTTTTTTCAAAGAACATGTTTTATTTTCTAAAGCCTTGACAATAAAAGTATCTTATATCTGCAAGCCAACATCTGTCAAAGCAGCCATTATAGCTTACAAAATACTGGGAGCATAGGTTATACTTTGCATGCAACAAAAGCATAGTGTAAAGCATTTAAAAGTGAAATTTTACTTTCTCCTCCTTATTATGCCCGTTTCAGGACTAGAGAAGTGGAAGGAAAAATCACTACCAGGTTTTCTCTTTCCTTTTCGATTTTTAGCTGTTATTTGTTTTTGTTTTTTATTTTAATTTTTAGTAATTATTAATTGTTCAAGATATAATTAAGACGCATAATGTAGAATTTAAGACCGACAGAATACAAATCTAAGAAAGAAACAGGAAAAGCTGTTATTTGTGATAGATGGTGTTGTAGGTATAGGACCTTGGGGCCTCTCTTAAGAAAGGAGAAGTAGAAAGATAGAATGCAGGCTCTGTGATTGGCAGGCAATATAAAAACACTGGATTGGAGCAGTCTAGAATAAATACTAAGAGCCTGCTTTTAGTAAGCCTTCAGTTTGCTGCCATTTCCAGTAATGCATCTCAGGGACCCTCGGTCATCACCATCATTTAGGAACAAGCAGTCAGAGCTCCAGACAGACTTTGACATCTGGGAAGAAGGAGATGTCTTTTGAAAGTACGTTTTCCTCAGATGATCAGAGATCATTTGTATTTCTCCCAGCCTTGCAGCTTATTGGCATAATCTTTTATTTGTTTGTTGTCCCAAAGCTGCTGTTCTTTTAGTTTATATTTACAGCCCAGCTTTCTTTTAAAAAAAACACCTCACAATGGGGTATGGGCCTCTTCATCCCACTCTGTTTTATCTTCATAATAGCCCTGTGAGGGAGGCTAGGCTTTGCCCAGTGGAGTTCATATCCAAGTCAGAATTCGAAACCGTTTTCCTAGTTGTTCCCCTTGTTGCTT
This sequence comes from Candoia aspera, assembly GCF_035149785.1. Lineage (NCBI taxonomy): Eukaryota > Metazoa > Chordata > Lepidosauria > Squamata > Candoiidae > Candoia > Candoia aspera. The sequence continues at coordinate 122,102,131 of NC_086155.1, read as the reverse complement.
GATATCCTAAGTGTTATCTGTAGAAGGCTGAATGGACTGAACGAGCTTTAAAAAGAACTAAAGAAAAAGAGATACCCATGAATCAAGTTTCCTGGACACGTCCCTTTAGTTTTATTGGCGGCAATGCTACAGGGTTTGGCCATTGGCTTCTTCCCAGATGTTTTTGTTGTCATCCCCAGATTAACCTACAATACAATATCTACAAGTAGTCTCCTGTCCAAGTACTAACCAAGTTTGGTGTTTGCTTAGCTTTTTGATATTTAGCCTGGTTGCCTGGATAGAGTTGTGTATTTGGCTTTTTCTGGCCATACATGACCAAGCAAGTATCAATTTCCAAGCCTGTTTTATCTGAGGGGAAAATGGAATGGAGTCAGGTACCCTCTAGCTCAGCCTTTCTCAACCTTTTGACCCTGGAGGAACCCTTGAAATATTTTTCAGGGAACCCCTGCACGTTCAGGCTCAAATATAGGCTAGAAGTTACAAGATTATTATATTCATTTCATGCATAGGCCTATATACATGCATTAACAGTGTTCTCAAACTAAAAATACAGAATGAAACTTACCTCTTTAATGTGAAGTTGCCTGAATTTGAATTTTTAAAGTAAATTGTGATCTCCCAGGGAACCCCTAGTGAGTTCTCGCGGAACCCTAGAGTTCTATAGAACCCTGGTTGAGAAACCCTGCTCTAGCTATGTAGATTGACACCTGGCATCCATTCCGGTTAGCATAGCATTGGTTATGCCTGCCAAGAACCATTGATGTTACTGTCGAACATCCCTGGAGAGCCAGTTTATAGAAGACTTTTAGGTGCTCTCATTCACATGCTACATTTGCCTGAGCTTCTTAACCTCCAAGCCCACAGCTGCCTTGCCATAGCCCTCTGGTCAAGTCAATTTATCTATTTATTCCTGAGCCCAAATTATGAGCACTTTGCCATGTTGTTGCCTGCTTTTTTGTGTAGTTAGCCTTTAGATTGAAATAGCTTCCATGTGCATGTCTCCAGAAGCCCTTGCAGAGACCGGGAAAGAGTATCCAAGCTGGTGTCTTTCCTGATGTAGGTAACATCACAGCAATTATTATTCTTGGAAATATTGGTAGATAAATCAATTTGGGAATGATTGTCAGAAAATGCTGTATTCAACTTTCATGGTTCATTGGAGAACAATGAAAACTGAAAGGTCAGAGGGAAAATATATGAGGAAATCATTCAAATTCAGATTTGCCATTATAACACCTTTCAGAAAATGTATCAGGCAAATAGTGTGTGAAAACTAAATTTCATGTTTTATTAACATACTATCTGCTACTCATTTTTCTTTATTTTCTTCATGTGTATTAAATGCTTAGTAGACATTCACTCAAGTTTGTAAATCAAGAATGTGCCCCAGAAATGTCATAATTCAGTTCCCTTAATTTTTATGTTGTAGCATTAATTTAGAGTTACATTATCTACTTTGTGTTTACTACTAAAACTTCGACCCATGGGACTATAGATTACCACTTGGCATTCTGGAAGCGTGCTTTGAAAGTCCCTCTAAAGTAGTAGGTTTTAGAGGTCAACTGTATCTCCTCTCCACCCAAGTCCCTCTCTTGTTACTCCTTAGATACACCGGCAAGGAGGGTAGAGTTGAAGTAGTCTGAACTTTGCAGGGAACAGACAGGAGTAGCTGTGGCTGCCTTGTTTCTCTTTCATGCCAAGGTTTTGGGGTGCTCTTTTCCTTGGATGTCTGGTATAATGCTTGACAGTAACTCTGCATTGCATTGGATGGAGTACTTTTTTTGCTTAGATTACACCTTATTAAAGGTAAATATAACATAACAAGGTTTGTGGAGGGCACTTCAGTGCTTTAGTTAATTATTATAAATCCACCCTTTGAGAAGACACCCCCTCAAATATTTGAGGAGACTGAAAAAAAATGCAAACCTGGGTTATTTTGCTACCTGAAGTAGAGCCTGATAGGTGTCCCCTCTGTCTGCAAGCTGAGGCCAGTGCCTTTAAAGTCTTTCTAGATGAGAGAAATGTTTTACTACCCAGTCCAAACCTGAGCTCATTCATTCATCTGCTTCTTTTTCCCCATGGTGCTTGAAGCATATTGTTTATCCTGCTGCTTGCTGGGTCTGGCTGTGTTTGGAAATGAGGATAAATAGAGTTAGAAGAGCTTATTTACTACAAATACATTGTAGCCTGATGAAGAGGGCAGAGCAGCTCATACACAGTTCCCAGGTGTTCTTTCTGGCAGGTGGCTTTAAGGGCCCCATGTGTATTCCTGCAGTGGAAAAACGGAGTTGGGGGGTTGAGTTAGAGAATTGCATGCCTAAACACAGATAGAATGTATTGCCTTGTTAATTATGTTACCTTTTACTGTTCTTTGATCAGTCTAAGATGATTAACACAAGATGGGAAACAGGAGGTACATTGCTACATTTCCCTCTGATTTTCCAGAAATGTATGGGGCTACCAATGTTATCTGTCAAAACTGCCACGAAGATTCTATTTGTTCTAGTTACTGGAGAGGAGCCCTGCTGAGCCACTTAAAAAGGGAGATATTGAATACTGTAGAAGGAGTGGAAAGATGGAGAAAAGTCCCTGGCAGCCAGTTCAATTGCCTGTTAATCCTCATTGACACTGTGCATTTTCTGTTTGATGTTGAGTTCATAAGAGGGTGGCTACTGGTGTTGTATCAGTGGCTGGAACTAGCTTATATATTTATTCCAGTCAAGTTAGAAGCAGGTGGTAGGACTGTCTCAGAGGCCCTACTATATTTAATGTTCCAAGGCACACTTTCTCCATGCAAGAAACTTGGTTTAACCATCTTAATAGCTGTGGATAGATAATATATATAATGGTGGGGAAAAAATAATAGGATCTACTGTACTAAGGTTTGCTGGAAATTGATGAGGATTGTTGACTTTCACTTCTTTAGGAACAGCAACAATAAAAATAATTAAAACATAGTGTTGAACTGAAGAAAGACCTGGGAAAAACAGAAGTAGATATTTATATGACAAACATAAACTTAACTGATTCCTAGTACTTGCATTTATTTCTTTTCTACCTGGCTCCAGTTACTAAATCTTGCAGTTCTTGTAAAACAAACATACAAATAATGGAAAAATAGCAAAATAAATGGATCACTTGTAACTGCCAGTTACAGTTGTCATTGTTGTAACAGTCATGCTCTTCTTAACATTTTAATTGCCACAGATGTTTTCATTCATATTTGCATAGTGATAGATTCAATGATAGCTTCTATTTTAAACAAGCAAACTTCTGTGGTTTCTGATGGTACTCCTATTTTTATTCTCCTTTCATTAATTTTTTTAATCAGAAACACCTTAAGATAAACCCATTCAGCTCACTCAGGTATTTCCCTCCCATGCACTAATCAATTAAGCAAGAGTAAGGTGAAGTGGATAGGATAGGATAGGATAGCTTTATTGGCCAAGTATGATTAGACATACAAGGAATTTGACTTCAGTGGAAGAGCTCTCAATATATTTACATAACATCAAAAATAAACAATAGTAAAGTAATAATGTTATCTACTAAAACTATACAATCAAGAAAGAAAAAAAATTGAAGGAAATAATATTACAGCTATTAACTAACACACACTCCTATTTAAAAGGAGAATTAAGGCACAGTATACTGCATCTGTTGTCTAACATATGTTCACATTTAACAGAGCATTACCAGTCACATCTTAGCAGTCATGTCTTACCATACATTGTCAATCATTGTATCATGCTACATTAATTAGGAGTTCAACAGAGCAATGGCACAAGGGAAAAAACTGTTTTGATGTCTAGATGTTTTGACACAGTACTCTGTAGCACCATCCTGATGGTAGAAGTTGAAACGGTTTATGTCCAGGATGCGAAGGGTCTGCAGATTTAATTTCCAAGAATGGCTATGATTTTGGTAGTTTGATTATACCTCTGAAAAGTCTTTTAAATTAATTTTGCCTTATGGCTACTATCAAATCAATTTGAGTATATTAGTAAATGTTCCCCTTTTATCTTCCAGTCCACCTAAACCAACTGTGTTTATTTCTGGTGTCATTGCACGGGTAAGTCCTCACTTTCAATAATTTTCAGTTGTTTTAAAGTGAAAATATAAATTGCAACTGCTTGCTAAAGTCAATGTTTTTCCTTACCAAGGGTGCTTTTTAACAAAATATAATTGTTTTTGTTATACCAGATAAGAAGTAACAAATATACAATTCAATTGTGTAATTCCCATTATCCTGGGGGGGGGGGAGTGTTTATTTCAGCTTTTTAATAGGATGTGAATTATCTCATGGGTTACATATTTTAAAATACTGTAAGGTGAACTATAGCTCATTCCTTTTTTTTACAATTTCTATCCCTCCTGTCTTTGTAACTTTTGTCAGGGTAACATATGCAGTAAAAAATGAATAGAAAGAGTGGGTAGAAAATTGGTAGCAATAAAATCATTAGTTTTATATTTAAGAAACTTGGAAAATTAAAAGCAAAAATATCTATATTGGGCCATGAGGGGAAAACAGCTTCAAAATCCATAGGTGAGCACCACTTTTATAGTACCAGCCAAAATACCTGAAAACAGTATGAAAGTTTCTGTGTTCTTCAAAACTACCTAGACTGATATCCTGGAGGGCTGGAAAATTTCTACCCTGTGGTGTGAAACTAATAAAAGTAATGCCTAAGTGTATATTTTGGAAAATAAAGAGTTCTTTGCCAGGTGCTGAAAATATAACAAAGTGAATAACAGGAGAACCTCTCTCTCAAAAAAAACCCCCGAACACTCAAACAGCAGACAGACCTGTGGCACCTTGTAGGCCCATAAATATATTATGGCATAAGGATGTTGAGTAGAAATTCTGAGGCTTATGAAAAGTACCCCAAACATCTGAAGGGTACCAGGTGGGGAAAAGTTGCTTTAGAGTGCACAAATATCAGTTTTATTTAGAAACTACTCAAAAGATAAAAATTCAGAAAGAAATAGTTTTTTCTTGCTTACACATACACCCAGGTATGCAAAGTCATGTATCAGCATTTTAAGTTATACAGTTAATTTCCGCTTGCGTTTCAAAAGCCCAGCAAACTGGAAGTTCAGTGCCCAATATATGAAAAGACTTTGCTGAACCTCATAGAATTTAATGGTTTTAGAATTAGCAGTACTTACTGATTCATACAGACATAATTCTTATTCTAAATAGTTCCTGCTACTGTAGTATTTATGGAGGCAGAACCTGAGCAGGTTCACAATCTATTCACAATTGATTTTAACAAATATACCTCATGGATTTCTGATGGATGCATGCTGACATATACTGGCTTTTTGAAGCATAAGTCCTTCAGAGAAAGGGTGGGATGAGAGCTTGATGCATGCTGTTTAATAAACAAGGAAAATCAAGCTTTTACGGGGCTTGCAAAGCTGACTAAAACTGATGGAAAGTATTAAGATCTGCTTAGAAGGATTGATAATCTGATTAGAAGGATTGATATTGTTTATATAATCAGGAAAACCAAGCCTGGCAGATTTTTTTTTTCCAGGAATTGTGACAGTGGCTAGATAACTGGAAGAATTATGCTCAGATTCCCTGATGAGTTTGCCCATAAAATCTGCTAGCCTTTATCAGCACCACATCTCAAGCTTTTTCTCATTCCTTGGTAACAGTCATTGCTGTTGAGGGAAACACATAAAAGCAGTAGATAGCTTTTCTCTTCTGACGTTCTAAGCTCAACAGTGCTCTGAACAGCAGTATGTGTGACTTTTACTAAACTACTTTGCCCAAAGTGATTTCAGTGGTTAATAGAAATTTAAATGACCCCAAGTATAAGTAAGTATTTTTCCCATTCCCAAATTCAGTCACCAACCAGAATGTCTCTCTCCAAAGTGTATCATACTGTACATGCTTAAGTCTGCTAAAGTATTTGAAGGATTTTATAACTATGTGTGCAGACTCAAAGAGTCTTAATTCCAAATTCTAAGATTCTGAACTGACAGACAACTAATTTGCACCAACCTGAAATCAGTAATCTAAAGGTCATTTCGGCAACACATCCTTGTTCTGAAAAAAGGGAGGCTCTAACTGCTGATATGTATGTGTGATGTTTTTAATGCTGCTATGTTTGTTCTTTAATCAGGGTGATAAAGACTTCCCTCCAGCTGCAGCACAGGTGGCCCATCAGAAACCACATCCCTCTGTGGAAAAACTTCCTCCCCCACAACATGTCAACCAATATATCCACCAGCCGCGCAAATGAATTGCCTGTCCCAGACCAGCCGCAGTGTTTTGCAAATGGAAAGATTAAGAGATTCCTACTACCAGATCTTGTAAAAATGGATATCTCCTGCTTTTGCCTTAATTGCCTATAGTTTAAATGGTTTAATAAAAGGGGAGGGGAGAGCAGAAAGGAGGGAAAAATCACTTTGATTGTCCCAGCTGAAAAGCAGAGTCTTGTGTACTGCCTGTGAAAAGTGTTATGTTCATAGCAGAGCAACACACTGCGGATAGTTTAGGTTAGTAATTTCTTAGAATAATTATTTTAAACTTTTTCTATTCTTGGATATTGGCATTTCAGGAACATGTAAGATAAGGAAGTCATAATGGCTTATATCTTTTTCCTGCTGTTTTCTAATGAAATTTTTTAAAAATATATGTCACTCAGATTTCATTTTGATTTTTCTTGTTCTGTTCTTAAATGTGTTTGAGGAAGAACCAGCTGCTTAATTTTTTAGTGAATAATCTGAAAAGAAAAGAAATTTCTCTTACAATATACGCTCCTTTAGGAAAATCATCCCACAGCTCTGGCAACATAGCCAAACATGCTGGTTGGCCTATAGGTTAGCCTGGTTCTCTGCATTTCTTTCCAACTTAATAGAAGAATGAGCAAAACAGTAATTAAAGTTTGTGTAGATCTGCTTGTTGCTTAATTTTTAGATACTCTGAAGGATTGGCACTTTTTCACCTTTTCAAAACAGTTTTTATATATGCAGGAATCAGTTGTACAGTCTTTCCTACAAATAAAAACTTTAGATTGCAGTACATGGAAACTTGGCTAAAATGATTTTTTATCTGGGAATCTGAAGGTACAAGTAGTTCTTGAATGAACCATGAATAAGGATTCAGATTTAAAATGCCCTGTGTGTAATCAAAAATGCTATAGACCATATTTCCTTATTGCGAGTTAGATCTAGTTATACGCTGACAACTAAAGTTTTGTGCTAGGTTAATTTGTTGAAATCTGAAGTAAGGGATGTTCACGAGCAAGCAGTGTACTCTCTTCTTTGTTCATAGCAAGCAGAACAGAGGCCAGCTTTCATATGATACTTCTGATGAAAATCTGTGTGTCAGATGTATCTCTTAGGTTTAGTGGGAGCCAGGTGAGCAGTAAGATCCACATCTGTTTGCAAAGTTGCAGCAGCTATGTATGAGGAGTATCTTTGCTGAATTGGAGAAAGAAGTAAACTAAGTAGCCTACTTAGTGAAAGCTGGTCATGCATGCACAACTGTATTACAGCTGCATAATTTTAAAATTATTCAGTTCTATGAAATCAAGTTTCACTTGCTTTTTTATAGGTTCTTTAATTTTTAAATGACTAAAGTAGACTAAATCCCTTTTCAGTTCTCAAACAAACCATTTTAATGATTTTCAGAAAAGTTACCTTTTAATGTGTCTTGGTTGCAAGTGCTTTTCACTCCTTTTAGGCTTAGGAGAACCATTTACTTTTAACAAGAACATGAGAAAGTGGTAAAAAGAAAAAAATAATAATAAAAAACTTACCTGGAAATATTGCTAAATAAGAATGTGTAATTATTTTATGGCTGATGTTATTTCAAAACAAATAGAAAATCACAACAGGATCAACTTGATTTCTTCCACATCATTGGTGATGGGTAAGACACTGCACATAGAAACTTCACAAAATCAGTGTTTATTTTCTCAGGGTATCAGATATCCTTCTTGCTTTCTCCACATCAGATGTTTCTCACTTTGCCATTAAGCAAACAAGGATCCCAGATAAATCCCCACTTTCACATGTGAATGAATATATGAATACTGTCACTGACCAGAATTGCAAAGAAAAAGGAAACAAGAAAAAAATATTACAATCGGTGATGGGTTCATCAGTGAATCAATTAAAGTCTACCTAATTTTACAGGCACAAAATTCAGCTATGTTCAAGGAGACTGAATCATACTGATCTGATCATAACTGCATAAAAAAGAATTTCCCGGGTGTTTTACCAGTTAAGGAGTTATGAAGCGAGTCCTTGTAGAGGGTACAGTATAGCAGGACATAAGCTGTAGTTTCAACAGCCCCTTGTCCACAGGGGCACAGTCTCAGCTCATAGGGGACTTTTTTGTTTGGCCCTTCAAAACAGCTGCGGGGAGAGCACTGAAGCATGCTAAAGTTAGTGGTCTTTGGAATTTGGAAATAGTTATGTGATTTAAGTATCTCGCTGGTTTGTAAAAGGGCTTGACTTGACATGTAAATTGGTGGTGGAGTATGGAAATACAAAATTACCAGAAAGTTCTTTGAATTCAAGGACCCCTGAAGGCCTGTGGGCTAAGGATTGGACATGTGCTCCGATATGGGTGTATAGGCTACTTCCTCTTACTGCTCAACATCAAGTATTCGATTTTTCATAAAAGCCTGCCAGCCTTTCTGTGAATGTGGCAATTTGATCTTCAATATATGGACCTCTTTATTTCTTGGTGGAAACCTAGATCTGCTTTTGTTTGTTTTGCATTTTAAACAATAATTGGCTGATTTGTCTCCATTTTGAAGATGTGAGAAATTAATGAGACCTGATTGCCAGCTGATAGAAGGAAACTTCTATCCAGAGTCCCTCTGGTGGGAGGAGATGGGCAGTGACAAATTTGGAATGGAATGGAATGGAATGGAATGGAATGGGATGAAAAATGAGGGGCAGGTATATAAAGTGATATCCAGTACATTATGGGCTAAATAGGAGGAAGGAGTATTAAGTATGTTCGCCACCTTGAGTTATTTATAAAAATAATAAAGGTGAGTTAAAAATAAGATAGACAAATGCCATAAATTATTCTGCCTAACAAACATTGATTCAGCAACACCAGCACTGCTAGGGCCACATACAATGTATTGCCCAATTTTTCAGATGGAAGTGACATTGTGCTCTTTTACCACTATCTAAATGATTGCTTTATATGTAGATTAAGTCTAATTGTGATTAAAAAAACATACTGGCACTACAGTAAAGTATCTTTGCTAAAGTAAATAATCATTTTACATGGTTTTCATGCTGTTATCTGTATATGGACATACAAAGGCAAAGAGAGTATCTCTCTCTGACCAGGGCAAATGGAAAGGGAAATCAGTATTTTTATACCTACATGGGTTAGTTTGGACTCTACCCCACCCCCACCCCCAAAAAAGGCCAGCAAGAGAATTCCTATAATACTTATGCAATTCTGTACATATGTACCAGTAAGATTTCTGGGGATATAGAATAAGTGGAGTATAGTAAGCTAATGACAGTGCTTCAACTATTTTATTCTTTATGTACATTCAAAACTGCTTTGAGAACATATATTTGTTTCCTACATACTCCACAGCTTTAAATTCCTACCTTGTGACAAATGAAAATAAAATGCCAAATCTAAATTCTAAGCATCACATAAATGTGCTATCATTTTTAAATGTTATGAGCACAAGATGTAACACCGCCACCTCTTTTCTAAAACTGAGTTCCTCAAAAGAATTATACATCAAAGCTGCAGGCATTACTTCAAAGTTGGAACACTAATGCATTAGGCACAGAATGATGAGAAATCATTCAGCTCCCATTTAGAAAAATGGGCTTGCAAGCCTCAGTGGGGGGTGCTCCAACAATTTTATTTGGAGTTTAACATATGTCGTATGATGAATTCACTTCTTTTTGTGTTTGGACGTTTTAAAACTAATGCTAACATCTGGATCACACAAACATCAATTCTCTTCAGAACTCAGTTGAAAAGCATTGTGGATGAGAGGAGGTAAAAAGCAACTCTGGCTCTCAAAGTTGTACCTGTGGCTGTCCTTATAAATGTGTAAGTACTCATAACTTCAAAACTAACGTGCATATAATCACTCTTCAATATGACGCTTCTCTGTAGACTGCAGAGTTAATACCCTGTGTTCAGGTCCTCATTTATTCTCAATAAAACTGGATTAAAAGTTCAAATTGCAACTCACTATTGTACATTCACTGGATTTCACTCTTGTTCCTGTAACCTTGAGACCTTTGTGCTGTAATAATGGCAATGTCACATAGGTGTGGAATGGGGAGGAGGTGCTATTCTTCCCATTAAATGTGAACTATTTAATAAGGTCTGGGCTGTGCTTTGGATCTGATCCCAAAAGGTGCACCTGTCTGCAACTCCTTAAAATCCCTCTTCTCAGGATCATGTGGCAGCTGCAAAGGGCAGCTAGACAATCCCAGGCTTCTGTGCACTCCAAAATGCCTTTTCCTAATTATTTCTGAAATACTGCACAGCCCCACAATTGAACACTATGATAGATACACAAGAAATATACCACTGTGTGTGTGTGTGTCTGCAATCAAGGAGATTATACAAACAGTTTAAACTCCACCAAGCCAAATGTAGTTTATCAGCCATGTAGTGCAGCTCTTCAGAGATTTGATAAATCTGATCTAGCGGCTTCCCTGCAGGCCATTCTATATGGCTAGTAAATTCCATTTGAATTAAGATCGTGGAAGTCCTTAGTTACTCCCCACCCACAAAAGTTCCAATGAAAGTTAACATGGTGTGGATTTATAAAAGCCTGGCAGTGCAATCCTTTACATTTCTTCTTGGAAAACAGTCCTGTATATTTAAATATGTCTCGCTCCATGTAAGTGAATGTAAAAGGTAAAGGTAAAGGTTTCCCTTGACGTAAAGTCCAGTCGTGTCCGACTCTAGGGGGCGGTGCTCATCTCCGTTTCTAAGCCTTGGAGCCGGCGTTGTCCGTAAGGACCCGTCCGCGGTCACGTGGCCAGCATGACGACACGGAACACCGTTACCTTCCCGCCGAAGCGGTACCTATTGATCTACTCACATTTGCATGTTTTCGAACTGCTAGGTGAGCAGGAGCTGGGACTAGCAACGGGAGCTCACCCCGCCGCGCGGTTTCGAACCGCCGACCTTCCAATCGGCAGCTCAGCGGTTTAACCTGCAGCGCCACCGCGTGTCAAGGAAAGCCTAATTTACCCAGATAGCTGTTAGAACCTTCTATGCAATGTAATCATTAACATAACCATGTTATGTTAAATACTCTTGTCACTGTCTTCTTCATTCTTTAGAGAATGTTGAATGCTTTTTGGGTTTAAATCATATTAATATAATACTGCATTAAGGTTATCAATTGTTTAGTAAAGTTTGGACAAAGTTAGATGGAGTTTCTATTAGACTTTTCTCCATACTGCAAAGGATTTAAATTTTCAATATCCTGTAAGAGAAAAAAAGCAAAAAGCTCCAAGGTAAATTTATGCAAATAGGCAAGGTAGCAGCAGTCAGAATTAAAATACATCTAACTTTTACTTTAATCATACTTTAAACCCTTTAATCTTCCACTACCTGTGATACAAAAATAGCAGCTCCATAATGAAGATTGAGTGGCTGTCCTTTCTGATTGCTGCTGGTGAATCAATTTGCAAAAAGATTAGCAAAACTATTGCAGAAACATACAGGACAATTAAACAAAAATCCCAGGCAACTCTTTTAGAACAGATAACTCTGTTCTTACCCTGAGGCCACGGACCCAACAGATAGGACAAAGATCTCGGCTTCTCACACTCTTCCGTGAGTTAGCCTTCTTAGCTTGAACGTTCCATCCCAAGCAATGTAAATGCCAGCATTTACAGCCCATCAGGAAAATGAGAACCAGTGCTCTACATACAGCTAACAGCCAAGGAATAAAGATAGTATTTCAGTTTATTAAATGCACTCCTGAAGGCAACATCAAGGGACAAGACCACAACAAATTCAGCAAACCAATATGGTATTACATGCATTATGAAAGCACTTTGATAGACACAGGTCAACTAAGCAATCCAAAGTAGTCTAGGCAGAAGCTTCTTGGAAAATACACTTTTGATTTGCTTTACATCGGTGTCCATATTCATGCTATAAAGTTTTGGGTACATAAAGGCGGTGTTGCACCCATGCCAGACCGTTTTCAAAAGAAACAGTATCTTTATTAGCTAGCAACCAAGTGTCAGATTTCAGCGCCTGGAGAAAGTCTTTCTGTAATTGGCAAGGAACTTGCACTTTCTGCTTCCCAGACTGGGCTGGGGGTGGGGATGCCTGCACGCGGGTATGCCAACCTAGCAGGATCAAATCAGCTGGGCAGATGCCATGGGAGACAGACAGTCCCTCAGTAACCAGCCCTATACTATGTAGGGCTTTATAGGTAACAACCAGCACCTTGAATTGCACCCAGAAGCAAGCCACAACCATGCAGCTCACAAAGCAGAGGTGTTACATGGGCATACCAAGACATATCCTTTCTGGACCAGTTGAAGTTTCTGGGTTGTCTTCAAGGGCAGCCCCATGTAGAGTGCATTGCAGTAATCAAGCTGGAAGGTGACTAGGAACCCCTCCCCCCTGATAAGTAGGAAAATCAGTGAACAGTAGGAAAATGGAATGATCAGGTTTGGAGGATGGAGAGATCATTAGGTGTTTATCCAGAACCTTCCCTTCATACTCTGGTAAAAATAACAGTCTCCTAAGGTACTTGTGCTGTGGCAATCTTGGTAACAAGGGTTGATCCTGATGTAGGCCTCTTCTAGCCCAAAGCTGTTCCACACAATCTGGCCCAGCTTATGGGCAATGCACTTGAAGAGGTTTGGCAATCCTGAAAGCCAGTTCTGCACCATTTGTATCATAACATGCTTAACTTGTGTGATTGAAACCATGTCCAGCACTTCAGTAGGAAACAGTGCTAACCTATGCCTGAGTCCTGCAGCACAAGAGGTGTGCACAATTACAGCCCTTTCAGACTTATCTCTCCCAACAGTGCATGATGAAAGTGAAGAAGCAATGTCCTGCATCTAGACTGAACAAAATGTTTGCTGTGAAATGAATGAATGTGATAGGGTCTGCAATCCTGAAACTTCATTCTTGCATTGCTCACATATGCACAGCATCACCTGCATATATGGACTACAGGTCTGGTACTGGGGAGAACAAGACGCAGGTGACTTTGGAATCCAGCACCTTCGACACCCTGACATGCTGCTTGTCTTCTGACAGCTCCTTTAGCCATTGTGGAAACACCTAAGGTCAGATGTCTTGTTGCTTGTCCATGGCGTAACTTGCCATACCATATGGCTTCAGGCATCACAACATGGATTTTCGAGTTCACTTATGAAGTGCTACTGTGCAACACAATATACTTGCCTTGGTGGTGATGGGCTGTCTACTGGTTTGCCTTGGCCACTACTGCCAGTTGTGGGCCTGGATTCGCAATGGGGCAGGTCTTCCCAATCCTCAGTTCTTTGGGTTCTAAAGGAGAAGAATGGCTGACTTGAAGATTCAACAAGACCATCCCATTTGCTTGTCCCAGGGGAAGAGCTGTCACCACACTGGGCCTGCCTCAGCATCGTCCTCCACAAAAGGAAGGTGACACACATTCCTCAACTTCATCCCCCTTGCAGCTTTTACCTGTCCCTCCCTTGATTAGAGACCCTGGCCTCTCTCCTGTTTCTCGCAGTCATGATTTCTTTAGGGTGTCTATGGGAATAGGCTTAGAGTACCTAATTCTAAATTGGAGTGGGCAGAGGGAAGCTGTCCTAGGCTCAATTTAACATGAGCACCTAACAGCAGTGCTGTCACTACTAGCATACAGACAATACACAGATAGAAGCACTGATTCCCCAAACAAGCAAGAAGACCTTATATGGCAGGAATGTCCCTTTAAATATTAAGGGATTGCACCAAACAGAAGCAGATTGGGCTGGGGGAATATGTCTTTCTCTTTGCTCTAAGCTCTTCTGCTCCTACCCTGTTTTAAAAATTTAAAAACCAAACACATAACGCACTTTTTAAAATTTTATTGCTTTACTATACAGAAGGAAATGGGGGGAAAGGTACAAAAAAAGGAAAGAACCCCTAACAAATACAAGAAGAAAAGAACCAAGTGACACAAACATATTAGAATACATTTTTTTTTAAGTTCAGGTTTTAAATAGCATTTAACATTGACTACATGGAATGATACAGAGCAGTCTTTCCATTTTGTTGAAAGAGTGTTCATAAGCAGAGAACAAAAACATATCAATCCAAAACTGGTAACCCTGTCATCCTAAAGAAATCCATAGTTCTTCACATGATAACAAATTCCAAATGTTTAATATGTAGTTCAGACTGACATTCACTTCTTTAAACATATTACTCTTTCCAGAACTATGTTAACAAACCTCTCAGTTGTTCAATAAAAAACAAAAAACTTTAATTAATGACATCTTAAATTCACAGAAATATTCTTAATATTCTTTAAAACCTAACCACTGAAATGTTCATATAAGTGATTTGGTTCATTCCACAGTGTGTGAATAATAATAATAATAATAATAATAATAATAATAATAATAATAATAATAATAATATCCACCTTAATAGTACCCCTTAGCTGTCTATTATAAATACTATAGATTTGGAATTGTCCTACACATTTCAGTCCTGACAGTAAAGAACTGAGGAGTTTTACTGAATTCACTTCTAACGTATCTGGACCAAACTGTGAAATCAAAACATGTTTTAATTTGAGAATCCATATTCCTCTTGCAGTAAGAAAAATGTTTTAAAAACCTGGTAAGCAGTAAGATCACCTCAAGTATTACTACCCCTATTAGCTCGTTAATATATTTTTTTTAATCAGACTGAGATTATCATGTGAATAAGGGTCAGAACTGAATTATACTTCTGTCTCAACATCTTCCAAATATGCCTTGTGGTGTTTAATGCCAGAAATACAGCAGAATCACAACTAAAAGAGCAACAAAGCTTTTGCCATGGTATCAGAGAGGTTGCATGACTAATTGGGCCTATAGCAGTTTGGGGGCTTGGTCACTTGGAGTCCAGAGAAATGGAAAACATATATCGAGTGATAAAGGTAAAGTCAACCTCTGTCACTGTATGATGGATGGATGGCTATATTTGCCCAAAACTTGCTCTAAGAATGTCTATAGTATTATATAAAAGGTCTTTTCGGGTAGGAAATTATATTGTATGTCAGACAATGAGTCAATGAGTTCAAGTCAAAGTTTATAACTATTTCAAGAGGAACTATTACTTGATATGATCTTGCTGGAGCTTCTCCTACTGAAATTACTGAGCAACCCAAATATTGGGGGCAGCAATAGTCCAATGGGTGGAGAGTATTTGAATGCCTTTCAAGATGACATCATTTTGATGCTGCCCAAAGCAAATAAAGGATTTTCTTTTTGTTATTGAGGAAATACTTAAATATGGAGAGGCAGCAGGATTAAAAATTAATTTTAAAAAGACCAAAGCTCAGTTCATCAATATTGGTCCCAAAATTTAAATTCCAAAACATTTCTAAAGTGGGCACTAAAATTGTTAATTCAAAAAAATCAACAAACAACTGAAGTTATGGCACTTATGAAACCTACGTATACCAGAGAAAATTGCATTGATAAAAAAGGATTCCACTTCCTAAATTATTATATAGCTTTCAAACTGCCAGTTTCCTTAACAAAGGAAAATGTAACTTATAAAATGTGTATTTAAGAAGGAAAAGTCATGTATAAATTTAAAATTATTATATTGTGGAATCTCAGAAGAGTTTAACATAATGCTACATTTTATAGCCTTTCAGTTGAAACATATTGCCTTTATTATATTGAAAGACCTGTTTAAAAATGGATAGAATAATCACATTTACATAGTTACGTTCTGGATGTAATCCTGTTTAATGAGAAAATGATATTAAACTGGCAGGAAGAGAACTTGCAAAATCCTTTCTTGGAGTGTATTATTGGAATTGGATGAAAATGGTGCCAAAAATTAGCATTGTACCCTTCCCTTTTATATTAAAACATTAAAAAGCAGAGACATCACCTTGCCAACAAAGGTCCGTATAATCAAAGCTATGGTTTTCCCAGTAGTAATGTATGGCTGTGAGAGTTGGACCATAAGGAAGGCTGAGTGCCGAAGAATTGATGCTTTTGAACTGTGGTGCTGGAGAAGAATCTTAAGAGTCCCTTGGACTGCAAGGGGGTCAAATCAGTCAATCCTACAGGAAATCAACCCTGACTGTTCATTGGAAGGACAGATACTGAAGCTGAAGCTCAAATACTTTGGCCACCTAATGCGAAGAGACAACTCACCAGAAAAGACCCTGATGCTAGGAAAGACTGAAGGCAAAAGGAGAAGGGGACAGCAGAGGATGAGATGGTTAGATAACATCACCAGTGCAATGAACATAAATTTGAGTAAACTCCAGGAGACAGTGGAGGACAGAAAGGCCTGGTGTGCTATGGTCCATGGGGTCACAAAGGGTCGGACACGACTTAACGACTGAACAACAACAACCCTTCCCTTAGAGGACACCAGTCCTTCCCAGTGAATTAAGAGGTGTTGTCAGCCCTTTGAGGTAGGTCAAGTCAGAAATCAGACTCCACAAACACTACTGGAACTCTATTGATGCAGGGTATAATAACAGAATTGTGAAAGCCTGACAGATATTCCTTCTCCCCTCTCTTATACCAAAGCAAATCAAGATGGGGCAATCTTGAGTTTCTTTCTCATTCTCCCCTCTTTTCAAGGACTACACTAGTTTTTAACCTAACAGCTGTTGAATTCCTTCTTCAAGGCCATCTCCAGGCTCCTCTACAGTTGGAAAGAGGCAAATCTATACAGATTTAAAAGCATGATCTCTTCTCTCTCTCTCTCTCTCTCTCACTTGCTCACTCATTAACTCTCACTAATATTTTAGGATTACATTAGCTACAACATGCAAAAGTTCTATGATTCTACAAAGAATAAGTAAAAACTCCCAGCATTATGCTTTCTCACTGACTAAAAAATAATATCTATAGTGTCTGATTAGAGATTTCTGGAGTGCAAATTGGATTTTAAACCATCTATGGGAATAAGAGGTTGGGAAGAATATTATTATATAAAATGGAAATGCTCTATGGAGGCAGAAACCTTGAAGTTGCATTTTTGGAAAAGCTCACTGACATTTTCAAAAAATAAAAAGTAAGAATGTCAAAATCTGTATCTAAGGACTGTTAGAAGAGATGTGAAAATACAAGAATTTTCTGGCACATTTGGTGAGAGTGTCCAGAGGTCCAACAGCTTTGGAAATTAGTATTTGAAGAAATAAATATGTCTACCATCTTCTCTATCCATCTAAACTAAATGGATCAGTACAACCAGAGATATGTCAGTATACCATCGGAAGAGGAGACCCCCAGGTCGGAAGATGGTCAAAATGCTACTGGGGAGGAACAGAGGATGAGTTCAACTAGCCCCAGACATGACGACGCAGCTAGCTCAAAGCTGAAAGGACAGCTAGCAGCCGACGGTGCTGGTGGTGAACGGCGAATCCAATGTACTAAGGATCAACACACCATTGGAACCTGGAATGTAAGATCTATGAGCCAGGGCAAATTGGATGTGGTTATTGGTGAGATGTCAAGATTAAAGATAGACATTTTGGGCGTCAGTGAACTGAAATGCACTGGGATGGGCCACTTCACATCAAATGACCACCAGATCTACTACTGTGGACAAGAGGACCACAGAAGAAATGGAGTAGCCTTCATAATTAATAGTAAAGTGGCTAAAGCAGTGCTTGGATACAATCCAAAAAATGATAGAATGATCTCAATTCAAATTCAGGGCAAGCCATCTAACATCACAGTGAGCCAAATATACGCCCCAACCACAGATGCTGAAGAAGCTGAAGTAGAGCTGTTCTAGGAGGATCTGCAGCACCTACTGGACAACACACCTAAAAGAGATGTTATTTTCATCACGGGAGACTGGAATGCTAAGGTGGGCAGTCAAATGACACCTGGAATTACAGGTAAGCATGGCCTGGGAGAACAAAACAAAGTAGGACATAGGCTGATAGAATTTTGCCAAGACAACTCACTCTGCATCACAAACACTCTCTTCCAAGAACCTAAGAGATGGCTTTATACATGGACTTCACCAGACGGACAACACCAAAATCAGATTGACTACATCCTTTGCAGCCAAAGGTGGCGGACATCTATACAGTCGGTAAAAACAAGACCTGGAGCTGACTGTAGTTCAGATCACGAACTTCTTATTGCACAATTTAGGATCAGACTCAAGAGATTAGGGAAGACCCACAGATCAGCTAGATATGAGCTCACTAATATTCCTAAGGAATATGCAGTGGAGGTGAAGAATAGATTTAAGGGACTGGACTTAGTAGATAGGGTCCCGGAAGAACTCTGGACAGAAGTTCGCAACATTGTTCAGGAGGCGGCAACAAAATACATCCCAAAGAAAGAGAAAACCAAGAAGGCAAAATGGCTGTCTGCTGAGACACTAGAAGTAGCCCAAGAAAGAAGGAAAGCAAAAGGCAACAGTGATAGGGGGATATATGCCCAATTAAATGCAAAATTCCAGAGGTTAGCCAGAAGAGATAAGGAATTATTTTTAAACAAGCAATGCGCGGAAGTGGAAGAAGACAATAGAATAGGAAGGACAAGAGACCTCTTCCAGAAAATTAGAAACATCGGAGGTAAATTCCAGGCCAAAATGGGTATGATCAAAAACAAAGATGGCAAGGACCTAACAGAAGAAGAAGAGATCAAGAAAAGGTGGCAAGAATATACGGAAGACCTGTATAGGAAGGATAACAATATTGGGGATAGCTTTGATGGTGTGATCAGTGAGCTAGAGCCAGACATCCTGAAGAGTGAGGTTGAATGGGCCTTAAGAAGCATTGCTAATAACAAGGCAGCAGGAGACGACGGCATCCCAGCTGAACTGTTCAAAATCTTGCAAGTTGATGCTGTCAAGGTAATGCATGCTATATGCCAGCAAATTTGGAAAACACAAGAATGGCCATTAGATTGGAAAAAATCAACTTATATCCCCATACCAAAAAAGGGGAACACTAAAGAATGTTCAAACTATCGAACAGTGGCACTCATTTCACATGCCAGTAAGGTAATGCTCAAGATCCTGCAAGGTAGACTTCAGCAATTCATGGAGCGAGAATTGCCAGATGTACAAGCTGGGTTTAGAAAAGGCAGAGGAACTAGGGACCAAATTGCCAATATCCGCTGGATAATGGAAAAAGCCAAGGAGTTTCAGAAAAACATCTATTTCTGTTTTATTGACTCTTCTAAAGCCTTTGACTGTGTGGACCATAACAAATTGTGGCAGGTTCTTAGCGGTATGGGGATACCAAGTCATCTTGTCTGCCTCCTGAAGAATCTGTATAACGACCAAGTAGCAACAGTAAGAACAGACCACGGAACAACGGACTGGTTTAAGATTGGGAAAGGAGTACGGCAGGGCTGTATACTCTCACCCTACCTATTCAACTTGTACACAGAACACATCATGCGACAAGCTGGGCTTGAGGAATCCAAGGCTGGAGTTAAAATCACTGGAAGAAACATTAACAATCTCAGATATGCAGATGATACCACTTTGATGGCTGAAAGCGAAGAGGAACTGAGGAGCCTTATGATGAAGGTGAAAGAAGAAAGTACAAAAGCTTGCTTGCAGCTAAACCTCAAAAAAACCAAAATTATGGCAACCAGCTTGATTGATAACTGGCAAATAGAGGGAGAAAATGTAGAAGCAGTGAAAGACTTTGTATTTCTAGGTGCAAAGATCACTGCGGATGCTGACTGCAGTCAGGAAATCAGAAGACGCTTGATCCTTGGGAGAAGAGCAATGACAGATCTCGATAAAATAGTTAAGAGCAGAGACATCACACTGACAACAAAGGTCCACATAGTTAAAGCAACGGTGTTCCCTGTAGTAACATATGGCTGCAAGAGCTGGACCATAAGGAAGGCTGAGAGAAGGAAGATCGATGCTTTTGAACTGTGGTGTTGGAGGAAAATTCTGAGAGTGCCTTGGACTGCAAGAAGATCAGACCAGTCCATCCTCCAGGAAATAAAGCCAGACTGCTCACTTGAGAGAATGATATTAAAGGCAAAACTGAAATACTTTGGCCACATAATGAGAAGACAGGACAGCCTGGAGAAGATGTTGATGCTCTCCTAATGGAGAGTGGAAGGCAAAAGGAAGAGGGGCCTACCAAGGGCAAGATGGATGGATGATATTCTAGAGGTGATGGATTTGTCCCTGGGGGACCTGGGGGTGTTGACAACCGACAGGAAGCTCTGGCGTGGGCTGGTCCATGAAGTCACGAAGAGTCGGAAGTGACTAAACGAATAAACAACAACAAACCATCTTCTCTAACAATTCCATAATTATGTCTCCTATCATTGTTTGAGGAAAAAAAATAATAATTAAAATCAAACATAATCAGATTTATGTTGGTGGCAGGTGGGATATCACTGGTCCCAAAACAGGAGAACAGTATACCAGCTTCAGATGTTTGGTACTCCAAACTTTTATAAATAGTCCTAATCTAAAAATTCAGAGATATAATACATAAAATGAAGTGTATTAGCAGTATTAGCTATAACACCCTTTCAATCTAATTTGGAAAGATGTAACCAGTTTGCTAAACATTCCAAATTAATTAAGAGATAATTGTCCACAGTAGTGATGTGATTCTAGGAAGTGAAAATGACTATCTTGCAGGGCAACATTTTAAGAGTAAGATGATCCAGTATTCTGAATATGGTACATTGCTCATAAAATTTTGATCAATATTATCACTTTTTTCTTTTTTTCATATTATCACTTGAAGGTTTTGTGCCCATTCTAATCTATCATTTATTAGCTTACTATTTTGCAACAGCAGATTTACAGTTTCATATCTTAGCATTCCATATTGTAGTTCCTTACATACCTAGCAGATAATCAATTAGTAATTTAGTGTTTCAGTATTTTAGACACTCATCCTCATTGTAGCATTTGTTTTATATGCTATTTGGCAGCATCTGCAGGAGCAGTAAAGAGAAATCAAGGTGATGGTCTTGACCATACAATCAAAGCCCTGACCATTCTATGCACAGTTTTTAGTCTTTTAGTATTGTGTTTATATTTTCTTCCGGCTAGAGTTAACTTGTATAACCTGTTTAGAATTTAATATCCTATATTTTAGTATCTTATATACGTTGCAGTTTAGCAACTAAGTACCCTTAATGCTTTTGTACTTTAGACCCTCTTCAGTATCTTAGCATTTACACTTGTATTCTGTTCCAGATAGATTCATCTCCATATCTGAAATCTTTTTTTAATTTAGTATTCTGTATTTCAGTATTTTATATTCTTAGCAAATTTGCAATTAGGTAACGTAACTTTGAAGGGAGGCGGTGGCGCTGCGGGTTAAACCGCTGAGCTGCTGAGCTTGCCGATCGAAAGGTCGGCGGTTTGAAACTGCGCGGCGGGGTGAGCTCCCGTTGCTCGTCCCAGCTCCTGCACACCAAGCAGTTCGAAAACATGCCAATGTGAGTAGATTAATTGGTACCGCTTCGGCGGGAAGGTAACGGCGTTCCGTGCAGTCATGCCGGCCACATGACCACGGACGGGTCCTTAGGGACAACGCCGGCTCCAAGGCTTAGAAACGGAGATGAGCACCGCCCCCTAGAGTCGGACTCGACTGGACTTAACGTCAAGGGAAACCTTTACCTTTAACGTAACTTTGAGTAGTTTAGACTTTCTTCAGTATTTTAACATTTGAATTTGTATCTTGCTCTAGCTAATTTTATCTTAATTTGTGAACCTTTATAAAAACTTCCTTTTTACTAAACTTTGTATCTTGAATTTAAAAAAACAATTAAAAAGGGATTTTCTACGTCTAATAACACCAACACTCCTGATTCCAATTTTACTGAAAGTATATCTAATATATAAGATAACAATATAAATTATCCAAGGCTTGTCACCCTTTTATAATGCCAGATTGCACAATAACAAAAGTAATACCATCTGTAATCTACATCCTAGGATCTCTGTCAAAATTCTGGCAGATTTTCAATATTTAGCCAGGATAGTAGGCAAAAGCTGTACAATCAGCAGAATCTTTATCAGCCTTCAAAATCAGTTATTCAAACATCATTGGAGGAAGCTGGAAATTTTTTTTAAAAGCATAATTATAAAACTCCAACAACAGAGGAGCAAATAATTTTTATATGTATTATACCACTGAATAGGATAGTCATATGACCAGTAGTATTTCCTGTTTACATAGATTTAATATCTACTATGTCCTGAAGAGATACAGATGCCACCAGATAAATAGCTTAGGCATGTATGTGACTTCAGAAGAGCTACCGCATTTTAAAAATAATTAATTTCTTTCTTGGTAATCTTTAACTCAATTTTATAAAGTATAAAAGATAAAAGCTTGCCTATTAGATCACAGCCATTATATACTTTTCCTTAAGCATCCTTAATAGTACAAATAATATCAATTTTTTTTCTGTTTCAGTCAAGAAGCCAATCGTCTACTAGGTCTTTAACATGAAGGAATCATTTGATTCAATATTCAGGGAAAGGCTGGGGCACATCCACTATCACAGATCACCAATTACTTTGATTTAATTATTATATTACATGAAAACTCTATCATGCATGTCAATTGTACCAATCCCAGAGGCTTCTCTGATCCATGCTAAAGGAGTCAAATAAGATCACATATTTGCTCATTTTAAGACTTTTCAAACAGTGAGTTTCACCTTCTACTGTCAGCAAATAGTTATATCCCTTAATATGTTGGCAACAGAGTTATTTTATCTTAGACTTTGATTGGCTTGAGGCATTGTCTGCAACGCTAGCATTTTATTGCAGCAATGAAAATCTTTTTGTTGTTGTTGTTTATTTGTTTAGTCGCTTCCGACTCTTCGTGACTTCATGGACCAGCCCACGCCAGAGCTTCCTGTCGGTCGTCAACACCCCCAGCTCCCCCATGGACGAGTCCGTCACCTCTAATGAAAAACTAGGTATCAATTATTCCAAAACTAGCTTTCTTTATTAAGAGGCACACTCATTGCACTCATAATTAGTAGACTAACAATACCATACCAAACAAGATAAGAATTTAAAATATGTTGTAAGTATCAAGGAGGAGGAAACAAGAGTATTATAAAAGCCAGTGGCAGGAATTAAGACTGTCATGCTTACAAAATAAGGATACAGAATTCTGGGAATTAGTTTCCCAAGGCCCAAGAGAAATAAAAGTAGTAATAGAAGCACAGATTTCACCTGAAGTTTGGATAGCTTTTTTCAAAAATCAATTTGAAAATATTAGAATATCAAACTAACTGTTAATGGGTACAGATATATTTAAAAATATAAATATAAAAATATTAAAGGCAAAACTGAAATACTTTGGCCACATAATGAGAAGACAGGACACCCTGGAGAAGATGCTGATGCTAGGGAGAGTGGAAGGCAAAAGGAAGAGGGGCCGACCAAGGGCAAGATGGATGGATGATATTCTAGAGGTGACGGACTCGTCCCTGGGGGAGCTGGGGGTGTTGACGACCGACAGGAAGCTCTAGCGTGGGCTGGTCCATGAAGTCACGAAGAGTCGGAAGCAACTAAACGAATAAACAACAAATATTTAAAAAATCACTAAAATTGCCCCTAGTAACTTCCACAGAAGTAAAAAGAATAATCTCACAACAGACAGCTGGTAAGGCCCCAGGAAATGGCATGTTACCCCCAGAAATTTTTAAGGCATTCCCTGATTGGTGAGCCCCTCTGCTTGCCTCCCTGTATACAGTATTTTTTAAATAGATTGAATGATTGCGTGGATACTAGGCAGATAATAGCAGAAGAATGCACAGCTTCAGAAAGGGACATAGCACTACAGACCAGTATTTTACAATATCTGATCCACAAATCAATGAATGGCCCCTCAAAATGCCTGGATGCAGCATTCATAGATTTATCATCTGCCTTTGATACAATAAATAAAGATTATGGGAGAAGTTTTTAGCCACTGATGAGAGAGAAGTTTATTTTACCTAATGTATAAATTATATGAAGACACTTACATGCACATACGAATAAATCAGCACCCTAACAAACCAGATTAAAACAACAAAAAGTGTCCACCAGGGTTGCATACTGGCTTTAACTTTTATATCAACAACATTGTAGAATAATCCTTCCTTTTATGCTCCATCGTTGGAAGTAGGAAGGCCTCTAAATTATTGTATGCTGATGATATAGTACTTATGTCAACAACATTAATTGGAATAATACTCTTGATGGTATTTGGAATTTGTTCTAGGGAAGAGTATCTACTAATAAATTATCCCATAAAAATATTTGCCAGAAGGCCAAAGAGACATAGATGGACCCTAGATGGTAAGGAGATAGAACAAGTGAGGTCATTCAAGTATTTGGGCTTCCATTTTACTGAAACGCTATCATGGAAAACACATATAGCATCAGCAAGGCTATGAAATCAATGAGAACCATTTGCTCCTTTTTTTATTCAAAAGGAGGCCTGCTCTCAAGATCTTCCAGGAAAAACAATCTCACAGTTAACATATGGGGCCCCAATTTGGGGTTTAAGTAAACTAGAAGAATTAGAGATGGTTTAAAACAAATTCATAGGAGCAATTCTAGCTTTTCTCCCATGTACACAGGGAGCGATGTTGAGATTAGAAGTTGGCCTTCCATCCATTTATATAAGGGTAAGGTTTCCTTGACATTAAGTCCAGTCGTGTCCGACTCTAGGGGACAGTGCTCATCTCCGTTTCAAAGCCGAAGAGCCGGCGTTTGTCCGTAGACACTTCCGTGGTCATGTGGCCGGCATGACTACACGGAACGCCGTTACCTGCCCGCCGAAACAGTACCTTTTAATCTACTCACATTTTCATGTTTTCGAACTGCTAGGTTGGCAGGAGCTGGGACTAGCAACAGGAGCTCACCCCGTCACGCGGATTTGAACCGCCAACCTTCCGATCGGCAAGCTCAGCGGTTTAACCTGCAGTGCCACCGCGTCCCTATATATAAGGGTAAAGAAAGCAATAATTGTATATTATAGGAGACTATTTCTCATCTCCGACATTTGGCAAAATAATGCCTCCACAAACAATTTAACAGTAGTGGATGGGTGAATTTGTGTCTAAAACTATTTTCACAATTTTCACAACATCAGGAATTGTTGAATGACATACATTATTATTTAGGAACTATTTATTTTTAAAAGTTTTTAAACAAGATAAAGAGCATGTATACAAGCTTAAGTTGGCCAAGAGGTACCAACCTCTTAAAGATAGGAATGTCATCTTACTTACAGTCTCTTACATCTTACTCCCTGAGACAAGCTTTCCCTGAACTTCATTTTCATTTTTTATAGTAATTTTATTAAAGATTACAACAGTAAAAACTAATACAAACTAAAAAAAGAATAAAAAGAAAAAATAGGTGCAGAAAATAAATAAATAAAAATAAACGATAGAAAAAATAATATAGTAAAGAAAAAGAAAAGAAATATATAAAGAAGTGACTTCCCCGTTCATCACAAATATAAACAATTTTAGTAACTTATCTCCTCTCTTAAAATACAACAAATGATCTCTTCTTCCCATATCCCATCTCCTATCTGTAAACAAATTCATAAAACCTTGTCATTTCAGTTCTGATCTCAGCAAAAGTCCATTAAGAGTTACCAGAAATAACAACATATCTATTTTAACCTTGATCAAATAAGCCAACTTTATATTCTTTCCTTTTACTTCTAACAATCTTGATCTTTAGTCCCATCAAATAATGTCATAAAACTTGATTTCTTTTCATTTTTTCTTTGTCCCAAACTTTGACAAGCCTCTTTTGTAAATCTAACTTAGGAAAATTATCCAAGTCACTCTCTTGGTTATTTGTATATCCCTTTTAATTATTAAGACATCAGCTGGTTGTTGTTTTTTTTGGTATGTCCAATATAACATCCTTTTCCATATCGCTCTTGTAGACTGTCATTTTTAAATCCACTTTCAAATCAGTCTTGATCCTGTCAAGGTTAAAATGTCTGGTTAAAATGTGGATAGTCTAAAAATAATGGTTACAGATATAATTCTTTATTAACAATAGATGTAGAATATTGCTATATATTCTGGTCAATAAAAAGATTATTGTATCTGAAAAGATGACATCACTACAACTATTACATAATAAAAATGAATATAATTCTAAAAGACTTGCATTTTAGAAAAATATGGATGAAAGATGAAGCCCAATTCCAAAAGGAAATTGTCAGCAGCCAAGGCCACAAGGACCAATCTTCTCTTTTAATGCTCCCATTTTCTGGAACGGTATTCTCCTGGAGATTAGATTGATCCCAACCCTGCAAAGCTTTTGGAAAGCCATTAAGGTCTGGCTGTATCAGAAGGAGTGATTTGTTTGTGATCATTTGTGCTGGAAGAGGGATGTTGATCATTGTTGTGTGCTCTTGAGGCTGTCAGAGATTATGTCCTTGCTGTATTTTGCTTGTTTTAATCTTGTTATTGGGTATACAGTGTAAGCTGCTCAGGGTTGAATGGAATTGGAGCATCATATAAGTCTTAGTACTAAGAAAATGAAATTTGAATTGGAACAGTAATTTAGGAGTAGAGTAGATCTTGTCATCAGCCAAAACGGATGCTAATGTTTTGAACTAGGTGACCCAGCATTTCACACACTGCTTAATCAGAAATAAAAAAAAGTCAACATTCTTCAGTGGGAGACACCAGACAACTGATATGGTTCCTTCTATGTGTTCCAGGTCTCCTGTGAGACCCACGAGGTGTTCTCTTGTAGCACTGGCTGCCTTCAGATGGCTCCTCTAAATCCTGCAGATGGCTTTGAAGTGGAAATTATAGCTGAGATTAGGGCTATGCTGAAACTGAGAGATCAGGACAAATTAACACAACAGCCCCAAGCAGAACTCAATAAATAAAATATTCCATAATTAAAACATAATTTATTGTTTTATCATTACATAATATGCTGGTACAAATGGGTTATACCTTTAAACATTGCTACTGAACTTCATCCCTGAGTGAATACAGTGGTGCATTTCAAACAAATTTGTCCTTTACAAAATAATTCAATTGCAAATTCATGTACCTGCTTACTGGAGTGGATTGATTTAGGGGGAAGGTGACTTAGTGATTTTATACAGAAGTATGTTATATTGGCTCTGAAGAAAATACACCTTTTACGTCAGAGCTCATCAAAGAATGGTTCTGGCTACGGGCAGCTAAAAAGTCATCCACTTATTACAAAAATAGTTCCTGTTTTAAAACGTTATCCATCTCTTTATAGCATGCCATTAAAATTGGTGTATTTTGCTTTCTTGTTATGAGTGCAGTAGTAGTTTTAGCTGGCACAGAATTGACAAAGGAATGCAAACAGGCACTTTGTGACAGCCTTGCATACATGGAACAGGCGTGTATAAACTATGGTTGTAATCCTATCAGGATTTTATTTCTGAGTTGGGATGGATAGGATTGCACTGTAAACTACTTTTAGATCAATGAATTGCACAATGGAAACTCCCTTCTGACCGATATTGCCCTTAATTTTTTGTTGTTAACCCTAAGGGGTATTTTTACCTGAAAAGTGCAATTTTTTTAAACTAGGAAACAAGATTGGTACAGACTGTGCAATTCTGTTTATTTTGAGGAATGAGGTATTTGTCATCCTAGGTCTTAAAGCAAATCCCTTTTGTAGGAGTAACATGCAAGAAAATGTAAGGGCAGTGCAATTAATAGCTTGCATTACTCTTTCACCCGCTAGGTGGCAGCACCTGGTTGACCTTGGCTGATTTAAAAAGGCTAAGCAGGCCCGGTTAATACTTTGACAGGAGAGTACCAAGAAATCCCTGGAAAGTAAAATCCTGAAGACTTTTAGGCAAACCACTCCTATCTGCTTGCCAGAAAAGCCATAAGGGTATGTCCATGAAGTCACCCAGTCAATTTAAAGAAAACATCTGAGTTCTTTTTGTAATGTTTAGCAATGAAACCAAAAGAGGTGGTTATATGTTAAATGTATATGTTAAAAAAAAAAGTCTGAAGAAAATATATTTCTTTATTCCATCTTTTTAGTGTAAATGCAATTGCCATAATTATTTCTGGGCTCAGTTTATACTAGAATTTGATCAGATTTTCAATTGAACATAATATTGAAAAATAATTGGGGAGGTTTTTGTAGAAATATAACAAGTTATTATAAAATAAGCCCAATTTATATTAACTTCATTTTTTTCAATTAGTAACAAAGCAATAAAACACCATCATTAGGAAATACATCAGCCACAAGTTGTTTACCTTAATTCTAGTTCTCGAAATTAAAACATAATTATACAGGGGAGTTTCGTTTTGCCAAATCCCGAGATTTTTATATCCTTTAAAATGTTTTGGATTAGCATTATTTTCTATAGGCAGGCAACAAGCTGAGGGTCTGTATTTTAAGCTGGTAGGAGGAAAAAAACCCTACAGCATACTTAAAAATCTCTCAAACGTCTTCTCACATATCCTGAATAAGGAATTTGTATCATCTTTTCCTTCTTTTCTACCTCTCTAGATACTCCCTTGAAAGCCCACGCTTTTTCCTCAATCATTGCTTTATGTTTATTTATCAGGGATACTTCTTAAACTCTCTGGGCCTTTCCCTACTACTGAATTCACCATCCTTCTATCCATCCTTGTGTTGGCATAAAGCCTGCTGATCGCATTGCCAATCCTTCTACCGCGTCTCCCACTGCTACCAAATAGTGGTGTCCTGATTTGTAACTGCACCATTCATTATAGGCAAGACTTTTGGTTTTCCTCTTCTGGCTTTGCTCCAAACCTTTTCAGCATGACACCGATCATGTAGGAATACATCCGCCAATCAGAGCACGACAGCACAAACAGGATGGTTCTGACTGAGGGACTCGGCTTGAGCACCAGGCTGATGTGTCTGCCCTTTCTCTCACTCCCCATTTGGCCATGTCCCAAGTTAAAAAAAAATGTGAATTAAGGGAACACACCAGGACAGGAATAGCTCCTGAGAGGAAGGAGGTAGATAAACCTTACCATGAGTGTGCAACCAGCCAGGTTCCATGGGAGAGAATGGAAACCGACTAGCTACTGGGCAACCACTTTTCTTACTCGTAGTGTGAAAGTGGGGAAGGGGGAGGGGTGATTGAACATGACACATCCATGGCAAACAAAGGACAAAAGCTAATTGAGCAGCTCTCATTTTGTAAACACTGCAATAAAGAAAAGCAGAGCTCCTACATCTAAAAATTAGATCCCCTCGGGTGCTATTTTGGAATATCATTAATATGAAATTGTGCAACCCCCCTTACTTTCCCCAGATAAAATAGTAGAGATCTGTTCTTTCTCTACAGTACCTTGAAAAGAAGTTGATTTCAAAAAACAGGAAAGGAGAAGCAAGGGCATGAAAAGAATTCAGGAACCAAAGTGCTAAGGGTGGATGCTCGGAGTGAGCAGAGAGGGAAGGACATGCCCATACTTCTCAGCACTCTGAAACACCACCACCACCCATCACACCTGCTGCAGGGCCCTTGACTTCACCTCTCAGATTAGGAATAAGGAAGTAGTACAGATTTTACATACCTTGAAGCTAAGGGGTGATAGTATTGGCTTAAAGGGGAAAAGACTGCTTTGTGATAATTTAAGTCTGTTTCACCCACGGGCTGGGGATGGGATGAGGATCTTGTCCTGCACCCCAGGGAGAAGACTAGGGCATTCAGGACATGGTATGGGAGTGCTGCTGTAAACTGTGAATGAGGACCGGGCTTCTATATTTGGAGTTTAATCCTATTGCCCTTTGTCTTATTTTTGGGACGACAGTTGTTAAATTCTATAAAAATAATCTTTTCCATATGTTAACATTGTTCATACAGAGGCCTTGCATTTCTTAAGTCTCTTAAAGAAAATTTGATCTTCCCTTTCTTAAATTTATATAATATACCGTGTCAACCCATTTATTGGTACCAACAGCAATTTGACTTAAGTCCTTTTTCTCTGCAGAGATGCTTGTTTTTGAGCTTCGGCTTTTATCTTTTCTTCTTCAACCTTCTTCCTTTGTTCCTTCAGCTCCTTATATCTCCATTTCGGAATCTGCAAGTAGGTCCCATCACTGGCACTACTTTTCCATTTCACTTTCTCTGGCTGGAAAACAGGCCGAGGTGCCTTACTTATACGGACTCTGGGGATGACGATCCCCGGGCGGACACTGCTTCTTCTTAGCAAGTGCAGTGGCAACAGGCTGCTTTTCCTTGGAACCACAACGTTGACCCGAGGTATATTTAAATTGAAAGGCTGCAGGCTGGCCCTCCGTTCCTTCCTTTTGGACACTAATGTAATTCTGGAATTCTGAAACAACTTCTTATAGCTGTTAAAATGTTCCCTATTCTCCAAAGTTTGAAGTTCTTTAGCTCTTTGTTGCCTAAGAATTTCTTGCACAGCTGGCCTACGTTTTCCTACAGCAGGGGGACTTTCAGGGCACACAGTCCTACAAGCTATGGCAACAAAAGAGCTTTTTAAACTTGTTGTTGTTCTAACCATGTGATCAAGGACCCCATCTTCTTCAGGGCCATGGAAAGTTCTGAAATCTAAAATGGAACTCAAAGTTTCTGAGATCTTCTGCAAGCAAGTTTTTGTACCTGTAGCCTTGGCAAGAAGTTCCTTCATCTTTGGCCATTCAAGCACATATTGATCACAAAATTGCTCAGCACATGGCTTGTCCATAAGCCTCTGTATAAGATATGCAGATTCAATTCTTCCTGTGAAACATGCCCATTCTTGAGGAGTGAATCCGCGGCCTGGGTCTGTTGCATTAATATTTGCCCCTTCAAAGAAATAAGAGAGAGAGAAAAAATTAGGAACACTGCTCAAGGTCATACTGTATGTGTTTTCAACTGAGAGACTGTAAAAGTTCTGGTTCTTGATAGCTCTTGTTAAATGTCATGGCTGATAGTTTGATAACAAGGGTTTGAACTATGTTAAACGTTTAGAGCAGGGTTCTTCAACCAGGGTTCCACGTGAGGTCACTAGGGGTTTCCTGGGAGATCACAATGTATTTAAAAAATTATTTCAAATTCGGGGAACTTCACATTAAAGAGGTATGTTTCATTCTTTATTTTTAGTTTAAGAACACCGTTAAGGCCTACACATGAAACAAATATAATAACTTTGTAATTTCTGGCCTATATTTGAGCCTGAATGTGCAGGGGTTTCCTGAGGCCTGAAAAATATTTCAAGGTTCCTCCAGGATTAAAAGATTGAAAAAGGCTGATTTAGAGGTTTGAAGTACAGTGCTGAGACCAGGAAATGGATAATGCTCCACATACGATTTCATTAATACTGTAGCCTTCCAACAATCAGCACAATCAAAGTAGAATGAAATCTACTTTCATTAACAATCACTGATTAAACTTAATTTCCTTAAAATAAGGAATTCAAATTATAACACTGACTGATTACGCCATCTGCATATACCAACCATTCTGTTTCTCACACAGAAATGTAAAAATATACACAGGCACTCATATAGAAATAGAACTTCTGTGCATTAGAAAAAAGATTAAATCCCCTAGTGACCTCATGCGGAAACCTAGGGTTCCACGGAACCCTGGTTGAGAAACCCTGCTCTAAACATTTAACATAGTTCAAACCCTTGTTATTGAACTATCAACCAGGACAAGAAAGCAACCTCTCCTAGTCAGTGGCTAATCTCCAGGCTAATCTTCAAAGGGATTCATGCTTTTCACTAGCAGTTTCTGCAGTCATTGCTTATTCTTTTCAACAGCTTGTTCCATTCCTCTCAGTGAATATTAAAAAAATTGTCCTCAATTTACAGGTAGTTATTTGGACACACACACACCCTGTCTCCCTATTGGGTAAATACTGTAAACTTGACGTTTGAAAAACCATATTGTACTCAAATATTAATGAAATTTCATTGTTTTGGCCTTATATAAGGTTGAGAGAGAAAAGACAGATTGACTGCCTTGCCTTTCTCTTGTTTGTTACTCCAATATAATAAATAGAGATGGGCAAACTATTTTGAATAGTCAAAGCATGAAAGAAAATATGTTTTTTAGAATGTTGATTTCAGACTGGAACTGAACTCTAGGAATGGGTAAAACATTCAGGCAGCAGGCTAGGAAGGCACGTGGCAGCAGAAAAGTAGGACAATGGGTTGGATAGATGAATACCTCAGGGTACTGGATAGATGAGCCCTTTAAGGCTCCTCCAGATTGCCTTGGATGAAACCAGGGTCAATCTGAATGATCTGGATTTCACTTCTTCAGCTGGATTATGACTCATTCAGAATGCTGTAGCCAAAGATTTGAGCCACATATGTTTGCTCCATGCACTGAGCTAAACTCATTTTTTGCTTCATGCTGCTTTGTTCTGGGGGTGAAACAAAATTTGACTGTGCTTTGTGAAACCTGTTTGTAGGACAGAGAGCTTTTACAGTGTCCTCTGCAAGACTCACACAGCTGCTTCTAGGACTGTCCTTGGATGTCTCTGTGCATGTGTGCATGCACTGCCCCTTCACTTGGCTGCTGGTCCCACACAAGCTGGCTTTGTACACAAGTGCCCTAGACAATGGAATGTTTGAAATGCACTGAGCTTTTACACAACCTTTAAAAAAAACAGGAACTTGAGATGTTCTACTATCTTTTTCTGGTTTTCTGTGCCTGCCTTCTTTCTTTTCATGCATTTAAGAACCACCAGCAGCCTGTTGACCTGATGGCCACTCCTATATGTAAGCGAAAGGATAAGCAAAGGACAACATAATTGCAGGCTGCAAAAAACCTAAAAGGTAAAAAAAATCAACTTCTGCTTCCTCTTTTTAAATTGGTCAAAGGGATTATTTTTTAAAAAATGAAAATACCAAGAAAACCACATATTAGAAGGAAGTAAAATTTGTCCCAGCCTGTGTAACTCCTTTAATTTCAAGCCACAGTTTGTTTACTTTAGGCTGGAAGATAATATATTTGAAGGAAATACTTATGAGATTAGCTACTCCCTTTTTGCTGCAATCCATTACTATTTGAACAATGCAAAGTTTTAAAGAGGTTTATTTGCAGAAATTGAAGCAACCAGTTTGTTCTCTGTACTGAAGGGATCACAGAATTATAAAGTTGGAAGGGATTTCAGAGGTCATCTATTCTAACCTCCTGCTTAATCCAGGAAACACTAGAAGACATCTGACAGGTAACCATCCAGAGAGGACCTTGTATTCTTCTGTAATTATGTACCTCTCCTTCCATTCCCTTTACATGACTTTTTTCTCTGTAGCGTTTTAGACAGCACCCATTTCTTCTTTCCTGAAGGAATTGTTTGCAGTCCTGCCTCTAGTATCACTTTTTGTAGGATTTCCCATTCTCCTTAGATACTTTTCTCCTTCACGGTTTCAAGCAAATGGATCCTATCTACTTTCCCTTTGAGTTAATCAAAAATCTACTCTTCTGAAGTCTAGTACAGGTAGTCCTCAATTAACAACTGCAATTGGGACTGGCAACTCTGTCACTAAGCAATGCAGTTGTTATGTGAAACATCACATGACTGCACTGGACTTATCAGTTCCACTGCGGTCGTTAAGCAAAACATGCACAGTCATTAAGCACAACATTACATTACCACGACTTGCAACTTACTGCTGGCTTCTTCATTAACTGCTTGTTGGAAGTCAGCTGTGAAACTCGCAAATGGCAATCACATGACCATGGGATGTTGTGACCGTTGTAAATGTGTGCTAGTTGTGAAGCGCCCAAATTGCAATCATCTGACTGTAGGATGCTATGGCCATTGTACGTTTAAGAACTGGTTGTAAAACTACTTTTTCAGAGCTGTCATTAAGTTCAAACAGTCGCTAAACACGGCAATCATTAACCGAGGACTACCTGTACATAGATCAGATTTTTTTCAGTTCTCCTCCCCTGGATGTCATGAATTCAAGGCTAACATGACTGCTTATCCCCAAGATACCAATCAACTTCTTCTCTTTGTTGATGGGATGCTGGAGGCTTTTTTGATAACAGTTTCTAACCTAAACAGATTTTTCAGTGGCTGACAATAGAGTTTTGTTCTCATTGTTTTCTTCAGGGATTTATTTTGATGTTTTCAAAATAATCTCCCACCAAAATGTATTTTATTTATGTTAAAACTGCCGCTATGTAACTAACCTTTTATTTATATCACATTGCATTTGTATTAATTGTAAACTACAATAATTGACTCGGTAAGAAATTGTCAGGAGGAAACACAGTTTGCAGTGAAGGGACAGCATTTAAAAAACCAGCATAATATTTACGTGAATACTGACTGGGAGACCTGCTTGCACACTCCTTCTTCCAATATGAACTCTGCATTGTTGTTAGAGACCAAAATAAGAGAATGATCAAGAGAATGAAAATGTTAAAGCTACAATGAACCTCATATTTTTAAAAAAAGCATTTTTGACCTTTCTCTGCTCAAAGCACTATACAGTGGAAAAGAAAACAAACCCAGCAACCAGCAAAATTCACTAATAAAAAGAGGCAGATAATCAAAGGACAAACAGAAGGGATGTTTGCTAACAACCTCACTATAACAGATGGTAAGTCTATGAATTTAGGTTAATCTCATGAACGGTTAAGAGATTCATTTAAGACTGTATCAGACTATAATAAGAACAAGTAAAAGATACATCTAAAACCACACCATAGCAGGCAAGCAACTAGCATATACAATGACTTTCCCTTCACTATTTCTTGCCTTCGTGGATGTCAACAAATAACTATAGAAAAACATAATGTTAAATAGCGTGGCACTTCCAAATTTGATGACAAGATGGGATCTCCTAATTTTTGTTTTATTTTGTATTGTTTTTAAAAAGTCAACTTTGGGGAGTTGATTTCCTACTCTACTGCTTCAAGTTCTACAAGAGCAGCAGGGTGTTTACCTGTAACTGAAATTCTTCCTATGATCAATCCTCAAGTCATTATATTGGATTCTGTGATTGTGTGAAACATTTTAGAAACTGTGAAACAAGCTGGTATTCCTGCCCCCTCCTACACAGAGGACTAGCCACTTCACGTATTTGCCAAGAGATGGATCATACCTTCCTATACAGTTTTCTTCAGCATCGCCATGATCTTTACAACTAACTGGGGGACACGAGCAGTGGGAAAAGAGGATAGTTTGTATGATAGCACAGATGACTAAACTTATATACAAGCGACTAGCCTGTGATCTTCAGTGTCTATGAATTTACACCATGGAGTGACTGGCAGATAACCAGGAGACATATTCCATGTGCAAAGAGAAAAGAAAAGAAGTAACTAATAATATTAAATACTATTAAAAAGCCCATGTGGCGGAAAGTAGAACAATTGCAGAAAAGACACTCAGAGAAATTTGTGTTTCTGTTGCTAAGATGGGATGGTTAGAAGACTAAGTTCCATCTTGCTTCTTCGGTTTGCTAAGTATCTCAGCTTTAACAGCTTCCATTTTGCCCTCTGAGTTAGTGCAGAAAATGCTGCCCAAAGCAAACTAAATGGTAAGTGTACTAGAAGCTTACAAAGACCGTTTGATCTCTAGAAACAGCTCAGGCTAATCCAGATAAAGCAAAGCTTTTCTGATACAAGTTAGTGCCCAGTTTCTAAGCAAAACTAAGTAAAATAAAACTCTACCTTTCCAAAATCAGCAGGGGAAAAGTACTAATGGCTTCCTTTGTTGCTGTGGTTAATTTTCATCAGAACAGGATGAAGTTTCCAGGAGGCTACACTGTCTTCTTGGGGAGATGAAACATGTCATGTTTAACAGAAATTAGTGTGGTGATTTTCAAGCTATTCTTCCAAATTTGTCACAGAGGTTCTTCACAGAAGAGGCTACTCTCATGCAAATTTCATATACTGTTTGCAGAAAATGGTTAAATGTGTATTCGAGTATTACTTTTACAATTTATGACGTACAGTGCATATGTTACAATTCAGCTTTCTGACTATGTTTCAAAAGAAATTTAGTGATAGAAAACAGCATAAGAAAAACAGATTGATATAACAGTAGAACCGCTGAAATCAATGGGAAACTTGAGTCTTGGTTAACTTACACTCCATTGATTTCAGTGAATATGATTGTGGAACCAATACATACATCTTCAGTGTATATCATTTAATAATAGCCAGCCAAACATGTGAAAATAACTTTCGGCATCTGGAGTTCTTCAGTGAGGATAATCTATGACAATTCAGTGAGAAAGAAAACCATGAAAGAAAGAATTCTGTATACCTGCCAATATTAAGGCTCTGACACATTCACTGCGGCCTTGCATTGCAGATTTCATGAGTGCAGTAAATCCAAATGCATTCCTTTTCTCAATATCAAGACCAGGATAATAGTTGAGTAAATATTGTGTAATGTTAATATGTCCTACAAAAAGAACAAAAATTATCTATACAAAGAATACTGGTTTCAAATCAGTATAAATATTATTTGGTTTTTAAAATTATGACATGCTAAGGCTCAGAGAAAATTCTCCCTCCTTCCCTCTTTCTCTTTCCCTCCAATACATACAAACAAGTCCCGAACTCAAATTCCAACCAAAACATAAAGTGCTATGGCACAGACACTAAGATGTTCACAGAATGAATGCTCCCCACGTCTTTCCCTTATCTGAAGCTAGTTCTTCTCCTTCAGAGTAATTTCTTCTCCTCCAGAGCTACTAATGAGTTGTAGAACCCTTAAACAATGTTGAAGGGAAGTTCAGGGAGAGTGAAATTTCCCACGTTCTTGCTTGATTCTCAGGTAAATTAAGCTGAAGAAAACTCACAACAGGTATACTTCCCATTGACTCCTACCCAGCAACTCCCTACCAGAGTGCTTAGGAGACATTCCCAATCATCTGGCAAGGCTTTTGGGGAGCTACAGGGGGCTGCAAGGAGAAACTTGCATCCCATGAATGTCCTTACGTTATCTGATAATAAGCCCTCTGAAATGTAATAGTAAACAAACAAGGATTAATTTGTAAAAAGATTAACATCTGGAGACTAAATGTTAACTAAAATTACTTCCATGGTCAGAATTTTATCCATGGTCAGAAATAGTTGGACAAAACAAGAGTTTCTTGGTCTAACAGCTCTGTGGCAGCTACCAAGAATTCTTCTTTATACATACTTTCTATATCCCTGGAAACATCTCCAGATGTTTATTCAGGAATAGGAACAACCACATACTGAACTGTAAGTTTTACATTAATTGCATTACCTAGTAATTACTTTAACAGGCATCGAACATATGTGCTCAGATAACATAAAGTAATTGATTTAGAGGCCAAAAAACTGGATTATTTCCATACTGATCTGTAAATAACCCTTTTTTGGGGCAAAGTGCATGAGAGAATGGAGTCTGTAGCTGCAGAACAGACAATAGAGCAATTAGATAACATATATTTGACAGAAATGCAATAATTCTTGCCAAATTTTACAAAGCAAAATGGTGTGTTGTTTAGAGAAATGGATATATTTCTAATGAAAAATAAATAATTTAAATAAAATCTGGGTGGCCTGAGAATGTTGTTATTCAAGGGTTATGAAATCAAAGCCAATATCCCTGTACAATTAACAATATAAGACAATGAGGGTTATGTTTCAAAGGGCAAACTGAGCTGCATAAGAGATTTTTTAATGACCCCTCCATAACTGCCATGGGGAGCCCATTAAAGTCAGCTAAGGATAAGCTCCTTCTGAATCTTGGAATTTGATAAAATATTGGGCTGGTCTTTGATACACAAACTGATGATTCCCCAAAGACAATATCTAAGCAGGAAGGGCTGTTCCATTTGATCTTTTCTATCTAATATGGTTGGTTGAGTGTTTTCTTTGCATTCTTGAAATCCAACATCCAAAGGGCATTGCCAGAGAAATATAATTCAATTGTCTTTTCCAATTTAAGTTGAAATTGAAGACCAGATCCTTCTGGCAAAAAGGATCACCTTAACTAATAAACACATATATTTAACCAGAAACAGGTCTCCACTTTAGTATTAGCCTCCTTTGTGTGCCAAGAACTGCAGGTCATCTTGCAGTTACTCTTAGGCAGACTGTCTCAGTAGTGGTACTTCACTGTGGAAGGCCCTCCCTGCTGAAATTCACAAATTGGCTGCCATTACCTCTGTTACTGTAGGTGCCTTTTAAAGAACACTTTTTACCCAGGCTTTTCTTGTATCACTATGGTACATATGTGGCTCCCCCCCCTTTTTTTTTTTAAGCTGCATATGTCATTTTTTATTCTATTTTATATTTTGATTGAGAGTCCCCTTTTGATTGTTCTGTCATGTGCTGGTGGCCATTTTATATTTTGTATTTGTTTATTGTTATATGGGTATTTTTTCTTTTTTGATTACTTGTTTGGTGTGCGCTGCCCAGAATCACATTGTTTGAGTTGGATGGCCTTATAAATCTTGAAAATATTTTGCGGACCCTGTCTGCAAGAGAATTCCATCTGGCGGGATCCAGGAGGCGGGCCTTCTCTGCAACAGCTCCCGCCCTTTGGAACACCCTTCCCCCGGAAGTGAGGTTATCCCCCTCCCTCCTGGACTTCAGAAAACAGCCGAAGACCTGGTTTCACTGCCTTGCCTGGAATAGGGAGGGGAAGAGCCATTCTTGGGGCTGGCTGATTCCCTAGTTCTGCGGGAACCAGTTTTATGCCCTTGTGGTTTGAATTACATCCGCCATGGCTTGGATTTTATTGCATTTTATTCTGATTGATTAATGGCTGTATTTATGATTTTATGGAATTTTAATTGTTTTTATTGTGAACTGCCCAGGGTCCCCCGTGTGGGGGAGATGGGCAGTGATAAAAATTTGATAAATAAATAAATAAAAATAAAATAAACAAACAAACATTAAGGGTTTCCAGAGATAACTATTTTAACCTTGATCAAATAAATCAACTTTATATATTCTTTTCTTTTACTTTTAACAAACTTGAACTTTAGTCCCTCATATAATGTCCCAGAGCTTGATTTCTTTTCATTTTTATTCTGTCCCTTCTCACAAAATTCTTCAAAGCTTCAACAAGCCTCCTTTGTAAATCCAATATAGGAAAATTATCCAAGTTGGTTTGTTATTTGTGTATCCCTTTTAATTAATTAATTTATCAATCACATTTATATAGCCACCCATCTCACTACAAGCAACTTAATTATTAAGACATCAGCCAGTTTCTTTTGTATATCCAGTGTAGCATCTTCTCCCATAACATTCTTATAGCTTGTAATTTTTAAATCCACCTTCAGATCAGTCTCAGTCTTGTCTGGTAAAACTTGTTCCTCTTCCATTACATCTCTTAAGACAGTCTATCTGTAGAGGCAGACACTCTTAAAATTAATTGCTGGGTCCATTGTTGAAAAATACCCTTCAGTATGGCCAATATTTTGCTCTATTCTGTATTAGTAAGTCAAATTTAAGTGTTCTTCTCCTTTAATTGTAATCTTTGGTTCCTTCTAGTTCCCTCTAGTATTTAACCTTCAAAGTCCCATCCTATCATGTTTTTTTGAAAAGAATTAAAAACAAAAGCATTTTCCCATGGGAAGGATTCTTATAATTCCAAAATCTTATTTCAAATCCATTTGGACCCTTAGTCTGTTTGCAACACTCCAAAATCAAAGTTCTAATCACCCTTTGCTGTTTATTCCTCCCCATAACACCTTTTTTAAGTCCTTAAACTTGTATTTAAAATTTCTTTACCAAAGTATTGAAGGAAACTCATCTGGTGTTTTCAGATTTGTCAATCCAAAGCTTCCTAATAGCTGAAAAGCAGTTAACAAGCAATTTTGGAAAGTGATTAGAAAAGGAAATATGTGAACTAAGTGTCCTTTTTGAAGGTACTGACCAGGGTTTGAGCAAGATGGCTATTCCCTCATCTCCCAAAGCTCTAAATCTGCCAGAGACCACTATCTTGCAGTCTCCTTGCAAGGAGCAACCGTCTGGAGCACTTGTGGGCAATCTCAAGTCCTCTCATTGTCCAAGGAGGAATTACAAAGAGCTGGTCTACCCACTGGCTCTTCATTCAGCCATGGTCATTAGCTCTGCTTTTAGCGGAGTCGTCTTCAGTTTGCCATTTCTTCCCCGGAAGTCCATTTAGGAGTTATCTATTGAAGGAAGTCAGACCTGTTCAGGGCCAACTGTACTCAAGTGGGGTCAGATATACTCCTTAGGGCATGTGTCCATGGAATGGCAATGATGTTAAATAAAAGACATTGCTAAGTTTCTTGGCTGTGTATTGATTTGAATATTGAGAAATTCTATGTAAAACACAGGAAGTATCAGATGCATCATAAGAAAGGATATAATACTACTAATAGGTAATTGGAACAAGAAAGCTGGGGAAATGGAGGAACCTAAAATTAAAGGAAGATTTGGCTTGGATAAACATAATAATACCAATATACTGTAGGTTAATAGAGTTTTCGAATGGGATTTTTTTATTGCCAATACTTGCCTCAAGCAACATAAATTCAGAGTCTACATATGGATATCACTGGATGGAATCCATTATCTGAATCAAATAAACTATATAATAAGAAACAGAAATTGGAGAAGTACAATCTAGTCAACTAGAAGAGTTCCAAGTATAGACTGTGGAAGAGATCACAAAATGCTTTACTAATGGAATAATAAAATTATTGAAACCTTTGTGGAGAAAGATTAAGAAATTGACTATACTAAAAAATGTAGTATAATAGGTAGACTGTCTGTCAAATATGAAAGGACCAGATACAGTTGAAATATCAATTAAACCATTTAAAACAGCAAGATGAGAGACAGCTAAAATATGTCAATGAATATGGGGCAAAATGGTGTAGCCTAGGGACTGGAAAAGATCAGTCTATATATTTTACTGAGGAAGGGAAATATAAGAGAATGTGCAGATTATAGAATTATTACACTAATTGCTCATTCCAGCAAAGTTTTGGTTAAATATTTACCAAAAAAAAAAAAAAACCCAGAATGTAAAGCAAAATGCCAAACAAGTCGGTTTCAGAACGGTCAAAGGAACAATAGGTCACATAACATAAGATGGACAATGGAAATAATAAGAACATACGAAAAGAACGTATTGCAAAGCCAATCTAGCTTCACAATGCTTCAGACTATCAGCTGCATGTCACATTGACCATGGCTTTCCAATAAACATCCCTCTGTCTCAAACAGGATCCTCCTCAGGAAGGATGCTTACCTTAACATGTAGCAAAAAAGATCCCTCCAGATCTTTCCCATCTATACCAGAAAAGGTTTTGTCTTTTAAAAATCCAAGAGAGAAGAAATGGACAAGGACTAGGAAAGGAACTAAGGGATACCACTCCTGAGCTTCTGGTTAAAGGATGGAATTTATTAAAATCTGGAAAATCCAAGGGAAGCAAGCACGAATCTTTTGCTGCAATGATCTATTTATCTCTAAGGAATAGGTGACAAGTTAGAGCAAGAAACATTGTGTATGATTCCTTTTATTTTGGAATGTCTGAAGCTATTTAAGCTTTATGGTCCCTGATATTAATATGTAAACTCAGGAATATGTGGCTTAGGTAACAGATCAACACCAACTTACAGTCTGTTCTGAGTCTTAACATTTCTTGCATATTTTTTTCCATTGGAGATTCTCTTGAGAAGCTGTGATTTTTACAGAGCTCTATTCTTCTTTTCTCCACTACTGACAGTTGTGCATGCACTATTTAAAGTTAAAAAGGAATATTTTATATCTTTTAAAAAATAAATGTAATTTTGTCTATATCTTGCAAATTTGATCAAAATCCCAGAGAGGGGAATACTGATTTCCCAAGTCACCTATCTCAATGCTCCCGAGCCAGGAGGTGATGACTGCAGGATATATTGCATTATTTACAGCTGCCCCCCATCACTGCCCGCTCTTACTTGCCAGTATGGCTCACAGACTGTGGGATCCCTATCTATTTCACACAAAGGGTTAAAGGGGAGGATGTCTAGTAAAGTCATCCTTTTGATAGTTGGTTACATCAGCTAAGCAGTTACATCAAGGCAGGAAAGCAGGGCTAGGTTGTGTAGACCTTACTCTTACTGCTGCAGGAGATGGGTCTTTGCTTCATTGACTATAGCAAGGCTTTCAAACTATCTGTGCCACAGTATAGAGTGTATTAAGGCTAATACTGTAATCACCTGATTATTCTTCTTAGGCATTATTACACTGAACAAGAAGCTACTGTCAGAACCAAATTTGGAGAAACAGTGGTTCAGAATGGGAAACGAAGTGGAAAGGGTGCATATTGTCCCTATATCTGCTTAATATGTTATTGGAATGGTAGGATTGAATGACAGCCAGAATTAAAATTGGAGGTAAAAAACTAACAATTTAACAATGCAGACGACTTCCCTAGGTTTGCCCAAAGGAACAAAGACCTATGATAATAAAATGGAAAGTGAAACATTAATATTAATTATAACAAAGACAGGACAGCCAGTCTGGTGTAGTGGTTAAGGCACCAGGCTAGAAACCGGAAGACAGTGAGTTCTAGTTCCACCTTAGACTTGAAAGCCACCTGGGTGACCTTGGGCCAGTCACTCTCTCTCAGTCCTAGAAAGTAGGCAAGGGCAAACCACATCCTAAATCTTGCCAAAAAAACTGCAGGGACCAGTCCAGGCAGTCACTGGGAATCAACACAAACTTGAAGACACTAAATAAATACTAAGAAAGGCAAAAGTAACTTCAACCTGCGAGTTGATAGAATTTACAATTGATGATGCAGAAATGATGGTACAAACAAAAAAACCCAGCAATATCAAGAATAAGACAAACAAAAAGCAAAGACAACTTTGAGAAAATAATTATACTTAAATTGCACATAACTGAATTGTTGGATTGCAGCATTTCTTCACACCTGTGAGACTAGATAGGCTTTTCTATCTTCGTGTACTTTTAATATTTTTTTTCTTCAAATACAATGAATGTTACTGATAGCTGGACTAAGCCCATACTATATTATGAACATTTTTCTTCTAATGAGACTTTCTGCTACTTAATTACATGGCATTCTTCCAGCATGCTCAGAAAGAGACTGGCGGCACCTTTTGCAACTAAAAAAAAATTATGAAAAGGGATAAGCTTTTGTGGGTTTTTAACTGCAGCTCATGAAAGCGTAGGACTTGTAGTTGGAAAAGGTCGAGCCAGATTCCTTCTGATTTTTTGGTACCATAGAATAACATCGTTCTCCTATAATTTCAGCATTCCATATAGATTCAGGAGCATATCCTTTAATAAGGCTCCTGCTGAATTCAAATCTCCAAAACAAATTCACTATTTTTTAAGGCATATTATGAGGACCCTGCTGTTATCTCACGCCAATTTTACATGCTGTGCATAGAGTTAGGTTCCCAAAGAAGATGAAATTGGCTTACTCTGCATGCTCCTATAATACTCTCAGTAGCTTGTAGAAGAATTTAAGCAATGTGAAAATTAATAAATGTTTTAGCATGGAGCTCCTGAGCACAGTAATAGTTTAAACTGTAGCAGCAAATATTTAGCAAGCAAGTAGGCTTCAAGAAGAAGTAGTTTCTGTACTGTATTAGTAGTTAGAACGAAGCAAGAGGAAGTAGGCTAGACTGTTAGAGCTAGTAGAAAGCTTTACTGTTGTACCACACAAGTGCAGCCTGACCAACTTATCTTTGTCTTTGGGTTTCTTTGTAATCAAACATGCTTTTACACATCTGTAATTCCTTGTTGCTTGATAATAAAAACACCCTATTCTCTTTGTTTTGGGGTCTTGCCCATGGAGTGTCGCTGAACATGTCCATGTGTGCTTGAC
Organism: Candoia aspera; assembly: GCF_035149785.1. Taxonomy (NCBI): domain Eukaryota; kingdom Metazoa; phylum Chordata; class Lepidosauria; order Squamata; family Candoiidae; genus Candoia; species Candoia aspera. The sequence continues at coordinate 122,058,174 of NC_086155.1, read as the reverse complement.
TTGGCTTTGCAAACCCATAATAAATTTTGGAGACTGAAGCACTCAATGTTACCCTGAGTAGAGAAAATGAAGCCCCTCACTTGAGGGGCTAAGTGAGAACTAAGTTAAAATAGGGATGAAAATTAAATTCGCAAGTTCCTTCTTACAGATTTTTCTCCAACAAAAGAAAGATATGACTAGCAGTTTCAACAGCACTTGACCTCTAGGGCGTGTTTGCTACTCATGGGGAATCTTATTAAACTAGCCTTCCAGTAAGGCCATGGAACTCTCTAGGCCATTCCAAGGTAGTGAGATAGTTAGCTGGTTACACACTAATTTCCAGTCTCCAAAACCTATGAAAATGGAAACAACTAGATTTAGATTGCTTTGTAATTCTATATCCATACCTCATTGCTTAAGAGTCTTTCCAGCTTGTTCATATTTCATAACAAGAATGCTAATGGCAGATTATAAGACAGCAAGCAACTTGTCCCATGCAGCTTTCTTCCAGTCCAACTGGTATTTTGCAAGGATTGTTAAAGGAGGCCAAGCCCTCTGGGTAAAAGTTTATCCAGAAACTAGATATCACCAGCCAGGTTCAAAATTCCACCCTAAATTGGAGCCTAGCCTTGAGTCACATGGCTACATTCAGCATACATTTGGGGAACTTAGCACTGCTTTCAAAATTTTTGTTTGAACTGAATCAAACAGACAGCAAAGCAGCTGAAATAGAGGCCAAACTGAGATCTATCAACGAGTTGTGCTGAAGACTGGGCCACACATAATTTGGTGGCAGGAACAACCTGCCAAACCTTAACCACAGTGAAATCATCAGTTTTATTAATTGGGGGCAGGGAGTGTTACACAAATCTGTTTTATCATTTTAGGGAATCATGGTATCACATAGTTGGAGACTTCAGGATTAGAACAAGAATTCAAGCATATTCTGGCATATTGCCATTGGACACAGGTTTGCCATATTCCCACCACCTTACATGATTTATGGAGTGAAAGACAGCAGGTATAGCTAATAAATAACAAAAATAACATAAGGAATTCCATTTTTAACCCTTTATAATGCTGTAGATGAGCCCAAGGATAAGGTCCAGTAGCCAGTAGTCAGACTGCTGGATAAGGTCCGGTAGTCTGAGACTAAAAATCTGATCTTTCAGATAAAAGCTGACAAAAGTCAAATGTTCCGTTGCATCTGATGAAAGCAAATACTGAATGGGAGAAGCAAATGCTGACCTCACTTTTTATTTACCTCAGCAGAACGGCTCATATAACCTGGGATTAGGAAAGATCAGATATATCATTTATATTAAAAAAATAGCGAATGTATCCTCCAGATTACTTCCCCATATGCAGTGGTGTGCTAGAGCTGGCTTGTACCAGCCTGCGAGAGCCGATCGTTAAATTTTTGGGAATTTTGCCAGCTGGTTGAAAGCAGAGCTGAGCCCTGATGCCTAGTGCACAATCAGCTGTTTAGCACCTAGCAGCACCACGGCGGCAATGGAGCCACAGATCCAGTTGTTAAATATTTATCAGCACACCACTGCCCATATGCCTTTTGAGCATAATACGTTAACTACACGCTACACACTTATATAGTCAAGCATTTGAAAGAATTGGATTTCCATCCCCCAAAGCTAACCGACAAGCAGTTGTCATTCCTGCTATGTGCCATTGGTATGATGAGTTTGTGTCAGTTTCCAATTTCTAATTGGTTTTAGGACAGTGTTCAGGACCGCTACCTATTACTGCTCTGATAATTACTTCCAGATTAGTTATCAAAAAAGAGATTGTGGCATTTGCCAAGAGACCTAAAATAAGCAGCTAACCAATTCAGGGTAAATATAGCAAACGGATGAAGGTGTGTTTTAAAGCTCTAGTTAGTTTTTCATGCCTTGGGCAAGAGAAAGGCTGGGAATGAATATGCTCTGTTGACAGTGCAGAAAAGTGCTGCAGCAAATAAGTAGCATCTCTGCAAACCTGTCCATTGCATTTAATCCCTCTCAATATCAGGTTGAAACACACTCAGCACATAAGGAATGGGTTTCTTGGGCTCAAGAGCAATAATGCACAGTATGAAAAGAAGGAAGGAGAAGAAAAGAAGAGGTTTCTCACTTTTCGAATATCTATATTTACAACTCTACAATATTTTTGTTCATACAGAAATTTGCTGCATTCATTCATTACAAATAGGAAAGTCCTGTGCCACAGGTTTCTGCAAATTTTCAAAGAGGTGTTTTGCTTTCATGAGCATTCAACTGAAGCTCTCCCTTGAAGCCACTTCACAAAGCAATGTGAAGTGATTGTGTTGCTTCACTTTATTCCATTTTACTGTCATGTTGCCTCTGATGATTCCTCTGATGAGGAGTTAATATCTCTTGGACTTTGGGGAGACATGGCATCCCAAAAGAGGAACAGCTTGAGACAACCACCTCTCCAAGGAAAGACAGGCTGGAGATGATGCTTTACTAGAATCTGCAATTCCTCTGTGTCCAAAAGAGAGGAGGCAACTGAGATTACTGGAGCAAAGAACAGAGTGCATGCCTGGCAGGATCAGAGCTTTCTAGGAAAGCAATTAGGCAACACTAGGAAACTGTTGTGTTGATTTATACCTGCCTTCTGACTTCCCTTGGTGTTGTTTGCAAATGAGATTCTTTTTGAGCATCTCATTAATGTCTCTCATGTACTCAGATTATAAAACAGGAATTTAGGACTGACTTGTGACCTCCTCTTCTTGATTACCCCTAGGACAAGTCTGCTGCCACCAAACTCTGAGAAGACCTAGTAATGGACAACAGATTACTTCTGAGTAATAGGCTATTACTCTTGGATTCTCCAGCCTGTTTCCCTTGGCTTTCCCTTAGCAAAAGACTGAAGGATAATTTTATCAATTACAGCTGTGAAACAGGCCATTCACAGCCCTTCCTCAACATCCCCCAGCACCTGAAAAAGCTGGAAGAGGCTTCTTCACATGAGCAGCACCCATGGAAGCCTCATCTGGCTTTGAGGAGTGCTGCTGGCGTAGCTGCTACCCAGCTGAGAGGTGCCTTCTCCAGTATGACTGGCCAAAGCTGGGAGAGGGTTCGGTGCAGGTACTCTTCCTTCTGCAGAAGCCTCTTCTGGTTCTTCTAAGTGACAAGCGGAGGAACAAGGAACTTTTCGGCAGTGCAAAGCGCTTTATCAAGGCAAATAGCAAAGGGTTGTGTTGCCTCTGGGACACTACAAATCTCTGCGCAAATATACAATTATTTAAGTTGCTTTATTTTGCATAGTTTACTGGAGATTTAGAATGAGGCAAGTCTATGCATAAATTAAGTCCTGGATTATTTAGGATGATTTTTGTGGAGCTGTAGGGAGGTAGCATTTTTACCGATAGCTTATTACAGTACAACTGGGGTATAATACAGTTACTTCTATTTTTATAAACCTGTGGCAGAGAACTTGTCTGAACGCTACTTATTTCGATCAATATTTTAGTACGGTCACAGACCAGAATTACAAATAAAATACAAATTTATACAAATACAGATAAAAATGCATTAAAATAAAATAAAACAAAACATGGTATTAATGGCGGGATCATCAGTGGGCAATCAAAGTCTGCCTAATTTTTCAGACAGTATAACAAAAGTTAGCTATGTTCAAAGAAACTGAATCATACTGATCAGATAGCAACAACTGTAAATAAAAAAGATCTTTCCCAGGTATTTTATCAAATAGGGAGTTATAAAATGGGTCCATGAGTCCTTATAGAAGGTACAGTATAGCAAGACATGAGCTGTAGTTTCAATAGCCCTTTGCCCACAGGGGCACAATCTCAGCTCATATGGAACTTTTTTGTATCCATCCTACAAAACTACTGTGGGAAAAGCATTGCAACATGCTAGAGTTAATGCCCTTCGGAATTTGGAGACAGTTATGTAATGTAAATATCTCGCCGGTTTATAAAAATGTGCTTGACTGCTCATTTTATTTAAACTACTTATTTAAACTCTCAATTGGATAGCCTAGGAATTATACCTAATGACCAGGATTCAAATAACTGTTTAGGCTTATATAAAGGTCTTTAAAAAATGTTAATCATACTGAAGTAGCCAGTGGAAGGTCTCATGACATCTGTTAATTTAAGAGCACATTTTTCCTTTAAACCAGGGGTCAGCAACCTCTCAGCCCACAGGCCAGATCTGGCCTACCACCTGAAATCATCTGGCTTATAGTCCAAAAAAAGAAAAGAAAAGAAAAAAATCCACCCAGCCTGCACAAGAGAGGGAGAGAACAGCCACCCATTTGGCTGCTGTTGTGAGCACTCGCTGCCTCCTTGGGCAGCCCTTTTGGCAACAGGTTCTCAGTTGCTTGGCATGGGTGGAGCAACAAAGGAAATAATAATAATAATAATTTATTAAATGGTGGTGATGGCATGACCTCTCCCCCCTTTTGCAGAAGGAGAGCCCTGCTTTAAACAATAGTTATTCCATATCATATTAAGTTATTTCTTTAACTCCACTTTTATTAGCAGCCATTTTGCTGTATGTGTGTGTATGTTGGTCTTAGCCAATAGTTCAGGCGACAGATCCTCATGTGAGCAGCTATAAAGGGCATCCAAGTTCTAACTGAAGAAGTGCATTTAGAGTAGAGTGGGAGATCCATGATAACATGCTGATGAATTTAGACTGGATGGTTTCAAGCTGGGAATCATCGGAGTATGCACAAAACTGGGCACCAAACAACAGTAGGCTCAACAGCTCGACCCTGAACACTTCAGTGGCTGCTGGGAGCAAATGACTTCCTTTGCAGCTGGCAAATCAAACTGGCAGCTTTGTTTGATCAGGCTGTGGCCTGTCAGGTTTGCTGTACCCAGGAAGTGGATGATTGGAAATTGATGCCTAGATATTTAAACAACTTTATTTGGTGAAATTAATATAGTTATTAATTTCCCACATATGCATGGTGAAAAGCAACGCCTTCATTTTTGCATAATTTATTTTCAGTCTCATAATTGGGCAATGGTCAGCAAAAGCCTGAATATTACAATTTAGGTGTGGGAGAGAATATCTGTATCATCAGCATGGAGGAGTGTGGAAATAAATCCCTGATTTTTGGGGGGTGGAGTGGGGTGGTGAGATCCAAATTTGGAAGGGACCTAGTTCCATTAACAGTTTAATAGTGGGGGAGGGGGCAGAATGCACCCTTGCTTGACATCCTTTTATGTGGGATTGGTGCTGTTGAAGTGTCATTGACGTCACATTTAATCTGCACAGAAGAGTCCTTGGGTAACGCTGTAATTAGCTGCAGAAGCCAGCAATCAGTAGAGGATACAGTTTTTGCCATAGCTGCTCTCAAGGGGATCAAATCAAAAACTGCCTTCAAGTCAATAAAGGCAGTGCAGAAGGTCCCTCTGGGGAGAGGCTTGGCTATTTTTTTGGTGAAGTGATGCCTTGATTAATATTGAAAAGCTGGGTTGTTCTACGGCTAAGATCTTTCCTTGGATCTGGCAACCCATCTGATTTGTGTATTGATGCCTAGCATGTATTTCATTTATTATGCTGAGCAATCTGAGTGGGCGATAATTGCCTGGATTAGGCTGTCCCCTACTTTAAAAATCAGAACTCTTGATATTCATTGGCTCATTGCAAGAACCACAATTACAAAGATGCACTACTGAACATAAAAATTAAATGAGCAGCAAATATCCTTACCTGCCTGAGCAGCTGTAATTAGAGCTGTGTTCCCTTCATTGTCCTGCCAGTTTACATCAATATGAGGACACTGTGCTAAGGCTACTACAATTTCCACGTACCCTTGGTAACAGGCAACAATAAGCCCAGTCTATAAATAAATAAAAATAAAAAAGGTGTAGGTTAAAGGGAAGTGACAGCAGTATCTCTGAATTTATATCATTTCAAATATTATTTATTTGAAGTTCTGTGAGGACATTAATATTGTAAATTACTTTTCTGTGTAAATTATTTTATTTCAAACTTGCTTTTCCACTTCATGGAAGCTAACAATATTAAATTGAATAAAATAAGTAGAAACGATTCATTAAAGTAATAGAAAATAATACACCAGAAACAGTACAACAAAGGTAGTCAATACCAGAAATACCAGAATGGAGACTGGTAAATGTATGCCTGTACACTTCAGGTATGCCTGTCTAAATAAAATAAAAAATATTGCTCTGAAAAACTGTTTTTTTTCAATGTAGCAATTTGTGGTGGCAGGGGAGCCATATAAATTGAAAACTCATAAAATCAGGCATGGAATAGAAATGGGGAACTTTAAATGCAACACAAAAGGAAACAGGTAAAAAGCTGGCTTCCTCAGCGTCAACCCCCACTTATTTTCCTGCTTCTGAAATGGAGGTGGAGATGAATTGGTATACTTACTTTCTCTCCAATGGGAGGGGGGAAATTAAAATGTTAAGGATGAAAAAAAAAGCCATTTCTACCTTCCTCTGTGGTTGGAACTGCTTGGCTATGGATTTTCTCTCCCCATCTCCCTCTGCCTTGCCCAAGTATTTTAAATGTTACATATAATGCATTTGGGGGTGGGGGGGAGTTTTTAGGTTATCACGTAGATTAGTACTTTCCCGTATTTATTTGTAGGCTGCTATTTGAGATTATATATTACATTTTAACACCATGTATAAAACATACTGCAAATGTAGTGAATACTTCTTTTATACCCTGTAAATGAGGCTATAACCTTAAACAAGTCCTAAATGAGATAAAGTACAAGATGATGGGAAATCTTCCTATGCACTCTTCCGAAATGAATGGAAGCTGCATAAAAGACGTATTCCTGTGGATTATCCCTGAAGAGTACAATAATAATGCTTTACAGCGGTCCTGTTATTTCCTGAATAAATGTGGACACCCGCATGGAAAAAGGTCTTGAAAAAGCCACTGCATTGTTCTCTTCGTCACACATTAACAACAAAAGGAAATAGATAAACGTGCTGAAAGTGAGAAGATACACTACAGTATAATCTTGCAAACTCTGAAACATTTTGATTCTATGCAAAAGTGTTATACAGGACTAAAGAAATATACAGGTAGTCCTGGACTTACAACCACAATTGGGACTGGAACTTCCATTGCTAAGCAATGCGGTTGTTAACTCAGTCACACCCAGTTTTATGACCTTTTTTGCCACAGTCGTTAAGGTCACAAATGATGGTCACGTGACCCTGGGATGCTGCAACCACCGTAAATACATGCCAGTTGCCAAGTACCTGAATTTTGATCACATGATCACAGGGATGCTGTGACGGTTGTAAGTGCAAGGACTGGTCATAAGTTGTTTTTTTCAGCATTGTCATAACTTCAAACAGTCACTAAATGAATAATCATAAGTCAAGGACTACCTGTATGCTGATTTATGTAAATCTCTGTTCGACATGTGGTCATTAATACTTTTATTAATATAGGATACTGAATCAACAGTACTACTGAGTAACATTTACATGTTAGTATAGTTAGAAATGTCTGGTAGTTTGCTAAGTACCATGATTAACTTCTCAATAATAAGAAATCTTTTCAATATATGAAATTCTAATCCTTCTCAGCTGATTATTCTTCAGATAGAAAGAAAATACATTGTTCCTAATCTACTGGTTTCTTCATGTTATAGAACAGTACACTTAGAAAATAGTAGTCTGTCAAAATGAATGTTAGTAAAGTGTTACTAAAATTAAAACTGTATAATATAAAATAACCAATTTTAAGACTATGAAATGAAAATTATTGTGAATAATTTTATGACTAGGATCCAAACCATTTCAGACAGGTCTCTTAATTAACTAAAATTATTTTGGCAAGTTTGCAAGAATTATTTAAATAATTAATAGGAGGATACAATACCCCTCTGCCCCTTAAAATTTCACTATATTAATATTTTTTTTAAAAAAAATTGTGTTGGAGAGTTGAAATCTTCAGTATAGGCAGATAAGAGTTCAATTTGAAGGAATAAGAAAATCAATGAAAGCGTCTTTAAAATAACAGTTACAGTTTGTATAGATAAACATACAGTCATATAGCAAAATATTGTTTTTTATGCCCTATGCTGTAAAACTATTTTAATCAAACCAAAAATAGCATAAAAATCACAAATACAATTCCAAATTATGTGTTTGGAATCTGGGCTACCATATAAAATAAATTTTTAAAAGGGTAAGATTTTCTATCAATACCTTCTGCATTAAAAAAAAATATAGTCATGTTTTCTGCAATTCATTCTATTCCTTTATTTTAAGGAACAGCTTTTTTCTCTGCTTCTTCCCAAAATTGTTTATATTTTTTTTAAATATTTGCAGTTTTGGTGAGTTATTGTAGATATTGACTTATTTGTAATGTATTTTTATAGGAATACTTTAAATATCCAGACGGATATATATCTTTTTGGAACTGGTCACTGCAGTTCAAAAAAGATATCATAGACCAGTTCAACCTGGGAATAAAATTGCCAGCTACAGTTTTCAGATCTCCTGTGATGGCTGCTGCACAAAGAATTCATTTCAATCAATACAACTTGCAGGTCCACAAAGGTCACCTGCTCGCACATGCACATGCGTGTTCACACACACACACAGGCAACCTCCCTTCCTCCCAAAGAAATTTCCCCCTCACAGTGACCTGTTTACAGATTGCTGGATTCCCAGTGTGGAAAATAATTTTGTGTTCTGGTGACTCCAGTCAAGATTATTTCTTGCTTTGAGCAACACATTTCCATCCAGCAGTCCTTTGCAGATTGCTGACTTGTAATGGCAGCAGGAACAAGCAATCTAGTATCTCCAGCCAATTGGATGCTATAAATATCCTGGGAAACCAACTGATTGATAGCAAAAATGGGCAGAGCATCCAGTGGCTTCCCATGCTCTTTGTGGCTGAGGCCACATGCAGTTTGTTTGTTTGTTTGTTTGTTTATTTATCTGTTTATTAATTATTCAAATTTCTATCACTGCCCATCTCTGCCCAAAAAGGGGGACTCTGGGCAGTTTACAGTAAAATTATCCTTCCAAAAGCATCAACATACAAAACTACAAAGTAAACAACACAAATACTAAAATAATAAATATAAATATAAAATCCAAGTGGGAGAGATTACATTCGGTAGGGAGGACTCAGTGCCACCAGCCACACCCAGGAAGAGCTATTGCCCTTCCCACCTCAGGCGATGCAGCAGAACCAGGTCTTCAAACCCTTCTGGAAGGTCGGAAGTGAAGGGCCCTGCCTCACCTCTGGGGGCAGAATGTTCCAAAGGACGGGCGCCACTGCAGAGAAGGCTCGCCTCCTGGACCCTGCCAAGAGAAACTCCCTTGCTGATGGGATCCGTAGCATGCCCTCTCTGCTTGACCAGGTGGGATGGGCTGATGTTATAGGGATGAGACGGTCCCTCAGGTAGCCTGGCCCCATGCCATGTAGGGCTTTAAAGGTCATAACCAACACCTTGAATTGGACCCGGAAGCAAACTGGCACCCAGTGCAGCTCACACAGCAGTGGTGTCACATGTGCTAATCTTGGGGCACTCATCACTGCCCGTGCGGCCACATTCTGGACCAGCTGAAGCTTCCAGATACTCTTCAAGGATAGCCCTATGTAGAGCGCACTTCAATAGTCTATGTGGGAGATGACCAGGGCATGAGTGACTGTCTGGAGGGCATCTCAATCCAGGAAAGGGCATAACTGGCGCACAACACAAAGTTGTGCAAAGGCCCTCCTGGCCATGACTACCACCTGCTCTTCGAGCAGGAGTCGTGACTCCAGGAGGACCCCCAAGTTCCACACTGGTTCTGAATGGGGCAGTGCAACCCCATCCAGAACTAAAGATGACAACTTCCCAGATACCAAGGAGCCGTCAATCCACAACCACTCCATCTTACCAGTTCATGGACTGTGGGCTGACTACCTATATTCTAATGCTCTGATCATTGGCATATTTTCTTGGTTTTTTTTGTTCTACCAAACAGAACTATAATAACTGAAATATTGTAAAGTTATGATTCAATGTGCACTATATGATAGGAAGTTATGTGTACAGTTCCTGATCTGACTTTTAGTTGATGAGAAATCTCTCTTTCTTGCCTATATTAAACGTATTTGTATTCCCTCATCTAATCCATTAGCAGTACAAACTGTATGATAGAATCTGAACAGCTTCCTTGGATTTCATTGGAGAAAAGAGATACCATGAACACACTGGTGGGCCTAAACACCAAAACTCTGCACAAACGTCTAGTGTTTTCATAACATTGCTCAACATGGTGCTCAATGGCAGAAGCCACAAACTTCCCTCAGGACCTGCTAACGCACCAGGCCTTTTAAAGGTGCTTCAAGCAGGGCTTTCCAATGCAGCATGTTCCAATACCTATGAAAAGAAAGGGTACAAATATGGTAAGTTAGAGAAACCCAGAGGAGGATGCTGGAGAAAGATGGGGATGATCATGAGAGGATGGGAAAGATAAAGGAAGGGAAGGAGGAAAAACAGAACTCAGAAAATTAGAAGGCAAGAAGGAATACAGATAATGGGAAATGAAAATGAAAGATCTAAAAAAGGCCTCTGTTGGTTAGATGGTGCTAGGTAAGCGGGGAGTGAGAAAGAAGGGAGGAGAACTAGGGACAGAGCAAAGGAGCCAGGAAGAAACAGCATTCACATCAACAAACACACACTGTTTCCACATAAACAGCTTTATCCACAAAGAAGGGGGGATTCACAATATTTTGTGAATGGCCATAACATTCAGACCATTTGCTGTAGCATTCAGGACAAGATTTAACAGTTGAAACATGCCCTGGGATTCAAAAAGATTAGAGAGACCTTGCTATGAGCCTATAACAGTGTTGAACAGAAGTCCTCTAGCACCACCTTCTGAAATCCTCCAAGCCTTAAACCCATGAAACAATTGGGAAGGATACCTAATATAGAATGATACTGACTTGACTAGAATCAAGTCCCCTTGTTTGTTCCTTGGAATACCTCATCCACCAACTTTCACAGCCTAATTAAGTTTCAACAGAAAATAAACAGGTCAGACATAAATCAGGAAACCCACTTATGGTTGTATTTCCTTGTAAATTAGCCTTTAGCCTTTAGTCTGGGTTGCAAGAGCAGACATTAACAGTACCCAACTCAGTCCAAATGTTAAAACTCTAATAAGCAGTCCAAGTACAATGGTTAAGTTCCAAGGGGGCATCCAAGAAAGGAAGGAAGTTGTTTCAGTGAAACTAAAAGAAAGGCGAAGAATGTAGAAGCGAATGAAGATGGTTTGATCCTGACCTTGTAGAATGGGGTTGATGAATACATGTAATGTGCAGGGCTGCAATTAGGGTCACCCTTGGCAAACATGGATTCCATGCCCATTTTGGCGCTCCCCCCCCCCAGCACTCATTTTGGCGCCCACCAGAGCTCATTTTGGCTCCCCACCAGTGTGGCACCCCCCCCCCCAGTTGTGGCCCTGGTAATATGTGCCAAAAAGTACACATTGGTGTCAATTAAACTGTTGTAGGTATTTATGAGAGTAGGAATTCACTGCTTGGTAACAGTTGAATATTATACCCCAGTGAATGGAGATGGAAGAACCAGAAATGAGAATTTTTTTTTCAGAAAACTGCACAACTTGCTGAATGAATATGATCCAGGGGAAAAATACATTTTAGGTGACATGAATGAATGGATGGAGGGGGATTAGATGAGAAAGTACAGAAAAAGTAGCTGAGCCATTCAGAGACCCAAAAACGAATGAGAATTGTGAACTGTTTGGCGAGCAGGAAAATACCTACTTGTTCCATATAAATGGTTTAAGAATAAGTCTATGAATGCACATGGCAAAGAATGTATGTAAATTTTAAAAGCACGACTGATGTGATTGTTTAGGGTGAAAGACTGAGAGAATTCTGAAGGGTGCAAGAATGGTGAGAGGCTCTGAATGTGGGATACGCTGGCAACTGTTCCAGACCAGTGACACTAAAGTGACAAAATCGGTATCACGTTGTTAGGACACAGGCTCCACCCTTTCATGCTTGTGCCACAATATCCTATGTAAGTATATAAGGGGCTAGGTTTGGACTGCAATGCCACAAAACACGTTTTAGCACAAATTAAAAACACTCATAGTAGCCTAATGTCATCTCAGCCCCAACACTAGCTCCCCTCTCAGCAGCTGCTTTCGGTCAGAGGCTCTTTGGAAGAGCACTGTTTTAACCCTTCTGAAAGGAAAATAGGGAGAGGGACAGCGTGATCTCAGCATATCGGTATGGATTATGAAATCACGAATTATAAAATGTTTTGCAAAGGTCAGCTGCTGAATGTAGTAAGAACTGTACATGGCAAAAACTAACAGCATATATTTATAGTAGAAGTTTGACCAAATTCAGTCAAGAATTTGTCCCATCTATATTATATACAGTAATTAAGCAGCAAGGGATTTAGGGTATGGCTTTTTCCCCTTAAAAGAATGCACCAAAGAACTGAAATCAGTAATATATGAAATTTTAATTGCTTAGAAATATTGTATATCAGTCAGGGTACAACAAAGAGGAAGTTAGAAACTAAATATTCAGCCACAATGTTTTTAATAGTTTTTTTCTTTCTTTTTTTCCCTTTGGTAGGTGATTTTCTTTATATAATAACATCACTATTGATATTATTAACCCAGGCGAAAGGCTAATGGGGATATTGCCATTTGGCTCAGAGATTCAAAAATGCCTTTCTTTTTCATTAAAAATAATGTATTCTACTCCTTATGGTTAATTCTTCATCAGCAATATAGCGAGCACTAATTGTATAATTTTAGCACTTCTCTGTCCACTTACAGATATTATAACTTTGTATCAATTCCTTTTTCTTCTTCTTGTTTTGGTTTTCTTTAAAAAAACAAACAAAAATAGTATATGCTAGAAGTAAAGCATGTGTGAGAATGGAGTGCATAGTTTAAGTCGAACAGGGAGTAAGACAAAGATGGAATAACCTCTTGCTTGTTTAATGTATTTATGGCTAAATACACTTAAAAAGATCATAGTTGCAGCTGACAGAGAAAATGGAGTGAATAATTGATTATACATAAATAGCAAAAACAACAACTAGAGCAAGTAGATGAATATCTGTGCCTTGTTAGAATGCCTACAAAATATAAGAAAATGAATGGATGTGGTAAGAATGAACATAAATGCTAGTAGAAAGTGGATCTCATGCAAAGAATGTTTGTCAAAAGAAGCAAAAATGGGTGTATATAGCAGCATGCTTCTGCCTACTTTGTTACATGGAAATGTGAACTGGGTATGTCAAGAAGAATATGAAGATTGAACGCAGTGAGGATGGGGTACTTAAAATGTGTCTGTGGGAAAACAAGAAAAAATAGGCATAAGAATGAATGGGTGCTGAATGAACATGAATACAAAAGTGAGCAACCAATAAAGGTCTATTTTAAGGTAGTTTGGTCACCTAGAGAAAATGTGAGGATTAAATCACAAATAAATTTTATAAAGAAAGAGTGAATGAGTTGAGAGGAAGGAGACGACCAGAAAATCACAGTTGGCTGAAGCTGATTACATCTTCAAAAAGAAGTATTAAAGAATGAAAGGCAACGTATGAAGCAATGTACAGACAAGGATGTTTGTTCATGAATAAAATGGTATGGGGAGAGGGGAGTATCGATATTAACAAGATATGGCTATATTTCTTTTCCTATCTCATGCCTTTATTTATTTATTTATTTATTTTTACTATTTTCTTACTCCATTTTGCATATTGTGGCTTACCCCAGAAGAGAATAATGTGATGGGTATGAATGTATGTATCTATCCAACTATCCATTCACTCCACATACGCTGCTATCATTCCCAAGTGACTTTCAGATCAAAATGTTCCATATCAAGGCTGAGAGCAGTTGAGCTTGAATCTGTTATCTCTCTGCTAGTTGTGGCATTTGTTTTCTCAGCTAATAGATTCAACATCTTGTTCATCTTCAAGATCTTCATAAGAAAGACGATGTCTCTATAGCTAGACACACACGCACACACGTTTTCCTCTAAGGTAAAAATAAAATCTTCAAGTTGAGCTTGATCCCTGGTGAGTTCAAAGACACAGTCATATGGTTTCTTCTGCAACAATATAAAAGTTGTTTTCAGCTGTCTTCTTCAGGGATATTTTTTTCAACTTCTCACTCAGCCTACAGCCTCTGGAGTTTTCTGGTAGACTTTCTGGTACCAACCAGATTCAACCCTCCAGTAGGTATTGCCATAGAACTGTGTTCCATAGATATTAGAAGATTAGATGCAAATGGATTATGAGATTTTAACAGAGTCATTATGTATTTATTTTATTTATTATGGTCACCCATACAAGACCCTTGGTGGTTATACAGGCCAAAATCAAACTTGAGTTACCAGTAGTGCACCCAGTGACTTGGGAGTTGGTGGATACTAGAATACTGAGAACACACACAGTTTCAACACTAACCCTAACCCTGAAAGAGTTCCTGATATTTTTTTTTCTGGTTTGTTAACTGACATTAAGTCAAATTTCCCAATTTGAATTCAGAAATTCTTATCTGATTAAAGCCAAGATCTTTGTGATATGGGAGAGAAGAGAGAGATACATGGCATTTACATTCATTTCTAGTGTCTAAATTAAGCTGGTTAGAATTACATATTTTGCATGAGGTCTGGAAAATATTTTAATGTTTTTCAAACTACAAAACTGACTTTGTTGGAAATGTTGATTTATATTATGTACATTTTTATTTCATCCTATGGCGAAGTATTTCAGACTCATATTTTTCTGCATTACTTCCATCAATTTTCTTTTAAAGCTCTTGAATCCTTTTCAATCAGTTTACAACATTTAAGTCTTTTCCCAGATATTTTTAAATAAATGATATCAATGTTATTATGCATATATGTTAACAGAAGCATCTGTCTAATCGACTTCTGAGATAATAAACAAACTGATAATACAACTAGGATTGCAGGCTATCAGCTATTGCTGATTTAATTAATATACATAAGAGAAATTCACTCTTCAAAAATGTAATAATGCATAATGTTTTGTCCCAAATTATAGTGGGAGTTATTTCTGAATACAGGATTGCACATCTAGTCAATCATATTTCTACAACTTTTTTGAGAATTATGGATTTAATTAATTTGTACTGCAGAAGTATCTCTTGACATTCATCTGTATTCATTTCTATAGTCTCACTTAAGTTAATTAAATTACATCTGTGTAACTAACCTGTAATTACTCTTTACTATGTTTATTTGTTTGCTTTGTTTCAAAATAACTTTCCTAAGATGATGAAGACATACTTTTTCTTTTAATGATGGTTAAGTATAATTACAAATGGCAATGATGTGGGCTTTCCAGAGTATTTTGAATTGAAACATTTTTCTGATACACTAAAATGGGAGATTTTGCATATTTCTTGGGCTTATATTTCATCAGCAAAATTAAGGGCTGATCTGCAGGACTAGGTTGCTACTAATTATTTCTCAAAGGGAAGAATGCCCAACATCACTTTGTACCTACCCCCAGACCACCAGGATGATAGTCTCTGCTTTTCTTTTCCTGCCACACATCAAAAGTAGTGTTTTCTGATGTGCGCTGGCACAAGTGGTCCTATCCACTTTCCCTGTTGCAGTTCATTTCCTTGTAGAAAAATGCCTCCACTTCAAATTAGCTAATGTGTCTGACGGCAGGAACACTTCCTCCCTCCCAGTCACTGCTCACTCCATGGCCATTCTGTCCTAGGCTGTTGGGCTGCCTCCCTCTTCTGAAGG
Source organism: Candoia aspera (assembly GCF_035149785.1). NCBI lineage: Eukaryota > Metazoa > Chordata > Lepidosauria > Squamata > Candoiidae > Candoia > Candoia aspera. Next base: position 122,042,410 of record NC_086155.1, on the reverse strand, counting down.
AACATCAACCACTGACACATTCCCTGACCAAAATGTGAAGTAATGACCTTTTTTTTAATTGTTTTTTAAGAAATCAGGTGATTTTGGCAAGAGTTCTGTCAGCTGCCTATTTTCTTTCCTGGCCCAATAACTTTGTTGTTGTGTTTTTTGTTTGTTTAACTTGTCCACAAGTAGATGCACCAGAAGGGAAAGGTTCAATAGGAAGGTGGGGGGAGGTTTATATAACAGGTCTGTCAGTAGAAACCACATATCCTCAAAAACCTGCCGACAGAAAGGAAATAAATTGGTAGTTGCTTTCATGCAAGTATGGGAGGGGAAAAGGAGCTGAGGAATCTATAAGCAATTGCTCTAGTTTGAAATATTGCTCTGGGTATTTTTATTTTAGCTATCCCAGCGGAAGCTGGATTCTCAGGTAGCAAGTTCAGGTCGACTCAGCCTTCCATCCTTCTGAGGTCGGTAAAATGAGTGCCCAGCTTGCTGGGGAAGGTGACGACTGGGGAAGGCAATGGCAAACCACCCCACTCTATGGTCTGCCAAGAAAACATCACAAAAGTGGCGTGCCCCCGAAGGGTCAGACATGACTCGGTGCTTGCACAGGGGACCTTTCACCTTTTTCACCTTTCTTGCTGTTAACTCAGATATATCCAGAATCTTTGAACTTCATGGTCAAAACTGGCTTTGAGGCTTGTTGTTTGGGATATCTGGGATAGTATTTTGTCTTTAAATCATTCTCTGAGGCAGAAAGTATATATTTCTCTTTTGTCAAAAGCAGAGGTCTATTATATTAACTCAGAAGATTACAGAGTTGGTTTAGAATACAATGTTACTGTATTCACACAATCAAATCATTAACATGATTCTAGATCAAGGCTTAGGAAGTTTACTTATCAAACTTATGCAAAAGACACAATGGATATTTAAGTGGAAAAGTAAGGTTTTCTCTCAGAGAACTCAGATAACAATATATTTTCTTTCAAATCATAAAATATGTCAAACATCTTTATCAATATTTATGCATCCAAAATAGATTCACAGAGGGAAAGTAATGCTTCCAGCATCTGAACTGTGTACTGTAGTTTCTTCTTATAACCTACTGTCCCTTTCTGGAAGTTTCCAGATTTTTAGGGGAGGTGTGTATATTAAGATTACAGCAAAAGGAGGTGTGATGGCAAAATGTTTAGGAACCCATGCTCTAATCCCAGTCTGTGAGAGAAACAGGGCTCTCTCAGCCCATGAGCCTTATTGGCAAGTAAAAGAATGATTATAGGGAAATAAATTTGATAGCATCACTTCCTGACCTTGTATCATTGAGGTCTTTGGCTAGGAAAATCAATTCTCTCCCTCCTGTGCACAGAAAGAGCCCTATCTGACAAGAGATAAATACAATCAACCATTGTTTCAAAAAACAAAAAGAGGGAATGCAAACATTCCTCTGACTTTAGACACATGTGAAACATTCAGTTGCAAAGGATATAAAAGTATAGTTTTTCATAACACAGTCCACATCTGAAAAGACTCTCTAACAGAAAAATATACAGGCCAGTACAAGACTCTGAGCAGTGCACAAGATCTGCTACCAATATAGAAGAAACCCTGATATAAAGAGGTGCCAATTTTTATAAAACATATAAGCACTAATAACCAGGCTTTGGAAGAGGCTCATGAACTGAAATTTTGTAGGAAGAAGCATTGCATATGATCATGTGTCAATATGCATAGGCAGCTGGTTATGATTTCTGAACTGCCATTCTCCAAAATCTACACTTGATCTTAGCCAAAAGGCTGAGAAGCTAATAAAATTTATTTCCTAGATGAAAAAAAGTTTTAACAGGAGGTCCCAATATTCATATATAAACTTAACTCTAATTCTTACTTCATGACAGTTAAGCTTAACAGCAAAATATTTTCCTAAGGTTAACATCTCTTTAAGACTGATAGCCAAAACCTCTGTTGCTATGGCATTAATCTCCACCCTACAGACTCTAATGTCATCTTCCTCAGCAACAAATACCTATTAGCTTCTCCTTTTTTCCCCTCCTCCTTGCGCTATTTACAACCCTCCAGTGTAATGACTGAGTTATCCTCCACGGATTAAATAAAGGACACTTCCACACAGCCACAGAGCTTATTGCTCAAAACATCTGCAGTGGTTTTGTGCTGCTATGCAAGTCTCCTCGCTTGCTGAGCCCTATCCTCCCATTAAGCCAGTCAGGACTCCCTCTAGTCAACCAATGGGAAGGTACAAATATAATAGATAGCCAGAGCCCTGACCCACCTGTATTCTTCCTTCACCTCATTTTTCTTGGCACAAAAACACAGGGGAAAAAAACCACCAACCAGTACTCTTTGGGGGGGATTGCAAATTGTTCCTCACAGCAACAGGAAAGGATGGCAAAGATGTTGGCAAGTTGCCGTAGTTCTTTAGTTACAGGAGGGAGGTGGGAAATCCCAAGAGCTGAGTGGCAGGACAAGGCAGAAATTCTTGCTCTTGCAGTTCCAGAGAACTACTACAACACAGCTGTTGCAGCATATTTCCAGAGCAGAACCTGAGTCAATTGTTTAATTGGCTAAGATTCCTAAAATCCAGTCAAGGCCAGGAGAACTCCAAGAACAGTGGGGCAAAACACTAATCTCCGTCTGGTGAAGCGGTCACATGTGGAAGGTAACAGAATATCAGAAACCCAATAGTCAGGACTAATCTTTACATCTTCTTTAGAGAAACCAGAACAGAAGGGTAGCAACTGATAGGATCATAATGCCCTGCAAAGCACTTAGGAACACAGTTCTTGACTGTTGTAAGTTAGAGCTCCTTGAGAGTGACTGGTCTACTCAGGAGGAAAGCCTTTGTGTTTCTCTGGCCTATTCCAGTCTTGGATCTTGGAAACCTTATATCCCAAATCAGGGCTTTGCTTCATGCTGTGATCTAATTAGCTTGCACACCTATTACTTGGATTTCAATTCTTGACCTTGGATAGTCTTGGCCATGCTACGTTAGGCTGTAATTCTCTGCAAGCTACTTTGCTACACAGAAGCAAGACATCTGGCCTCAAACCCCATTTCCTCTTCACTCTTTGGCAATCTCTAGATCATGTGCTACTGTTTCTATTTGCTGCCAACCCTACAGTTCCCCAAATCAGTCCTTTTGTAACTGTTTTTTCCTTTCACATTCTTCTCCTTGGAACCAGGTATTTATGTAACCTATTTACACAGTTTATATTCAGCCAGATTCCACTAACTTGCACAATTACACTGTGAGGAAAAAGGAGGTGGTGGCCAGAACTTCCCCCTTCATTCACTGTTGCTATTATCATCTGGGCTGCATTCTCCTCTTCCCTTGCTACAGAGACCATCAAAATCAACTGTTCGTTCAACAACTTTCTGCTTCTTAGTCACTACAGAGACCTGGATATAATTACATGGGAAATGTAATATTCGTAAGTAAGTAAGAAAGAAAAGGGAAAAGAAAAGAAAGAAAAAGAAAAGAAAAAAGAGATATAAAGCAGCAGCTTCTGATCTTCTTTACAGCAGTTATAAATACACTTATGCTTTATTCTCTCTGTCAATAGTTATATCATGGCTCCCTTCTTTCCATATTCTGCCTTTCTAATTGTCAAACCCATAAATCACAAGTTCATTTTTTTCTGTTTTCAGCAAAAAGTCCATAAAGGGTTTCCAGTCACTGACAAAGGTAGTTATTGTCTTTTCCTTAATCAAGCAAGTTAATTTTGCCATCTCTGCAAATTCTGTCATCTTCATCAACCATTCCTCCATTGTGGATATTTCAAAGTCTTTCCATCTTTGTGCATATAATAATCTTACTGCAGTTACCATGTACAAAAACAAACCCATAGTTTTTTTTTCTAGTTATCTATCAATTAGTCCCAACAAAAAAGTTCTGGTTTCAGTTGGATATTAATCTTTAAAATTCTGTGTATCCACAGATATAATATTCATCAATATTTCTTAACTTTCCCCCACAAAATTTATGACTCCACTGAAATAACAAGTCATGTGCATAGAAAATTGGTATTCATTTGAATTTCTCAGAATGTTCATGAGTTCTTCCCCATGACAAAAAAACATACAAACATTGTGATGTTCAATCTTTTCCAGATATTTTTAACAATTAGCAAAAGTAGCTATTTGCCTACAGTTGTGCAGATGCAGACTTTTAAATATGAATAAATTTCATATTTGGCAATCAGGTTCTCTGGGCTTTGGAAGATCAATACCTTCTATTCCAAGAAATCCATATGTTTTAAAAAAAAACAAACTAAAAACAAAAGCACTGTAATAGTAGAACCTGGCCAAAAATCCTGAAAAATAAAATTCCTAGGGTCCCTTCTTAAGATGAACAGCAGATGTTCTGTGAAGTACCCAAGATGCTGATATTACACAGTTCAAGATGCCAAGAAGCAAAGGAGAAAGACATCACAGGAAAGCTTCAAGGGATACAGCCATCTTGTTGGTAAACTTAGATAAAGCATTACAGTATTGTTTTTTTCTCTTGGTTCTGAATAAAAACATCATGAGGAATCCAGTGGAAAAAATCTACAGTCTAAAATGGTCACTTTGCCTGCTTGATCCATGAAAGTAAATATTTGCTAGCTACCACTGAACAAAGTTGTAGAACAATGTGCTAAATTAAGCATGGAGAGATTCCAGTTCAAGCACACATTTGGCCATACAAACTTTGTGGATTACTTTGATTCAATCACTATCTCTCTAATTTATTTAACAGATTGTTAATGTAGGAATAAAAATTGGAGGATGAAGTAGTATGTATACTGCCTTGAACTCCTTAGAGGAATGACTGACCACTAATTATAAGAAGTTTTTGATTGTACTTACTGCTGCTAAAAGTGGTGCCATCAGTACTGAAACGAATGCTTATTATATACGTACACTACATTACAAATGTTGGATGGCTTGGTTTATGAAATAAGTAATAAACTTTGGTGTTATTTGTTCATTCAGACTCCCTTATGTGTCACTAGGACTCATATGAAATTCTGATAACATCCAGCCGCTGAAAGACAAAAATTTCTGAAACTTCACAAGGGATGAATATTTTTTTTAGATCTCTCTATGCAGAAATTCAAATTGATCAGGTCTGTGTACAACCCAGCCAATTTATAACTTTAATTTCATTTTAAAATCTTGCCCTGTTTTGTCAACATTTTTATTCAAAGACTAGAGCCTACCACCGGTGATAAAAATGTCAGGTTATAATTATATTTCTTGTTTGCTTACTAATGTGAAAAGCAATCTGTACCCCTGAGATTTCAATGTGTTTGTATCCCTCTCTAGTGTATTCTTCACAGGATTACAAATAGCCTCAGGTTAGTAATGAGAAAATGAAAACATATTTCATGCTAAGCAACAGTTTTATCATACTCCTTCTTTTCTTTAAGAAACTTTCTACATTAAGAAAAAAGGAAACAGAACATTATAGTGATCAGCCCTTAGAAAGTTATCTGTTCCCACTGGTAACTATAGTAAAAACGATATAACTATAGTAAAATGCTGCAATCAAGGACAATTAAATTTACTCTCCTTCCAATGAGATCAGTGTTCAGGAAAACTATATAAAAGGATTGCACCTGTATCCTAGCACTGTTTCCTTTGTACTAAATATAAACAGCTTAAAAATATTTAAATTCAACATAGTGAGTCTAGACTTAACCAATCTAGATTTATTGCAATTTTAGCTAGTTATGCTGATTGATTTGAAATGGCCTACCCCAAATATTATTAAGTCTAAATGCAGTGCAAAGAATTTGAATTTGTTTACTATTTCTTGCCAAGTTAATCTTAGCATTTTAAAAATATTATTTGGCACTCAAGATCAACAAATATTTTTGTGGGGGGAGGGATACAGGCAAAAGTATATGCATACTTCCATAGCTGCATCTGTATTCACAAAATGTGTGTCTGCGTGTGTCTGTAAGCATCTGGCTACAATTTTTTTTTCTGGATGAAGGGTCGCACTTGGCATTTGAATGACATGCCAGGATCACACTCCAAAATGTAGTATTCATTGAGATGCACACTGTTCTACTACTAACAGGGAAATTAATATTAATTGCTATGATTCAGTGCACACTTACCCTGGAGAAAGCCAACCAAGGCATCCAATACAAACTTCGATGATGCAAAAAGATGAAACATGCTTCATGAAGTCACAACGCAACCCCCCTTTTTGTATTTGCATCCTGATGTAAAATCCAAGTCACATGTAGGTCACATATTCATCATTTACCCCTTGTGTGTTCCTACAGATACCCATGCATCAAACGCAGTAAGATATACTTTGGAGGAAATATGCATAGAATTATACTGTACAACTCTGCAATGTACAGCAAAGACCGTAAAAAGCTAGTACAAGAAGCTAATACAGAGGAACACAAATAATATACAGAACGAGGAAAAGGGAGTTGCTTGAGGAGTCAAGAGAGTAATTTGTCTGGATGATACAGGAAACTAAAGAGGTTAACTAATCTGTTAATCAGAAAGATACCAGAGTTCCAGCAGGTCCTCTGGGTAGGGTTCTTAATAAACAGATAATCAAATTTTCCCTGGCCTCCTTGTATAACTGCAACATAAAAGAACATGGATAGCAACAGACTTATTTCCCTGATTCCTCAAAGACAAAGTTATTCATTGAGTGAAATGTTGTTAAATTAGTCAGTTAGTACACCAGACATCGGCATATTAAAGCAAGCAAAAAAGCACCATAAATGTTCTACTGCATTTGGAAACAGTTAATATGTGCATTTTGGGGACTCTTGACAACCTGAAAGGTTACTTAAAGATAGAAGAGAGCAAGACTTATCAACTGCAGTTCTTAGATGCTATAATAGAGAGATGAATCTTCCCTAGGTTATAATTATCCTAAGCCTCAAGAGAGAAATGCAATATAAGAATCAAATACCTGAATACAAGTACAGGAAGATCTCAGATGTATCTGGGTATTTCTCCGATATATTCATTCAACTGATCATACAGTATATCCACTTCCAAATATATGGGCACATCCCCTACACAAAATGGAAAATTCAGCATCTCTGTAAAGCATCTAGACTGGACCTTTTCTACTTGAAAGTGGAAGCTAGAAATCCATATTAGAATGCGAAAGATAGTTGAGACTTGATTACCTAAGTTTGGATGCAGCAGTTATAAAACAGTCACCTTGTAAAAGAAAAAGAACCTGTCTATTGCCTGCTGTCACCATTCAGACCACAGAAAAATATTTCATAGTCAATTACCCATATTCATTCCTGTTTAAGCTTTATTTATGCTTCTGTGAAGTTTTGTACAGTAGACATAAGGATCATCAGTCCAAAACCATGTGGTTCAGGTTAAACTAGGCAGTAGCACTATATCATGGGCAAAAGATAATAGAATTCTTATAAAAGACATCTTATGAAAATGCAACTCATAAATCAGAGAATTGAAGCCAGGTCATTAACAAATAAATTAAAAGGGGGTTCTCTCTGATACCTCTACTGGCAAAAATAGGGCTCAAGGTCTACAGGTACCCCTTCTGTCCACATATAGCATGCCTAGATGTTTGGTTACAGAAAAACATTTATTTGTTGAGTTTATTTTATTCCTGAGGAAATGAGGTATATTTCTCTGCTAGCTAAGTATAGGCAATAATGATCAAGAATACAGTGACCTGGTTTGATACCAATGATTTATAGGCACATTTAGAAGATGATGTCAGATGATTTGTGATGGGATGGTGCATCACTGTATGTCATTATGAATGAATTAAGCATCTATAGCATCATAGTTATATGAGAGAGACATATAAACAATGGCTGGAATTATGTATGTATGTATGTATGTATGTATGATACAGTTTCCTTTCTAATTATGGTGGTGTTAAAAGGTTTTTAACACAGTTATGAAAAACGGCAATGACTGGGCAACTATTGCAGTGGCCTTCTTTGCGGCTGAATCCTTGCTGGAAAAATAGAATACTGTAGCATGTTTTCTGTATTTCTTTACACATTTTCCCCTCTCTATTCACAATCAGTCAGACAGGACATCTGAAGTCTAGTTTAAAAACAGTACATCTCAAACAACTTATTTAATATATCAGTACATACATATGCATGAAGCACATCATCTATTTGCTTATAGCCCAATTTGTTTTTAATTTTTTGTTACTGAAGTCATTACAGAATTGTATATTGTCAAATATGAATGGACATATTGATCCTAGTGTGATAAAAGCTTAAGATTTATTTCCAATTTGTCCCAGAAGCAATGGTTGCCAAGTTAATCTGCACAAGCATCTCTCCAATTAGCTAACTACATCTGTAAAGCAGGACCTGTATGATTCAGGACAATTTTGACTACATCAGGGAAACAATTCAAGGGGCTTCTCTTGTCCTTTTAAAATCTAGTCAAACTAGATTTTATGATATATTTCTTAGAAGTGACTATTTCTTGAAATGCTATGTACTTGTTTAAAGAGAAAATCCTACAGTTTTTGATTCTGGGTAGTCAGCTATTTCATTCCAATTCTTTTAGAAGAAAAGTTTATTCTGCAATGTACTGGTTATATTGTTAAAATGATTCTATTTCTAATACTGTATTTTAATTTTTTTAAAAATAAACTGCATATGAAATATTTTTGGATGAGTCATAATATACATTCAATAAATGTGTAACTGTTGGAAATAGCCTCTGTGTCATGTCTTAGTCCTACCAGACCGCTATGCTTCATCATAATGGAGACAGCATTGTCACATTAGCAACGATGCTAACATAGGCATTGAAAACGTATTTGCATTTTAGAGTCTACAAGGAGTTCACGGTAAGGAAAAAAATTGAGCAATTATGAAGGAAGTACATGGTTTCAAAATGCAAGAAAAAGGGAGGCAAAATAAAGTTCAGTACCTTTTCATTTGAAAGCATACCTCAAAATGAACAAGACAGCTCATCACATATTTGAAGCACTGACTCCCAAAATACAACCCTTCAAAAAATGAGAAGGCAGTATTTGTTCAAAATGTAAGAAGTTAGCAAAAAATGCCTTTAAAGGCACCAATTTTATTGATGGCCTCTGTGATGAGAATGTACACACTGGAAAACATCTCTAAATGTTACTGTCATAGCAGAAGCTGTTTCAGCATCATTGCACGATAACTGATAATTTACCAGTGCGTGCAGAATATGTGAAAATTATGAGACTAAAAATCACTGCGTGTGGTTTCTGCCACATTTATATTGTACTGCTGTTACAATAAAGCCTCTTATATTGATTAGCTTAGTTGATGTGACAGAATGGAATGAAATTCACTTGCTCAGGTAGATGAATAGTTTTCATTCCAGCAAGCAGGCAAAAAAGTCCAACCAATCCAATCAGGATTCAAGCCACATAGAATGGAGATTCTGTAAAGATTGGGAAGACACAGAAAAGACAGAGAACCCTAAGGCAAGGAAGGAAATTGGGTGTAAACAGGGGACAAAGGGAAACAAAGTTTATATACTGAATGAGGCTTGAACAAGAGGGCAGATGAGACAGATGGTTCTTCTACAGAAGGCTTTAATGGTACAGTTTCAAATCCAAAGTCCCCCATGAACAGTAGAAAGCTGGAATGTATCAGTCTTTGTTTTCATCTAACTTGAAACACGGAGAACACTAAAAACCAACTAGTGCTACTTCTAGCTGACAGGCACAACAGTGCAAAGAACATTATTCAGTCAATAATTACCTCCAAACTAAAGCTGATATAAAGCAACATAAACCTTGTCATCCTCTCTCCAGTCTTTTTACATTTAAAACCATTCTGCATGTGAAATTGAAAATCATCACATCTGGGTGATGGCTATGAAGGGAAGCTTCCTGGATGCAAAGCTGCCATTTGTCCTGAATCTAAAATCCTCTTGCAAGCTTTGAAAGTGAAATGACAGCATGTCAACAATTTTATAGTCATGTACCTTTCCTAATAATTTTATATTGCTATGGAAGTGGGGGAGTTATTTTTCTAAACAATGTGTATAAACAGGTACCAGGAAAACCTCATGGGGGAGAGGAAGAGTCCAGGAATCAAGGTGAAACAAGAGTTTCCACTAGTGAAAAAACAGATTGTCCACAATTTTTGCAAAGCTGAAGAAATGCAAAGAAAAAATGTTTTTCTCAGGTTTCAAATAATCTGTTGAATGATGAAAAAAATGGACTCAGCTCCCCAAGACAAAATAATGATATTATTCCAGAGCTTATTCTGAACTCATGGAGAGCCCTCATATGGAATGCCCAAAGAATAATCAGATGGTAATAATATGCTGAGAATGAGTGGGAATGCTAAAAAAAGTTGTAAGTGGATGGACAGTATGGAATAAACAGCTGTTTTCATTAATGCACTGAGAGGAGATGGATCACATTTGTTGATCCTGCCTTGGATTTCCATGTCTTGAGCAAAACAGATGAATATTCAGTTTCAGTTGTTGTAAAGCTGCAATTGGAGGCTGGACTGGGACCATTTAGGTAAACTCCTAAGAGAATCCAAGAACTGAGAGTAGTATTGAAGAAAGTTGAAAGGCACTACCAAATCATTTCAGCAACTATAATGAATCACAGACTACTGTTATTTATACCGTAAAGACAATGTTCAAATCTGCTTACTTTTAGTTTTTTGTGCTGCCCTACCTAATGGAGAATTTGGCCTCTTCCCATTTGGAATGACTGCCTTCTTTCCATCTGTTCTGTTTTCACCAGGGTTGGAATTACTCTTATCTGTTTCTCACTCACTGTGTGAATTCACTCAGTTCTACATGTTACATTCTGCCAGTCCCTAAAGGTGAAGAGTCAGTGTCTGCATGCAGTTCAGGAAGGGGGAGCTGGAGGGGCCACTAGCTATGATTTCATCCATTTCAGGAGCTCTTGCAATACATGAAAGAGATACGTGAGAAGACCACCAATGGAAAAGCAGCTCTGGGGATCTCTACTACTGTATATGAAAAGAACATGGCCAGATATTATTCGGATCAGAGACCTAAGGATTTGTAGGGCTAGGAAAAAAAGTTGCCAGTACTGTCATGGTTTTTAATTGTAACCACAGTATTAAGACCACTAGCCTGAATTTCATACTCGGAGAAAAAACAAAAAAAAAGTGGGGGGGGAGGGAGAGGAGGAGGAGGATGGAAGAAAGGAGTCACTAATTCTTCCCGGACAATTCCAAATCACAAGCTCACACAGTCGAGGCTGATGGAGAATAAACATTACAGTAGGACTGTAGGGCCACAAGGGGATCAATGGCTGGGAGTGGCACTGCTCTCCAGACCACCGCTCCCATCTTCCTCTTCCTCCCTCGCCCAAGGCGCGGCGCCCTCACCCGCTTGTTGCGGTCCGTCTCCCTCACGTCCTCCTCCTCGGGCCCTTGCCGGATGAGCGCCCGCACGACGGCGGCGTTGTTGGCACAGCAGGCGCGGAAGAGACTGGGCGGCTGCTGGCTGTCGGAGAGTTCCGATTCGCCCTCGTCGTCGGCCTCCTGGGGAGGGTAGAAGGAGTCGTCTGAAGCAATGCTCCGCGTGTCCGGGAGCTCCGAGAAGTCTTCATACTCCTCATACTCCTCATACTCGTCTTCCCTGTTCTCCTCCTCTTCGGCTTCGCCCTCTCTGCGCGCCCACTCTGCCGGGGTGGTTGGCTCAATGCTTGAGGCATCGCTACTGCCGGGATTCCCTCCCCCCTCCGCCTCCTCGGGCCCTGGCCCTCCAGGCGACCCCTCTTGCAGCTGCTTCCCTGCGGTGAGGCTCCTGCCTTCCCCGCCCTCTTTCCTGTCTCCAGACAGAAGCACCATCGTCGCTTCCCGCCAAAGGGAACGCGAGGTGCTGAGCTCTCGCCGCCTTCTCGGATAAAGAGTGCTTATCTTCGCGAGCCAAAGTGTACCCAGGGAATCCCGCGTCTCCCGCCCAGATACATAAATCTCTACGGACAGACGTAGAGATCCGGCGGGAATGTCAAGGAGGAAAGATCGAGGGCTGGATGGCACATACAGCCATCCTCGCACCTTAGCTGAAAGATCACTAACCCTTCTTCTTAGCCAAGTCACTCAAATCGCCGGGGTGGGGGGACCCTATACAGTAGTGCGTAAAGAAGGTGGGGGGGGGGGGAAGAGAGGTTCAACGTTAACTGCACAGCTCCGACTTGGAGGAGAAGTAGGTCCTTCCGTGTGTAAGTTCCTTTCCTCCACACACAAAGTAGAAAACCCAGCTCAAGGGAGAAAAGAAAAGGAACCGCTCCAAGTATCATCCCAGCACAATGATCTTCCGCTGGGGGACGACAAAAAGGGCTCTCGATCTTGCTGCAATGATTTTCCGAAAACTTTGCCCGCACATTGGCTGGAATCTTGAGGATACTTTGAAATTCCCGCCCCTCCCCCAAGTAGATCGCGGAAGTGTCTTCGCCCAAGCAAATGTCCTTTAAATGCAAGACCGCTACTTTTCCTGGCCCCGCAGTTAAACTTCTGTGAAAATAAAAAGCGGGAATGGGGATCTCATCTCACATTTATTGGAAGTCAGGCACTTAAGACTCCAAGGCTTCCTAGAATTTGAGAGAGAAGCCGATTCTCGTCTGAGTCATCGGATAGCGTTGAGGAATTACGCTTGCCGCATCTGTTTTCCCGTTCTATCTGCCTAATGCTTTCGGCAGTATTAATAGGATGTCACGAGAAGCCAGCCAAGAACATTTACAAAAGGGGAACTCCAGCGTTGGGGGGGGGGGGTTTCTTTGCGAAGTAATGAACTCTGACAGACAGCGGCAGCAATTATTTGCTTGCTTGCTTTCTCCCACCCTCCCTCGCTTGGGGTGAAGAATTGACAGAAAGTCAACAGATGCTATTTCCAATAAAATAACAATACTCTTTCAAACTATCCGAATTCCAGGACTGCAGTGTCCTGGACAGAGTTTAGGCAGCCTCGTCTGAAAATATTTCTCGCCTTTTTAAAAAATTTCACTTCGCAGTCAGAAGAGTAAGTCAAGTGTTTTTCCCGCCGAAAAGAAATCGCAAATTGTTCAAGTTTCTTCTACAAAACAGACCTGCGAAACTGGGAGTAAATTACTGCCGGAGCAATCCTCAAAGAATGTTACTTGCAGATGCAGCTTTATTGAAGCGATCGGAGAAGCTGAGAACAATTTTTTCCATATCGCCACTTGTCTTCAGACAATCCTGCATTGCTTTGAACCCCCCCCCCCCGTACCCATTCAAGGTCGATGAAGGGCGTCAAAAAGGAGCCGCGATAACCAATATAGCCAGCGATCGATCCTACTCCACAAAAAGGAAAGGCTGCAGAAGTGGGCAGAGCGACTGACGCGTTCAGAAAATTCCTGCAATCGTGATTCCTTATCGGATCAGCAGAAGCTGAAAGCTGGAGTTTAGCATGTTGACATCAGGCACATCTTTGCAAACCGATTTGCATGCAGCTATAATCCAGGTTAGTATGCCTACTGTAAACCCAAGACTAAAAAAAAAAGTCACTGACAGGCGAGCCATAAAATGTTCTGAGTACCTTCAACTCCTTTACCGTCCTCCGGGGCTTTTCCTTCCGTTCTTCCCACTGCAGTAATTTACGACGAGTGTGGCTCAACTATACATTCATTTTATCTATGCATGCATACATGAGAAGGAGATGGTTTTACACCCCTCACCTACCTCATATTCAAAGCAGCGAGTATGATAAAAGCAAGCAGCGAAAGATTTAAAATGGAGTTAAGAAGGTTGTTTAATATAACTTCGAAAAGAACCCGTGGGTCATGCAAAGAGAATGGCTAAAACTGCGATGAAGTAGGAATGCCCATTTACAAATACAACTTTAATTTTTGAAATAGGTGACTAAGAAGTCTAAGGAACAGAAAATCCACCTGCTGATAATAATCATTCTGCCCAGAAAGTGAAATGTATCCACATTTGAAGTAATAAAGGCCTTTAAATCATGGCTTTAATTACGGAAAGAATTGTTAATCAATCCTTTATTAAGTCTGATAAAGAGGCTGGTATAGACTCCATGTACCTTGTAGCATTTTTCAAATTAAAACAATAGAGAAGCCACAAGCGTGTGGAACTTTTCTGAAAGACAACAGTGTGATTACAAACCTCAGAGCAATGAATGGCTTTGTTTGTTGCAAGATAGCTCTTTCAAGCACAGCTATTTAATAGGATTATAGTTTTAGGTTCCAGTAATCTGTTCTACTCATCCTGCATTTGAATGATCTATCTTTAGTACAATGTCTGTCAGTAATCCAGTGTGTAGGTTTTTCCTGCAAACTGGCATAGATGCTTATTTTCTCTACTGCTCCTCAGGAATGACGGAGAACAATACCGACTAGTACACACAAAGCAATATATTAATGGCTAATATTCAGGAAGTTAGAGACCTTGGATCAGGCAGCAATTGACATTTAATAAGTATCCTTTTGAGAATATTTGGTGAAATATAGTCACAACCGATTTCAAAGACTTAAAAGGGCAGTGTGGGAAAAATCCCTGCTTGTGTTGAAATGCTAGATATCAGACCAACAATTCCCAACCTGTTGCCTAGTAGGGGGTCAGTAGCAGTCTTCCCAGATTCAGCAGGCTGGGCTAGCTTGCTCCTAAGCCTGCTGTCCCTTCCTGTTTGCCATCATTCAGCTGGCCAGGCCAAAGCCTCTTGCCAACTCAACCCCTTCTTCCCCATGTTCCCTGCCAGTTTAGCCAGCCAGAGCCTGCTTACTATCTGAGCCTGCCTCCCTGTATACCAACAGTTAGCTGGTTCATGAGAATCTTGAGGTCTGAATGGTGGGTGTCCCCACAAAGTCTCTACAACTGTGGAACCACCTGCCACATGAGGGGAGGGTGGCCTGCATTCTCATGGACTTCCAGGGGCTTGTGAAAAATCTGGCTTTTCCAGGGGGCCTTTTGGGGATTGATTCTGCTTGAAACCATCAATGTAAGAATGCTTGTACATAAATGGTATTAATTATTATTCGCAGCACTGTTGTTTTTATTCTGTAATTGGATTATGTAAATTGCCCAAGTCAGTAAATTAATCCCATAAATAAATAAATAAGTAAATGGATGGATAGACGGATGGATGGATGGATCAGTAGCCTAAAAATGGTTCATTGAAGTGTACATGTGATAACACAAATAGCCATGTGAATATTAACATTCAGGAAACTGACAATAGAGACCAAGTCTCCAATGCATTTACTGGCTCTAAATCCACTTTTGCTATGGGATTGTGACCTCATACAAGCAACCCCAAAGAAAGGTGTGAATAGGATACATTCTATGAATATATTTGTGAGAAGACATTCTGGACCAGCAAGTTTGTTCTAAAAATTGGCATAGGGTACATAAAATAATACTTACTTTTGGATTAAAAATTTTGGTACTGATTTTAATGAAAAGCCCTTTAAACATGAAGGGTATGGAAAATCATACATAAATGCAGGTATAATAATTATTTTGCCAAACAACATGAAATCTGATGCTGTCGAAGTTGAAAATGTAAGTGTGTGTGTGTGTGTGTGTGTGTATAATCACTACATTTTCCAAAGTTTATTTCATGGACCATGATTGCAGAAAGTTTGGGAATCACTATATTAATGTATACATGACTGGATTTCCTATATAAATCAGCTAATAAAAATTAATGAAGCAGGGACTGTGGACTAATGATCTGAAATCCTGCAGATTTTTGTGCCCTTTTATTTGATCTTAATAAAAGTAGTGGAAGCCAGTTTAATGTAACGGTTACGGCACCCGACTAGAATCGGAGAGACTGTGAGTTCTATCTAGACCTGCCTTAGGCACAGTTAACTCTGTCTCAGCTCTAGGAAGACGGCAAGGGCAAACCACATCTGAAAATGTTTCCAAGAAAATTGCCTGCATTTGTCCAGGAAATTACCAGGAGTCAAGGAGTGACTTGAAGGCACACAAAAAAACAGTACTATCTAGCTACACTTGTTCCTATTTTTTCTTTATTTAAGTAGGACAAATCATGTCCACCAACTGAATGGGAGGGTTGCTCGATTTGTATAACACTGAAATGCCTTCAAGAGAGACATATATATAACAATCAAAGGAATTGCCTACACCTACTATGTTAATGAGATTCCTATAATCAAATATTTAATACAGTAACATCTTTCAAAATCTATTTGATGAAAAAAATTAAAAGTATATTTCAATAAATCTTGAGATCTTGACATTAATGATATCAGCCAAGATTTCTGAAGATCTGTCAGCAAATAACTGTTCAAATAATTCCTGCCAAATCCAAAGCAGTTCGTTTTAGCTAATCTTGATAGTATGCAAACGGGGCTGTAAAACTGTCTGCTTTTTCCTTCCTTCGTTTATTTTTTTAATTACTTATATAGGCTATTCAGGTAGCATGTTCTGGTTACTATGTATTATTTAAAAATTACAGACTATGCTGTTAGATTTGTAATCCAAATTTATTTTCATGGGGTGAAACCCAAAAGTTCTTTAACTGACAGAATTATTTCTATCAACATGACAATTCTGTTTACCTTTTCTAGTTATTTACATTTTTTCCTAATCTAAAAGGCCCCAGATATTCTAATCATCTTTAATATTTTAAAGCAAAAACAGTCATTTTCAAAGTCTTCTATGTGTATTGACTAAATGGGATTTATTCCCTTGTCTAAAATATGTAATAAGAATATTCAGATCACTATCACAGTGCAATTCTTTATTTACTCAGAAGTAATTCCCACTGAGTTTAAAGTAAGACTTCTGGTGTACAGAGTGTCTTTTAATTATACTAAATTAGTGAGTAAAATAATTAACTTTTCTGCCTCGTTTCAACCTTGTATTTTTGCTGACATCTGTTCCTGAGAATTGGTTCACTCTTCAGAAAAACATATCACGGGTTATATGGAGGAAGAGAATAAATGGAAATTGGCAGGCTCTTTTCCCACAATACATGAACAGAATCGTCTTCTATTTATGTTAGATCCCCAATAGACTCATGCCACAGAGATCAGGTAATATTCCCCTCCCTTATAAATCAAATAAAAAATTCAAATGTAAATGTAAAGCTTTTAATGAGGTGGAAATAATTGGACAGCAGGACTGTAGTGAAAGCTAGAGTTCTGAGGAAATTTGTGGGTAATCACCTTGTTAAAACCGTAGATGGTCAAAAGAAGAAAAAGTCATTGCCTAGTGCTTAAGCCTTAGCCTGGGAGCCAGAGAGATACACTGTAGTTACATGCAGGTATGCAAGATAGGCAGGTACACAAGCCAAGCAGACTGCCAGACAAAGGAAGCTTGTGTGCTTGCAACACCGAAACATGTCTTGCTGCTACAGAGAATGGCAGGGTGCTTTGCAAAGCCAACTGCAGGTTTGAAAGGCTCCTGGCAAAGGGCTTTCTTCCATCAGGAGATACGGGGAGGCTTATCTGGTAGTGGAGACAGGCTAGAATAGAACCAGACAGCCAGGGACTGCCAGTTTACTCTTCCACAATGCTCCACATAAATAATATATTAGGGCATTCTGGGAAATTAAAACAGTAACTATATCTAACAACCTGGAGGAGAGGGAAGAAAAAATACTCCATATTTCTTTCTTTTTCCTACTTTTCTTTTTATGTTTCCATAGTTTTTTAATCTTACATAAAATTTTCTTTTAATAAAAATTATATTTTAAAAAAGCTGTTGTATGAAGTGCCAATATTTATCTCTCTAGTAAGATAAAGAAAGAATAGACTAAGTTACTACTCTTACTTGTATCTATGACTCATGCACCATTTCCTGCTAACAATAGAGATGTAATGCTGGTCGGTTTTGGGACATTTTGGCCCATATGCAACAGGGGCAACAAAAGTCCAGTTTTATCTCCAGCACACTTATATAATGTAATGCAGCTAGGATCCCTAAAGATATCTTGCAAGCCAACATATCATTGCCTAAATCCCACCAACTAGGAGGCACATGTAGTAATCCAGTATGTGGTTATATGGCATTATTTTATAGAGTTCATTCATTTATCCTTTGAAGAATATCTTCAGCATGTATATTGAAACCAGAATCAGAGACGTATAGCATCTGAAGATAATGGGATATGTCTTGGCAAAAGCTGGACCCACTGGCAGAGTGCAATTTGGTAGAGTATGAATTAAGTAAGCCTTCTTGGCTTCTCAGATCTGCAATGGAAAGCAGAGACCAAGTTTTTGGGAATTGTTTAGCATATCCTGTATGGGGATGGAACACCTCTTATGCCCTTGCTCAATTTTACTATGAGACAACTGTTTATTGAGAATATATCCAACTCAGTTGGAGTTGTCTGAGTTATCTATGAGGGCAGGGGAGTGTTTTGAAAATGAGCCCTAGAGGTCATTCAAAATTATATGGTGATTCTGTGCCCTAGAGAGGCAGTCCTGGATGCATTCTACTACAGAATTTCAAGGATATCTGATAGCACAGAAAGATTCAGCAATAAGGCAACTTCTAACATTAATTAAAATAATTACTGCAGAGTATGTTTATTTCATGAACACACAGCTGCTTCTACAAGCTGTATTTGCTTCTCTGTATAACAGGCCTGTGGGGAAGGGGGAATCATACTATTAACAAATGAAGCAGAGACAGTTTTTTTTAAAGACCTATATATTTTATTAGGGTGAGAAAGAAACTGTATTATGTGATTTAATAAGTGCATACTCCCTTACACTCTACTGACTTAATAAATCAGGGCACAATGCACAAAAGTATTTTGCTGTGCTGATAATACTTCCTTCTTTTACCAGCCAATGCATGCAAACCTCAACTGCTCCTAGGCATAAATGCCAAATATTCCATTGGTTATGAGAGACCCAGCATAGTGTAGTGGTTTGTGCTGGTCTAGGAGTGGGGAGACCTAGGTTTTACTCTTCCCTTAGGCACAAAAGCAAGCTGGGTGGCCTTGGGACAATCACTCCGTCTCAGTTCTAGTCAGCGTCAGACTCCCTCATCACATCATGCATTGAAAGCGTCATTGTTTGAACTAGGTGAGTGCAGTACAAAACTAGTGGGCATTGCAACAAAGTGGGGAAAATGCTAAGGGCAACAGCAACAACAACAACATTCCATCGGTTGTGGAAACTACTTTGCTCCTTGAAAAAGAATTGTATGATCATTCTAACTATTCACAGTTTCACAAAGCCTCCTATGTTGAAAGATACATCTTTGGTTTGGCTTTGGAGTGCACAGGTATGCATGCCCCCCCTCCCACATTCACTCCTGCAGTCCTGTCTGACACGCCTTCAAATTGCAAGCTGCCAGCTCTGAATCAACATCTCTCACATATGATTTTTTAGTATGACCCTCCTTCACAAAAAATCTGATTTCCTCAATCCTTACCTCTTTGCCAGAGATAGGAAAGGTAGGTCCTTGAGAAACATGAAGTAGAACTCCAGGAACACAGAGTAAGAATTTGGGAGTTATATCCCCCCAAACAGCTCTGATAAATGGCTGGAATTATCCCAAGAAGCCAGGCGAAATCCAAGGAACAGAAGTAGAGGACTTTGCTTTGGGATCCAGGGAGCTAACATTCAATTTGTAATTTATTTTGACCATATTGGAAACTTTATGTTCTCTTATTTCAGTTTATCTGTAAAAGTAAAACATTCTGTTATAACATCCGACTGAGGTCAAGATTTACTCTTCTCATTACATTTATTGGGAACTCTCTTCTGAGACTAATTAGAAGAGACCATCAACCATCTTGTATTCTCCTGAGAGCACCACATGTATTGTTTTGCCAGTCATATTTCCTATATCCTGGGTTTGAGGTTTTTTTTTTAAATAGAGTTTGAACTTTGCTTATCTATATGGGTTAAGTAGATACTGTATTGATTTAGTCTTTTGATCATATCAGGTATGAAAGAAAATAAAGTAACATAGACTTAAAAATAAGTAGATACAAGTAAAACTGTAATACAAGTTCATATCAAACTGTTACCCCTACAGTCAACTCCAATCTGGTCTAAGTAATCTGTCCTCTTTAAGATTGCCTTTGATATGAAGAGTGCAGTCTTGCTGGTAATGAGCTGGTTCTTACCCAGTAAAAAATAAAGTTTCTTGCTGGCTGCTCTAGTTTTTGTTTTTTGTTTTGTAAATATAAATCTAAGTGGTCAGTCCTTTCTACAGAGTATAATTTGCAATCAAATGTGTGGTATCCAACAGCTGGGGCATCACAAATACATCATCTTTCTTTGTATGGAACTCCTTGGAACCTCCCAAATCGTACCATAGAGTCTAATTGGTCAAAATGAACTCTAGTAAAAGCTCCTCTGAGATATTGGGGCAAGAAAGTTGTTAAATACTTTTCTAGTTGAGAGACTGATTGGTGTTGGGCCAGCCACTTCAAGGACTTGACATGTTTTAGGGATGCTATATCCTCTTGGGCAGCCACATCCAAAACCCTTTGTTTGAAACTGTTCTTGGCCTTCAAGCCTAACTGGACTGGAAACTGAATTGAAAATCCATATTGCGAGATCTTCAAAACAAAGCTTGGGTAATCTGTCTGAGTCCATGGATAGGATCTTCAGCCAATAGTTAAATACTTTTGTTACCGAGTGGCTTTGTATGGCAGGTATACCTAACTCTGCTCTTACTGCTTGAGTTGGTGTTGACTTGTCCACCCCCAAGATGTATTTCGGAAAAGAGGACTGTATCTGTTCAAGCAAAGGGACATTTAAATGTCCCCACAATTCTGCACCACATGTGATCATTGGGACAATTTTACTGTTATATACCTTTATAATTGGGGTTAACGATCCTGGGTAGCTGTGGTTGATTAGCTGCCTTAAGGTGTTGGCACAGGTAAAAACAAGCCCAAGGTATAGATAGGACTTAACCTGGTCTACATGTTCCCTGTCCAGCGTCCAGTTATACCTGATCCTCCTCTTCCCAAAAACAACTACCTTAGTCTTAGATTTGTTGATGGACAGGTAGTTACAGTAAGTGTGCAATAC
Organism: Candoia aspera; assembly: GCF_035149785.1. Lineage (NCBI taxonomy): Eukaryota > Metazoa > Chordata > Lepidosauria > Squamata > Candoiidae > Candoia > Candoia aspera. The sequence goes on along the minus strand of NC_086155.1, from coordinate 122,021,436 downwards.
ATGCTAATCCTGCCCAGCAATCTTTTCATTCCTACTTGGGTATGTGACATCAGTACCATATCATCTGTGTAGAGCAGTATGTTTACATGTTTATTTTTAATTTTAGGCATATGTGTATCAATTGAATATAAAAACTTTCTGATATCACTTATATATAAATTGAACAAAATAGGGGGCAGTATGCATCCTTGTCAGCCTCCTTTGTGAGTATTAATAGTCCCTGTTAAGGAACCATTTGCTCCAGTACATACCCTTAGGTAGGAATTTGAATATAATGCCTTAATTAGAGAGACGAGTCTGGGTTCCATATTCATATCTGTTAATTTCTTCCAAAGGAGGTCCCTGTTTATTGAGTTAAATGCTGCACTAAGATCAATGAAAGTTGTGTAGAATTGATTCCCATTAGCTGTGTATTTGTCTATTAAGTGGTGTAAGATAAAACAATTATCAATGGTAGCGCGTCCATGTCTGAAACTAGATGGCTCTTCAGATAGCAGGTCCTTTTCAATCACCCAATCCTCAATCTTATATAAAAGATATTTAGCATACAGTTTAGCTACAATATCAATTAGACTGATTGGTCTATAATTAGAGGGGTCACCGTTATCCCCCTTTTTATAGATGGGAATCACAATAGAGAGCTCCCAACCAGCTGGAATCTGGCAGGAGTTATTTATGTGGGTAAATAAGCCTGCAAGTAGGGGAGCCCACCAATTAATGTGTCCTTTAAATAATTCAGGGGGAAGATCTTCACCAGGAGCCTTGTTAGGCTTCAGAGTCTGTATGAGACCTCTTATCTGCCGTTTGGTCACTGGGGGCCAAAATGGAAAGGGGCTGCAAGCCTTCTGTACTACATTTTGTAGATCTGCTTATCTATATGGGATTTATTTAAAACCCAAAGGTGGGAGGAAGGACTGAGGCTCTAGTTACATACTTTCATTTACAGTACCTAGATGTTTTTATATTATTATATATTTACATTACATTACAATACATTACATTTTTCTCAACTTTACCCTTCCATGGCCAGTAAGGAAATAAGGTGGGAAAGATCTCATCTCTCACAGCCACTGGAGTTAGGAAGAATTTAGTCTGCCTAAACAATAATATAACTATCTTTATTTTGAGGAAAATCACACAAATTTTATTGGCTCAAGAAGCCCCAACCCTCAGAAGCAGCTTTTGGGGAAACAGTGAAGACATAATAATCAGAATTCCTCTTAAGATTCAAGTCATAGCTGTTGGCAATCTTCTATAAAATGTTTGGACTCATTGGTATATTGCTTTTTTTCAGCATTCAGTTTTCTCTTCAAATAATTTTTTTCAAAACTTTCTGCTAATCAATTATTAGGCAGTCTGTTGTCTCATTAAGTGTATGTACTAGACTTCATGAGAACTTCTTAAGGTGTGTCAAGTTGCAGGGTTCTCTATAGACTCCTTTTTAATTCAATCTGTTAAATATTTGGAACTTATCTGCACTTGGACTGCTACCAAGAAGAGCTCCTATGCAGATTGCTGCTTTGCTTTAAGAAAACAAATCCCTTGGCAGGTGTGGGGGTAACATTTCCAGATGTGGCCAATTCTGTTCATCCTTCAACTGCCTTTGGCTACACCTGTTGCATCCCATTTGGGAAATTACAAGAGTGTAAATATTATACTGAAGTAGCAAGGAATCTTTAATATATTTTTCGATGGCTACTATAAAACAATTAAACAAGAGCAGAAATTAATTACCCTCATGAGTAATTAATTCTAAAAAAAAGAATAACAATTTCTTTCCAGGCAGAAAGTTAGCTTTATTCTTTGATAAACTACAGATTGCTTCCAGTTTTCCAGTAATGAAAAGCATAGCATTAATTTGAACATGAACATAACATTCAGTGTGTTTGAATAAGTGATTCTCAGCAGAAGCCCAATGTGTGTGTAGGCTATACTGTAGATCTGCAGATTTCCTCATGTAGGACTTAGAACCCATGCCCTTCTATTTTCTTTCAGAATTCCATAATTCTATGATGAGCCATTGCTTTTCAGTTAATTAATATCAGAATTATTTCACTGTTTCGTACCCAAACATTCATAGACAGGATACTCAGCAACAAGACCTATCTGTATATTTACCAACTGAGCTTCCACTGGAAATTAAGTACAAAGCAAGCCTCTGGTCAAGGATCAAACTAGATCAGGGTTTCTCAACAATTGGCCACTTTAAGATGTGTGGACCTCAACTCCCAGAATTCCCCAGCCAGCAAGGTAGTCTGCTATAAATATTGGTCCAAATCTACTTAGCATTTGAACCTTTGCACTGAGTGTAGAAATAGAATGGAAGCCAATGTACTGTAGGGTGTACAGCATTGAAGAGACTTTCTCAGAAAACACCCTTAATTGCAGCATTTTGTACTAACTGAGGGGAATTTCCACACAACTCCCATTCCCATCCTTCAAACCAGTTTGAAGCCAGCCATGATTATCTCCACTTTTGTTGATTAAAGGGAATAATGCTATGCCAGCTAAATCTCTGCAGACAAGTCCAGAGAGAACTGCAGTGAGGAAAGATTTCCCAAGACAAAAAACTCAGAAGTTCTGCAGAGTGGTAGCATTTCAACAAAAAACCCCGCCAGCTTTGCTGCAGTGTCAAATGAACCTGGACCAAGCCAGCTAAAAATTGGCTCAGCTGACGCTGTATGAAATTGGATAGATTCTGAACAGGCTTTAAGACTTCACCTGGAAATGCCAAACTTTCCACATGGTTTTCAAAGGCAATTCTATATAAAGAATGGGAAAGACAAGCTTTAGACTGAGATGTTAGAGCAATGTTTCTCAACTTTGGCAACTTTAAGATGTCTGGACTTCCAACTCCCAGAGTTCCCCAGCCAGCATGCTGGCTAGGGAACTCTGGGAGTTGAAGTCCAGACATCTTAAAGTTGCCAAGGTTGAGAAACACTGTTAGAGGTTGGACTGGAATAAAAGGCATAGGATTGAAATGATCTCATTATGCACTGGAATGATGTTGTTGAGATGAATAAGGCAAGAAAGGGATTGGGATGATCATCCCTGGAGAAAAATTATAGTAATAGGACTGGAATTACTTCTCCTGAGATGGAACACCCAGGACAAGATCTCAAGCAGTGGTGTGTTAACGCTGGCTTGTGAGAGCCAATTGTTGAATTTTAAGGAATGTTGTGAGCTGCTTGAGAGCAGAGCTCAGCCATGATGCCTAGTGTGCCGATCAGCTACTTGACAGCTTGCGGCACAGTGGTGACAGTGATGCTGGATGTTAAACATTTATTAGCATACCGCTGATCTGAAGTGATGGCTTCTGGAAACAGAATAAAATGAACAAGCAAATATATATCCGTTATGCTGTTCCCTTTTAAGCTGAACAATGCTATGAAAAGCACTGGAAAGACTACAGGTAGTGAGCAAAAGTAACGGAGGCAAGAGATAAAGACAAGGAAATCTAACTCAATCTACTTTAAACCAATGCCATTCACCAGGGATCAGCAACCTTCTTCAGGGTCAGGGCCAGAGGCCATGGCATCACCACCACTGCCACCATTTCCAGGGGCTTGCTGCTCGGTCTGCACCAAGGTGGCTGATGACGCTTCTGCCAAAATGGGCACCGGGGGAGACAGCAAGTGCTCCCTTCTTCTCTCATTCATATTTCTTTTTGGGACCATGGGCTGGATGATTTCAGATGGCAGGCCACATCTGGTCTGTGGGCTGTAGGTTGTCAACCCCTGCCATTCGCTTTACTTTTCCATTCTTTTCTGTCCTTGCAAACCATTCTTGCTTCCAGCACATCAATACATCAAGTCATATATTTCCTTTTGTTTTTTAAACAACTTACCTCTTTCTCTTTAGGATCTCATCAACTTTCTCCAACCATGACTTTCTCAGTTGTCCCCTTCCTATCAACCCATTCATTCTCCCTTCACTTTTTTGTTTTATCATACATTTCTCATTTAGACTTTGTAAATGACCAAAGCAGTTCTTTTTCACATCCTTGTCTTACTCCAAAATTAAACCATCTGCTAAGCACTTGATTTATTCCCACAGGTCCTTTACTTGCATCATTTACCTCTCTTATTGCAGTATCAATTTTATTTTGGTCATAGACCAGTATCAAACTAATGACATAACAATTACGCTAAAATAGAAATAAAAATAAAAAGTCATATTTATAGAATAAAATAAGGTAAAGATAAAATTATTAATGTAAAATTACAGAGTACATGAATTAAAATGCAAAGGAATCCTATTTCAGTTAATTTTACGATGAATAGATGCTATAAATAACTAGGATAGATAATTATAAAAGGACATAATACTAGAATTTATAAAACACTGTAAGAATATAAACCTATGCTAACTTATATTAAGTCTAATACTTGCTGAAGCCTTGCTATCATTTAAGACAATTACAGTCCAACCAATTATAACAAAGAAATGGCAAAATAAAACATAGAATGGTATGTGTATATTTAAAAGGGAAGAGAGAAAAAAGGGGGGAAGAGGGGTGGAGGAGGAAAGAGGGGGGGAAGGAAGAGAAAATATATGGAGTTATAGAAGCCTAGTTAAAGCTCAGCATCACTTCACTTGGAGCAGTTGTTTACATTTAATCATATCTCTGACACAGAATCAGGCAACATTGTCTTATTGCATTTCAGATATTCATGTACAATTTTCTAATTCAAGCCTATTATCACACGCTTGCTCTAAATCAGCACATGGGCAATAAACTTTATTTCTCACACTTGTAATTTCTCAGTGACCTGCAAAAATCTGGCCAGGATAAAGCTGCACTGCTCATATCACCTCTCATATCCTTACAAACCGAATTCTTCCAACACCTTTGCAAGCGCTCTAAGCCAGCCATCTATAGTTACAGTCACCTTTCCCTCGGCATAAAAGGCATTCTTCCAGTTGTCAGATACAGCTGCAGGGCCCATTTGGAAAGCAAATGTGTCACACTTCTGAAACTTAGCAGCTGTCAGGGTCCAGGTGTACTAAATCAGGCTCTTCATTTCCTGCTCTGAAAGCTGCTAGGTATCTTTGGTAACGGATAGGTACGCTGCTATGATTTGATCCAAATCACATGGGAAGTTGATGTTGTGGGGTGACTCAGATATCAGAATAACAGGGAAAATGTTTTATTGGAATTCTTGGGGCTAAACAAGGAATTAATACTTTTAATCAGTTGATTTTTAATGGTTGTTTTTAAGATTTTGAGATACAGGTAGTTCTTGTTTAGTGACCACAGTTGGGATCGGCAACTTGGTTGTTAAGCGAAGTGGTCACTAAGTGAAACCACAACTTCAGCTTTCCTTTGCTTTACAGACCTGCAAAGGTTGTAAATGTGAGGATTGGTTGCAAAGTTACTTTTTCATCACTATCGTAATGGCAAATGGTCACTAAATGAGGCAGTCACAAAATGAGGACCTGTATTGTCTTTTTAGTTTGACTTGCCTTCAGTATATACTTGACAATATACACAACTGAAACATGCATTAACTAAACAGTATGACCCAGATACATAGCAGCCTAAGAGGTGCTAAACTTGAATGAAAATCAAAAATTCAATTTTATAAGGTGTTAAGTGAAATGAAAGTTAGTTGTACTTATACATTTGATCTGCAAAAGGAAGAAATGAAATATCCAAATCTGGAAAATCAATGGATCCATGTATTAAAAACACTTCTTATGATTTAAAAATGAAATATTCTTTTGGGTCAATTGGATCCCTTAAAGAGTGTGCTAAAACCGATGAACAAAGGGAATGAACAATAGATTTTTTTATATTGACAATGTGAAGATGCTTTAACTCAGTGTTTATTTATTATTTTATTTATTTATCAAATTTATATGGTTGCCCATCTCACAAGAAATGACTCTGGGTGGCGTATAACAATCATATAAAACAACAATTATATTAAAAATAATTATAAATATATAAAATAATCATTCTTAAAAATTAAAATATACAAACCACAAGGTACTGGGAGAGTGAATATATAAACCACAATAGTGGAACCATCTTAGGATTTTACAAGTTTCCTGGGACCCTCAAGGCTGGTAACATAACCAGGTCTTGAGGGACTTCCAGAACATTAACAGGGATGGAGCTAACCTAACTTTGGGGTGGGGGGAGAATGTTCCATAAGGTGGGTGCCATGGCAGAGAAGGCCTGCCTCCTGGGATCCATCAAATGTAAGTCCCTAGCAGATGGTACCCACAGCATGCCTTCTCTGCCAGATCTAATGTGGACTGGCTGGGGAATTCTGGGAGTTGAAGTCCACACATCTTAAAGTTGCCAAGTTTGAGAAACCCTGCTTTAATTCATATGATTTGATCTTATTCCACTGTAGTTCAAATTAATATGTTAACATAATTTTAGAAAGAAATATTATATTCATAGATTTCAATGTGATGTTCAATTAGGTAAAAGGTAAACGTTTCCCTTGACGTAAAGTCCAGTCGTGTCCGACTCTAGGGGGCGGTGCTCATCTCCGTTTCTAAGCCTTGGAGCCGGCGTTGTCCGTAAGGACCCGTCCGTGGTCATGTGGCCGGCATGACTGCACGGAACACCGTTACCTTCCCGCCGAAGCGGTACCAATTAATCTACTCACATTTGCATGTTTTCGAACTGCTTGGTGTGCAGGAGCTGGGACTAGCAACGGGAGCTCACCCCACTGCGCGGATTTGAACCGCCGACCTTTCGATCGGCAAGCTCAGCAGCTCAGCGGTTTAACCCGCAGCACCACCGCGTCCCTTGATGTTCAATTACATTCCTAAAATGTGGAATTTGTTACCTTATGCTTTGGCTTTATTGAGTTTGGGGTACAGCAAAGAAGATAATCCTATGTAACCTGAAAGAAAGGCACACCTTGATTTTAAAGAATGAATCCAGAATATGAGTTTGATATCTATTTTTGAAAGTCTTTGTACTCTAAAAATGAGAAAATTACATATTATACCGCTATGGTATATGGTCCAGATATAATAAGCTTAACAATTAAATTCACAGTGAAAAAATATAAAGCTGAGCAAACTAATGACAACAGGTAGAACAACCAGAACAACCAGCCTTAGAATTGACAAGGAAGATATTGAAGTGGTGGATAGCTTCTGCCTTTTAGGATCAACCATCAACAGTAAAGGAACAAGCAGCCAAGAAATAATGCTGCAGACTAGCACTTGGTAGAGCAGCTGTGAAGGCCTTGGAAAAGAGATTCAAATGCCGTGATGTGTCTATACCTATAAAGTTCAGAATCGTGCAAGCCCTGTGACACTCTGTGGAAGCTAAAGTTGACCTTTAAAGAAGCAAGATAGGAAGAGTTTTGATGCTTTTGAACTTTGGTGTTGGAGAAGACTCCTGAGAATACCATGACAAATATTGGGCAGTTTGCTATTAAGTACAATCAAAGCCCACTTTTACCCCAAGCTTATTCACGCTATCCAAGCTAGATGTCATGAGTAAGGATGGCGAGCAGGGGGCTCTCACCCAGACTGTCAAGCGCATGCGTAGCACTGAGGAACTGTTCAGCCATTCAAAGAGACACAGATCGGGACCGCCTTAACCTTTGGGGTTTATATGGCTGGGTTTTCCCACGCTTTCTCAGTTTGTTAGGATTCTTGTTAAGTACTACTAATAAATATTAGAGACCAAGTCCTCGCCTCAGTGTGTTTCCTGGTAATCAGGACACTAGGCCTTCGAAACGAGAGTCCACCTTGCAAGCCATCATATTATTGCCTGATTGCAACAAACTAGGAAGGTGCATGCAAACAAATGCTGTTAGATAATACAAATCACATGAGAAATTAATACTCATAACATATTCCCAGCAACTTTATTATAATGAATTACATGTAAAGATCACAAAAAAGCTTATTGCTGCACTAACAAGGGCTGTCATTCTCTTAGGAGGAATTTCTTTCCTGACTTACTCAGCTGGACTTCAAAGGGCTGTCCTTCTCTTCCATCCACTAAAAGACTGTCATTTAACATTTAAAACACATACATACATACATACATACATACATACAGTAGTTCAGTAAAGTATTTCAGCAGAAGATGCCATATATTCCATCTCATTTGTACTTTTTTGGCTTGTTTTGGCTTTCTTTCCAAATCCATTTTCTGCCTTCTATATGGTTCATGCTTAGTTTCCATTGATTTCATTCATCAGAATGCCAGTACAGCAGGTCCCTGGATTAAGAACAACCCAGTGTACGGACAATTGGTAAATTTTCTTTTCTTTTAGTATCACCCCTTTTCATAATATTCTCTTTATGTGCAGAAGTGCAGTTTCCTCATCTCCAATTACCAAGTTCCCTGAGTACATGACATGATTGGGTACAAGTATATTGCCCCATGTCAGAATTACTATAAGCTAAATAATATAATTTTCCATCTGGTGTCACTCCAGATGCGTTGGCACTCCAATTCTAGATACCCCAAATCTTCTGGTTTTTAGCCTGGTGCTTTAAACCACTACACCAAACTAGCTCTCTTAGTATTACATTAAATACTGGTATGATAATGTGTTAAATTGTATCTCTTGTTTGTCATGGTAATATGTGCTGTGCAACTATTTTTGATTCTCTCTCCCCCCTCCCCCCCTCCCCCCCCCTCCCCCCCTCCCCCATTGCAGGACTACACTCTAGAATTCAGTGAACTGAATTTGTGACTAAGCTGCATCTTAATAGGTTGCATATAATATTCATTGGCTCTATAAATCAGGAAAAAAATCTAGGCACTGAGCATAAACAAGAGGCTTGTATGAATGATGCAGAGAAATATGGATTAAAGGGAAGCAATATACAATGCTTTAATCGTATTTTTGAAAATGCAGTTTCTGACCATTAATTGGCTTTCACTTATAATCTAATAAGCAAAAAAATGAAAAAAAAAGCATTAAGTATGGAAATTGGCTAAGTAAAAAAGGTTGCATTCAGCCTCAAAAGTCTGGAGAAAAAATGCACTTTGATGTGCTTTTTTGAGCTTGTTTCTCAACGGTTAAAGAAAATATGATACACGAAACCGGAAAACAGGCATTAATCTTAGAGTGGTTAGGCGTAACTAAACCCGTTCAGATCTCAGAAAGAAAAGACTGGCCGCTTAATGCATTGGAAATGTTTGACTAGCCAATGACCATTCTGACGTCTACTGAAGATGCTCGCTTGCCTTACTTGCACTTCCTCAATCCGCCAACAGGGGCTGTTCTTAAGAGTGCGATCTCCCGTTTCTCTCACAGTCGGGCGTAGCTGAGAAATATAGCGATCGGGAAAAATATCGCGAGATTCCGCTGCGGAATGCTTTTTAAGTCAGGCAACTTGAAGCTATGACTGAGTTTTGTTAGCTGTTAAAGTAGCTGCATTTTTTAAAATTAAAAGTCGGTGGTATCTTCGCTAAAAATGACTATCTTGATCCAGCGAAGCTTCTAGGTTCAAAGTAGGACGTTACCTTGCCAGAAGTGAAGATGGTCTCGCCCCTAAATTTGGGCGAAATTGAAGCGAGAGTGCCTTTTCCCAAGATGGCTGCCGAGGCACACGGCCCGGTGGGGAAGAGCCTTCTTTCGTTTTCCCTGTGGTTTGGGACCCCGGTAAGGTTCCTTTCGAGAGGCGGCGGGTCAGAGTGCGGTGGGGAGCTGGGTTTCCCCTCTGCTCACGGGGCGAGGAAGGAAGGACATTCAGCAAGAGCTTTTATTCAGCTCCGTGCAACGAACAGCTTCTGCCGAGCCTCTTACAGGGTTACCTTCCTGGCCTGCGCAGATCTGGACGACCACCAGACATTGATAGGATTTGCTGGATCCCTCTGCTGCTACCTAGGGATCATCCGGGTTTTTGCAGCTCAAATAAGGCAGTTCTACTATACTGGGGCCACTCATGTGATTTTGAAATAATTAAAGTTACTGTATACTACAGAAAGAGCCAGTTTGGTGTAGTGGTTAAGGCACCAGGGTAGAAACTGGGAGACCTTGAGATCCAGTCCTGCCTTAGGCACAAAGCCAGCTGGGTGACCATGGGCCAGTCAATCTCTCTCAGCCCTGGAAGCAGGCATTGGTTAACCACTTCTGAAATATTGCTGATGGTCTGAAAACTATGCAGGATAGGACCTGGGTAGGACTACTTGGATGAGAGACCACCAGCAATCATAAGAGTATCTATAAAAGTGGAACAAACAAAAATTCCTCAAAGTTGGCAGTGGCAAACCACTTAGGTATTGCTGCCAAGAAAACTACTTGGATGGTCATCAGTTCAGCTCAGCTTGGAGGAGCCTGTATCTAACTTAGTGTTTGTTATCCCTTCTCTACTGAATTGCAGTTCAAGAATGCATAATCTGTTCTTGATTCATTTTTAAAAACATTTGTGATGAAGGTGAGTGAGAGGAAAGAGGAAGAGAGCAAGGAGAAGCTCTTGAACATTTCATTTATCTAGGAAATCTGGAACTTGCTTTCTCTGATCACATGGTTGACAGTTTTCCTGCTAGTTTTAATATTACTAGATTTTTGTTTTTTGTGCCGTCAAGTCATTGTTGACTCCTGGCAAATGTCTGGACTAGTCCCTGCAGTTTTCTTGGCAAGATTTTGGAAGTGGCTTCTCATCTAGGGCTGAGAGAGAGTGACTGGACCAAGGTCACCCAGCTGGCTTTGTGCCTAATAATACTTCCACCTCCTTTTGGCCCCACAACAGCAGCTCTGTAAGGAAGGTTGGGCTGAAAGAATGACTGACCCAAAGCCTTCTTGCCTAAGGGAGGACTAGAACTTGCAGTCTCCTGGTTTTTAGTCCAGCACCTGAACAACTTCATTAAATGGGGCATGGAGGAAATGAAAGATGGGAAACCATGTTTTGCTGTCAAACATACCTACTATTCTGAAGCCTTGCCACTGTGCTTCATGCTAAAAAGTATTTTCTTTTTCTCTAGTGCGAGAAAGTGACTTGTCCCTATGATGCTAATCATCAAATGCCTAAATCTTCCTTGGAGAAACATATGACATCCTGTAAATTGAGGAAACTAGAATATTCTAAAGAGGAAGAGGTAATGCTTTGCTGTTTTTTCCCCTTTTAAAAAATTATTCATATTTTGAGGATGGGAAGAAAATATTTTCCTTTCTTTGGAAAATAAAGGTGGCTTTAGATTTTTGAAATGGACACTACACCCATTTAGATGGACACCCAGACCATTTTTTCCTCTAAATTTTTTACTGCAAAATATCTATATTAGACCCCTGTTGGCAAATCAACACAGGTGCTAAAATTACAGTCATGGATGAGCAGTTTAAAGGCTATTCTTCCCACCATTCATTGAGCGCCCCCCTCCTCCACTTTCTCCCGATGCCCAGTGATGCAGGGAGAGGGTTTGATAGTTGCTAATGGTAGGAAGAGCAATGATAGTTTTTAGAGAAGACTTCCCATCCTCCCAGAAACCTGCTGCCATAAACCAGATTGTAAGTTGCTATATTGTGACTTGCTTTTACATCCAGACACATGGCTGGGAACAATTAGAAGCTGTGGTTGTTTTGCTGTTCCCTTTGGTTTGCTCTCTTATGGTTCTTTTATTTCATTCTAGCACTTCTGCTAGTTTTCGCAAGTGTTTTCAGTTATTTTTTATAGATAAAAGTTTTACTTTAAATACATTCCAGAGTTATATAGACTTTCCAGAGATAAGGTTATCACAATCTTAGATAAGGGATAAATACCATGCTTTCTGTGGACACCAGTATACTTGCCCCACCTGATTTTTAAAAAAATAAAAATCAGTAAAACCAGCCTCTAACATAATCTTTAGTGGTAGGAATGTCTTGGTTCCACAAAGGCCACATATTTTGCCATATAAAATTCTACATTGCTTAAAGAGGCAGTGGTCCACCACCTCCACACAAAACCATCCCTAGTCCTGACTGTTTTGGACAATTTTCATCTGGTTTCCAAGCTTTTCTTTTTAGGGAAAGTGGTTTAGAAGGTGGTTGCATTGCAGCTTCACAGCGGTCTGGATGAAGTGGATTATCTGGACTCCTTCCAGTCAGATTTCAGGCTGGGATATGGGACTGAAATAGCATTGGTTGCACTTGTGGATGATCTCTAGAAGGAACAGGATGGTGGTAGTGCATCCATCCTTGCTTTCCTTGATTTCTCGGTGGTCTTTAATACCATCAAACATGATACCCTTCTGGACCAGTTCTGGGAGTTAGAAGTTGGGGCACAGTGTTGTACTGGTTCTCCTCCTTCCTCCAGGGTTGATTCTAGTAGGAGGGAGAGGTCTGCCCCACAGCCCTTCTTGTGTGGGGTGCCACAGGGTTCAGCTCTCTCCCCACTAATGTTTAACATCTCTAGGAAGCCACTGGGTGATGTCATTTGTTGGCACAGTATGAGGTATCTTCAACATGCTGGCAACACTCAGCTGTATATCTCCACCTCTGGCCAGCCAAGTGATGCTGTGGAGGTTCTGCCTCTGCCTGGAAGCTGTGGGGTTCGGATGGGGAAGAACAAGTTTGAACTCAACCCCACTAAGGTGGAGTGGCTTTGGGCTTTAGGGCCTCCTGGATCTGGTGAGTTGTACTGTGCGCCAGTATAGTGAAAAATTATAAAGGGAGTGAAAACTGGACATGATGTTAGCACAATTTTAGATTTTTTTTAAAAAAATTAATCCCACCTTTATTATTTTTATAAATAACTCAAGGCAGGGAACATACCTAATACTCCTTCCTCCTCCTATTTTCCCCACAACCACCACCCTGTGAGTTGGGCTGAGAGAGAGTGACTAGCCCAAGGTGGCAATCTTATGGATCTACAAGACCATTTATGAGGCTGAATTAGAAAACTGAATATTTTATCAGTGAAGTCCATCATAGTGGGTTTATTTGCTACTGTTTGCATTTTCCATTAATTTCAAAGCCTGGTGGTTGATCAATTACATTTCCATTTGATAGTATTATTTTACATATATTTTGCCTCCTAGGCTGAAATGTATGATTCTACTTTTTTCTATGAAAAAGGCAAAATTCCTAAAGTTCAAATGGGTGAGTATGAATGTGATAATAAATATAAATATTAAAGTATCGGTACCAAAAAGTAACATACTGCAAAATGCTAGTTGATATTCTTAGAAGTGAGAGTAAAGCCATCAGATCAATTCTTTGCACTTTTAGTCTGTAATTTTTGTTTCTCTTGATTTCACAAGATTCAAAGAGTCTGGAATATTATAAATGACTGTAAGAAAACAAAGACACATGATTTCCAATATGACAAATTTCTGAATATATTGTTATCATTGCTCAGTACTGCAAAAGTGTAGCCTGTGTTTTTCAGGCACTATATTCATTGATTATAAAAGCAGAGTTAGCTTTCCTGTGTCATCTTTTATTTTGCTGCAGACAAGGACTTGCAGTTTGACATTATTAAAAAAGCCATGGCTAAAGAGTGTGGAAATTACTGCCCAGGTAAGGAAAAGCTAAGCTTCTTCACTGTGAGGTCCACCAACATCCACCTGCTATAGAAACTGTGGTACTGATTGAGATCCTGAGCACCAGTTTTGGTTTTTATTTACTTGCCCTGCTTAATATGCTGAATAATGTTCTGACATCAAGAACTCCTCTCATTGAATCTCTCTATCTTCCTTTTCTCTCCTCCGGGAACTTTCTAAAAACATTTCCTTTTATGGGGCTCAGTTGCTCTGTTTTGCCAACATGCAGCCTAATCCCTAACAGGGAAATTATTCCCATCAGCAAATCCAAAGTTGGGACTATGATTTCAAGCATATTATTTAGTCCTGCTGAGACAATGAGATGTATTATAGAAAAGAACAAGAAGCCTTAACTAAGTTTAAGCATATACAGTAGGGCAAGAAAACTGTGTTCCCTAAAAACTGGGTGTAGTCCCTAGTCCTCCAAAAATTGCTGCTGAAATAAAATTTTTGATATGAGAAAGGGTAAAGCTTACACATGAGAATTAAATTTTATTTGAATATTTGTCTGGCCTTACTCTCATCTTTGTTTAACTCCATTTTTCTACAGTGTGACCTCAGCATCTCACTTAAAGATGCAGTGCTTCCCTCAGCCCCCCAAATTACAGCTCCTACTGTAAGGATATATGAGGGATGATTTCCTTTCTTAGCCAACTGACAGCTTGTCCTAGGAGGAAATAACCTTTCTGACTCTATTTATAATAGTAATATGTCAGATGAAGTCAATAGCCTCAGCTGAAACATCATAAATTGACATCAGTCTGTATTGGGCCACTTGCAACATAGAATTGGTTTAGCACCTACTAGTCTTGCCCAGGGAGAGAGCCAGTTTGGTGTAGTGGTGAAGGCATCAGGCTAGAAACTGGGAGACCATGAGTTCTAGTCCTACCTTAGGCATGAAGCCAGCTGGGTGACCTTGAGCCAGCACACACTCTCTTTTAGCCCTAGGAAGGAGGCAGTGGCAAACCACTTCTGAAAAAAGCTTGCCAAGAAAACTGCAGGGACTAGTCCAGGCAGTCGCCAGGAGACAAAAAGCTGACTTGAAGGCACAAAAAAAAAAAGTTTGTCATGGTTAGCCAAAGTTACCATGATTTGTGAGTACAAGACTTTTTCTAATCAAAAGTTAAAAAGGAGGCTAGCAACCAACTAAAAACAAATTGTAACTCAATTCTGATGTTTCTTCTAGGAGGAAAAAGGTTAAATCTAATTTTATATGCCATGTTATATTTCTAATAAGCTTTGAACTCTTGGTAGTAGAATGGAAGATGTTCCTCTGATTCAGAACATTGGTGTTTGTGTTGGTTTTGACTGATAGATCCTGTTCTTACATTTTAGCAGCTTATTCTTCTCAGCCTATGGAAGTTCCACAAAACCACAAGCGTTACACCTGTGATCTGACCCAAGCTGACCGCCTTGCAATTTTTGATTACGTCCTTGCAGAGACAAAGAACCAGAGGTCAAGATCTCAACTGACAGAAAATGACAGTGACCTGTTTGTAGATTTGGCAGCAAAAGTCAACCAAGGTCTGGAAGAAATTTTACAGCTGTACTTTGTATATCTAAAAATCACAAAACATATAAATGTCTCTTCCTGAGACATTTTTTTTTTCTGTTACATTGGGCTGCCAGTATTCCCCCCCCCCCCGCTTTCTTATACACAGTGGCATTCCTAGATTAACGAACTTGAATTAAAATTAGTGGGACATATGAGCTGGCCTGAATTGCAGCCAATAGCTGTTGCCTCTGTCATCTGCAGCAGGTGATCAACCTTTACTCCACTGCTGAGACAGAGATTGCAGTCACAGCAGTGACATTAATTTGCTTTACTTGTTATCTTGAAAGACCCCTCCTAATGAAACTGTAGTCTATATTATAGTCCTTTGCTGATATTTTCTATCAAATATGGCCCTCCTTTTTGTACATATACTACTAAATACATGCACTGTAATTATTACTTCTAACATAACATACTTTTTTTGCCTTTTAGATGATGGCCAGAAAGGTCCAAAATCTCATCTTGAAATTCTTGCAGAGATGCGGGATTACAAAAGACGGCGGCAATCATACCGAGCTAAGAATGTTCACATAACAAAGAAATCCTACACAGAGGTGAGGTCTATATGATTTTGCAGCCATTTTATCTCAAAATATTTCCTTATTAATTTAAAAACATCTATGTATGAAACACGTTAAATGGGCAGGAATATTAAATTCTTCTTCAGTTTTCCAAAAAATAACTGAGTTGAGGATACCAGTGTGTACATGCTATCATTGTAGCAATACATTGGAAATTGCAATAAGGTGAATTTGCCTAACGTTAAAAAGTTTATGACCCTTTAATACTTGGTGTCAAATACTGTAGCACTCTTAGGTTTACTATAGTACATAGTTTTGCTATTGCCAGTCCAATAGGGATGAATAACTATAGCCAGCACATGACAAAAAATGGGAATAATATTTGGATGGATAAATGTAGTACAGGCCTAGTGACCGTCTCTCAGGTAGTTGTTTTATAAGCCAGCTTTAATATTTAGCTCTTTGTTGATGGATGTTTACTTTTACTTTTGTTCCAATTTCTCTATTTTAATTGCTTAGGATAATTTTTAATACAACATTAACAATATTAACAAGCTGCATTATCTTTCCATATGCTTTTTTTCTTTATATTTTATATTGAGCCAATTATTTTACAAAGTTTCATAACAACTGGAACACATTAGTAACCAAACAAAAAGAGGGGAGGGTAGAGAAATGTGTAGAGAAAAAAGGATGCTGGGTAGAGGCACTGTTGAAGAAATGAATATAAACAAACTACAGATCATCATATAAGTGAAGTTATGTATAAGGAGGTTTTCCATCTGATTATTACTTAGTATGTTGTTCTGTCATAACTTTATCTAATTTCAGTATTTCTGATCTTTACTCAGGTAATCAGAGATGTGATTGGGGTACATATGGAAGAACTTGCCACTCATTGGCAGGAAGAGAACAGAAGTACTGAAGTTCATGAAGATGAAAAATCGTCTTTCTCAGCAAAGTCTTCAGGAAGGTATGAATTATCATTGCCAAATACTTGCTGCTTTCTGAACTGGCAGTAACTTAAGAAATTGCATTTATTTGTTCCTCTGTCAATTCAAATGGAACTGTAATTAATGATTTGTAGATTATGTCTGCATGTCAGGGATATCGTGCTATACGCAGTGTCCAATACAATTTTCTTCCACTCTGCCCAATACCTATCTCCTTTTGTGATGTTATTGATTTAATTTTTAAAAAAAGTTGTAGAAACTCCATTCTTTCTTGCTTTGTTGCTTAGAATTGGAATGTTAGCCAGTTATTGACAACAGATCATTTGTCCTTTGATAGTCGTGAAATATTCAGTGAAGTCAAGAATGTACGTGTGACAAGCTGGGCTTTGTTTAAATATTGTGTTATGGCAAGTGGCAGAAGCAGGTTGTCTTTACAAAGCACAATAGCATTCAGAAAGCAGAGTCAGATATCACCAATCATTAAAAATAATGGCATCATCCTTGCAATATTTTGCAGCAAGGTTTTTCATAATTCAAACTGAACTAGAAACACAACTTTATCCGATGGCCACCTTCCTAAGCACTGGCATCGTTAAACAGCAGTACAACATTCAAATGAAACTGGAGCAAACAATACAGTAGTAGTCATTGCCCGTTAATTCTGGTGCAGCTGAGATCTGCTAGCAATGGGGATGCAGTAATTTCAACTGGGATAGTGGGCTATGTGTTAAAGCCCAGTCCTCTCCTCCATGAATTCTGTGCAGCTAATTGTTTTGCCATCAGTGGCATTCTTCACTGAGAGTGAAAGAGGCACCCACTCCCATCCCCAACATTAACAATCAAGATCACATAATTACTGTCTTTTCTTTAGTAAGGAAGAACGAAGGTCTGCATCAGCTGATTCAAGACAGTCTTGTGGAAGCTCAAAGGATATTGATTATTCTCGACATAGGAGGAATTCCAGCAGAAGTCCAAGCAGACGAAAAAGAAGTCGAGAAAGAGAAAGAGAGAGAGATTTCCGAAGGAAAAGAGAGAGGCAAGTAACCTCTTTGGTTTCTGACTTTTGTTGAACTAATGCGATACTATCACAAGCTAGGATTGCAAAACATACTTAACTTGGTTACATTCAGTGTTAATCCAAAGGAGAGAATTTCACAGTGATTTTCATTCAGTTACTGGCTTTAAGCCTTTCTATACTTGCCCAAGATATTACTAACTTGATACCAGAATCAATTCCAAACTCATCCATATATATATATATATATTTTAAAAAGCAACCTGCTTAATCTAAAACAAATAACAATATGGAATTCTACATACCATAATTTCTCCTATTTCAGGGAAAGTACTAAAAAAATCCTGACACAAAGCAATTGAAAATAAAAGAAATTTCAAAACTGGCCATCAGTTTCTTGGGTTGACCAAGTTAAAATAAACTACCTATTGTAGACTTACATGAATTTATTCTTGTCCTCTTACTTCAACTGGCATATAATTTAGCCAGTGATTTTTTTAAAAAATTGCCGTTGGGAATACATGGATTATGAAATGGCATATATCAAAGGATAAAGACTTACAGCATTGGGTTCTGTTTTGACTACTAAACATATAGAAAGGGATGAAAATATTTCTCAAACTAATTGTTATTTTATAGCAGTATTTCATTCAGGAATTATAGGCAAAATAACTTTTTTCATAAAACCAGGGTGACTAATTGTGGCTTTTAACAGAAAATTGTGTTATTCAGTGCAGGATTAAGGCTTAAATGGTAGAAAGCTTTTAAAAATGAGTTCTTTACTAGTCCCCCCAAACCTCTTCTGTGCTGGGTAATTTCATCTACTTAGATACATCGCTATACATTTTTTTAAAAAATGAAGTACAGCTAGTCCTCACTTAACAACCATTTGTTTAGTGATGGTTCAGACTTACAACAGTGCTGAAAAAAAACCCTGACTTATGACCAGTTCTCACACTTATGACTGTTGCAGTGTCCTCGTAGTTACTTGATCACAATTTGGGCGCTTGGCAACCGGTTCACATTTATGACCATTGCTCCATCCCATGGTCAAGTGATCTCCATTTTCGACCTTCTTGGCAGCTTATGGCAAGCAAAATCAATGGGGGACTGCATGATTCACTTAATGACTTCCAAAAAAGGTTCATAAAATTGGGTTGGATTCCATTAATGACTGCTTTGCTTGGCAACCAAAATTCTGGTCCAATTGTGGTCATTACCTGTATGCACTATATAAGCAGCAGCGTTATATGAATGTCAAGTTTGGCTATGGTTTGATACTGTGGCACTTTTGGGGTAAATGTATGATAACTGACCCAAGTAGCTTTCTTAATAATGTTGATTAATATACACAGTGTACAGAGTAAGATATTACTTATACATTACCTTATTAAAAATAACCACCATTTGGTCAACTGGCAGAAGTATTATATAGGTTTTGTTCACACAACCAAACTAAGCCAAAATGCGGTCTGCTTATTTGTGGCTTGGCTCAGTCACTACATTATAAATCATGCTTTATGAGTTAACATATTCTGTGAATCTGGACAGTTTATTTAGTAAACTATGTTTAAATAACTTTTAGTTTGTGCTGTAAGAACATCTTCACTGTGTGTGTTAACTGCAAGAGAGCAGACAGAGTATTTTTCTCTCCTCTGTCTCTTTTTTGCACATTGGAGAAGAATAATGGATTCTCCTCTGTCAGAGCAAAGAATAGTCTCAGGAGAAGGGAGACACTGAAAACAGGAGAGAGAATATTGATAAATTAACCACCCTTTACACTGCTCTACTTCATAGTTCTGTGATCTCTCTCAAAAACTGATTCACTTGTGTAGTGCAGTTTGATTTAAGATTGAGGGGAAAAGAATTATTCCCATAAAGAATCTATATTCTAAGTAGCTGATGAAAAAGGAACAAAAGATAAATAGCAAATGCAGCAGTATATTCAATTTCATTTCAGTATGCATGAGCGTTAGATGGTTAAACACTAGTTTCATGAAGAGATTTTTTTAAAAAAAATAGAGGGACAAGTTCTAACATAATACTGTCTTTCATTTTGTTTCAGAGATGAAGGGAAGCATCATAAAAGAAGAAAATAATACTTGTATCTCCATTTCAAGATATGTGGTGCCAAAACTGAGTTGTATCTGTTTCATTCCATAGCATAATCAGAGTGTGTAATATCACACTGACAGCTGAGAAGTACCGTCTTAGCAACTTTAATAAACATCATTTGAAATCTCTATCACGCTCATAAACTGGATAGTTTGTGTAATTATTCAGAAGGCCAGCTACCACCCCTTAACTCAATTAAGTTGTTGGTTTCAATATTAAACTACTCAGTTTAGTGTGTTTTAGTAACATTCATCCAGAATCTGTGTTTCTGTAGCGTGATTATTATTCAGTATATACACTGCACTTAGGGACAGCATAGAAGATGCCTTGACTGCCTTCTGCAGAATAACCTTTCAGTTATTTGTACTATTATCACATCCACTCAGCCTCTTCCTACCAAGGCTAAATATACTGATTTTATTTATTTAATAGATTTATAGTCTGCTATTTCCAGGAACACATGGCAGCTTACATCCCTTCATTTTATCCCCATATTTACCTGGGAGGCAGGCTCTGCTGACAGAGACCCAAATTACTCAGCCAGTTTCCATAACTGAGGGTGCACTTTAGCCTGGGCCTTTCCAATCTTAGTATAACATATTCATCACTGCACCACACTAGCTTTTCTCATCCAGCTACCTGATTATCGTTGCTCTTATTGGACTCATTCCAGTTAAAAGATTGAGACAAACTGTGCCCAAAATACAATGTTTAAAGAATTAGTTACTATTTAAATTATCATATAATAAGGCAAATTTCTTCTTTGCTCTTATTTCAATGTAACTTATCACAAATACAGGTTTTGATAAACTGAATTATTTTGATGATAGTGCCAATAAACAAGATGCTCAGTGTTCTCAAAGTATTGCAGATAGGGAATTGACACTACATGTATATCCAGACACTAGGAAATAAAGATAACAGACAGCTGTAGACCAGCATTTTGCATTTACACACTTGCTGTTGCCCAGAAATTGTATATATGGTTTGCAAGCGTGAAAGGAGCAATCTGGAAGATACTTGTTAAGATCAGGGTCTGGATGGAGCTCTGGTAGAACCTGCTACGTTGACAATGCATCACTTACGATGCGCGCGCTCTCACTGAAAGGATGGCATAGCCAGGTTGAGCCAAAACTGAAATTTGACTGCTTGCTGATTAGATTTTCCACTCTAAATACTGCTTGTTGAAGGAGCAGTCAATATTAATAAAGTACTATAATCTGACTTCAAGCAATTAAATGTTAGGTGGTATGCATTTTATTGGTAGTTCACAAACATAAAAGCATGTTGGAGATCATATTAATGAACACTCTAATTTTATTATGCTATTTGACATGACATTTTGCTATGTACTGAAAACTTGTTACCCTCAAATGTTCCTGTTTTAAGGGTTTATTTTTATAGTGGTGAAATCTGCAACGCCAACCATACATTCTTTACGTAACCTAAATGAGAAAATAATAATTTTTCATTATTACTATTGAAGGAACCAATATTCTGTACTAAATCCCTCTCATCCCACGGGTATGCAATTTATACATAAGAGGAAATTTAATATTGTAAAAAAAAAAATACAATGTAATTTCTATCACACAAGATAACCCCCAAATCTGTAGTTTAACTGGATTTCCATCATCTATAACATCCAGGTGGCCAAATGAGGCAGGAGAACAAAGACAAAAGCTGGAACTAGCAATATGATCATAACTCTTCTTAAATAAGGTACATTAAAAGGTGAGCTAAACGGACAGCTGTATCATCCAGCATTTACAAAAGTACAGTACATGTAAGGTGGATAAAAGCATAGCTATACTGCCCCTTCCTCTAATCAATACATGTATAATAAATATTATATGGGAATTAGGACTTAGAAAACTATTTCATTTGGCATTATAGTTAAAGACCTAGAGCAAGCCAGCACAACATGCAGCACAAGTAACCTTGTGCGGCTCACCAATGTTTTCTTAAAAAGTAAATACACAACCACTGCCACCACTTCAAAAAACATGCTGCTGAGCACCTCCAAGCCTTGTTGCCAGCTCCAGCGGTTCTACCGCTCTGCTAGCCATGGAACAGCGGATTGGCACTCCAGGTATTTCTTTACAGCCCATGACGATTTTTAACTTATAAAGTGGCACTTTCCCCTCAACAAGTGCAGGCCTGACCTACAGCAAGCTAATAATTTTGTTTTGTTTGTCACATTAATCTTCCTAGTTTTACTTTTCAGCTTCAACCACTGAATAGTTTTACATCTGTATATAAACACACAGTTTAATCATTATAGTATGAAATGGGTTTGTCAATCCTGGTTAAAGGGTCATAACATATAGATGCATCCTAATTTGTGCTATAAAGGGAAAGTGAAAATTGTATTTTAAAAATTGCATAGCTTATGGTGTAGGAAACGCTGCATTGTATTGGAAACTCCTTTCTCTGCTATACCTCTCAGAACTACTTCAGAGGATTATAGGAGATAATCTTTGGATCTTTGGAGATGCAGGAAAGGAGGGTAAGTGGAGTAATCAGCTCAAACTGGTATCTCATAGACTTCCTTGAGGTCTCTGATGATCAAAAGGTTCTGGGGCTTTTGGGGTAAGGCAAGATGAGGTGAAGAGCTGCTATCCCATGAGGGGGCACAAGATTCATATACCCGTTAATACTTACGCTTGTTCTTTAAGAGTCTTGAGAAAAGGCTTAGTTACTTGCTCTGTTATTTCATCATCTAAGCTAGCCAAGTAGGAATAGAGAAATTCGAAAGTGTTATATGGAATACGGGCTGCTCCACCTTCTGGATCATATGTCAGAATTTCACAGGCATGCTTCATTGAACTGAGCAGGGACTAAGGAAAGCCAAAACAACAAGCAAAACAACTACGTATTAGAACACAAGGCAGCTGCTGAGATTCACTAGTAGTTATTCTAATACATGTATTTAATTAGACTCATAGCCTCTCTCTTTCCACAGAAATGTACAGCAGAAGAAATGGTCAGTAAAAAACCATCAGGACAGCAAATGTGGAAAGGTAGCACAGTTTTTTAATTATAAATATGCACAGAATGACACCTGCTTCTATTTCAGTTTCCATCCCAGGCACTTCCGTAAAAAAAAATGACTTGGGAAAGATTATATATAATATCCAGGAAGGCCACTTCAAACATTATGCATTTCCTACTGAAAAGTATGCAGATCATCCAGAGGTTGTAATGCATGATGACTGCACATCTGTCTCGTAAGGAAGCCAGAACTGATGGCAATTTCTCATCACAGTTACAGCAGAAAAAAAATGTTGGCATACATAACACTCCATATGGGGTTTATGTACTTTTCCTTACCTCTGCATGAGGTCCGTACTCCATAATTCACCGACAGAAAACATGCTGACATGTCTAGGGAATTTAGAATGATTCTCTTCCATCAGGCTTTTGGATCTTATCTCCTGGGGATGGCTAGTATGATATTTTATTGGCTGGGTATATTTATTAATTTTATCCATTTGTTGCAAATATATATGTAATAGCTTTATGCTTTAATTGTTATAAGCTGCCCATAATTGTATGATTGGGGTGGCAAAGAGATCATACAAATAAATTTTAAAACCTTATTATCAAAATGGAAATCAGTAAAATATTTAGTAGAAAATACTGCCAAATGCTACTGAACAGGAATAATTCAGTGGCAATGCTGTATTAATGAGCACTTTAAAGTGGGTTTCCATTAAATTCCTCTCAATTGTGAAATTCAGAGAATTTGAATTATAATATCTTCATCCTAGCATTTTCCTGCATGTGCAGGGTCCACTTTTCAGATCGACGAATGTCACTTCACACAATTGAATCAACCAGGTCCAACTTGATGATTTTTCATGTCCATGTTGTGTCCTGCCACCTTTGCTTTGGTCTTCCACATGGGTGTTTGCCATCGGTGTTAAAATGGTAGGTAGTGCAGGTGACGGTGTGGGTGCTACTTGTAGAATGTGGCCATACCATTGTAGGCATTTTTCCCACATTTTCTCTGTTATCTGCTGCTGGACTGTATTATTGCTCACTTGGTCAAGAAGAGAGACACCTAATGACCAATGGAGCATGTGCATCTCCATGGCATGTAAAGGGCACAGCGCTTTTGGTGGTTGGCCAGCACTTAGCGCCATAAAGTGCTACTGGGTGGACTATCATTCTATACACTTTCAATTTGAGGTGAATTGGCGTGCGCCTATCGCAGAGCATTCCAGTAATCTCTTTCCACTGCAATCATGTTGCCTTCACCCTTGTGGGTACTTCCTCATTAACACCGCCATCACTTTGCAGATGGGATCCTAAATAACAGAAGGAGTTTGTCTTCACTAGATCTTTGCCACTGACCTGGATGGTGGAGCTGCTCAGGTTAATCTCGAGATACGCAATCTTCTTGATATTGAGGTGCAAACTGAATTGGCTAAGATGGTTGTTCTTCCCTGGTGGTAGCTGCAAGAAGGCATCTTTGGCACAGAGCAAGGCCCAGGGGGAACTGTGATGCAGGTCTCACATGATGGTATCCATGATGAGAATGAACAGCAATGGCAA
The DNA here is from genome assembly GCF_035149785.1 of Candoia aspera. Lineage (NCBI taxonomy): Eukaryota > Metazoa > Chordata > Lepidosauria > Squamata > Candoiidae > Candoia > Candoia aspera. The sequence continues at coordinate 121,997,255 of NC_086155.1, read as the reverse complement.
TAATGCAAAGCCTTGGTGCACACCAACTTTCAGAGGAAAGCTGTTGAAAAGGCACATCTCACTCGGCTGATGGTATTAACGTAAAGCATCTGGACCCATTTTATGTGTAACTCGGGCACACTGTGGTCACATAGCACATACCATATCAGCTTATGCAGAATATGGTCAAAAGCTTTTTATAGGTCAGGCAAGACAAATGTAATGACTTCTTCTTTTCTCTATACTTCTCCATGACTATGTGAGCTGCGAAAATGGTGTTGGTGGTACTTAAGCCTTTGACAAAACTGCACTGGTTGATACTGATTTCAACAATGTAATGAAGGTGTTGGTTGAGAATCCACTCAAAAATTTTCTTTGTGTGTGACAGGAGGCAGATTGGTCGGTAGTTGGAGCAGTCTGCTGGGTCGCCTTTGTTCTTGAAGAGGGGAACTGTGATACTCGTGGCCCATTCAGCAGGCACGTGGCCAGAGTCCACAATGGCACTGAAGATGTTTGTCAGCCAGTCAGCTGCTGTGCCGCAAAGTTCTTTCAGCTTCCAGAAGTCTGCTGGTAGATTGTCCAGGTCAGGTGCTTTCAAATTCTTTGTGCTGCTGATAGCTTTGGTAACCATTTCAGGTATAATACGGAGGACTGGACCAACATTAGCCAAGCCATCAGGAATTGGCAGGTATGGAAATTCAACATTAGAGATTTCATCGAAGTGCTGTTGCCAGTGTTTCAGGATTTTGAGCTTATCCTGAAGTAGCTGTCCATTTTTATCCTTAACACACATGTAGTTTTCAATGTCTTTTCCTGCTCTGGTGAGCATTTTCACTAGTCAATAGGTGTTTTTCTCATCTTCCTTCTTCCATCTTTCCTTTTTGTCATATAAGTCTTGGTAGTGATGGGCTTTGGCCTCTGCGACAGCTTTCTTTGCTGCTGTTCTTGCAGTGATGTACTTTTGCCAGTTTTCATTGGTCTTCTGCACACACCAGTTCTTTTAAGCCACCTTTTTTTCACATACTTTCTGCAATTGCTCTGTTCAGAGCCACACCTGCTTGTTGATTCGATGATGACCTGATCTCATAGTGCCTAGGTTTGTTCTTGCAGCAGTGGTAATGGACTCATGGAGAGCAGTCCATGTGGCATCAGTTGAGCTGGTGAAGATTGAATGAAATGTGTTGCGGTTAAAGATTGCCACCTTGTGGTCTCGTAGCTTCCACCATTTGATTTTCTCTGGACCCATCTTGCTGCTGCCACTCTTTGTATGCTTGCTGATCTTCGTATCCAGCGAGGCAATCGGATGGAATGACCTTAACAGTAGGGAAGTCACATTGTTGCATGATGCCAAAATCAATCTGGCTGGCATAAGTGACCAAGTGGCTGACGCACTTTTTGAAAAATGTATTGGTGATGATGAGGTCATTTGCCTCAGAAAAGTCCAGGACGTGCTGTCCATCATCATTTTGTGTACCATATCCATTGCTGCCATGACAATTATAGCCTTCCTGCACATGTCTGACATGTCTGTTTAGGTCGCCACGGAGAAGCAGCAAGTCTTCTTGCGGGCATGTAGGTAAATTTGAATTATAATATATTGCAGCTTAAATAATAAGAAATTCCTAGTAACTGACACTCTGAAGGATAAAAATTGAAATGATGAAATATTTCTGAGTCCATAACTGCTTTCCCAATTTTTAAAAAAGTAGATTTGTGAAAACAAAGAGTTAAATCAATTTCAAACACTTAGTATATACAGCTAGAACTTATGTTCTATCTGTCCGTATATTTGCATGCACTCATATGTGTACATAATGGACTTACGATTTTCTGTGTTTTAGATGATGCAAACAAGCCTAACTATAGCCTATTAATGTTGTACATATCATGGGTCCTATCTTTTGAACCCCAAACTGTTTTTAAATTTTTTCTCTTTATTATACCCCTTCCTTATGCACTTAACCAAAATTAAAAATAAAATTTAAAGAAGCATTTTTAAACGCCTCTATTATTCATTTCAGTAGAACACAATAATTCTGCATAAGAAGGACTTTGATATCTTACGTACTCCACCAAGAGCACTACAGCCAAGGGCAAAAAACTTCATCCATTCTACTCCGTCTGCAAAGGAGTCCAATCGAAGAAGGTTGCGCAGTTGTTCCATTGGCAAGCACAGGTTCTTCCACTTTTTCTGGAGATCTAGTAAATCCACCGTTTTCTTTCCAGACAGCTGTAAAAACATATATATCATAAGGGAAATGTAAGAAAACAAAATGGGAAATTAAGTGTTAATTAACAAGTCACAAGAAAAGTCTTTATAGGTAGAGCAGGTCATTTAAAAATCTATAGTATTATTCTAGATTTCAGCTGTTTAAAAAAAACATTTTACCTGTTTATGCAAAATTTTAAGGAGGCCAGGAGTCAAACCAGTATCATTTTTCTGTGTAGCTACTGGCATTTCAACACGCTCCTTCACAGGAAGAGGCTCTCCACTTGACAAAGCATAAAAATACCTATAATAATGCAATACCAAATACCAAAAGACAGTTCACATTAAAAGCAGATGATGCTAATGTGTAAAGTTTTCAAAATCAACACCACAGCTTACACCTAAACTGCAAGTGGGGAAAAAGCGTATTTGCTTTTGCCCTTCCCAGTGAGAAAAGCCGATATCCTATGACTGAGGACTGGGTTGATCAACTCTTGCTCTCCCTAAGAGCTTTCTGTTTAAGTGGATATATTTCCAAATAAAATATAACACTGCGGCTACCCACTGTGTCTTTCATCTAAGAATACCTATATGGCCTCTGTGGGCTCAAAGCCATTTTCGAACATGCAGTGTATCAGACTCCTTAAAAATAATTTTAAATATCGAAAAATATTTCAAAAGTCAGGTGGGGCAAGAGGCTAGGTGGCCACTTAAACAGCTGTCTGTGAACAGACTAATGATATTGGGAGTCTGTGGCGATACACAAACACACACAATTACACATCTAAGTCCTATTCTGCAGCTAAATTATTAATTTGAGCCACAATTAATTATCCAGAAGCCTAATTTGATGTCTTCTTTCAGGATCAACAGTTGGTATGCTACTGTTTCTCATGACTACTGTTAGATTAGGGGTCATTTGTATATGGGGTTGCCCTATGAGTATTATTCATATCCATGGTAGCTAGTTTAACAATTATTTTCTAAAAGCTTAGAAACTCATGTTTACTGCATGTACATAGAATCAGTAAGAGGGACCTGCAAAAATACCGTTCCTAGTCAGGGTTTTAAGCAGCCATTCCCTCCTCAAGGATAATTCATTCCATTCTTACCTATTTTCTTTTCTCATTTTGCAACTGATACAGTAGCCATATTTGGTTGGTGCCGAGCTTGCCAAGTCTTCAACAGACAGATTTGTATTAATATTTTTCCTGTTAGGGTTTTTGTTTTTTTTGAAAAACAGTGCAAAGTGTGTGATTTCAAATCCTGGTAAAGGATTGAACATAAAATATATAAAACCCAACCTATGGGGGGCTACTTATGCCTGATGAATTCCAACAAGAAGAAAATTGGTTGTACTGTGCCTCCTAGTGGTGAGTAGTAAATATAACTGCTTTATAGTACTGTAATACAAAGTTATCACTTCCTCCCCTAGCATGAGGCCCAGACAAGTTAACACTTAGCTTTCTAGTCTGAGATTGCAAACAAATAAAAAGGAAGACATATCTTTCATAACATTTATAGACCGCCCTTCCTATAAGCTGCTGACAGCCAGGCCAAAGATAGATCTAAACAGTAATGCAAGGTCTGTGAGCTCAAATCTTGTCAAAGGCTGGACGTACAATATATAAAACCCAACATATGAAGCATATTCTCACCAGATGAGTTCTTATGAGAATGAAACTAGATTTATAGTGCTTCCAACTAGTCAGTAATGAATATAACCACTGTTTTAAAAATCATTATTTGAATGTTTGTCAATTTTGAAGTTTCCATAAGCACACCGATGCCTCTCTCTTGAACCTCAATAATCCCTTTTGACTATAATCCTGCCAACCTCCATGTACCATCTGAGTTTATTGGAAAAACAAAAGAATCAACTCTAATCTTATATCTGATCTGAAATCTGATGGGTTAGGGTGGTGAGTAAGAGCTCCCTTCCTCTCATATCCTCTTCTACTAACTGTGTCCAACACTGATCATACTGCACCTTTTCCACTGATGCAGTGTTAAAAATCAATATAAAAACAACAATATAAAAAAAATTAAAAATATTTTAAAATTTAAAATTATTTTTACAATTTTTAGTAATTGCAATTTGCATTAATGACAAGAATGTTAAAAGTGAAATATATAGTTAGTACTACATCCATTTAAATTTTACACCTCTAGACTCTGTATTAATTAATCAAAAGTAACAGATTACTGCCAGATTACAGATTACTGCCACATTAAATGAACCTGTCAACATGATTAGTTCTGTCAGAATGGAGTCTGACTCTGATCTAGAGGGGGAGTTGGAGTTGAATGTTGGTAATAATGATAAAGGTGGGAAATTTGAAATAGAGCATGATTCAGCAAGGCAGGAAAGTTCGGAGCTTTGGATTGATGACAGCCAGGAGGCAGATTTGCTAATGCCTATGAGTGCACGGGAAAGGCGAGCTGAAAAGCACGCCAAGCAGAAAGAAGCCCAATTGGCCACGGATGAGAAATGGCAGGAAAGTAACAGAATAAAAGGGCGCCAGCGCCAGGATCGGGTTGCCAGAGACAACCGTTTGCTAAAAGCTCCGTTGAAGCCTGCATTCGTCAATCTCCAATTTGATCCTGCACCTTCAACTGCCAAGTCTTCGAACTCCGAGCTGGTTCATGCCTGTGAAGACTAAGAGGCTGCTACCGAGCCCTGCCTTTTGAATCTGGACACGTATTGAGCTGCGCTTCGCTGTGTCCTCCAGCCAAGACTCATCCTGCCACTTCACTGTGCATTCCAGCCAAGCCTTGTCCTGCCGCTTCACTGTGCCCTCCAGCCAAGCCTCGTCTTGCCACTTCTCTGCATCGTCCAGCCAAGCCTTGCCCTGTTGCTTCGCAGTGTTTGTCCGCCGAGCCTCGCCCAGTTGCCTCACTGTTCTCTCCAGTCAAGCCTTGTCCTGCCACTTTGTGGTGTTCTTCAGTCAAGCCTTGCCTACCCACCTTGCCATGTTTCCCAGCTGCATCTAGCCCTGCCGCCTTGTGGTGTTCTTCATCTGTGTCTTGTCCCGTCGCTTTGTTGTGTTCCTCAGCCGAGCCGAGCCTAGCCATCTTGCCATGCTCCACAGTCAAGTCCTGTCTGGTTGTCTTGCCACGAACCACAGTTGAACCTAGCCTTGCCACCTTGCCATGAACCACAGCGGAATCTTGCCTTGTCACCTCGCTGCGTGCCCCAGTCGAGTCCAGCCTTGCCACCTTGCCGTGTGCTACACCAGAACTTTGCCCAACGAGGTCCCAGAACCCTGCAGTTCAGATTTGTTCTGCCTTCCTACCGGGATGCGATTGAGCGAACACTATTATTGCTGTCTTTTGATCTAAGCTCTAAATTAAATAGTTGTGAATTTGTAAATAAAGAACTTTATTCTACCTCCTCCTGGTCAATTCATACTCAGAACAGAATAAATTCACCCTATCTATAAGCACTGAACAGGTAGAAAAAACAAACTATTACCAATGTTGTGAATGTAACAAATGCACCTAATTTGCATTACTTCATCCAAACCAAAATTTGTCAATGGAATGGGAGCTAAAATGCAAGACAAATGGTGAGATGAGACTAAAATATTTTGTTATGTACTAAACTTGTTTTGCCAATAAAGATAGTGTATAGACATACAGATTACTATACGCAGATAATTTTTCTAGATCCAAACCTGTGATATTAAAATACACCAAGTGTACAAAATTGCTTCTAGGTATCAATTCTCCTTCTTAAAAGTAATAGTCATGCATTTGGGAAGCTGAATCCAGCCATTTCTTTCTTTCCACATGTACTATAATGTCAGAATTTTCAATTCAATGTTCTTGTCATGAAAAGTGATGTTTGTGTGAAGTCTTCTGAATTAAGATACTTAACTTTGGTTTTCTACTCACCCATAAGACCACTGGAGAACATCACGTGGTTGGGTCCTGATAGCTGCTTTGGTAAATTGTTTCATAATATCTGGCAATTCAGGTGGAACATGAATCTGCTGTGCACAGAACATAACATCTGGAACAGGCATGGTTATTCAAGGTCCAAAAGTAGACTCCTATGAAAACTAAAAAGGATGGTATTAATTAATTAATGTATTCTAAAATAATCTCCTGAAATTTATAAAGGCATACTGTATGTTAATATATGTAAGTGGTTTATCACATACACCCCACTTTTCTCCAAGGAATTCAAGAGGTTATGTATAAGATTATCTAGTTTTATCTTCAAAGGAACCTAGTAACATCTCATAACATAGGTTAGGCTAAGAAGTGATTTTTCCCAAGTTACTCCAATAAGCTTATATGGTTAACAAAGTTTATTGAATACACCACCTTTTGTTATGCATTAAACAAGCTGGAAATCTTTTTTCATTCCCCATGGGGATTCACCATCCTGGGTTCTTTCACTAGTAAGATGTGATTGCCAGAATTCAGCAGCTATTTCCACCAGCCAAGCTACACGGTCTTTTTCTCTTGTCATTTCACTATCTAAGCAACCAGCAGCTATTGTGGACTCAAAGGATCTGCATGTGTATCTCTGTTCCATGTGAGTTCAACTCTCTCCTGTTTGTTTTTCTACACCACTATAAAATGTACCCTGAAAATAAATGAAACCTTGAGTGTAATTAGTGTAATGCTGTCTGATACGTGAGGTTTTAGATCCGTATCTCATGAGATCAGAATCCTTATATTATAATAAACATACATAAACATGAATTTAGATTTATATTGTGCATGTTAATCAAATGATTCTCAGGGCAGTTAGCAAGTAACATATTCTTCTTGACCATGTGGTTTTCCAGGGAAGATGAGGTATCCAGAGGCAGAAATTAACATTTTTCTCTTCTAATAAACAATCCCAGTATCTACTCATCTACAATCTGAGTGTTACATACTGCTGTTATTTTAATGCAAAAGTGAAGAATATAACACTCAGCAGAATGTACTTCAGTATTCAAAGTACTAAAACTATAATCAGTGTTCATAGCAGCTTTCCATATCATCTTCAGCCTATATACATGCCCTACATGGCATGGGACCAGGTTACCTGAGGGACCGCCTCTTCCCCATTACATCAACCTGTCCCACCTGATTGTGCAGAGGGGGCATGCTACAGACCCCGTCTGTAAAAGAATTTCATCTGGCGGGGTCTAGGAAGTGGGCCTTCTCCGCAGCAGCTCCCACCCTGTGGAACATGCTGCCCCCGGAGGTGAGATCAGCCCCATCGCTCCTGGCCTTTCGGCGGAGTCTGAAGACCTGGTTCTGCCGCCTCGCTTGGGGTGCAGAGGGGAATAGAGTCACATGGGGATGGTTGTTATAGACCACTCCTCCCACACTTGGACTGTTTTAGATGTTTCATCACTTGGATTTTTTATTCTATATTTTTATTTTTATTTATAGTATTTTTATAGTATTTTATTTTTTGTATTATTCTGATGGTTTTAATCACTTGTTGTAAACTGCCCAGAGGCCTCCGACGGGAGAAGATGGGCGGGGATAAATTAGATAAATAAATAAAATAAATATACCTAGACAATACATTTTCTCCAAAGTGCATGGGATGAGACTTACAGTCTAATATAGTGCTTCTCAAACATTTTAGTCTTAGGACTCCTTTACATTCTTAAAAATGACTGAGGACCCCAAAGAGCTTTAGTTTATATGGGTTATATCTATTGATATTTACTGCATTAGAAGTTAAAACTGAGAAATTTAAAAATATTTGACTTCGCAGACCCCTTAAATGGGTCTCAGGGTCCCCCACAGGTCCCCAGACCACACTTTGAAAGTCTCTGGTCTAACACATCTAGAGAGCACCTGGTTTATAGAAAATGCACTGTGTGGGAAATTGTGTGTGAGGGAAAGTAGCCACATAATATGATTTGGGGGCCAATTACAGAAACAAAAAGGGGAATTTTTGCAGGGTTCCTGCTTGTGAAGTAGAGCCTGTGCTTACAGGTATACATTTGTAAATCCCAGCCCCTTAAGCAATTCAGTTTTACATTTATTAAACAGTGATGCATCCAGATAATTTTAGATTATATTAATAAAGGTCTTCTAGGCTCCTACTTTTCAGTACTGCTCACCTATTTAAAACGTGAGTAGCCTTAAGACTCCCTACTGCTTGTTTTGATGAATAAGCTTAAGGCACAAAGTCTGGCCCTGACTGCATTACTGCTTAGGTTGTTTTTAATATATTTTTACAATCTGCTGTGAAACCCATATGCATAAAAAGTAGGATACACATTGTATAGATAACTCAGCGCAGGGGTAGCAAGTGTAATTCTACTTCTCACACTTGTATTCAGTGAACATGTTTTCAGCTGATGGCGTGATGTAAATAGCTGTAAATATTAAGCTTGGACCGGAATGAGGAAATCTAGAGTTTAAAAACGCTGTCAATCTGGAACTAACTTTCTTGGTCAGTCATCCATACATGCTCACCTTCTCCCTCTAGTTGCAACCTATCTCCTAGGGTTGTTACTCAAATAAAAGAGGATGCTGGAAGAAGGAGACCACAAAAGCTTCTGGAGAAAGTGGAGAATAAATGTACCGTGCTGCAAACAATGTAGCATTACCCGCTAGTACCCCGCCACACGCTTGAAACAGTAACCTCGTCGCTTCCTCCGGCTCAGGAGCTCTTCTGCTCTAACAGCTAGCTGCTGTTCAGCGACAAGAAGCTACGGAAAGGACCACAGGTGGAGACACTGCCACACCTAGGCTTCGCTCCTTTCTCGGCTGCCTCTTTCGAAGGTCTGAGAGCCACTGCTGGGTTTCCATGACAGCGCGCGCGCGTCTCGCTGTCTCATAGCAACGACGGAAATCGTGGAGAAAGAATAAAGAATGACAACTGAGAACCAGCGTTGGTCTTATAAACGTCCTTCTAGTCCGTCGAATCTCTATGGTAAATTCTCTTTCCCGGCCTCCCTAACTGGATTTTAGAACAGATATAACGCCCTTTAGCCTTCTGCGCCAGCTACTTGTCAGGACTTGTCTCATCTCGGTAACGTGAGGCTGCGCGGCTGTTGATTACGCAAGCGTATTCTGAACACGTCGTGCCCTCGAGCAGGCGCTCTTACGATTGCGCCGCACCACCTTTGAAACTTTTCGTTATATGAGCAGCTTGTTAAAACTAGGGTCTATGCTTTGGAATGAGCTTTAAACCGCGCTTTAAATGCTCTTTAATTTTAAATTTTAAAAAGGAGTGCGAAAATAGTAAAAATTAAAAAAAATATCAGTAAATAGAAACCAATAGATTTTGCAAAAGGAGCCATAGCACACTTTTTAATATTTCTTTTAAAAAGAAAGCTTAAAATATCTATGCCAAAGAACCAAAGATTGAAAACCAACATATGGATACTGGATGTTGAGTTTTATCTTTAGTTAAATAAAGGTTCACAGTGCAACACAGCATGGAAAAGATTACTGTACTGGAAGTTGCAATGGACTGTACTTCCAGTTTAATTCTCTAAAATGTTCATAGAAGTCAATTGTACACAATATCTATCTATCATTCAATGAAAAAAAAATGCCATGTGGGAAAATGGATAAACTTCTATATAGGTCTTTCCTTCTCTTGATAAACAGCAAAGCCTGCCTGAAAGGGAGTCTTGTGTGCATTAAAATACCCACTTCCAGACCTACAAAGAACTAGAAATGTGCTTAGGCTTAGGACTGTGCAACATTTGTCAAACTGTGGGCCAAATACTGAATTATATACATATGGAGCTACAGAAACTTAACATTCTACTGGAACAATAGGTACATATTTTAAGAAATTAATTACAAATGAAACAAAGTGTTAAAAAGCACAATTGCTAATCTCCAGCAACTTTGGACAGATATGGATTTACTAGTAATGATGTGTACTTTCTTTTTAGCAGTTTTAAAAGTATTTAGTAATTTAATTACAGTGGGCAGAATTCAGTACTTGGCAGTGTTGTAGGATTTGTATGTTAAAGCAGTTTTCTAGATCTTAGGGCCTCAAAGGCAGGCACAAAAATACACAGATAAAAATGTGTATTTTTTATACAAATATTAATGCCTCCCTATGTCACATACAAATGTTAGTTTATATCATTGAAACAGATTATACAATTCACATTTTGGGCAAATGTTGACATAATAAATGAAACATTCTTGTATGTTATTAAGTCATCAAATTCACTTGAAGATGACCAGGTACAAAAGGAACATTGTTCTAATGGAAACTGTATCATGAACTATTTCTAATTATTGTCATGTTAAAATAGCAAAAAGAAAGGAACTGCCAATACATTTTCTTAACAAATTTTAATAATCATTGAACACCAGGTTGACTGGGATAAAAACACAAATTACAAGTTACTGCATTTCTGCAAAATGCTACAGGAAGAAGCACAGCATTGCTGGCAATATCCTAGTGGCAAGACTGCTTGGATTGCTTTGTCTTTTTTTTTTTTTTAACAATGATGTCTAGGACCAATTTTGTGCAACTGAAAGTTTGTCACTAGAAAATGCTGTAATTGTGGGCAAAATATGCTCTTGAACAAAATACTGAAATTGTAGTATCTGCATTTCCAAAAGAAATAGATACAAAAAACTCACAATTAAGATCTGTATAAAGTACAGACAGTTAAAAGCAAGTGGGGGATTTTGGCTACCTTCTCATTATTATGCTTTTTAATGGAAGCAGTGTCAAAACTAAAGTTTGAAAACAATCCTTGTATAACCCAAAACACAAAAATTGAGGTAATGCTTCAAAATGTCAGTAGTAGAGAGAGAGCACAGCCTCATTTCTACTGTACTTTAGCACTGTGGATGAATATAAATTATTGGAAATCTAGACTCCAAATCTTCACCCCCTCCTAAAATCACAGAACCCAAATAACTCTTTTCTTTCAGTACAAAAACATGCTGAAGACAGCAAGCTATTTGATAACATAATTTAACTACATTATATTCAGGGATGCAGTCCTGAGTGGTAACACAGCTGCATAGCATTTTTTCTTAATACAATAAATCTAAAAAAACTTCTCACCATTTTTGAATAGGACATTGCATTTTCAAGCACATAAAGAAATTGAAAGCTTTTGTATTATTTCATCTCCATGTTTCAGAAGTAATGACATTAAAATATATTATTATTACCTGCAGAAAAGAATTATACATATAAAAATAACTTGACTTGGGGGATTTGTTTGGTGCAATCATTGTAAAGGTCAACTGATTCTTTAATTTTAACGTTTCAGTTTCCTTTTCCAGCTATTAATACTACAGTTTTTAGATTTCTCCCCACCCCCAACTAATTCATAAAATCTTTAGAATTACTGCCATGCAGAATGCTGACCATTTCTAGAATTACAGATGCTCGTTTTTAATATAAGAGCATATGAGCTCCATAGTATGCTTTGTAACTTTGGTTGTAAGGAAGTTCTAGCAATTCAGAAAAAAATGTTTGTTGCATTTTTTATCATTTATGTTCTCTGTATTTGGTAAATATGTTAGATAGCCATTTCTCCTGTACTCTAGTGTAAATAAATCTTTATGCATTTCAATTTGTAAAAAAGGAACTCTTGGCTTACCCAATGGAAATAAATTCTTTCACAAACCTCTCAATTAGCTGATTTAGGTAATTCTGCCACTTGGCTCTAATGAATTTTAAGTGCTTAGAAATTCATTAAAACTCTGTCTTCCAGTTCCAAAAAATTAATGCCTCACAACCAAGCAAGTGATTTAAAATTGTCTGAAAGAGAAAATTTGTCCCATTCTACTGTACAGTATTACAAATGTAATCACATGAGAAAAAAAAAATGAGGCAATAGAAAATGTACAACAGCTTTGATGTTATACAGAAATACTTTAAAAAATCAAATGAAACTCATGTGTTCTTATCACAGCCACTTCACTGCTGACTGTAATGGTTATTTCATTTTCATATCCTTGATAAGCTAGCCATGGCTATAAAAATGCAATTGATTCTTTTGAAATATATATCTTGCCTACAGCAATATTGTTTTGTGGCACATATGTCAACAGAACAGCAATCCAAAATAAAGTGACAACTAGATTTAATAAATTAATATTCCTTTAAAGATGTACAATGAACATTCATTTTAATCCAAGGTTGTAGGGTACTGGGATATTGCTATTTACACATTTACAGATCTCAGCACTGGTAAGTTCAGAAATTGCAGATAGTGCATAGCCTTAACTGCTATCTGAATGCCATGAGTAAAGAAGCCAAAATTAAAATATAAAAACCCAGCTGAGAAAATCGTTGGGAAATACCCAAATAATGATGACCAGTCTATGAAAAAGAACACAAAGGCAAGGGAAGATCAAGTAATTCCATGTGACCATTTCTATTCTTGTGAAGACTGAGGTGGTGATGGTGATGTCCCTGGTTTCCCAGTTTTTCGTTCATAATTCACAAGTCGTTGCCCAACAAGATACCTAGGATTTAAAAGAGGTTTTTTTTTTTTTAAAAAAGTCTTCATTTCAAGTCTGGGTGTGAAGGCACATTTCTTCACAAAAGGTATGATTTCACTGAAGTTTTAACAAAAGAAACTTCCACCATTTTCAAGGGCAGTAGGAATGTAGCATTCCTACTCTAATCTAGTCAAACAATAATAAACGTGCATTCTATCACTCTGCATCATTAATTCCATGTACAGTATTCTAGAAAAGTTTGTATTATGAGTGAGCACATCCTGAATGTCCAAAATTCTGTCCATAATTTCCAAGTATTCCAGCTTCCTAAAGATTTAGGAGACTATTACTACACTCTGGCATTAATAACTCTTGACTAGGATACTTACTTATCATTTTTAATGTGCTCATAAAGGCGCTTGAATTGACGGACCTGAAAGGATAAGATTCCCATCAAAACTACTACCATGAGTAGAAAAGGATAAATCCGACGTTGTACTAAATTTTGCATCTCAGGAGTGACACCTGAAAATAGTAATAGAAAAACAAGGAAACTAAAAATTAGAATCAATGCAAATTGTAATTTTTTCTATTTTTAATGTTAAATATTAATGTTAATTAGTTACCTTTCATTCTTAATAAACTATAGATATAAAAATTCGTAAAAAAAATACATTTAAGCTAATGCATTCTTTTTAAAAAGTTATTTTGATGTTTCTGTTTATACTGTTTACATGTTTTAAAAAAGCAGTTAAATACCTGTGGTACAATAGTGTATTCTTAAAAAATTATGGTTAACTGAAGAACACAACAAGCCAAGAACTAGTCTTTCTTCTCTTCAGTCCACTCAAAATTGATATTCTTCTATTTCTCCTTTACTATGGATTCTTAGTGATAGGACCAGGAATTTTGTGCAAGATCTCATTTGACTGCTGAGATCCAAAAAGGCAAAAGATCCCATTTGCCTTCTTTATATGAAATTATTTAAAAGTTTTATTTAACATACAGATACTTGAGTTATAGGCACAGATCACTTCATAAGATTATCAGGAATTAACAACTGGCATATACGCATAAGGAAATTTTAAGGGGGTCCACATATATAGTATCCGTAGGCCAATCTGCTTTCCATGCCGGTATGCTAGCTACACCCTAGACTGATAGTAGTGAATAGATGAAGTAGGCTGCGCTGTCCACTGATGCCAGATAATCTTCCACTCTTCAACTTCCCAAAGAGTATGTAGAAAGTTCCTGGTCATCTGAGGCCAAATTCATGGAAATCAGAAATAATAAAGTTGTGGCATATTTGAACCCTATTTCATATTGAATTTCATATTCTTTAATTCCTCCCAAACTTGCTCCAGACTCAGAAAAAACTTACTGAGCATGACAGGAGCACAAAAACATTTTCTGTGTTCCATGAACTTTTATTTCAATAGTCCACTGACATCCACAGGCCAAAAATAACTAATATGAATGCTTTCTAGGGACAGATATGTTTACATTGTGATTACTGGATTTGTAGTACTCTGTAATAATTATGATTACAGTGCAAATTTAAGAAAAAATATCCAAGTCTAACCAATCTTTCTCCTGTGCAAATACTGCATATATAAGAAGTTACTTTTATGTATTTGGATTAACTTTCTAGGCTGATCTTTAGCATATATTCTCATTACTTTTTTAAAGACCTAGAAGTATTCTTTCAAGATACAAACTGGAAATCTGAATTTCTTCTAAAGCTCACCTGGTGACTCTCCAAGATGTAGCATCATAAATATATTTAACTAATTTCTTAAATATATTCTTTTTTGAATATATAACTAAATATAAAATACAATAAATACAATGAAACTATTGACGGATGTGTAAGAAAGTTATGGATATACTTGACATATCATTCATTTAAATTGTACCATGTGAAGATTTGTTATTTTATTAATATATTGATGATTGTATATTTCCACTGTAAATCTTAACCGAATGTGTGGTCCAAATATGGAATCTGCACTACCATCTGCACTTACCTAACAAAGGTGCAATACCAGAAGCTACGATATAAGGTACACAGAGAGAAAGCAGTAAAACTGAAATAACAGGTGCTGCAAGCTTTTGTATTATAAAGTGTAAGTCAATATTTCGAATTCCATTTGCATAAACCTGAAATATAAAATTAAAGATATATGAAAAAATTACTGTCCAGCAAGCTTGTATTTAGCCCAAAGCATATATTTATAACTGGAAGAGAATGTCAATGTAATCACAAAGATGAGAGGTGCATTTTCTTTTTAGTTATATTGATTTTGGCCTCCATGGGACTTAGGGAGCATGTCTGATGACACAGGGACAACTCAGGGTAGGTGGGACTAAACAAATTGGTGGTAGGAAGTTCAAGGATGCAAAATGGATTTACTTTATCTTTAATTTTAACAAAAATTCAATATAAATTATAGCACCTAAAGTTACCCAGTTTGCCAGCTAATTTAAGTGCCACTAGATAACCCATGACCCATTGGGTCATTCTTCTTTCAACATATAATATAGGCTTATGCCATTTCCTCTCCCCTCACAACCCTCAGGAGAGCGCTGGTGAAGCCTCCTCCTCAGCTGACCCATGGAACTGCCTGCCACTTTGCTGTGGGGAGAGGGAACAAATGGAGCTGCAGATCATGAAAACTTCACCCCACTCCCCATTCTGGCATGTCCCCAAGGGTCCCCTCCCTCCAAGGAGGAAGAGGGCTCACCTGCCGACCGCTGGGACTCCCTAGCCAGTCTACCTTGCCAGCAGGCATTCAAGTTGCTCCTTTGTCTTTCCCTTGCTACCCACAACTGTTAAGACATTTAAAATTTTGGCCTTGGTTCCAAAGCAGCCAACGGACACTTGCCCATTGAACCTTGTCACCAGCCAGTTGGGTGCAGGGGCCAGAGGGAGGCAGGAAAGAGGTTGGGAATACGCCCATGACAATCACATTACCGTGGCTGACCGCAGCAGCACTGAAGCAGCCACAAGGTTTGCTAAAATTCAATACCATGGGAATAATGGGTCCCAGATTTTGGACACATTCTGTAAGTTAGCGCATTTGAGTACTTGGTTCAAGAATTGTTGCCCTATGATACACCATTTTGCCCAATTAAAGAGTACAAACACACAAACAGACATGAGAGTTTTAGTAGTATATAGATGATCTGGGGATGCTCTGCAACCACAAAACAGTCTGAAGGGGTTACAAATTATACACCACTGTCTTGAGAAATACTTATTTTTTCTACTTTTCCATTCTTACAATGAGAACCCTGTAGGGTAAGATGGGCTGAGAAATAATGACAGACTATGGTTAGCTTCCCAGGATAAGGGCAGTATTTCACTGACTGAAAGAGGCCTAAACCAAGACTATAATAATCAGGAACTAAATTAATTACCATTTGTTCCATTTGCAAACAGAATACTAAAAGTATGTGATTCTTCCTCCCTGAACCACATATAGGACTGGGAGACCAGAAGTATATGAAAATTGACACAGATGGAGGGAGGTAATTGGTGGATGTCCTTTAAACCCCTTTTCTTGAATGGGAAGCCTCTGCTAGATCCCAATGCTTGCCATGAATAGAAAAAATCTTTTCCATTTACAGAATGGCTAATCTGTATCCAAACCATATAATCAAAGTTAATTTAGCTACTGATATATTAATGCTCAATTCAAAATAGTCCATTTTAATTGCCTTATTTTACATGGATATTCTAATGAAAATGAGTATTTTCTCAAAATTGTTGTCTTTGTTCTAATGTGTCATGTGAGTAGTTCTGCATCCACAAAACAGTATTTTCTCCTTTCCTTTTTTGCAGGATTGTACACGACCCTCCAAATTGGCTCTGGAGCAGAATTCAAGGATGTGCAAGGCAAAAGGATTATCTCCACCCAGTTCTGATGAGGAAAGCAATTCCAACTAAAAAGAAATGCCATTAATTATTATTATACACTTATATATTCTATCAGTATACTGACCACTAAAGCAAATATGGTAAATATTTCTAACCTGTTCAATGACTGTTTTCAGCCACCACTGTGGGCCCATCAGAGTTATGGCAGCAATTATTTTAGCATGCAGAACACCAAGGGCCCAGTCCTATTTAAACAAAAGCAATTATTATTATATCAATACACATAGCATTTTCTACAGTACAGATGACTTACAATCTAAGACTTAGTTACATTAGGAGACAAACCTGGTGTGAAATATATTTAACTTGTATATACATCAGCGTAAGACTGTAAATTCAGAAATCCCCATAAAAATAATGTTTCAACTTTTGGTGAAAATCCAATTTGGCTACCTAAAATACTAAAGATTTCCTAATTGAGTTGAACTACATACCTAGTACATGGAATTTGACAACCAGACAACGTAAATGGATTCTCCATGCCCTTACTATGGCCAAAAGACTGCTATTGAGCATTGGAAAGATAAATCTATGGCCCCATTTACTCAATGGATTGAAGACCTGATTGCACGTGCCACTTGTGAGTGGACTGCCTATAAACGTAGATTTTGTATGGACATGTATAACAAAATATGGGACTCGTTTATACAAAATACAGTAGGTTAAAAAAATGATAGTTATGTAAGTGTACTAGAAATATACACATACTTGAATATTTGCATTAGATACATATATATAGAATTGTAACTACTGTTATAATGATACCGTATTTTTTTCTTCGTTGTATTTTTTTTCACTTTTTTCTTAAAGCGCTTTCTATGTGTTTTTCCCTCCTTTGACAATATATGTATTTCTATCATAATTATCTTTGTATTTTGTTTCTTTTCTTTTTTGTTATTATTTTAAAAGCAATAAAAATTTAATTAAAAAAAAATCCTGAGTTACCAAGATACTGATCCTAGTTACAATAGATTTCTATATGATATCTCAAACTGATCATGTAGGAGGAGCTGAACACAAATATGTAAGCAGGCAGTTGAAATGTATGGTACAAAAACAGCTAACTATTTTATGAAGGAATTGAAAGCAGTTTTCTAAGTCCATTTTCACGCATATTATTAACTTTGTATGTTTTTCAAAGATACATTGATTTAAGCCTAAATTTAGGATCAGAATATCTCAAGAAGAACATTATCTGAAACAAGCTGTTTGGCACTTTGGAGGCTTTCTTTCAGGGTTAAGGTAAAGGTTTCCCTTGACGTTAAGTCCAGTCGAGTCCGACTCTAGGGGGCGGTGCTCATCTCCGTTTCTAAGCCTTGGAGCCGGCGTTGTCCTCAGACCCGTCCGTGGTCATGTGGCCAGCATGACTCACGGAATGCCGTTACCTTCCCGCCGAAGCGGTACCTATTAATCTACTCACATTTGCATGTTAGCCATCGCATAAATTAAGGTGGATAAAGAGTCAGGATGAGGTCTTCTCAGTTCTGGCATATAGGATGTGAAATGGCCTTCCAAGAAAGGTGTATTTTTGATAATGCGGACTATTTCTTTAAGCAGACTTTTTTTAGAACCTTGATTGTATTATATGCTTTGCTGTTTTTAAAATTTTAACTGCTATTGGTTTTGCTTGTTGTTTTAGTTTTTAGATCATATTTTTATTTTGTAATGTACTGATTTCATAAGGCAGGCTCTCTGTGTCCTGTTCAATTAGAGATTACCAGTTTCAGAGGCTGCAGAAACTGACCTGCCATGGGTAGAATAGTGGGGTCTGATCCAAGGGAACTCTCAAGGGAGCAACAATAACTAGCTCAAACAAAAGTCCAAGCAAGAGTGGAACCACACCAGCCAGCAATGCAGCAACTATTAATGTCTTCATTATCTAAAGGACAAAAAAGAGCTTCATTTATTGACAATAACATAATGAGCTGTTTTTAAATACATGGGTATATACATAAATAACATTAAAATTAAGAGGAACTCAAACACATCTAAAAAGTCATACAGATTAATAATAGAAAAAATCAGAATTGTTTACCTAGATCAGATGTGTGACACCATTAGCATGTCAGCTGCAGGTCAGAGCAATGGTGTTACGTCATCAAAGAGGGCACAATTTTCAGCTTATGATTTTTTGTTTGATTCCCATTCTTTTTCTGTCTTAAGCCTACTGGAGGTTTATGACACTAACAGTGATCAAAAATTATGGAGTTATTTCTGTTGAATTTCACTCAGAAATTCAACAGAAATCTCCATACTTTCGGATCATGGCTCAGAGAGTAAGAGTTCCAAGGCAAGCTTGATCTTTCTTGTTGCTCACCCTCTTGCCTGGATAATTAGATAGATCTGAAAAACATATTGACCCAGTGAGGTACCAAAGGGTCAAAATATATCCCTCTTTTGTGCCTGTCAAGTTGCCTGTTCCATCTAACTTTTTTAGAATTTTTAAAAAAGATTATTTTAATCCAAAATATTAAACCGGTAATAACATGTTCCAGACCAAAGCATGCACAAAGGCACCACAGGCATTTTTGAAAATGAAAAAAAAAATTTTTTTTCTTTTCTTAGTTCGTATTTTTAATTTGAAAATTTTCTTTTTCTTTAAAATTAAAGATTGTCCTGTTAATTTTATATGTATTAAATAAATAAATGAAAATGAAAATTCAGAACTGTTTTTTCTAATGCCCTGACTGGAAATCTACCCAACTGACAAGACAGGCATAAACTAGAAGGATGGAGAACATCCTGGCAGGTTGTGGCAGGTAGGTGACCAGAAGCATTAATCATTTATCTAATGGTAAATGGGTATTCTGTCTTGCCAAATCATCCAGACATTGATTCTGTGAATGGGCAGCTCCTAACCCCAGGAGTTGTTTTGCAAGAATTTCCAAAATATACCCTTAGAATTCAGGCTAGCAAATATACCCATCAGCCTGAAATGTTGGGAATCCTTGCATTCAGACTTTGTGCTTTTTCAAATCATTAATATTAGTTTTCTTCTGCAGCTTTCCTGTTTCCAAGAAAACTTTTGTTATAATTATAGCATGATGCAAGAGACATAGTCTCCTCACATCTATTAAGTGCTTTTCCAAATTTAAAAAGAGAATAAATGTTCTAACAACTTACCATGAGGGACCATTCCTTTACTTTCTGAAAAATCACTTGACGACCTTGTGGCATCCAAGCAACAAGCACCGTCACAGCCCTAATTGTAAGCCAGCAAACATACAGTCCACAAGCAGCTGTATAAAGTTCATGGATTTTAGCAGTTCCTGTCCAAAAAGACATCAGCCAGCGGCCAGCAAACACTAAAAGCAAAAAATATTAATTTATTAGCTAGTAAGAAAGACTCATACTATTTTATGGTCATAAAGTAATAATCTGGATCCAAAAACTTAAACTCATTCCATAAATGTAGTAGGTCCAGTAAGTTGATTTTCTGCAGCAAAAATTTTATGAAATTGAAGGCAATTTCAAAAGCTGTAGTCCAGTGGTTCAAAAAAGGAAGGGATTGATGAAATCCTAATCAGTTATTGTAAAATGACTTTTATAGATCCAAATAGTATGTATCATAACTGCATTGCACAAAGAAAAACAATGGATGTTTGCAAAAATACTTGCCTCCCTTTGTACTACATTGTCAGCTTCCTCTGAAGCAGCCTTTCTCAACTTTTTGACCCTGGAAGAACCCTTGAAATATTTTGCAGGCCTTGGAAACTCCTGCACATTCAGGCTCAAATACAGGCCACAAGTTACAAAAGTATATTTGTTTCATGTGTTGGCCTGTATATATGCATTGACAGTATTCTTAAATTAAAAATAAAGGATGAAACTGACCTCTTTAATGTGAAGTTGCCTGAATTTGAAATAATTTTTAAATAAATCATGATCCCCCAGGGAACCCCTAGTGGCCTCTCATGGAACGCTGGTTGAAAAACCCTGCTGTAAAGTAATGCCAAGTCAAAAGCACATCCAGTAGTTTTCTAGGAGGCTGAATTGTGTACCAGATGGATTATTTATATAACTTGACACATTGCTGACTAACAAAGCCTCTTGGTGGTTTGCAATAAAACAAATTTAAAATCAAGACATTAAAAGTAAAACAAGTAAGTAATTAAAATGAACAGTTAAAATCAACAGCTAAAACCTGTACAAGAAGGCCCTTTGAAGGCCTTTTTAGACGTCAATGAGGACGTTGGGCCGCCCAACTCTGCAAGTGCAGCATTCCCAAGACCTGGGGTGGCAACATAGAAGGTTTGATCCCAACGTGCCACCAAATAAACAACTGTAGGTGAAGCAATAAATGTGGAGGTTCATAAAGAAAGAGGCAATCTCTAATAGAACCCGGGCTAGCATTTATGCCTAAAGGAGGACTAGAATTCACAGTCTCTCTCACAGAGAACTGTGGCTCTCACAGTTGTTGGTATATCAACTGAAACTGATAAAAAGAACTTGTGGCCATTGCCTCAATCTGGGAATCCAGATAGTTTCAGAAACATTCCCAAAACAGTATTATCTGCTCTTTATGGGAGAATATAATCTGATTCAGAATAAGCAAATGGACCATCTCTCTGGAATTGTGGCCCCTCACAATCAGCACCTCCATCTCATCTGGATTCCATTTCAATATTATCTCTCATCTATCTCATCTATGACTGACACCATTACTGATTACAACACCATTTTCTGACAGTGTCACAGAAAAATAGATATGGGTGTCAATCAGCATACTGAAAGCACTCAGCCCAAATTTCTTGATTTCCCCCAACAGCTTCATATAGATAATGAAAAAAATTGAGACCAAACTGAGTCCTGAGACACAATTTAATAGTTCCCATTTCAAATAAAAATGTCATCTTAAATCTGGCTATGAAATAGGAATGGAACTATCACAAAGTCATGTCTCCTATCTCCAAATTTCTCAAGGGTTCCAGAAGCATACCATGGTCAATGGCACTTAGAACTGCTGATAAATCAAGGAAAACTAACAGAGTCACATAATCCAATCTGAATCCATCAGACTGACCAACATAGGCTCAGCTCTGCAGTCTGCCATGAGGCGAATGTGAAATGGATCAGGGCATCTGCTTCCTTCAGGACTGCTACAGTTGAGAAGCTGCCACTCTTCCCAACCATTGGAGGTTAGAGACCTGCTTATAGCCACACATCTCTGAGGGATCCAAGGGAGGCATCTTAAGAAGAGGTCTCACCGTCATAGAAAGCTACACAGCATCACATGCAAAGTTAATTAAAAAATTAAGTGACCAAAATGGATACCTTGCTATTGTGAAATGCATACCTGGTAATGTAAGGCAAATAAGACTTGCAATCAGGAGTGTTATACACATGAAGATGATCAGCAAAAATATCTGAAACACAGAAAAAGTAGTGAATTTAGTACAGGTGTGTGTGTGTGCATTTACAAAGAAAAAGGGAATTAAGGAAAGATTGATAGCGACATCACAAATCTCATGGCTCTATGTTGACAAATAAGCCCTATTAGTGTGACTTACTCTCAAGTAAAACTGAATGGCAGAGATAGGGTAGCTTAATGGTGTGACCCACATTTGCCAGCATTCCAGATGGAAAACTGGCAAGCAGAACTCTGGTTTGTCCATTCAGTCTTTTCTCTTTAAGAAAGGCATGGGGCAGCCCTAGTTCTTTTCTCCACCCATTGCACAGCTCCTTGTTGCATGAAGAAAGGATCATTTGGTGCTGTGCATCAGGCTAGCAAGGACAGCAAGCAATCACCTTGCCTTATGCATGGGGGTGGAGGTGGGGTATCTTGTTCTGTGCAGTTATATACAGTATGTATGTATGTGTGTGTGTGTGTGTGTGTTCATATTCAAATCCCAACTGGTACCTCCCTTACCAGTAGGGGTCCTTGGGCAAAGACCTCCTAATGCGTCACCTAACTACCTCTGATATGAGAGTGACACAAACTAAGAGAGTCATGCTGGCTCAGATGTCACCTGGATTAACAAGGTCCATGCCAGATGTTGGGGAACCAAGACAATTTGATGATAAGTGGGCTACTGTAAGAAACCATACATGGATGAGACAAGAGAACCTGGAATTGGAATGCTACTGGAAGAACAAGATCCATGCCCTGCCAGTCCTCAGATACCCTGCCAGTATAGTGAGCTGGCCAAAGAAGGACATGGAGGCTGCTGATGTGAAGACCCGGAAACTCCTCACAATGTATGGAGGTTTCCACCCCACATCCAACACCCAGAGATTGTATACCAGCTGGGAAGAGGGTGGGCAGGGTCTGGTGAGTGTCAAAGCCACTGTCCTGGATGAAACCCAGAGCATCCAGGAGTACATCACTGAGATGGTACCCAAAGATGAGCTGCTGAGAGAATGTGAGGCAGCAATAGGCATGGAAGGAAGTTCAAGCAGAGGAAGTGCCATGGCATGACAAGACCCTCCATGGGATGTACCATCAATAGACAGTTGAGGTGGCTGACATTGGGAAATTCTACCAGTGGCTGGAAAGGACTAGACTAAAAGATATCACTGAGGCACTGATCATAGCAGCTCAAGAACAGGCACTAAGCACCAGATCCATAGAAGCAGGGGTCTACCAAACTAGATGGGACCCAAGGTGCAGACTGTGCAGAGAGGCCTCAGAGACAGTCCAGCACGTAGTGACAGGGTGTAAGATGCAGGCAGGAACAGCATACACTGAACAGCACAGCCAAGTAGCTGGCATCATGTACAGGAACATCTGCACAGTGTATGGGCTAGGCCCTCCCAAGTCCAGATGGGAGATTCCACAGAAGGTTGTGGAGAATTACAGGGCTAAGATCCTGTGGGACTTCCAGATCCAGACAGACAGGCAGGTACCAGCCGATCAACCTGACATTGTGGTAGTAGACAAGGACCAAAAGACAGCAGCGGTGATAGATGTAGCAGTGCCAAGTGACAGCAACATCAAGAAGAAGGAGTATGAGAAGCTGGAGAAGAAGCAGGGCCTGAAAGAGGAACTGGAGACAATGTGGAAAGTGAAGGCCAAAATGACCCCTAAGATGGGAGAATGGCTTTAACAGATCCCAGGAACAACATCAGAGCTCTCTGTCAAGAAGAGTGCAATGGAACAGCTAAGATACTGCACAGAACCCTCAAACTCCCAGCCCTCTGGTAGAGGACCCAAGGTTGAGGAAGACACATACCACCTATAGGGGTAAGATATTTTTTTAAATATCTCAATCTTGAGGGCCTTTATATACCTACAAGGCATTAATCAATTTTATGACAAAGCAATCCACTTCAGCTGGGTTTACACTTTCCATAGAAACATAATTTGGTTTTGACCTGGGGTCATTTGTGAATCCAACCATTGTAATTTGTAAACCCAGATTATGGTTTGATCTTATGAATGAATCTGAACATTAGTTTGTTCCACAAGCAGAGTTTGCTCCACAAGCCATGACTAAGCAAACCATATTTAGTCCATTGTATGATTCTAGCTTCTGTGTCTGAACACTTGTAATTATCATTTCTGATTATCCAAATACCCAGGGCACAATTTTTAATTATTTTTTAAAATCTTGGCTAGTGCAATTTGAGCACTCCATTCCTACAGACTATGATGTTCCAACATTCAAAGAATCAAAGTAGCTTTTCATATACAAAAGATGGCAAATTTCAACCCGCTGAGAAATATAGACACACAGATTCACACATTATTAACAGAGTTTAAAGATGGTGTGTGCTTGTTTCTGTGTGAGAAACCAACTTGGACTACTTAAGTGCTGCCTGAGCCTATGATTTTTTTAAGAGGCAACATAAATAAACCAGGCTTCAGGAAGCATAACTCTGCAACTGAGAATAACACTCAATCAGTAGAAGATGGCATCTGTACTCACAGTCACTCATTTTCTTTTGTAATGAAAGGAAAGTCTGCTTAACATTTGCTGAGATATTAACCTTGTCATAAGCAAATTATCTACCTGAATTGCATTTCAAAAATCTAGACAACCACCAGATGGTTGTAAAGAGTAAGTATTTTCTGTATTCCTTTCCTGCCATCTAGTAACTGTCTGGATTTTTCCAGCTCAGCCCTTACAGTCCTAAGACAGAAATATTCTCTTTATAATTGCTTCATTATATCCCATACAAGGCCCCGCCAAGTGAGAATGCTGTATTAGCCCTATCACAATGGAATTCAAAGTGAAGATAAACCAAAACAGATGGAAGATATTATACCCTCTCAAACCTATAATCTAAGAATTAGTTTCTGCACATGAGGGAAACACAGAATAAATGAGACTCTAATTAGTTATTCTAGGTATTAAAACAGCCTACCCTGAGTGGAAATTTTAAAGGCCGATGATAAGGCTGAAAACCAACAGGTCCTCCTTGTTGTAATATGGCTTGGTGGGCTGCATGTAGACCTTCTCCCACAACTGGAAGGGCATTATTATTGCGAGCTGGTTGGTTATTAGGCTGCTGGTTTGCATTGTTTTCATTCTCTTCCTGGTCTCCCAGTAAGTAAGAATGCAGATCCCTAGTACAAGATTTAATAGTATTTAATGAACATATTGGCATGAAGAAAATAAGAATGGCAGTAAGCAATAAAATATGAAATATCTATTTTACTTTCACAGCAGTTTCAAACATGATTATATGATTCTGGCACCAAAGGTCTCATCTTAACTAACTGAAATGTTTAAAAAAACACTAAAACAAAGCAAAATAAGCAAACTAATCATATGTAGTACCAGGGAAAGCAAAAACCGTTTTTGTGTGTGTGTCTGTGTGTGTGCCTTTGAGTCAGTTCTTGACTCCTGGCAACTGCCTGGAAAAGCCCCTGCAGTTTTTTTGGCAAGATTTCAGAAGTGGTTTCCATTGCCTGCTTCCCAGGGCTAAGAAAGGGTGATTGGCCCAAAATTGGGTGACTGGCCCAAAATCATCCAGCTGGCTTCATGCCTAAGGTAAAACATTCTCCTGGTTTCTAGCCAGATGCCTTAACCACTGCACTAAACTGACTCTGCTATCCTCCCCCCAAAGTTACCTCAAAGTATAACATATCACATAAGAAAGGCAACTGGAGGAAAGCCTCAAAAAATATCAAAAGTTGGGAGGAGATTATGTGGAAAGCAACTAAACTATACTGGACTAGATAAATCACAGCTTCATAGGTTGAAGGTATAAAATTACAATAGAAAAAGAAATACACATAGTGTGCGTATTTTAAAGTAATAAAACAATTTATCTCTTGCATAACCTTAGAATAAATGAATTAATATAATGAAAAAAACCTGCATAGCCATTTCTACTGCTTCATTTTCCATATGCTAAGCCCTAGTACATACACTCTTTTGAGTTCAACTGTAAAAAGATAAAGCAGACAAACACTGGACACTCAGTTTCAATTATTAAGTAATAGAAAGTTTAGCTCAATCATTTGATGAGGCTGGACTCTTCACACTTACAGTAAGTAGCCAGCAGTAACAGTCCATGCTCGTACAAGCCCCTTTAGCCATTGCCTTGTGTGCCCTTGTTCAAGCAAAGCTGGCAGAACCACTTGAAGCAGAAGTAATTCTAAGGAAAGTTCACTTACAGGGGCATCACTGTGGGAATAAAAAGAAGCTGACATATTTTAAACAAACTCACTGTCTTACTGATGCAAGTCTAATTGTATTGATGCAATTATATCATTATCTGGATTTTTTTCTTAGATTTTGTTAATTGTGGGCATTCCTTCTGAGGCTAAATTAAATTGTTACGTGTTGCTTGCCTCCCACCATGACTAGCATGGCCCAAATTGGGATACAGATCATAAAGTGTAAAGAAATCCCCCAAATGATAAACTCAATTCATATACATGAAAAATGAAGAATGCTATCTTTAATAAATAACTTTTTGATTCAAATATAATGTTAAAGGTATGGTTCAGTGGTATGTATTGGCCTTGGGTTTTTTTGTTTTCCTTGGTTTCATTTTGGTTTCAATTAATCACATTTTAACCATACATGTGCTTTAGTGGGAAGCCAAGATCAGAAATCATGACTTAGAGACTTGCCTAAAACCCAGCTTTGTTATGGAAGAGGTATGAAAGGGGAACATATGACTCTGAGATTCATTCACATATTGTAAAATCCAAGTTTAACATCACATCCAAACTAGGTCAACACTTTAATTGGTACACTGTAGCAGTTCACAATTATATAGCCTTCAGTTCATTTCAAATAAAGATATACAATTTTTACAGTCAAAGAGCTAGCCAGCTATGGAATAGCGTAGTTCCTTACCTGTAGAGCATTACATTATATGGAAGAAAGTGAGGCAGCAGGTATTTAATAATTCGTATAGGAAGCCAAAGCATGAGCAAGACAATTGACCCGAAGACAATCTGCAAAAAAAAAAAAAAAAAGATTCTGTAGTAGCTTTTCTGTATTTAGCTTTAATTTAAAGCCAATTCAAAAATGGGCATAATTCATACTACGTTTTTGAGGATCACAAACTTCCTCCCCCTTTCTTAGCTTCCATTCTTTTATTGCTAATTATCGTTTGCCTTGAGCTCAAAATAAAAAAAATGGTTGACAGATTTTGACAGAATCAAAATCCTATGCCAAATAATTATTTATTCTTCCTCTTAGAAGGACAAATATTAGCCATGCTTTCCTTTGAAAATAATGTTTAGCATTGGACAAACCAAATAAAAGAGGAAGAATGCAAATATACAGCTAATTTTCCCTAATAATCTCAAGAATTATCAAAATTCAGGTATTAATCTGATTATTTATAACTGGTCTACTCACACATGCAACTTCATTTATGAACCAGTAAAAGAGTTCAACTGTAACTATTCAGACCTTGAAAGCACATTCTTGAGTTTCCTTGATCAAAAACGTTACTGTTCATGTGTGAGACTACTAATATAAAACATAAAAATAAGAAGTCAATATAGTGTATACATTGTTAAATACCCTACAGATGTGGGTTATGTAGAAAAAACTGAAATTATCTGTGACAGATTTTGTCAAGTTCTATTAGCACAAGACATGAAAATGAAACAGACTGCTGGTGATTTAAAACAGATTACCACTTTTCCTTAGAATATTACAAAAAGACCTGTAATAAAGACATATTTATAAACCATTTATTTATTATTTAAATTTCCTATAGATTCAACATGACAAAAGTTAAGATATCATTAATGCCCATTATACTTAAAACCTGAGAGTAGTTATAGTTTGTTAGTTTACATGTTGAGTTTAGGGAAAAAACGTATTTAAAACATAAACCTGAATGTAAGATTATTTGTTGCAGTAAGAAGATTAACACTACAGGAAAACTGGAAATGTAACTTTACCACTGACAAAATAAACCTCCTGAGATGTCTATAAATAGGCAAATGAATCATTTCTTGGACTGGATTAAAGTCTGGATCATTTAAATTCCTCAGAAACCAGAGGACACCAGGTCTCAGTACCTGAAAAGGAAAATTAACACTTAAATATTTTGAAATTATTCTTCTAATAATTTAACATTTATTTTAGAAAGCTGTAATGCTCCATATCAGTTTTAAATACAATCTATACCAACCCCCTCAATCTATTGAAAATAAGAGAGCCAGTTTTGCTGCTAGGCCAAAATAAAATGTTTGAGGAGGGGGTATCAGACCATTCTGATGCTGAAGAGCCTGGTCCAGACACTCTGGTTGAATGTCAGCCTCAGAAGTTGGGAAGTACTCCAACAGCTGAGGCTGACTCCACCAGGAAACATCTGGAGCAGCTGTGTCAACTGATGTGGATCCCTGAACGCACTACAAACTTTGGAAAGCTTAAGAGAGGGTTGCTGGGTGTACCTCTTCACAACAAGAGTGGCACCACCCTGAATTGGTTCCCACTTGATGGTTGCCACATAGCAGGGGACCACTAGCTGGTAGCTCTCCCCTAAGAACAACCAGCCCAACCTAGATTCTGTGTACTCATGCCTTGTAACCCGTGTATTCTGAACCTCTGTTTCTCTGACTCTGGACCAGCTGATAGCCTTCCCATGAACACTAAAGCTTGGACCTTGACCTGACCATGCCACCTGCTTGCTGCTCTGGCTTTGACTTCTTCACAGTCAAGCTCTTGCAAACTTTGCTCGAGTATGCGTGCAACTGCATGTGCCTACTTTGAGTGCCGCTGCCTGTAATTTGCTTGTAATGCAAAGTAAACTACTTAAACTTCAGCTCTGTGTGAGTGCTTGGTCTGGAAGCCAAGAGAGAAGAGAAGGAATTCCTTCTCAATAAAGCAATACATGGATTTAAGACATAAACTGAAAGAGTAAGACAGTAAAAAAGAGAAAGTGGGTGCAGAAGTATATTAACTATGTAAAGTGGGAATATCATTCCAAAGGTTAGTCAATTGCAAAGCTTTTTCCTATTGCTATTAAGATGAAAACCTAGTTGTTGTTGATGTAATCACATTATGTTATACTAAATGTATTTATTTTAAAAATGATACTGCAGTTGTGGGGTTTACTGTATTTTGCTGATTGGGCAAAAGTATTAAAAAATCAATACAACAAAACTTAGCAGGAATTTTGACAATCTGGAGGATAGTGGTCTAATTTGGAGTCTTACAACAATGGAGCAGGCATCTGAGCAAAATGGTATACTTAAAAACTGATCATATTCACTGTGCATGTTTATACAATTATCATAGTGCAGTGCTGACAATGCAAGCAAGGGAGCAAGCTATTCCAAAGGTCCCAGTGTTTCATCAACAATACGATGGCAAAAAAGATGAGGCCAACACCTTAATCAGTACTAGTGGCACTCTACACTAAAAACTAACTGCCTAAGAGCTGGTTGCCTGGTAAATACAATTTATATAAAGCCAAGCACACTCTCAGAATCTTAAGATTCTAAGCTATGCCAAAAGCAGTAACTAATGGGATATCTATCAAACGTCCCTGACACAAAGCTTCTGAATATCTTGCCAGTCCCAGTTTGAAGATCTGCCTCATTATTTGCTTCACTGTCATTTACATTTACCTGTGTGTGGGAAAAGAACCTCATGGGTGACAAAGTGGTACTTTTTCTCTCATATCATGTACCTCAGATTTTTCAATATGTGGCTTCTTTTCCCATGGCAGCTTTAAAATTATGGGCAATTGATTATAAAGGAAATTCCCTCAGTTAATATGATGTATTAACTCAATTGAGATTAACCTGACTATCTCCCAAACTTGAACAACATTCAAGTTTGATCTTATGGTATTTAAAAAGGACCTTAAAATGATTCTTTTTTTTAGGGTCATCATGAAGTTGGAAGAACCATTCTTTTCAGCTGTAGTACCCAGTTTAAATTATGGTGATGACTGGATTAAACGACACGTGTAAAATTTTATACATGCAGGTGTTGTGTGTGTTTTATATTGTGTTGTGATTTTTATTAATGTCTAATGTAGCCCACTTAAATATATGTGCATATGAATAATACAACTACTACTGCATCTTGCTCTAAAGCTCCATACAATGACCTATGTCTTGCATATTTTGAGAAATATAGGCTTGAAATGTGAATAAATATAAATCCAGTACATATGCAGAATCTGCTAGCTCTGCTGAACCACTAATCCTGCTTAGTTAGATCACTATGAACTGCTTCCGCTCCAGCTGGCTATTTTAAGAATTTGTGCCTGAGCTTCCTTGTTTTTTCCTCCTTTTTCCTCCCCTTTTCTTTTGAGTCCTTTCTTTTCAGAGTGTAAAACTACAGGCAGGGATTTTCTTGCTTTATTCATCTTATGTAAGTTGACCTAGGAAAATTTTCAGTTGAACATGATACTAATGGTTTACATAATTAAATCTGCACGGTATTTAACCTGATTATTCCTGATCCCAATATATTGTCGCATGAAAGCCTTCCTCTGATTGTTCCTGAAATAATGTAGCTGTTGTCTACAAAACAATTTTCGAATTGGATTAATCTGAACCTCCAATAGATTTTTGCAAAGATACAAATGAGGACATTTATCATTTAACATCCAATTTTTCAATGTATTTTCAATACTTACTTCTCTCAGGAGGAGGATGAAAGATGCAAAATAGAAGACATATACCATTCCCACTAGCCAGTGTAGGAACATTGTAGTGCCAGGGGCAGACTGAAAGCTCAACTCTCTATCCTTCAAAGTAGCATCAAACATTTCCTATGAAAAAGATAGCAATGATATTTTTCTGCCTTTCAATCTGGCCAAATTGCACCATCTTTCAGAGTGACTCAGAGCATTTAAAAAGACAAAAAACACACAATCCTTTAACATGTTCTCATAATAAGAAAACATCTATGGAATCTCCATTATGACACTGGGTGGCCTATCAATTTGTTTTCATACAAAATTTCAGCACAACATTGTATGTTTAAAGATAATTTTTTTAATACAAGTACTGTATAGTAATAAATGAAATTGCTAGACAAAATCTAAAACTTAAGTAACTAAGTATTTTGGTATATGGCCTTAAATGCCTTATTCTATTAATAATTATACCACTGTATGAACAGAGAGATTCATTATCATTTCCAATTTACAAATATAACCTCTCTCAAGCAAGATTACCACTGCAGAACAAACTAAAGCAGTGGTTCCCCCCCAAAATACTAGTCTTACCAGTGAACAAATGTCCAGCCACCAGCCACAGATAAGAGGAAAAACACCTATTTCTACCACCACTAATAATGACACCTGCAAAAGAAAAAAATCAGATAGTTGTTTGCATATACACAAGTACTGGATATTGACTAAATTATTATTTATTTTTTATAAATCATGTCCTGCCTTTCTGCCTACAAATTTATTTTTAGTAAATATCTGATTTTTAAGACTGGCTTACCTTGACAACTATATAGCATACACCAAGCAAGCGACGTGATCTCTGAAATTTTACAAGTGCTGCCAAACCCTATGTAATGTGGTCAAGGAAATTTAAACATTTCATAGTGTAATGCTGCTTTATGGATGAGAGTGTTAACTTCACAGGAAATCATTTTGGTCATCAGGACATTCTGAAACCCACACAAAGAGACTTCCAGGAGAAGTAGGCAATCTGCCATGCTTCAAACACTATAGCCTATGACTCCTATAATAATCCCTGACCTGAACTTTGTCCAAAATGGCAGAATTTAGGATATCTCCAACCAAAACACCAAGAAGGGCAACCCTTGAGCTGAAGGGACAAGTGAGGAAAAAGAAACTCCAAGGTTTAAAATAGAATAGAATACATTCCAATCTGGTGCCTAGAAACTGATGTGTTAAATAAATAATGTAATGTGTGAATATTGATTCACAGTTTAATTGTATAAATTGTTTATTTGAAAGAAAGTTCTGTTAAATATTTCAAGAATATAGTACTAGAATTATTGTTCTTCTTACTAGGATGTTAATTTTTAATTATTCATGGAATGATACAGATTTAAACACAATTTACCATATGCTGATATTCTATAAATGAATATGACCAGTGCAAACTTATTAGTGGATATATTTTTACTATATTTAAGAGTTCAAAAGTGAACCGATAAAAGTGCACACTTCCCCTGCAGCAAATCTGCTCCTACCATGGACTTTGCTAACACTAACACTGCCCATGATTAAACCCAGCAGGAGTCTTCCTAACCAATATCTCAACCCAGGAGGTAGCTGATGGATTTTTTTTTTCCCCTACAGAAAACCTGGTAAGGTTAATAACAGATTAACACTGGTATAGTACTGATGTTTGTGGTCAAAACAAATAGGGAAAAGCAGAGGGAGCCTGGTGCTAATAACCTAAGAGCAATGTCTTTTCTACCACACAGAGATTTACCTCAAAAGAGATAAATAAAAATCTGCTATGTCTTAGAATACAGTATTTAGAATGACCAACCAATGATCAAATATTGAGTATTTATGGAAGTAATTATTTAGAAAGGATACATGACAAACAATTAATGAGACTGCCAGCAGCACATAGCCAACGATGGTTGTGATTAGGCCTTCAAAGTGAGAAGCTTGAACCTAAAAACCACAAACACATTGCGTGTATACATCAAATAGACCACTTTTGTAAGATTTATAAAACACTACATACGCTGTGATACAGTATAAATCAACTACAATTTCTATTACATGTGCATTTCATTCCTAAACAGCCAGAGTAAATTTTAACACTAATGATGCTGATATTTATAATTTTGGCTGACTGAACACTACACCAGTGCTTAACTATGAAGGGTTAATCAAACATGTATAAACAGATATTTATTTGATTTATATTCTGCCCTTTTTATAGAGAAACTCAAGGTGGCACACGTAGTGCTCCTTTCCTCTATTCTTCCCCACAACAACCCCATGAGGTGGGTTGGGCTGAAAGAGAACAACTAGCCCAAAGTCACTCACTCAACTTCCATGGCAGAGGGTGAACTGGATTCACAATCCCAATCAATATTCACTTGATTTACAATCAATAATCATAAACATATTATCACCAGAAGTAGCTCAGTGAAAGAGATTCTTATCAGGTAGAATTGTCCTTTCACTGGCCACACCATTCAACATTCCCTTTTCCAAATCTCCTGGCATGTGCAGGTCATGTGGATGAAAGGGGATTATTTGCTTTTCAAAAAGGAGTAATTTATTTCCTTGCCCTGTGTGCTTCTGCTGGATGTGGGAACAGCAAAACTGCTGATTCTGTCTGAAAAATATCTATTATGGGAAAAATTGGGTGCCCTCTCACCTACATCATGGTTTTTGCAGAAAGGAAAACTAAAGAAATCACAGATACATTCCTTCCTTATGTTCTTGGTGGAGGTACTGCTTGGGTTTCTTAAAAAACCCCAGTGCAACGGATAAAAATCACCCTTCCTTTACTCAACAGGACACATGGGGAACCAGAGGAAAGAAGGATAATTCAGTCTACAAGTAAAACTTCTGTGGGATTAACAGAGTCACTTACATATTCTTCAAAGCCCAGCCCAACTATAGAGAAGTGGCCAATGTGATATGGACAAAATGCTAGAAGAGAAAGAAATTGGTGACAGATGGTTCTTTTTGATAAATATATACCTTAAAACTAACTATTTGCTAATAAACAGATGTAAATAACTTTGGGTTTATAAATTTGCTATATAAACATGGTCCACGTTATGCCAAATAATGATTTACTGCAAATGAAAAACTTAAAAACTTTTTCAGTCTGTGTCTTGTTTTGTTGTCTGGAATGAACAATTCTGGTCACAATTAGCTGTAGTTGGTTTAAAACAAGCCAACTTCAGAATTAAGATGACCATAATTACAATTAACTATAGTTCTTAGTTCAGAAACTTGATGAATTAAAAGATGAAATGAAAGGTACCAACCTCTTCTAGACAACAAAACAAAAGCCACGAGCCCAAGTCTGTGGACCAGTTGTGTTTGTGTGAAAATGCAATTATTTAATAAAGCAACATTTGATTAATACTTCTGGATCTTACTCTAGATGTTGTAAAAGGAGGTCTCAAAATGATTAGTTTTCACAGGAAAACTATTTTTCTACACTTTCAGTTTGCATGGATTATATTAGCATGTATCAGCATAAAAATCAGATACAACAAATGTCAGTGGGAGCACAGTCATGGGTAAAAACTCAAAACCATTTGACACTGTATGTGCTATGTAAAATTATGGTTATGCAGCCATTAAAAAGCATGTAGGCCCACTATGAAGTGGATATCCTTTGAGGAACATGAAAATTATGTGATTTTCCTAACAAAATCACATAATTGATAGTTAAAATTAATTCAGCTCTACCATAATTTGTATCCATATGCACAGCAATTATTCTGAAATAACTGAAAATGCAGTCACTTACCAAAGACAAGTATGAATAGTGTGTTTAATGATACCACCCAAAACACATGTTCCTGAAGAGGTGGGAAAAAATCAAAAGTAACCATATAAAACTAACTGTTAAGCAATGCTTTCTTATCTTGTGTCTCATCAGTCTGCCTCAAATTTCTTTATTTTTCTGCAGTGCAATATTGGCTTTTCTCAAATAAAATTTCTATCTGGAGGCTGCACATTCATATCACCATGAGAAAGGTTAATAAATATTGAAGTTGTCACACCAATAGACTATTAATGAAATTTTTCAGAAGCTTGGCATTTCTAAAAAGTATGTGGTATATTTAACTGACACTATATTCAAAGATTTAACATACTTGGATTCTTGCTACATCAGAAAGACAGTGATAATATGAGCCATATTTAATAATAATAATAATAATTCACTTACCAAAAAAACTAGGGATCCATCAAGCCCAAGCATCTATAAACAAGAGATAATTTTGAACTTATTAACTAACACAGCTTATAACACTCAAGAGGCTGCTAAGTTTTAAGGAACTGCTATTTCCCAACCTGTTTTCAACTTGTTGGAAAGGTGCAAAATTAAAGTTTAAAATGACACACCAGCTAGGTTCACACACTGTGCTCAACCATTTATTATGGTTTATAAATCAAAATGGCTGAGTTCACATATTATGCCAATGGAAATTAAACACCATGACTTAGCACAATATATGAACCCAATATTTTTACAAAATACCACAGAAATGCATATCTGCTATTCTTTTGCAAGTTTTATCTGGAAAAGCAGCTTCAAGAAGGAACTAGACTTAGAGAAACAGCAAAAGGAAACAGGATACTTTCTAATGTAAACTTTTACTATTTTCGCATTCTAAATTGCTCCCAGTCTTTTTACAAACTATATTTTCCCTTTTAAATATGCCCTTTTTTACCAATAGTATTCACTCTCTTCTTCAGCAAAGGATTGTTACCTTGTCGTGGTGCTGGAGCTTGAGCACCTCAATGATGCCATGAGCTAAACTGTGAAGGGCCACCCAAGACGGGAAGGTCATGACAGAGAGGTCAGACTAAATGCGATCCCTGGGGAAGGTAATGGCAACCCACCCCAGTATTCTTGCCGTGAAAACTAAATGGATCAGTACAACCAGAGATATGTCGGTATACCATCGGAAGAGGAGACCCCCAGGTCGGAAGATGGTCAAAATGCTACTGGGGAGGAACAGAGGATGAGTTCAACTAGCCCCAGACGTGATGACGCAGCTAGCTCAAAGCCGAAAGGACGGCTAGCGGCCGACGGTGCTGGTGGTGAACGGCGAATCCGATGTTCTAAGGATCAACACACCATTGGAACCTGGAATGTAAGATCTATGAGCCAGGGCAAATGGGATGTGGTTATTGGTGAGATGTCAAGATTAAAGATAGACATTTTGGGCATCAGTGAACTGAAATGGACTGGAATGGGCCACTTCACATCAAATGACCACCAGATCTACTACTGTGGACAAGAGGACCACAGAAGAAATGGAATAGCCTTCATAATTAATAGTAAAGTGGCTAAAGCAGTGCTTGGATACAATCCAAAAAACGACAGAATGATCTCAATTCGAATTCAGGGCAAGCCATCTAACATCACAGTGATCCAAATATACGCCCAAACCACAGATGCTGAAGAAGCTGAAGTAGAGCAGTTCTATGAGGATCTGCAGCACCTACTGGACAACACGCCTAAAAGAGATGTTATTTTCATCACAGGAGACTGAAATGCTAAGGTGGGCAGTCAAATGACACCTGGAATTACAGGTAAGTATGGCCTGGGAGAACAAAACAAAGCAGGACATAGGCTGATAGAATTTTGCCATGACAACTCACTCTGCATAACAAACACTCTCTTCCAACAACCTAAGAGATGGCTTTATACATGGACTTCACCAGATGGACAACACCGAAATCAGACTGACTACATCCTTTGCAGCCAAAGGTGGCAGACATCTATACAGTTGGTAAAAACAAGACCTGGAGCTGACTGTAGTTCAGATCACAAACTTCTTCTTGCACAATTTAGGATCAGACTAAAGAGATTAGGGAAGACCCACAGATCAGCTAGATATGAGCTCACTAATATTCCTCAGGAATATGCAGTGGAGGTGAAGAATAGATTTAAGGGACTAGATTTAGTAGATAGGGTCCCGGAAGAACTATGGACAGAAGTTTGCAACATTGTTCAGGAGGCGGCAACAAAATACATCCCAAAGAAAGAGAAAACCAAGAAGGCAAAATGGCTGTCTGCTGAGACACTAGAAGTAGCCCAAGAAAGAAGGAAACCAAAGGCAACAGTGATAGGGGGAGATAGGCCCAATTAAATGCAAAATTCCAGAGGCTAGCCAGAAGAGGTAAGGAATTATTTTTAAACAAGCAATGCAAGGAAGTGGAAGGAGACAGTAGAATAGGGAGGACCAGAGACCTCTTCCAGAAAATTAGAAACATTGGAGGTAAATTCCAGGCAAAAATGGGTATGATCAAAAACAAAGATGGCAAGGACCTAACAGAAGAAGAAGAGATCAAGAAAAGGTGGCAAGAATATACAGAAGACCTGTATAGGAAGGATAACAATATCGGGGATAGCTTTGACGGTGTGGTCACTGAGCTAGAGCCAGACATCCTGAAGAGTGAGGTTGAGTGGGCCTTAAGAAGCATTGCTAATCACAAGGCAGCAGGAGACGACGGCATCCCAGCTGAACTGTTCAAAATCTTGTGAGATGATGCTGTCAAGGTAATGCATGCTATATGCCACAAATTTGGAAAACACAAGAATGGCCATCAGATTGGAAAAAATCAACTTATATCCCCATACCAAAAAAGGGAAACACTAAAGAATGTTCAAACTATCGAACAGTGGCACTCATTTCACATGCCAGTAAGGTAATGCTCAAGATCCTGCAAGGTAGACTTCAGCAATTCATGGAGCAAGAATTGCCAGATGTACAAGCTGGGTTTAGAAAAGGCAGAGGAACTAGGGACCAAATTGCCAATATCCGCTGGAAAAGGGAAAAAGCCAGGGAATTTCAGAAAAACATCTATTTCTGTTTTACTGACTATTCTAAAGCCTTTGACTGTGTGGACCATAACAAATTGTGGCAAGTTCTTAGTGGTATGGGGATACCAAGTCATCTTGTCTGCCTCCTGATGTCATGCGCTGCCTACCGCTGAGTGAAACACAGACACTGATTCAGGGAAGAGCAGGTTCAGGTTTATTTCAGCGTAGTGCTAGACGAGAAAAAAGCTGAGAGTGAAGGGAGCGCGCCAGTGCGGGGTTTAAATAGCCCGCGCTGGTCAGCGCCCCCCCCCACTTTGGGTTGCGTCATCCCCCCTTTGTCCTGCATGCTTCCATGCCAGTAGGTGAAGGGTTGCAGGGCCCCTGCTGGTGCCCCGGGCTTCGCCCATAATCGGTTTCTTTCTCCGGCCAGTGATTGCTGTCAGCTGGGCGATCTCCGTTGCGCTTTGCTGACAGCTTCAGGTGAGCCTCGTGATCCGCCCTGTCTTTGTCTTTCCTTCTTCCTCTTTTGTGTCCTGATGGCTGGGTCATCCGGCCGGGGTCATTCCCTTCTCCTCAGGGTCTGTGTCTGTTGTTGTGCGTGCTTTGCTTATCTTAAATCCCTTCCTCTGCTTCCTAGGTATTGTCATGTGTGCCGTTGTGCTGATGCCTTCAGCTCAACGGCACTCATGACATACTGCCCCCCGTTCGAATAGTGCCCCCCCCCAGCATTCCGGTTTTCCCCGGGAGAGCTGCCAAATTTTTTTTTTTTTTTGAATTTCCCGCCGGAGTGTTTTCGCCCCTCCCCCTGTTCCGCCCTCTACCTCGTGTCCATCTTTGGGGTGTGTGTCGAGTGCGCATGCCTCGACCACACCCTGGGAGTGCGCATGCCCCGACCACACCCTGCTTGTTTGTGCTCAGTTCATCGTGGGGAGAGGCGTTGCTGGTCGGGTGCTTATCAGCTCCAGGTAGGAACCTTATCTTTTTGTGTTGTGAGTTCGTATTTGTCATGTGTGCATCCTGGGCGTTTGCCCCCTGGCGATGCACTTGTGACCAATCGTCCCTCCCTAGTGGGCCCGGGGCGGGGGGAGGGTGAGTCCCGGGGGGGAGGAGGTCTACTCAAGTCGCAGGCTTGGGGGGCCCTTTCCCCTGGGGGCGCGGCGGGTGGGGGGGGAGGCCCAAGGGGGGAAGGGCGTTCAAGAGGCCGGTTCGGCTTGGCGCCCCTTTGGCTTGTCGGGGTACGTCCTGTGGAATGCCCGGGTCAGGTCTGGCGCCTTGACGTGTTGCGCCACCACCCATTCTGGGTGGGGGAAGTGTTTCCACCTCACTAGGTAGTGTAGTGTTCCCCGTTGACGGCGAGAGTCGAGTATTTCTCTTACTTCAAAGTGTTGTTGGCCGTCGATCATCACTGGGGAGGGCCGCAGCGTGCTTGGGTGCCATCGAGAGGTGGTTGCAGGTTTCAGGAGGCTGGTGTGAAATACCAGGTGGAGTCTCCTTAGATTGTGCGGCAGGTCCAGGCGTACTGCCACCGGGTTCACTATCTGTGTCACTCGAAGCGGCCCGATATACTTAGGCCCCAGTTTCTTCGAGGGTTGAGGTGATTTCAGGAATTTGGTCGATAGGTAGACCATATCCCCTGCCTGGAACGTTGGTTGCTGGCGCCGGTGCTTGTCGGCCTGTTCTTTGTAGGCCACCTGTGCTTCCTTCAGCGCTGCCGTGATTATTGGCCACGATTCCGCTATCTTCCGTCCCCAGTCGCTAGCGTCCACTTGGGGTCCCGGGGGTTGCGGTAGCTCCGGTATGGGTACGAAGTCGCGCCCAGAGACTACTTCGAACGGGGTTTTCCCCGTGCTCGTGTGGACGGCGTTATTGTATGCGACTTCTGCGAACGGAAGCAGTTCGACCCAGTCGTCTTGGTGGTAGTTGGTGTATGAGCGTATGAATTGTTCCAGGGTGGCATTGAGGATCTCTGTGGCTCCGTCCGTCTGGGGATGCCAGGCCGTGGATAGGGCCTGTTGGGTCCCAGTCAGTTTTAGGAAGGCCCGCCAGAATTTCGAGGTGAATTGTGTGCCCCTGTCGGTCACCACGCGTGCGGGACATCCGTGTAACCTGTACACGTGTATAAGGAAGAGTTTGGCCAGTTG
This sequence comes from Candoia aspera, assembly GCF_035149785.1. Lineage (NCBI taxonomy): Eukaryota > Metazoa > Chordata > Lepidosauria > Squamata > Candoiidae > Candoia > Candoia aspera. The sequence continues at coordinate 121,957,722 of NC_086155.1, read as the reverse complement.
CTGGGCGGATGGGACCGATGAGCAGGGGATGAAGTGGGCCTGTTTCGAAAAGTAGTCTTTCACCACCCAAATGGTCGTTTTCTTCTGGCTGGGTGGGAGGTCTACTATAAAATCCATGGAGATTTCCTCCCATGGGCGGGAGGGCTCCGCCACCGTTTGTAGAAGTCCCGGGGGCTTACCTGGTGCCCGTTTGGCCATGGCGCATGTCGGGCAGGACGCTACATAGGCCTTCACGTCCCGTCTCAGCGCGGGCCACCGGAATTGTTGTCGTGTTAGATGCAGGGTCTTTAGGAACCCGAAGTGTCCCGCTTGCTTGATGTCGTGTGATCTGCGCAAGATCGCCTGGCGTTGCGAGTCCGGGACATATATTCTGCCTTCCCCCCATGCTAGGTCCTGTGCCATCGTCACCTTGTCGGGGTTTGCTAGTAGCCAGGGGTCGGTTTGAGGGCGGCGGTGAGGTCCGCGCGTATACCTCCTGGCAGTCGCGGGTGGCGCCGTCTGGTCGCTGGTTGCCCTGCCGTCGGTTGCAACGTGGGGTTGGGCTGCTTCTGAGCACCGCTCCGGGTGGTCACAGCCATCCCCAGCTGGGAGGCGGATAGGACCGTCCCGATCATATCTGGGACGGGCTCTTCGTCTTGGGGCAATCGGGAGAGGGCGTCAGCCAGGAAGTTCTTTTTGCCCGACATGAACTTCAGTTGAAAGTTAAAGCGGCTGAAGAATTGGGCCCATCTGACCTGTTTCGGGCTGAGGCGTCTGGGCGTCCGGAGGGCCTCAAGGTTCCGGTGGTCTGTCCAGACCTCGAATGGTTGGGTGGCTCCTTCCAGTAGATGCCTCCATGTTCCTAGCGCCGATTTTACTGCGAATGCTTCCTTCTCCCACACGTGCCAGCGCCTTTCCGTCTCCGAGAATTTCCTCAACAGGTAGGCGCATGGCTTCAGGATTCCTGTGGGGTCCTTTTGGAGGAGTATGGCCCCCAGGGAGAAGTCTGAGGCGTCGGCTTGGACCACGAACGGCCGTTCTGGGTCCGGGTGCGCGAGGATTGGCTCCGTGGTGAACAGCGCTTTCAGCCTGTTGAATGCGGTTTGACACGCGGGAGTCCAATTTAGTACTGTCCCTGGGTTCTTGGCGCGCCGTGTGTCCCCCACTCCTTTAGTTTTGAGGAGGTCTGTTAGGGGGAGGGCTATCTCCGCGAACCCCCGTGCAAATGACCTGTAGAAATTTGCGAAGCCGAGGAAGCTTTGGAGTTGGCGCCTGTTACGTGGGCGTTCCCAGTTCACCACCGCGACTTTTGCGGGGTCCATTTCTATGCCTTCCCCGGAGATTCGGTACCCCAGGTAGTCTAGGCGTGCTTTATGGAATTCGCACTTTGAGGGTTTGGCATAGAGTTTCGCCCTTTTTAGCTTCTCGAGGACTTGTCTGACTAGGGTTACGTGTTCCTCGTGCGTCTGGGTGTAGATGAGGACGTCATCTATGTAGACCAGGACTCCTTTGAACAGGTGTTCATGCAGTACCTCATTGATGAGCTGCATGAACACTCCCAGGGCCCCTGCTAGTCCGAATGGCAGCACTTTGTACTGAAAGGCACCTTGGGGGCAGTTGAACACAGTTTTCCATTCGTCCCCCTCCCTGATTCGGATTCGGTAGTACGCCTCGCGAAGGTCCAGCTTGCAGAATACTCTACCCGTGGACAGGTGGGCGAGCATGTCTTTCACAAGGGGTAGGGGGTATTTATTGGATAGGGACGCTGCGTTGAGGCCCCGGTAGTCAGTGCAGAGCCATAGGGTGCCGTCTTTTTTCTCCCAGAATAAGACGGGCGCTCCGACCGGTGAGCATGCCGGCTCTATGAAACCCCTATCCAGGTTTTTATCGATGAACTCCCGGAGGGTTGTCATCTCCTTCGGGGTCATCGAGTAAATCTTCGGCCTGGGTAAGGGGACATCGGGAAGCAGGTCAATCCTACAGTCCGTCTTGCGGTGGGGGGTTAGTTGATCTGCCTCCGCTTCTCCGAAGACCTCTGAGAAGTCAGCGTATTGCTCAGGTAGGTCTTCTGGGGTAGCTATGTTGTCCTGGGCTGACGTCTCTGCCTGTCCCACTGTGGGGTTGATCCTGCCCGCCGGAACTGGCGCCCGGTACGCGCTGTCGTCGAATTGGAAGGTGTGGGTCTTCCAGTTAATGCATGGGTTGTTAGTCGCGAGCCATGGTATTCCCAAGACTACGATGGGCCGCCCTATGTGGGTTACCACGAACGATGTTCGTTCGGTGTGGGTGCCCATTTGGAGGGTGACCGGCTCGGTCTGCATCGTGGCTGGTTTCCCTCCCGCTGTCGAGCCGTCCAGCTGGTGGAATGCCAGCGGCGTGGGGAGGGGAAGGCAAGGTAGGTCGAGCTTGGCGACTATGTCGGGGTGGATCAGGTTCTTGGAGCACCCCGAGTCCACTAGTGCCGCGGCCGTGGTGGCTCTGTTGCCAACGGAGAGCCTGATTGCCCCCATTATTACGGGGCTTTCGTCGCTCTGTCTATGTGTTTCACGACCCTGTCCCACCGCCTGCCTCGCGGCGCGTTTTAAGGCAGGCGGGGAGCATTTCCCGCCGGCTGGTCTGGGCCTTCGGCATCCTCCCCCCCAAAGTAAGCGTCCCAGCCTTCGTCCGGTGTCACTGTGGCTCCGGTCATCCGGCGGTGGGGGGGGCGGCGGAGGGTTGGGTGGTTTGAGCGTCGGTTTCAGTGCGGGTTTGGGAGCGCTAGTTAGTGTTCGGTTGGAGAAGCAATCTGCCGTTTTGTGCCCCATTTTTCCGCACTTCCCGCAGGGCCCGCGAGTAAACTTCTTCTTTTGATACGTGGGACCGGCCGGCCCCAAGTGTGGCGCGGGTACCTTTGGGCTGGTGTTTCCTTTTTCCTCTGTCGTTGCCATTAGGAAAGTGCGGTGCGCGTGTTCCGCTCTCCCCGCGAGGTGGATCCAGCCTTGCAGAGTCTCCGGGTCGTCCCGGTAGAGTGCCCATTGGAGTACCTCGCGGTTGAGGCCCCTTTTGAACATTTCTAGCAGGGTGGTCTCGGACCAGTCGTTGATCCTCCCTGCGAGGGCTTTAAATTCGAGGGCGTAGTCCGGGACAGTTCGTGCGCCCTGTTTGAGGCCTTGGAGCGCGCTTTTAACCCTCTCCTTGGCTAGCGGGTCCTCAAAGTAGTGCTTCATCTCAGTGATGAAGGCGTGGAAGTCAGAGAGGGCGGGGGAGTTGGACTCGTACATTTGGACGTACCAGTCCGCCGCCCTGTCTTGTAGTTTGATCGCCACGGCTGCGATCTTGTCCGCTTCTGAATTAAAAGAGTGTCCGTGCCGCCCCATGAACTCCCTGGCGTTCGTGATAAAGAACGACAGTTTCGCGGGGTTCCCGTCGAAGAAAATGGGGAAGCCCTTTGGGGCCCGGGTGTTCGGTGAGTCCCCTCTTCTCGCTCCCCGATCCATGGCTTCGTCCACCTGGGACGCTTGCTGGTTAGCATTTGGCCTATGGGGGTGCGAAGACCCGTTCGGGGTTTGGATCGGGGTGTGTACCTGCACGGGGACGTAGTTGTGAGGCAGGGAGGACATCAGCGACTGCAGCATGGTCCTGAGGTCCCTTAGTTGGGCCTCCATGGCCGCGAGTCTGGCTTGCGTTTCTCGGTCCGAGATCCGCGCCGCAGCTGTGGTCGGACCTGTCGGCGCTTCCGCAAGGTTGAGCCGCCGGTGGGGTTCAGGCGTTCCTGTCCGCTGGTCGGCTTCCTCGATTGGGAAGTGAATCGGCTGGTTTGCCTCTCCGTCCTCCACCTCGCTTGCTGCAGTTGGGCTGAAGCTCCACGCCTGTGGCTGGGGTGTGATGTGGGGCGGGGAGGTCTCCGCGGGTCTCGGGAGGTATGTTGCTCCCTCCCGTGGCCGGGCCGCCTCCGCCTCCGCCTCCCTCTGGGGTTGGAGCTGAGGCTCGGGGTGGGCCGGGAGGGTGTCCGTGGCTCCTGGGGTCCGCGTTGCCTCTGGCCTCGGTCGGTCCTCCTCCGCTTCTCGCGGTGCGGCTCGGCCGCCCTGGCCGCGACGCGTCGGCCCCATCGCCCTCCGCTCGTGTTCTTCTCGCCGTCTGTTCCTCCCGCGGCTCGTTGTTGTCCGGTGGGGCTTGGCGAGGCTGAGTTTATGACTCTCCGCTTTATGTCATGCGCTGCCTACCGCTGAGTGAAACACAGACACTGATTCAGGGAAGAGCAGGTTCAGGTTTATTTCAGCGTAGTGCTAGACGAGAAAAAAGCTGAGAGTGAAGGGAGCGCGCCGGTGCGGGGTTTAAATAGCCCGCGCCGGTCAGCGCCCCCCCCCACTTTGGGTTGCGTCATCCCCCCTTTGTCCTGCATGCTTCCATGCCGGTAGGTGAAGGGTTGCAGGGCCCCTGCTGGTGCCCCGGGCTTCGCCCATAATCGGTTTCTTTCTCCGGCCAGTGATTGCTGTCAGCTGGGCGATCTCCGTTGCGCTTTGCTGACAGCTTCAGGTGAGCCTCATGATCCGCCCTGTCTTTGTCTTTCCTTCTTCCTCTTTTGTGTCCTGATGGCTGGGTCATCCGGCCGGGGTCATTCCCTTCTCCTCGGGGTCTGTGTCTGTTGTTGTGTGTGCTTTGCTTATCTTAAATCCCTTCCTCTGCTTCCTAGGTATTGTCATGTGTGCCGTTGTGCTGATGCCTTCAGCTCAACGGCACTCATGACACCTGAGGAATCTGTATAACGACCAAGTAGCAACAGTAAGAACAGACCACGGAACAACAGACTGGTTTAAGATTGGGAAAGGAGTACGGCAGTGCTGTATACTCTCACCCTACCTATTCAACTTGTATGCAGAACACATCATGCGACAAGCTGGCCTTGAGGAATCCAAGGCTGGAGTTAAAATCGCTGGAAGAAACATTAACAATCTCAGATATGCAGATGATACCACTTTGATGGCTGAAAGCGAAGAGGAACTGAGGAGCCTTATGATGAAGGTGAAAGAAGAAAGTGCAAAAACTGGCTTGCAGCTAAACCTCAAACAAACCAAGATTATGGCAACCAGCTTGATTGATAACTGGCAAATAGAGGAAGAAAATGTAGAAGCAGTGAAAGACTTTGTATTTCTAGGTGCGAAGATTACTGCAGATGCTGACTGCAATCAGGAAATCAGAAGACGTTTAATCCTTGGGAGAAGAGCAATGACAAATCTCGGTAAAATAGTTAAGAGCAGAGACATCACACTGACAACAAAGGTCCGCATAGTTAAAACAACGGTGTTCCCTGCAGTAACATAGGGCTGCGAGAGCTGGACCATAAGGAAGGCTGAGAGAAGGAAGATAGATGCTTTGGAACTGTGGTGTTGGAGGAAAATTCTGAGAGTGCCTTGGACTCCAAGAAGATCAAACCAGTCCATCCTCCAGGCAATAAAGCCAGACTGCTCACTTGAGGGAATGATATTAAAGGCAAAACTGAAATACTTTGGCCACATAATGAGAAGACAGGACACCCTGGAGAAGATGTTGATGCTAGGGAGAGTGGAAGGCAAAAGGAAGAGGGGCTGACCAAGGGCAAGATGGATAGATGATATTCTAGAGGTGATGGTTTCATCCCTGGGGGAGCTGGGGGTGTTGACGACCGACAGGAAGCTCTGGCGTGAGCTGGTCCATGAAGTCACAAAGAGTCGGAAGCGACTAAACAAATAAACAACAACAAAATTCACTCTCTTCCCCAAACTGGTTTTTTTTCATTAAAAGGGGGAGCCATTTAACCATTATTATAGGTTTTTTGTATCTATTGTAATATATGGTTTGGCCAATATAAGTTGGAAGATGAAGCTGCTTCATCCTCAGGTTTGTGATACAGAAAACCATCCTCAGTTCCAAGCAGATTAAACTATTCAGGCTGTTTCATGACTATGGGAAAAAACTATTTCTGAAGTGTACAGGCCATACTCACTCTTTCCCATGTAAGCTCTTCTGCTGCTCGATCCCATTCCAAAGCATTCCAGTTCATGTCATCTACAGAGAATATTAGAAGATTGTTAGAGGAAAGAATTTTAATATATTTGCTTGATTCTTCAACCACTGTTCATATTGCTCCAGGCTTGGACAGTTCTAGTGTGAAGATTGGGTAACATCTTGTGATGTTATCCAGGATATATTTCATCTTGTGGAAACAGGAACTGGAAAGGATTATCTGTTCTGTGAACGCTACTACTGTACGCGTGATCTGGGCTCATACCCCTCCTAGTATCTCTTGGCAAGAAAGGGGTATATGAGTGACTAGATACAAGAGGCTGAATTCTCTCTTCTTGAACAGAAGGTATAATGCCACCTGCCTTGAAAGAGCACTCTCTCCTGAAGAAGTTATTCCTCTTTCAAGTTCTGTTGGAGAATTATTATCCTATTTCCAACCATCCCTTTTGGGAGAAAGTAGTTGAGAATGTTGTACTGTTTCAGCTGTGGAGGACTATCAATGACGTGGATTATCTGGATCCTTTTCAGACTGGATTCAGGCCTGAATATAGAACAGAAGCAGCACTGATCCCTCTTGTGACCTACATTGGGACCTACATCCCCCTCTTGCTCCTATTAATTTATTCCACATCCTTCAGTATCACTGACCATGATACACTACTGGACCACCTACAGGGGTTCAGGGCCAGTCTGGTAGTGGTTCCACTCTGGTTATAGATGAGAAGCAACTGAGCAGATGGATTCTACCCAAGCCTGGGCCAGAACCTGGTGTCTTGAAGATGTCTCCATGGGTAGAAAGATTTAATTTCAGAAGGACAAAGTTATTGTTTATCCAGAAACATTCTGGTTGTGAACATTCCAAGATTAGCGCTGGACAGAGTTGCTCTACTAATAAAGGAAGTGATCTGCACTCTCTCTAAAGGAAGAGTGGAAACCCTGGCTGGAAGCTTTGCCCAGCTAAAATTGGACCAGGATGCTCTGTCAACAGTGATTCATACCACCATCATCACTTGTGTAAATTACTGCATTATGGTCTACAAAGAACTATAATTTCAGAAGCTACAGTTGGCACATAAGGTTGCCAAGCTGCTACTGGGTGACAGCTGCTCTGTATTACACCAGTTGCTGCATTGGTTATCAACAGCTTCCAAGTCCAATTTAAAAGTGCTATTTTTGATTTAGCCAGCCTTATATGGCTTAACTCCAGGTTACCTAAGAGACTATCATCTCCAGACATTAATCTGCCTGGTCCATGCTTGCATGCAGGGAGAGTATGATTAAGGTTCTGTCCCTATGTAAATTCAAGTGTAATCGGTCAGGAGACAGTTCTGACCTTAGCAAAGAAATATCTGTAACAGATACATAATAAAAGCAAGCTAACAAATTGTACAATTAGATAGTCCTCTTATAATATTTAAAGATGCACAAATATTTTAATAACTATAAAGGTGATGTTTTCAATGTTTATGCAGATAGGGTTAGCTGTTTTCCAGAATGCAGTAGAACAAATATTACATTTACTCAATTATCAGGGAAGTCTGAAACTTCATTGTACTTGCTATATTGTTTTTACCGTAATACACAGCACAAAAATGCAAAAGTGCACAAAAATGCAGGACTACTTCAAGCTTTTAAAGTATGATAATTAAGTGTTTACTAATATTATATGATCTGAAGATAAACCAGAGTATTGTTGAATAATGTTTTTGAAAGTAAATTATTTTTCTAGAAAGTAACCCTTGAAATAAAATGGGCCAAAATATATAATGCACCTCAGATATAGTTGTTAAAAAGCAATCAATATACCTTGTCCTCCATTGTTTGCATCTGCTGCATCTTCAACTACAACATCTTCTTCATCTTCATTGTCTTCTTCTTCTTCATCTGGCTGTTCTTCTAGAATTTCTGGATTTTCACCTACAACTACATTCTCAGCAGGCTGATCCACAGGCTGATCAAGTACAGCATTTTCAGCACCTGCATTTCCTACACCCTGAGCCTGAATGCAGAAAAATCAATAAAACTTTAGCTGAACTAAGATATTGTGCTGTACTTCATCTATGAAAACTTCAAATATCTTAAAAAGCAAATCTAGAAGACTCTTTTAACAAGGTATTGTTCCTATAGGAAGATTCTTAATAACTCAGCACACAACTGTTTTACAGCTCCATCCATAGCATGAAAAGTAGCTTCTAGACTGCATATTTATTTGTATTTATTTATATTTCAAATTTCTGTCACCGCCCATCTCCCCCGAGGGGGACTCTGGGCAGTTTACAACACAATACAAATTAAAACCATAAAACATAAATTACAATATAAATATCATTATAAAGAGATAAATATACGACCCTTATGGCGAAAAGCTCTCATTCAATAGGGAGGACACTACGGCGCCAACCACCCCCAGGAAGAGCTATTGCCCTTCCCATCCCAGGCAAGGCAGCAGAACCAGGTTTTTAAATTCTTCCGGAAGTTTGGGAGTGCAGGAGCCCGCCTCACCTCTGGGGGCAAGATATTCCAAAGGGCGGGCACCACTGCAGAGAAGGCCAACCTCCTGGACCCCACTAGATGAAATTCCTTTTTGATGGGGTCCATAGCATGCCCTCTCTGCTTGACCGGGTGGGACAGGTTAATGTTATGGGGATGAGACGGTCCCTCAGGTACCCTAGCCCCATGCCATGTAGGGTTTTAAAGGTGATAACCAACACCTTGAATTGGACCCGGAAGCAAACCGGCACCCAGTGCAGCTCGTGCAGGAGTGGTGTCACCTGTGCCAATCTAGGGGCACCAATATCTACCCGCATGGCCACGTTCTGGACCAGAATGCATATGGCCTTTGACGGCCCCCTAGCTCCTTTATTTTGGATACACTGGTGTCATCTTCCCTGCAACCTACCAATCAGCTGTGTGGTAGGCTGCAGGAAAACTCTACTGGGCTGGGAAAGAGATCCCTACAGCCGACTAATTGTAGTAGGAAGATGATATAACTCCAGAAGTCACTTCTACAATATGAGTATAAATTGATGTGAGCATGCATGTGTGAATATGCTCGTACACATGATCCCTGACCTCAGCTTGGACAAAGGACCCACACATCTTCCTTCCTGATATATAGTTTAAACTCTCCCATATGATGAAGCTTTCAGCAGAATCCCTAATATCCCTGAAGATGTTGCCTAATCTCTAATCCCTGAAGACGTTGCCTAGTCAGGCAATGAAATGCCTGCATCAAACAACCAAGCTCAGAGTGCACCAAGGGCTCCATAGTTCAACCCTGAACTACAGATAATCTCTTCGATTGATAGAATCCCTAATACCTGGAGATACCAGATAAAACCAATACATTAAATACATCAAAAGATTCCTTACAGATTATAAGTAGGTGATTTCCTTAGAAAACAATATCCTAAACTGAGACGTGAAGGAGGAAATAACCATAATCTGATCAAGGCTGAGCAACTAAGCCTCAGATGTAGAAATTACTGGACCCACTACATTTATGGAATGAGTTTAAGTTTTTGGATCCAGATTATTGTTTTATGACCATAAGATGAGTATTCTTATTAGCTAATAAATAGCTAATAATTAATATTTTTTGCATTTAGTGTTTTAGTATTTTTAGTTTAAGAACACTGTTAATGCAGATATACAGACCTACATGTAAAACGAATATAATTAATTTTGTAACGTCTGGCCTATATTTGAGCCTGAATGTTCCCCAAAGCCTGAAAATTATTTTACAGGTTCCTCCAGGGTCAAACTTCAGCAAAGGATCGTTACCTTGTCGTGGTGCTGGAGCTTGAGCACCTCAATGATGCCATGAGCTAAACTGTGAAGGGCCACCCAAGATGGGAAGGTCATGACAGAGAGGTCAGACTAAATGCGATCCCTGGGGAAGGTAATGGCAACCCACCCCAGTATTCTTGCCGTGAAAACTAAATGGATCAGTACAACCAGAGTTATGTCGGTATACCATCGGAAGAGGAGACCCCCAGGTCGGAAGATGGTCAAAATGCTACTGGGGAGGAACAGAGGATGAGTTCAACTAGCCCCAGACGTGATGACGCAGCTAGCTCAAAGCCGAAAGGACAGCTAGTGGCCGACGGTGCTGGTGGTGAACGGTGAATCCGATGTTCTAAGGATCAACACACCATTGGAACCTGGAATGTAAGATCTATGAGCCAGGGCAAATGGGATGTGGTTATTGGTGAGATGTCAAGATTAAAGATAGACATTTTGGGCGTCAGTGAACTGAAATGGACTGGAATGGGCCACTTCACATCAAATGACCACCAGATCTACTACTGTGGACAAGAGGACCACAGAAGAAATGGAGTAGCCTTCATAATTAATAGTAAAGTGGCTAAAGCAGTGCTTGGATACAATCCAAAAAACGACAGAATGATCTCAATTCGAATTCAGGGCAAGCCATCTAACATCACAGTGATCCAAATATACGCCCAAACCACAGATGCTGAAGAAGCTGAAGTAGAGCAGTTCTATGAGGATCTGCAGCACCTACTGGATAACACACCTAAAACAGATGTTATTTTCATCACGGGAGACTGGAATGCTAAGGTGGGCAGTCAAATGACACCTGGAATTACAGGTAAGCATGGCCTGGGAGAACAAAACTAAGCAGGACATAGGCTGATAGAATTTTGCCAAGACAACTCACTCTGCATAACAAACACTCTCTTCCAACAACCTAAGAGACGGTCTTATACATGGACTTCACCAGATGGACAACACTGAAATCAGATTGACTACATCCTTTGCAGCCAAAGGTGGCGGACATCTGTACAGTCGGTAAAAACAAGACCTGGAGCTGACTGTAGTTCAGATCACAAACTTCTTCTTGCACAATTTAGGATCAGACTAAAGAGATTAGGGAAGACCCACAGATCAGCTAGATATGAGCTCACTAATATTCCTAAGGAATATGCAGTGGAGGTGAAGAACAGATTTAAGGGACTGGACTTAGTAGATAGGGCCCCGGAAGAACTCTGGACAGAAGTTCGCAGCATTGTTCAGGAGGCGGCAACAAAATACATCCCAAAGAAAGAGAAAACCAAGAAGGCAAAATGGCTGTCTGCTGAGAAACTAGAAGTAGCCCAAGAAAGAAGGAAAGCAAAAGGCAGCAGTGATAGGGGGAGATATGCCCAATTAAATGCAAAATTCCAGAGGTTAGCCAGAAGAGATAAGGAATTATTTTTAAACAAGCAATGCGCGCAGGTGGAAGAAGACAATAGAATAGGAAGGACAAGAGGCCTCTTCCAGAAAATTAGAAACATTGGAGGTAAATTCCAGGCAAAAATGGGTATGATCAAAAACAAAGATGGCAAGGACCTAACAGAAGAAGAAGAGATCAAGAAAAGGTGGCAAGAATATACAGAAGACCTGTATAGGAAGGATAACAATATCGGGGATAGCTTTGACGGTGTGGTCACTGAGCTAGAGCCAGACATCCTGAAGAGTGAGGTTGAGTGGGCCTTAAGAAGCATTGCTAATCACAAGGCAGCAGGAGACGACGGCATCCCAGCTGAACTGTTCAAAATCTTGCAAGATGATGCTGTCAAGGTAATGCATGCTATATGCCAGCAAATTTGGAAAACACAAGAATGGCCAGCAGACTGGAAAAAATCAACTTATATCCCCATACCAAAAAAGGGAAACACTAAAGAATGTTCAAACTATCAAACAGTGGCACTCATTTCACATGCCAGTAAGGTAATGCTCAAGATCCTGCAAGGTAGACTTCAGCAATTCATGGAGCAAGAATTGCCAGATGTACAAGCTGGGTTTAGAAAAGGCAGAGGAACTAGAGACCAAATTGCCAATATCCGCTGGATAATGGAAAAAGCCAGGGAGTTTCAGAAAAACATCTATTTCTGTTTTACTGACTATTCTAAAGCCTTTGACTGTGTGGACCATAACAAATTGTGGCAAGTTCTTAGTGGTATGGGGATACCAAGTCATCTTGTATGCCTCCTGAAGAATCTGTATAACGACCAAGTAGCAACAGTAAGAACAGACCACGGAACAACGGACCGGTTTAAGATTGGGAAAGGAGTACGGCAGTGCTGTATACTCTCACCCTACCTATTCAACTTGTATGCAGAACACATCATGCGACAAGCTGGGCTTGAGGAATCCAAGGCTGGAGTTAAAATCTCTGGAAGAAACATGAACAATCTCAGATATGCAGATGATACCACTTTGATGGCTGAAAGCGAAGAGGAACTGAGGAGCCTTATGATGAAGGTGAAAGAAGCAAGTGCAAAAGCTGGCTTGCAGCTAAACCTCAAACAAACCAAGGTTATGGCAACCAGCTTGATTGATAACTGGCAAATAGAGGAAGAAAATGTAGAAGCAGTGAAGGACTTTGTATTCCTAGGTGCAAAGATTACTGCAGATGCTGACTGCAGTCAGGAAATCAGAAGACGCTTAATCCTTGGGAGAAGAGCAATGACAAATCTCGATAAAATAGTTAAGAGCAGAGACATCACACTGAGAAGACCTCCATAGTTAAAGCAATGGTGTTCCCTGTAGTAACATATGGCTGCGAGAGCTGGACCATAAGGAAGGCTGAGAGAAGGAAGATAAATGCTTTGGAACTGTGGTGTTGGAGGAAAATTCTGAGAGTGCCTTGGACTCCAAGAAGATCAAACCAGTCCATCCTCCAGGCAATAAAGCCAGACTGCTCACTTGAGGGAATGATATTAAAGGCAAAACTGAAATACTTTGGCCACATAATGAGAAGACAGGACACCCTGGAGAAGATGCTGATGCTGGGGAGAGTGGAAGGCAAAAGGAAGAGGGGCCGACCAAGGGCAAGTTGGATGGATGATATTCTAGAGGTGACGGACACGTCCCTGGGGGAGCTGGGGGTGTTGATGACCGACAGGAAGCTCTGGCATGGGCTGGTCCATGAAGTCACGAAGAGTTGGAAGCGACTAAACGAATAAACAACAACAACCAGGGTCAAAAAGTTGAGAAAGGCTGGTCTAAATTATAGTGGGCCTTCTCTAGAGCCTGTTTCAAAGCTTTCCCCTTAGCAGTTCTGGAAGTAAGTTTAATATGTCCATGTGCATCAGGAGAAACTGAACTCTCAGACCACATCTTCTTATGATGTGAATTTTATTTAGATCTGCATTCTGGCAACTTTAGTCTTTGTTTTAAAAAATGCCTGGCCAGAGAGATTAAAGTTATGTAATTTTTTTAGCAGTTAGAAATTCTAAAGTTTGCTACTTAGTTGCAAAATTTTATTCTTTAGCCATGTGAGTGTGCTATATGAATGCTAGTTCTACTGGATAAGGACTTAGCCCTGATGTTGACAATGATAAGTTGTATAAAAATATATATTAATTTTACCGTTTCTATTTTATATTTAATAGTTTGATTTGAATTCTCATCTATGATTCTAATAACCTTTTGCTACAGCAGGAACAGCATTATTCTTGGGAATCATCATGTGTCTTGGTAGATTAGAGAAGTACAGAGAAAGTTCTACAGCAGACCTCGTAAGCCAACAGAGGTACAGCTTTCATGGGAGACTGGGTCATTTGAGAAAGAGGTAACTGCAGACTGTTCTGATTCTAGCCCTCCCATCAACTCTGGCAATTTGGGTTTACTGAAACTTCATTTGGGGATCTGAAAGGGAATGATCTTACCTAGTTCTTCCCACCCTGATACTCTACTGAGTATCAACAGAGTCTGGAGGGATGGGAAAACGAAGGTGCCATGATAATGATGGATTTTGTAAATTCTCTGCCAGTGGAGAATTTACGGCAACAGTTCCCCCGCAGAAGTAAGGGACCACTTAGAACAGTTTACCCATTATTTATGGAAAGATTTATGGAAACCAATAAATTTCTAAGATGGACTTTTCCATAGCTATCGTAGATGATCCTGCTGAGGCCTTGGTTGTGCTACAGAACTGTGAAATGAGACAAGCCATTGACACATTCTCTCCTAAGTGCCCTTTTCAACCTAACAGAGACTATAAGGCATTGTAATATGTAGCAAAACAGCAGGTGATAAAACATGCTGAACAACAGCTGGATATATGGTTGAGAAGTCACCATTAAGAAAACTGAAGGTGTATGAGAGCATTTAATTATGTATGAGAGCAGTAGGGCAGCATATTTTGCTTCCTCATCTGTATCCTCAAGTACCCATATAGTAAAACTATTTTGTGTGATTGAGACTGTTAACACCTATCCAGGAAATGCCTGAGCCTGCTGGGATAAGTTTCATGAGTAAAACTTGGATGCCAAATTTCATACAGATTCAAGTGGGACATCCAATTCACAGTATGTTCCAATTCTGAGGGATCAGAGGTTGTAGGCTAGGGATATGGGCAAGGTGCTTGAAACTATATGGCTGATTATTTAGCTTTCAATCTCTGTTCACCATGGGTGTTTAACATCTGGTGGAATGGACCAGATGGTCCAGATTATATATGCCTTTATTGTATGGCTTTATTGTATGCCTTACATGAGAGAATGATACAAATTGCTCATAAAAAGCAGTTAAGCAGCCCCTCTTAAAAATCTGCCCTGGACCTAGTATTGAATAATTATCAACCAGTTGCCCCTTATCCTTTCCTAAAGAAGAAACTAGAGAGAATGTTAGTGGTCCAGCTCTAGAGGCCCTTGAAGGAAATATTTTTTGGAATCCCCATTTCAATCCTGATTCAGAATTGGTCTAGGGATCACTACAAGGTGGTGGATGTTTAGCAGGATAGGAACAGATGAACAGTCCTCTTAACCTCTCTGTGGTTTCTGATACTACTGACAACATATTAAAAAACCACTTCCATGACACAGGAATAGAGGACAGTTTTATAGTAGACCTACTCTTATCTGCAGGGTTGAACACAGTGGATAGGCAATGGGGATTTTTACTCTTCGGCAATTATTTCACAGAGTACCAAATGGTACTTCCTTGTCTTAAATATTATTTAATAACTATATGAAGTCAGTAGGAGGAATCAGCAGTCTGGAACAAGGTTTCATTACAGTGTTGATGACACTCAGCTTTTCATCTGTTATACTAGAATCAGAAAGGGCTATGAAGATTTAGGTCAGTGTCTGGATCATGACAAGTAATTTGAATCTTCTGATAAAATGGAAGACGTACTGTTAGCTGAAGAGAGATTGTTGATCACTTCAAGCCATGAATTAGAAATACCAACACTTCACTATCATAATGCACTCTATAAATCATCTGAAAGGTATGGATAGTGTACCATGTAGCTGCAAGGCTGCTCCATGGTATACCTAGTCACTGCCACATAACACCATTAGTGAAAAAACTGCATTAGCTACCAATTTTATGTTGATGTTAATCTAAAAAAGTAAATCTAGGAAATCTGAAGGAATACCTTCTCCTGTGTTAGAGGCCTTTCTGTTTGTACCATAACTTCTAATACGTTTGTCAAAATTTCAAGGACTGAATACCATTGCATGCTGTTGTATAATGATGCATGTGCCAAAACAAATTAAAATTATTTTTAAATATTGATGAAATCTCACAAGATCTAGTGATCCTGGGAAAAGTGGGCCAGTTTTTTTTTAAATTGGATGTTCTTTTATTTTGGGAGTAATGGATGCCATCTGGGAGTGTTCTGGGTAACATGGTACTCAGAGTTGCTACACAACCAGCTTCTCCTTTAGATCTTCACTTGTGTCAACCAGGAAGTAGCCTCTACAACACACATTTTCTGGAACATCCTTCTCCCTCCAAAATGTATATATCAACTGCATAAAAATTCTTCATTGCCTTGTCATTTGATCATCCATGACAGCAAAGAGGGCATGCTACGAATTCTGTCATCTAGGGAGCTCCATTTGGCAGACCCTAGGCAGTGGGCCTTTTCTGCAGTGGCGCCTGAGCTGTCGAATCTTCTCCCCCCCGAGGTGAAATTGGCCTTCTCATGTCTGAGTTTCCGGAGGTCCCTCAAGATCTGGTTATGTCAGCAGGCTTGGCGACCCCAGGGAATGGGTGAACTAGTGAGATGGCTCCATTATTTTTAACATCCCTTCGTTTATTAATTTTTGTTTTCACTTTTTAAAAATAGCTTTTAATGTATTGACTGTTTTTAGGTTAGTTGTATGCCACCCAGAGTCACTTGCTTTGTGGGATGAGTGGCTACATAAATTAGACAAATAAATAAATAAATATAGCCACTGCTACACTGTTAATTTTTACTGTTTTATAAATTTAATTTTATAGCACATTATGTTTATTAATCTATATAGGTCATTACAGTCCAAATATATTTTAATCCTATGCAGTGGTGTGCATTGCATGACAAAAGGTATGTAAATATTTTAAACTTGTTTTAAAATAAATGTACATTTATTCAGATATTACTCTGTTACTTCAAACAGAATAAAACAAGTCTGAAGTCTTTCTACCAGCAGTGGAAGTGGGTTGTTAATAAAGCTGCTTACTGAAGCTCATTCTCATCATGCTAAACCATGATTTACTGTTATGGTTGAACACAGCCATTCTGTGACATTTGATAATGGTAAGGAATAAAGCATCAGAGTTCAAAGTAGTTATAAACACAGCCATTCTTTGGATCAAGCTCAAGTCATAAAGCTTGTGCGGGGGGGGGAAGGCTTTATGCAACAGATTATATGAATAGATTCAACACGTTTTACAAACGATTCCAACTGTTTAAAGATGGGGAAGAGAGAGTGAAAAAAAGGCTCATGTGCATCAGAAAAAATTCAAATTGAAAGTTACTGCTTGTAAACTAAACAGCTTGTTACCTCATTCTGTTGCCCAACACCATTAATGGCTTGCTGCTGATTCTGTTCCAGCCACTGTGGTGCACCTCCATGGACGATTTGTTCACGTAACCATACAAGGCTGATAAACGCACAGAGTGTGCATGTCACAACAAAACAACCTTGCAAACAGTCTGCCAGTAAATTCTCTCTGTTGAAG
This sequence comes from Candoia aspera, assembly GCF_035149785.1. Taxonomy (NCBI): domain Eukaryota; kingdom Metazoa; phylum Chordata; class Lepidosauria; order Squamata; family Candoiidae; genus Candoia; species Candoia aspera. The sequence goes on along the minus strand of NC_086155.1, from coordinate 121,940,796 downwards.
AGATAACCAACACATTATACAACAGTTAAAATAACTGCCACTGGAAATCACTGCTGTTGATTGCCTCTGCTATCAGCCATCCACAAGGAGAAAATCACTTTGGAATCTTGTAGTTATTTCAGCTTAAATCTATTCTATCCATTTCCTTACAAATCGGTTTGCAATTGCATAAAACTCATTATTAGCAAGTTTCCCGTCAGAATCTTATTCCATTTTAGATTAATAATAACAATCATCATCATCAGTTAAAATAAGGACTCCTTAATCATTAATTTTCCACAAATAATTAACATTTATACTTCCTGGTGGCTCTGTGTCTGAAAAAAATGCATGCATACAGTGTAAAATGGGAATTAAGACCAGGAATCATTGCAGGTACTTTCCCCATATTGCTGGACCTCAGCATTATTAAATAATATTTCCTTTTTTAAAAACATTTTACACTAAACTGATATCCCAGTTTGATGTCTAAACTCTGGCTCTAAATGTATTTACAATTTAAAATAATGGTCTGATGTTCTGCCACAGGCTTATTAATGTGACTTATTAATAGTTAAAATATATTAAAGTATAATTAAAATTATATTAATATTCAGTATTAATGAAGTGGGTTTTATGTGTGGGGCCTATATAATGATAGAGCTGAAGAATTCTACTGCATTTGCAGGCAAAGAAGCCAAATATGTTTTCTTCAAAACAAAGAAATACAACATTCATATACTTTTCTATTAATCATACAAAACAGATAGTAGTGAAATTGTTAATATATTGTTTTCTACTACAGGTTAAGGTTACTATGGTAACTAATCATTTTGGCCAGGTGCAGAGGTTGAATTCAACTGTCCCCTTTTCAAATGTTAATTTTTGCACCTGGGGGGAAGGGAAGAACTTGCCGGGACTTGTTTTAGTTCCTTTTTCTCTTCTGTGCAGACATGTAGAGAGTCAAGCTGCTCTCCCTGAGAGCCCAAGACTTTTAAATATGTTTTGCTTTTGTTTTGCTTTCTGTAAATAAATTATTTTTATAGAAATGCCTGGTGTGTGTGACTTTTCTGATCTCTCCTGGGCCAAAGGCTTTCCCAGCAATCTGCCAAAAGGTTATGGGCCCAGTAAACAGCCCAGTAAGCCCAGTAAAACCCAGAGAGAATAGAGAGATCAGCTCCACACCTCATGCACAATTTAAAGGCAGGTAGCAAAGACCTGTGAAGATTTTCTTTGGAGCCACCTGGAGATTTTCCAGCAACTGCCAGTCTACAGGACAAAGAAGCCAGCTGAGGTGACTTGCAAAAGAAGGAAGAAGCCATGGCTACCTCCCAGCCCTCAGCAATGCCTCTGGAGCGCCTATCAGAGACCATTTGAATTGGGCCCTGAAGATGGAGATGTATCTTCGCAGAGAGAATCTTTGGCTGCCAATTGGTGAGCAAACCCCCCAAAATCCCAGTGCTGAATGGCTGAGACAGGATGAGTGGGCTAGAGCCACCATTATCCTGGGAGTTGAGGACAATCAGCTAGTCCATGTGCGAGGCATGCAGTCTGCAAAGCAACTTTGGGACGCTTTGAGAGACTTATATGTAAAGGCAACAGCAGGGAGTAAAGTTACCTGATGAAAAAGCTGTACAAAGCCTACCTTGCAGAAGGAGATAGCCTTCCCGAGCACCTGCATTATATTCAGCAGCTGTTTGTTGAGTTGCAGGAGAGAGGAATGGAATTTACACCTCTCACAAAATCATATATCCTCCTGTTCTCATTAAATGAAACGTGGGACATGCTGATTTGTACCCTGGAGGCTATGCCTGAACCAGACCTCACCCCATCGTATGTTACACAGCGCTTACTCGCTGAATGAGAGAAGAGAGAGGAAAGATCCCCCCCCATCTCTTCTGGAAAGCTGCAATACCAGAAAATGAGGGAAAAGAAGGGAAAGGAACCTGAGGCCACAGCGCTAGCTAGCCAGCGATGCTTCACTTGTGGTTCAGCTGGACATTTGCAGAAAGACTGTGCCTTGAGACCCAAGAGTAGAAAGACAGAGAAGAAGAACACAAGGGCAACACAGAAGAAGGCTCTTCAGACAACCCAAATTGCACAGGTTGCTGAGAAGGGTAATTCTGATGTATGGGTGTTAGATTCTGGGGCCAATTGTCATTTATGTAATTGTAAAAGCTCTTTTGTGTCACTGTCTAAAACTGAAAGACAAAGTGTATCTTTGGCTGATGGGTTTGTGACCAAAATTATGGGACAAGGTGACTTGCATTTATCCTGCTCAGGAGAAACTATAAAAGGTGTGTTGTATATGCCAAATTTACAATCAAACCTTTTATCTGTGGCACAATTGGCTGCAACAGGGTATGTCATAACATTTAAGAAAAATGGTTGTGAGATACGTAAAAATGGGAAATTGTGTGCTACTGGTATATTAAAAGACTCCTTGTACATTGCGCAAAATGCAAGGAAGCCAAGCTGCAAGGCTGCATTTGGCAACACTCCATATCATGTGTACACCTGATGCACAGGAGATTTGGTCATGCTAATTTCAAGTATATAGCACAAATGCCACAGCTGTGTGCTGACCTAAAGATAAAACCCTGTAACAAATACTTAGATTGTGTAGTTTGCAAAGAATGCAAAACACTAAAAGCTCCTGTGAGTAAGCACAGTGACAGAGTTACAACTAGACCTTTGGAAATTGTACACTCTGACATTATTGGTCCTTTTGCTCCAAGTCTTGGACAAGCAAGGTATGCAATGACCATCAGTGATGATTTCTCAAGATACACATTTATCTACATCTTAAAACATAAAGATGAGGCATTTGAGAAATTTAAAAGTTTTGTGACATGGACAAATGGAAAATTCCCTAGGCCTGTATCTGCACTCCAATGCGATAGAGGCGGAGAGTACCTTTCTCACAAATTCAAAAGGTTCCTAGCTGAAAAGGGGATAAAACAAATTCTTTCTAATCCTTACACCCCTCAGCAAAATGGTGTTGCTGAAAGAAAGGGCAGAACCTTGCAAAATGCAATGGAATGCATGCTTAAAGATTCACATTTATCTTTTAAGTATTGGGGAGAGGCAATATCTACTGCCTGTTATGTACAAAACAGATTGTATAACTCTGTGATTCAGGACACTCCATTCCATTTGTTTTATGGTGTGAAACCAAAGGTAAACCATCTGAGAGTGTTTGGTAGCACTGCATGGGTTCATATTCCAAAACAACGGAGAAGGAAAGGAGGCCCCACAACAAAGAAAGCCATCTTTGTTGGCTATGAACAAAGCCAAAGGAGCTACAGGTTCATAATGGGAGAGAAATTAATAATTAGCAAAAGCGCTTCTTTTGCTGAACAAAACTGGGGGAGATTAAATTCTAGCTCTCTAGTTGATCTATCTACAACAGAACAGCAAGGACTTGCTGATAGTGATCTTTTGCCTGATGAGGACATTAAACCAGAAAAGCAAACTGAAGATCTGTCTGATGAGACAGATGCTTCTCAAGAAAGTGATAGGAGTCAAAATTTAAGCCCTGTATTACCTCGCAGATCTCAGAGGAGTAATAAAGGTGTTCCTCCATCATGTTTTCAGGCTGAAACAGTAAAGGCTTTTCACATATTCACAGAACCTGAGTCCTTAGAACAAGTGAATGCTTTACCACCTGAGACTGCACAAAATTGGCATTCTGCCATGCAACAGGAGTTAGAAAGAAAATAGAACTGGTAAATCTACCTCCCAATGAATGCTGTTTAGGTTGTAGGTGGGTTTTCAAACTGAAAAGGAATGCTGATGGCAAAATCCAAAAATATAAAGCAAGGTTGGTTGCAAAAGGGTTCACTCAAAGGAAAGATTTAGACTTTGACAAGACTTTTGCACCAGTTACTAAAGGTGAATCAATTAGATTACTATTAGAAATTGCTGCACTCAAAGGAATGTCAGTTCATCACTATGACATTCAAACTGCATTTCTTTATGGTGATTTAGACCACAAATTATACATACAGCAACCCCCTGGCTATGAAAAAGGGGAGAATCTAGTCTGTGAACTGCAGAAATCAATCTATGGGTTAAAAGAAGCTGCTAGATCCTGGAACCAAAAATTAGATGAAAAACTGCAGAATTTTGGTTTAGAAAAAGGAAAAGCAGATCCATGTGTATATGTGAAGGAAGACAAACAAGGCTGTATGTATCTGTGCATTTATGTTGATGATTTGCTGCTGTTCACATCAACAGAAAAACAAAGGCTTGATTTTGAAGCCTGCATGAAAAGCCATTTCACGTTAAAAAAGCCTTGGAAATATAACAAATAACCTAGGTTTGAAAGAAAAAAAAAACACAGGGAGAAGGATGGTAGCTTTCTGTTAAACCAAAGGGGAGATAATGTTAAAATAATGTGAATGGAAAGATATACAGAGTTGTCAAAGAAAATTGGTTGACATCTTAATCTGTAGTATAAAAAGGGGAGTGTTAATATATTGTTTTCTACTACAGGTTAAGGTTACTATGGTAACTAATCATTCTGGCCGGGTGCAGAGGTTGAATTCAACTGTCCCCTTTTCGAATGTTAATTTTTGCACCTGGGGGGAAGGGAAGAACTTGCCCGGACTTGTTTTAGTTCCTTTTTCTCTTCTGTGCAGACATGTAGAGAGTCAAGCTGCTCTCACTGAGAGCCCAAGACTTTTAAATATGTTTTGCTTTCGTTTTGCTTTCTGTAAATAAATTATTTTTATAGAAATGCCTGGTGTGTGTGACTTTTCTGATCTCTCCTGGGCGAAAGGCTTTCCCAGCAATCTGCCAACAGAAATTTCTTAATATAGTTGCATTTAAGCAATGTGCAGCAACGATTTTATACTGAACTACAAAAGGAGGATACTAGCATATACGAGCGAGGCAGCAGTCGATAAAAGAGAAAAGTGACAAGCCGTTTAGAAGCAGAAGATAGAATTTTTTTTTGTTAATTAATACTTACGTTGATAACATATCTAATGGCAGCGTCAGTAATGAGCTCACAGAGCCAGTAAACAAGCACTTGTAGATACGGCCTAAAGAGCAGAGAAAGAAAATAAAATTCCTGATAAGTGAATGTTATCAGGATATAACTGATAAAAGGATATTTGGCAGCATCTTAAGGATTATCTTAACCAATAGTAACAATAGCAAATCCAACAGCAAACCTGAGGAAATGAAGCAATTCAAGCTGAAAAGGTGAGCAAGAAATGTGCTTTCCTACACAGCAATCTTCACCCCTTAAATTTGGATTTATGTTTATGCCATGTTCCAAAATTGAACTCTTAGATACCTAAGGGAATATGAATCATGTCAGGCTATCCCTCTAGTAACTTAATCCCTTTTGGTTTATTTATTATTTCCCAATAACAATAGAAAAATTGTCTCTGAAGTTTCTGGGACAACACAGAAGTATACGAAAACTGAAAACGCATACAACTAGTTTATAGCAGATCAAGCTGTTCTATATAAAGGTAGATAAATCTGAACGTAAAAACTAAGGTTAGATTTCAGCCAACAAGATTAGCAGCAGTCTGCATGGGACCACAGCCCATCACACAGGGCTGCTGCTTTTTCACAGTAAGCATCATAGTCCTCCCTATCGCTATCTACAATTTTAGCATGACTAGGAAAAAAAAAAGTAAACTTGATACTCTAGAATGCGTAACAGGTTCAAGCTTAATAGGTTCAAGTGTGGCCCTGTTCTTTGTGCAAGCACTAGCAATGCTTGAGATTCTATAGATTAATCTTTGAAGAACTGTGCATGCAATTCCAGTAGTTGCCTTTTCTGCAACATGTGTGGTATGATTTTGCTGATGATCCACTACCTGAGAGCTGACTGAAAATAAAAGGTTCTTCCCACTGCCTTGTACTGCCTATGTTTATCATGTGAAATACTTACATGCTGTAAGAGGTACAACTCCTAACCATGCAAAGGCCACAAGAGTGTAGTGAAACCAGTATCGTATTGCTGTGCCAATACTTGTAACCAACCCAGCAAATATGTCTTGGATTGGCAGCCGAGAAGGCATATCTGGAGAATAAACTTTAAAAAAAGAAGAAACCATGTAACTTATATTCCTTTAACAGAACTGACATAACAGAACTACTCTTATAGTTCATGACAAAAACATATACATGACAAAAACAAAGAATGCCCCAAATTAGTGGAAAAAAACACATCAGAAGCTTCTTTATCCTTAGGCCATTAAGTGATCCATAGAATTAAGTATTTTTATTACTATATTTTTATATAGGAAAAAAGAAAAAGTTACAAACAAACAAGAGGGGAAGGGGGGAGCAAAAAAGGAAAAATAAAGCACAACGTGGCTAAACGGTATTTACAAACATTATAGAATTAGGTTAATATTTCCATTATTTCATTCGTTTTAAATAACTGAATATACTGTATCATTTAAAAACTAAAAATCATTGTTAAAATCCAAGTAATATATGACTATCAAAAGCAACAGTCAACACAGTATAAATCATGTGAGATTAAGAACTATAGTAGTTTCTATTCAAACAAAGACTTTATGTAATGAGAACCCCAAAGTTTGGATGTAACTGTAACTAAACCTGTTGGTTAGAGTTATAAACTAAACCTGTTAGTTAGGGTTATAATCCAAAAACGGTTTCTAACTTGATTTAAATTCTGTGTTAGATTTACTTTTGAAATACGAAGTTATTTTGGACATGAAGGAGCATTCCTGGAGCTTAATTAGCCATTCTTCAGGAGAAGGAACTGTGCATACTTTCCAATAGGAAACACAGAATATCCTTGTAGCACTTCCCATGTACAAAGCCAATATACTTTTCAGGAATGTAGTTTACTAATCTTAAATAAGAGTAGGTTGGAAAGGAAATTCACCTTTTAAATTTTGTTTCATTCTATTATATAGCATTTTCCAAAATTGTTTACAACATTGCCACAAAATATGGAAATGATCAAACCTGCTCATTACATTTCCAACAATATTTAGAGAATGAACTGGCCATTTTCATAAGTAATACTAGAATAACATACCAGTGATAAAACAACTTATATTAGTTTTCTCTAAGTATAATATCCAGTGTGAACTTAATGTTTTCTTGTACTGAAAATCCCACTGTTGCTTATCAATTATTGTACCTAAATTCTTCATCTATTTAATCATATAGTCTTTACCTAGTTCAGTTTGAGTAATATTTCACCAACAGTTAATAAATAAGACCCAGCAAATGCTCTGAATTTTGTGTTATAAGGTTTCAAATTCAGTCAATTCTCTTGTTTTTGTAGTTCTTTTAAAACTATGGTGCTTTTTTTGAAGATACTGAAAATTGGTCAGGTGACTTTGACCACTGCAAGGAGAAATCTCAAAACATTTTATCTTTGTCTTATTAATAGTCAAACCTTGCATTCTGTACAATAATGGTTTTTATATAATAACTGGTTATATATAACATAACAATATGTGTGTGTGTGTGTGTGTGTGTGTGTGTAAGTAAATAACTGGTAATTACCCCCAGTTTAAGCAGGAAGGGGGTAATTTGGGCATATCCTGGGGGTAATGGAACAATTTGTAGACTGCTTGTTTGTGAGCTGAAGATCCAGTTTAGGACTACTGCTGCTGAGATGCTTGTGTAAAACTTCTTTTGTTGGGTAATGACATTATTCAAGAGCAGGAAAAGGGGTAATTGGGTCAAGCGGTTTAAGAACCGCTGCTCTATGACTGCATGTAAACCAGACAGGATTTGTTTTGTTTAACTGTGATTTATTTGAGCATCTAAACTTAGCAACAAACTATGCCAAAACACATAGTTGCCACAACAGAGCAAAACAAAAAGCCATTTCCCAGGGGTAATTATCACATTTATCTAATAGGAAGATTATTTTTCTACACAATTATCTATGAATAGGGTTCACCGCTAAGAAGAGAACAGAAAACAAAAGAATAAGTAAAAGTGCAAACCACTGAAATAAACATTGCTGTAAAAAGGCAAATGCCTTTGGTGATTAGTCTAAAAAATAGCCTAAACTTTAATTTGGGGTTGTCTTAAATTCTGGGCCATTTTCATTAGGGGTAAATACAATAGTAATGCTCTGAAAATTACACAAATGTTAAACACTACATAAAAATCTGTCTCTATCCTCAAAACCACCATAAACAGCCCCTTCATAGGTAAAACATATATACCACAGACACAAAAAAAACCCTTCACAAACTTAGGCATATCCCATGCCATGTCCCAAAAAAGCCCATGAAATAGACAGCATACATACACTGTTGAAGAAACCAAAACATATAAAACCTATGCAAGAAAAAAAAAACCACAAACATGAATGCAAAGTACATATTAAAAGAAGAGATATTCCCACAGGCAAATCAGTCCTTTACAACTGCTCAGATGCTTAGGAGATCATCCAGAGACTGGCAAAATGGGAAGCAAATAAACCATTAATTGGCTAAAGAAACCACGATTACTTTGGATCTGGTCTGTTCAAATGATCTTGAATCAAATAGATTGTGGCTTAACATTGTGTTCACTGGAACCTATATACGTATGAATGAAATAAAGAAAAAGCAACTTCTTTTTCTTCTTGCCCTTTCTTCTTGCCCTTACTTTCTTTTCCCTGCAGCATTCTTCCAGTGGAGAAATATGGTAGCATTTCTTCAAAATTTCCCATCACAATGAACTAGAAGTTTGCAAATGCAGTAATTACAACTTAAATTGTTATAATGTTTAATAGCTGAATTATTACTCTAACCTATAAATAGGTTAAAACCAGTATATGCCTTGTTTATGAAAGTGTTACAATGTTCAGCAAATTTTATCTTTGTGACATATCCCAGAATACATGTTAGGAAACTAGATATCTATATTCATTGGTAGAAAGATTGTTTTAAAACAGAAATATTTGGCATGTACATGCGGTCTCCCTGAGCTAAGCCAAGGCACTAACAACATTTTTTCAAGGGTCTGCACTGACTTGGTTGAAATGAGCCCAAATTGCATTACAACACTTCTGTAATTTCATTTCTTGGAAACAATCATTTGAGTCTTCCAATCTGGCTAAACAATCCCTGAAAAGAAACATAAACATAAGAATAACTATTTCATATACACATAGTACACGTTCATGTCATATACTTACTTGGTGTGAAAGCAAATCTGTGTTTACATAATTCACAGTATTCTTTTCTGCTGTGTTTGAGCCACTGGACTAAGCTGCAATTAAAATATATGGCAATAATGGATTTACAGCTTTAAAAATACCACAATGTTCAACAGTTCAGAAAGTATCAATAAGAATATTTATAAAGGACAATAGTAATAATAGTAATAAAATATTATATAAAGTACTGATTTTCTTCAAATACTTTTGTTAATAATGAGAGTTTTTGATTTGCATAAGCAAAGCCACAGAGCAGTGCTAATGAAACCAAAGTATTAAAAATAGTATGTAAACAATTGAGACATTTTGTTAACTTGAGGTACAGTGGTGCTCTAAGGTTTGTGAACCCCTTTGAATTTTCAGTATTTCTGAATATGACCTAAAAACATGATCTGTTCTCCACAAAAGTCCTAAAACTAGATAAAGAGAACCCAGTTAAACAAGTCAAAAACAGACTTCTTCATTTATTTATTGAAGAAAATGATCCAAAGCTATGTATTTCTATATGGCAATAGCATGTGAACGTCCAGCATTATCAGTTCATTTGAAGGTGCAATTAGCCAGGTGTTTCAATCAATGGGATGTTTTTATTTATTTCTCAAATTTGTGCTACCGTCCATCTCCCCCCAAAGAGGGACTCTGAGCGGTTAATCAGGTGTGAGTGTGGGAGGTTCTGCCTTATTTAAAGAACAGAATTCTGGGTATTCACTATCAAAGTCTGATCTTCACAAGTATGTGGAAATGTGCCATGGCTGACGACCTCCAAAAAACAGTTATTGATGCTCACCAGGCTAGAAAAGGTTACAAAACCATTTCCAAAGAGTTTGGACTCTACCAGTCCACTGTCAGGCAGACTGTGTACAAATGGAGGCAATTCAACACCACTGTTACCCTTCCCAGGCATGGTTGACCAACCAAGATCACACCAAGAACAAGGTGTATAACGCTCCAGGAGTCTCAAAGAACCCCAGGGTAACATCTAAGGAACTCAAGGCCTCTCTTGCCTTGGTGGATGTCAGTGTTCATGAGAGCACCATCAGGAGAACCCTGGTATGTGTGGCAGGGTTACAAGGAGAAAGCCGCTACACTTCAAAAAGAACACTGCTGCCCATCTACACTTTGCAAAAGACCACATGGATAAGCCAGAAGGCTATTGGAAGAATGTTCTGTAGACGAATGAGAGCAAATAGAACTTCTGGGCTTGAATGAAAACCATTATGTTTGGTGAAAGGTAAACACTGCATTCCAATATAAGAACCATATTCTATCTGTGGAACGTGGTAGTGGCAGTATCATGGTTTAGGCCTGCTTTACTTTCTCTGGACCAGGACGGCTTGCCATCATTGATGGAACTATTAATTCTGAATCATACAGCGAATTATACAGGAAAATGTCAGGGTATCTGTTAACTGAAGCTCAAGAGAAAGTGGATCATGCAGCAACACAACCCCCCAAAACACCTAAGTTGTACATCCAAAGAATGGTTAAAGCAGAAAAAAGCTTAATGTTTTGAAATGGCCAAGTCAAAAATCCAGACCTTAATCCTATGGAAATGTTGTGGAAGGACCTGAAGCGGGCAGTTCATGTGAGGAAGCCCACCAACATCCCTGAGTTGAAGCTGTTCTGTAAGGAGGAATGAGCTAAAATTCCTCCAAGCTGATGTGCAGGACTAATCAACAGTTATTGAATGTTTAATTGCAGTTACTGCTGCCCAAGGGGGATTACTGAAAGTGAAGCTTCACAGACTTTTGCCACACAGAAAAATGTAGCTTTGGATCATTTTCCTCAATAAATCAATGAACAGGTCTAATGCTTTTGACTCATTTGTTTAACTGGGTTCTCTTTATCTAGTTTTACAACTTTGTATGGAGAACAGATAAAGTTTTAGGTCAGATTTATTCAGAAATATTCAAATGGGTTCTCAAAATTTTAAGCACCACTGTGTATCAAGTGAAATAAATAAAATAAACAAACTAGGGCATAAAATAAACATACAAACTTTTAAAATGAATATACATGCAAAATCCAGGACCAAAATGCAGATTCTTATGGATTATTATTGCTGTTTGAAAAATGAATCCCTCTATAGTAGCAACCTACTCCTTTAGAAAGGTAAAGGTAAAGGTTTCCCTTGACGTAAAGTCCAGTCGTGTCCGACTCTAGGGGGCGGTGCTCATCTCCGTTTCAAAGCCTTGGAGCCGGCGTTGTCCATAGGACACTTCCGGGTCATGTGGCCAGCATGATTCACGGAACGCCGTTACCTTCCCGCCGAAGCGGTACCAATTAATCTACTCACATTTGCATGTTTTCGAACTGCTTGGTGTGCAGAAGCTGGGACGAGCAACGGGAGCTCACCCCGCCGCGCGGTTTCGAACCGCCGACCTTCCGATCGACAGCTCAGCGGTTTAACCCGCAGCGCCACCGCGTCCCATTAACCTACTCCTTTACATCCCACTAAAAACCTATGTACATAGTTCTGAAGTTCCTTTTGGGAGATGTTACGTAAAATGTAATTACTTAATGCTACACCAGAGAAATCACCAAGCATACTCTCTGATCCTGACCAAGGTAATTTATGGCAAGTGTAACAAAATAAGAAACTAGAATGTAAAAAAAAAATACATATAATGAAAGCTTTTTATTAGAAAATATATCATGCCCATTAATCACTAATAATTATATAATCCAAACAAGGTTTACAGAATTCTTGCATAATTTCAATAAGTATAATGGGATTTAAATTATATAAACAGCTTGAATTCTGGGCCTCGTATCCAGAATATGTGTTCATCATGAAGCATACTCACATGTAAAAATTTACTAAAATATTTAACCCTTTAATAAATTTTTTTCTTTAGTTTCTTTAGTTCCTAGGGGGAGGGTTTGGTAGCTTTAGAGGACCCTGATATTGAACAAATAGGAACAAAAGCTCTCAATAAAGTTATCCCTGCTGGGAATATCAAAAAGAGCTTTTTAGCTAAGAGTAATCCACAATGGGAATGAAGGAAGGTGGGACTTTGGGAGGTATGAAAGAAGCCAACTCATCTGAAATAAGGAACCTCAAAATCAACCTTGGAAGTATTCAAAGCATGAAACCATACAAAGGAATGAAGTTACATACATATTCATAAAGGACAGCACTAAGTGATTTCTTATAACCCACTAAATGACAGGATTATTTCTATCAAAATTAGTGGATATCCAATGAACATAAATGTTAAACAATTATATGCCACTTATACAATGTAGCATACTTTAGGTAAAAGGGTGAAAGACAGTGAAGAATTCTATAGCATGCTGCAAGAGATGCTAAACACAACACCAAAAGGATGTATAGGTGATTAGTGATTTCCAATCAATAACTGGTGACTGGAAAAATTGGAGAAATGGAGGGTCCTAAAATTACTGGAAGATTTTGATTAGGTAGATACAATAATGCAGGAGAAAGAATTTTGTGAAGAAGAAAATTCTTCGTTTAATGTCAACATCTGCTTTAAGCAATAACAACACAGACTCTACAACTGAACTTTCCTAGAGAGACAACACTGGAATCAAATCAACTACACAAACAGAAAATGGAGAACTGCAATCCCACTTCGAGGGACAGATTATGGAAAATACCATAAATTATGGTGTCAAATATATAGGTTAAACTTAGAAAATTAAAGTGGACTGGCAAGATTTGACCTGAAGAACATATAGTCAAAATATAAATTAGAGTAAGAACAGATTCAGTATACTTAACTATAGGTAGTCCTCGACTTACAACCACAATTGGGACTGGAATTTCCATTGTAAGCCTTTGTGGTTGTAAGTCGAATCACCACGTGACCAGACCCAATTTTTACAGTGGTCATCAAGCAAATCACTGCAGTCATTAAGCGGACCCAGCTTCCCCAGTGGGCGTTTTTTGCCAGAAAATGGCAAAAAACGTTGCAAAAACACAATCATGTGACCGTGGGACACTGCTGGTCATAAATGCAAGCTGGTTGCCAAGCACCCGAAATGCAATCATGTGACCACAAGGGAGTGCAACATTTTGCAGCACTTGGAAGTGCTTTACAGGCCATAAAGGACCTATTCTGAGGCTATTGTAACTTCGGACTGTTGTTAAATGAATGGTTGTAAGTCAAGGACTACCTTTATGTGAAAGAGAACTAAGGACCAATGGGAAAAAATAGAAATTATGAAAATTGAAGCAAAAAAAATTTACAAAAAGGAAAAGATCCAAGTGACTTCCAACATAAGCTATTACGTTAGCCAAAGATGGGGATAAAAGCCTTGGACAACAAAAAGGATGTACTGAATCCTTTTTGGATGTATTGAATCAACATTTCAACATCAACAAAGAAAATACAAGGAAAACTTTCTCAATCTAGAATATCAATAAAGGAAAATGACAAGAAAAAAAAAGAGAAATCATAGGAAAATTTATAGTCAAGACAGGAATAGTCAAGAATAATTATGGAAGAGAGAGAATAGAGGAAATTGAGGTAAAGGAAATTGGAAAGAAAAAACTAAAAATCTTTACAAATGATATTAAAGAATGATGGAAGCACTTTCAATGGGGAGAATATATTCAGTAAGCAACTCTAGAAGAAACTGAGGCATTACAGTCTAGCTACTGAAGAAAGAACCAGGTGCAAATATAACATCCTTTGAAACTGCAGAGATAATTAAAATACTAACAATTCTATGAAAGCAAATATGAAATGTGTGGCCTTGAGATTGGAAAAGATTGTACAGTTAAACCTCATTCAACTGACCATTTGGGGAAAGGGTTATGTCCATTACTCCCAAATTTCCATTATCGATGAAAGTATGTCATTATTGCCTAATGATATTATTAAGCAAATGACAGAAAGGGTATTGTTTGAATTTCACAACACTGTAGGGATCATTTATATATCATAACATTAAGGTAAAATTAATGTAAATTTGACTGCTTCATCCAGACTATTTTGGATTCATGAACTTCTCTGTTATTTTAGTATGATATCCAGATTGACACTTGATCCATTGCATCTAAAGTCTACTAAGTGGGGCTCCATTAAATCAAGATTACAACTGTATATAGCTATGCTGAAAAAGGCAAATGCAAGAGAATGTGAATACTGGGCTAATTTCTTGCACAAGCAAGATTCAGCTTAAGAACATCTAAATAAAAATAAAATCTTACATATGTATAGAAAAGCACAGCAAATTTCAGAAAAGGCAGAGAGCCATGAGTTCAGATAGGTAACATAATAATGAAGGCAGCAAGAGATTACAAGAAAGACCTTGCATGATAGTTCATGCCAGAATGTGGAATATATTTAGGATAATAGAACATCTGAAGAATCATTACAATGAACAAGAAAATACTGTAAGGACTGAATTTGAAATGACAGTACTTCAGAAAATGAGAAGTAGTTAGAGACAAGGAGACATATTGTCCCCTTATCTGTTTAACTTATAAAGCAAACAAAAGTACTGCAGAATTGTTAAGAGATGACACCTGGAATCAAAATAGGAGGCTGAAGCCCTATAGGCTGAGATACATAGACAACACAATTTTATTAGCTGAAAGTAAAGAAGATTTAGAAAAGCTGAATATAAAATTAAAAATGGAAAGTGAAAATTTGGGTTAATGTTAAATATTAAGACGACAAAGATGTCAACCAACATGCTTAGTAAACTTACAGTTGGAGGTGAAGAAGTGAAGATGGTACATAATTTGTTTTCTTGGGTTCAAGAATAGATAAAGATGGAGAGTAGGCTGGAGAAGTAAAGAGAAGATTAATCCTAGGGTGGAAGGCAATGACAAACTTAGACAAGAAGTGACAATAGAGCAAAATAGTTGAAGCAGTGATCTTTCCAGTGGGAATGTATTGCTATGAAATCTGGATATTGGGAGAGAGGAAAGACCCTTTCAAATTATGGATCTGGTTACTAAGAGTACCATCAACTGCAAGAAACATCAATCAGTCCTAGACAAAGTAAAGGCTAATAGCCTGCTTAAGGAAAATATCAGCAAGGAGAAACTCACATATTTCAGGCACATGATGCAAGTGATGATGATTTAGAAAAAGCTTTTGTTCCTGGCAAGGTTGAAGGAAGTAAAAGAAGGAGATAATAATGGATAAAGTGCATGGACATTTTCAGAGTTTACATGACTGTCTTTGGAGGATTTAAAAATTATTAGTAGAAATATGTTAAGGCAGCAAATATTTGTATAAGGTCAACAGGAGTCAAGTTAGAGTTAGTGCCACTTAATTCACTCAGTACTAGTATCTAGTATGCAAGGATCATTTTGAAGATAACACACTATTTCTGTGTACAAATGATAAAATGCCATGTATAGATATTACTTCAAAGGAAAAAGAAACTTACCATTCTTGATGAATG
This sequence comes from Candoia aspera, assembly GCF_035149785.1. Lineage (NCBI taxonomy): Eukaryota > Metazoa > Chordata > Lepidosauria > Squamata > Candoiidae > Candoia > Candoia aspera. The sequence goes on along the minus strand of NC_086155.1, from coordinate 121,925,261 downwards.
AATTTAATACTGCCAGTACATACACATGGATGATAGAGAGGCTTTTCAGGAGTTCCTTCAGATCGACATACTCTACATATGTCTGTTGACAACAAAGAGAGTTGATACTGAATAAAGTAAGCATTTTATTTTTTAAGGTATTCAAAGAGTGGAAATAGAGAAAAGGAAAAAAGAAACAGCATGAAGGAAAGAGAGAGACATACATTAAGAATTTACAAAATATAAACATTACGTAAGAATTTACAAGATGTTAAATTAAAAAGGTAAAACATTCGATTACTATTCTTACAAGTAACATTACATTGAAACAGATATAATCACGTGTCAGTTTGACACTTTAAGAACTAATATTAGAATCAAATCTGAGATTGCCAAAATAAGAATAATTAGTCAAAATAATTAATTTCTAAATAAACTTAAACAGTCCATCCTTATTTTATTGGTGATAAAGTTATCACCAATCAGAAGAATCTAGTATTTTAAAAGGCCTGTACATATGAATTAACAGTGTTCTTAAACTAAAAATAAAGAACAAAACTTACCTCTTTAACATGAAGTTGCCTGAATATGAAATATTTTTTTAAATAAATCGTGACCTCCCAGGGAACCTCTAGTGACCCCTCATGGAAACCTAGGGTTCCACAGAACCCTGGTTGAGAAACCCTGTTTTAGAGTTTTTATCTGCCAGAAATTTTTTTACACAAAATGGCCAGGTAAGAACTGTAAAAGCTGCATATACATTGTTGTTGTTCAGGTGTTAAGTCGTGTCCGACCCTTTGTGACCCCATGGACCATAGCACACCAGGCCTTCCTGTCCTCCACTGTCTCCCAGAGTTTACTCAAATTCATGTTCATTGCATCAGTGATGCTATCTAGCTATCTCATCCTCTGCCGTCCCCTTCTTCCCCTTCTCCTCGCCTTCAGTTTTTCCTAGCATCAGGGTCTTTTCCAGTGAGTCCTCTCTTCGCATTAGGTGGCCAGAGTATTTGAGCTTCAGCTTCAATATCTGTCCTTCCAATGAACAGTCAGGGTTGATTTCCTGTAGGATTGACTGATTTGACCTCCTTACAGTCCAAGGGACTCTCAAGAGTCTTCTCCAGCACCACAGTTCAAAAGCATCAATTCTTTGGCGCTCGGCCTTCCTTATGGTCCAACTCTCACAGCCATGCATTACTACTGGGAAAACCATAGCTTTGATTATATGGACCTTTGTCGGCAAGGTGATGTCTCTGCTTTTTAATATGCTGTCTAGGTTTGCCATAGCTTTCCTCCCAAGGAGCAAGCGTCTTTTAATTTCATGGCTGCAGTCACCATCTGCAGTGATCTTGGAGCCCAAGAAAATAAAATCTGTCACTGCTTCCATTTCTTCCCCTTCTATTTGCCAGGAAGTGATGGGACCAGATGCCACGATCTTAGTTTTTTTAATGTTGAGTTTCAAGTCAGCTTTTGCACTCTCCTCTTTCACCCTCATCAAGAGGCTCTTTAGTTCCTCTTCACTTTCTGCCATTAGTGTGGTATCGTCCGCATATCTGAGGTTGTTGATATTCCTCCGGCAATCTTAATTCCGGCTTGTGATTCATCCAGGTTGGCATTTCTCATGATGTACTCTGCATATAAGTTAAATAGGCATTTCTCATGATGTACTCTGCATATAAGTTAAATAAGCAGGGTGACAAAATACAGCCTTGTCGTACTCCTTTCCCAATTTTGAACCAATCAGTTGTTCCATGTCCGGTTCTAACAGTTGCTTCCTGACCCACATACAGGTTTCTCAGGAGACAGCTAAGGTGGTCCAGTATTCCCATCTCTTTAAGAATCTGCCAGAGTTTGTTGTGATCCACACAATCAAAGGCTTTAGTGTAGTCAATGATGTAGATGTTTTTCTGGAACTCTCTTGCTTTCTCCATGATCCAGCGAATGCTGGCAATTTGATCTCTAGTTTCTCTGCCTCTTCGAAACCCAGCTTGTACTTCTGGTACTTCTCGGTTCATATGTTGCTGAAGCCTAGCTTGTAGGATTTTGAGCATAACCTTGCAAGCATGTGAAATGTGCATATACATATCTCTATATAATTTCAATGGAGCACTAGTTCTTAAACTGTTTGACCAATTACCCCTTTTCCTGTTCTCAAATAACATCATTACCCCCACAAAAAAAACCAGGCTCTGTTGTTTTACACAAGTATCTTGGCAGCAGGAGTCCCAAATTGGATCCTCAACTCACAAATCAACAATTATAATTGTTCCATTACCCCAGGATGTACCTAAATTACCCACTTGGGGTAATTACACCCAGTTTAAGAACTACTGCAGTAGAGTAACACGAGGGCCAGTGATTCAATATTCCCAGACTGGCAAGGGCAAGTCCTTTGTGCACAGGGAGTTTTCTGAAACTTGCTCTCCAGTACAGCTGATGGCAAGATGTCAAAGTCAACGGTGTAAAGGCCCTATGACATTTATGAACTGTAAGCTGGCTAAAGTAACAGCCTACTTTGAAGCTACTCTTACTATGGGAGTATGTATGCGTTTATGTGTGTGTGTATACATACATACATACTCTGTGGGTGTGTGTATATTTGTGGGTGTGTGTTTATTGTGTTTATAGTTGTGGCTATATATGCAATAATTTCATTCAGGCTATCAGTCTCTACACTGATTTAGGAAGAAGGCTCACTGAATAAAGAAAAACTCAGAGCTAAGTAAATATACACCTAATATATTGGAAAGGAGATGATTTTATAAAGGAAACAGATTGAAAGTTTGACTGCACAATATTCAAGCTAGACATCAGAAACATTACTTTTACTTTAAGAAAATGACTTGACATATAATTCTGTAAATGAATGTCGTTATTAAAGACAAATATCACTAATTTCCAAGACAGAATCGTGCTATCAAAATTTTCATACAGCGGATTCCCAACTATCCATCAGTTTGTGCCACACCAGTGTTACGGTTTATGTTTCTTAAAAAGATCCAGGAATTATATCTGAGTAAAAATAAAACTGATTTGAGTTTCTAAAATGATAGTAAACAAGTAACCAGTGCCTGAATTATTTTGATGGGAATGCCTTCAGTGTTACAGCTTGCCATTGTTAAAGCTACAATTAAACCCAAGATGTATCTTTTGTTAGCTAACACTATATATACAGCAGCATAATCTTATACATATTTACTCAAAAGTAATTCATAAATATTTAACAGATCTTTTACCTCTTAATTTTTGTCTTATTTTTAAGCATATGTCCAGTGTCTAATTAAACCATTAAACCAGTAAAACAATATAAGATAGACTATGCAAAACACTGTTTCTTAAAAAATATGAAATAATAAAATGCATGGTCATGTGAAGTAAATAAAAATGTGTTAGGTAGTAATAAAGCAATCAATCAGTTGAGAATTGGTGAACAGCCTTGTGGCAACCACCCCATAATGGTGAATGGTGCTGACAATGAAAAGCCTGTTTCTAGGCCCACCTAATTTCTAATGGTGAGAATATCCAGAAAAAGACCCAACCTGCTTATTGTAATACAAAGACAAGCAGTGACAAGGTGAGATTACCAGTGGTGTTACATCAGGAATGCTTGCTCCAAGGATTTAGAACTTTAGCTAAAAACAGCACTTCAAATTGTATCCAGTAATAACCTAGAAACCATGAAAGCCACTTTAAAACTTGCGAGCTGTATTACACTAATCTACCTCTTCCAATTCCCCTTTTGCTATATTTATCACCAAATATAATTCCCAAGCAAACTCAGACTGCATTAGTTCAACATGAAACCTAAGTCAGACTAATATCTCTGTCTAGGAGGAAGACACAGCTATGACACCATCCTGAGTTAGTGAAACATATTCCATCTATTTAGCAGTGTATCATGTTGGCAGTATTTGGTGAAAAGAACAAAAGTTATTTTTCTGATACCGTATTCCAGATCTTTAAATGACTTAACCCAGCAGTACAAAGAAAGTAATATCCCTGGACAGCAAAGAAACCCTCATATCATATTTTGGAAACAATCCAGTAGTATCTTTCCTAGGATTTGCAATTCTCAGCCTAGCCAGCTAATAAAAAATCCATGTCTGATATTAAAAACTGTTGATAATGCATAGAAATTAGCAAGTATACTCTCCCATCCTCCTTCCTGTATAAGTCCTCCAGTAGGATGACCAAGTTACCAAAGAATACACTGAAAGTGATGTCAATATAAGAGTAAAATAAATTTTATTTTAATACATTTTAAAAACATCATTAAAATGCATTAACTCAACTAAGGAAGAAACTAAGTTATATCTGCATAAATAAAAAGTTTTGTCTGCTAGCAGAAGGATGATATAAAGGAACATGATTGACTTTCCTTAATTGAAAGTGTCAAAGCCTAGGAGCAGCCACAGCAAAAGCCTTTCCTCATGTTCCCACAATTTTGAATTATGTTTCAAACTAGATTAGTATCCAGTAGAGTTATTCTAGCAAGGGAGGTGTGCATTTCCTATAACTAGCCCAATCAATTCTGATGATCCTGTTTTGTAGGATAGGCTCCAATACAGTTTTCCGAAATCAAGATGTCTTGTATAAAGTTGAGTATGTATGTGGCAGGAGGAAAGAGCATGTGGATATAAAGTGCATTTCAAACTGAACAAACCAAGTATCTAAAGCAGGCCATGGTACTTAAATATTTAGGATACCTAATGAATTTCTGCCTTTATGATGTTCTAAAACTAACTCGTAATACTTGCCAAAAAAAGACATCAAATTAGAAGGCTTTTACCCTGAAGGATATTGGTTTAAAAATGATGCTGGGAGCTTAACTAGAAGCTAAGGTGTATTTTTTGCAGAAGTCATTTATCCTGCAAATATTACCTCTGAGGATATCTTGGAGATTAAATAATAGAAGAAATATAATAAACATACTTGTAAAGAGCAATAAACTGTAATCCAAATCAAATCTTCATTGAGTGTTTTAAATTTAATGAAATTTAAAGAATCTGGCTTGCAGTTTCCAGGTACATGAGAGAACAATGTTGATGCTCTTTGCTAATGATTTAATATATCCCCTAATGTCCATACATTTGAACACTCTTTAAAATTACAAGATTATTTTTCTTATCACTCAGTCAAGTTTACTTCAAGCAAGAATCAACAAATTATGTAAAATCATAAGGAAAAAGGAAAAAAAGCCAGTTTGGTGTAGTGGTTAAGGTGTTGGCTTAGAAACCAAAAGACTGAGTTCTAGTTGCCTTAGGCATGAAAAACTGGTTGGGTGACTTTGGGCCAGTCACTCTCTATCAGCCAACCTCACCTCACAGGGTTGTTGTTGTGGGGAAAATAGGAGGAGGAAAGAGTATTGGTATGTTTACTGCCTGAATTGTATATGAAAAAAAAGCAGGATAAAAATCTAAACAACAAAATTCAGAGTTGCATCAGCTGTTGCCTCATTTTCATTGCAGCAACACAAATTTTAGCCACCATACAGGTGTTAATTTCATATCTGAGAGAAGTCATATAAAAATTATCTGTTATTCCAGGATATTTTCACAACAAGGGTAAGATATACTTCCAAAAATCCCCGTAGAACTTAGTTCAGTAGCACATATTGCTACTGTTTTTATCTCCCTGTATCCACATAGGTAGGTATGTTCAACTAATGAGGTTTTACAAATGTGTAAAGGGAAGTATGTTGTGCCTAGCCCTGAAAAATATTTTTTTCAGCCTGGGAAAGGTAAGAATATTTAAATATTTTGCAGGTTCCTAAGTACTCTTTAGAATCCAAGTTCTATTGCCCTGCAACAACATCTTAGCTTCAGTCTGATCATTTAACCTTTAAGAGAATAATTGTTTGGCCTGTACATAGCCCAAAGATATTTAAAAATCTGCTGATAACCCACATGATGCTATTTTTTTTGTTCTATTTTAACTTCCCAGTTTGAAGAATAACTGTCAACAAAAAGAAGCAATAAATCTGTCATGAAAAAATGGATCATTATCCAATACCTAATAATCAGTCTCTGAGTCAATATTTCAATTTTAGACCTCCCCATCTCCAAGCTGAGCAGGGCATTTGTTTCCTAAGGGAAGCAAATATGGACCTTAACAGTTTTGTTGCACTAGTCCCAGCACAGATTTCCACTTGTGCACCTTATAGGGGGCAGGTTTACCTTCAAAGAGTTTTAATGCTGCAGTTATTACTTGTCCACTTTTAATTTAAAAAAAGCACTTGATAGTGGTCAAAGATCTTGAAGCAACTAGGAGACATATTAATGTTGTGCATTCCAGAACGTTTTGGAGTAGAAAACCACCCCAAAAGATAAATCTCTTGTAGCCTATTCCTCCCTGTGATCCAACCTTGATGTCTGGCTTTTTAAACTAAAGCTGATATTTTTGATTTTGCCAGAATATATCCTCGGTAGATCCTTCTCTGTATACATTTCATGTCAGAGAGCAGCCCTTCTGGATTGCATTTCACATATTAAGAGTATAAGTTCTGGATTTTAAAAAAAACAAGGTGCCTATCAGTAAATATATTTCTGAGTTTCTCCCATAAAATAATTATACATAGTGAATTAAAATACATTTAAAGAATCTGGTGTGTAATTTCCAGGATCATGAGAACATTATGATGGCCTTTGCCAAACATTTCAATTACTCCTAAATGCTCAAAGGATGAGAACATCCCTTAAAACTACAAATTAAATTCTTTAAGAACTGAAAAAGTATGTTAGCATCTACCATCTTAACATCCAGATAATGCTTCTTCTAATTATGTTTGTACAGATCACATAGTTTGATAAAAGTATGTTGTATTTTAAGGGTTTTTTTTTACTGGATTTATTTCAGAAGTAAATAGATAAAACAAAGGGAAGAAAGAAAGTATATATTCTATTCTATACCAAGATGGCTAGACAATGGAGACACTTCTCACCAAAAAAATTTTCTCTCCATTATTTTTTCTGCATTTCCCCAAGGTGGAACTGGGTATGTAGTACTTTGCTTTCAAATTCTGATCTCTAATCACCAATTATGAAATCAAGTATCTTCTAACAGATATAGAATGCAAACATCTCCTATCTTTTTCCTCAACATATAAGCCATAAAAATATGTGCTCCTAATATTTCTCCCCACTTGGACAGGACTTCTGAAAAAATATTAAAATTAGTCAAGGTAAATTGCCAATTTTTTTTTTAATTTGATGGGCAATTTATAGTTGATGTATGGCGACAGAAGCATGTTAGTTCAAGAGAGTATACCTACTTTTCAGGTAGACATACATCTTTTTCAAGAATAGATATGATTTTAACCTCAAGAGACTTGGCTACCAAAATTTCTAAGGTAGAGATTTTACCAAAGATTTTCTCAGATCATAAACCTGTGAGTTTGGTTTATAAAAGAAATCTAACTCTTTCAGATGGAGATTAAATGAAATGTTACAGAAAGTTGAAATTGTTGAGGATGTAAAAAGAAATTAAAAGAACTTTTTGAAAATAACTTTTTTTGTTGTCTCTTAGATTGTAGACCTGTGAACAATTACTCTCACTTTTCAGCTAAAAAAGTGGAATTAAAATGCTTTGGATAAATCTCAATAACATATTTTCTAGATGCTCTTGAGTGTATCATTTACTATTTTCAGTTTAAAATAAATAAGAAGCAGTTTTATTCAGAATGACTGAGAAGAGCAGTGTAAAGCAAGCTGTAGACTGTGTGTTATAAAATTAATAGTGATAACCACCTTGTTTGTTTGTTCTTCCTCTACAGGACTCAAAGCAGCTTCAGTCCGTTTCTTGCAGTGTTTAGTATCTGCATGACTTCTTGAAGATTTTTCATAGCATGAGCTTTCTGATGTAAGCTCATGACCCAATATGTATACAGTACGTCATTCTTTAAGTATCAAGGAATTTGTGTTGCTTTTTCTAAAAATCAGGTACAATGGAATCTACCCTAATATCCTTCCTCCTTTCAGCAGAAAATAATAAGACTCAGAAACCCAACCCACCCTACCAACTCTTTCAACTGTAGCTGCTTTTTATTGCAGACTACCTTTCCAAATGGTTACATAAGGGACACGTGGAAAATGGGTACAGCTGGCTTAGTCACCTCTTCTTATTCCTTAATGCCAAGTTCAGTGTACCCCTTAGGCACACTTCCTCCCAAACACACCTATTTCAAAACACCTGCACCTTGTTCTTAACTTCTGAATCCCCAATCCAGCCCACAACTTCAAATAGACCGACACACAAAACGCACCTCCAGATTTGCCATGTTTTCAAACAGGGTAACTTCCTTCCCATTCTGACCCAGCGCTCCCTTCAGGAACAGCAGCAGATACCACAACAACAAACCCTCTCCCCCCGTGTTTGCTGAACCGTCTGGGCAACTGCCAGATGCCTCCATACATACGCGTATATACACCAACTTCACACCCAAAGCCTCCCAAACTCTTTCTTGGTCTTGCACCCATTATGCTGTAGAGCAACTCACGACATCTGCAGGCGCCTCAATAGGCCATGGTGGAGGAGGACGACCAGGCGCGGCGTGCGAACAGCACAAACCCGGTCCCGGAAGGCGAGTACCTTTCTCCGGCTCCCCGAGACATCTCCCTCGCCCCCGCCCCCGCCCACGCCCCCGCCCCCGCCCCGGGAGCGCGAGTGGGCTCCAGGACGTTACCTTCCTCGGCGGTCTCCATCTTGTCCGGGTGACGCAGTCCGGCCGCGCAGGCGGGTGAGGCGTGATGCGAAAGTGGGACGGCTTGGAGACTGAGAGCGCACGATAGAGATGAGGCCGAAAGAAGCAATACGGAGCGGGCCCAGCTGGCTCCGGTAGCCTGGGCCCCTTGCGGCCTTGCCGCGGGCTCCCCCTAGAGGTTTTGAGGCATCGCTACCTCAACTGCCGTCGCCTCGCTGTGAAACGTCACAGAGAAAATTCAGAGCGTGAGGAGACTCCTAAGCCAATGCGGGATAAGGAACACAACCACACAATGACCCACATAATGCTGCATGTAGAAACAGCGCTTATTTAACGCAATACATGTATCCATTGCGATGCCTGTCATTTCCATGCCACTGCAACGTCCACCGACACATCCGCAGATACTGACCAAGTATCTCACGCTGGATGAACTCAGGAACTGAATTTTCCATAAAGGAGGATGTAACTACCATTTGCTTGTTTCTCTTCCCCAGGAAAACTTGAGATAACATCCCTAGCACTACTTCCGAGACCCCAAACTTTTTTGGATTGATGTGCACATTTGCAATTTTAAGAACATGAGGGTGCCTTGCAAAGTGGCCGCTGAGGTCCGGGGGACTTAAACAGTCTCAAATTGGCTGTCATGGAGGATCTAAACAGCCAGGAGGCACTTGTCATACACCTAGATTTTCCCCTCCTCACATGATGCTCCATACTGGTTTATCTTCGTCTGTTTTCCAGATAGGTGGGTACAGAGCCAAACAAAGCATGGAACCTGCCCTTCATTTATATTGTCTAATGTAGCTTTTGGAGCTTGTTTGGAGTTCAGAGGCATTCTTGGAAAAATCTTAAAGATAAAGACATGGAATAAATTAAGGAGCATGGCAAGTTCTAAACCAAGACCAAGCAAAGCACTGCTCTGCATCCAATAAACTCAATTTGCCTGTCTGGAGAGTCTCCACCACACCATCTAATAATGTATCTAAATAGAGACATAACCACATTTTCTCATCCCACCCCCTTTTCCCCATCTCGTCTGATGAAGGGTTATTGACATTTGAGAGCTTACAAGGATTTTATAGAAGTTCATTTGTCTAATTAAAGCATTTCTTCTAAAGGTTTATGATACTTCCCCCCCACTCCCACTTTGCATGGCCAACTCAGTTTCCACTGTATTTTCTAAAAATGCATGTTATCTTTTTTGTGCAGTTAGTATGCCTAATATATAATGATTTATATTTGTGATCAAAGGGTTTCTTCATAAATGAATGGCCACACATATAGAATATTATTTTGTCAGGAGGTGCCAATATAGCAGTCCTGTACACTACCACTCACTCAAAATTTTCATGGACCTTTAATATTTAGTGTTTTGCTGTGCTCGGAAAAGTGAGATTGTCATGTGTCCAGCTTAACTTTCAGGCTCCATATTCTATGAATGAATGAATAACTTTATTGATTAGTCAAATGACCATATCTGAATGTTGGGCATCAGCCACTATAAGATATAAAATATAAAATATGATACCATAAAACAGCTAAAATACAGTAAAATTAACTAAAATATACTATGGTGAGATAAAATATGATAAAATACAGTAGGGTAAAATAGCGATAAAATTGTAAGATAAAAATGCAAGATGTGATAAAACAAGTGATAAAATACAGAAACAATGTGAGTTTAAATGAATTCATCACCTTTACATACCACCCCAATGCGTTCTATAAATTGCGTTCTCAGTTGGACAGCCCTAACTATAAACTTAACAGTTCTGTTGACCACATATGTATTTGTGCGCTGGAGGAAGTAACATAGTCTTTTGTTACAATCCCAGTATGTGGTTCCGTCAATTAATGTCTGAAGGTACTGAGCCCTTGCCGGGGCATATAGTTGGCAGTTAAGTGTCTTCTACTTCGGGTGCTCCACAAACACATGTCCTCTCAAGGTAAGGCACTTGATGGAATCATCCGTATTTGACCATAGAATCTAGTTGCTCAAATCTTGCTCTAGTAAGAGCTATCCTATGGTATTGAGTCAGACCCATTGTCAGGTACTTTTCTATTTGAAAGGACAGTTTATTCTTGGCCAGCCATTTCAACGACCTATTGTGTGCAAGTGACTCAATGCCTGTTTGGGCATTAACATCCAAGATTCTTTGTTTGAATATTGCCTTGGCCTGGCCTCCGGCTGAAAGTAAGTATTGTGATGAAAAGCCGAGGAATGTGATAGTTTGGAGGAGTTGGCTGATCCTTGTGGAGGGTTGAGGTGTGCCCATCTGTTCTTCAAGGCACATTTTTGGTAGTCTATCATGTTCCATTGGGAGAATCCTCCACCAGTAGTTGAAGACTTTGGTTACTGATAGACTGTAAATGGAATGGGTGCCTGTTTCAGCTCTTACTGCTGCTGCAGGTGTATTCCTGTCAGTCCCCAGAATAGTTCTTAAAAAGCGTGCTTGATTTTGTTCAAGTAAGGAGGCCTTACCTGAACAAGATTAGCTCATAAAATTCAAGATCCATATTTATGAGATTAGCTCTATAGATGAAAGGTGAAAGGTCCTCTGTGCAAGCAGTGAGTCATGTCTGACCCTTTGGGGGGACGCCGCTTTCGTGTCGTTTTCTTGGCAGAATATAGCGGGGTGGTTTGCCATTGCCTTCCCCAGTGGTCACCTTCCCCAGCAAGCTGGGTACTCATTTTACCGACCTCGGAAGGATGGAAGGCTGAGTCGACCTGAGCCGGCTACCCGAGAATCCAGCTTCCACTGGGATCGAACTCAGGTCGCGGGGAGAGTTTTTGGTTGCAGTACTGCCGCCTACCACTCTGCGCCACACGAAGCTGTGTAGCTCTATAGATACATAAAAAAGGCAGCTCAACCAATGACGTTTGCACATTCTCTCTCTGTGTGTATACCAACAATTATTTTTTTGTTTGATTACGTGGCATCAAGTCACTGTCAGTTCTTAGTAACCACATAGATAGATTTTCTCCATGACGATCTCTCCCTAACTTGGTCCTTCAGGTCTTCCAATGACCTACAGACTATACATACTCATTTATTTTTGGAGGGCAAAATATTATACATTTGTTGTATTTCTATACACCATAAACACTGAATGGTTTACAGATGAAAGGCATGTATATGCATTAATGTAGTGAGTACACATCTCACGGATGATGATATGATCATATCATATGATACAAATGAGGAAATCTCAAGCAGGAAGAATTTGGAATGCTCCTAGGTTTACCAGAATGATGATCCATGTTTGTTGATGGCCACAGGCAGACATTCAGAGTCCAGTTTAGGGAGAAAAAGGGAGAGGATTTGGATTTTAAAATTACTCAGAATAAAACAGGTTAGAATAAAAGAGGGCAAGGGAAGTATCAGTTACATACATGTTTCAAAAAGTCAGGCTGCTGGAATTCACAGATAGCTATCCTTCCATGTTTATGATTATGAGCTATGTTTTAGCTCTGATTCTGTGATCTTTTGACATGTGTGTGTGATTTTTTAATCTTTTATTGACTACCATATGCTCATCTTGTTCTTAATGTACGATTCAACAGTCATGTTTAGTTTGGGGCAGGTCAGCGTACCTAATTCAAATCAATATATTGCATTTGAGATATCTCTCACCAAGGCCGCTTTTTAAAAAGATTTTTTTATCCTGCCTTTATTATTTTTATAAATAACTCAAGGTGGGCAACAATACCTAATAATCCTAATAATAATTCTAATAATCCTATTTTTCCCACAACAGCCACCCTGTGAGGTGAGTTGGGCTGAGAGAGAGTGACTGGCCCAAAGTCACCCAGCCGTCTTTCATGCCTAAGGTGGGTGACCTCTTGCTCATATTAGGCTTGTCAAATCATAATATTGCAATGATGGCAGTGGCTGCACTTGGCAAAATTCTCTGATGCAGAATCATACAGTCAAGTGTAAGCATTTTTTTTTTCAGATGTTGTCTTGATTTTAAAAAATGGAGGCTTCAAGATCCTTTTAGGGCATGACTGACTGTTGTTTCTTTAGTAGATTTATAGTTTGCTTCTATCTAAAATCACTCTCAATGATGCAGCAAAGGTAAAGATGTGCTGATGTTGTCTAGTGGCAAGGTTGAATTTTGGGGGTCTCTTTGGGAAGGAGATGCAGAGGTTACCCACATAGGGTAACCAATTTTTAAGCTTAAATCGTTTAAAGTTAAAAATTACAAATAGGATAGCCAATTTTTAAGCTTAAGTCATGTTTAAAATACCAACAAACAAAAAAATCAGACCAAGAAATAACTGCTTTGCTACCAAATTTTGATGGTGCAATTTGAGGAGGAATCAGCAACTGGTGGAGTCACAGTTGTCTGCCTTTGCTATAGGCTTTCAGCCAGTGGATCTTCGCCACAGCGTTGTGTCCTTGTGTCAGTCATGAATATCATCTGATTTGTACCAGACTAAGGCCTGAAATGGAGAACTATTAATGCGGAGATTATGTAGCTCAGCATCACGTCATGAGTCCTGGCAGTAACTGACTATCCTATCTGGGGGGAAAAAAGGATTTTTGCACAATCCAGCAAAACCTCTCATTAAAAAATCCAAACATTATTTTCATTCAAGCATATGGGAATGACTTGGTTTTTGCCTTTAAATCACAATCCTGAAGTCCATATTTATATCTTGTTTCATTATCACACTAGAAGAAAGAAATAAATTGGAATGGCAGTTAATATATAATAAAGGTAATACATTAAAGTAAATACATTGTTTTTAAATCCAGTCCATGAATGTAGTGTTTTTCCTTAGAGACAAAAGAGGCAAATCTCTTTTCAAAGTGCTTCAGGACGATTGATGGGAGACTATCAAAAAATCCTAGATTCTCAGGCTTGTAAATAGGATGGGTAGCGGGGGAAAAAAATCCCAGAAAAGGATTTGGCAAGAAACCTATATGGACATGCATTTGAAATCACCAGCTTGACTCAAAGGAGATGTTATTTTAGAGTCAAGAAATTGGAGTATATGATTTTATGGCAAAATTCTTTTTTAACCTGGCACAGTAGGACTGGGAGACAGAAAAAGACCCATTTTAAATTACATTGATTTTTTACCAAAATAATATAACTTCAAAATGTAAGGCAAATATAAGCCTTTTGATAGTTATATAGTCCCTCTCTTAAAGAAAAAGCTGCCCTGAGTTCAACAGCTGGTCTCCCATGATTTCCCATCAAACTCTTCCCAGCCCTTCTTCCCTTTTCTTTAAATAAACTGGCACCCTGTGTGTCTCTACTCTTTCTGGGACTCTGATGGATCAGTCTCCTCCCTTGCTTTGGAGGATCCACATAAGATAAATGCTACCTCCTACATGTGAACAGTAGACCGATTGACTGGTAATATTATTGAAATCACTTTACAGAAATACAACAGTTAATACAGAAAAATCCCAATGTAGTTCTCATCAAGTTATTTTACACTGGAGTAAGAATAAAATTAAACCTTGGAACTGGTGACTGAGCCCATAGGGAAGAAGGATAGGGGTCTTAAACCTCCCTTCCCAGAAACCTTGGGTTTTATCATCCTGGCACAGCCTCCTGCTTTGGGGTGGGGCTAAGCCTACTGCTGGATCTATCTTCCAAAGGGTGCCTCACTCTCAGCCCTTTGAAGTAGTCCAGACAAGAAACCAAAACCATGAGCACTAACACTACCTTTATTGTAAGGTAACAGTAACAGAATCTTGCAAGTCTGAAAGCATTCTCCTCTCCCTTGCCTTTACTTTCCAGAGAACTAGGGAGGACCCCTTCTGAGATGCTTTCTCCACCCCCATTCCTTCTGTGGGCTGAGATGTCTCTTAACCAACCATTGCCCTAGATGTGGCTCTTCTTCCTGTCTCCCACAGTTATTCTCACAGATCATTACATTCACTTGCTATTCACCACCTAATCCTAATGTATGTGAGAGATAGGGCTGCCACAACCTGTGTTGCCTTTCTAACAATTAAATGGACAAATGCAAAAAAACAAACAAACAAACCAAAAGGAATAATTTCTGTAATGCCACTTCCTGGCCATATAGCATGGAAGGATCCAGCCTTTCCTGTCCTCTTGGGAAACAGACCAATATCACAAGAGCTAGGCAAAATCTACCTTTAATTAAAAAAGAAAGGAAAATGTAAAAAATCATTCTCTCTTTTTAATATTAAGCATTAAAATTCCAACATTTACTCAGGTTTAAAATATAGACCTGTTCAGAACATAGGACAGCAACCTAAAAGAAAATCATAGGTAAAGGTAAAGGTTTCCCTTGACGTAAAGTCCAGTCGAGTCCGACTCTAGGGGGCGGTGCTCATCTCCGTTTCTAAGCCTTAGAGCCGGCGTTGTCCATAGGACACTTCCGGGTCACGTGGCCAGCATGACGACACGGAACGCCGTTACCTTCCCGCCGAAGCGGTACCTATTGATCTACTCACATTTGCATGTTTTCGAACTGCTAGGTGAGCAGGAGCTGGGACTAGCAACGGGAGCTCACCCCGCCGCGCGGTTTCGAACCGCCGACCTTCCGATCGACAGCTCAGCGGTTTAACCCGCAGCGCCACCGCGTCCCTAAAAGAAAATCATACCCACACAAAAAAATGCATTGCTCTAAGCAGAACGCAGGGCAACATGATTCTTCCTAGAATCTCAGAATAAATACTGGAGGAATTTCAAATTATATTACAGATCACAATTATATCACAAGGAAATTGTAAGGAAAATCTATGTTTTCTTGCACATGTCTGAGATATGATTCAGAATTGACATAAAACCCAATTTTTCTAATGTGGAGAGAGAAAGAATGAGACTGAGACTGAGAGAGAGAGAAAGAGAGAGAGAGAAGGACTTAGTACCATGCAAAAATCAGAAAATCTAATGCAAATTTCCTGGTTAGAAACATTATCCTATTTCTATAGAAACAGAATCCTCTTCAAGCAAAGATCCACTGCTTCTTTCTAACTGGAACCTTTTCCAAATTTTAATCAGAAGCAAAATTATTCAAAGCCTTGGAGGAATATTTATTTAGTACTTTTCCCAGTCTGGGTTCACAGCTTCCCTTGAGTTCTGCTCCAAGTTTTAAAAGGAGTGGTCTTTTTCTCTAGCAGGGGGAGAGTCTGGAAAATATAGCCTCTCTGTTAGATGACAAAGAGAATGTCTACCTCATGTGCATTCTCTGTCTAGCCAGCAGCCCATGCTATTGTGAGTGTCTGGCAAGGAGGCTACACTGACAACAAACCTAGAGCTGGGGTTTCTGCTGTTGATTTGCAATGAGTAGCTTTCCCTGTGCATGCATCCACCTGCGCACTTACACATGCTCCAAAACAATCTTCCTTCCCAGAAATGCCTTTGGAGCTAGTCTTTCACTGGAGGCTTGCAGTCTGAATTAAACAGGTCTCTCCTCTCCCTGCAGAATATTCCAATCCAGACAAAAAGTCTCATGAAGTTGTTTTCTCACTCTCTTATGCCTCCTTTTGTGCATTTATTTACTTATGAAATTGATAAGTCTGCCCAACTCCTAATTTATAACTCTGGGCAGTGCCCTTCAATATTTTTTTTTTAATTCAGAGTAGAACAAATGATGGGACCCTGAGCACTCCAACCCTGCCTGATCTTTTGGGATGGGCAGAAATATTTGAGAGGTGATCTTGCAAATATCCAGTCCCTGTGTCATGAAGGGCTTTACAGGAGACCATCAGCCCTTTGAATTGCGCCTGGAATTTCACTGGTAATGAATGCAGCTCATGAACTAATGGGCTTTGCTGTTATTAGGCAATTGGGTGTTGTTTAAGCATCTCATTTTTTTTACATGATCTGTAAATTCAGAAATGTCCGAAAAACTTGTCCTTACCACATTCCAATTGTACTAGATTAAAAAGGAGAAATATTTTTGAAACAGGTGAGCAATCACCTATATGCAAAAAAAAAAATCCTGCTTTGTAAACCAGCCAGTTGATAATGTAAACCTTTCTCTGGGATGTCAGTAAGTAGTAGAAGTCACAGCTGCCATCTAGTGACTATGCTAAATAAAGATTTACTAAAGATGTCATCCCTAAAAATGAGATATATGAAAAATGATTGCTTTAGCAGTACACTGAATCATTTGTATATATTCGTTGGGTACATTCAATAGTTGCATCTGCAGAATTTTTATTTAAAGCTCCCACAAACTTTTCAGTATTTAACAACATTCTTTATCAATTATTAAGACTGTGCCCATGATAGCATATCTGGAGGACATCTCAATTTCCTGGGTTGATAGGACTTTTATCTATTTCACAGACACATTTGTCTTCAAAACAGCTTCTGCCTGAATTAAGTCTATAGTTCTCGTGAATTACATTTTTTCTGATATTCGCATTGAAAGTGCTGAATATATGTACTAACAATAATCACTTTTTAAAATTAAAATTTGACTGGGCTTCTTAAATATTTAGCACATAAAATCATCAATGAATTATCTGGCCAGGTACTATTTTTTTAAATTGTATACAAAGGACCGAATTTCCTAAAGCAATCATTTACAGCAGATCCTTTATAACTTTTTAAACTCATAGAGGCTTCAAATTCCATCAGATTAGCACTAGAATAAGATACCGTTCCTCATATTCTTTTTGTTTAACACAGCGTTTCCTTTATACCATTTTCTGGATTCTTTTGTTGTTCTGTATCAGATTCTTCAAACTAAGTTATATTCATGTGGGTGAATACAAAAGTCCTGGAGATTGAAATCCCTCAACAGGTTGCTATAGCATCATGATGTGTTTACCATCATCATGGCAAAAAGAAGGTAAGCTTTCCTCTTTCAACTGTCCAGAGTTTCCATTCTTCAAACAAAGCTTTGGAATATCTTGCAATTATTCCCAGCCTCCATCTGCCT
Source organism: Candoia aspera (assembly GCF_035149785.1). Classification (NCBI taxonomy): domain Eukaryota; kingdom Metazoa; phylum Chordata; class Lepidosauria; order Squamata; family Candoiidae; genus Candoia; species Candoia aspera. The sequence goes on along the minus strand of NC_086155.1, from coordinate 121,907,697 downwards.
GTAAAACCTGGCTTCCACTAAAATGATTGGTGGTGGAGATCTCATGTTCGAAACACTCATTGGTTGCAAGGTCCCTCCTTTAGGAAGGCCTTGGCAAGCTTACACTATTACACTCAAGTAATAGTGATGCAACAAGTTTGATGTGGTTTGTGCTCCCATGGCTATCTGCCCATCCCACAGGGTTAGGGAACAGTCTGGTCCCTTCACTGAGGCCATGTAATCTTATGGGACCCGAGGCATGCCTTCTGTGGTGACCCCTGTCTTTGGAACTATCTTCCCCTGCCATACGGCTGGCCCCAAACTTAGAGGGCTTTAGGAAGGCAGCTAAGACCTGGCTCTTTTCCCAGGCCTTGGAGTTGGGATGAGTTGAGCCTCCAACTGAAGATTTCTGTTCTCCAATATTATTTTTATTGAAGGAATTTTTAACAGGATGGAAACAATGCAACTATTAGAAAAGAAACAAAATAAGGAAGAATAGTGAATAAGTAAGAAGGAAAATAGGAATAGGAAAAGAAAGAAAGGGGAAGCGGAAGCAGAAGCGGAAGGAAAGGAAAGGAAAAGAAAGGAAAGGAAAGGAAAGGAAAGGAAAGGAAAGGAAAGGAAAGGAAAGGAAAGGAAAGGAAAGGAAAGGAAAGGAAAGGAAAGATTATAAAGAAGCAGCTTCTGATCTTTTTGACAGTGGTTATAAATGCCTTTATATTTCACCCTCTCTCTCCAAGGTTACATCATAATTTCCTTATTTCCATGAGCTACCCTTTCTAATGTTTAAACCCATAAATCACAAGTTCATTTTTCTTTTTTTTTGGCAAAAAGTCCATAAGGGGTTTCCAGTCACTGATAAACGTAGTTGTTGATCTTTCTCTAATCAAACAAGTTAATTTTGCCACCTCTGCTACTTCTGTTATCTTTACCCACCATTCCTCAGTTGTGGATATTTCAGAATCTTTTCATTTTTGCGCATATAATAGTCTTGCAGCAGTAATCATATACAGTATAACCTTCCACAGCTCTTTTCTAATTGTCTGTCCATTAATTCAGCAAGAAAAGTTCTGGTTTCAGTTGAATCTTAGTTTCAAAATTCTTTGTATCAGTATATGTATTTGAACCCAGAAATTTGTGGCTTTTTACAAGATCACCAGGCATGATAAGATGACCCTTCATATTGTCCACATTTCCAACATAAATTTGAGTTACCTTTATACATTCTAGACAATTTTTCTGGGGTCATATACCAATGGTATATCATCCTATAAAAATTCTCTTTTAGATTATAACCTAATGTAAGTTTCAGTCCTTTTAACCACATACTTTCCCCCTGTTCCATTAGTATATTGTGTCCAAAGTTCTTAGCCCATTTTATCAGACATTCTTTCAGTTTCAAATTTCAGTAATAGTTTATACATTTTAGCAATTACATGTTCATAATTTGTACATAGTTCAACTTCAAATTCTGTCTTCTGCTGCTCAATACCAAATGTCCTGTTACCTACCTTAAATCTTTCTCTTAACTGTGCATATGAAAACTATTGAAAACTAAATCCCTCTGCAGCCAATTGTTCTCTTGATTTCATCTTATATTCTCCATGCTCTTGTTCTAACAACTCTTGCTAGTTAACCATTTCTTTTTACCTGCTGTTTCTTTCCGATAAAATTCTTCTTGTGCTGAGACCCATAAAGGTATTTTCGGGCAGTGGGATTAGCTTCAGTGAAGAGGCCTTCATTTTGCAGTGGAATGGAAATCACAGGTTTATTTAGCTTGCATTATATATTAGTTTGTTGCTTTACTTCTCTAATTACAGTTTTTCTTGTATCTGTATCTTGTTTCATTTCTTGAAACAAGTTTATTGCAAGGTCTGTCCTTATATCTGTGCCTAAAGCCTTGTAGTTTGTGTATATTCTGGGTGAAGCCTGCCACTTGTGATGCGTTCTAATCTACAATATGATGTGTAGCTGGACTGAACCAAGATATGCTAGATCTCAGTAGGGTTTATCCAGGAACACTTTCAGTATTCAGCAACATGAGCAACAGGGCTTGATCAGCTTCAACTTATTACCTGAGTCATGTACTGAAGGCAGATTTAAAGCTTTCCAGGCTGCCACATCAACAAAAGTTATTTCACCAACTCACCCAAGTTATACTGGGTCAATGCCAAAGAGATAACCTACCTCTCATTATCAAACACAAGTCTATTAACAATATTTACAGGTGCTTTAAGACTGGATTTTTTTTTAGGTTTCATGGAAATACTTCCAATTCAGTAACATTCTGAAATGGCAAGAATATTATTTTTAAAAAAGATCAGACGGGAGAACCACCAATTTTCTATTACCCTATATTCAAAATCCCTAGCATGACTCTGTTTTAGCTAAGATATTAGCATATCAGTCATTAGATACACTGAGAATTTTTGAAATGTACAGTACTGTCAAATGTACCTGGGAAATTTATTTTTTGGAGTATTAAGCATATAGTATTATTTTTAAGGTCATTGAAAGATTACAGAGGTGAGTTTGCATAGTGTTCATTTAAACAAAACATGAATATTTCTACATCAAGGCTTCTAAAAATAACTTCCTCCCATATGTATCTGAGACACAAATCAAAAGGAATTAACTTTCCTTTCTGAATAGTTGAAATACTCCTTCAGAAATCCTCATTCATAGTTTTTCTGATCTGGTTATTTACTTAATCATTCATTTCTCATGAGTGGCAGGCAGTCATGGCCAGAGACCACTATCTCCTAAGGCCACTTCAAGCTTTGATTTGATTCCAAGAAGATTCAGCTGAATCAAGCTGAATCTTGTAATCAATGCTTGGACATAATTCAAGGCCTGGAATTGAATCAAGTGTCTTTGAATTGATTCAGAGATACTGAAAGCAATTTGGGGATTGAATGGAATTCCTTGTGGCTTCAGATTTTGCCAGGTCTCAAACATTGTTACAACTTTCCTTCCATGTCTTGGATAAAGATGAAGATAAATTGAGTGATGTGAGAAGCACTCTCTTACTGCCATGCATATCAGACTAATGGGCCATGGCAACAGCACAACCATCCCAGAAAAATAACTGGTGGACTCTTCAATTTTTAATAAGTGTTTTCTTTCTAAATAGTTTCTGAAAGTTTTTATTTACAGCTTGGGATAAAACCCTTTCTGCATTGCTTTAGCACAAATTGTCTAAAAGCTCTGTGAGGTTTCAGCCAGCCTCTGACCCAGAAAATGAAATTCTTTCTGAGTCAGAAGGGGAAACAGAAACTTACCAGGCAGAAACTGGGAAAGCAAAACCCAGAAGTGACTCAGTGTACCCAGTCCAGCCTGGGTCAACCAGTTCAGGTCAGTCTTGCCTCTAGAGTCAAGCCTTGCCCAGTGGTTCCAGTTTGGTCTCGCCTAGCTTCCAGGTGCCAGCCTAGTTTGGGTGGTGTTTCAGATCACAGACAATCATCTACAGTTCCAGATGTGCCACGTGCCCTAGCTTCTTCCAGTTCCACAGCTCCGGTCAGTGAATCCTGCCTAGCTGTTTTGCCACAGTCTCCTTCTGCAACCTTGCTGGTCCCCCAGTTGTTGCCCGGGTGGTCTTGATTGGAACCAGCCTACCTCTTGATCACAAGGACTTATTATTGTAAATAGTTGTTTTAATAAAGAGTGGTTTTGATAATAAATCTGTCTGGCCGCCTCATAGTCTGAACAGGACAAGCTCCTTGCTAGACAACATTAAGGCTGTTGTGCTTTAAGGCTCCTCATCCCTGTTATCTCTGCCTTAAAAGTTGGGGGAATTGTTGGAGGTCCTGGCAAATCAGCATGCCTCATTAGCATGTAAATGATTTTTTCCCACAATGCAACTCTCCGTGCTATTGAGGAAGCTGTTTGTTGCCACTCCCACTTCCTCTCTCTCTCTTCCTCCTTTTTACCATCTGGGAAGAAGCATGCTTTGCTTCTCTCTACATCTTGGGCCTAAAGCCATGTGCTTGCCCCTTTCTTCCACACAGCTCTTAGCAGCTACAGGGCTAAGAGTTCATTAAGTTTAGGGAAAGAACAGAAGAAACAAGGAACATCATTTTTCCACCGATGATGGATGTAACTGAACCAAGAATAAAATCAGTAAGACTCTTTTTACTTATCTTAAACCTACTTTGTCTAAGTGTGTAATTCTTTATGCTTGGGAGGGCTAAGTGTGTAAGATCAATAACCTATGTTTCCCTAATGTGCTCATTAAAGCTATTTAAGATAATATTCTTTTTCTGTGTGCAGCTTCTCCACTATGTTAAGTTCTGCTCCATTCAGTGGTCCTAGCTGTCCACTAATGGCTTCAGGAATTTTCCAGAAATGTCTTATGGTGAAATTTTCAAAGCTATCCAGCTGAAACTTTGCAGGGTTAATGTCCTTTAAAGGGTATATTATTCCTGCTACTTTCATCCCATGCTGCAGGTATTCTGATGCTTTCCAATTATAGCCTGTAGTTGAAAAGTTTATTTAATCTAATCAGTTCAAATTGAATCAGCAAGATGGCAGACAAAAGGTCCTGATGCAAGAACTGCCACTTTTTACTTCTGTCAAAGTTGCATGAATGTTCAAAATGGGGGGGGCTTCAATAGAGACTTTCCTTCTACCATTTTCCCAATTTTGACACACCCGTAGAACCTGTTGTTTTAAAGATCTGCTAACATAAAAACACATAGTGAATTAATGACCTTGACATCTAATCTTATGGTCCTTCCTAGCTCTGAGTTCACTGATATAGATATATAGATATAGATATATACACATACATACACACACACATACTTATTAGATTCATAGGCCCCCAACTCCATCATGATAGCACTGAATTCTAGCTGAAAGGATGTAATTTCCTACATTTGATACGGCCTACTTGGCCAAATGCTATTTCATTCAAGACCATAAAATCTTCTTGAAGAAAAATTGCAAATGGAAGACTAATGAAAAGAACAGCTCTTGAAAGCAATGCAAGTAGAGTAGGTCTAGAGTAAATGTTCCCTTTAAATATGATCCATTTAAGTTATGACATTCATAAATGTTATTGAAACAGAAATTAATTGTTGATTTTTGTAATTATTATATGAAACCATTGAGATTAGACAGATACTCAGACAGATAGACAGACAGTTATGGATGCATGCAAATTTGGTAATTCTTAATAATGGAGCAGCAACAAATCTGGCAAGTCTGGTGTTACAGGTTTATTAATAGTCAGCCACAGTGTACTGATAGTCACAGTCTTTTGATAGTCACCCACAGTCTGCACCTTCAGTAAAAATAATGCATAAGTTTGAAGCATTTCAATACTGTATTTTGTTTTAAGATTCACTTGGAGGGAGATGTAGACTATGGTCTCTAATGGGTCAATGCTAGCTAAACTGTATTTAGATTATAACTTCCATTTATATCATATACATTGTTAATAAAAATACAAGTAACACAAATAATAAAACAATATAAATTATAGTGATGATTTCTCATCTCTTGAGATGAGTCCCAGAATAGAAGGAAGCATCAGAATAGAGGAAAGAAATAGCTTTGGCATGAGAGACAGACATCCTACACATTCCTGAAATTGTAATCGCAAGAACATGTTATACAGGCATTTCTCCAACCCAAGAAGGCTATGATTTCCTTCCCTAATGAGACATATTCTGGTCTGGAGTTTATGTTTCCTTATTTGAGCTCTGCCAATCCCTACTTAATTACAGTTAAAGGATGGATCGTACTCAGGTGGACACACCTAGAGTTTACTCACCTAGAGTGGTGATCCATATAGCAGGTAATCTCATAGCATCCCAGGGCTTAAGAAGCTACTCTCCCAGAATCTGCTGGAGAGGTAGAGAGCTCTCCTGCTACAGCATGTGTCCTAGAGCCATAAGAATCTGTAATATTAGTAAAATAAATTAATGTACCTACTTGTGGTCTTCTAACACAATAGGTCAGTGGTTGATTGTACAACTTGACTCTTATAATTGGACCCACAGTGAATAGAAGATCAATACTTTAACTTGAACCATCTCTTTGCAAAGCTGAGGCAAGAATTTGTCTGTTGCTTGCCAAATTCCTTTCATGCACTTCTCTTTCTAATTTATAAAGTGGCTAATGTGGAGGCCGCTCTGAATGATGCCTTACTAAGATGACCCTGATCATAAAAAAGCATGGAACACTGCATATAAATAATGGGTTATTTAAAGTGCACACACACACTAGCCTTGTAATTGTAACATTTAAGAGAAAGAGCAACTTTAATTCCAATCTCTTCAACATCTTGAAAGACTTGAAGCAATGTAAACTTGATTTGCTAAATCATCCAGTTAATTGAGTAGAAGCTGATGACTGATTTTATGCTTGCCTACCCTAATCCTTCACTGTGGAGCTTCTTTCTTAATTTTCCTTCTTCATTTCTTTAGGGGACATCCGGAATGATGGCAAAAAATAGACTGGCCCTGACTTCCAGTGTCAGCAGTTGAACTATAAGGCCTGGCTGACAGACTGACTGAAATTAAAGGCTGACTGGCAATAGTGAGCTTCCAAGGACTGCCATCTTTGTTAAATATGCTAACTTAGATGCTAACTTAAGTTTCTTTAACCATGATTTTTTGGACAAAACGTAACTGAATCACTATTCACAACATACTCAAATATTAACTGTGGTGTATTAACTGATTAACTGAACATTAACTGATGGGGTTTGCACAACATGCTAAGCCAAAACTAAACAAACTATATTTGCTTTTTATGTCAACCTAACCAATACGTTGCTAGTCCCAGCTCCTGCCAACCTAGCAGTTCAAAAACATGCAAATGTGAGTAGTTTAATAGGTACCACTTTGGCAGGCAGGTTCCATGTAGTCATGCCGGCCACGTGACCATGGAAGTGTCTACGGACAAACGCCGGCTCTTCGGCTTTGAAACGGAGATGAGCACCGCCCCCTAGAGTCAGACACGACTGGACTTAATGTCAAGGGAAACCTTTACCTTTACCTAACCAATACGTGTGATGAGATAGGCACCCAAGGCTATCAGAGTTTCCATTGCCCAATATTGAGCAGACTAAATTGAGAGGCAAAGAGTGTTGGGTCTCCTCAATGGAGCCCACTCTCCAGATCTTCCACGCTCTCTGTGCTTTCACCCAATTGCTATAGTGGCCAGCGAAGAAGTATAGCCACAGATCATGTCACAGGATACTCTTCTCTTTTTACACAGATGCTGATTGTGGGAAGGAAAAACAATTACTGGCCTGTTCCTCTTGGTAACTTCTGCTCTCAAAGTTATCCCTCCCCACCAAATGAAACCATTGAGGAACAAGAGAAGCCTGTCTCTGTGAATCATGCCTCTGCTCCTTTCCTATGTTCCTCAATCAAACATTGAAGTCTAAAGCAGCCTCCTCCTTCCTACAACTTCCTATCTCTTAGAACATCTGAAACCCAGAGTGGTGTAGCCGGTAAGCAGACACCCAGGCAGAGTGGCAGTTGCTTTTTTCTCTTCAGTGGAGAGCACACACACCTAGGCTCTCTCAGAAGAAGCTTATCCTGGTTTCAGATTACAAGCTTCCCAATCCGGGTAGGTACAGGTGGGGTAAAAACATCTGCTCTCCTTTTCTTGAGTTGGAAAAATGAGAGTACTGTAGAACTGAGGAGTATTTTTAAACAATTTCCTCCCATGGCAGATGTTAACTCAAACCTGGCCTGGTAGTGAATCAACTATTTCACAAGCAATAAAGGAAGTGTTATTAAAATTTCTAATGCTGTGATGGCTTGCTTTATATGCAGGTAGGTTTTAATATGCTAATGATGTTTTAGCTAGTGTAACTGCACTGTCCTGTTGTTTGTAGAGGATACTGTACATACATCAGAGTATCATTTGGGCTTTCTCCTTTTTCAGACAGAGCAGATTTGTTGTGATAAAAACAAAAAAACTGCAAATATCAAAAGAAGAGCACCGATGCTTGTAATAGTACATAAAAGCAACTGTGACATGAAATATTTGGGGGCGGGAAAGCAATTGCAGTTTGATATATTTGGGCATAGGAAATCTAAAGGTCATGATCTGATTGAACACCAAAACTATTTTATTACTGTTATTTATATTTTTATCTTCCCCTTTCTCTATGGCATGAAGGGTGGCATTCCCATTCCAGTTTTATGTGTATAAAATATGTGTCTCTGATGTAAGTAGCTAGAAGATTGGGGTTAGTCTAAGATGACTTACAGTTCATTAGACCAAGACTGGTTATTGGGCTCCACACTTTCTCTATTCTGTCATCCCTCCACTCTGTGATTGAGTTCATGCATCACATAAAGCCATCATGCTACAGTATTAGTTGATTTTAACTTAGCATATTGTGTGAAGTTAGTTGATTGTGTATTATGAAACAAACCATGATTAGCAAAATGATGTGTAAATGCAATATTTTTCTCACAGACTATAACATGATACTTTTATGATCTGTTGAACCATAATTTCCCATTACAGTTCTACTGGGTTACTGTAGATTACTGTCTCCCTAGTAATTGAGATATGAAGCTTGAATTTGAGGCAAGTTTCATACTTGCATTTAGAAACAGATTATAGCAAAAATTGCCTGGTTTGAATATAACAAGAAATTGTGGTTTAATAAATCATTATAGAAATGCTAAATGGTGCCTAAGTAGAGGCATAAGGATGGGCAGCAAGGGCAGAAGAGCCGTTCATTGACTAAACCACCGTGAATTAGACAATGAAGAAAACAGACAATGATATGAATTAGTTTAGCAAAAAGCCATTCAGTGCAGTTAGGAAAACTATACTTTTTTCTCCCAACACTGTTTTTGCTGTAGATATGAACTGGAACAATCCACCAACCGTGCAATTGCTGATGAAGTCAGGAGATGGGGTGTAACAACAATTTTGAGAGTCAGTTTGATGTAGTGGTTAAGGCATCAGGCTAGAGACCAGGAGTTCCAGTCCTGCCTTAGGCACAAAGCCAGCTGGCTGACCTTGGGTCAGTTAGTTTCTCAGGCCTAGGAAGGAAGCAATGGCAAACCTTGCCAAGAAAATTGCAGAGACTTGTCCAGGCAGTCTCCGAGAATTGGAGCATTCAAGTCATGCACATTTTTGACCTGAGTTACTGAAACACTGGACCCCTGGCTTCTACAGTCAATTTCCCACATCATGCTGTACTGGTGCCATCCATTGTGCTTGTCAGTTTTTACCTGTGTTTAGCTTTCTTTTCAAAGAGCAATTGTGTTGCAAGAAACCCCTAGCATTCTAGTCCTGTGTTGTGCAGAAGTTTGACTTAAAGTAGGAAAAAGAGCCAGGTTTCTGCCACTTGTGCAGTACTATTTCTGTCACCTCACCATTGGATGGATTCCAGGTTTCCTATTGCTTCTGCCAACAAGGAATGTCATGTCACTATATTTTTCATGTTATGAATACTATTATTATTTTTGAAGACTCCCAAGTACTGTAGATATCGCTCTGACTGGTCAACACCCACAGGACCAGGACCAGGACCAGGACCAGGACCAGGACCAGGACCAGGACCAGGACCAGGACCATGATACTGCAATTCCCATGCTGCTTGTGCAACACACCGTAGTTACTTAACTCTTGGAGCGGTGGCAGTGCTTTTTTGCCTAATCCATTTCTGCTTTGGCAGCCCTAGGTGTCATGGTGATAACTTTTGTAATTACATGTGTGCCAATCACAACTGCAAGTTCTTCATGGCTGTCCCCTGGCTACTTCTAGCTTCTGCTAACCATGAAAACTGGATCCCATGATCACTGCCTACACTGATATTCCTCTACAGTAGTAACTGAGGATGGTGCTTGCTCACCCTTGAACACACCCTTTCCCTTGCCTGTCCTCACCTGTGATCTCTCAGCTGGGTTATTGTTAAACATGGATTTTATGCTTTTACCGAAGAACACTAGACAGTCTGACTGACAAGTCACAAGAATAAAGCAGGAGCTGTACCAAGCAGGAGCATCTGGAGAGCTTCCTGCAGCTTTTTCCCATTGCCTCCCCTTAGTACCTATTACCTCTCTGTTTACTTAACAGATGGTCAAACCCGTGTGCCATTCCAAGGACACACCTACAGTCGTCCAACTCCACCCCATGACATGCTAAGGATAAGAATAGTTCTAGAATGTGAAGCCTTAAAAAAGTTAAGGAAGGAATATATGTTTAACCTAGGGAAAGAATATTCACAAGTAATATTTCAACAGCTTGAGAATGCAGTGTAACTTAGGAATGAGTCCCAGTGAATCAATGAAATGTACTTCTAAGGAGACAGGTCTAGATTCTCAATGCAAAAAGAAATAGGACAGAAGATGGGCAAACGTTCTTTTCTAAGTCCACTGAGGGGAGTGGGACAAAAATTTAGATTACATTTCTAAGAATGTTTGAGTGTTTGAAATGCTACAGAAATGTTAACAATGTTATTGGGGGTTTTTTTCTATTTATAGTAGGGAGAGTTCTGGATTTGGGAGCTTGGTCCCCAAAATCCAACTGAGCTGACCCATATATCCTGTACTTTAAATAAGGCCTGATACAATTAGAGGCTTCCTGCCCATGGAGCTGGGGGAGCTCTTTGATGGATCAATTTCTCCTCCCCTCCCTGGGAGTCCAATGAAGAATACAAGCATGAATGATCAAACAACTTACAGAAACGCAGAATCACTATTATACATGTGTAAGAATACATTTCTTTTCATCCTTTAGAGGCTTGTGCTGAGAACCAGCAGCTGTCCCTCCCTCTCCCTCCCTCCCTCACCTCCTCCACCCCCAGTGACTCCCTTCTTAGAGTTGCCTTGGAAGCTGTCTGCTGTAGAATGGGCAGTCTGAAAGGCACAGTACATCAGGTCGAACTCTTCCTTCAGCTGAAACAACCCAAGACTCTTCTCCACGGTTGACTTCTTTAAATTCCTGCTTCCCCTTTCCTGGCTCATCTGGTCCAGGCCAGTTCTCCATTCTTCCTTCTGCTCCAGGCCTCCCTGACAATCTGCTGGGCATTTTCCTTGCTAACTATTCTGCCAGCCACTTTTCGTCTCTGCTGCTGAGTTTCCAACCAAGATCCCTTGTTTCATTGTGCCTCTAGGTGGCGTTTCCTCTTTTTGCTGTAGAAAGGGAAATTCCTGTTTGGAATATCAGCTGTAAGGGCAACACTCTCCATTTCCTTCTTTCTAATTCTTTCCCTAAGTCATCTTTTCACCTGCTACCAAGAAGAAAAGAGCTCTCTTTTGTTTGTGTGAAACTCCTTTTTTCCCCTCTTCATGTTAGCCATGATGTTTTACCTGCCATTAGCCTGGCTAAACTTCTACAAGAACGTCTATAACCAGATTTAACTCTGTCGCAACCTTGTGGAAAGCTCCTTACAGTTTGTATCAAGCTTTTAACTCATTAATTATTCCCAAATCCTAATCAAAGCACAAATGTTACATTTTTAATGATTTCTCTACACATTTCTTCCACTAGCAAATTCAGGGCAGCTTAGAATCAAAGAAAGAAGATAAAGCATACAGTTTACCAATGAAACATCCCATGAGAGTGATTGTTAAGGTACCTAAGGTAGCAGAGCACAGTTGAAATATGTACAGCTACTCAGCTCTAAGTTAGGAATTAGGAGCAGTCAATATACAAAATCTTCCCCAATCAAATTCCTGAATGCTTTTCCTATTTGTGGTCCTAGCTGGCAAAAACCCTCTTTTCAACATTTTGTACTGGTCACCAGTACATGTTATTTGGGAAGGCGCTGATCTGCATATATCTGGCAAACTTCTTTTTTCAAAAATAAGGGGACTGGGGAAAGATATATGTCACTGGTAGCAGTATATGGACAGAATCATCAGCTCATTTGTTTGGATCTACCCACTTCTCATGAGCCCAAGCCTATATGTGAGATCAAGTAAACTTGTAGAAGGGCTTGAGGCCTAGAGGTGGCAATTCCAACAGGTAACTGCACCTAATCATTTTTCCTGGGTACATTGTCTGCACCGGTTTAAATTAAACCTGGGTTCCAGCACTGGACTTAAACTCTTTCAATCATTGCTTGTGAATTAACGCTTTTTGCTAAGAACATAGCAATACCAACAACAATATAAATATAAATATTTCCATATATGCTCTAAATAAATAAATGAGCATTTTAAATGAAAAAAGAAACAACACAATAAAATAATAGCAACAAAGTATACTTTCAAGTCCATCTACATGTAAGGTGAATTTAAAGTGGAAATGAATAATTAATAAGCAAGAGCTTTGGACTAAACAGGATACCACAAAATTGTTCTCCTTACTTTGCCAGGTACAAATAAACTGCTAGATGCCTATTGCAATCTAGAAAAAACAAGTTGGTCAGAATACAAACTAAGAATGAATAAATGCTAGAAGAAGAAACGAGGCATGATTGCACTAACAGTCTTACACTGATTAGGCAAGAACTTGCCATCTCCATAAAGGTGCTACCAGATAATTAATTTTAAGTAGAGAATTGCAAAATTGAGTCCTCTGTCCCTGAATCAGTCAATTGTTCTTCAGTATGTGCTGATCTGAATATTCTAGAATACTCTAAGATTCTATGTTTACCCCAGACTGGCATTATTGATACTTCATTGCAATATGTATAGTTCTTTTTCCTTGATCTTGCCCAAATACACTGACATCAATCTTGGAAACTGTAAAAGGAATCTTCCACCCTCATTTGCAATGAGTCCATTAAGACAGAGTCCCTGAATAAATTAAAATGTTTCTTCCCAGGTTTCTTGATACCTGGGTTAAATTGCCATTTATGACATAAGGTGCCAAAGAACTTGCTTTCTGTCTTTTGATTGTTTACATCTAGTCTCCCTTCCATTGTTTTGCCAGCCTCCCCATAATATCTCATGACAATGAACCGTATCACACTCATGGGGGTGTAGATTGCATGGCTGAGTGTGCAAGCTGGCATGCAGGCCACATTCATGACAATGACTCTGGAAAATATGATTCATTTAATTAACCTGAACAGCTCTTTCTCAGAGTGACATAAAAGAGTTACATCTTGATTTGTTATGTTTTTAAATTGCAAACATTTGGCTATCATTTGTCCTTTTTTTCCCAATAACTTTATTAAAAAGTAATAAACAAAAATAAAATGTAACAAGAACTAATATTCAGAAAAAAGAAAGAAAAAGAGATAAGAGATAAGAAAAAACAAAGCCAAAAGTGCTAGAAGAAGAAAAGAAAAAGAAGAAAAAGGGAAAAAAGTATAAAGAAATGACTTCTGAATTTCTTTTACAGCAGTTATAAGTATTAATGTAAATTAACCTCTTACTCTATGGTTACCAGATGATTTTCATTCTTTCTATAATCTATCTTTAATTAATCATCAAAACCATATACCATAATTTCCTTTTTTTGTTTTTCTCACATATATATATATATAACAGAAAAACAATGATAGGACCTAAAATTAATTAAGAATAAAAATGCTAAAATAAATTGGAATAAAATACTCTTTTAAGAAATTCTAAACTAAGTAATGGTGCGGTGTATTGTGCAGATGATAGCACAAAACTGGTTAACTGGTGGTTGTATAAAAAAGCCAGAAAATTTTGGACTCAAATATATATACTAATACAGAAGATTTCAAAGATGAATATACAATGGAAACCAGAAGCTTTTTTGGGGGGACAGATATCATTTGTCTCTAGTGGTGTGTCTGCTGTGATTATTTTCTCACAGCAATTTTGAGAAATCAAAATTTCTCACCACCAGACAGGTGGAAGTACAGGAATATGCAGTTGAGATGAAAGTACATTAAAATCAACAGAAACTGGATAAGATCTCATAACTCATCTATGTAATTTGTTTAATCAAGTTCTGCCGTTTCATTTACTAATCTAAAATATTTATTTGTTTAAAGTATAAAGTTTACAATAAAAATGAAATTGAAAGGCTTCATAGCATAAATGATATGTGAATAGTTAATGTAGTAGTTAAACCTAAACAAGGTGTGCCTCCAGCAATTTGTCTTCAGAAAGACAGATATGCATCACTCTGTCTTCTTGTCAGCAGTTTGTATTCTTTTCAAAATATTCTTTGAGCAATCTAATTCTATGTAGATTGCATAAACGTTTTCAATAAGCTTCCTTTAATCAGGCCTGTTTCTGGAGCCAGTTAAATAGTCTCTGGGCATCAAAGGACAAATAATGCATTGGCTTTGAAGAAAGTGTTCCAGTCTCAGCTCCAGTGCTTTCTCAGCTATGAAGCTTTGATACACCCTTTCTGCTGGCTATCCATGCAGAATTGCTAACAGAGAGGTCCTCTTGACATGCTGATGATTAATTGTAACTTGCCTTGGAGATTATTTGGCATCTTCTTTGATGCTGAGTATTTTTTCCTTCTTTAAGGTTATCAGTGATAATCATTATGACTATCACCACAACTGCTTATTCTCCTAATTTGAAGTAACATCAATGTATATTACACTTAAAGGCTCTTGGCCACCCTATTTCCACAAGATACGTTTTTTCAACATTTTATTTTATTATTGGATCAAAATTAGCAGATCTCCCGTTTGGCTTAGCATCCATCCTGCTCGTAGCTCAGCATTCCAAGGATTTTTTACAAACTTTGTAGTTTGAACATCTTTTTGATTCCTAAAAACCTTCTTTGACCCAGCCTTGTTGGGCAGCATTAGGGAACATTAAAAAAGAAGTAAGCTTTTAGGATGCAAACAAATAAACAATCAAACAAACACTTTTCTGAACTTTTAAGATGGTACAACAGAGGCTCTGTGGTTTGTGTTGTATATAGAGAGCCTAGAATTATCTCTAGAAAACAGGTTGAACTGGTTTTTATAATGCTTTACGATGTGAACATGAGTTCAGCCAATGCCACTATCAATTCCTTTTAAAATAATGTTTTTGCCATTGATTTTTTACTGGGAATCAGTCATAATCTGAGTACAATTAGATAGAATGGTCAAGAATGGAAGATTATCAGTGTCATAGGATCCATTCAGAAACATTTAGAACAACTGATCTCCATTTTAACTCCAACACAGAATCTCTATGTAGAGGAAAGTTGTATTAAATGGATTTCTGGCTGTTATGTCTTAATTAATAGCATAACTTGAAACTAATGATGAAGGCCTTACCCATCAACCTTAGGCTATTTCTCACAATAAGGGAATGGAAAGTTCCCATCTTTAACAATGGAATGGAAACAGAGTCAGCTACAAGGTTGTGATTAGGAAAGTATCCTTTCATGTTGCACTGGCTTCTTTTCTGAACTGCAGGAAGGGATGCAAAATGAATAATGGGACAAACAAATGACTGGTCAGTTCACATTGAACTAGTGTAAGTGTGTCTCTTTGTATGCGTATACACCCAGAATCTTATTGGTTTAGTTTTTCAGGCTGTTTACCTTTTTGCTTTACTTAAATTTTAATCAACTTTTTTTTTTTGCTGATTCCAACTCAGAAAAATGCTGTCATCTTCTTATAAATAGGATTATCAGACACCACACCTTGTGGGGTTCCTGTCTGATTGCTGAGAGTAGCTGATTCCTACTCCTGATAAGAGAAGATGTTCTCTTTCTGTCAACTTTAAAGACAAAATCTCAAAAGTTACATAATTGCCAGTGAGGTTTCATTTTAATCTTTTCTTTCTGGTACTGTCTGGAATGCCCTTGTTTTTATAATAGCTTTTGTGTGGGTTAAAACTAATTATTATTTTTCTGTTTCAGTTCTTTTAAATGTCCAGGAGAGATTTGCCTTTCCAATATGACATTGGACGAAGAAGGAATTACGAAGGGCGTGGCCGTGAAGTGCAAATTGAGAACATCAAAGCATATGTTTGTCAACCTGCTTCTGATACAAGCAAAGCTGTGATTTTGATTCATGATATATATGGATGGCAATTCCCAGACACCAGATTTGTTGCTGATATAGTTGCTTCTAATGGATACACGTGAGCAAGGGTTACTATTATTCTAAGAATGTAAAGAATGTATGCACTGTGTAGGTGAGGGCTACTATACTTGTGCTACAACAATCTGAACAGCCGTTAGGTGGCAAGAAAGGGATGCAGGCACGTGTTTTGCTGCCATCTAGTGGCATCCATATTTTTCAGCCCAGATGTAGTAGCCCTAATTTAGATATATGAATAAATTGCAAGGGAGCAAATAGGTATATGAGTACAGGTATGAGTACACTTAACAACCATAATTGAGACCAGAATTTGGGTTGCTAAGTGAAGTGGTCATTAAGTGAATCCAACTCAATTTTATGACCTTTTGCAGTGGTTGTTAAGTGAATCACCACAGGAGTTAAGCAAACCATGTGGTCGTTAAGCGAAACACATGGTTCCCCATTGATTTTCTTGCCAGAAGCTGGCTGGGAAGGTCAAAAATGGCGATCATGTGACCACATGACGCTGTGACGATCATAAATGTGAACCTCTTGCCAAGTGCCCAAATCATGATCACATGACCACGGGGATTCTGCAACAGTCGTAAATGTGAGGACTGGTTGCAAGTTCTCACATTTTCAAGCACCATCGTAAGTCCAAACCATCACTAAACAAAAGGTTGTTAAGTGAGGACTACCTGTATACTGCTTTAGCTCATATAGTCAACGCTGCCCTGCAGGAAATGCAGCAGTTTTTAAAAAAGGAAAAGCCTACATGTAGTCATTTATTTAAACTATACGGTTGTCCATCTCATAGTAATGACTCTGGGCGGCATATAAAGTTAAAAATAACAATTTAAAGACTCCAAATCATAAATGTCCAAGGTCATAAACAGCAGTTCCAGCTTACAATTAAACATCAGCCAGCAGAGCTTGTTTAACAGCCAGGTCTTTATTGCATAATAAAAGGCAAATACAGTCGAGGCAATCAGCTATTCTGTAGGGTGGGCACTGCCACAGAGAAGGCATGAGTCCTGGGTCCAATAAGATAAGAGTGTTTTTTAAATTTATTTTTATTAAATTTTCAAGATATAATTAAGACACATAATGCAGAATATAAGACCGACAGAATACAAGTCTAAAAAAGAAGCAGGAGAAACTAAAATGGTGCAGGAATACTCAAAAAAGCATATCAGACCAGTGGCTTCTGACCTTTTCCAGCACAGGTATAAAAGTACATAAAAGTTAATCTCTTACTATTAATAAAACATTTAGTAACATTATTTCTCTAAAATCAAACCATTCAATCATCAAAGCCTAAAATCAAGACTTCCTTCTTTTGTGTTACAAGCAAATAGCCCAAAAGCAGCTTCCAGTTAGAAACAAATCCAGTTACAGTGTTTTCTCTGATCAATGCTGTCAGTTTAGCCGTTTGTGCCAATTCTATCAACTTAATCATCCAGTCCTCCACTGAGGGAATTTGTGCATCCTTCCATCTTTGAGCATGTAAGAGTCTTGCTTAAGATAAGAGTGTTTAATGGAAGGTACCCTTAATAGAAGGAACCATCCAGGATCTACATGCATAGAGACATCATAGCTGTGATCCAATCCAAGGCCATTGTCACCCTCTCATTCCAAGTGGTGAGAAGTCAAACTATGTACCAGAGCCCCAAGAAGAACCCCAATTAATCGTCTTTAACAGTTAATTGTTTTTAAACCCATTCAGCTTCCTTTTCCAATAAAAAAGTTTAGCTACAGCTCTCCCACTAAAACAAAATTAACTTTGGCAGAATCATGCCTATATACTACACCTGCATAGATGGGACCATCAGGCTTAACAGAATCTCCCAGCTAGATGGTGTGGCTTCCCAGGAAACAGACCTCTTTTATGTCCAAATATAATTTCAAGGCTTAATGCATATCATTTCTAATACATCCACTAAAGAAAGCTACAATTATAAATAGATTACCTAAGCCAGTGTTTCTTAAAATGTGATGCTAGAACCCCTGGGGGTCCCCCAAGACCCTTTCAGGAGTTCACAAAATCAAAATTATTTGCCAGCCTATCTTGAAAAATTATACAATATTAAAATTGTATAATTTTATACATTTTAATATTACATAATTATTAATTATACAATAATTAATAATTATACAATTGTATTATACAATTTTCAAACAATCGTGAGAAGCGGCAGCGGCAGTGAATGTGTCAGTTTTTATTTTTAACACAGTAAATATCATGAATATAACCCATACAAACAAAATCTCTTTTGGGGTCCTCCATAATTTTTAAAAATGGGAAGCGGTCCTGAGAGAAAAAAGTTTCAGAAACACTGATCTAAGCATTAAGATAATTTGCATTTAGTGGAAATTCCCTCCAAGTAGGAAAATCACTGGATATGTGAAAAATTCGAGATGTAATATTCAACTTTAATTTCAGCTGTAGCTGCAATATTTTGTTTTGATGTTTTTTTTTAACTATTTGTAAACCGACCAGAGTTACTGGGAGTCAGGCAGCATATACATTTAATAAGTAAATAAATAAATATCTACCTATCTAATCTTCATGCTTGTTACCTTCTTAAGAGCTAGCTTGGGAATTCAATTGTCACAGAAACCTCCCAGTAATATGTTAATGCAATATTCTACAGAACCATCTGCCCAGACTTTTTCTTGGGAAAGAAACCTTGGACATCTAATGATCATTGGCAGAATTTTGGGGACTGGTTAAAGGATCGAGATCCCATGAAAGTGGACAAGTAAGATTGATATTTATTTAAAGAGTAAATGTAACTAATATGTATCTGATTAGAAAAACATGTTACTTAAGCAAAGCCAGAAGGATATTCTTAATGGAATGGTGAACAAAGACTGGGGAGAGAGAAAGATATTTATATTACAGTAAGGATGCATAGCATTTCAGCCTTCATACCCTTTAAGATAATATTTGCATTAGCTTCACAACAGTGAAAGACAAACCAATGTTTTTGTTTCTTTAGGAATTTTTGTTTACATTGGATTCAGCAAAGCACTCATACCTGCATACCATCATCATACAACTCCCTTTCAGAATAAACAACCTTAGGTGAAGCACAGAAAAAGATTTAAGTAGTAGTAGTAAGCAAATGAAATTAAGGGAAGAGAAAAGGAAATATAACTAAACCTAGTTTATACCAATACCATTCACTCTAACAATACCATTCACTCTATCTTTGCAAACCATCTTTGCTTCTTTCATATCCATACACCAGTTTCTACATTTTTTTGTTCTTGAAACCTCTCATTTTTTTTGAGGATCTCATTGATTGCATTCAACCATGATTTTCCCTGCTTTTCCCCTTTAACTTGGCCTATTCATTCTTTCTTCATCTGTCTCTTTTGCAATTTTGATCATTCTCTTTATATGACCAAACCACCTTGGTGTAGTATATGCAATGGGAGCTGGAATCTCTCAAGACAGGAATGTCAGTTATATCAACAACCAACTGCCATCCAGCATTTGAGAAATGCCAGAAAGGTAACCATTAAGCCATAGAAAAAGAGGAAAGAAACCCTGGCTTATGCTACAAGGTGTTGTAGAAGGCAATCAACAGCTTTAAATGGATTTATTCTTGTATGCAGTAAAGATTTTTATCTAACTTTGTAATGTTGAGAATACATTCTTCATAAAAGAATGATACCCAGCTTCACATAGTACCCAGCATTGCATATTCAAAAATTTCTTCCTCTATTTTCCCATCCTTAATAAACATTCTACTATGGGTAAGGCTACCATACCTGGGCAGCAGTTCATCTACATGCTCTAATGTTTCACCATTTATTTATAGCTTATGATAATTCACTCCATTCTCATTGTCAAACATGAATAACTTGGACTTAAATATGTTTTCACATCCATCATACTTATATCTAACATTATCTTGCCATTCATCTGAGAGGTCAGTCAACCACACAGCATCATCTGTACGCAGAGTATATACATTCATGTCCCCAACTAATACACCTCTAACATCAGAACAAACATCTTACACATCCATGCATACATCGATTAAATAGGCAAGGGGATGTGCACATCCTTGTCTTACTCCATGTTCAGTGCTCATCTGTTCATTAAGTATTCCATTTATTCTCACATATGCTCTCCTTCCATCACGTAGTGCTCTTACCACATTTAGCGACCAATCTTCAATTCCCTATTCTCACAAAATGTTCCATGCTTCAATCCTAGTCATTTTATAATACACTTTCTCTAAACTAACAATGAATAATGAATGTCCACCTTTATACATGTCTCAGCAGTTTGCACATTCCTTTCCTGGTATAAAGCTGCACAACATTTCTCAGAGTATTCATTTGTCACACCTTATGCACTTTCAACCAGAAATCTGCCAAATACTCTCCCATGCACCCTTAATAAACTATCCCCCAATAGTTTTTGCAGTCTATTTTCTTTTCTGTCTGTATAATGAAACAATAATGCCATTATCAATCATTGGGTATATTTATTTATTTATTTATTTATTTTATATCCCGCCTTTATTATTTTTATAAATAACTCAAGGCAGCAAACATACCTAATACTCCTTCGTCCTCCTATTTTCCCCACAATAACCACCCTGTGAGGTGAGTTGGGCTGAGAGAGAGTGACTGGCCCAAGGTCACTCAGCCGGCTTTCATGCCTAAGGCGGGACTAGAACTCACAGACTCCTGGTTTCTAGCCTGTTGCCTTAACCACTAGACCATAGGGTATAGATGCACCCTAAATAAGTCACACAACCACTCTTTGTTATGCCACCCACACCTACAGCAGTAAACATTCTCTCAACATTTATGACATCATTTTCATCATTTTTCAACATCAACATTTACAGCTCTCATTTCAGTTCTACAAGATATCATTATTGTTCCCGTACACATTTCTACAATATTCCTCCCATCACTTTATTTTTAATTCCGTTCACTCTGCTATAAACTTCTTGTTTAGCCTTCTTCATCTGCTTCCAAAATATTTTCTTGACCCAATTACTCTGCAATTTCTACATCAGCCAAGCTTGGCTAGGTGTTGTCACCAGCTGTGACTTTATGTGTGAACAGTGCTTTACTGTCTGCCTAAGATTACATAAATAAGGGAAATTTCAAATATATCACACACTAGAGGCTTTTAGCATTGCTATTGTGCTGCAAGTTACACCTAGACTTGTAGATGACTTTACATATCTCTGTGGAACTGTACCATTTTTACTGGTGAACTGAACATCCTAACTCTGTAATTGGGGGATAGACAGTGCACAGCAATGTTTTCATGTAAACATTATTAAATATAAGTTATATAGCCACACATACATCATTTTTTGGATGTAGAAAAAAAGATATTGTAGCCCTATTTCCCTTCTTTCCTTCCTCCTTCCCTCTTGCTTGCCTATATATATAGTCATGGCTTTTTTACGTAGAGTGATTTTATCTCTCTCTATTGTTAATATGATGCTTACTACTTAATACAGCAGAATTGCCAAAATGAGCATCCAATAGCATTTACCACTCAAACTTCCCTATACAAGTTAAAAGTAGGCATCTTTATAGAGCTTTAAAATAGTACCAAGGCCATTTTTGAAATTTTAATTTTTTTAAAATTTTATTTGAACTTCAAAAATGTACATAGTGTTGGTACATTTTAACATGCCCATAATGTTAAAACAATAGTTCACTACCTTGGCTTGTCATACAATGGATTTTATCAGACACATTTTCAAGTAAATCTGTAGACCAGGAGGGCTGCCAGTTTTGTTTTTTTGTTTTTTCCCCAGTTCTTTTACATACTTTTTAATCACTTTTGTTTGTTGCAAAGCACCTCTCCCAAACCCTTTGCATTTCTTAATTGCTTTAGAAGGGAATTTAGTGCAGATCAGCAGTTGACAATTGCTAAAAATGGCAGGTTGGGAGATGAGCAAGGCATTCAACATGCCATCTTCAACTGAAGCTAAACCGTACTCCAGTACCAAGGCAACCTTGCTGTTTTGCCCTCTGGACACAGGGCAGATTTTGAGAGCTCCCCAAAGTAAAGGACAATGAGTAGAAGAACCATTTTTTAAAAAAAAATCTTACTAACCCTCTGTAAAAGTGACTGATCTGAGGATAATTGTGTAGTCTATTTTAGGTATTTACAAAGATGTTTCATCTCATTTTTGTTTATGTATCTTAGGACAGTTGATATTGTCTTGAAACATTTAAGGGAGAATTATAATGCAATCAAGATTGGTATCGTTGGGTTTTCCTGGGGTGGAATGGCTGTACATCACTTGATGCTAACAAATCCTGAATTAAAGGCTGGTGTCTCCCTCTGCGGTAATGAAGAACGCTTATTAATTCTATTTTTAATTATTTAAGCGGTATTAGAATAGTTGCTTGTAAGGATAAGCTGCACTATATAAGTTAAGACTTTTTACAAGCGGCATGCGTTTTTTCCCCCCCTCAAACAAGGGGCATATCTGCACTGCCTAATTGCCCCATTGCCAGCACAGGCAGGTAACTTCTTCTGGAAGGCAAAAATGGATGTTATGACCCCACTCACTGTCAGAGATCTCAGGGTGCATTTTTCTGCTGTATTTTACTTCTGAAGTATACTTTTCCATGTTATGTCACTTTGAGGCTTTTGTCCATTTCAAATAACCCGCTTCAGTTTGTTCCAGGATAACTGCTGCAGTTCACCTGGCAGAGGAAAGAAGGTTCTTTCAACTGAGGCAATGATCACCATGTTAGTGTCTTCTAAAGCTCCTTAAAAAAAAATAATAATGGGTGCTGTGACAGCATAATGGCTGTAATTCTTGCCTTACGAATAGAAGATTATTGGTTTAAAATCAGCAGAAATGTTTTTTTTTTAAGTTACTATTTTCTTTCCTGAATTTCTATATTTTCTTGTAAGTTTTTGTAAAGTAATGAACTATTTTTGTTCCTGGGAAGAAGGAAACTGCCCCAAGGCTTTTACTGCTTCTGTCATTTCCACTTTTCTCAAAAATACTTAAGAAAATTCAGTAAACTGGAAAAAGTATATTCCTGTTTTATTATTAAATATATACAATATAATCTTATGCATGTTTACCTCCCCTTATCCCCAGTAATCATACATAGGATATTCTCCTGGGCTGTCTCACAATTTTTCCAGGCAGCCAAGATAGAAGGGCTTCATCTTGAGCTCCCAAAAAGCTACATAGCCACACACACACACACACACATGCACACAGACACATAAATATATATGTTCAGAAAGATCCACCCATTGGCAGTGCTCTCCTGAAATATAAAGGTAGGAGGACACAGCATCAAAGGATTGTACGGTTGGAGGATATGGTTTAAGTTGACTTAGAGTCAAGACAGCATGCACACAGGAGTAGCTGGCAGGGATATGCCCAGGAGAATAACCTACGTGTATTTATTTGAGGGAAGGGGAAGTAAACATGTATAAGGTTATGCGGTATATACAGAAATATATCTTTTTTCCAGCGTATTGATATTTCTTAACTATATTTTCAAAAAGTAAAAATGACGAGCAGTCAAAGCCTTGGCCAATTTTCTTCTCCCAAAGGCAAAAATAGTTTATTCATTTTACCATAATTTAATGCCATTTAATCATTTTTCATCTATTTATATCAAAGTTATAAATAGCTCCTCACTGATTACCTCTGGCAAGTAAAAATACTAGCAGATGGTCAGATAGGAAAGCTTTATAAATGTGGTTTATTTCATCATTACACCATAAATGACAACTACAGCCGGGCTAGTAAACATGATTTCTGATTTTTGTGGATTCATTTACAAGACTGAATATTATAATAATTGTGTAGTACACTCGACCTCTTCATCCTTTAGTCTGTTCCATAGGTGGTTTGATTTGTGAGGAGTATATGCCCTACAGCAAGGTTTCTCAACCAGGGTTCCATGGAACCCTAGGGTCACTAGGGGTTAACTGGGAGATCACAATTTATTTAAAAAATTATTTCAAAGTTGGGCAACTTCACATTAAAGAAGTAAGTTTCATTCTTTATTGTCAGTTTAAGAACACTGTTCATGCAGATATACAGGCCTACCCATGAAACAAATATAATAATTTTGTAACTTCTGGCCTATATTTGAGCCTGAAAGTGCAGGGGTTCCCTGAAGCCTGAAAAATATTTCAAGGGTTTCTCCAGGGTCAAAAGGTTGAGAAAGGGTGCCCTATAGAAACCAAATATATGCCCCAAAGTATCTGCAAGTATGCTTTACAACTCATGTTCTTCAAATCATTGTGGAAACAATTTCCCGAAGCCCAAAAGCTGAACTTTTTGTACATACCAGACTGGTTTCCTGAATCAGTTCTCCTAGGCAGAAGTAGCCAGTGCAGGTTTGCAACCCCTGCTTTGGTACTAGGCCCACCCTGAAAGGGAACTGCTATCCTGGATATGCTGCACCGAGAATTCTACAGTTTAGAATGCTTCTTAAAATGTCTGCATCATTATGAAATGACATAATAATGAAGGAAAATAGAGTATTTGTTCTCTAATTTTATAGTTTGCCTTGAAAAAATGTATTTTTTTAATGTAACTTCCCTTTTTACTTTTTTTCTTTTAGGAATTATTAGAGATTCTGAAGTTAGGTATAATTTACTAAATCCCACCTTTTTCATTTTTGGTGAGAAAGATCACACCATTTCTCTTGAACAGGTAATCAGTTATCTTCAAATAGCTTTATGACTGATATCTCTGCAATACATTTATAGAATGGAGTGAATGTGGAGAATAAGCATTGCAGGTGATCCTTACTTTCATTTAAGGATCATTCTGAAAAATAATGAGTCTGCTCCTACTATACTATTACCAGTGGGAACATTTAGCTAGCAGCATCTAATGAAGTAATGGAGCACCAGCTGAAAACAGCTGCTCATCTCTGCTGCATAGTGTTTATGTGGAAAAAGGGAATTCCTGCTCAGAGGGGTGATCATCTGGAATCAATTTTCCTGTCCAGCTGCTTTTTAGCAGGGATAGTAATTAGTAGTTTTTTTAGTAGGGAAAGGGCTGTAACTCAGTGACAAAGAACATGCCTTGCAAGCAGAAGAGAGCTAAAATGTGAGATTTTCCTAGAAACCTCCCCTCTTAATACAAGGTGTAATTACTCCAAAGCAGTTAATCTACTCAGTGTGTGCTCAGAGGAATAATATAATACTACTCTGCATATGCACCCCATTTCCAAGCAATGAAAATTCTTGAGCTGCCAACAATTTATGTTCAGAGTTTGGTTGAAAGAACAGACTAAAAAATTACGAAGTTTCTGCAGTATAAGGGTTACAGTAATTATGATACAGACTGAGTCCAGAGCATTAATGCTCCATCATATTCCTGTTTGAGGAGGATCCAAAATGCCATAGGATTCCCTGTTGATAACTAGGCCGGTTTTCCATCTACCTTTCTTCAGTTCTAGCTCAGCCTGACATCTTGATACCTATCTACCCCATACTTCCTGTCTATTGGAAAAAAGAAAGAGGAACCACTTCCTTGGCTTCTTTTTAAAGCACAATCACAGCTATCACTCATATTTTCTTGTTGGATCCTCCAGTTGGTTCCAATCATACTTTGCCTGAGGTACTCAAGCTGACAGTTTCACTCGTGGAATTAAACTTAAGAATTGCTGAGTTGACAGGGATCCCTTGAGGCTTCTTCTCCAACTGCATTATTACAGGTGCAGAAACCATATTCCTGTTTGGATATGATTAACAATAAAGTCAGAGGTCACAAAATCACTGATACTGTACTTAATGTATTGTTGCTTAATTGCAATTCAGGTAGCCTGAACTGCAATTTTAAGCAAAATTGTCAAAGAGTCCAGGTTATAAGTGAACAAATAATAAATAAGTGTAATGTTAAATTTCCTGTAAGTATGTAATATATTTATTTTCTGCTACAGGTCTCTTTACTGGAGGAAAAACTTACAAAATATTGTAAAGTAAACTATCAAGTTAAAGTATATCCTGGACAAGTTCATGGCTTTGCTCAGTGTAAGCCTGAAGACATGAAGCCTGAAGATAAGCCATACATAGAAGAAGCAAGAATGGATTTAATAGAGTGGCTGAATAGATACATTATGTCTTGAAGCAACATATCCCATTTTATTCCTTTAACCTCAACAACAGAATGTCCTTTCTTTGTTTCAAAAACACTTACTGTAAAGATTGTGGGGTCACCTATTAGACTCTGAAGAAGGGAAAATGCATTTGAAAGATATGGCAATATTAAACATTGAATATTTGTCATTAATAGATTAATTGTCATATTATTCCATTATTTCTACTGAAAATTATACACACCTGATGATCTCTCTATTCTTCTTGGTTTTCGTACATTATATACCACATTATTTTTCTGTAAATATATTGAAAGTTCAGCATTTCAGCATTTAGTTTTGGACCTTAGTTCTATTACTGCTATAATTTCTGGGCTGCAAACATCCATTAGCTTTCTGTATCTCATTGCTTGTGTTTGTCCAGATTTTTTCAGCTCAAATCTGGTACTTCTAGTTCTACCATTTTCCTCTTTAAAATTGTAGACATCACCTTGAAGACACACACTTTGCTCCCAAAAACATGCTTCTCCAAGTCCAGTTTTGGTGTAATTAATCACCAATAAGGGGAAAGATAATTATTTATCCTTGATGCAAAATAATAGCAAAGCATTCAAAGTTGGAGTCTGTCTCAAATTAAATTTTGTCTATTTCCAAGGCAACATCAATAATACAATCCGGATTGAAGATGGAGGAGATAAACTTAAAAAAAGTTGCAAAAGTAAAAATGAGGCATTATTGAAAAAAATAAAAGAGAAAGGGATGTGCTATTTGTAATCTTCTATCTCCCCAAATAGTTGAAAGCGGAGAGTTTTCAAATTAAATTTGGAACACTTGAACTGAGATCTACCTCAGATTTTACTGAAAAGGCAGAGTTAATCATTATAAAAAATGTGTACAGTATTATTTTACTTTAACACAGTTGTTTACTTATTAAACTTTCCTTCCTTCACATTTAGGAACTCTTATTCATTCTCTCTTCATCCCTTCATGGAAAATAACATACCGTAACTGAATCTCCCTAATTTTCCTCAGCCAGTTTTTAACTACCTATAATGCTTTTTTATTCAAAAGACACTTTATATGAGACATCTCCAAGAGGCAAGAACAATGTGGCCGTTAGCAATTATTTCAGAAGGGAAACACATGTAAGAATTAAAAAGAGCAACGTGTAGGATTGAGGATTAAATCCCTAATGTCCACCGCTGTCCACCTCTCTTCATTTGGAGGGATTACTCTGAGATGGGTATCTTGAAGAAGGATTTGTTCCCAATAACACATCCTTTCACAATGAAGCAGCTTGATACTAAAGTTTTGCCACCAAGGGCAACTTGCTGGAGTAGATATTACCATGATCTAGTTTCCAAGTTGTGAAGGCACAAGTCTTGAGTATTAGGCCAGATTTGAAAAGAACAGCCCACAGATTCTTTGCTAGATGGAACTGAGGCTAAGCATTTAAGCTGCAATGTCCAAAGCAAGATTCATATATTTATCTATTTATCTATAAGATTTGGGGATCCACAGTGTCAGGGGGATCCACAAGTGATCATGTGACAAAGCCCTGCCCCCTTTTATACAGGATGTACAATGCATTAAAAAAGGCGGGGCTTCAATTGTGTGGGCAAAATCACTACCTTTTTTAACACCCTCATCCCCCAATGTATGGACATCCCTATATCATGCAAAGTGGCAGGTTTTTTTGGAAAATAATGAAAATAAACATAAAATTCCTTCAGAGAATGCATGGTATATGGAAATAAATTACATTCTCTACCACATAATTCATCCAGTAACCTCAATAACTCCTGGATCATTTCAAAATGGCTGCTCTGTGACCAATTTATCTTGATAATGAAATGAAATTATAAAATAAATCTCTTTTTTGGGGTTCAAAGGGTAAAGAAACATAAAGGAAATAGAGGCAACATTTTTCGGCAAAGGCTTGGATGTTCTACCAAGAAAGGTATAAATTATTGGTTTAATATTGTCAACCTTTACGTTCCAACAAGTGGATAATATATAAGGAGAGATGATTGTATGGACTTATATAGACTTATATAATCCAGCAGACAACTAAAAGAAGAATGCATCTTTATTTAAAAACCTGGCAACATCAAAACACAGAACGGAGCTGCAACAAGCCACTCTGCTTTTACTGAATGATCAGCACGCAAAACAGTGGGAAACCATAGTTCTCTGAGCGAGCATGTAGTAACATAACACAATCTGTGGCAGGTCATACGAACAGGAACACAACAGCCATGCCTTGAACGCAGTGGTAGCATGAATTCAGCTAAGCAATAGCCTTATTTCCTCCCAGCAACTCCCCAAAGGCCTCAACCATGTCTTTAAATATCACCAAAACTCTTCTCAAAATACACAACTGTTTTACATCCCAAAACTGTGGTTTCTCCTGAAAAGCTGGGATGAGGAATAAAGAACCCAGTGATACAAAAACATGAGACACAAGCATGATAGCCTGGAGGACAGCCATGGAGGAGGAGTTGTTGAAATTCTTCCCACTTAGGGGCTGAGTTACCCTTTGTCAACCTTTGAGCTGTTTTGTAATAAGCAAATTCTTTTGCCTGACTTTCAGTGGAGCTGCACCAAGCAGGGTGAAAGAAGCTGCAGCATTCACCAGCAGCCAAGCAGACTGCCTTAAAAAAACCATTTCCAGGAATCTGAAATCGGACTCTCCGTTCCAGGTATGTTGGAATCAAATCTGATACGTCAAACTGTTTTCTGGAGAAAGATTAAATGGGTAGCCAAAATGCTGATGCAGTGCCTGACAATTGGAAGAATGCCTTTCTTATTCTGCCATTTTGAAGAAAAGGTAACAAGACTACATGGAAACACTACAAAGGAATTAGTTTCAGAAGGATGCCCAGCAAGCTGTTTGGCAGAACAAATGGTACAGTATTGAGGGGGGATTAAAACTAAGGTGTGTAGTATTCTGTAATGTATTTATGGATAAACATGTAAGAATGCGTGTTGTGACAGAGGTGTGTTAACTGCAGATACAAATACTTTGGATATAGATGATGCCTTGCTGCTGGTGAAGAGAGATTCCAAATCATTTGCAGTGAATGTTAGATATAGTGCATGATACAATGAGGATAATGGACTTGAAAGATGATGTTACAAAATCAAGGATGTGTGTGAGAGCGGTAATAGAAAGACCAATTGCAGGATATATCGGAGTGGTGAAAATTGGAGCAAGGAGACAAACTTGTGAACCTTGATAAATACTTACTAAAGACAGGAAAACGGACAAAGAAATTTTAAAGTGTAGAAATCCTGCTAGAAAGGTAATTGGTAGTATGTGGTTGCAAGGAATGGGTGCTTGTCAAAAGAAGTGAAAATGGGTGAGTATATGAGTGTGCTTCTTCCTACTTCGCATTATAAGGGACAATTGGGTGCGTAGAGAAAAGTACAAAGGTACGTTGACTGCAGTGGGAATTGGTTGCCGAAGAGGTGGACGGGCGAAAACAAGAAGAAAGTGGGTCAGCACTCAGTGCATGAAGACTGAATATGGATTGACAAAAAAGTGACTGAACCATTCCAAAGAGGGACACTGAGATGGTTTGAACATAAGGAGAGAACAAATAAGAATCAAACCTCAAAACAAACATAGAAAGGAGAAGTGAATGGGTGGAGAAGAAGGGGAAGACTGAGAATGTAGGGGTTGTATGGAATTGATGAGATCTTCAGAAAGAGAGGCATGAGAAGTTTAAAGAATAAAAGGCAATGGAGGGATGTGGTAGAAGCAGGGATAGTTTCCAAGGTTAAAAGCATAGAGAGGTACAGTGAATGATCTTGGCATTGCCTAGTTTTAGCTTTTTAAAAAAAAAAAGCTCATGTCTTTAATTTAATTGGCTTGCAATTTCTTATTCCTCTTCTGTACTTTGCATAATGTTGCTTATCCTCAAAAAGAATAACATGATATGTATGTATATAAGAGATCCAGTATGTGGTTGGGATATCATATGCCATTCTCCCCTTCATGAATATATTGAAGTGAAATCTATTAGTAAAGATGCTCCTTTATTGAAGGAGATTTGCTTGCATGTAACTAGTTTAGTTGTATATCCATTCAGCATAACAGTGATGGGTGATTCATACATATGATGTATATAATAATGCTGTCTTTATGCTAAGGGTGTGTCTTTCTAGAAAGCAGCACCTTTGTTTTACAGTAGGTTATTACCGGTTTTTCAGTGTAGCAATATTCAACTAATATGCAAAGACTGTGCTGAAGACCTCCTTGCAATAAAGAGAAATACAGTATTGTCAACTGTCTTTGAGAAAGTATTATGTAGAAAATCCCATACACTGTTAGGCAGGAAAATCTGTGTTGTACTCTATGCAGGGATGATCACATTTCTTTCTCTCTCTCAATCCTATATATAGATTGGAAAGGTAACATAAACCTTCACAACACTCAGCTTATATCATGTTCACTGATTCAATGTAGTTCATACATCGTAACGTTTCACATGCCATGGCGCTGACGCGCGTTTCTGTTTGGGAGGGAGCTGCTGTGAAACCTTGTGCCAAGCTCTGTATCTATGTTCATTTCAATGGAATGTGTTTGGGTAATGTGCTCTGCTCAAGGACTTTTCCCGCGGACCATCAGAAGCCGTTAGGAGCACCTGGGATTGTGAGCTTGGGAAGATTCTACGAGGGAGGGATTTCACTTGCACCGAGGGTTTTTAGTTTGAATTTGGTGCACATTCATCATTCTCAGCTTTCTCTGTGATCCTGCATACTATTCTTTAATAAATCAGATCTCTTTGAATTCACACTCACGAGTCTGATAGTGTTTTAGAATAGGGAACCATTACAGCTTACTTCTATCTGCATTTCTAACAAATAAACCTTTTTTTAAAAAAAATCCTACCCTGATTGTGGCATCCCTGCTCCTAGCTTTGTTCACACAATATCCAGAAAGGACAAATCTTGATCTGCCTCTTTCTCATTAAGACGCTCAATATATTACTGTGCATAATCATAATCACAGGTGACTACAAGATGATAGTAAGACCCAGAGGAAAAATGAATCCTGGTCTTAGGAAAGAGAATACATGCAGAAACATACTACTCAAAGCAAGTAGGGGT
Source organism: Candoia aspera (assembly GCF_035149785.1). Lineage (NCBI taxonomy): Eukaryota > Metazoa > Chordata > Lepidosauria > Squamata > Candoiidae > Candoia > Candoia aspera. Next base: position 121,876,619 of record NC_086155.1, on the reverse strand, counting down.
AAATCAAATGAGGAAAAGAATAAAACACGAGCACAATAGAAAAAGAAGAAAGAAACAAGTAATGCTCTATTCAGTGGAATTAGTGCTGCTGTGCAAACCCAGCCAAAGTCTCCAAGTGACTACCTACATATTCCAAGAACCCCATTATCAAAACCTTGCACTGACTGGAAAACTGATCTGCTCACTTCTGCATGAAAACTTAAGTAACCTTCATTCTCCTTTGCTGATAGCATACTTTAGGTTGCAGGCGTCGTATTATGGTAAATACATGTCTTTTTGTGGCTATACGGATGTATGGCAGTTTTGTAATGAAAAAAAGCATGAATGTAACTTTGTGGTCAACATCAGTGAAGCATGTTATTTCCTTTTTAAGATTGGGATGTCTAATCCTAAATATATTATCTTTTAAATTATTGGTAAATTATTTTAACAAACAACCTCAGTGCTTCTACGGTAAGCTGTTCCATTTTTAAGGCTGTAAGTTACAGAGTATGCACGCACCCCATCAGCTGCAGGCAACAGTATCTGCAGGCACACAAAGGAATTGTCTCCAAGATGGGTTAAACTTTGCGTTACATTTTATAGATGGCAGATAAGCCTAAATTTTGTCCTTGTGACCTTGGAGACAAGTTTGACTATCAACCTCTCGGGCATGAAGTGTCAATCAAGCATATTAAGGCCTACGTGATGATGCCCTCTGTTCAGACCGATGCAGCTGTGATTGTGATTCATGACATATTTGGATGGCAACTCCCAAATACCAGATATATTGCTGATTTGATTGCTTCCAATGGATACATGTAAGAAATGGATTTTATTTCTCTCCATCATAGTCTTCTCTCTTTTATATAGGGTGGTTTTGAACTCAGGGTGCCTTCTAATCTATTCATTTAAATGTATCTTGTATGTCCAAGCTTATATACATAACGGCATTAACATGTGTGTAAGGTAATCAAAGCATAGCATGTGAAATACAGCAAGATAACAATGATTTCTATGTTAATTCACCTGGGGCTAATTTACCTGGAGGTTAATTGTTAGCTTTATAAAATAAAACCTATTAAGAAATGAACAATAGCCTGCAGTGATTATCAGTTATCCATTAAGTAAAATAATATCTTTTATTTAGGAATATTTATATGCAAAGGGCAACTAATACTGTACATGACAATTTATTTAGGATATGAATTCACATTCACATTGAGAACTAGGCAGCTACCTATATCCAGTCTGTCATGGGATCAGGAAATTTTCTCTTCCTATGCACTGTAGTGAAATCCAGAGGGTGTTTGTGGTTACACAGGATAGTTATGCAACTTATGGACATGCCTCAGCATTCATACAGATCCATCACTATGCAAAGCGTGTGTTTAAAATTAATGCCAATAATACAGCTTCTGCTTCTAGCATGTTCTGAATGTATCCTTTCTTCCCTGGTTGCATTAAATTGTGTGGGGTTTTTTTGTATTTTGTTTGCTATTTATCCAATTTAACAACCCCATTTTTTAACACATGTTGTTATTACTTTCTCCCAAAGAATGTTTGTAAGAGTAGGGGAATTATCTGTATTATAGGAGACTGTTAAATAAGGAAGGTTGCAATAAATATTTTCTATTTATTTTGTGTGCAGTGCTATTTGTCCAGACTTTTTTAAAGGACAAGAACCTTGGAAACCATCTAATGATTGGTCTCAATTAAATGACTGGCTAAAAACACGAGATCCCAAGAATATAGACAGGTAAGCTTTTATCCTGAAGGGTATTTACTCTTTCTTCTGCACATATTTCAGATTGACGGATGTCTCATCATTTTAAACTATATATATCAAGGAAGGATTTGCAGATAGAGATTTTAATCAAATTTTATTATTTCTTTATGAGAAAGTTATAAATTGTATAAAGCTTTCCCATTTGCTGTCAAGGCAGCCTAATGCTACCTAATGATTACACTACAAGCCAACATTTTTGCTGATTGCAACCGTTCAGTTGTCATCCAGTATAGGATATGTAGGAGAGAGATAAGCCACTGAACCCCACTTGATTCTAATATTATATTTATTTTATAAATTTATTCACCGCCCATGTCTCCCCTACGGGGGGGACTCTGAGCGGCTTACAATAAAACAGGATTAAAATATAAAACCATTACATTACAAAATACAATAAAAATATAAATATAATAAAATCTACATGGCGAAAAAATCTTAAACAGTCCTTCAGTGTGGCAGGTCCCTCTGAATCACTTCATGGCGCTAGCCATCCCCAGGTGTAATTATTTGCCCTCCCATTCCAAGCCTGCCTACAAAACCAGGTCTTTAATCTTTTGCAGAAGTCCAGGAACAAGGGGGCTTGTCTCACCTCTGGGGGAAGGATGTTCCAAAAGGCAGGACCTACAGCAGAGAAGGCATGCTTCCAAGACCCTGCTAGATGGAATTCTTTTATAGATGGGGCCCGTAACATGCCCTCCCTGCATGACCGGATGGGGCGCGTCGATGTAATAGGGATGAGACGGTCCCTCAGGTAACCTGGTCCCATGCCATATAGGGCTTTAAAGGTGATAACCAACACCTTGAATTGGACCTGGAAGCAAACTGGGACCCAGTGGAGCTCACGCAACAGAGGCATTACGTGTGCAAATCTTGGAGCACCCAAGATTCTCCGCGCGGTCGCATTCTGGACCAGCTGTAGCTTCCAGATATTCTTCAAGGGTAGCCCCATGTAGAGCACATTACAGTAATCTATATGGGAGATGACCAGGGCATGAGTGACTGTTCGGAGGGCCTCTCGGTCCAGAGAAGGGCGTAACTTGTGTACAACACGAATGTCATGAGTACTGATGGCGAGCAGGAGGGGGCCTCTATCCAGGGGGGAAAACGCATGCGTAGTACTGAGGAATTAAGCAGCCATTCAAAGAGACACAGATCAGACCCACCTTAACTTTTGGGGTTTATCTGTCTGGGTTTTTCCCACGCTTCTTCAGTTTGTTAGGATTCCATTTTATGTAGCAGTAATAAACACTAGAGACCTACTCTTCGTCTCAGTGTGATTTCTGACTGTTAGGACAATGAAGTTGCGCAAAGGCCCTCCTGGCCACCACTGCCACCTGCTCTTTGAGCAGGAGCCGTGAGTCCAAGAGGATGCCCAAGTTACGCACCAGGTCTGTCTGGGGCAGCGCAACCCCATCCAGCACTAAAGATGACAAGTTCCTGGCACACGAGGTGCCATTAATCCACAGCCACTCCATCTTACTAGGGTTCATTCGAAGCCTGTTGTTCCCCATCCAGGCCCCCACAGCCCGAAGACACTCGGAAAGGGTGGTCACAGCATCACTTACTTCACCCAAGACAGAGACATACAATTGAGTATCATCAGCATACTGATGATACCTCATCCCATGGTGACGAATGATCTCGCCCAGCAGTTTCATGTAGACGTTAAAAAGGAGAGGGGAGAGTACTGATCCCTGTGGCACCCCACAAAGAAGGGGCTGTGGGGCCGATCTCTCCTCCCCTATTAACACTGACTGGGACCGGCCCTGGAGGAAAGAGGCGAACCAGCGCAAGACTACGCCGCCCACCCCCACTCCCTGAGCCGAAAGGATACCATGGTCGATGGTATCGAAAGCCACTGAGAGGTCAAGAAGAGTCAAGATGGATGTACTCCCTCCATCCCGCTCCCTCCAGAGATCATCCATAAGTGTGACCAATGCCGTTTCTGTTGCATAACCGAGTCTGAAACCTGACTGAAAAGGGTCTAGATAATCCATTTCATCCAGAATCCTCTGGAGCTGCAACGCCACCACTTTCTCAACCACTTTTCCCCAAAAGGGGAGGTGGGAGACTGGGCGAAAATTGTCCAGTATGCTGGGGTCCAGCGATGTTTTCTTGAGGAGGGGGCACACCAGCGCCTCTTTGAAGGCTGCCGGAAATACCCCCTCTCTCAAGGATGCATTTACCATCACCTGGACCCAACCACATGTCCCCTTCCGAGCTGACTTCACCAGACAGGAGGGGCATGGATCTAATTGGCAAGTGGTGGTGTTTACAGTCTGGAGGATCCTGTCCACTTCCTTGGGCCAAACAGGATCAAACCGTTCCCAGATAACAGGGTAAGAACGTTCCCCGGGTATCTCCCCAGATACTGCCTCATGCTCAGAGTCCAGCTTGGAGCAAATCTGAGTGATTTTATTCTGCAGATGCCTAGAAAACCCCTCAGCTTGACCCTGAATATGGATCTCTAAGTCCCCTTTCCCCAAAAGGGATCGGGTAATCTTGAACAGGGCTACCGGGCGGCATTCTGCAGATGCAATAGGAGCAGAGAAATACTGGCATTTTGCCGCTCTTACCGCCACAAGGTAGGCCTTAATAGCAGCTCTAACTTGTGTTCTGTCAGATTCGCTCTTTGTTTTCCTCTAGCGGCGCTCTACACATCTCTTAATGCTCTTCAGAACCCTCAGCTCCTCCGTGAACCACGGGGAGTGTCGGGTTTGATGGGATAAGAGAGGCCACACAGGCGCGACCCTGTCGAAGGCCCCGGCGGCCTCCTTATTCCAGGTGGCAGCCAGGGCCTCCGCTGGACCGTGCAGCAGATCCCCAGGTATAACCCCCAGCTCCCTCTGAAACCTTACTGGGTCCATTAGTCGCCGGGGGCGGACCAATCAAATAGGTCCTGCCTCCCTGCGGAGGAGGGCGGCATAGGAGAATCTCAGGCTCACCAGGGCATGATCTGACCATGACAGTGGGGATAGCTGTAACTCTCCCCTGAGATCACGTTGCCATTGCTCTGACAAAAAAACTAAGTCTGGGGTGAGGCCACTGTCCCGAGTTGGGTCTTGAATGATCTGAATCCTGTCCATGGCCGCCATGGCGGTCATGAATTCCCAAGCTGCCTCCGAGGTCCGTCCCAGGGACAGCAGGTTGAAGCCCCCCAGGACCATAAGCCTGGGGAACTCCACCGCCAACCCCGAGATGGCCTCCAGCAGCTCAGGCAGGGAGGTTGCTATGCAGCAGGGAGGCTGGTACACTAGCAACACCCCCAACTGTTCCCGAGAACCCAACTTGAAAAACAGGGTCTCATACCCAGTCACTTGTGGAGCATGGCACCTGAAGGCCAGAAGAGATTCCCGGATGGCCACAGCCACCCCACCTCCCCTGCCCTGAGATCTCAGCTGGTGCCATACTCAAAACCCAGCTGGGCACATCTCTGAAAGAGGGATACCTCCCTCCGGGCCCAGCCAGGTTTCAGTAATACACACCAGATCCGCCCTGTCGTCTGCAATCAAATTGCAAACGAGGGGGGCCTTGTTGTTAACAGACCTGGCGTTACAAAGCAGCAGCCGCAGGTCAGGGCCTCCATGGGTATATCCCATTATCAAAACAATTTAAACAATTTAATTCCTACCAAAAAAGCACACAAAAACCTCTTTAGATCCTGCTGATTTTAATATATCTTAGCTGGTATCCCCCACACTTTTTCCAGCACATTTCATCAAAATGTGCTGGAAAACAGTCTTTAATAGAAGTGGTGAAGGTGCTGGCCTGGAAAGCAGGAGACTGTGAGTCCTAGGCTTAGGCATGAAAGCCAGCTGTGTGACTTTGGGTCAGTCACTACTCCTCCTCTTTGCAGCCTTCTCAGAAGCTGTTCTCTGTGGTTTGGGCTGAAAGGCAGGATACAATAATTGCAGGGAAGGGGAACCACCAAAGATCGCCTCCCAGCCTCCTTTACCCTGTACTACTACTAGATCCTGGCATTTTTTGTGAATAGAAGGAGCTCTTCCATTCTTGGTATGGCCATCCTGGGTCTGACTGTGCTTTTAGGTGTTTCCCTTCTATCAGGATTACTAGTTTTCTGCTTGATTTTGTTGCTCATTTACTTTTTGCGTCCTAGAGAAACCGATGTTGTCTTGAAATATTTGAAGGAAATATGTAATGTGAAGAAGATAGGAGTCATTGGATTTTGTTGGGGTGGATCTGCTGTGCATCATCTGATGTTGAAATATTGTGTATTTTCTGCAGGCGTGTCCATCTATGGTATGTGTTTAATGCAATGCAGTCTGTGCAGATTATCATTTTCAAGGGAATTAGAGATAAGAGAAAAAGAGTTATATAAGTAGGTTGGGATACATTTATCTGAAAAAGAATGTAATCATTTAGGGAATATAGCTATTTCCACATTAGGAATTCTGGGTCTTATAGGATAACTCAGCCATCACTGAGTATGGAAATGCCCCATATCCTGTTAATTCAAAATGCAGAATTTATGGGCAGAGTGAAGGTCTTTGTGCACATGGGGCAAATTCCACATTCTAAGGCAGGGGGCCATTGAATATCAATCACTAGCCCCTTCATGTCCCGCTTCTTACTCTGACGGAGACATGTCGCTGGCCTGGACTAATGGACAATTCTTGGTATGATCCCTCAAGTCTCTTCTTATATTCATATAGACAATTTACTTAGTGAGATGGGCGGTGTATAAATTTGATAAATAAGGAAGATAAATAAGTAAGTACTTTTGTCTAGAAGGTTTAGTTGAAACAAATACTGTAAATGGTAATTTGGGGGTAGTATCAGTGCATTTGAATTGTTTGCACAATAAAAAGGGGGGGTTGTGATGCTGTTCAGTACTAATATGATTGGTTTTAATATAGCTTTTTGTCAAATATATTTTAGGAGTTGTCACTTTAATGGAGGACAATTTCAACCTGAATAGTCCCACATTTTTCATTGTTGCAGAAAAGGATGACTTCATTCCTCTTGACCATGTAAGATATTGTTTCTGGATGCTGAGTTTTAGAATCACATCCCACATAATGTAATAGTGGTATGACAATGGACAGTGGGAATTGGTTTACAATTCTTCCCTTTATGGAGTCTTGGCTATTCTGGATGGATAGAGTTGATGATTTTTTCAGATACTTGAAGGACAAAAAACATGCCTAACATACCGTTATCGTCTATGTTCCAGCAATTTTGCCTTTTTAAAAGAGTCACTCCTCAGCAAGAGATCTGGAATTAGACATTGTTCCGTAGAAGATTTAGACTGTCTTGGAACACAGAGTCTAACCCTGTGAAAATCTGCTTCACAAGAGGGAAGTGTTGCTTTGTGAATTGAGAAATAATAAGAGCGTTTGGGATTAACTTGAGAAGGCAAAGCAAGCCATAATTCCAATCGTACTGCAAGTCTTAAAATAGCATTATGAATCGTAACAGGATTTTTCATATTTTTAAGTTCTAGAACCCTAAAAATTAGTATAGGACCAAACTGAGTTGGCTGAGTTTAGCTTGGCATATCGCACAGTGATCATGCAACTGCATTGGCAGACTTTACCAGAATAGTTGGTTCCTGGGACTCTGGCTACAATCTTGGCTCTTTAGCTACAGTCTCTTTGTGTGGTCATGTAAACCCATGTTAATCATTGAATGCTTATAGTTCAACCAAAAATGATACTATATACTGTAATTTATGAGCCCCAGGATTCTCTATACTGAATTGCAATGAAGTTATGCATTTACAGGCGGTCCTTAACTTACGACCATAACTGAGACCAGAAGTGCCCTCACTAAGCGAAGGGGTCATTAAGTGAATCACACCCGATTTTACAATCTAGGGACGCGGTGACAGTTGTAAACTGAGAGCTGTCATAACTTCAAATGGTCGCTAAACGAATGGTGGTAAGTCAAGTACTACTTATAATTACAATACAGATAGGGATATCACAGGAAATATATAGGCTGAGGACATAAGTGTCTCAACTCCCAATGAAGAGAGAGAAGATAAGGGGGCTCTGGATATCACAAAAGATGAAAATAGTTCCATACCAATAATAAAAGGGGTTTTCTGTTACAGATTACTCAGCTAACAAAGAAGCTGGAACAGGAGTGCAAAGTTGATTTTGAAGTGAAAATATATCCTGGGCAGACTCATGGCTTTGTCCACCGCAAGAGAGAAGATATTAATCCTCAAGATAAACCTTACATTGAAGAAGCAAGGAAAGACATGCTATGTTGGCTGTGTAGATATATTCAGCCATCTGTGTCATCTGTCAAAATATGATGGGGGGAGGTCATTAGAGGAAAAAAAATTAAAATGTATCTTTAACACCAAGATGTAAGCTGTGATTACTTAAATGCATAATTTTCTCTGCTACAAGCAAATATATATATACATATACATATACGTATACGTATACATATATAGCAATAAGGAGGCTCAGCTTGCTACTTGTAACGATCTCTTCCCCCAGACCGCATATAATGATAGGAATGGAAACGAGGTCCTTTGTTCTGACACGCAAACTTGTTTTATTCCTTCCCCTCCAGTACCCTGCTGTCAAATCAGCAGATAAGCCAAATACAGTATGGCAACTTAGGGAATATCACCTGACCTGCAGCGTATACTAAGGTCTCGCCATAATTCTCCCATATGAGCAGTGCTAGAAGGGAGGACACATGCTGAATCCCCAAACTGGGCCCAAATCCCCAAGAATTGTTATGGCTTGAGGAAATGGGTCTTGGGGCTCTACTGCAAGGCAATGGCTTAAATCTGAACATTTTCAACATTTTCTTCAGAGCAAGAAGAAATTGTCAATAAAACAAAACAGAGCTCTTTAGGTTATCTATGATGTACGGGTTTAAGTCTTTCATAGACCTTCAAGATGGAAACTGCAAAATTGTATTTTCGATGTGCCCTAATAAGTAAAACAAGGCGATATTTTTAATCAATTTCCTGTGCTGACTCCTTCATTCAATAAAGTTTTAAACTATGATATCAGTTCACTGGATATTAATTTTAGAACTTTTACAATACTTCTAGAATCATGTTAAAGTAACTTTTTTAATTATGCAAACTCAAAGCAGAAAATACACAAGCTTTCAGGTTTTCCAACAGCTTTGTCAGGCTCAGTAACAAACAAAGAGAAAAAGGGGTGGTGGCTGATCTTCAGGCCATGGAAGTTGCACGCATTTGGAATACACTGCACCTGTTGCTGTGACATTGCATATTATTCCTTGGTCCAGGATGCTGAGATGAAGAAGCAAATGAGCCACGTAAAGAAGTTCTGATTGTTTGTTTGTCTGTTCTAATTCTCCTTCTGATCAATTTTATTGAATAAACACTCCTCCTGTGGCTTAAGAGAATCCCAGTTCCTGTGGGTTAAAAGGAGGAGAAAATCTTATCTTGGCCCACTTTTTCCATACCATGTATAATTTTATACACCTTGACCATGTTGCCCTTCATATGCCTTTTTCCAGGCTGAAGAGTCTCAACTGTTCTAGCCTTTTCTTGATAGGGAGATGGTCAAGCTGACAGATTATTTTGATTGAATTCTTCTGTACCTTTTTCAGCTGCATTTTATCCTTTTTTAAATGTGGTAACCAGAATAGTACACATTATTCAGGTCTAGGCATACCATAAATGACAATGTTGGGTGCTTTCTTTTCAATCCCTTTTCTAACAATACCTAGCATATAGGAAGAAAGAAAGAGGAAATACTTCCCTGGCTATAAACATATTCTATATACATATTTTTATTATTAGTATTAGTATTATGACTTTTTATATAAGTAAACTGCAAATATGAAGGAAAAGAGAAAGAAAGAAAGAAAGAAAGAAAGAAAGAAAGAAAGAAAGAAAGAGAGAGAGAGAGAAAGAAATAGTACAGAAGGCAAAACAGAAAAAGAAAGTTAAAGAAACAAGAATAAAAAAAATAAGCAACTTCCAATCTTCTTTTCAATAGTTATAAAGAAACTCATTATCCCTTCCCCCTCTTAGTATTACAAGGATCCCTTCAGCCCTTTATTTAATCCTTTTTCAGTCATCAAATCTACTGTTTCCCATTTTCAGCAAAAAGTTCATCAAAGTTTTCCAGGTTTTTTTTTTTTTTTATAAAAGTACTTATTCTTTCATTCCTGACCAAGCAGGTAAGTTTTGCCATTTCTGCCAATTCTGACATCTTCACAATAAATTCCTCCATTGTGGGAGTTTCAGTATTCCTCCATCTCTGTGCATATAATTTCCCTGGCTTCTTTTTAAAGCACAATCATACTTTCTTGCTGAATCCTCGAGTACTTTGCCTGAAGGTCCCAAACTGACAGTTTCATTCATGAAATCAGACTTAAGAATTGCAAATTCTTGGGGCGTCTTCTCCACCTGCATTATTACAGGTGCAGAAAGCATATTCCTGTTTGGATATGATTAAAAATAAAGTCAGAGGTCACAAAATCACAGGTACAGTATTTAATGCATTGTTACTTAATTGCAGTTCAGGTAGACCTGAATTTTAAGCAAAATTGTCAAAGAATCCAGGTTATAAGTGAACAAATAATAAATAAGTGTAAATATGTAATATATTTTCTGCTACAGGTCTTATACAATATTGTAAAGTAAACTAAACAGACCTTATACAATATTGTAAAGTAAACTATAAAAGTTAAAATATATCCTAGACAACTTCATGGCTTTGCTCAGCGTAAGCCTGAAGACATGAAGCCTGAAGATAAGCCATACATAGAAGAAGCAAGAATGGATTTAATAGAGTGGCTGAATAGATACTTTATTTATTTAATTTTTATCCCGCCTTTATTATTTTTATAAATAACTCAAGGCGGGGAACATACCTAATACTACTTCCTCCTCCTATTTTCCCCACAACAGCAACCCTGTGAGGTGAGTTGGGCTGAGAGAGAGTGACTGGCCCAAGGTCACCCAGCCGGCTTTCATGCCTAAGGCAGGACCAGAACTCACAATCCCCTGGTTTCTAGCCCATTGCCTTAAACACTAGACCAAACTGGCTCATTATGTCTTGAAGCAACATATCCCATTTTACTTCCTTAACCTCAACAACAAAATGTCCTTTCTTTGTTTCAAAAACACTTACTGTAAAGATTGTGGGGTTACCTATTAGACTCTGAAGAAGGAAAAATGCATTTGAAAGATATGGCAATATTAAACATTGAATATTTGTCATTAATAAATTATCATATTACTCCATTAGTTCTACTGAAAATTATACACACCTGATGATCTCTCCATTCTTCTTGGCTTTCGTACATTATATACCACATTATTTTTCTGTAAATATATTGAAAGTTCAGCATTTCAGCATTTACACTTAATTTTGGACCTTAGTTCTATTACTGCTATAATTTCTGGGCTGCAAACATCCATTAGCTTTCTGTATCTCATTGCTTGTGTTTGTCCAGATTTTTTCAGCTCAAATCTGGTACTTCTAGTTCTACCATTTTCCTCTTTAAAATTGTAGACATCACCTTGAAGACACACACTTTGCCCCCAAAAACATGCTTCTCCAAGTCCAGTTTTGGTGTAATTAATCACCAATAAGGGGAAAGATAATTATTTATCCTTGATGCAAAATAATAGCAAAGCATTCAAAGTTGGAGTCTATCTCAAATTAAATTTTCTCTAATTCCAAGGCAACATCAATAATACAATCTGGTTTGAAGATGGAGGAGATAAACTTAAAAAAAAGTTGCAGAAGTAAAAATGAGGTATTATGAAAAAAAAAAGAGAAAGGGATGTGCTATTTGTAATCTTCTATCTCCCCAAATAATTGAAAGCTGAGAGTTTTAAAATTAAATTGGGAAGACTTGAACTGGTGATGTAATTTTACATAATACTGAAATGATGTATCTATAATCACTAGAGCCAGTTTGGTGTAGTGGTTAAGGCACCAGGCTAGAAACCAGGAGTCCGTGAGTTCTAGTCCTGCCTTAGGCACGAAAGCCAGCTGGGTGACCTTGGGCCAGTCACTCTCTCTCAACCCAACTCACCTCACAGGGTTGTTGTTATGGGGAAACTAGGAGGAGGAAAGAGTATTAGGTATGTTCGCTGCCTTGAGTTATTTATAAAAAATAATAAATGTTGGATAGAAAATAAATAAATAAAACTCTTGTGTCTGTTTGTTTGTAACCTTTAACTGGGCAAAACAGTGTGTCATAGGCCAACAATTTTTGAAGCAAGGTATCTCAAATGGGCTAACTTACAGAATGCATCCAAAATCCAGGACCCATGACTCCCATGGATTTGAAATTTGGCAAATTTCATCAAAGATTTTATGACATAAAAATAATCATAAAACGTTTTATGACATAATACAAAATGTCATAAAACATTTCAGTGAAAATTTGTCACTGAAAGTACTGGCTAATTCAGTCCTTTGGGGACCCATCACTGGTCCCATTTATCTTTGCTGACAACTTGGAACTGTGAGGTGGGTTGGGCTGAGAGAGAGTGACTGGCCCAAGGTCACCCAGCCGGCTTTCATGCCCAAGGTGGGACTAGAACTCACAGACTCCTGGTTTCTAGCCCAGCACCTTTACCACTAGACCAGACTGGCTCTATGTGCATATATCTATATGCAGCTGTAAATTGTGAAAGTTCATTAAATGTATGACACCAGCAGACATTGATGAGGTATGATCTGACAGCCCATTAGTGTAATTTATTAAATCAAGTTCTACTCTTTCATTTACTACTTATATATATATATATATATGCCACTTGTCTGCAATGTGGAAAGCAGCTTCCAATGAAAATTATAAGGAAACACTTCTTAGCATAAATGATGTGTGAATAGTCGATGTAGCAAATAAACTAAACCTAAACATGATGTGAATAGCCTGCTTCCAGCAATTTGTCTTCAGAAAGGCAAACATGCACACTCCCATATTCCGGGTTGGCAGTTTGCATGCATTCCAAGATATTCCTTACCCATCTAATTTCAGTGCAGATTACATTAATGTTTCCAATAAGCTCTCTTGATCAGGCAGGCTTTTTGGAGCCAGTTAAATGGTCTCCGTGCACCAGAGGACAAATGGCTTTGAAGTAGATTTGCTCTTTCCAGTCTCATACGCCAAAATTTTCTCACCTACCGAAGCTTTGATACACCCTTCCCTCTGGTTAGCGATGCAAGAAACAGCAGCAGCAGTCTGTTTTAGCTATCTATGGTTCTGCTGGTAACCATGGTAGTTTGTAACACTGAAAAAGAAGGTGACTGATTACACAGAGAGAAAAAGAGGTCCTGTTTGAAAACCTGTCCTTATAGACTGTATACCAATCAGCATTCCTTTCTGGATCGGAATAAGGACGGCAGCACAAAATTGCAGATGCACAGATACTTTGATTGGTGAGCCCACCAAGTATCCACATGTACAGTACTCCTTTCCACACAGCCATTCAAAGTTTATTATACAAAGGAGATTTCAGTTATTTCTGACTCTATTTACAGCAGATATGTATTGTGCAAACTGTTTTCTGTATCTTGGAGGACTCACCCATAAACTCACACCCAAAGCTAGATTTTAAAAACAGACTGATTTGGGTATAAAGGAGGAGGGGAAAGGATAGTAGCTTCTCTCTGTGTTAAAGATGTTAACTAAACTTTTAGCCAGATGCTGGTGTCTGAAATTTAGAGGGATAAAAATATACATAGGTAACAATTTATTGTATTAGTCAGGAATATGTGTCAGTAATCAAGTAAAGGCAGGGAACAGCCAGCACCAAGGTTAATATAGTGAGCATTCAAGTAGCAATCTGTTCCATCAAAATTTCTGCCAATTGTTTTTGAAAAAAAAAAGCAAAAACAAAAACAAACCTGCAGTGATTGTGTACGTAACTTTCCTATGGTATCTGCATCCTCATATATACATTTGAATGCAAGCTGTCCTAACAGTCAGGAATCACGCTGAGACGAGGAGTAGGTCTCTAGTGTTTATTACTGCTACATAAGACAGAAAATCCTAACAAACTGAAGAAGCGTGGGAAAAACCCAGACAGATAAACCCCAAAAGTTAAGGCGGGTCTGATCTGTGTCTCTTTGAATGGCTGCTTAATTCCGCAGTACTATGCATGTGTTTTCCCCCCTGGATGGAGGCCCCCTCCTGCTCGCCATCAGTACTCATGACATCACCCTCCCCTCCAGATTCACATTCCATTTCAGCCCCCTCCCTTCCAGAGGTTTGATAAGAGTCCATCTCTCCTTCCAAGCTCCCATGGGAACTGGGCAACGATGGAAAGTCTTCAAAGGAAAACTCCTCCAAGGACAAATCAGTGCTGCTCTCCAGGTCTGATAACACTTCTGGCCCAGGTGGCTTCTGCTGGAAAATAGCTAGATAATTAGAAGATTCTTTCCCCCTTCCCCTTGGTAAATGCAAGCCCGAGGTGGAGGGCTGCGGCCCTCCCTCCTCGTCTGTTTCTGGTCTGAAGGCTTCAGGCAGGGGTGGGGGCTGCAAACTTACGAACTCCTCTGCTTGGGATTCCTCTGCTTGCTCAGCCAAGTGAGGAATCTCTGGTAGAGTGTGAGGCTTGGGTTTGTGAGGGAAAAGCTGATGGAATCGATGAACCAGCGTTGGTGTTGTTGCAGGGCTGCTGCCAATTGTTGGATGGCTTGCCAAATTTCCTGGTTTTCCGAAGACATTTTCCCAAATGTCTCTCCTTTATTTATCTTTGTTCCTCCCTCTTTCAATGGGAGTAGGAGTTTGTTAGGATTGATGTCCTAACAGTCAGGAATCACGCTGAGACGAGGAATAGGTCTCTAGTGTTCATTACTGCTACATAAGACAGAAAATCCTAACAAACTGAAGAAGCGTGGGAAAAACCCAGACAGATAAACCCCAAAAGTTAAGGTGGTCTGATCTGTGTCTCTTTGAATGGCTGCTTAATTCCTCAGTACTACACATGCGTTTTCCCCCCTGGATAGAGGCCCCCTCCTGCTCGCCATCAGTACTCATGACACAAGCTTCTGTAATAATGTCTGCTTTTGCATACAGTTTTCCAAACTCTGTTTTTTGTATCAACTGTCTAAATGCTCACTTGTTTCCAATTCAATATTCAGTATAGTATAAAGCAAGCAGCCAGTATAATGGGAATAATAAGTTGGAATGACGAATTAAGAAAAAAATTCTGTCCTACCTAAAACATCTAGCGCCAGTTGGAACTGGCCACAGAGAAAGGAGAACCCACTCCAGCCCCTGAAGTCAGCCCAAGAGGATGTCATGGTTGATGGTACTGAAAGCTGCTGAGAGATCAAGGAACACCAGGATGGCTGCATCACCCTCTCCCAGCTCTGCCACAGGTCGTCAACAAGTGCAACCAACTTTATATATATTTTTACGGTTACAAGGTTTTGTGATGTTTAACCCAAAAAACAGCTGGCAGGAAAGAGAAAATTCAACCTTTAAAATTTGTGTCATTCTATAATAAGTCTTCCAAAATTGTTTACAACTTTGCCACCAAATGTGGCAGAATGATCCAAAATGATTATTGCAATTCCAACAATGTTTAGAAAATGAGTCATTTACTTTATGAGTTAGCCAAAAGAGATAATTCATTTTCTAAACATCGGTGGACACAATTTAACATAGTTGCTTACTTATTACGCTTTCATTCCCTCACACTGAGGAACTCTTATTCATTCTCTCTTCATCCCTTCATGGAAAATAACATACTATAACTGAATCTCCCTAATTTTCCTCAGCCAGTTTTTAACTATCTATAGTGCTACTTTTATTCAAAAGACACTTTATATGAGACATCTCCAAGAGGCAAGAACAATGTGGCCTTTAGCAATTATTTCAGAAGGGGAACAGTGTGTGTAGGATTAAATCCCTACTTAGGACAGCAACAAACTAGGGTGTGCTTGAGCCATTTGCTATACCTTAGTCTATCAGGAAACAAGGAGCAAAGGAACAGGATGTTCATGTCAAAAGAGAAAAATGAGACAAAAATAGGTCTGACAACTTGCCACAGTAAAATGAGTCCAATCCTTTAAAATGTTTGTACTGTATGCTACCTCATAACTTAAAGTTCAGGGCATCTTACAATCAATCAGTATAAAGAGAAATGTATACAAAATGATCCATGCAAAACACAAAATCAAAAGCACTGTATATATAACAACTGAAAACAAAACTGACAATAAGGTCAAAAGTACAACATAGATTTAATAGCGAGAGATCAAAATATTTTCAGCTGGCAGAAAAAAAAATCTTAAGAAATGGTGCCATTGGATGCTGCTACTAAACGAGGCTTTTTCGGAGTGGCTGTCCACCTCTCTTTACTGGGAGGGATTACTCTGAGATGGGTAGCTTGAAGAAGGATGTGTGGGTAATATATAAGGAGAGATGATTGTATGGGACTGTAAACACGTATATAAGCCAGCAGACAACTAAAAGAAGAATGCAGCGTTATTTAAAAACCTGGCAACATCGAAACAGAACAGAGTTGTGACAAGCCACTGTGCTTTTACTGAATGATCAGCACGAAAAACAGTGGGAAACTACAGGTCTCTGAATGAACATGTATTAACAGTAACACAATCTGTGGCAGGTCATACAAAAAGGAACACAACAGCCATGCCTTGAACGCAGTGGTAGCATGAATTCAGCTAAGCAATAGCCTTATTTCCTCCCAACAACTCCCCAAAGGCCATGTCTTTAAATATCACCAAAACTCTTCTCAAAATACACAACAGTGTTACATCCCAAAACTGTGGTTTCTCCTGAAAAGCTGGGATGAGGAATAAAGAACCCAGTGATACAAAAACATGAGACACAAGCACGATACCCTGGAGGACAGCCATGGAGGAGGAGTTGTTGAAATCCTTCCCACTTAGGGGCTGAGTTACCCTTTGTCAACCTTTGAGCTGTTTTGTAATAAGCAAATTCTTTTGCCTGACTTTCAGTGGAGCTGCACCAAGCAGGGTGAAAGAAGCTGCAACATTCACCAGCAGCCAAGCAGACTGCCTTAAAAAAATCATTTCCAGGAATCTGAAATTGGACTCTCCATTTCAGGTATGTTGGAATCAAATCTGATACGTCAAACTGTTTTCTGGAGAAAGATTAAATGGGTAGCTGAAATGCTGTATTATTCTGTAATGTATTTATGGATAAACATGTAAGAATGCGTGTTGTGACAGAGGTGTGTTAACTGCAGATACAAATACTTTGGATATAGATGATGCCTTGCTGCTGGTGAAGAGAGATTCCAAATCATTTGCAGTGAATGTTAGATATAGTGCATGATACAATGAGGATAATGGACTTGAAAGATGATGTTACAAAATCAAGGATGCGTGTGAGAGCGGTAATAGAAAGACCAATTGCAGGATATATCGGAGTGGTGAAAATTGGAGCAAGGAGACAAACTTGTGAACCTTGATAAATACTTACTAAAGACAGGAAAACGGACAAAGAAATTTTAAAGTGTAGAAATCCTGCTAGAAAGGTAATTGGTAGTATGTGGTTGCAAGGAATGGGTGCTTGTCAAAAGAAGTGAAAATGGGTGAGTATATGAGTGTGCTTCTTCCTACTTCGCATTATAAGGGACAATTGGGTGCGTAGAGAAAAGTACAAAGGTACGTTGACTGCAGTGGGAATTGGTTGCCGAAGAGGTGGACGGGCGAAAACAAGAAGAAAGTGGGTCAGCACTCAGTGCATGAAGACTGAATATGGATTGACAAAAAAGTGACTGAACCATTCCAAAGAGGGACACTGAGATGGTTTGAACATAAGGAGAGAACAAATAAGAATCAAACCTCAAAACAAACATAGAAAGGAGAAGTGAATGGGTGGAGAAGAAGGGGAAGACTGAGAATGTAGGGGTTGTATGGAATTGATGAGATCTTCAGAAAGAGAGGCATGAGAAGTTTAAAGAATAAAAGGCAATGGAGGGATGTGGTAGAAGCAGGGATAGTTTCCAAGGTTAAAAGCATAGAGAGGTACAGTGAATGATCTTGGCATTGCCTAGTTTTAGCTTTTTTTAAAAAAAAAGCTCATGTCTTTAATTTAATTGGCTTGCAATTTCTTATTCCTCTTCTGTACTTTGCATAATGTTGCTTATCCTCAAAAAGAATAACATGATATGTATGTATATAAGAGATCCAGTATGTGGTTGGGATATCATATGCCATTCTCCCCTTCATGAATATATTGAAGTGAAATCTATTAGTAAAGATGCTCCTAAGGGTGCTACATCACAGAAGGAGAAAGTAAAGAGACATATAGAAGAAACAAATGGCTCAGTGAATCAAAGTGGAAACGTTGGATTGAACGAGGTTTGCTTGAATGTAACTAATGTACAGTAGTTGTATATCCATTTAGCAGAACAGTGATGGGTGATTCATTGAGGTATCTTCAATTAAGAAATTATGTTCAGACCGGTTTGCACTGCGTATTGGAAAGATAATATAAAGGGATTCATCATTTCTTGTGAATGTATGCTTTCTTCTTTTCATGGAGATTTCAGGTTTTAATTGGCATTTATGGAATTAATTAAACCCATCTTAAAATATGGGCTTTTTACTCTCTAAATTCTGTGAAAAGAACCGCTGAACTGCTGAGCTTGCCGATCGGAAGGTTGGCGGTTCGAATCCGCGTGACGGGGTGAGCTCCCATTGCTAGTCCCAGCTCCTGCCAACCTAGCAGTTCGAAAACATGCAAATGTGAGTAGATTAATAGGTACCGCTTTGGCAGGCAGGTAACGGCATTCCATTTAGTCATGCCGGCCACATGACCACGGAAGTGTCTACGGACAAATGCCGGCTCTTCGGCTTTGAAACGGAGATGAGCACCGCCCCCTAGAGTCGGACACGACTGGACTTAATGTCAAGGGAAACCTTTACTTTTACCTTTAAGTCAGATATAGTGCTTAATTAAAGTGTCAATCATTTGGGGAAGTGATTGTGCTGTGGTCACACTGTTCTAAATACAAATTCAGGAAACCAAAAACCAAATGTTTCATCTAAACAGGAATGAAAATCTGAGAGGGCAGCAAGTATGAAACAGCAATGAAATAGGAATGCTAATTAAGGGGAAACAAATACTTGAATTCAAAGTTGTGTTGTCTGTGTAGAGCAGGGAGCCTGTGGCATGCCTCCTGGAGCCAGCCATTTTCAGTAACTATCACCAGTCTCCAGCCTTCTCCTTTTAGAGAAGGCTATTGGCCAACTGGTGGGAATCTAGCTACAGAGGGCCCCAGGAAAGTAGATGACCAGGTCTCTTTCTAGACAGGGTTCAGGCCTGGGCTATGACTATGACTATACTGTTTTATGGTCAAAGATTAAAAAATAAGGGGAAAAAGTAAAAATAAAGCAATAAAACAAATACATACATAGCAAAAGAAATAGTATGGTGAAGGGAGATTGGAGAAAATAATACAGTATCCATACTAGGCCAAGCCCAGAATCTTCTAATGGCAATTGTGATTGAGCACAATTTGGCAGCATTGCTGGAAACCTTCAATTAAAAGCCTGAAAGTAGGAGATGAACCATTTCAATTTCTGGCCAACTGGTACAGCCAGTAAAAAGCAAATATATAAGGGCTACATGCTAATTCTTATAAAGAGGGCAATGGAGTAAAATGTAAGCAACCTATTCAATAGTGGACTCTGAGCAAATATAAAAACACTCCAGATATTGTTAAATTTTCCCTCTGTCTGCAGACATGGTGAGGAATTAGGCTCTGTCAGGGTGAAATCTCTTCCATGTGTGAGAGAAAGGATGTTATGAAGGTGAACAAAACGGCTGTAAAAGAGGTCCTTGGAAAAAAATAAGAAGAGCTCTATTATTCTGATCACCCAAATGGAAGATTCTTTGTCTAACTACTTGGAGAGTTCTACCAGGGCCAAGTGATATTAAAAATGGAGTGGAGAAGCTGGAGAAAGAAAGATCTTTAACATTGTTTTCCAAGAGGAAACAAAGTTGTCAACAAAGATAAATGGGACCAGTGATGGGTCCCCAAAGGACTGAATTAGCCAGTACTTTCAGTGACAAATTTTCAAACAAGCAAGTGAGGTAGAATGGGGGATCCATAATAAAATTCTAAATAACTTGACTGAATAGTTTTAAGATGGGAAGCGTTGCAGTAAGGGTGGAATTGGGTGCCAAACAGCAAAAGACCTCATCAGTTGGCATTACATAATTTAATAGCACCTGAGAATAAGATATTTCTGTTACATCTGGAGGATCTAATGATTGCATTGGCAGCCTTTGGGGCCTGAGCAATGCTGGGGGGGGGGGGGAAACCTTTAAGAGGGAACCCCTGAATTTCCATCCCAAGTTTTCTCTCCCTTCTCAAGATGAAGTTTGTTTTGTCTACTCAAGCAGGACACTAGAGTACTTCAGTCTCTAAAATGTATTATTATAAAAATAAGGTTTGCAAAGCCAGGTCAAGTAAACATAGACATGTTCAGCAACATTCCATGGGCAAGACCCTAAACAAAGGCAAATCAAACAGCCACCGATGTGTAGGAATCTGCTTACAAAGAAAACCCAAAGACAAAGGTAAGTAGGTCTGACTTGTGCTGTGCAAAACATTCCACTAGGTCTAACAGTCAAGCCTACTTCTTGCATCTGACTGACAGTCCAATCCAAAGGTCTTCACCTTGCTCTCAGCTGGAAGCAGATGACTGTCCATTTATGCTAAGAGTGTCCCTTAATAGAAAGCAGCACCTTTGTTTTAGAGTAGTTTAAACTACGCAGGGATGATCACATTTCTTTCTCTCTCTCAATCCTATATATAGATTGGAAAAGTAACATAAACCTTCACAACACTCAGCTTACTTCTATCTGCATTTCTAACAAATAAAGCTATTTTAAAAAAAATCCTACCCTGATTGTGGCATCCCTGCTCCTAGCTTTGTTCACACAATATCCAGAAAGGACAAATCTTGATCTGTCTCTTTCTCATTAAGTCGCTCAATATATTACTGTGCATAATCACAATCACAGGTGACTACAAGATGATAGTAAGACCCAGAGGAAAAATGAATCCTGGTCTTAGGAAAGAGAATACATGCAGAAACATACTACTCAAAGCAAGTAGGGGTAAATCAAATGAGGAAAAGAATAAAACATGAGCACCATAGAAAAAGAAGAAAGAAACAAGTAATGCTCTATTCAGTGGAATTAGTGCTGCTGTGCAAACCCAACCAAAGTCTCCAAGTGACTACCTACATATTCCAAGAACCCCATTATCAAAACCTTGCACTGACTGGAAAACTGATCTGCTCACTTCTGCATGAAAACTTAAGTAACCTTCATTCTCCTTTGCTGATAGCATACTTTAGGTTGCAGGCGTCGTATTATGGTAAATACATGTCTTTTTGTGGCTATACGGATGTATGGCAGTTTTGTAATGAAAAAAAGCATGAATGTAACTTTGTGGTCAAGATCAATGAAGCATGTTATTTCCTTTTTAAGATTGGGATGTCTAATCCTAAATATATTATCTTTTAAATTATTGGTAAATTATTTTAACAAACAATCTCAGTGCTTCTACAGTAAGCTGTTCCATTTTTAAGGCTGTAAGTTACAGAGTATGCACGCACCCCATCAGCTGCAGGCAACAGTATCTGCAGGCACACAAAGGAATTGTCTCCAAGATGGGTTAAACTTTGCGTTACATTTTATAGATGGCAGATAAGCCTAAATTTTGTCCTTCTGACCTTGGAGACAAGTTTGACTATCAACCTCTCGGGCATGAAGTGTCAATCGAGCATATCAAGGCCTACTTGATGATGCCCTCTGTTCAGACCGACGCAGCTGTGATTGTGATTCATGACATATTTGGATGGCGACTCCCAAATATCAGATATATTGCTGATTTGATTGCTTCCAATGGATACATGTAAGAAATGGATTTTATTTCTCTCCATCATAGTCTTCTCTCTTTTATATAGGGTGGTTTTGAACTCAGGGTGCCTTCTAATCTATTCATTTAAATGTACTTTGCATGTCCAAGTTTATATACATAACAGCAATAAGATGTGTATAAGGTAATCAAAGTATAGCATGTGAAATACAGCAAGATAACAATGATTTCTGTGTTAATTCACCTGGGGCTAATTTACCTGGTGGTTAATTGTTAGCTTTATAAAATAAAACCTATTAAGAAATGACAGATCAATCACTATGCAAAGCGTGTATTTAAAATTAATGCCAATAATACAGCTTCTGCTTCTAGCATGTTCTGAATGTATCCTTTCTTCCCTGATTGTATTAAACTGAATGTGGGTGGGGGTTTCTTTTGTATTTTGTTTGCTATTTATCCAATTTAACAACTCCATTGTTTAAGACATGTTATTGTTTCTTTCTCACAAAGAAGGTTTGTAAGAGTGGGGGAATTATCTGTATTATAGGTGACTGTTAAATAAGGAAGGTTTCAATAAATATTTTCTATTTATTTTTTGTGCAGTGCAATTTGTCCAGACTTTTTTGAGGAACAAGAACCTTGGAAACCATCTGATGATTGGTCTCAATTAAGTAACTGGCTAAAATCACGAGATCCCAAGAATATAGACAAGTAAGCTTTTATCTTGAAGGGTATTTACTCTTTCTTCTGCACAAATTTCAGATTGACAGATGTCTCATCAGTTTAAACTATATATATCAAGGAAGGATTTGCAGATAGAGATTTTAATCAAATTTTATTATTTCTTTATAAGAAAGTTATAAATTGTATAAAGCTTCCCCATTTGCTGTCAAGGCAGCCTAATGCTACCTAATGATTACACTACAAACCAACATTTTTGCTGATTGCAACCGTTCAGTTGTCATCCAGTATAGGATATATAGGAGAGAGATAAGCTGCTGAACTCCACTTGATTCTAGTATTATATCCTTTATCAAAACAATTTAAACAATTTAATTCCTACCAAAAAAGCACACAAAAACCTCTTCAGATCCTGCTGATTTTAATATATCATAGCTGGTATCCCCCACACTTTTTTCAGCACATTTCATGAATTCTAGGCCTGCCTTAGTCATGAAAGCCCAACCCACCTCACAGTGTTGTTGTGGAAAAAATAGGTGGCAGGAGTATTATGTATGTTCGCTACCTTGAGTTGACATGTATATGTATGTGTGTGTATGTATATATACAGTATATATAAAGAGAGACATATACATATATATATGTACACATACATGTACACATACATGTACACGTATATGTATGTATATAATAATAATAATACTGTCTTGTTCTCTATGTTGTGGGGAAAATAGGTGGCAGGAGTATTAGCTATGTTTGCCACCTTGAGTCCACATGTCTGTGTATACACACACAGACACAGACACAGATATACATATACATAAAAGGCAGGATGATAATGAAGCCATTAGTGGACAGCTAGGACCACTGAATGGAGCAGAGCTTAATACAGTGAAAAAGCTGTGCACAGAAAAAGAGTATTATCTAAAATAGCATTAATGAGCACATTGGAGAAATATAGGTTATTAATCTTACACACTTAGCCCTCCCAAGCATAAAGAATTACACACTTAGACAAAGTAGGTTCAAAAGTAAGTAAAAGAAAATCTTACTCATTTTATTCGGTCCAATCACATCCATTCAGAGGAAAAATGATTATTCTTGTTCTTTCTTTTTGTTCCCTAAACTAAATGGACCCTCAGCCCTCCTTGCTGCTGAAGGCTGCATGGAGAAAGGGGGAACCTCCTGATTTCTAGGCCCACCGTATGGCCCAAGATGGAGGGAGAGCAGCATGCATTCTGCCTTCCCCGATAGTGGAAGGAGGTAGACTGAGAGGAAGTGGGAGGGACTATAAACAGCATCCTCCAGAAGCACATAGAGAATTCGCTTCCTAGAGTGAACTCATCCACATGCTAATGAGGCATGCTGATTTGCTGGGACCTCCAACAGATAAAATCATCATCATCATCATCATCATCATCCTGTCTTGTATTATGCTAGTTCTCTAGAATTTTATCAGTTTGGTTTCTGTGCTAGTTTTGGGAATGAGACAGCCCTGGACACTATGAAGGATGAAGTACTGACAATGCACCTGAAAACTTTGCCACTGACTTTTATGGCTGTTTCCAGTACTCATTCCAGTTCTATTAAACCTCAGCTGTCCATTCACCCCATTTCACTACATGTCCTTCACTGAATCTAGAATGGTGCTTAGCAAAGTTGGGTTGTGCTGGAGCAAAAGGACGTAAAAGGTACAGGCTTTGTAATTCCTCCTCCTTGCAGCCTTCTCAGAAGCTGTTCTCTGTGGTTTGGGCTGAAAGGCAGGATACAAGAATTGCAGGGAAGGGGAACCACCAAAGATCGCCTCCCAGCCTCCTTTACCCTGTACTACTACTAGATCCTGGCATTTTTTGTGAATAGAAGGAGCTCTTCCATTCTTGGTATGGCCATCCTGGGTCTGACTCTCTGTGCTTTTAGGTGTTTCCCTCCTATCAGGATTACTAGTTTTCTGCTTGATTTCGTTGCTCACTTACTTTTTGTGTCCTAGAGAAACTGACGTTGTCTTGAAATATTTGAAGGAAAAATGTAATGTGGAGAAGATAAGAGTCATTGGATTTTGTTGGGGTGGATCTGCTGTGCATCATCTGATGTTGAAATATTGTGTATTTGCTGCAGGCGTGTCCATCTGTGGTATGTGTTTAATGCAATGCAGTCTGTGCAGATTATCATTTTCAAGGGAATTAGAGATAAGAGAAAAAGTTATATAAGTAGGTTGGGATACATTTATCTGAAAAAGAATGTAATCATTTAGGGAATATAGCCATTTTCACATTAGGAATTCTGGGTCTTATAGGATAACTCAGCCATCACTGAGTATGGAAATGCCCCATATCCTGTTAATTCAAAATGCAGAATTTATGGGCAGAGTGAAGGTCTTGTGGGGCAAATTCCACATTCTAAGGCAGGGGGCCATTGAATATCAATCACTAGCCCCTTCATGTCCCGCTTCTTACTCTGACAGACATGTTGCTGGCCTGGACTAATAGACAATTCTTGGTATGAACCTTCAAGGCTCTTCTTATATTCTTAAAGACAATTTACTTTTCAAGTCTATTTGTCTATAGAAGATTTAGTTGAAACGAATACTGTGAGTAGGTAATTTGGACATAATCTCTCTGTATTTGAACTGTTTGCACAATAAAAAGGGGGTTTTATGATGCCATTCACTACTAATATTATAACTTTTTGTCAAATATATTTTAGGAGTGGTCATTTTAATGGAGGACAATTTCAACCTGAATAGTCCCACATTTTTCATTGCTGCAGAGAAGGATGTGCTTGTTCCTCTTGAGCAAGTAAGACATTGTTTCTGGATGCTCAGTTTTAGAATCACATTCCACATAATATAAAATAGTATGAAAAAGGATTATATCAGTGGGAATTGGTTTACAATTCTTCCCTTTATGGAGTCTTGGCTATTCTGGATGGATGTAGTTGATGATTCTTTCAGATACTTAAAGGACATAAAACATGCCTAAACATACCATTATCTTCTATGTTCCAGACAGTTTGCCTTTTTAAAAGAGTCACTCCTCAGCAAGGGATCTTTGTGAATTGAGAAATAATAAGAGTGTTTGGGATTAATGTGAGAAGGCAAAGTAAGCCATTCTTGCAATTGTACTGCAAGTCTTAAAATAGTATTATTAATCATAACAGGATTTTTCATATTTTAAGCTATATAACATGTGTCATCATGTAAACCCATGTTAATCATTGAATGTTTATAGTTCATCCAAAAATAGTACTATAGTATTTATGGGTGCCAGGTTTCTCTATACTGAATTGCAATAAAGTTATGTATTTGATTACTATACAGATAGGAATATCCCAGGAAATATAGGCTGAGGATATAAGTGTCTCAGCTCCCAATGAGGTGAGAGAAGATAAGGGGGCTCTGGATACCACAGAAAATGAAAATAGTTCCATACCAGTAATAAAAGGGGGTTTTCTGTTACAGATTACTCAGCTAACGAAGAAGCTGGAACAGGAATGCAAAGTTGATTTTGAAGTGAAAATATATCCTGGGCAGACTCATGGCTTTGCCACCGCAAGAGAGAAGATATTAATCCTCAAGATAAACCTTATATTGAAGAAGCAAGGAAAGACATGCTGCGTTGGCTGTGTAGATATATCCAGCAATCTATGGATATGAATATGAGAGATACAGAGAGACACTGAGATTTCATTAGTGGGAAAAAAAGTAATGTTAAATGTATGCTGTGATTACTTAAATACATAATTTTCTCAGCAACCAGCTAATGCATATAGCAATAAGGAGACTCAGCTGCTGCTTGTAACAATCTCTTTGACCAGACCGCATACCCACCAGCATCGGGATTAGGAATGGAAATACAAACTTTATTCTTTCCTCTCCAGTACCATGCTGTCTCTCAAACCTTAAAAGGATTATGATGGCGTTTTTCAAGAAAGAAGTGGAGTTTTGTCTCTGTTGCAGGGGAGACTTACTACACAAAAATGTAGATTTATTTTCAAACAAAGTTGAAGATTTCCACTTACTTTCCAAATCTTATTTACTGTGTATCTTATTCTGTAAGTTTCTTACTATGCCTGGATCTATAGTTTCTGAGTACCTATGAACTACTTTTCCTCCTCTTCCCCCTTTTCTTTTACAGGTGGGCTTGAATTGCCCAGACCTGTGTTAATTGCCAGGTCTTAGCTAGCCCTGCTCCAGGTGCTCCTCTGTGTCCTGACTAAGCAAGAACTACGCTGAGACTAGCCTCAGTCTCTAGTGCTTTATTTTTGCTATAGTAGACAGAAAATCCTACCAAACTGAAGAAGCGTGGGAAAACCCAGACAGATAAACTCCTAAAAGTCAAGGTAGGTCTGTTCTGTGTCTCTTTGAATGAGAGCTCAAACGCTCTAAACTACGCATGTGTTTTCGCCCCTGGATAGGGGCCTCCTCCTGCTTACCATCAGTACTCATGACACTCTGAGTGTGGAGTGTGGAGACAGAAGATGATTGTCTCCTCAGCTGAGTCCTAGCCTGAGATTTGGCTGCCTCAGTGGGCTGGCATTTTCTAGGCTTTTCAGCCAAGTATCATCACCTCTGGCCAGAGACACTGCTGAGACTTTGGCATCTCCATTCTTGAATGGGAGGGGAAAGCTGGCTACCAGCACTAGCAGACTACAGGTACTGCTCAAGACATTGGCCTGACTGTTCCTGCCTCTCAGTGCTGCCCCCAGTTTTCAGCTGCTCACTCTCGAAACAGTTTCTGCTTCTTTGCACCTCCAGGCACCTCTGCTTGCAGGCTCCAGTCCCAAATACTCACAACGTTGACTTTGTCCTGGGCATCTTCTGATTTACTCAGCTCCCCTACAAGCCTCTCCTTTCTGTCTTTCCCATGCACACCAATGTGTCTCTTCCTGACACATCCATTGCCAGGTGCTGAAGGCTTTTCCTTTTGTAGCTAGAGTGCAGGGGTGGCCCAGTTGCCTCAAAGCCTGGGAGGGAAAGAAAAGAAACAGGGATGGAAAGGCTTGTGCGTGAAGCCATTAGTGGGCTGCTAGGACCTCTGAATGGAGCAGAGCTTAACACAGTGGAGAAGCTATGCACAGAAAAAGAATATTATCAAAATAGCTTTAATGAGCATGTTAGAGAAATACAGGTTTTTGATCTGACACACTCAGCCCTACCAAGCATAGTCACACGCTTAGATGAAGTAAGTTTAAAAGTAAAAAGAGTCTTACTGATTTTATTCTTGGTTCAGTTACATCCATCTTTGGTGGAAAAATGAAGATTCTTTGTTTCTTCTGTTCCCTAATCTTAATGAACCCTTAGCCTTCATAGCTGTTAAGAGCTGCATGGGCAAAATGGGAAAAATCCTTCTTCAAGGCCCAAGCATGTGGCCATAATGGAGGGAGAGAGAGCAGCATGCTTGCTGCCTCCTCAGTTGGTGGAAGTAGGAGGAAGAGAGAGAGGGAGGAAGCAGGAGTGCCAACAAATAGCTTCCCTGAGAAGCACAGAGAGTTGCATCATGGGACAAACTCATTTACATGCTAATGAGGCATGCCAATTTGCCAGGACCTCCAACAATGCGGACTGCTGTCAAGCTCCTCCTTCCAATAGGGATAAAGCCAACAAAACTAGACAGTAATATGTGGAACAGTGAAAGCAGTCTTCTCTAAGCCCACTCCAGGAAATATATCCAACTTTTGAATGAGAAGGAACTGGGGCTGATGCCCTATAAGTCTTTTCTATTCCAGCATGCCTAATTCTTCGCTATTTCCCTGCCTGAAGGTATTATGCCTGCCAGTTTATGAGACAGGCTTTCACAGCAAATGGCAAATTGTGTAGGAGTAGGAAAAAAAAGTAGATAAAGTACTACAGGAAGGTATCATTGCTCAGTCACTAGAATGTGTCAAATGGACAATTTCAGTGTTTTAGTGCTTGGACTTCTATTTGGGCTGAAAAGATTTTAGAGAACTTTTTATTAGAGATAGAAAGTTAGAGATATTTATTTAGAGATTATCATTAATGGGATCCCTTAAGTAGTTATGGAAAATGGTTTGACTGGAGCACTTAAACACTGAAATTCCACTGCCCCTTATGGCCAGCAGTTTCTAACATATTTTCTGCTCTGGTCTACATTCTCTTTCCCTGACAAATCTGCCTATGCGACATGAGAGCTCCTTGTGTGTGTATAGGGAGCACCTTGTGCCCAGACAACGAGAGAGGGCTCAGGACAGCCAAGCAACCTCTGGGCGAGTTTCTGCTCCTAGGATAAAAGACGTCCGACCTGCTGTTCTGCAATGTTACCTGACTAAGCCCGGCCCGCTGTCACCATTAGAGCAAGCTAGTGAAGCTGGACTGTGCACAATGGTGACAAAGTATCATGTGAGGAAGGGGGTGTGTGACACAGTCCTTGGAGTAGCAGCAGCCATTGCAAAATACCAATCATGGTGCAAAATGCTCCAGTTCCAAGCCTCCCCTTGCCTATGTCATCCAAAGCTAAGAAATGGGGTTGGAGGCCACTTTGCATGCCTGTGGTGGATGGGGACAAAAACAGCCCAACATGCATAGGACTACAATCCTTTCCCTTCCCTTCCCTTCCCTTCCCTTCTTCTTCCAACCACCCCTTAATCCCACAAGGTCTTTGCCCTCAGTCCATCGCCACCACCAGCTCCTCCCAGGGAAGGCTAGCAGGTGAGGCGGGCAAACCTCCAGGGAGGGCTGTGCATGACCCCTGGCCAGAACAGGACAAAATACTAGCTTTTTCCTTAGCAGCCCATCCAGACCTATAGTAGTTGAAGCCACCCTGATTACCAAAGGGTGGTTGACGAGGCTGGTTTGTTTTCCAAGAGAGATAATGATTATAACACTTGATGAGAAGGGGTCAGGACAACAAAATTTGAGATTAGAAGTCTTTATATTAAAAGTACCCTTGAAATATGTAAGCTTTGAAGGTACTTAGTGTCCGCTGTGCTGATGACTGAAAGACAATCACCTATGATTACAAAGCAACACTTCTTGGTCTTCAAATCAGCAGATAAGCCAAATACAGTATGGCAACTTAGGGAATATCACCTGACCTGCAGCGTATACTAAGGTCTCGCCATAATTCTCCCTTATGAGCAGTGCTAGAAGGGAGGACACATGCTGAATCCCCAAACTGGGCCCAAATCCCCAAGAATTGTTATGGCTTGAGGAAATGGGTCTTGGGGCTCTACTGCAAGGCAATGGCTTAAATCTGAACATTTTCAACATTTTCTTCAGAGCAAGAAGAAATTGTCAATAAAACAAAACAGAGCTCTTTAGGTTATCTATGATGTACGGGTTTAAGTCTTTCATAGACCTTCACGATGGAAACTGCAAAACTGTATTTTCTATGTGCCCTAATAAGTAAAACAAGGCGATATTTTTAATCAATTTCCTGTGCTGACTCCTTCATTCAATAAAGTTTTAAACTATGATATCAGTTCACTGGATATTAATTTTAGAACTTTTACAATACTTCTAGAATCATGTTAAAGTAACTTTTTTAATTATGCAAACTCAAAGCAGAAAATACACAAGCTTTCAGGTTTTCCAACAGCTTTTGTCAGGCTCAGTAACAAACAAAGAGAAAAAGGGGTGGTGGCTGATCTTCAGGCCATGGAAGTTGCACGCATTTGGAATACACTGCACCTGTTGCTGTGACATTGCATATTATTCCTTGGTCCAGGATGCTGAGATGAAGAAGCAAATGAGCCACGTAAAGAAGTTCTGATTGTTTGTTTGTCTGTTCTAATTCTCCTTCTGATCAATTTTATTGAATAAACACTCCTCCTGTGGCTTAAGAGATTCCCAGTTCCTGTGGGTTAAAAGGAGGAGAAAATCTTATCTCGGCCCACTTTTTCCATACCATGTATAATTTTATACACCTTGACCATGTTGCCCTTCATATGCCTTTTTCCAGGTTAAAGAGTTTCAACTGTTCTAGCCTTTTCTTGATAAGGAAATGGTCAAGCTGACAGATTATTTTGATTGAATTCTTCTGTACTTTTTTCAGCTGCATTTTATCCTTTTATAAATGTGGTAAGCAGACCAGTACACATTATTCAGGTCTGGGCATACCATAAATTTATGTAACAACATAACAATGTTGACTGTTTTTTCAATCCCTTTTCTGATAATTCCTAGTATAAGATTTATAAAGCAATGTCTTAAAGCTTGTATCTGAATATAGAAAGAAGGGATACTGCATGGGCTAAACAAATCACATGTTATTTATTCCCAGGAGGAAAGTACAAGGTGCTTTTAGGGGAGATCAAAAGTTCTTACACATCCCTTTGCTAGCTTGCTATGGGTGCCTCCGTGTTGGTGATCAGTCTTCATCTCAGTGCACCCCTCAGAACATTTGATCTAGGCAGGATGTGTCCCTCTGGGCACAATCCAAAGCCCCGATGACCAATGCTCTCTTTGAATGAAGCCCTGTGTTTTGTTTGTCATGCCTGGTCTTAGTATTTCAGCCAGGAGGGGGCTGACAATGCCTGTAATAACCGAAGCAGCTAAAGATTAACAAGCTGAGAAGCAAAACTTGGCTCACTATAGTTTAACCTAAAGGAGACATCCTGTAATGGGCAGAAGGAACAACCTTGAGGAACAGGCGGAAGAGCCGCAACCAAGACAACCATCCGATAAAAGACAAGACCCTCCTTCATCCCCATGAAGATAAAGGGAGAGAGGGGGGAAGTGTATTCGGACTTGTAAGATTCTGTTACTGTAACCTTATAATAAAAGTAGGACTAATATTCATAATTTGGTTTCCTAGTCTGGTCTACCTTGAAGGGCTGACTAATGCCTAATGCCTAATGGGCATAGAGAAGGCCCCATTGAATGTTGATAGAGTTTCACTGGAAAACCATCATAACTACTTATTTCAGCATATTTCATTTCCATGGATTGCCTAGTGCCTACTAATTTACAGGGAAACTACAAATATTAATACATCAAAAAACAGTTCTTGGTTCCTTCTGGCTCATAATCATACATTACAACAATTACTGTATGTGCCTGGTTATACTGTTATTTAAAAGGAACTTTGTCAACCACCTTATATATCTTATAAAAGTCATTATGTCAGACTCCACAATCAAATGATTGCTGAATTGTCTGATCGTGTTAGTCTGCCATGATGAGTCAACCTGTGACAAGCACCAGATGGGAGGGGGAACTGCAAGGAGTGTGAATCTTTTCTGTTTGGGCTGGAACAGAGGGAACCAAAGTCCCTCCCTCAAGGTCATACTGCCAGAAGACATCTGTGCCTGCCATGGCTGACCATTGGAATTAGGTGGGAAGAGATAGGAAGCGGGGAGAGGGGTAAATGGAAAGTTTTTATTAGCTAGTTTAGGCAGGAAAGCTTTCAGTCGCATCTTTTCTCTTGATCTATACACTAATCTCAATAAATCTGAATTCTGCATATTCCAACTGTGCATGAGTCTTTATTGGGACCAACAGGGTCAGTTCTTACACTTTATTTAATAGAAAATATAGTCAATGACCAGTTTGACTTGTAAAGCTCTTCTAATAACTACCTTTTCTTGATGCATGGAATTTGCTTTTTTCTCAACTGCCATACACTAAGCCAGTATCTTCACTGAGCTATCTACAATGACTTCAAGGTTTTTTGGGTTAGTTACAGATCATTGCATACGTGAAGTCTGTGTCTTTTGCCACACTGTGCTTCACTTTGTATTTATTTAAACTGAACTGCATTGGCCACTTGGTTGACATTCACCCAGGTTAATGAGGTCCTTCTGGAGGTCTTCACAGTTACTTTTTTTCATCATCCTGAATAGTTAGTATCATCTACAGAACTGACCAATTCACTGCTTACTCATAAATCCAATACAATCTCTGTCACCTACTGACCCACCTAAACTTCAGTGTCATAATTGATAGGCTTGATCTAGTGAAAAAGAGAGAGGGACAGGGAGAGGGAGAGGGAGAGAGAGAAGAAAGATGTTTTGAAGCCTCAGGAGACATATGTAATGTGTATTCAGTGTATCAGGAGGCAGTAGTTTGATAACTCTTTTCTTAGATTTGTGAGTTCTGGTTGCAGCTGTACCACATATTCAGAGCACACATCAAATAAACAATAATAAAGGGAGATAATCTAAAGAGAGGACCACAAATGTAGAAGCATATACATGTTTATCGCTATATAGGAACAGAGATACATATAGCTTTCATGAAGTTCAGCAACAGGTAGGTTTTGGATGAGTAAGCTGGAAAATGTTAATGCTGAGGAAAAAGAAATGGGGAAAGTTACTACAAATGGAAGCATTGATAACATTTATAATTAATTATAATTAATTATAGACTTAATTATAATTCAATAAAAAGAGCTTCATGAACCAGTTTCCAGAACCAATTTAAAATACTAACTCAAATCTCCAAAACCTTAATTGGCATGAGATCACAGCAACTACTGTATAAAAGTAACATGGGGATAAGGGATGGAAGAGCATAATCTAAAGCACTCAAAGCAAAAGAATTTTAATAAATGATTCCCTTGTGTTTACATGCAAATTATTTAAACTATATACTAACACTGAATGTTCTTTACGTATCATAATCACTATAGAAAAGGTTTAACCTATCCTGTTCTTTCTATTAAATAAAAATGATATCCTCTCAAACCTTCAATCATAAATGATTGATTTTTGATAGAAGAGTATGAGCTTTAATTTCCAGTATGTTCAGCAGCTGAATATTTTATGTGTGATTATGGTATATTTTTCCCTACAATTCTTTTAAGTCTTTCCTTTGAATAAAGTTTTTTTTTTTTTGCTTAAGATCTATCTGACTCCTTGCACGTAAAATTTTTTAGCAAAATTTAGGATTTTTTTCTTTCCTTCCTTATTACATGTAGAACTCTCATAAACCCCAGCTAAACAAATAATTGATAAGCTTGGGAAGTTGGTTTCTGAAATGGGGATAAGATAGAAGGCTGTATGTACATGAATATTTCTAATTCAGCTGTCTTTTGAAAGCCAACATGTTTCTAGTTATATTGAAGAATGGTGGGACAATAATTGAGATGAATTAAAAGAAAGATAGGCTAGGAAGACTGTGCATTCATAAAGAGGAAAATAAAAGAGTTGGCATGTCATTAGAACCAAATAATCAAAGGTAATGGTCAACCCTCCGCAAAAGAGATGAAAGCATGCATATAATTATGACTTCATCAGTAGGGACCTGAGAGAATCATTATGATCTTGTGGTTTCCCTAGCAGTGGTCTCACATTTATATTCTTACAGCCTTGAACAACCCCCTGTTTTTTATGTTTTAGATTTCTATAGATATAAGTCATAAACTCACTACCAGTTCAGAATAATTGTCTTTCCTTCCTATTTATGCAGAACATGATTTCCCAAGTGTTTATCTTTGCGGTGCAAATTGCCCTTTTCTGGATCACACAACATTTCAGTCACTCCACAGGTCCTGACTCCTGCATAATTATCACAGAAATAGAAAGAAGATTACAAAACACATCTATGGTGGTAAGGTGTTTTTTTTTAAGATTTGGGAGGTTCATTGGGAAAACTTAGACTGTTAGATTTATCACTTTTTTGTTGATTAGAGGCGGAGACTTTCAGCAAATGCTATAGAATTCTCATAAGAATTGTTTTGTAAAAGAAACAAAATTTTTATTTTAGTCAGATGGAGAAGGCAACTTATTAGAATAACTGTATGGTGTGTGTATGTAATTTTTGTCACATAGAATCAGTGTGGTCTGGTCTTTTTCTGCGGTCTCTCAAGAATGGTGTGATGTATGGATTCAGAGATAATCCTTAATTCCTTAATTTGTCCAGAATTTCCATCTGTTCAGGTGAAATAAATGAAATCTGCAAAACCTCAGTTCTACTAATAGCAGTTTTTTAAAAAGATGAGGAA
Source organism: Candoia aspera (assembly GCF_035149785.1). NCBI lineage: Eukaryota > Metazoa > Chordata > Lepidosauria > Squamata > Candoiidae > Candoia > Candoia aspera. The sequence goes on along the minus strand of NC_086155.1, from coordinate 121,842,436 downwards.
TAGATATAATTGATTTAAAACAAATATTCATATGCTGGGGTAGCAGGGCAGAAATGTTTTTCTGAAAACAAAAGTTGCCTCATAGTAAAGGGTAGCCATAAGAATAATATGAGTTATAAAATCAAATTGTATCTTGTGACGGTTCTTTGTTTTCCAAGAACTAGACACACGACAGCATAGGAGATACCTGTATTTTACACAATGCTTTATTGTGTCACGCACCTTCCCCAACAATAGGCTGTTGCTCTAGATTAATTCCACCCTCCTAGGCCTTGCAAGTTGATGTAGCCTCATAAATAGGTCTTTAATAGTCAGTCCTTAAAACAAACAAAAGTCTCAAAATTGGTAAAGTGGCATACAACCTTTGTCTCCCTCCGAAAGCTCTTGCAGTAGTTGGGATGAGGGGCTGCCTCAGTGTGGTTCCTCCTTTTCTTCGGTTGCTGCTGAGCTCCAGGCCAAGCTCCAAGCTTGCTCTTAAGCAGTGTTGCTTCTGAGCACTCCAGCTGAGCTCCCAAGCCAAGCTCCAGGCAGGAATCCCACTGGGATATGCTGCTTACTGTAGCTTGTAGTCCTGGCAGTTGACTGATAGCCCTCTTGCCTGCCTATAATAGTTGTTAGTTTCTGGATGTCACTGTCATGAGTACTGATGGCGAGCAGGAGGGGGCCTCTATCCAGGGTGGAAAACGCATGCGTAGTACTGAGGAATTAAGCAGCCATTCAAAGAGACACAGATCAGACTGCCTTAACTTTTGGGGTTTATCTGTCTGGGTTTTTCCCACGCTTCTTCAGTTTGTTAGGATTCTGTTTTATGTAGCAGTAATAAACACTAGAGACCTACTCCTCATCTCAGCATGATTTCTGACTGTTAGGACATCAATCCTAACAAACACCTACTCTTATCGAAAGAGGGAGGAACAAAGAAAAATAAAGGAGAGACATTTGGAAAATGTCTTCGGAAAACCAGGAAATTTGGCAAGCCATCCAACAATTGGCAGCAGCCCTGCAACGACACCAACAACAAGTAGATCTCCAGATCAACACATTACAAGCTGCCATGCCACAGCAGTTACAACAACCAGCTCCGATTAACCCACAACTGGTGCCAGCAGCAGCAGCAGCAGCAGCTCCACCAGGAGTCTTGAGATCCCAGGGCAGTCTACCAGAGAGGTTTGGAGGAGAAGCAGGACAGTTGAGAACCTTTCTCACACAGTGCACAATGTTTTTCGACAGCAGACCAGCAGAGTTTCCCACAGACAGAACCAGAGTCACCTTCATCCTAAGTCTGCTAAAGGGACCAGCAGACAAATGGGCTATTCCCATGGTGGAGAACAATGACCCAATTCTCAACGACTACCAGAATTTTCTGGCAGGGTTCCAAGCACACTTTGATGACCCGATCAGAGAGGTCACTGCCAGCCGGGAAATTCAGAAGCTCAAGCAAGGCAACAAGAGAGTGGGAATCTACATTGCTGATTTCAAGCTGTTAGCAGGAGATCTGGACTGGAATGAGAGTGCCTTGAAAGACCAATTCAAACAGGGGCTGGATGAAGAAATTAAGAATGAATTAGTGCGCCAGGGAACACCAGCTACCCTAGAAGCCTTATATCAGTTGTCTGTGGTCATAGATGCCAGGCTAGAAGAGCTCAGACAGATGCAGCCGGGGAGAGGCAGGGGCCTCAGGACGCTTCCAGGATTTCCAGCTCTCTCCGCAGCATCTCCTTACTCAGGACCAGAGGAGCCAATGCAGATCGGGGTGAGCAGGAGGCTTACTTCCGAGGCTGAGAGGCAGAGAAGGAGAGAGAGAGAGCCCTCTGTTTCTACTGCGGAGTCCAGGGGCACATGGTGAGAGCTTGCCCAGCGAGAAGCCAAGCAAATTCCATAAGAGCCCCAGGGCAAGCAGCTGAAACAAGAGCCACCTCCGCCTCTACTTCCAACCAGGGAAACTCCATCGGTCTCCCTCCACAGAGCTCAGCAGGGAGACCATCAATCGATTAAGGAGGGCTCATTCCGAGGATTCCAGGCACTTCTTTTACTACTTACCAGTAATAATGCACGTAAACCCAGAGCACCAGGTCAAGCTAGAGGCCCTTGTGGATTCAGGAGCTTCAACCAATTTTATTGATGTACAGACCATACAAGACTTCAACATCCTGACCATAGAATTGCCACATCCCATAGAAGTGGAGACCGTTGACGGCCAGCCCCTCAAGGCAGGGCCAATTAGAAGGTTCACAGAACCTGTGCAACTAACAATGGGAGACCACACTGAGTGGATCCAACTTTATGTTACTGCATCACTTAATGTGCCTGTAGTCCTGGGCACACCTTGGCTGAAGATCCACAACCCATTGTTGAACTGGACTATGGGAGCAATCTCCTTCCCAGCTAAGGAATGCCAGCACCACAAGATTCAAGCCGCTCTCCTCTCTCCAGCAACCGGAAGCGGGGGGGGGGTCCAGTTGCCAGCCAAGTATGCAGATTTTGCAGAGGTTTTCAGCGAACAAGAGGCCACAGCACTACCCCCCCATAGGGACTGTGATTGCACCATTGAGTTGATACCAGGAGCCAAGATTCCAGCAAGGAAACAATATCCTATGTCCCCCAAAGAACTAGCCACCTTAAAGGATTACTTGGATTCTAATCTCCAAAAGGGGTTCATCTGACCATCTACTTCCCCAGCATCTGCTCCTACCTTCTTCGTACCAAAGAAGCCTGACCCATTGGCACCAGCAAACCAGGAGGCACCCATGCGAGTGGTCCACGATTTCAGTTTTTTAAATAAACTCACAATAAAAGAAAATTACCCTCTGCCCTTAATATCTGATCTGCTGGATCACTTACAGAAAGCACACATTTTTACTAGGTTAGACCTCAGGAATGCGTACAATCTGATCTGGATGAAAGAGGGGCATGAATATCTGACTGCCTTTGACACCAGGTTTGGTAAATTTGAGTACCTTGTTTTGCCCTTTGGCTTGTCTAATGCAGGAGCCATATTTTCCAGATTTATGAATAAAATTTTCTCTGATTTACTAGATAAATCTCTGGTCATTTATCTAGATGACATATTAATTTTCTCTGAGGATGCTACAACTCATGTAACCCATGTACGTAATGTCTTACAAAGACTAAGAGAGAACAAGCTATTCGCCAAGCTAGAGAAGTGTGCCTTCGATTTAACTGAATTACATTTCCTGGGCTATAGAATAACAACAGAAGGCATATCCATGGATCCTTCAAAGGTCCAGGCAATTCTCTCTTGGCAGCCCCCCCCCCCCCCCCCCGCAATGTGAAAGATGTACAAGATTCCTAGGATTCACCAATTTCTACAGGAGATTCATAAATAAATTTAGTGACAGGGCTAAACCCCTCACACAGCTTTTGAAGAAAGGATCAAAATTCATTTGGGGGGAGAGAGAGCAAGCAGCCTTCCAAGAATTTAAGCAACTCTTTGCATCCCAGCTGCTTTTAAAGCACCCTGATCCCACAAAGCAATTCATAATGCATTCAGATGCTTCAGATTTTGCTATCACGGCTGTTTTATTGCAATATAATGACAAAGAAGGAAAAACACTGCTCCCTTGTGCACTTTTCTCCTGCATGCTCTCACCAGCAGAGAGAAACTATGATGTTTTTCACAAAGAGTTGCTGGCAATTAAAGCAGCATTTCAAGAGTGGAGGCACTGGCTAGAAGGTGCAACCTTTCCTGTGAAAGTTTGCACTGATCACAAGAATTTACAGCTTCTACAAAACACCAGATCCCTCACCCCACACCAAATCAGATGGAGCCAGTTTTTCTCCCATTTCAATTTTGTTATTTCTTATGTTCCCGGGGTGCAGAACTGTTTGGCAGATGCCTTGTCTCGATCCATTCAGGCAACCCCCGCTACTCACCAGGAGGTCCAGGCTACTATACTACAACCTCACAACTTTGTTCAGTCTATGAGGGGGAACCAGACAGAGATTTTAGCAGCAGGCAGACAAGCAGAGGACCTATTTACAAGAGTCAGAGCTCAGCAGCAACAGGACCCATATGCCAGGGCCAGGATGGATGACCTCCAGAGGGACCCGCAAGACACTGCCTCCCCATTTGATGTGGAGGCAGGAATCCTCTGGCATAGCGGGTGATTATACATTCCCCCTTCATTGAGGGAAGAAGTACTGAGACTTTGCCATGACCATCAAACGGCAGGCCACGGAGGTGTTTTCAAAACTCTCCATAGAGCTCTGATAGACTACTGGTGGCCTAAGATGACTGCAGACATAAAGGGTTGTGTTGCTTCTTGTCATACCTGTAGATGAGCCAAGCCTTTCCCAGGGAAGCCCACAGGACTTTTGCAACCCCTACCCACCCCCAGTAGGCCTTGGGATACAATCTCTATGGATTTCATCACTGATTTACCCCCAGTCCAGGGGCTGACTTCCATACTAGTGGTGGTGGACCTTTTCACTAAAATGGTGCATTTTATTCCTTGCAAGGGCCTCCCATCTGCACCAGCCACAGTGCAGTTGTTCATGGACCATGTTTTTAGGTATAGAGGCATGGTGAATCACTTGGTGAGTGACAGAGGCCCACAGTTCACTTCCAGGTTCTGGAGGGCCCTTTTCCAGTCATTAGGGGTCCAGATCCACCTGTCATCAGCGCATCATCCTGCTAGTAATGGGCAAGCTGAGAAAATTAACCAGTGGTTATAGCAGTATCTCAGGTGTTACACCACTTATCAGCAAGACAATTGGCCAGCCCTGCTCCCCATGGCAGAATTTACATATAATAATTCTGTACAGTCCTCTACCAAGATGTCCCCTTTCCAGGGACTCTACGGGGTTAACCCTCGGGTGTTGCCCACCTCCTCCCAGCAGGGAACTGTTCCAGCCGCGGCTGATTTTCTTAAAGATCAACAAGCTGCACAGGAGTTGTTAAAGGAGCAGCTGAACAGGGCAAAGAGTGCTTACAAGAGAGCTGCAGATGCTCACAGACAGGAAGGGCCAGCGATTGCAGTAGAAGACAGAGTGTGGCTCTCTACCAAGTTTTTGAATTCTACCAGACCCTCCAAGAAATTGGACTCTAAGTTTGTGGGCCCTTTCACTGTGGTACAGCAGATAAATCCAGTGGCTTATCGTTTACAGCTACCAGCATCCATGAAAGTCCATCCAGTGTTTCACAGAGCCTTGCTAGCCAAGGACCCTCCCACAAGTGCCTTACGATCGCAACCGCCCCCCACCCCCAGTAATTGTGGAGGGGGAGGAGGAATACGAAGTCGAGGAAATTCTGGACTCTAGGAGGAGGGGAAGGGGCATCCAATATTTCATACACTGGAAAGGGTACCCTGAGGAAGAGCGCACGTGGGAGAATGCCAGAGATGTGCATGCACCAACGCTGGTTCATCGATTCCATCAGCTTTTCCCTCACAAACCCAAGCCTTGCACTCTACCAGAGATTCTTTACTTGGCTGAGCAGGCAGAGGAGTTCGTAAGTTTGCAGTTTCCACCCCTGCCCGAAGCCTTGACACCAGTAACAGAGGATGGGGGGAACCACAGCCCTCCATCTCGGGCTTGCATTTCCCAGGGGGGAGGGGGGACGACTCTTCTAATTATCTAGCTGTTTTCCAGCAGCAGCCACCTGGGCCAGAAGCGTTATCAGACCTGGAGAGCAGCACTGATTTGTCCTTGGAGGAGTTTTCCTTTGAAGAATTTCCATCGTTGCCCAGTTCCCATGGGAGCTTAGAAGGAGACCTAGACTCTTATCAAGCCTCTGGAAGGGAGGGGGTTGAAATGGAATGTGAATCTGGAGGGGAGGGTGATGTCATGAGTACTGATGGCGAGCAGGAGGGGGCCTCTATCCAGGGGGGAAAACGCATGCGTAGTACTGAGGAATGAAGCAGCCATTCAAAGAGACACAGATCAGATCCACCTTAGCTTTTGGGGTTTATCTGTCTGGGTTTTTCCCACGCTTCTTCAGTTTGTTAGGATTCTGTTTTATGTAGCGGTAATAAACACTAGAGACCTACTCCTCATCTCAGCGTGATTCCTGACTGTTAGGACAGTCACCTCTCGTCTGCTTACCGTTTTCTTAACTCCTTTTCTCCTACAACCTCGCCCACCCCACCACCATCTTAGTGTTCGGTTTTGTAAGCTAAAGGCCTGGGTGGAGTGAGGCTGACTCTGGATGTCACGTTCCTAAAAATGTCAGGGTGTGGCTCAATTAGCCAGGCAGCTGGAATGCTGGAGTGGATGCTTGTAAGTAAACTGTGAGTGAGGGAATGAACGAATGAGCCCATCTTTCAAGTTTCTGAGGCTGTAAACTTTTATAGCCCTTTGGGGAAAAGCATGAGCTGTGCTGAGTCTTGGGGAAGTGGGGGCAGGAAGCCTTTCTGCCTGGCTGCAGCTGCTTTTCCCAAGTGCAGACAGTAACCCCAGCTTCACTTCCTCACATATCTCAGTCATAACCCACTATAGAATAGCTCTCATTGTTAGCCTCCTCCTGCATTTGCAATATAGAGATAATATTGATCTTTCTTTTAGGATTTATGTCAAGATAGTAAGGATCAAGCATTTTTAGTAGTTTCACTGCACACAGTACTAGTAATTATTCTGCAATCGTATAATTTTTCTGGCCTTTAGGATATGCTTCTCAGTATAAAAGGGAGCATGCTCTCAGGTGCTCCTTATATATTTATTCAGATTATTTTGCCACCAATCTATTGAATTCTTGACTACCGAGACACCAGGAAATGTGCTTTCTGTCTAGAGCTGTGAAAATATCTTCAAGAGATCTGGTGGTTTGCCCTCTGAGTTCCTCAAAAGTTCTTCCCCATTGGTGATATCATCCATATTGGTTTTTCCATTACAGTATATATTGATATAGGACTTTTTTCTTTTCTAAACAGGGAGCCTTGGTATTTGCTGTTTCATTTATTCTACAGTTGTTTGTTAGGTGGGTTTTTGCAAAACATCTTATACTAAGAACTCTCAAGGTGAAAATGATAAGGCAATGGAGAAAGTAATCCATCCTGGTAAGATCCCTGGTGATAAGAATTTAACATCACTAAAATCAGTAAAAAAAATAAATTATTTATCTTCTTACTATCTATAGAGAATCAGTAAATTTTTTGCAATATTAATACTATTCATAATTCAGTTTCACCTGTTATTCTAACCATAATCATCATTCCATGTCATCTATAATTTATTCCCATGTGGACACTCAATTCATTTTTTTCACACACAGGAAAATATCCTGTAACACAATGATTTTTTTATTGCCATGGACCTATGTAACAATTTCTTTCACAGCATGTTGCCTGTGTGGGTATTTAGAAAATATCCATGGTCAACAATCCATCAGTCACAATGGATTTAATATGTGTCTATTGTTTATGACTGTGCAGAGATATAAAAGAAAGCTGTCATGAATGTATATGGGTGCAGATTTCCAAAAGTAATTATCATTAAGATTGTTCATTTGTTAACTAAGAACAATGAAAGCAGGAACCAGTAGCTGTTTTCTGATGAAATAGATGGAACAGTAGCTGTTTCTTTTTTGCTTTAGGTGAAAGCTGGAAAACTGGGCATTATTATGGCTCATCATGAGGCCACTTCTCCCCTTGAAAAATCCAGCAAAACAGACTATATTTTGGCACAGATGATAGTATTCATCAATGTCTGCTAGCAACTATGCTTCCCAGAAAAAAAATCTGCCCAAAACACCAATTAATCCAAAAAAGAATGCATGCTCTGAGAATTGCATTAAAAAAAGAATAGTAAGTTTTTAAAAGCTTACACTGGGTACATTAATATAAAAGCACTCTTCACAGGAGAAATTTCTACCAATGTATTGTAGTGCTTAAGGTATTGGGTGAGGAGTAGGTAGACTTGGATTTAAGTCCACTCTCAGCCTTGGATGTTCACCAGATGGCTTCAGATAAGTCACAGTATCTAAGTAAAATTCTAGCTTGGAAAAATTGGACTCAGAAATGCTATGTATACCACCTTGAGCACCTAAAGAAAAGTAGGGTATAAATCTAATAAATAAATGGAAATACAAGAAACATCAGGAAAATTTGGATTAAGCAAACAAATTAGCCAGTTTGGTGTAGTGGTTAAGGCATCAGGCTAGAACCTGGAAGACTGTGTGCCTTAGGCACGAAGCCACCTGGGGGACCTTGGACCAGTCATTCTCTCTTAGCCCTAGGAAGGAGGCAAAGGCAAGGCACTTCTGAAAAATCTTACCAAGAAAACTGCAGGGACTTGTCCAGGCAGTTGCCAGGAGTCAACACTGACTTGAAGGCACCAAAAAACAAATTATTAACTAATTTGCATAAAGTATTTGTAAAGTAGCAGACATTAAGCACAAAGACTTCATTTGTTAGGGAATTTGAAACAAAAATGATATGGATTTTTCTTTGCAGATCTATTAAATAAATAGTCTGAAATACTGCGATACTAACATTGGCTGCATAATTGGGTGCATTGATCTGCTGTTCCATTGTTGATGGTAGCTTATATGTTGTGTAGCAGCTTTCCCCAACTTGCTGGCCTCCAGATATGTTGGAACTGCACATCTGGAGAGCATCAAACTGAGGAAGACTGGGATACAAAGTGGGAGAATTTGTTTCTTAAACAAATAACAGTCCAATAATCAGTGACAGTGACAAAAAAAACAAAAAAGCAAAAACAAAAGAGCTTCTGAAATGAAATTCTTCCAAGTTGACCCATCAACAAACTCTTTTAACTGATTTCAAGTACTGTTTCCAAATTCTGTCATGTAACATCTTACCTTTAACATGCCTGATTATTTTCCATCTCCTGATTTTTTTTTCTCCAAACAGAACCATTTTCAAAGAATCATCAGCTTCACAGGCCACATGGTGGTTTACTGGATTAGCTGCTTTCTTGAGGCTTGCTTAATCACAGGATTCAATAGATGTGTTAAGAGAAGACAACAATGGAGACAAAGATATTTCTCAGTAAGATGCCTATAGGAACTATGGTGGTGAAAAATTTACAATAAGTAAGCAAACCCATTCATGGAAGGAATACAAAACATTTCACTTTCCTTCAGTGATGCCATCAGAACTGCTATAAATTTAAGCCTATTAAACAAAAATTAACATGTATGTATGTATAATATATGAATACAAATACAAAATATGTATAAGTGGGTTTGGAAACAAATAAAATAAAAAAAAAACATACACAAAAATTAACAATCCAAATTCTAATACTAAGTCCACTTCAGTTATGCCCCTAAGCATGGACTAATGGTGGCTGGATATGCATACAGTTTGTCAACTGTTGGGTGAGAGGAAAAGAAGAGCAGAAAAACCTAGGAAGTTCTTTGTATTATGATTAATAAGAAACAGATACTATCTTACCATTTTCTTCCTTGCAGCTGTTGAGAGCAGCTGTTAAAATGAATGACCAGAACATAACCAGAGGGCATCCAGTTGTATCTGAAGCCATTAGTGGACAGCTAGGACCACTGAATGGAGCAGAGCTTAACACAGCAGAGAAGCTACACACAGAAAAAGAATATTATCTTAAATAGCTTTAATGAGCACGTCAGAGAAACACAGGTTATTGATCTTACACACTTAGCACTCCCAAGCATAAAGTATTATATGCTTAGACAAAGTAGGTTTAAGATAAGTAAAAAGAGTCTTACTGATTTTATTCTTGGTTCAGTTACATCCATCTTTGGTGGGAAAATGAAGATTCTTTGTTTCTTCTGTTCTTTCCCTAAACTTAATGAACTCTTAGCCCTATAGCTGCTAAGAGCTGCATGGAAGAAAGGGGCAAGCACATGGCTTTAGGCCCAAGATGGAGAGAGAACCAAGCATGCTTCTTCCCAGATGGGGAAGAAGGAGGACGAGAGAGAGAGGAAGCGGGAATGGCAACAAACAGCTTCCTCTCACATAGAGTCTGCATCCTAGAGCAACTCACAAATATGCTAACATGAGGCATACTGATTTGTTATCATCTCCAACAGTATGGATGAATCTTCCTGCTGCCTTAGGTCATCACAAAGACCTTGCCTTAATACCAGGGTTTTGTTATACACGTCAGAACTCCTCCCTTGTTTGAAACCAGCATTCAATAATATATGTTCCTTGTTGAATTCTGGTGGCAATATGCTTGGGGTTATCTGGAAAGATTAAGGCTTTATTTATTTATTTGCTTACCTAATGCTAGTTGCATTAGTCACTCCACTCTAATGTAACTTTCAGTCTAATAAATCTTCAGAGGTCATATTTTGGTGTTAGTGATGCCACTACATGCAAAACCTAGATAATTTGTAGGAAGTTTATGAAAAATTATTATTACCAGTTGTTTTATCTACCAGCTTTGAAAGCTGTCTGCTTGATGAGATGTTTTAAAATATTCAACTTTTATTTAGTCAGAATTATTTAATATGTTATGTATGTCCTGTACTCAATGTTGAATATAGTAGAATAAATATTCTGCATCAATAAGCAATGAAATATACTCAGACAGTAAAGCTATGAATGTAGAATCTACATTCATAGGAATCTACACGGGATATAACTTGTCTTTCTTGATTAACTCAGTACTTTACAGTTAAAGTACTGGCATTTCTTTCTCACATTTTAGCCCACTTAGGTTTAATAACTGTTTTCTCTTTTAAATAGAAAACCCTACTCTGCCTGTATTTCATTTTTCTGCGTCCCATTCTTCAGTTTCTGGATTGGTCGAACAGGATATTAGGAAGGAAAAACAAGCCAAGGAATGACGCTATGGAAGGACACCCAAGCCACATACCAGCTGGTAAATATGCAATATTAACTGGGCTGGAGAAGTCGGGAAGAAATCTGTCTGGGAGTCAGGTGAAAGCCAGCAATCTGTATGTGTGTGTGTGTGCGTGCGCATGCCTTTGAGTCAGCGTTGACTCCTGGAGACTACCTGAACTAGTCCCTGCATTTTTATTGGCAAGGTTTTTCAGAAGTGCCATTGCCTCCTTCCTAGGGCTGAGAGAGTGACTGGCCCAAGGTCACCCAGCTGGGTTTGTGCCCAAGGCAGGACTAGAACTCCCAGTCTCCTGGTTTCTAGCCCAATGCCTTAAGCACTACACCAAGCTGGCTGTCTCTGAATATAGATCAAACCAAAATCCTCTTGAGATAGGAATTTGGGGTGGGGTAAAAAATAATTGTGGAAAAAGTTATAGCACAAGGAGTTATGTGACATCAAGTTAAAAAAGACAGTGGAAATAATCTATGAGGGAAAGATTGGGAGCCTTCTGGAAAGCATGGAATACATCAAGATCAGTTTTGGGATTTACCTTAAATTGCTTAAGCATTCTTCCTGCACGTGATGCTGGATGACAGAAGTTTCTCTGTATATCAGAAACAGAAAAACTAGTATCTTACACTTCAACATTTCTAGAGTTTCCAATTTAGCCTAGAACTCTGGTATTGAGAACTAAAATGTCGCAAATGAATCTCACTCTTGATTCTCAGCTGTCATACTCAGACAAAGGACCACCCCCTTCTATTTCTTTTAACCTTGCAGTAATAATATAACATACCCATAATTCCTCATGAGGTAGCAGTGGGCTAAGAATAATGGTAGTTTACACATTACAGCAGCTAGCTGGTATGTATTTGTAAATGCTCGTAAGTGCAGTATATCCAGATTAGTAGAGTAAGATCAGAGGGATAATAAGAGATAATTGATCACAATCATTCAAGCTTTAATTTCTGGTCTTGAAGTACCATTTCTGCAGAAAAAAAAATACCACAATGGTTCAAAATCTATAGTCTAGGAACTACTCTTGGTCTGCAAAGATAGTGCAGATGGTCCTTGAAGTAGGCACCCAAAAAATAACATTTTTTTAAAAAATGGCCAAAAACTTGGGCAATTGCCAAGCCTTTCTCTTTTTTTGTCACAAATCATACAAAATTTGGAAAGAGAAAACAAAATCTTAGCAAAGGGTGGTGATCTTGCACAATTTCAACCATTTTTAATTAAGACTTAATTTTAAATTAACATTGGGGTTCTGCGGCAGGAATCATGTGTGCAGGCCCTTTGACACTGTAGTGCTAACCACTGCTGCAAAAGCTCTTGCTGATGATGCAGTTATCTGTATAAGGGAACATTCTGGAACCCCTGTTCTGTGGCATAAATGAATATCAATATACAGATGGCTAAAAACATATGGTGAGTAAATATCACAAGTGTGAGAGTGTTTGTGCTACTGTGCAGCAAACATTCCACCTGAAAGCAAAACTTGATCCATTTTCATTGATACTGCACTTTCTTGGAACAGAAGAAATCTTTCTAATCTTTTTTGCACCACTTTTTTTTTCCAAATTAGACCTTAGAAGCTTTCAGGTAATGTGATGTGATGAGTGTCAGTTGTGTTCCTGGAGAGGACAGGACTAAATTTTCAACCTGTTTTAGGGACACTGGATCTGGAAGTAGGGGACTCAAAATAAGTGTAGCTTAAGACCTATTTCTTAGTTTGCTAAAAAACAGCAATTTATTATACTGCTCAAAATCATTGCCACCAGTTCTGGAACATTCTATGGACTGCACAACTAGGACTACAGATTGCATACAGTCATGAGCTCCAGTTGACCACTGCTGGCCATTCCATTTGCACTTGTGCTCCAGCTACCTATGTACCATTGCTAAAATGTTATCATCTTAATTACCATATTGACTCTTCCTTACATTCTTAATTGGATGGGGCCTGCAAAGAGACTGTATTGCTAGGGAAACTGAGTGTGCTATCCTGCAGATTATGGGATTTTTAAGTGGTTTTAATGTTTTTATTGTTTTTTAATTTTGAGTTATTTTGTTTTGTTTTGTGTTTTTAACTTTGTATGCCACTCAGTCACGGATGTGAGATGGGTGATTACTGTATATAAATTTACCAAATAAATAAATACATCACCAAGAAGTATCAAATCACAGAGAACTAGAACAAAATGTTTAACTTTTCATACCTTTGTCTGGTTTTTCAATACCCGAACAGCACTCTTTTTTCTTCTGCAGATTACAGACTTTTTCCCTTTAATTTCGCAGTAGATATTTTCATGACATACATCTCTGAAAGACCACGGACTGTAAGTCATGTATTGTGCATTGCAGTCTCTGCCTCAGTGAAATCTGATATATTTTTGTACTTTCATATTTTCTTGATGGTTCCTTGCAGGCACCAGCTGGCAACAGTACTTTCAAAAGACAGAGAGACTTGAATAGGAGTTGGAATATCTTGGGAATTCTTCATGTGCAAGGAAGAAGAATCATTATACAGCCAGTTGCCTTCCTGGTAAGAAAAAAGTTCATGGTATTTTCCTAATGAGTGAGTTCAATTTGTCTTGAACAACTGATAGAGATCCCAGTATTGCTCTTGGTGTTAATTTACAGGAAGCCAGGACATTAATACTGGAATTAGACAAGAAGGTGGGAAATTATGGCAAGTGTCTAAGAAAAACTTGGGCAATAGACAAAGGTTCCTTCACTCCTTTGAGGAGCTACCATACAGTTCATTTCTATTTGGATTTCTGTGACAGAGGTGACCTTCATTAAATGAAAAGCATGGCTGCAGCTCAACATGCAGCTTTCAGTCTACGGATCAAGAAGTAGCTGGGTCTCCTTATCGTTCTTCACTGTGTCTTGTACCATTTGAGGTAGGAACAACTCTGACAGTGAAGTTAATTATAGCCCTGTGGAATATCGTCACCATGTGTTTATTAGAACTGTGTGTGTTCCTGGAGAAGAAATGAGCAAGTATGTTTCATAAAAAAGGAGTGGGAGGAAGGTCTGTGGAGAGGGAAATCTTTCCTTGCTCTGTTTGTGCAAGTGTTCTAAGCTGTCCCCATCACCTTCAGTTCAGCACAGTTCTGGTAACAGTGCTAAGCTACAAGGAAACTGCTTAAAGCAATAAAGCATGGTAAAGTAAGATGTGATACAAAAATACTGAAGTTGGGTCCCAATGCTTTATTTACATGCAAGTTCAAAATAGAGTGCACCTCTGGTAGCACCTCTTCTAACACATTTCATGAAAAGGCATAAGCTTTCATGGGCTGATCATCATCAGCCCATCATCAACAGTAATTGATTAAGTGAGCTGCAGCTCATGAACTTTTGGACCTTTTTAATAAAGTTAGTCAAAAAAGTTGCTTACAGATCTTTCCTGATTTTTTGTCCCTGCAGATGACAATACCTAGTTGGCCTTTGCTAACCTTGGAAAACTAAGCCAGGTCAAACCTGGTTAGTATATGGATTTGAGATCAGTAGGAAATCCCAAGGTTATAGACTAGTCTGGGAAGTCAAAAATCCTAGATGAAAGAAATAGTAAATTATTTTTGTTTTATGGAAGTAATAAGGATGTGTTCATGTAGTCACCAGGAGTCAAGCTTGACTCAAGGGAGACTTTGTCATTTACTTATATAGTATTGAGGAAAATACAAATATAGACAAATTATATTTTTCATAAAAATCTGAAATTATTATTGTTAATTGATTTGTGTTCAAATGAGTAAAAAGGCAATCAAATAAATAAAACCTTGAAAAAAGAACAGCCCCAACATAACTAATGTCATGTTAAGTATACATCAGCCTTCAGAAATTTTCCATCAGGCATAGGAGTCTGAAAATGTATGCTAATGTTTTGCATTTTACATATATTCTAATCATATTACATTCTCCTGTTCTATTCCTACATTGGCTTCTTCCCCTTAAACAGTTTCTTGCCTTTGCCTTTTACCCTCCTACATTTTCCTTTTTGCTTTCTTTCATTAGGATTTTGTTTCCCTGTAGCTGCAATGCATATTCATGAGATCCATTTAAGCACTTGTTTCACTTTAAAAATTCCTAAATAACCATCTTAGTACTTTTGCTTTTCTTTATTTAAGTTTCAGTAATTGCACTGACCATCTGACAACTGTGATAGGAATGTTCTAAAAGCACATGGAAAGCAAGTAGGATAAGAATGAAAGAAACAGAGTTTCCACAAAAGTCTTGTTGATTGAAATTAAATATGTTCCTCACATCTTCTCTATTGGCTTTATAGAATTAAAATTATACATATTCCTTCTCAGAACAAAATGACAAAATTATTTAAGAAGTCATTTTTTTCTGTGGCAATGCCCTTCATTGGTATATGTTTGAGTTGCTTAAAGGAATCTCTTACATATTTTTGTCCTGATTATAAAGCTATTGTATTTTTTATATCTATCCTCTCTTAACTTTTAATTTGCTGGCCTTTGTAAGCACAAATCTAAAAACGACATTTTTCAAGATACTATGATAATAAGGATAATATGGTATTGAGAGAGTATCAATATCAATATTATCTTTATTTACGTTTAATTCTTGGGAGAAGAGCAATGACAAGTCTCGATAAAATAGTTAAGAGCAGAGACATCACACTAACAAAGGTCCGCATAGTTAAAGCAATGGTATTCCCAGTAGTAACATATGGCTGTGAGAGCTGGACCATAAGGAAGGCTGAGCGAAGGAAGATAGATGCTTTGGAACTGTGGTGTTGGAGGAAAATTCTGAGAGTGCCTTGGACTGCAAGAAGATCAAACCAGTCCATCCTCCAGGAAATAAAGCCAGACTGCTCACTTGAGGGACTGATATTAAAGGCAAAACTGAAATACTTTGGCCACATAATGAGAAGACAGGACACCCTGGAGAAGATGCTGATGCTAGGGAGAGTGGAGGGCAAAAGGAAGAGGGGCCGACCAAGGGCAAGATGGATGGATGATATTTTAGAGGTGATGGATTCGTCCCTGGGGGAGCTGGGGGTGTTGACGACCAACAGGAAGCTCTGGCGTGGGCTGGTCCATGAAGTCACGAAGAGTCGGAAGCAACTGAACGAATAAACAACAATATTATCTTGCATTATGTGAATATATACTTTAACACATTTTGTTATCGATTAAAAATGTCAAGAGCGACCTGACAGTATTGCAGACAGTAATGCAGCTTAATCTCTTTCTGGGACCAGCATTTCAATACTGTATCAAGGCTGGTCAAAGACTGTAATAAAGATATTCAATTATGTATTTCAATTCATTGCTGACAGCTACGTATCTTGCACAGTGTTTTCCAAGGTAGCCAATATAATATAAACTTTTAAAATTAGCAGTGATTTCTAATGACAGTATTAGGTTTGATATGTTACCTCCCCCATCAAGGTATCGGAGGGAAGAAACAGTTGGTGATTCTCTGTAAACAATTTGCATAATCCTTTGAGACAGTCTATTCTGTCAGTGTTCATTGTTGGGGCTGAACATAGATACATAACCTTGACAATCACTTGTCCATCCTGTAGATTTTCATTTATGATCTTGATAATGAGGACAAGTACGTGGAAAAATATGCTTACTCAAGTTTTGTCCCCCCATCCCCAATCTACCTGGAGAGACTGGCCCCATGATTAAAGGAGGTGAAACATGTCTTTTGGTAGGAATAGACAAGGAGGTGTTGCAGACAAGGTATTATATCCTGTCTGAAAGGAACAGTAAAAAGATCTCTACTGAAGAAACACTGCTTTGATTTGGAAGATTTGTACAATTATAGACCAGTCTAAAATGCTACATTTCTTGTAAAAGCAATTGAGAAGCTAGTGGCCTCACATTTCAAAGACTTCTGAATGATAGATTTTGGTGGGATTTTGGCTAGGATATAGCACTGAAACTGCTTTGCCTGTCTTGGTGGATATCCTTTGCTGTGGGGAATGTGACTGTTCTGCAAGATCTCTTGATATCCTTTTGGGTTGGCTGGCTGGGGCACTGTTTTAAAATTAATTCAGTCCTTCTTCTCAAGCTATGCCCAGAGGTAATGCTGGGGAATAATTTATTTAATCCTAGGCTGTTCAATATCTATATGACCCCCAGCTCTTCATTTACTTCCCTACTTCTGACTCCAAGGAAGAAAGATTAAAGATTGCCTAAATTGGATTAATGAGAATATGAAATTAAATCTAGATAAAATTTTAACGTACCTTAATATTAGCATGATTATATATTTACGTTTTTGTTCTTAAAATTTTGTTAAGAATTTTACATACTCATCAGAGAGAATGATGGGGTATAAACAAGCAAATAAGTATGTTTCTTTTCCTTCCTGGTCTTGGCTTTTCTGTGCAGAAAGCAGAAACTGAATCGTCAGTCAAGGAAGACAGAGTTTTTCTTAAAACTTCAAGATCCTTCAACTCTCCTATTCTCAAATTTGTGAATCCTGAAATGGAAATGGAGAGGCAAATACCACCACTCCATCTCCAGAGGCTGAGAAAAAGAATGGCTCAACATGTCCTGAAAAGAAAACCTGTAAGGGCAAGATCTTCATGATTTTAATGTAAAATATTCTAGACATTCTGCAATGGATTGCTTTCCGATGAAGATTTTAATTATGCTGAGCACAAATTTCGTCAAAAATAAAAATATAATGGTACTTGCAGTTTAACAATCTTCTATCGCTTTCCTTTTAATTTTTAGTTTACTTGCACAATACCTTGATAAAGACTTGAAAACAGATCTAAGATGCTGCATTGTGTATTCTGATATTATGGCTTGTAGAGCAATGATATATATGAAAGTTTTTCAGAGTTTCATTTTCTTTTATAAATGTATGGCATCATTAAAATTAGTAATATAATAAATGCAACCTAATTTGACAACTGCAGTCAATACTAGTCCAATCCAAAAATGTTTCAGATAGGAAATGCTGACAGTTTCCAATTATTCCAGAAGTGTTCCAAGCTTGAAAAGGCTGTTCTTTGGATCCAAATCACAATTACCATCTTTGGATGTTCTAAAATTTGTATGTCAAATTGTATTCAGTCTTTAACCTGAAAAAGGCATTAATGTGATGTATATGTGATCAATTTGCCATTTGAAATATTTACAGTATCTATAGTAAGACTCTTAGGTCAACTAAATTTATTATATTTAAAGCACATGGACCATCCATGTACAATCCTATTAGTCAGCGTACTGTAGTAAATTCTGCAATTTTGTTGTTAAAAAAAATATTTCCTTATTAGCTTGCACTCTGCCCAACCTGTTGTACCTTTTCTTTCCAATATTGGGAAGTCTGGTGAGGGAAATATCAGGGAATATCTATAAGCTATAAGCTCAAACAGGGAAATCTTGAGAAATCTTACTTATTTTCAGATTAAGTTCTAGGAACCTACAGAAATTAATCCTGAACTGAAATTCAGAGCATTGCACTACAATTGAAATACAGTAATTGTCCCTCAGCTACATATTGAAGTTTAATTTTCAGATAGTTGTTCAACTGTGCTTTGGACCACTCTTAGCACTTGTCTTTTACATACAAATGTTAAAAAAAAAGTTGACATGTGTGATTTAGTTTAGGATGATCTGGAATTCACTTTTAAAGTATAAGGATGTTCCCCTGAATGTCATTGACTTATAGCATTTCAGCAGCCTCCATTTTTATACAATTCACAAGAACTTTAAAGATTAAAAAATACCCATCAGAGATTTTGTACTTTATTACAGACTTCTATTTCAGATTCATAAAGTCAGCCATTTATTACACCACTGAAATTGAAAGCAAGCAGAATGTGTATATTTGTGAATGTAAAGACTGAAATAATGTATTAAAAATTAATCATATACCAGTATTTTTTTTTACTTCATCATAAGTTGTATCATGTGAAATGGCATTAAGAATGGTTTCCATAGTACTTTTCACATTAGATTATACAGAAGTCAAAGCACACAGAACATTGAATAGTCTGAGCAGTTCTGAATACATATATATATATATATACACCTATTACTAAGCCACATTCCTGAATTTTCATCTGCACTATTTGCATATATAAACTCAATTGCACTGTCCATAATTTTAGGAAAGAACAGTGTACAAAGACTTGTTCTAAACAGACTTCTCCCTCTCAGTTAGTCATAATTGCAAAAACTAAATCAGAAATGAATAAATGAAAATTTTAATTTAAAAAGAGCTGAGAGATCAACTCTTCGTGAAAATATCAAGGTTTAGCCAAACCACTAAAAATAAATACCTGTTTAACCCCTTAATGTTTTTATGGCACTTTTTCACCAAGCAACAGCAGGATCGATCACTCTGAAACCACAAGTCACATAAATAAAAAGTGCAAAGTACTGAAAATGAATAAACTTTTCAGCGTATGTGACTCCTTATTAACAAGTGCACATACACAAGCAAATATTGCTTTTAGTTAGTACCCTGTACTTATCAGTTTATGCAGATATAAAAATTCTGTTTAGAACAAGCAATGAATAGAAATGTGCATCTACATCCTTCCTCTGTAAAGATACAATTGGCTTATATTGTAGTTTATTGGATGAGCACTTGGACTCCACATTGACATACATTCCAATAGATCTACATTCTTCTTTAGTTTTATTTGAAGTTCACATATACCTAGCATTCAAGCAAACGTGGTAACTCATCAACCAATTTAATATACTCTGTCTATACCTTTTGGAGACACAAGAACTTTTCATGTATGCACAGTCCCTATAGTGCAGGAAACCAACTTATACACTGGAGAGGTACCAGCACAATTTCAGCATATCAGTAGTAAAATGGAATGGACTGTGTTCTGGGGTATTTGGAAAAGGCAGAAAAATGCTTAACTTTCAGGCATATTGCCAAGAGGGTTCTACATAACAAATTATTGATGTTCTATCATTCCTTTGATAAGACATGTCTATAAGAATGCTAGTTTGTATTTTGTCATGGGCTACCTAAATATATATGAGCAAGTAACTAGAATTCATTATAATAAGTGTAAATACATGTCATATTATTTAACTCAACTCCTCTGTGTATGGTCCTTCAATCATATTCCTAAATTTGTGATATGACCATTTCTCATGTTACAATTCTCAAGCCATAAAATGTGTATTCATGTTATTTTTCTCACTGAAATATAAACCAGAAATTAATATATTTGCAATGTATTAATGAACCAAAAATATTATCCAGAAAACATCAGGATATCCTACATGAGTAAGATGTCACAGACATTTTGTGGAAACAGGCTACCAATTTACAAAATCAAAGCAACTGAATTATCTTCATATAATATTCTTCCACACCATGGTGGTGGCCTGATAACACATTTTTAACATCAGAAATTTCTTGCACAAGGAAAATGAAATAGAAGGAAGATATTAAGGAAATTGAAAGCTCTCCAGGAACAGAACATTGTTGAAAACTTTCCACCACCACTTCATTCATTTATGCATGTCCATAATTTCTTTCTGTGCTGAGAATCACCAATTTAAACATAGCTGTGTTATCACCACAGTCAAACATAATTCTATACACTACTTTTAACTAAGAAAAAGGAAAACAAATTTTCATGCAAAAAGTATAAATTTACTAAGTGAACATTCTCCTAACCATATACGGAGTAGAAAAGCTATGGCTCTCCAGCACATCCTTTACTGCTGACTATGCTGTCTTGAGCTGCTGGGAATTGTATTGTAGTCACATTAGAAGAACCACAGAATTCCTTCCATACTATATACTCACCATCTGAAAGTATCTAGCATTTAAAAGAAAGAGCAATGAAAAAGGCAACCAAAGTTAAGAAACAAACTATGATTGCCAGTTTCTTGACTCATCAATTCTATTGTGACTAACTGCATGAATCTGAAACTCTTAATGGACTAGTTCTTGTTGTGTATGATTTTAACCTTAGTTTTTTAGCAGTTCATCTGAATTTATCAATATAATCTGAACTCTCACTCACACAATTACTGTATGTTTCTTTCTGCTGAAATTTTTATACTAGTTTTTTTTGGGTGTTCTTCCCTCACATATTTATGACTGTAAGAGAGGAAGAATAAGCCATGCTTGCCGGTACTACCCCTTGTACTACTCCTTGTGACCCACAAACATGAAAAAGAATCTATGTTGTACCAAGAACTCCTTACATACCTCTGATGAACCGCTCAAAGATTTACATACGAAGCTGGCTGTAGATGCACATATACAATTGTGACCACATCCCATTAAAAATTATTCAACCACAAATGGTTATTAATATTCTACCTTGCCATACTTAAAAATGATGAACCATTCCTTTTTTTCTGCTGTTTGCATGATGAACTTCAAATACACAAAAACAGAATGTATTTTGACAAAAATGATCCTGAACACATTTGTAGCTTCACTTCCAATTTTCAACAGCATAATTCCATGTAAATCTGATCAGTCCTGTACATCAAAATAGTCAATAACTGTCTCTTCTTTGAATCGTCTCTCTGTGCTGCTATTCCCATGCCTGAAAGTAACCGCAAAATGTTAAAAGAATTCAGTAAAAACACAAACATTTTGGGTAAAAAAAAAAAGAAAATCTATGACCTTCCCTTTCAGGAGTACTCTTGTATACTTGACTTGTGCAACAACACTTTTTTTGGGTTGGCAGGATCAAATTACTCTAAGGAGAAGGAAGTTTCCTGGTCACATGAGTGAGTCTTAGCCAACCCTTCCACAAACAAGGAGAAAGGAGATCTGAAACAAGGAGACTACTCTACATAAGTATGCTTCCAGAGAGATTAACAGCTCTATGTGTCTTTATATCTTATCTGTTCTCATCACAGCAATTTTTCCCCACTAGCCACTTCTTTTGTCCCCACTCCTTCATGTAGTTACTTCCTTTTCATTAGTCCTTTTCTTCCACCATTTAGCACAGCCATCACTACTGCTTAATGCTTTGTCTCCTCTCCTCAGGATGGCATCCACAAAAGAAGGAAAGCCATCCTTTGTGTTACAGAAGTATCTAATCAAAATAATAAATGGGAGAATGAGGGTGAGAAGTATATACCACGATGAACCTTCTTTCAAGTTTCCTGCTTTGAGAAGTAGATCCTTCCAACTTTCTAAGGGTAGCCTTTTTGTTAATTTTGAGAATTCTGAGGCTTGTCCTACTTATATCTTATGTAAATTTAAATGATAATGATAACAGTAACAATAACAATAATAAAAAACACAAGATGCTGTGAAATACATTTTAAACTGCCAAGGAGTATGTAGATTGCAATGAGCCAAAGGGAAATTTGCTGATTTCTTTTTTAGGTATGATGAAGGTACAGGCCAGTGCCTGGCTCTTAACTTTTATCTTCTGGTTCAAACTTGTCTTTTTACCTTGGATTGTTCTATGCTGGTTTGGCCATAATAAAGTTTAAGTTTCAAGTTTAGTCTCAAAAAATTGATGGCGGGAAGAATCTGTGTAAATTATGTGTGTTATTGCCATCTCTTTGCTTTCTTACTGGAACAAAGTGGATACCAACAGGCATGTTACAGATGAATACATTCATGCCCAGTCTCAGATAAACTATCAATAAATGTATACTAAATCAACACAGATATTTGAAAGAAATGGTACTTACTTTTCTGACTGTTTGTGATGAGGAATAGGTGGGGGGGGCCTGGCCTGCTTCTCCTTGGTAAGTAGTGATGTCAGAGTAACTGCTGGGCAAACTGATTTCCCTCTAAAGAAAGAAAGCCATAATATCAACGAGTTTTGTTATATGATGCCTATATGATGCAACAGACTACTCTTCTTATTGCATTACCGCCACTCCTATTTTGGATTACATGAATTTTGTAGGTGAGGGGAAAAGCATTTTTAATATAGCTCTATATTAGTAAATAGGTTTTCAGGTTAGATTAATGCTTTCATTAAATAACACCATTCAGGAGGAATAAAAAAGCACTCGTGCCATACAGAAATGTTAGTAACAAACGCCAGATACACTGAGGCACAGAAACAGGCTTTTTTCAAAAAACTGACATCTACAGACTACAGAGACACAGGGGAACGAGCCTACATAATTCATGGTATTTATGTGGATTCTTGTTTTGTTTGAAATTATGATTTGATCAAATTATTAAAATGTTCCAATATATAAAGAGAAACTACATAATCAAGGACATTTTCAATGAAGAAGTGATCATGGGAATACATCTTTCCTAAACACGAAATATATATTAAAATTCCTGGCACACAAAGAATCCTTAAAATGTTTGCACAATATCAGCGTAAAATCAAATTGGTTCAAATACAGAACATAGAAATTATGCCATTTATAACAAGAAAACAGAACAACATACTTCACCGCACTGATAACAACATTGCGCTTTGGTTCGTTATCATAGCTCACACTCTCAATGCCGTAAACCTGAGCAAGTTCGTGGATGATTCGACGGTGTTCTCGGTTCATGGGTGGGAAACAATGACTCTTCTTTGTGTGCTTGCTCTGTATTAGAGAGATATATTATTTTGATGAAGTCTGGAGAAAACTGAACCATACCATCTATGTTTTCCTTCTGCATGGAGAACTGGGCAATGATTTTCTTTGAATATAGCCAATTTCTTTGTATGACAACTAATCACTAAACAAAAAATAAAATAAAATAAAATCTGAGGTTAGGGTCCCAGAAGGTTTCTTATTTATATTATATCCATTTTATATTTTATACGTTTACATTTTTTATATTTATATACATGTTATGCAAATCTCCTGTTTTAATTATATTCTTACAATAAATGATTTTATAATTAAACAGAGCTGAAATAAATGCCCATATTTTAAATTATTAAACTTGAAAAACATTGCGGGTTGGTGTTTCACACAGAAACACCCTTTCTTCTGAAGTGAAATCAAGAAATATGACACCAGTCTTATATAAGAGACCTGGGAACTTGAGCTCTAGAATCAGAAGGTTTCAAGTATTTTATTTTAAAGGCAACCTCAGTTCCTATGATAAGCATTCTCATGGTGGTCTTTGTACAAGTAGTCCTTGAATTATGACCATTCATTCAGCAGCCAGGCGCTTAACAAAGGGACTTATGACTGGTCCTTGAATTTCTGGCTGTTGCAGTGCCCCCACGGTCATGTGAACACATTTTGAGTGCTTGGCAACCAGATCGCACATACAACTGGTTGCAGTGTCCTGTGGTCAGGTGATTGTCATTTGCGACTTTCCCTGCCAGCTTCCCCCAAGCAAAGTCAATGAGGAAGCCAGCAGGGACGTCTGCAAGTCGCTCGGATAAGTCTCCCCCACCCCCAGCCTTTCTTCACTTGCATGCACCATGCCCTCCTTCTCCCCTTCGCTTGCACCCCCCCACACCCTTTCCCTGGCCTCTCTATGCTTGCACGCAGGCACCCTGTGCCCTCTTTCCCTGGCCTTCCTGCGCTCGCACAGATGCACAGCACGCCCTCTTTCTCCAGCCTCCCTGTGTGCTGTTTCCCCAGACTTCCTGAGCTCGTGCTGCACCACAGCACCCCAACTCATGCGCAGCCTGCACTGGGCCTCCCAGGGCCTCTCCCACCCCTCTGCAGCACGCTTGCACTCTTTACCTGGGGTTCTCTCCGCTTCCCAGCTTCCCACTTAACAACCCACACGTCTGGGGTTACAACAACAACTGGGACTGCCTGGACTGCTATCACCAAGTGATGCAGTCATGTGATGTCACGTTTTATGACTGCATTGCTTAGCAATGGCAATTCTGGTCTCAACTGCAGTCATAACTTGAGGACTACCTGTTAGGTGCTAAGTTTATGATCTATGAGTTCTGCTTTACCTGTTTGTCCCCCATTTCCATCTCTCTAAGCCCCTAGGTGGATCATTATACATTTTATTATTTAACATCTATATTCCTCCTCAACAGCTCATGTCCTACATTAAATTACATCTGGGACATTCTGAAGGAATATATTCTAGATTTGCCCCTGCAAGTCTCAAACGAAGCCAAATGGAGGGTAAACTATGAATCTTTACTTGCTATTATTATGATTTAATAGCATCCTTCTTTGTCATGAAGGAATATTCCTCCTGGGGGTTCCAAAGATTCTGGAATAGTTTCCAAATGGCAGCTAAATGTGATTTTTATATACTACTGTATTGGTTTTGGTCTAAGATTTAAGACTTTATATACTTAGAAATAAACAGGTTTTCTTCATTACCAACCTTATTGACTGCTTCTATAAGGGCTTTCATTTCTTTCTCAACTTCACTGACAAACTTTAAATCTTTTCTGCAGCAAAAAGAAATAGTAATTAACAATAATTTAAAAGGACAAGGACAACAGCTCTGTAACTGAAGGGTTTTTTTCAACCTAACTTTAGAGCTTTTTCCCCCCCAGCATAAACTGAGTATATTATCAAAAGTTTCTGATCTTCCATGAATTTTAAGTACGCTATTTCTTAGAGAAGGAAATTGGTTTTTACACTCCAAGATAGATCATCCCATGTATTTTAAGAATAATTTAAAAAAATGAAAGTATAGTCTCCCCAAAATCTATGCAGACAAGGAGGAAAAATAATCCTTTGGGGTATTTTATAGTAGTTAGAACAAGCTTATCAATGATTTACAATGCCTTTACTAATGTTGAACACAATGTTGTACACTGTGGATTGTGAATATATATCATTAGAATGGGCAGTAACTGATCATGTGCCACCACATTGGTGTTGCCTCTTAGCAACCACATAGATTTTCTCCATGATGATCTATCCACAGCCTAGTTCTTCAGGTCTTCCAATAGTGGACCTATTGCCCTTGTAACTGAGTTCATCCACCTTACTGCTGGTTGTCCTCTTCTCTTTCCGTCCACCTTTCCCAGCTTTACAGTCTTCTCAAGAGAGCTAGGTTGTCGCATAATGTGGCTCAAGTACAGCCTGGTCATTTGTGCCTCAAGTGAGAATACTGCATTGATCCATTTGTTTGTTTCCTTGGTTATCCACAGTATACTCGGAAGTCTTCTCCAACACCAAACTTCAAAAGTATTAATGTTCTCTCTACCCTGCTTCAAAGTCCAACTTTTGCTTCCATAGACTGTCTCAAGGAAAACCACTGCGTACTCTATTCTGTTCTTTGTAGGTACATACACATACAGCATCTGAGTATCTTTTCCAAGGCCTTTAAGGCTATTCTATCAAGTGCTAGTTTATGATGTATTTCTTGACTGCTGGTTCTTTCACTGTTGATAGCTGATCCTAAAAGGCAAAAGCTATCCACCACTTCAAAATCTTCATTATTAATTTTATGGCTGGTTTCTGTACCTGTTGTCATGAGCTTGGTCTTCTTTATATTTAACCTTAGTCCCATTTTTTCACTGTGCTCCTTGATTTTCATTAGTAGAGCTTTCAAATCATTTGCATTTTCAGCTATCAGAGAAGTGTTGTTAGCATAGCACAGATTATTGATGCTTCTTCCTCCAGTTTTAAAACCATGCTTATCTTCTTATAATCCAGCTTCATTTGAAATATATTCAGCAAACAGATAGAATAAATAACAGGAGAGTATACATCCTTGTCCCTCTTCTTTGTCAATCTGGAGTCAGTCTGTTTCACCATGTTCTGTCCAGACTGTGCTTTCCTGGTCTGTGTATAGATTCTGCATGAGGGCAATGAGATGTTCTGGGTTTCCCATTTTTCCAAGCTTGTTCCACAGTTTGACATGGTCAACATAATCAAAGGCCTTTCTATAATCAATGGAACACATACTGATTTTCTGGTATTCTTTTATCTGGGCAGTTGGGATGACCTTTACATCTTCGGTGATTCTGCTGGTATGATGATGATGATTATTATTATTAATTCAAACTTTTGCCACTGCCCATCTTCCCCCACAAGAGGGATTCTGGGCTGTTTACAATAAAAACGAACAATTAAAACAGCAAGCATAAAATATAAATACAAATGTATAAAATATAAATTCAATCACCACATATAAATATAAAATAAAAATAAAATCCAAGTGGCAGATGATCTAGCACAATCCCTGTGTGTAAGGAGCACTCTAAGGCGCCAGCCATCCCCAGGAGTAACTACTTCCCCCCAGCCCCAAGCAAGGCGACAGAGCCAAGTCTTCAGGTTCTTCCGGAAGGTCAGGAGCAATGGGGCTAGCCTCACCTCCAGGGGCAGAATGTTCCAGAGGGCGGAAGTTACCGCAGAGAAGGCCTGCTTCCTGGACCCTGCCAAACGGAACTCCCTTATCGATGGGGTCCGCAACATGCCCTGTCTGCATGATCAGGTGGGATGGGTTGATGTAATGGGGATGAGGCACACTCCTGGCATACATTTCTGGCATTCTTTTCTTATCCCTCCCAGGAACACCCCACCACAAGTAGTCCTTGTTTAGTGACTGCCTCATATAGTGACCATTTGCAGTTATGACAGCAATTAAAAAATAACCTTGCAAGCAATCCTTGCATTTACAACCTTTGTAGGTCTGTAAAGCAAAGGAAAGCTGAAGTAAGTTCTTAAGTACAGTTGCGGCTTCACTTAGCAACCACTTTGCTTAACAACCAAGTTGCTGGTCTCAATTGTGGTCGCTAAATGAAGACTACCTGTACCACAATTAGGCAGCACAGCAGGACTTGGAGGAGAGAATGGTCTGTAGTATTAACATTATAGAGAAATAACAAGCTTAACGACCAGTTGTTTTGTGACTACAGGCCAAATTATATTTGACAGCAGGACTGTGAGTTCAAATCCATGTTGTACGAATCATAAATAAAATAGTAGGTACAACACAAATGGCAACAGAAGTGTATGGATAGAAATACCTAATCATTTTTGACTGGCCTGTCTGCCTTATATTTCCATCAAACCAAACTTAGATCCTGGAAGAAAACTGGCTGAAGGAAAAGCAAGTACAGAAGAAGAACAGCAAATACAAAAAGATTCCAAATTGTATTGTCCAAATGTCCATCGGTTCTTAGAATCAGCCCCTCAGCCACATTTTTTCATGCAACAGGATAAACCTTCTCTTAGCATTGGTCTGCTGCCATCATATGTACCTTTGACTCTGAAAATTCCTTCAACTTTAATGGAAACTTTGTTAGAAAAACATTCAAATGATTTCTGAATCATGGCGAGGGAAAAGAGTCACAAATCAGAGCAAATTTAAAAAACACACCTTTAATAGCTAGGAAAGCAATCCAAATAATTTTCAGGTTTTAATATCCTTACAAAAGTCAACACAATGCGTGATTATGTGAGAAAATTACATGCCACAGAGAAGCCTGTAAAAAGTAATGATGCATACCTTCCATCCTCTTTTAACGTATCACTGTACTTGGGTGCAGAGACACGAACATTGAAAGGGTCAGAACTGTCGTCTATATGAAGAGCCTCAGCAAACCGTCTATAAATAAACAAACAGATAAATGAATGTTACCCAGCCTAGCAATAGTCAAATCCCAATGTTTAATTTAATGTAAGAGATTACCCTATTTCCTTCCAGTCACATGCACTTCACATACTGTTTGTTGTTTAAAATCAATAAGGTAATTACCTACCTGTTTCTTTCAAGAGCCAAACATTCTTCATCACACTGCAACCTAAAGGAACAAGATACAGACATATGAAAGATGCTTCTTTGAAAACTCTATTGCATTTATGCACAAAGAAAGAGTTCTTCATAGAATAAGTGCTTAAATTCACCATGTTTAGCACATGATGCAGACCTTAATACAGAAAATGCAACTGATAATCTCAAATTAGCAACAATAATGGATTAAACATAACTTGCGTATTACAAAACAAGTTCTGCAGGCACGCCTCCAAGCCAAAATTGCTATTTAAGTATCATATTTGATTATTTTATTGTCTATCTTTCCATTTCAAATATTAAGGTAGTATATTAATTTCAATTTTATATAATGAAACAAAATCCTGGGGGTGGGGTTAGTGCCCTATTTATGAATTTGCAAATTTAAATTAAGAACTTTTAATATTACCATCTTGGATTTTATATTTTATATTTATATTTGAGAAGTACAGTTTTCACTGTATTTTAATTTGTATTTATTTTTAGTTTTATTGTAAACTGCCCAGAGTTACTTCTTGTGAGATGGGCAGTGACAAAATTTGGAAAATAAATAAATAAATAAATAAAATCAGTTAAAGGCATACCAATTAAGTTGCATCTATCAACTAAAATGTAACTAATATATACTCTAGCAAACAGCATAAAAGCCAAACTCTAGCTGACTTTAAAAAGTCTTCCCCCATTGTTTTTGATCCATGATTCAGTTACCTGCTTTGCTTCATTTCTTTTTTGGTAATCAATCTACTTATCTCTACTGAATCTCCAAGCTGTGGATCTGTTAACTTAGAGGCAATAGATATTGCAGCTATTCTGGAAAAAAAAATGAAGAAGGGAATATTGTACGAAATATACACAGTTCTTTTAAAGAAGGTACTAAAATTTACTATGTGCAGTAAGGATAATGGCTGAATATACACTGCAAAGAAATTTCAGAAATCTTTGCCATTCCAAACTAAATTATTGCCTCTCTCAGAGACAATGGAAAAATAAATCCTATGAATGAAACTGTGGCATCATTTCAGCAATCTGAAAAACTCAAACTAGCATCTAATACTCAGACCACACATTTGTGATCTTAACTACACTATCACATTACTTTGTTTCCCAACAGGTTTTAGTGTTATGATTTCAAGAATATCAGAACTTATTTTTTTCACTCAAAATATGTGACTGTAAAAATTAGATAATGCTCCCCTTTATATTTAACTATTCAAATATTTGCTATTAATACAAATCTGTAAAGAGATGTTCTTGGCTGGCTCTCAGGTAATCCAGACTGAGCTCCTTGTTACAGGTCTGCAGAATTAACAGCATTTGTCAGTAGAATTAATTTATTCTCCTTTCTCATTCTCCCTGCTACCAATTTGCTTCTGAGAAATGAATGACAGGAATTCCACTGTCATAAGATTGGATATATCCTGTTATATATATAGTGTGAATCATATAAAGTATCAAGTATTAGCAACTTCATACAGAGCCAAAATTATCTCTGGCACTAGAAACACCAGTCTGCTGCTGTAGAATGTTAAAAGATCTCCCAGGAGAAAGAACTCTAACATTTGTATGTAGTATATATTACACAGCTACCCAATTCAGAGTGACAGAACTCATTAGGGCGTTCAATATGAACCAAGGGAATAAAATGAGTTACTCCTAATTTTACAATACTCCTCTTCTTGTCCATGACAGCTGGATTAATTGGTACTGTAAGAATACATTCAGAAAGAAATGAAATCACAGCTATACAAGATTCTTTGATTCTTCTGCTTCTGTGCAGTAAAAAAAAATGCAGATCATTGCCTTAACAGACCTTTGATAAGTACTTGCTGCTTCTGAACAAATCATAGACTCTTTTTTTCTTCCACACTCACACTGAAGTTCAACCTATAACATCAGAAAAACAGTAATTAGTATCACAGAAATTTAACATTTCAATTCCTAATCTGAAGAAGCAACAAAGTGCACTTTTACTGACCAGAATGGATTCCTTTGTTGATTTCAAGACAGCTTAGTTTTCCAACATCATAATTATGACACTAAGCAATTCTAATTATCTGCTAAAATTTATGCTGAGCAGACTAGAAGAGTTTTAAGGCAAAATCTATGAGATATTATGCATCTTATTCAAATTGCAGTGAGGAAGACTCAACAAACTGTACAACCAGTCAGGGGTGGTGGGGGAGATCTGTCCAGAGACCTTTACTTGTAGAGTGCCTCAGGCCTCTCTACTCTCTCCACTTCTTTTTAACCACTGAGGAAGGTCAGATCAAGGGGCCAACGATCATGAATATTGTGATAATACCCAGCTATACATCATGGGCCCCGGCCAAACAGGTTCTGCAGTAAAACTATAAACTGTGTGTCTAGAAGCCATTAGAGTCAGGATGGGAAAGTAGGGACTTAATCCCTCCAAGACAGAGGAGTTTTGTGGTTGTAGCTAAACAATTTCAGGGAAAGATCATCTTTGATTCCCCTATTCAGAGGTATTTGGGAGTTCTCTTGGATTCCTAGGTCCTATTCAGTCAGCAGGTGGCTGCTGTGGCCAGAAGGACTTTTGCAGTTATATCTTCAGTGGCAATTGCAGCCATGCCTGGACTGATTAAAGCATAGGTGCCTTAATCACTTCCCACTTGGATTACTGTAACAAGTTCTGTATAGGGCTGCCTTTGTAAAGTATTCAGAAGCTACAGCTGGTACAAAATACCACAGCCCAAGTAGTGATGGGTATATCCCAATAGATTTGAATGACCTTATTGCTTTGGGAACTGTATTGGTTGCCAGTTGGCTTCTGGGTGCTGGTTGTCACTTTTAGGGCCCTATGTGGGCTGGGTTATCTGTGGGAACATATTCTCCCATATTCTTCTGCCCATTCAATCAGATTGAAAGAAGTCAAAACCCTCCAGGTCCTGACTATAAGAGAATGCCATCAAATGGGGTTCTGAAAGCTGGCATTTTTGATCATACTAGGGAATTCCCTTTCCACAGAGATCTGGTCTGTTCCTTCACAGGAACAGAGCATGCTGTGATTGCAGAGCTGAATTTGGTGGATGCATGTTTCTCTTGTATAATTTTGATACTTACTTGGTTTATGGGTGGCTTTATATATTCTTTTTGAGTTTTTTTCTTTGGCTTAGTGGTATTTCTGATTGTTAGCCACCAGAGCCTTTGGGAATGGGCAGCATACAAATAAAGGAAATAAACGAACTATGGAAAAGGCAGCCTGGGTAGCTAGGATGTCAACTTTCTTAGGATAATCTAAGATAATTTAACCATTTGAAGCCCAAGATCAATCTACTTCAGTAATTCAATAATATAAATTAAATTAAACATTAAGAAATTTTAGGATGAAAGGAAGACTTAAATGAGATTTGGACAATTAGCTTAGTGTCTCTTTTAGATAAACAATACAATTTGGAACCTACAAATAGACAGCAAATATTTCAGGAAAAAACTAATAAAACATTTATTTGAAATACTTAGGTTATTTGCTGAAATGACATCTGTGCTTGCTTGAGAGCTGTAAGGAATTTTCAAAGCCACCTACCTTTGAACTGCAAGAAGTTGTAGGACAAGGTAAAGATGGATGGCATGGAGACGTACATGGATGATTACAGTGAAGTCTAAGAATAGTGCATGGCTGTCTACACTCTTCATCTATGAGGCACTCCCCCTTGTGACAGATCCTTTTACATTTGTGCATTCCACATTTTAACATGCGATCACAGGAAAGACCACAGGAAATATCAGTGAGGTAACAAGGAATATTGCTCCGTAACTGAATTAGAAAGAAAGAAGCAAAGAGATGGACACTAGCCAAGTTAGAAAGGATCTACTTTGAAATTGCCTATTTAAAAAGTAGATACACTATCACTGTAACTTGATGATTACTATCATCTTGAATGAAAACTCTCTGCCAGTCATAGTGGAAGCATACACACCCCAACCAAAGTCGCTGAATGGGTTCATCACAAGTTACCTGAAACTTCAGATTACTTCACTGCAGTGAGATATGTTGCAGTAAGATAAACTCATCTAATTGTTCTTCTCTTCTTCTCTTTTCTTGGTTCCTTTTTGTTTTATTAAATCAAAGGGAACAATAAAATAAACCCATCTACAATGCTATGTTTGGTGAAAGTGAAAATTTACCACATTTGTAGCTGCAGTTTCATCTACTATTGGGGATTATATGTATTAGGTTAGGTTTTAATGGCACAGCCAATTAAATATATTCAAAATTGGATTTTTGCTTGTTTATACCTGAAGTACTAATTGTAACTTCTAAAACTCTCAAAATTACCTATTAAATGTATTACATTTGACGGTTAATGAAGTTTACAAAACAATTAAGTTTTATAAATTGTGCAATTTTCAGGAAGAAATTAGGAATGAAAAATTTGCCTGAAACTTTTCTCCCCATACCATAAAGCATATATTAGAAAAAGAAAAAAATAATAAAATTTATCCCTAACAAAGGTAAAGGACAATATACACTTACTTCATGCCTTCCCATGCACCATTTCTGAACAAGGTATGTACATGGTGGACATTTCTCTTCACTATGACAGGAATGATATACTACAGACATAGAAAAAGGAAATATAAACATAGGAAAGCTCTCCAATAACAAACACGTAATACATTTTAGTATATGTTATTTCATCATTCATATTTCCATGTTCTATTGTTGAAGTATGAGGGTAAGCCAATTTTATGTTTCAATTTACTGTATAAAAAACTTCATGAAGGTGTGAAGTTACAGCCCCATCCAAACTGTGTTTCTTTTCCTTCTGAATTAAATCAGCAGCCATTCTAACATTTTAAAAGTACTCAAAATTGCTTTACAACAATAACCTTTATAAAGCTAAATAAATATGTCCAGGTATCCAAGCGTAAGTATAACAAATTAAAGTCATAACTTACACATTCTGTGCCAGGCATCAAAGAAAAATAAAAACATTCAGAGCCATATGGATCCTAAAAACAAAGAACTGTCACACTTGATCTTGATCCAAACAGCAAAGGATGGTAGCCCTTTATTAGCAAACAAAGTCTAAGCTGGGATTTCAGAACAGACTTAATCTCTCTACTGGAAATTCTGGCATCATTTTTAATTAGAGTGTACTTGTCCAAAAGACACTAGCTGGAAAAGGTACTTCCACTGTTCTCTTAGCAGCTCTGCAATCTCTAGTAAAACATCTAACACGGCTGTATCTAGCCTAATCAAGCTGCACTGACTTGTACAATGGTTTGTGCAATAATTTGTGACAGGACTTGTGAAATTAAACTACTGGCTGTGACTCTCACACATGGATGAAAATGTGGCATAGAAAGCAATAGAAGCTTTCTGCTAGCAGAATGACAGCACTGGTTATAAACTGAAATTTCAAAGACAATCTGAATGCCTCAACACTAATCATAAAATGTTACTGTAATATCATGGAACTCAGGAATCATCTGACCTCAAAATTTGAATTCAAAATACAAACCAGCATTTATTTTGTTTCCTACACCAAGCATATGAAAATGTTTTGCACCTTTAGCAAGTAAAAACAGTTTAAATGTATATCTTACCTGGATGATCACATTCATGAGGTCTGGTACATGAATTTTTACATTCTGGTGGTCGAGTGCCACAAGGTACTGGGGGATAAATCACTGATCCACCACAATAACAAGTTAATTCCTCAAAACCTAGAGGAAAACAAAGCTAAAATAAATTACTTCTGAATACTTAATAGAACTACGCAGTGCTTTTGATGAGATTCCCAAAAGGTGCTTTGGAAAGCACAGGAGTGCAAAAGTAGCACCTGTTCACAAAATTTTAAAGCAGCCACATCCTTTCCTTGGATCACAGCTACTAATATGAAACAAACTAGAAAAGATAAAAGATTTGCAACTATAACTCATTCTTCCTGCCCGCCCCACCCCCATTGCTCAGTCAATGCTACCGGATGTCAAATCTAAGACAAACAAGTCAAAATGGATTTAGATAATTAGGAATGATCATGAGTATATTCAGTTGTACCCTCAGTAACTACCTCAAGCACTATACCCAGAAAGAGTAGTCCTGCAAGCAACCAACAGTTATTAAAATTATCTGGGATCTGAGAAGGCTTTGCTACAAATGGTATTCTGACTTCTTTAAGATATTTTTATGTGTAACAGTGAGCAAGACTGCAGTCTAAACATAGTAGGGGCGGAGATCGCATTCAAGTAAATCAGTAAGAAAACTCCCAATGAAACAGACCATATCTTCATAAATAGCAGGCACTTAAACAAAAATAGATGCCTAAAGCAAATACCACAGGGCTTAGTCACTAACTTTTATTGGGTTATGCGTAATGTACTTAAGCATCAAAAGAATGTTATTTTAAACAAATTATTACAAACTGAGAAGCTACAGGTAATCATAACAAATGCTCACTGGTCTGCCAACACTTCTGACAATTGCCACGGTGACAAGGTTCCTCACATCTATGGATACCACAATTGAGTTTATGGCCACAAATCAAAGAGCACTTGTGCTCCTTATCCTAAAAAAAAGAAAAGAAAAAAAACAACATACTCAGGAACTAAAAAATGACAAACAATTAGGAGACTTCACTAGACATAGATTTTCCAAATCAGTATTCAGTCAGAAGTATTGGCATATACCTATCTTTTCCCAATACTGACTGGCATGACAGTTGAAAAGTAGTATTTTATAATGAGAATTTGGAATACTATACTGAGAAAGCGTTTTTTAATCCTCCTTTCAAAATAATTTTCTAGCAACTATAAGCCATTGTTTTATCCAGTATCGAAAGGAACACAGCAAGTGCCAGAAAGCCTCCATGTAAAGCCTTCAACAATTGAGGAAGCCTTCTTTAGCTATCGCCCACATCTCAGAAGACACAAACAATGGAAGAGGGGCCCCAGAGGGTACTTTAATATACGGGCAAAGAGATGTGGAGGCAGACAATCCTACAGATTCTCTTAGATTGGTGAGCATTGCCAGAGCTTGAACTGGATTTTCAATGGGAGTGTAATCTCAAGAAGAAGATGAAACAGCCACTAAATGATCTTGCACGGACAATACAATTTTCAGTGTATTGATCTTAATACTGACCATTAACAACAAGAGATGGAACATGGAAGAAATCTTCAGGTGGGTCAGATGAAGTGTGGACTAAACCTCATTTGGGGCAATATTCTGTTAAGTGATTGAAAAATGTTTACTTATGCATCTCCAGGGCATCTATCTAAATAGGCCAGAACTGGATTTCTGTACTGTGTGGCACCTCCAACACCAGAATGCTGGGGAGGGAGAGCAAAACAGTCAATGGCTTGCTGTGAGCAGTTTGTAATATTTTTTATTGATACAGCCAAATTTGCCTTAACCTGGACTTTAATCTTGGGGCAGAACATGATGATCTGACAGCGGCGACCATCTATCTTGTTAACCTGGATTCTTTTCAGTTTGTGAATATCAAGCAGGTAGATCATGCTTGGTATGATTAATGTTACCATATGTTTGTCTGATCAATGTCCCTCAAAGCGGGTTAAATCAACTGGAGAGGGCTGGCCTTATGATTAAAGAAGGTATTAATGCTTTATGGTATCCTTCCCTACGTAAAAGAGGCAGTGAGAAGACCAATATTATACAGGTAGTCCTCGACTTACGACCACAATAGGGACAGGGAAATTCGTTAAGCGGTGCAATCGTTAAGCAAGGCATCACATGACTGCATCCGGTTTTACATTTTTTGCAGCAGTCATTAAGCAAATCACGGCATTTGTTTAGTGAATCACATGGTCATTAAGCAAATCATATGGTTAAGTGAATCGCATGGTTCCCAATTGATTTTGCTTGTCGAAAGCTGGCTGGGAAGGTCACACATGGTGATCATGTGACCCCGGGACACCGCAACCGTCATAAATACATGCTGGTTGCCAAGCACCCAAATTTTGATCACGTGACTGTGGGGACGCTGTGACAGCTAAGTGTTACCATTATAGGTAGTCTTCATTTAGCAATCAAAATTGGGACTGGCAACTTTGTTGCTAAGTGAAGTGGTTGCTAAGTGGGAGATCAAGTGACTGTGACTGTGCTTTCCTTTTCCCTACTCCCCCGCCCTTTGGAATGCTCACCCAGCAGTGCTGGGCTAGCTGGTTTGAAACCGACAAGACTACTCAGTTTCAGGCACTGCTTTTGTTTACCTCCTGACCACTCCTCAGCCCTTTGGAATGGTCACCGTGGAGCTGGGATAATTAACAAAAATGGAATTAATGTTTGTATTTCTTTTCAGTAGAGAGGAAGGGATTACAAGAGAGTAAGCAAGGAAACAATGGGGAATACACATTGAAAACAATGCATGGCACTGGCAGTCGTGAGCGCGCTATGGAAACAGCCCGCTGTATTCCTCACTGTGTGCCTGCTCACTGTCTTGTAATCCCTTCCTCTCCAATCTCTCTGCTCTGTGAGGGGAGACAAACAGGTCAGACACAGGAGAGGTTTCCTACAGAAATCGCTTCGTTTTTTTCTTCAACCTCCCCCCCCAGAGTGCAGAGATTGGAGAGGAAGAGATTACAAGAGTGTGAACAGGCACATACACCAGGCTGTTTGCATGGTGTGCTCATGGCTGCCAGCACCAGCGCATTGCTTTCAATGCGTATTCCCCATTGTGTCCTTGCTTACTGTCTTGTAATCCCTTCCCTTCCAATCTGCTTTGCAAAGGCGGGGGGGGGGGTGGAATAACAGTCAGACACAGGACAACATGTACTGACTATAATGGTGATCACATGACTGAGGGATGCTGCAAAGGTCGTAAATGCAGGCGCTGGTCGTAAAGTTATTTTTTCAGCACCTTTGTAACTTCAAACGGTTGCTGAACAAGGCAATTGGTAAGCGAGGATCTACCTGTACTGAGCTGGTCAGCTCTGACAAACACGCCTTCATTACACTACAATTTTTCTAAGCACGCTCTGAGGAGAGTTCACAAACTTCATTGGTGCAAACTAAGGAAGCTAAGCTGCTAACTGGCACACTATAGCAAATGCCCATTATGACCAAAAGACCTGAACAGGCTGCCAGTTGTTTTTTGGACATCATTTAAGGTACTACACTTGTTATTTAAAGGCCTACATGGCTTGAGGTCATGACTACTAAAAGAACCACCTATCTCAATGTGAACCTGCCTTGGCATTAAACCTAGGAAGGACCTCTGAAAAGTTGTGTTCAGTCCCACTCTTTCTGATTTTAGGAAAAAGAGACAAAATGGTTTAGTAAGACTTTTTCATTGAATTGAATTAATGAATAATAATATTAAATATTTCCATTAGATTGCAACCGCCTTGTTTTTTGTCAGTTATCTTGAGTGCCCACTGGATAAAATCAGAAGTCAGAGCATAATTATCAATAAGAATAACTATTTCCAATTCATGTATTCAACCAATTCATAGTTTCAGTCACTAAAAAACAATTCTCCAACAGATTTTTAGTCAAATCCAGGATGACTGTGCACTGTGGTTATTGATCAACCTTGCTAGATCCACACAACTGTAAGAACAATTTAATCATTCTGACAAAAGTCCTAGTATCACACATTCTTGAACTTACCACACAACATGTTTCATTACACTTGTGTCGTCCACATGATAATTTCTTGTTGCATCTTTTGTCACACAAGAATGCAACTTTAACTTAAAAAAAAAGAAAATGTTTAAATTATCACTATACATTGAAAGTTAATTAATGATGCCTTATGTTCCCCATTATTAGGTATATTTAGACAATGCAAAACTTTTATAATCAAAATACATGGAAAATAAAATCCAACAGCTTTATGGACTTAGTGTTATTAAGAAAAAAAAATAGCTCCTTATTTGCTATATAGTTGAACTATAAAGCATATACAATTATTTTGCTTCATATTCAACATATGTTAGAAAGGGCAAAGGTAGAAAGTGATTACTGATAATTGCAGGTTATCATGCAATTATCCTGCAGCTAAGAATAATCTATGCATTTCATACATGTGAAATAGTTTTTTTCAGCTTCCATGAAAATGTCTAAAACATAATCTTGATGGCTAGCCGTCTATAGTGTCATATTAAGATCTTTCCATCCCTCTAACAGGATATCTTTCATTTTTTATCTTTTGTTCTCTTTCCTACATGACCTCAAACCCCCCGGAGATTTTGATGGTATACAGGAAGATGCATTGTTCTGCCTTCATTCCATTCTAATAGAAAATAGACATCATTGGCTAAAACCCACGTTTTTTTTTTAAACACAGCACAGCATAATATATTCAATAAGCCCTGGCTTTTTCCAACTACAGTATTTGTGGTATGAAATATAAAGATAGTAACAGCTGCTATTCATATTCTTTGTATATATGGGCTTTCCAATATTGGCTATGATAGAAAAAAGCCTACAAGTAAAAGTGAGTTTTTCTCTTTTAATGGCCAGCAGCCAAAAGCCTCTATCTAATATTGATTATATGCTAGTATACCGATGTTAAGATTATTTACCTTGATTTTTGAGAGAGGCACATGGAACTTCCTAAAAAGGAAATTAGGTTGTACATAATTTACACTATCAGACTGACATTCAAGGAAGATAAAGCTGTAAGCTGCAATGTGTTCTTTACAGTCTCATGAATTTATTTACAAAGAAAAGATATCCTTTACAGCCACATTAGCAGTTGCAAAATTCCCTTTATATAAAAATATATTATTGACTCTACAAGATTTTATAATAGGAAAGTATGCATTTTCTTAGTTGATTTGAAATTCAATTTACATCTAGAAATCTGAGAAATAGGAGATCCTATAAGTATAATGAGTTATGGATTAAATATAAAACATATA
Organism: Candoia aspera; assembly: GCF_035149785.1. Lineage (NCBI taxonomy): Eukaryota > Metazoa > Chordata > Lepidosauria > Squamata > Candoiidae > Candoia > Candoia aspera. Next base: position 121,803,238 of record NC_086155.1, on the reverse strand, counting down.
CAGGTAGTCCTCGGTTAACAGTGGTAATTAAGACCGGAATTTCCATCACTAAATGATGCAGTCATAAAGCGCGATGTCATGTGACTGCATCACTTAGTGATGGCACTGTTGCTGTCATTAAGTGAGGATTATGGGTTGTTAAGCAAGAGCCTCGTGTGGCGCAGAGTGGTAGGCAGCAGTATTGCAACCGAAACTCTCCCCATGACCCGACTTCGATCCCAGTGGAAGCTGGATTCTCAGGTAGCCGGCTCAGGTCGACTCAGCCTTCCATCCTTCCGAGGTCAGTAAAATGAGTACCCAGCTTCCGGGGGAAGGTGACAACTGGGGAAGGCAATGGCAAACCACCCCGATATAGTCTGCTAAGAAAACATTGTGAAAGCGGCGTCCCCCCAAAGGGTCAGACATGACTCAGTGCTTGCACAGGGGACTTTTCATCTTTCAAGCAAGTCCCAGGCAGCTTGCAAGTAGGCCAGCAGGTAGCCAAGGCAGTGGTGCCAGAGGTGGCTGCTGCTGGGCAGGGGAAGGTGTGCAACTGGCCTGTGAGGCCCAAGCGTGGCAGGGCCAGCTGCTGCCAGGCAGGGGAAGGTACGTGTGACTTACCAGAGTGACTTGCAACCTTCCCTGCCAGTTTCACCAATTACTCTGCTTGGGGAAGCTGGCAGGGAAGGTTACAAATGGCGATCACATGACCATGGGCTGCTGCAACCACTCTAAATGCAAGCCAGTTGCCAAGCACCCAGATCACATGACCGCGGGGTGGTTGGGACAGCCGGAACATTGAGGACCGGTCATAAGTACCACCTGTACCAGGTATCAAAATATAAAAATGCAAAGGAAATCTGAATTAGTACACCCCTAATTAGCTAGCTTAAGATGCAACACTGGACATCTGGACATCACCCCAAAATAACAATGCATACATTGCATACAATGTAGTTCAGACAAGGAAGTTAAAAAATAAAATGAAATTTACCTTATAATTATCTTATTTGTGGCAACTTGCATAATTTGTGAAATGACATTATTAACAGAAATATGCAAATTGCCACAATGATGCAATTTTAAATTTAACAAAATTTGGGAAGAATGGATGCCCCCCTTCCCCTAAATGGTCCATTAAATTAAGATTTCACTGTACAGAAAAGCTACAACTGCCTTGAAAGCACTCATACACACACACATACACACACACTCTTTTAGATGAAATTGTTAAACAACATTGCAATAAATAATTGGAAATGCAATTAATGTTCCATAAATATGTTGGAGCAGACACAGTACACAAAAGATTTTACAAGACAATCTTGTGTATGAAACAAGTAGATATATCAGTTTTTATACTGCAAGTGTAAGATAACTGAAGTTTTCACTTTCGACATTCTGCTTCATATTTTTTCATAATTACCTTTATTTTTAAGGCACATCTGCAGTAGATCTTTGATGTGCGAGAACACTGCCCACATTCGCCTTCATGGCAGAGATTTTCACATGTATGTACAGCATCTATGCAAAATTTGAAAAGCTTTTTTAACACACGTTTTAGTATTCTAGGATATTCCAACTATGCTTTTTGTTATGCATCAACATGTCTCAGTGATTTCCTGAAGAGCAAAACTCTGGTCTGTATACCCTGCATTGCATGAGTTTCACATTTACTCTTTGACATATTGACATTGGTCCTTTACATATCTCTACGGTATTCCTTCCAGTACTCCCTCACTTCCATTCCCAATAATTTCATCATTTAATTCTATTTCCTCTAGTGTTTCCTCTAGTCTTTGTTTAGCTCTTTTCAGCCACTTCCAAAACCATTTGTTATTTTCAAATCATTTTTTACTTTCTCTGCCTCTTTTAATCTTGATTTCCTTGATTTCTTTGGTTACATTCTTGGCAACAATTTTTCCTCTATATATGCATTTTCAATATATCTCTCATCATTTTTGGCAGCAATATCATTTGCTTGTATTCGTTTTCCTTCATCCATAGTCTCTTTCACTTCCTCATTCCAAGTGTGTGAATTCATAATTCCCATTAGCTTCCCACACACTTCTGAAGCATTCTGTAACTCATTTCATTCTGTTCCACATCCTTTTCCACAATAATTCTGCTGGAAGATTAATCTATTTATACTTTGTGATAAAGAACTTGTACCTTTCTGCAGTCATTCTTCTTTCATTCTACTTCCTTTCCTTTTTATTTTCTTCCATATCTATTTTTTTCCCAAGACCTACTTTTGACAGTATTAAAAAAAACCAGTCTGCCCAAATTCAGAATATTTTATCACCCTTATGTCCTTTACTGATTCTTTCAATCTTTCATTATAAAAAATAAAATCAACCATAAACACAAATTTCTTTTCCATCTTTCTGTCAAAATGGCTGTTCTTCTAAACTGAAATTTATCACCATGGAAATGAGTTATTTTTGTTCAAAATTATGCTTTTAATATTTGATTTTGCAAATGTGATAATTAAAGCACAATACATTTTTAAATATGAAGCAAGCAATGTTTAATTACCATAGCTACTACAAGGTAAAGGTTTTCCACATGTTCTTCCACATGATGGGATAGGATCTGTGCAGAGTTTACGTTCTGTGCACCCCAACTCTAGTAATTTACTAAGAGGAGTCTGTCCACAAGGGCAACAGTGCACTATTTGTGGAAGCCGTGGACAGGGTTGGCAGGGCTGTGGATGGCACGCTTGCTCACAACTGTGCATTCCACAGGATAATTTTCTGAAATTAGAACCATAATTTGTTTGTAAAGTTATACTGATCATAAATTTGGAAAAAATAGGTAATATGCTAAATAAGCAATTTTCTTACTTCCCACAAGTTCTCAGGCATGAAAACCAATCTTCACTTGCTCCACATAACACTTCTCGAGAGGTGCTCCCACAGTAACAGACTAAACAGAAAAATGCATCAGAGGATTATAATAATGATGCTTAAGAAAAGGACTTTTTTTCTGAGAAGAAAGAATCATTTCCTTGGAAGCATAATATATATACAATAACACATTAGTATTTGGGCCACATAAAAATTTAATAAAAAATTAATGAACTCGTCCATATTTTTCCTATATATTTATTTTATAAATGTTTATGCTCTTGAAAATTATTTTCATCTTTTTCCCACAAATTATTTTTGGATTTTCATTCTGAATACTTATTTAATAAAACATCTGTGAACCACCTTTCTTCCCATAATTGTTCCACAAAGCATTTTTATTAATTTAATTTAATTTTTAAATTTAATTATTTTAATTTAATTATAGCCGCCCACTCCAGACTCTGGGTGGCTTACCAAACCCAAGGGCAATAAAATCAGTTAGAAACATACAACAACACAGACAGCTTGGGCTAAAACAGCTGCAACAATAACATACAAACAAACAAACAAAAACAGGGCCCCCACAAACACATTAACCCCACGCCTGAGACCAAAGCCAGGTCTTTTCAAAACCCCAGGGGAAAGGGTGCTGTCCCTATCTCTTGGGGATGCGGTTCCAGAGGGCAGGGGCCACAACAGAGAAGGCACGCTTCCTCAGTCCCATAAATTTAATAAATTAAACATTTAATAATTAAACATTTAATAAAGAATACATGTAGCGCGCCCACTCTAGCAGAATGTACTGGAGGGGCAGAAAGAACTGGACATAGGCAGTTCCTCAGATATCCAGGCCCTATGCCACGAAAGGCTTTATAGGTAACAACCAGCACCTTGAATTGTACCTGGAAGCTGAATGGCAACCAATATGCCTCGCACAGCAGCAGTGACACGTAGACATACTGAGGGGTACCTGTTTATGTTTGCGTTGCTGCCCCAAAGACTAGGAAGATTTGAATCAATTTAATTAGTCTTTTGTTCCATGTAATGGCTTGTTTCTTCTCATACAAGTTGTATTATAATATTCAGTTCTCATGTTAATTTACTGAGGATGTGCTGTTCATCTGCTAAAGATGTAATAATTTCCAAAGAGCAATCTATTACAGCAAAAGCTACCAAAACAAAGGGCCTTATGGCATAAGGACTAAAAAACCTAAGTTTTCAAGGACTTTATTAATCTTTAATGTGTCACAAGGTGCTTTGTTATTAAAAATCTGTACAAAAAGACTAAAAAGGAAACATAAGTAGTATAGGAAATTGCTAGAGAAGCTAACATTTAAGATAATATTTGAATTTTTAGTAATCAGCTGACTTTTTTTAGCCTTCAGGGGTAGGATACTGCTACCATGTGGAAATAAACAGAAAAACACAGTTCTTTTGACAATGATTTCTAGCCTACTACATATCCTATTTTTTCAACATAGTGATGTCAACTGCCATAGCAATTTTATTTTCTAATGCAAACTGTAAAAGGACATAAAGAGTCCAGTGTCATATACTTAATTATATATATATACCAGTTCATACCTAGACCTAACCCAACAGGTTATTGGTTCTATATAAACAGTAATTCTGTAAATCTCCCACAAGTAGTACTTATAAAGAACTGAAAAAGTTCTCATGAAATCCTCACTCACCTTGTTTTACAGACAATTCACATGAATGGCATTTTCCCGAATGGCATATCTGGGTACAATTATGTTTACCACAATTCAAAATATTCCCACATATATTAGTACACTGAATTGCAGTAGAATACCCACAGCGAACTGAATGGCTATAGAAGAAGAAAACCAAATCAGTCATCAGCAATGATTGATCAAATTCTATATTCAGACTTGAACTCTTTACTCATATTCCCACTGAAGATTAAATATTTTTTTAAACAAAAAGCTGTTGATATTAGCAGGCAAGAAACTCCCTGAAAGCTTTGATATTTGCTCTGTTAAGGGCTTTGCTAAATTAAGGGGGAGTATAATTTCATAATAGTGCAAACCATAGGGATCTTTATTTAAATAGAAAAATTCTTCCTGCACTATAGCATCAGTGTGTTAAACATATGCTTTTGCACCACTGGAAAGTTCAAACCCATTCTTTACAATTATATGGTTGTAGCCACACACAGCATTTATTCCAAAATTTAAATTTAAATTAGCAGTTTCAAGAAAGGTAGCTGTGTTTGCCTTTTGCTGCAAAAACAAGTCTTTGGCACCTTAAAATAAAAACTAAACCATTCACGCACTGATCTTTGGTCCATGAAAAACTTTATAAAAAGTGAACTTGATAAAACATTATAAAATCAGTATCTTTAACATGGTATAAACTCTTTATTTTTAATTAATAGTTTACTGGGTTGGGGAAAATATGTATCTCCTCCCTTTCAGATACGCATTTCTCATTAAGCTCAGATTAACTGTGTGCCTCTATGTCAATATAACCAAATGTACAGAATAAAAGCAAAAATACTCAGAATTAACCCTCTTCTATTTGATACATCGTTTGTGAAGTAATCTTAAAAAACAGTGTACCATTATATCAGATCATCACTAATAGCAGGAAGATTCAGCCACAGAAAATACTTTGTAAACCTCAAACAATGGAATGGCATACTCAAGCTGTCTCAGTTTCAGCCTGAAACGTTTGTCTTTCCTAACTGACAGGCCACTATGGAAAACTTGCAAATTCTTTTCCCTTGGCTCCAATGGAATAACATAATGAAATAGCAATTCAAGTCTGGAATAGCATATTGACCAGATTAATCTAAAATAAGCTAGATATTAAACCTATAAAAGAAAACTACACATCTTTCCTGCATTGTTAATATTAGGACTACCTTATGGATTATCATCAACATGAAATATGGTGATTTCCTAAAACAAAATACGAGCTAACTATAACAAAACTCACGTACAATGAACAATAGATAATTTTCAGGTTTACAATTGGTTGAGAAAGTCACGAAACCAGGACAGAAGAGGAAACATATTTTTACAAATCCCTTCTTTCAGCTGAACCCTCCTGAAGATCTGGCCTCAAGGTTTGGGGCCCCAAAGTGTGGGGATCACAGAGGCAAGGAGCAATTTGTGAATATCCTGCTCCCTCCAACCACTGCACCTTAGTTAATTCCATGAAAAGGAGGAGCTTTTCCAAAGACTGGATTCAATTTATAAATACTACTCATTTACATGGACAAAATGAGGAAGCGCACAGTGCAACTTTAGACTGGGTTCACACCTTGCAGTAAGCACCATGGCCTGGATAGTAAGATACTGTATAATGGCTGGGTTTACAGAACTTAAGTAATAAATCATGGTTTATAAATCACAACAGCTGGGTTCACACATCAAAGCACAAAATAGTTTACCATTATGTCTGAATTCAGGTTTCATCTAATCTAGAATGCTAGACCATATTAATGCTAAACATTATACATTATACTGTTTACACAGTAAGGTAACATAACATTGGAAACCTGAATCGCCTTGCAATATTAGCCTTTCATTAGTTTTCTCAGTCTGAATGAAAGGGTATATTTTTACTCCAAAGCCTGAAGAAAAAGTATTTTAAGAATTTAAAAAATAGGATTGTCAAATTTTGGCATTTTGCACTTCAACAAAAAGAAAATGTTAATGATAAACTCATTAATTATACTTCACTTCTTTAGCTCTATCAAAATTATTCCTAAACTGTGAACTCTCTGGAAATTTTTAATTTATGGAAATCACACACAGCAGGGGCACAATTAATCATAGGAGCTACTTGTGGTGTAGATCATAAAGGCATCATGCAATTGCTAGGCAGTCATGATGAAAAGGGTGCTGTCTATTTCTGCTGTAGTTTTACTGTAAAACCTGTAAAAATTATTCATTGTTTCTACAGAAAACAAAGAAATATTTAATTTCATATTCTAAATATTAATCCCTTTTCCATGAATTCCCCAACAATTTTTTTTTTAACAGCACTATTCCAATTTTGGTAACAGACTGATTGCCATTAAAAAGCACTGGCTGGAAGCCAAATGAGGGAGGGCACTTCACAAACAAGTTAACTGCGCAGACATATTCATATGTTGTCTAGGAGACTAGGCCCCTAGAAAGAACAAGCCAACTCCCCAAGAATAGATATCATGCTATACTTAACATTAATTGCTTTTCAAAATTATTTCTAATTCTCCAATGACACTTTAAAAATAACATAAAAAATAAGGTTGTAAGTTTTCTAACGCAGACTAAAATTACCTTGTGCGTCCACATTCACATTTTTTGGTCATAAAAGCAGGACAGGATGGGCAAGGTCCTGGATGACAAAGTCTAAAAAACAAACGAACAAACAAAAGACGTGCTGTATTTTCATTTCACTCTTACCCAGACATGCTAACATATATTCCCATATAATTAGTGTATTATTATTATGTTTATTTCTGATTTAGAACCAACATGTGTTAATTCTGTGCAAGTATACATTCTGCACATGTTATGAAAAACGATCAAGCAATTATTCTTATAAGTTTACTGATTCTTTGCCAAGACTCATGTTTTCAAGTGATTATGAAGTTTCAGAAAGAGCTGCAATTTAAGGAGTTAAAAGGATAGAAAGGAACAGATGAAAAACAGGTAGATAGCAGTTGACATGCTAAGCCAGGTTATTACAAGAACAAATTTGTTGTTTTAACTTGAATCTTGGGGCCAACTGATAAGATGACTGTAGTTCTCCATGTTGTCTGAAACCAATATTCAAGCTATAAAGAGGCTTAAACATTTTTTTTTAAATTATCAACAGACTTACATATTACATAAATGTGGACAATCTTGAGCTGATCTTTTCTTTCTACACAGTTCTCCACAACTATGTGGTATTTCATTTCTATTCCATCCAGGATTTTTTACCCGGCCTAGGAAGAACCCAGAAATATTTATTTATAACATTTAAATGTTATACTTTCCACAAAAAAACAAATCACTACACATATACAGAGACTGGCTCCATGCAATATAATGTGAATTGTAAGCCATGTTTAGTGTATTATGTGAACCCAGCCAACTGTAGCTTATTCAATAAAACTTAGCAAACCATGGCTAAGCATGTTGTGTCACATCAGCCCTACACTTAAGTCTTTAACACAATAGATTTAACTCAAATTGCCTGAGGATGGTAAACAAGGTCAAGCCCCTAGCAGATACTCTTGTAGTACTTGTACTTTATATCATCTTTCCTTTTCTATTTCTCTCACTCCACGTTTACTTGATCTATATAAATTCCCATTCAATAATGATAAACAGAACAAATTGTATGTGTTGCTACAATTTTTTTTATTGTACACCACCAGAGTCACATCTTGTGAGATGGATGGCCATATAAGCATGATAAATAAATAAAATAAAAAAATTCAGCTTTCAGTGGCTCTAACAAGTTTAACCTTTAGTATGCACCTTTACTTTTTTCCATCACAGACATTTAAAAATACGCATCTCAGCTCTTAAAGAACTAAAACAATTACATTCATAACTATTAGTATCTTACTATGATTCTTAAATGTTTCTAACTTTAGTCCACACATTCTTTAAAAGATGGAGCTGAATGTTTCCATAGTGATAATAAGCCATATAGCAATGAGAAACATGACAGCATCCATATTATGCAGGACAGGCATATGTTATGAATACTGTTAGCAGTACTGGCAAATGACAACTATATATATGTGTATGCCCACAGAAGAAAAAGAGGGATACACATAACGTTTTTCCCAATTTTTGTATCACTACTTTATTTTACTATTCCTAAGGCAACCTTCCAGTTTTTGTTAGCAGATAGCATTTGGAGGAAAAATAGCATTAGATTTATAAGTAAATAACATCTATTATAGTAAAAAATACCAGAACAATACAGCAGTTTATAAAAATTTAAAAGGATTTCTCAAAAGCATAACCTACAGTATCCAAGCTTTATCTCTAAAATCCTAAAAATACCATTCACTACTAAACCAAAGTACATTAATTTGTCTTAGAGTTGCCACACAGAACAAGTGATCACACAAAACTTTGTTTCACAGCTGCAAATGGTTGGATTACAGTCTGACAGTAAATATATAATGACTTTTAAAAATAAAGTATTCTGGTACAAATCCCAGGGTCAACCAAGAAGAATAATGGGAGGAAAGTCAGGGGTCATATTTTAGGAGTGAGTAACCCTGTTGTAAGGCAACCCCTTAAAGAACTATGCCTTTTCCAGAGCATGTACAGTAGCTGTATAGACTCAGGAAAACAAACCTGAGCTTGCACAATTACCATGCAAACCCAGAAAAAGACAGGGCTCCTTTAAGGGGTTCCTGATAAGTATGATATGGCTCCCCTAGCCAAGCCAAATCTGAAGCAATTTTACTCATTTCAGATCCAAATACTGCAAATACTCTACTAATAGCCTACTCCCTGAGGAGTTTCAATAATCTCAAATTGTTCAAGATGACTGTATAAAGAGGTTTGAAGGAGCTGTGAAAGAGAGGAGGGCATGTACTTTTTCCTTCCATTATTTTCTTAGAAACCAAGCCTATGTATCTAAACAGAGCAGGCATTTAGGACCTGTGACTATGTGTTTGCTTATGAAACTAATCAGAAAAAAACACTCACCACAAAAACAGGTATAAATACTAGGAACTTGAGATGAAACATTTTGACATGCAGGGCATCGCCAGCCACTGTTACCATCTAGAAAACAAGCAAACAACCCCCCAAAATTTAATTTTCCCAACTTATTTGAGGATATATTTGATCACCTGATATACCAAAAGGCAGCAATAGATTGGAAAATACAATCTTATGTACTGAACCAATAAATTTGTTGTGCATGAAGTTACCTGATGCATTCTTCTAATAATGTAGCTTGAAAAAAAGGTGAAAGGTCCCCTGTGCAAGCACCGAGTCACGTCTGACCCCTTTGAATCTAGCTTACTGTATATAAAAAACCAGAATGTTTGATTCCAGTATAATGAATTTCTTAATACATTTAGCAGGAGAATATACTAACCTTCAGTCTGTGCTGCTGGAGATCTTGCCCACTTCTTAATGCAGCTTAAGTGGAAAACATGATAGCAATTCTGACAGCTCCAAACTGGGGCTACCACACGGATCACCTCACAACATACCATACATTCATATTTTTCTGAGGTAAGCTGCTCTATCAGAGACCCTAGGAGAGATTTTAGTATATAAATATTTATCCAGGTACCAAAATAAGTCAGAAGTCTAACCACATTAATTCCCTGCAATTAATGTAGCATATTTGTAGCAAAATTTAGTGGCAGGCTTCACGCAAGCACAATATTGTAATGGAGACTGTGTGGTCTGAACTAGCATATAAAGCCTGTCACATAATAAAGTAACCTCTTTATTATGTCAAAGGCTTCTTTTTACATAGAACATCTGCCCCCACTGTAGCCAAATCATTCCGATGCTCCCCTTCAAACATCAACCTATTAAAAAGCATCACGTACTGTACTATTCTCAGATACACATTCTTTCAAATACTGGCTCTAACAGCATCATTACCTAAATATCCACTTTTTTTCATTACTGCAGCAGGCAATCTGATTTCCTGCAAGCACTATTTCAGTTATGCAGTAAGAGTATAATTGTCATTAAACATCAGACAGTGACAGAACACCAGGCTGCTCAGCAGTACAAGAAAGATGAAAAACTTCATGCAGCTGCTGACATTACAATATTAATTCAGAGCCTTCCCAATGATATTGCATTTCAAGAAGTTATTATAAACAATAACATTCTCAAATTCTTCATTAGTTTCAAAACGTTCAATTGTGACAGAACACTTAACACATTGGCAACAATCACACAAGAGATTAAGCCAAAACTTCACAAACCACACCACCGCTTAATAAAGTGTGAACCCACACATTGTGGTTTGTAAATCATGGTTTATGGTTTAACAATAGGTATGAACCCAACAAAATATGGCTTAGGCAAAACACAGTTAAGCAAACAATACCTTGGTACAATGTGTGAACTATGTCTCAGTTGCCTCAGTTACTGTGGAACTTTACATGCTTGCATGCTAAAGAGAATTTGGGACATGTTCCACTGCACAAAGGCAAAGATTAACTCTCTTAGCGTTCACCAATAATCTTACATGAGCAAAGAGTGTCTTGCACCATACACCCAAAGACTCCTACAAGCTTGAGACTGCGTAGGATTTTAGACATTAAGAGGAACTCATGATAAATCTCCAACAATTACATTGTCCTCTAGGACACATTTTAAAAGCTATTAGTGCTTTAATTGGAAACCAAATAAACTATCGCATTCAGTTCAAAACCTGAACTGAATCAAAAACTGAATCTTGGGGGAGATGGCTGGTGACAAAATTTAGTGAATAAATAAAAAGTAACCAGCAATATTATTCAAAAGGCAGAAGAGTATTTGCCAGTGAAAGTGATTATTTTCTGTCCTGTACATATCCCTAACTGCTACAATGATTTGGGGATTGCTATGCAAAATTTGGGGCATGGGCAGTGAGTGGAATGGACAGAAGAAAGAAAGAAAACCTTGTGTATTAAGAGATGGCAACTTGCATAATACTACACAATACTACAAGAAGCAAGTTTCTGCTTCTTTATCAATGGGTTGGTATTTCAACATTACAATCACAAATTATATACCACAAGCTTTTTACTAAAGTACCTTTCTACCATATGACTTGGCTTTATTAAGTCTACATTAATAAGTCTGCTGTATTAAGAACTGCTAAATTTACCTGTATGAGTTTCCTTGTTCTTTGGTGCATCGTTTTGCTTTTTCCAGCGCCTGTTTTTATATCCTTCTTGAAGAAGCGGTTTCCTCCCATCACGTGTAGCTGCTTCACAGAACGGCTGTCTCTCTACCACACTCACTAAGTTTGGGCCTCTTTCATGCAGCACAGATTCTTTCCTCTTCTCACTGGTGCGTTCTCTGGGAGGATGTGGAAGGGATGCATTCTTAACATGTTTTGAATTTTTACTTCTGGATGTATCTTGTTTTTTGCCAGTCTCTTTATTCCATGCAGGTTCCCTAAAATGTCTGTTTGCAAAAGGGTATTTTCTTCTTGCAACGCTATTGTCAGAAAAGCCATCAGATACTGCTTTTCCAAGAGATGCTTCAGAAGAGTCTGATTGGGTCAGATCTACTGCTGGTATATTTTCGAAGTCCTTTTCTTTCCACTTAGTTGATATTCTTTTTTCCCTCTCAGGTGGATGTTTCTCTTTTTCTTTCAATCCTCTTCCACGTGAATGCATCAAATATGTCTTCTTGGGCTTTGCTCCTCTGTTATTTGCAGTAGCAGCTTCTTTTTCACTGTCTGAAGAGAAATCGCTGTATTCTCTATGATTCATCCTACGTCCTACAATTAATCTAGTGTCTAAACATGGAGAATCCTCTGTGCTCCCTGCAGTTATTTGCTTTATTTGATTTTTCCCATGTGTGCGATCATTTCTTGATCTTTGCCACCGCTGACTATGTAAGCTACTGCTTTTAGTTTTACCCATACTGTTGAATTGTGAAGAATCTGGCTGACATCTTTGCTGGCTTTCTAGACTGTAGAAAGTGTTATGATCTGTAACTGAATCTTCACATTTACTGTGCCTAGGCTGAACAGGAGGAGGTAAAGAATTTCTGCTTGAATCACAATCAAATTCCAGCCTGGACTGATTGCTCCAACTTGGACTGAAAATTTGCCTTTCCCTTGGAACAAAATCAGTTGCATCTGGATTTAAGACACCTAAGAAAAAGAATAACAGATAACAGATAACAGATAAGCATACCACTATTCAGGGAAGTTGACATGAATCAATTAGGGTAAATAATGTAGGCTCTTTGGGGTAATATTCATCACTTTTAGAAAAAGGTTCTTGTGAACCAATGGAGAATAATATGCATTCATGGTCAAAGACAATTATGCTGATTGTTTCCTTAAGCCATGATATTAGCACTTTCTCAACCAACAGTAAGACACAGCAATTACAACAGCACTGTTTTAATAAGCAGTATAGTATTAATATTCAGAAATATTCTGTATTTTATAAATATACTGGTTACATTTTGTAAATAAATAATCTTTAAATATCACATTTAACATGCTTATTGAGCTGTAGCAGTGTTAAACTCTCCATGAATATCTTGTTATAGTTTTAGGTAAGTAAGTATTCTTTTAATAACAGACAATTCCTGAAAACTACTCTGAAAATATTTAATGCAGAGCTATATTTTAAAAGAAAGCATTTACTAATCCAAAGTTAAAAATTTTTAAGCAAATAAAGCTGAAATAATTATACTTATAAATCTCATTTCAAGCTATCTAATCACAGTGTTTCACTTCAGAAAATGAGGAAAAGGTATGTTAAGGACTCTAAAATACTGTTGCTCAGATATAACGTCTGGCAGCGACTACAGTCTTCATCTTCTGAAATTGCAATCTTTGGTGCAGATAAAACTAAACAGCATCTCAATAATGCAGTTTGCACTGCAACTGGAGATAAACTCAATTCCTTAGGGTGACCTTTGATTTTCTTGTTTTAAAGTTTTAAAAGCTTTCCAAGCTTTTGATATTTTCTATCCCATTGGCAAAGATCTGGACTGGATAGTCAGGATGCCCCTTTTATATGAGCGTCACATCTGTTGATGCAAGAAGCACTGCAGCAGCACAGAGCACGGCTGGAATGAATATTCATTTCTTCCCCCATGCTTTGCACGACACGTTCCCAGTGTCTCTCACTTGGAAATATATGCCATTTAATTGCCTTGGTAATATGTTCGGAGCTGGTATATAGCGCCTTATCCAGATAGGTGCGTGTAAGCGAGGACCAACAATAAATAAAGAAGCCGTTCTTGCTCCCACAGCCTCTTAAGCCCCGCCGCGGTCTGCAGTCAACGAAGGCAAGAACTTGCCCCCACGGTCGCTGCACGCAAGACATTCTAGTCTCCTCCAGGCCTCAGAGGACCTCAGCTTTTCCGGGAAGGGACAAAGAGCAGAATGTGGCCAGAGGCTCCGCTGACAGAGACAGTGCCCTAGGAACGGAAGTCCCCGGCTTATTTCTCCCTTCCGGGGAACGGGACGGAAAACCCGGCCTCCCACGGTCGGGTCTCGCCCAGTCACCCCAGGCTTGTTCCACTCGTGGGTTCGGCTTTCCTCCAGACGGAACCGTGGACGGCGGTGACCCCCCGCCCTTCCAAGCTCCCGAAGGTCCTACCTGAGTTTGGCAGCGCCGCCTCCGCCATGCCTCGCGCTCAACCACACTAACAGCCGACCCGCCGCCTCAACTAGCCTAGCTCCCGCCCTTCCGCGAGTCTACTCCGAAGCGATCCTGCCTGTCCCACTGCGACGCGCAGGCGCCGTGCTCAGCCCGCCCCTCTTCGCCTCACGCCACCCGCGGTCGCCGCATCTCCTCTCCCCGTTGCTGGGGTCCCACCTGGTAGAGGCGGAAGGAGTCGGGGTGGCTCTATTTTGGCGGTCGGTGTTGCGAAAATAGGCGAGCGAGCGCTTAATCAGCCTACCCCTGCCTGCTTAAAATGAGGCATCTCTCAGCCTCAAGGGAAAACTGAATATCCACATGCACATCGATTTATATTTAATCTAGCAGCTATCTTCAGAAAATAGAAACAGCAATTTAGTGTGATTTTTGCTCCCCAGGATTTTTTTTTCAACTTCAGCGATTTTTTTCAACTTCAGCGATCACGTGTTTTAAAACAAGTGGCTTGTTCCTGCCTCCGAGTTTTCGTCTTGACCGGAGAAGACGACTATTGAGGATAGTAAACACAAACCCTTTCATGTAGATACAATCTGAACGCTCCCTCTAGACTCCCAGATATGGCCCTGACTTTAGTGTCAGGGAGGTTCAGGTGGCAGATGTTGGAGCAGAAGTGAGATGTCCGCACGCAGAATTACCTCTGCTTCAGCATTGTACTGTACAGGTTATCCTTAGATGCAATGGAGGACACTATCCGGTTCCTACTTTTCAAAACACACTACCAATCTGGTTGCGTATCTTGAGTTGGAAAGCCTCTGTCACTTAGGCAGCAAGCAAAATGTCTTGGGTCATTCTTTAAATTCTAAATGCAATGGTATTTATTCTGAGTTCTATAGAGGTTAATAGATAACCAAATCTGGCTATCTAGTAACTATATTTTAGGTTAACATCTAGAATGTCAGAATTTTGTAGAAAGTTTGTTTTCTGGAAGAGCTCATCTTCCCTTATCATCTATGTGAGACATATATTCCATCAGTAAAGCTTACCCCATTATGAAAAAACTTTGTGATTGTATATCCATGAAGTTTATTTACAGGACATAAGCCCTATTGGAATTAATGGTAGCCATCCTATGGATTCAGTAACATTATTTTATATATAAAAATATTAAATAGGATATTTGCTTTTCATTTTCTTCATTCAAAGTTATGTGAGGACTTGATTGTATTACCACATTTGAATCTGAAGATGAACTGAATCTGAATTATCTATACAGAATTAGAATATTAAACAAGGAAAAATAGGATTGGGCTTTCCATCTTTTTGTATATTTTCCAGCTGAGAGCATTTTCAAGTGGGTACACCATAGCAAGTTATATGCTACCATTATCCTAAATATGTAGAATTCTATCACAGATATTGCTGTGTTTGAATGGTTGAAATTAAGGGATAATGCTATGAAACCAAAAGATAGTCCTTAGGATAACTTCACACTTCAATTTTTTTCTCTGTTAAAATGCAAGCTTTTTGAACACACAACAGTTACCACCAAGCTATCACCCCAACTTCTAATTCCAATCCAGTTTGATTCATTCATTTCTGTAAAGCCCTATTGGAATGAGCATAGTCATTAATAAGTAACAATAGTAATAAGTAATCAACCCCACCCAAATTAGATCAGAATTCTCTCTATAAATCATGCAATCTAGTTTACAGTTTTATTTATTCCATTTTTATTCACCACAATTACAAAGACTCAGTGGTTCACCTGACAGTAAAACATCCACAATAAAGTTACAGAAGTGATATAAATAGTTTTAAAAAACATTATTGAAACCCCAAGAAATGATGGCATTGCTCCATGTTCTCCAGCCTACAGACCCTCCAAAACAGTTCATTTTTTAAAAGCTTATAGAAAGCCAACAACATCAAGGCCAATCAGATTTGAAGGTGAGGCTATTTTGGAGGATACTTATAGAAAAGATGCGTCTCTTAGCCTCAGCCCCACCTCCCTGCACATAAATGGGGAATCAGCCAGTTTTTCGTGGAATTTCCCAATCAGGTGAGTACAGTCTTATCACTCCTACAAGTACTTGGGTGGTGAATGATATAGTGCTTTATAGGTTGTAACTAGCACTTTGAATAGCCCTCAGAAGCTTAGAGGAAGCCACTGCAGGGCCTGCAGCACCAGTATAATGTACTTATGTCAGGGTGTATCAATCAACACCAGGCATGCTGAATTCTAGACCAATTTCAGGCAGACTTCAGAGGCATCCCCACGTAGCAGGCATTGTACTAGTCCAGACAAATGATGATTATGATGTGAGTTACAGTTGTGAGATCCTCTTGCTCTAGGTAGAATTGCAACTGGCAAAAGCCCACCTGGTCTTGGCCTCTACCTCTCCACACAGCAGTAGCCATGGATCTGCTCTTTCAAGGTAGTGCCACCCCACTGAGAGACAATTCCAAAGCTGTCAGGGCACTTCAGTGACAAATGATAATTCCATCATTCTTGGATTTAGCCTGTTTCATCCAATCCCAACCTTATCAACTTTCAGACACTAGATCAAGACATTGACAGCATTATGCACAGCCTGGGGTATGATATACAATTGGGTATCATCACTCTACTGTCCTATCCTGTGCAGATGAATTCTCTCCCCCAGAAGCTTCATGTAAATATTAAATGGGGGGGGGGGCTCAAATAAAAGTGCAGCCTGACTGCTAAAAGAAATGGCCTCAATGTATCCAGTGTGCTACATTTACTCAGATCAAATAATTTGTTTATAGTGAAAAATCTCTGGCCTCCCAAATAGCAAGGTCTGTGTTTTAATGACAATATATCAGGAGAAGAGCTGAGGGTGCATTTAGCCAGAACAACTTCCACATTCTGTCTCCAGAATTAGAAGCAGATTGCAGCAAAGATGGCATCAACAGTTTTTCTCACATATTTTCTTCTTTAATGATTGTTATCAGGATGTCAATATATTTTCAACACACATCCACAGACAAAAAAAAAAAAAAGCAGAAATATGCAGAAATTCAAATCCAGATGATACAATTTATGATAGTTGAGCAATCTGCTTTCTGTTATAACAATAATCTGAAAATGGGGTTTCACCAACTAGATGTATCCATTATAGACAGATTTGCACTCCTACTGAAAGAGCAGATCTATACTTTATAAATACTGCTGTAGATGTCACTGCTTCTGAAAACCTGAATTAGAGCTGTGGTTGGAATCATCTTTCCTGAAAATAGAATGACTGCAATTCATACTTTAGTAATTTCTGCAATAAGCTACTATAAACTACATTATCATATTTTGATTCCAAAAATGCTGCCTCTTCCTCAGATATTTCTGTGCATCAAAGACCGAATAAACTGGCAGCTCAAATGAAACCTAGAATGAAATTTGGCAGCTCAAGTCAGATAAGAATTTGGAAGTTTGAACCTGGCAAATCCGGAAACCTTTACCTTTACTTTTTTATATTTTATCAGCTACATCTATGTGGAATGAAAGTTTGTGGGCTCTGTTGAAAGTCTGCATATAATTCCATTAGGGGCCTGGCAATTACTAGGATTGATATATAGTAGACAGGGCATTCCCTTCGCTGATTATGAGCAGGTAGACATGTTTGGGTCTTGTTGAGTCATAGATTGGGTTTTGATGTTGAGGCTTATGAATATTTAAAAATAAAGGGCAAAGTGTTCTACTGGAAGCTGTGGGCAGAATCTAGAATAAATGTTTAAAATCAATTACTTTGTAACAATTATTTTAAAGATTTTTCTAGACTTCAAGTGGAATTTTGTCTTGGGTACTCAGGTACTCCCAGGTACTCCCTGTTCTTGTTCTCGAAGGGGTACAAACTGGTGAAATTTTGTCTCTAATTCACAACAGTGGAATCAACTCAAACATGTTTTTCTCAGTATGGACCAGATACTTTGGCTGTGTCTGAGAAACCTGAGGTGTTAATATACTTGAAGGAATCAATGTTTGAATGTTTGAAATTAAACCCACATCTTTTTTAAATAAAAAACTAAAGAACATTTTAAAAGTTGACATTAAGGACACTTACGGCTCAAGGATTAAAGAACTGGAACACCCAATAATGGAACATCAATGGTTGCAGGTCTTTAAAAATGTCAAATTTGCTTCAATGGATTTAAAATTACTGTATATACTTGTGGATAAACCTATCCCCAGATAAGCCAAACCCAATTTTTTGGGTGTACCCAAAATTCTCAGCTTATCCATGAGTACATATGGTAAAACTGATTCATCAAAAGATTTTATTTCAAGTTTACTGGACATCCCAAAGAATGTGTTTGAAAGGATTGATGTCAGATTTTCTCTGTTGGCAGTATAAAGAATTTGAAGGGTCATGTACTCATATGATTTGGTTTTGTGAAATCATTGACATCCTTTTGGAATATTTTAATGTACAAAAATACATTTATGGGGAATTTATTTATTTATATTTCAAATTTAGTTATTGCCCATCTCACTCAAAGAGCAACTCCAGGTGGTTTACAATAAAACCAGAATAAATTCATATAAAATAAATAAAAAATCATTAAAATACAATACAATAAAACCATATTCTTAAACAAAAATATAATCCAAGATATAGGTGTTAAAAAATTCTTAGTTTATAGGAGTGTCTTCAGGGTGCTAACCACCCCCAGGGTTGGTTACTCCTCCTCCCACCCCACGTGTAATGGCAGAGCCAGGTCTTCACTCCTTTCCGGAAGGTCGGGAGAGTGGGGGCTTGCCTCACCTCTGGGGGAAGAATGTTCCATAGGGCAGGGGCAACAGCAGAGAAGGCTCTCTGCTCTCTTTAGTGATAACGTTGTTAATGTCATGTTAAATTATGTCCCAAATCTTAGAATTTTACTATTTTTGAAGCATGGTTGTATCAGGCCTGGGGTGTTGCTAAGAGGATTATTTTGAGAAATTGGAAAAGAAATCATATTCCTCATATTAAGGTTTCAAGTGATATGTGACTTACCTGTTTTTAAAAAGGCAATTTTAAGAGGATAATTTTAAGCAATAATTTAAAATGTTGGTCCACTTTGCAGTTTCTACTCTGATTACACAGGCTTCTTGAAGGAGAACCACATTTAGGACATACCAAGGTACTTTGATTGCAAGGACTCCAGAACTGCAATATTATTCAGGGGCTCTGTCTGAGCATCATAAAGCAGCTGAATTTGT
Organism: Candoia aspera; assembly: GCF_035149785.1. Taxonomy (NCBI): domain Eukaryota; kingdom Metazoa; phylum Chordata; class Lepidosauria; order Squamata; family Candoiidae; genus Candoia; species Candoia aspera. Next base: position 121,783,905 of record NC_086155.1, on the reverse strand, counting down.
GCTTTGTCTATAAATAATTCAGTTGCTGTCAGTATATATTCATCTCTGGATCAATCAGAGGCTTGGAAGGCCAGAATTGACTTCTTACCACCCTGCAATACAGAATCTGAACGTGACTGCCAGAGCATGAAAGACTATACCCAGATGTTGGAATATTTTGACCCAATCTAGTTCATGCCCCAAAATATAAAATCATTGATGATGTAGTGTCAGATGATGGGCCCATTCAGGTCAGATGGCACTGAACATGCTACTGAAGAAGAGCTGAGGATCTTTCAGAGTACTAATGGTGTTTATAATGTAGCTAGATTAAAGCCTTTGGGATGTCTAATTGCTGATGTTGCCATGCAGAAAAAGAAGCTGCAAACACTTGAAAGACCAGGTTGGGGACAGATCCTCCTGGAGAAAATCTATCTATGTGATTACTAAGAGCTGACACTGACTTGATGGGACATAATCAATAAAACGATCAGTTCATGCCCATTCATCTTCCAGAGATATATCTTAGGATACTTTGCAAGATTGAATATTTTGGTCTTATCATAGTTTATTTTTAAAATTCTGGTCTTTGCAAAACATGGCATGGGAGCATAAAGTTCCTTTCAAACCCACGAGTCTGCAACAGTACAGGTGGTCCTCAACAACCTCACTTAACAACCAATCATTTAGTGACAGTTTGGACTTACAATGCTGCTGAAAAAAACGACTTATGACTGGTCCTCACACTTATGACCATCGCAGCATCCCTGTGGTCACTTGATCACAATTTGGGTGCTTGGCAACTAGTTCACTTTTATGACCATTGCTCTGTCCCATGGTAATATGATCACCATTTCTGACCTTCTGGGTGGCTTCTGACAAGCAAAATCAATGGGGGACCGCATTATTTGCTTAACAACCACATGGTTCACTTAACACCCGTGGTGATTCGCTTAACAACTGCTGCAAAAAGGTCATAAAATCAGATAGGATTTGCTTGATGACTGCTTTGCTTAGCGACCAAAATTCCAGTCCCAATTATGGTCACTAAGTGAGGACTACCTGAACTGCATAATCAGCATACTGAAATGCTGGGATGAATTTTTATGTCATCTTTGGAAGATGGTATTCAGAGATTGAAACTAAAATGTGATCAGTCTACTGCTGCTGATAGTGAGCATTCTTTTTCGGTTTGATTGGAACCAGGTGAGGGAGTGGAACTGCTGAATCAGTGTCTGGCTGCAATGATGGACTGGATTAGGGCCAAAAAAAAGATGCAAAACAACAGTGCTGTTAGTGAATGGTTTATCTATCAAGATAAGTGGAGTTCTGTCTATTCTAGATAGAGCTGCTCTCCCCCTATAACATTTGTTGCTAGGGGGTCTCTCTAAATCCAACTTTGACATTCAAGGCACCAGTGGCCTGTGTGTGTGAAGCACCTTTTATCAGCTGAGGCAATATGCCTTGCTGCAGAATCCCTGCCCTGGTACCTTCCCACTTAGATAAATGCAACGCATTACACGCAAGGCTGCTCCTGAAGGCAATTAAGAAACTTCTTATAATACAAAATGCTACAGCAAGAGTACTGGTTGGAATTAAAGCATATAATCACATCACACCTTTTCTTTATGAACTTCACTGGCTCCCAGTTCATTTTTCATCCCTATTCAAGGAACTCCCATCCTCCAGGTTGAAAAATAACAATTTCTTGTTAGTCAGCTACTACAGTGCCTGTACAGATTCTGTAATATTTTCTTTCCTTATTTCAGTAAAATAATGACCACACTATTCAAATATGACCAGCTTTATTAAAGCCAAGTCTACTTTGCAAGTGAAGTAAAGTATATGCTGTTAACACAGTATCTTTCCAGCATATTCCACAATGAGATGTTGTAAAGGTGTACTTGATCTGGATTCCATGTTTCTGACACTTCAGTTCAAAATTTACCTCTTGGTAGGAGATGGCTCCTGTGGTCTTACCCAGCATCCGGGTGCTATAAACAGAAACATATATATTATATGCGTAAAGTGAGGGGCTAATCTTTATTTCACTAATGAATGAACCAATGAAAAACCAGTCTATTAACACTGTGCCTGCCCCTCCCCCAAATACAGAGTAGGATAACTGGTATGCATTATCTGCTTCTTATTCTCACCCTGCACAGAAGGAGGACAATGGAAATAATTATGGGGCTCTATGTTTTCCCCATTCAGTTTAGAGAGACAGAAAGTTGAAATCTGATATCCCTAAGTAGAAATAAAGTTAACTGAAACTTTTATTCCATGTCCTTTCTTCACTGGGTAGAAGTCAAACAAGATTTAAGGCAAAATCAGCAAACTAATCCTACAGAAAGCATGAGCTGACAGGACTGCTTAGAATTACAGTCTCTTCCACTTTTATTCAATCAACTGAGATCTGACACTGGCCTTGGTGTCATCCTCTGAAAGCCTTTCTCAGATGGGTAGGAAGGTAACAGGTAACACCCTGGAAAAGTCTGGAAAAAGCAGGAATTCTGATTTTGAATGAATGACTTGGCATGAAATGGAAGTGTTTTAAAAAAGGATCAGGATTTTGCTGAATCAGTTAGAAGAGTACAAATCACAGAGCTACATCAGTCTTAATTCCTCTTTCTCAACCTATGAAAACTCTTCAAATATTCCTGCTTAGATGAGAAAGAAATAACAAAGAATACAGACCTAATTACAGAAAATCCCCTCAAGCATTGTGACTGAAAACTTCTAGTAAGCCATTCCCTGTGATTAGAAGTTGCACTGATCAGTCATTACATCTCTCTCCCTCTCACCCTATCCTGCTGTTGTCCACTACAGAAAAATAAATGCATGGTAGTTTGTAGACAAACTGTCTTTCTGCAGTCTTTCAAAAGCTTTAGAATGGTCCAGATTTGGTTTTGGGAATCCAAAACTGAGGAATTCTAAGGGAATCTAAGGGAATCCCTTAGAAAACAATACATGATCTCCCTAAAATGGCCTGATTCAGTTCTGACTCAGCCATATGTGACTAACATTCTTTCAGTTATGCTATATATTGGATTTTATAGCAAATATTGAAAATACAGACAGAATATGCTAAATTCAAGCTACAATTTTATGTAAATCTACTTGGCTAAGTCCTATCAAACAAACACAGATAGATTGATATAGTGGTGTACACTTTCATGGCCGTTATCTGTTGGACAGTGTTAGGCTTCAGGGTTTAGCGACTGTGGTCTAGACAACAGATTTCCTGATGTTTCGCCGGCAACTGTGGCTGGCACCTTCAGAGGCATGGTGGTCTGCTATACCTGGCTATAAAGACAGGAGCCCAGTCAGTCCCTGCTCAGTTTCCTGTGGTCTGCATAGCAGACGGCTTTGCCTCTGAAGATGCCAGCTACAATTGTCGGTGAAACGTCAGGAAATCTGTTGCCTAGACCATGGTCACTAAACCCTGGAGCCCAACACCACCCAACAGATATATTGTCTAGAATGTAAATGATTAATCTGCCATTTTTATTTCATGTATTTTTTTTTATTTGAAAGCACTTAAAATGAGCTTCAAACATATTCAGTCTGGCTCCAACTCTAGACTAGTTTTAAGATATCCAGGAACTTGCTAAGGATCACATATACATTTTCATGCAACTTCTTCTATGTTCGTTTCATGTCCTTAAAATCCATGTTGTTATTACGCGAATAATGGATGACATTGTTCGATAACATCTCAAATGATTGAATTTCACTTTGGTATTGTTTTCTCCTTTATTTGTTCCATGAATTTAATAAAGAAAAGTAAAAAGGAATCCCAGGAACATGTGACAAATATTGGTGTATTAGTAATATTCAGTGTTCTCTACATACTCTGTGGTTTCCCAGGGCTTGTGTTGCTGACACTGCTTTCAAAAGATGAGTGGAAGTTGTGTATGGTCTCCTGTAAAATTTTTCTCTCTCGTCCCTGTTGAAATTCATAATTAAAACAAGGAGCAAAAGTTCAGTTAGTATATTTAAATACGTTATTACAGTGACAAACCACCTACAGATCTACTTTTAGGACATACTTTGTTTCAGGATATCAAGGAAAGGACTGTCAGTGCTTCTGGCCATTACACGTTATCAAAGCTGCTCAGCGTGAGCTACATCAAGCTAACATTAGGGAGCAAGAGATCTGGCCCACGGCCCCTCCTTTGTGAGGTGCCACAGGGTTAGTTACTCTCTCCGCTCCTTTTTAACATCTACATGAAACCGCTGGGTGAGATCATCCGTTGCCACAGGATAGGGTATCATCAATATGCTGATGATATTCAATTATACATCTCCAACCTGGGTGACTGAAGTGATGCTGTGACCATCCTCTTTCAGTGCCTGGAGGCTGTAGGGTTCTAGATGGGGAAGGACAGGCTTCAGCTGAACCCTTGTAAGATGGAGTGGCTGTGGGTTGGGGGCTCCTTGGCATCCAGGAACTTACCATCTTTGGTTCTGGATGGGGTTGCACTGCCCCAAACAGATCCGGTGCGGAACCTAGGGGTTCTCCTGAACTCACGACTCCTGCTCAAAGAGCAGGTGGCAGCCGTGGCCAGGGGAGCCTTTGCACAACTTTGTGTTGTGCACCAGCTATGCCCCTTCCTGGATCAGGAGGCCCTCTGGTCAGTCACTCATGCCCTAGTCATCTCCTGCATAGACTATTGCAATGAGCTCTACGTGGGGCTAACCTTGAAGAATATTCGGAAGTTGTTCAGAATGCAGTCACATGAGCAGTTTTGGGAGCCCCAAAGAGGACGCATATAACCCCTTTGTTGCATAAGCTGCATTGGCTGCCAGTTTGCTTCCAGGTCCAATTCAAGGTGTTGATCATCATTTTTAAAGCCCTACATGGCATGGGGCCAGGTTGCCTGAGGGACCGCCTCACCCCCATTACATCAGCCCGTCCCACCTGGTCAGGCAGAGAGGGCATGTTACAGACCCTGTCCATGAGAGATTGTCGACTGGCAGGGTCCAGGAAGAGGGCCTTCTCTGCCATAGCCCCCACCCTCTGGAATAAGTTACCCCCAGAGGTGAGGAAGGCCCCAGCTCTCCCGGCCTTCCAACTGGTTGTGCCACCTTGCTTGAGTGGGAGGGGGGATAGTCTATCATGGGGGCAGTTGGCACCTTGATGGGACCAATGATGACACCGTTACTCCACCATCTTGGATTTTATAGTTTATATTTATGTGTATTTATATTTTATACTCTATTTGTTTTAATGATATTTTAATTCTTTTATTTTAATTTGCTTGTAAACCGCCCAGAGTTGCAATACGAGTTGGGCAGTAAAGAAATATGATAGATAGATAGATAGATAGATAGATAGATAGATAGATAGATAGATAGATAAACAAACAAACAAACAAACAAACAAACATCACCTACCCTACCAGCTATGTATTTTGGCCTGCTAGATATTGAACAAAACTTTGTCTGAAGTACCAAAATAAACTGTGTTTGTAGAGTGAAATAACAAGTGTTTGACCTAAAGAGAAGTGTATATGCTATTCAAAATTGTATTGCTAGATCAGAGTAATGACTGGTTGGACAAGGTGCAATCGATCAATGACAAGCCTCAAAATATTTCAGCAATGCCATGAAATAAACACATAAAAAGGGGTTCCATCACTTCTGAAATTCCAAGCCAAACCACAACCACCTTATATTTCTAACGAATATAAGTATCATCTCAGCATACTAGTCCTATAATGGCTGAATCCCTCAATGATTCTAACAGGTTAAAGTTTCTCAATATAACAATGAGAACTGTGCTGTAAGTCATTATGATACTCTTTTCAGAATGGACTCTTCCTCATTGGAAAACAAAACGCATAAAGGCAAAATAGTAAGAATACAGTACTTCTTCTAAAGTATCAGATATTCAGAATTACCTTTCCTGCATTTAACTCTGAAATAGCTGCCAGAATTTGTTGTCTAGAACCATCAGTCTTAATTCCCAATTCCTTCAAATCTCCATCTGTAAGAGTGAGAAAAGCTTCCATATCCACCTGTTGAAACAGGAATCCACGAATATATTATTCTCTTTTAAATTATGAAGCAGCCAATGGAATAGAAGAAAAAGGCACTGCACTCTTCTCCACTACTCTGATTCCAGGAAATATAAATCCCAAGCAATTTTGTATACATCAACTCTTTTAAGAAGGTCTCTTACTGCTACTGATTTTTCAGTTGTCTCAAATGTTACGTATCTTAGAAAATCCTGATTCTAAACTTAACTTTGATACAAATTCAGTAGTTGGCTTTATGCAAGTACCTTTCAGCCTGAGTGCCTACCTTCTAATATTAATTGTTCTACTTTAGAAATGTTGTTAGGGTCACTGAAATAATGTTTGTAACATACTTTAAATACTCTAAAACATGTATCAACGTTATACATTTTCTCCTATCCTTCAATTACTAAATTTGCTTAAGCTTATGGAGACCATGTGTTTCTATCTTTTGTTTCCAGTAATAGAGTTAGAAAAATACATTAAAAGAGTAGAACACTTAGCTAATAAAACAAGAAAGTGCAACTGTTTAAGAGATTATAAAAGGTTTATGTTTCAGTAGAATATGGTTCATAAAACACCAGTTATTCTATTTGAGCTCAAAGGCACTAGAGCCTGGACATTATGGAATCTGATTCGCCGTTGGTGGGTGACTTGTTTTGGGGGTGCCTTGGCTACAGCTTGATCATCATTCTTAATTGTATTTTGGACAGTTTCATATTGGTTTCTTATTAATAGGGTTTTTATGTATTGTTGTTAACCATCCAGAGTTACTTGTTTCAGATGGGTGGCCATATACTTTTTCCAAATACATACATACAGACATATCCTAAATGTTTATACTTATATTTTGGAGGCACTGACCTAGGAAAATGATACGTTTCTTTTCTGTGACTTCCAATGAAGACCTAAATGAAGCATGTGAACATATAATTCTCTGCATAAGTTTTTAAAAATTGTTGTTCCTGGAAAAGTCACCTCCGTTGCCATGTAATAAAAGTATGTTATTTCCACAGGTTGTTGAATTAATTGTTTTTGCATTTTTAAAAGAAAAATTATGTGAGTTGTGAGATAGATATATAGACACACACACACACACTCTCAGAGAGAATCATCCCTCCCAGAAGAAGGATCACTGGAGAGACGAAAAGTTTTATCTTTGTCTCCCTCCCTTCCACTCATCCTACTCCAGAGGCTGTGCTGGCTGCCAAAAGAGGGGTGAGGGCTGCAGGTCGCCTGCAGGCCATGTATTTCCCGTGTTTGCTCTAGAATGCTCCAAGTGTAGCTCTGTCCAAGCAAAATACCCATATAGAGGATTGATAGGATCTATCCCTTAGGCAATTTGTTTTTTAATACATTCGAAAAAGTAAATGCAGGTCCAAAATAATCTAATATTTTCTACATAAGATTAAATAGAAGCCAAATGTCATTTGCAGAATTAAAAGCTTAACAGTTCTGACCAGGATTAAGACATATTCAGAAACTCTGTCGTGTGCAGTCCACAGAACCATCACCATCTTTGTAGCTATGATTATTGTATTCCTGTTTTAAAATACTGTTTCTGAAAAGCCAGAGGATAAATTTTGAGATTACATTTTTGTGAAATAAATAAGTATTTTTGAAAAAGTAATTCCCATAGTGTTATTATATACAAGCCAGGTTTCCCAAGTTTCCAGCAGCAAAAAATGAAAAAGAAAAGAAAAATTTTACCTCTTGCTCTTCAAAGATAGGCTGATACTTTTCAAGTGAGAGTTTTTTCAGGATGCCTGTGAGTTCATCTTTAAATTAAAGAAACATTTTAAATGTTTTAATTTATGTTAATTGAACTATAAGAATTGTAGAACCATGCTGCACAGTTATGCCTGACCCACTATGAAAATGAAGATGGGAGTGAAAAGAATTCTGCTTCCTAACATCCTGGGCAAGACAGCTCCTTTAATCTGTATAACGCTACTATAACAGGTACTGTTTATTCCAATTGCAAAAGTTGCTCAATGAACCCAACTTGTTTCTATTGTTTTCTGGTTTAAATTGCTATAGTGAGTCACCCAGAGTTGTGTTTCTTCAGATGGGCAGCCATAGAAGACTTTTAAATAAACCAGTTAGTATAATAGAATATCCATCACATTCACAATGTGAAAACAGGACATGTACAAAAGGTAATGTAAGAGAAATGAACCTTGTGAATTTTACCACCTCCATTCCCTGATTATTATAATTTCATTTTTTCCCCACTTTTGCTATGTGAATACACAATACATTTCCATATATGCACAGGAGAACACAAGCATTCTCTTATCTGGGTGATAAAATCCTTTTTCATTGTGTACTGCCAAGTGGGAGTTGGACTGCCCATCCAAATTTTGCCTAGGTGAAATGCAGGGAACATTGGTGATTTTATATGGTTTGTTCCTTGCTGTCCACAACCAATACTGACTTTCAGGCTTGCCCAATTTCTTCTCCACTTGCCTTCCTACTCCACTTGCCACTACTCTCTTCCTATCTTGAATACTTTTGAGCAGAGCACAACACCATCTCTCACCTTCTCTATTGCGGTTGCCTGGAAGCCATTGCTCAAAAGCAATGGGGAAAATGGAATACTGATTAAACATAGCATCAGGAGGATGAGTTGAGATGTACATCTTCTGCCCCAGGAGTAAGAAATAAGTCACAGTGATGGTCTACCAAGCTCATGTTCATTCTGCATCCAGTGTTTTCTGCCCATGAGACTATCCAAAATACAAATGCCATTCTGAAATGATCTCATCTAACAAAAATTCTTTAGTGTTATTGCTGGCTGTAAAGCTTATAACTACTTACCTTCATCAGTTAAAGTCCCACTGCTGGAGCCACCACTGCTTTTTCCTTGCCTGTGAGAGGAAGAAAGTGAAGACCCTGCACTCTGAATCTTGGGGGATGGTAATGGTGATGGTGATGGTGTGAGAGTTGGGGATGTGCTTTTCGATGTAGAAGAATTCTCAGATGGAGGTTTTTGGTTCATGTCCGATTTCTGTTTTACCTAACAAAAATACAAAAACATTCCAGTTACTAAAACATCTAATACGATTTTATAAAAGATTTATTTATTTATTTATTTTATTTGTCCCTCAGGTACCCTGGCCCCATGCCATGTAGGGTGATAACCAACACCTTGAATTGGACCCAGAAGCAAACTGGCACCCAATGCAACTTGTGCAGCAGCGATGTTACGTGTGCCCTTCTAGGGGCACCAAAAATGGCCCACATGGCTGGATTCTGGACCAGCTGGAGCTTCCGGATACTTTTCAAGGTATTTACATTCAAGTAAATAATGTAAAGAACTTAAGCACATCCATTGGATATTTTTCTCTCCAGAAAAACTGTCTTAATGGTCATTAAAGTGTAGTAATTAGCTACTCTGAGTACTGGAAAATAGAGACATCTGCTTAGATAGCTGTGAGCTTCACAACAAATATTTGCTGTAAAACTGGAACATTACATCCTCCAACTTGCACACACAGCTTCCTTTATGGATTAGTGCCAGAAAAGCCCATACTGATTATTCTTAAGAGCTCAAAAAGTCTGCTAGTAGTAAATATTTTGCATTTACTGAACACAAATAGAAAATACAGCATATCTCACAGCTGATCTATCGTGTCAAGTAAAACATACATGTTAACTGAAAACATGTAAGTTGAGGAAACTGTACAACTATTTCCTGGAATTGTTTCTTGTCCTCTATAATCGATTTTAATTTATTGCAAAATGTATCCTGCTAGAGTTTATATAACATTATTTATGCATTTAAACATTTATTTATATTCTAACACATATCTGCTTTTCTTTCTCTTCAAATCTATGCTAAAAAAATACAATATCAGAAAATGATATGAATCATCTTTTAGTTCTAAAGGCTCTTTAACATTTTCTTTGGGGCTGTGAGAAACCAGGATATGGCACAGCAATGAAGACCCTCCTTTCTTCAAATACTATGTTCTTAGCAGCCATTGATTTAAAAAAAAACTATAGAAAGGCCTCTGTTCATCGAAGAGTGAAAACTATGCTTTGATTTCTCCCCTACATGTCTAATATTGGTGGAAAATTATAAATTATGTTCCAGAGCATGAACTCTTCCCTTATGCTTAGAACAGAATTACTGTACATTTCATATGTTTTGAAGGTAAAAATTTCCCCAATTATAAAAGGCAGCTTTGCAGATATAGGAATTTTAGTACATTAAGCCAACTGTCTTCTATTGTGAGCATCACTAAGGAAAGAGTACAGTGCAGAATGGAATAGGTGCAATAAGCCTATATTTGTCACAGGCAGGTGGAACTCTTACACTGAGCAATCTGCAAGGATCAATATAATTTTGCATTTGGCATCAGGCAATGATAACCACAGCAGCTGAATTCCCATATCCAGATCTCATTAAACATAAATATACTATGCATTTGCTTGCCTCTATTCAATATGAGTTTGAATGCTTGGGTGGGAGAGGAGAAACAGGTGGAAAAACAGCATTGGCAAATATAAGCATTACTAGGAGAGGTTCTGAAAAATGTTTATTTTGTTAGTATGCCCAAAGCTTATGGCAGGGGGCAGTACCTAGCCAATGTTCAAAAGGCTAAGCATTGTCAAACCTGTTTAGGATAGGTGTGCAAAGAAGCTACTAGGGCACATTCTGGAAGAAGGCTATGTCAAACTATTCCATGTTATTGCCAAGAAAATACATGGCAGTGTCCACAAAATCACAAGGAGTCAAGCTCAGTTTGAGAGGAGCTTCATTTATGTATATTTATTTATTTACCACATTTCTTCACCACCCATCTTGACAAATGACTCTGGGCGGTTATATCCAAAGTCATATACTTCAGATTGCAGCATAAGCCTACAGAACCTTCTGTATCTCTTTAGACTACTTGCTTCCCTCATGAGGACTTCTCTTGTAAAACTGGAACATTGGTTTTACACTGGACAAGTAGTTTCAACAGAAAAAAATGACAGCCCCCCACAAGGCATTGTAATTTAAAAGGAAGTAACAAGAAAACACTGATACAACTGAGCACTGTGTACAATTTAATTTTTAGTAACCAGGTAACAGCCAACCTGACAAAGAAATTGCATTACTTATGCTTATGAGTTGATCAGTGTATAATTTAAGTATGCCTTATACCTATAACCCATGGTTTACAAACCATGGCAGCTGGGTTTAAACAACTATGCCAGAAACAAGTAATCACTGCACCAATCACTGAGTCACACTACTGGGCCATCTGGCTTTCAGTCAAGTCTTTCTTTTAAGCCTTCCCTGAACAACAGTTAAATATGGAAATGTCTACAAGTTTTGTTTTCTTTATTCAATTTATAGTCGTAGACTAAATGATACAAACCAAAGAGAAAAACAAAGAATATACCTAACAAATGATGCATAGTTATAAAGCCAGACAACAGGAAGAGCTAAAATTCTTATCCAGGAACAGAATATTTATCTTGTTGGGTCAACATTTAACTTCTGATCTTGAGAGCATATGCTGCACTTGAAGAACATAATCTGGCCACTGCCAAAGATGTGAAATCATAGTGATCAGCCAGATACAGTTGAATATAGAAACAGTCTGTGCATCCTGGAAACTCTACTAATATACTCCTGAGCTCTGCTTTCAACAAAGGAGTTTACCTGTGCCATCCCTGGCTTCAGGATGCATTCGTAGGTTAGTGTCCCATTACTATTGGCATTATCATTTTGCATACAGTACTAGAACCAAACTAGTTGTTCCTGTATCAAAAATTTTGGAGGCAATTCTTTAAAATGCTATAATAAATACATCAATAAGTTTAAGATGCCTCACACCTTTTGTGAGTGTAATAATAGCTTTATTACTGCATTTATTGAGAGCCTGTTTGGTATAGTGGTTAAGGCATGAGGCTAGAAACCGGGAGACCGTGAGTTCTAGTCCCACCTGAGGCACAAAGCCGGCTGGATGACCTTGGGCCAGTCTCTCTCTCTCAGCCCTAGGAAGCAGGCAATACAACCCAATTCTGAAATCTTGCCAAGAAAACTGCAGGAACTTGTCCAGGTAGTTGCCAGAGTCAACACAGACTTGAAGGCATACACTAAACAAGTATTTATTATAGAAATATAATATATATTTATTATAGTAATATATTTTTATTATTACATGGCAGAGTTTAACCCAGAAATATATTTATATGTCATTTTTCTAAAAAAATATATTACAATACATGCTTATTTGGTAGCTTTGAGATAAGAATAATAAACTTAACCTTAAGAATATGTCCGTTTCCAATGGTCTGCATATTTTCCACATCAGGAGGACAAGATGAAATTAAACCTACTGTAATTTGCTGTTGGCTTGGTTTCGGTTCAGATATACCAGCAGCTTTTTTCCTTTGAGCCGCAATTTGAGATAAAACACTATCCGCACTGCCACCTTAAAAACAATTAGAAAGATTTTTAAAATTCTAACATATCACACTTTATTCTTCTAATCTGAAAAAAAAAACGATGTTTTAATAAGTAGCATTAAAACCAGCTGTTTAACAAAAGTGTTTCTTTTTAAATTTAAGATCAATTATTTTTAAAGATGTAACTGTGATGTAATATTTGATATGGTAATGGCAACTCAGTTGTGCATACATGCACAGGAGATGGATTTTAGCAATTGTCTAACAATTTGTCACAAGCCAAGCAGAATTTACAGGTCCAAATGCAAGATGGATTCAAGTCCAGGACAGAAATACCAGGTTTGGGAGACAAGAGTGAGTGGGATAATATTAAAGGTGAGTAAGGCTTGAAGAGAAGGTAATCAGCAGCTACCAGGGCACACAGAAACAAAGGTTTTTAAAAAGGTAAATATAATTCATGGATGCAAGTTGCTCTAGATAAAAGGCCAACCTCTTCTTTTTCCCTATTCATTAAATGATACAATGTCATCTTGCATTTATCAAGTCACTTGATAGCCAGCCTAGTGGACTGGCAGAAGGAAAAACTGATTGTTCTCTGTGGCCTGCTTAGTTTCCATTTTACTGTCACAAGCAACACACAAGCACTGCAGGCTAGAGAAGGAAAGATGGGATGGAGCTTCTGTCATCCATAGCTGTCTCCTGATCCCAGGAAAAAATATGTTTCATTTAAGCCTCTGCAGTCAAATGCTACATGTGCACCTCCATATACTTCAAAGCCTTTTCTGGCCTTCATGTCCAAAGCACCGCATAGCCTATCTCATATAATTATTTCTAAATTTGTATTTCTTTACATTTAAAATGTATAGACACCTGATTTATTATGCAGTTCTCCACCATGCCGGCTAACTCCTCCTATGCTGCTGGATCCACCAGAAGAATGAGGCGAATGGTTGAAATTACTTGAATTGCTGGGAGTAGGAGGTCTTCTTGCAAAAGTGGACAATTTAATTGGTCTACTACTTCTACTTAAGGATGTCTGGAAAAAAGTACAGTTTTAAACAGTTTTTTCTACTAATATTTGTAAAATAAATTAATGTGCATATAGATTCAAGCATTCAACAAAACAAAATGAGTGAACTGCAGAATAATAAAGACAAGTGACATAACATATACATTCATGAACCTAGTTTTTGGATAACACTGAGAGACAAAGCAGCATGATAGTTAAGAATTTTTAAGTTAGACCTTGGACAAATGCCAAACCATTTAAAAAGTTGTTTGGGGACTGATGGTGAAATCTTCCTCAATGAAAACTGTAAATGGATGACCAAATGCAAGTGTCCTTTGCAGATATAATAGAAATATTGTTTCAAAAGCTCTAAAGATGCTTATATCTCTCTCTCCCTCCCTCCCCCCTCTCTATATAGACAGAGATCCAGTTATAACAAATAATTAAACAAAACCCTCCAAAAAAATTTTAAAAACCATTTTTACATGCTGTGTGGAAACAAAAAGTTTTTCACCTCCTTAGAAATAAACTGGATATATCTAATTACTTATTTTGTGATTCCTGTTTTCTGGAGTTTTTTAAAGACAACAGCTACGCAATATCTTACATTTTTTTTCTCAGAAATAAACCTGATTGGATTTAATAGTACTTCTATTTAACTGAGTGTAGTTTTGCAGTCTAAATTTCTGCACATATTTTATTAATCACAAGAGTAACTATTTTAAAAGAATCCAAGACTATAACAACTGAATGTTATATGGGTGTTCTTCTATACATGTATATTACTTCTACTATCTTTGCTTTCTTTTTACATTGTTGTACAACCTCTAGAATTGTAACATTGGGGCATTTAACAAATATGGTTAGTAAATAAATTAATGTTGAAAATAAAGTATAGGGAAACTTCAAAACACCAATTTTGATTTATATCGATTTATATATATACAAAACACTAAATTTAATTTATAGATGAATAAACAACATGTTTAAACAACCCAGAAATCTGACTATTAAAAAATTAAATAAAAACAAATCTGTCTCTTACTTTGTCAGCACTATTGTCAATACTTGTAGCTCTGTGAGGAAGGCCAAGTCTTGTTTGTTCTTTGCTACCATCTTTGTTCTGTGTTCTATCAGAATTCCACAACTCAAAACTTGAAGGTGGCAAGAAAGGTGGAATAACAGCTTTTAATTTGTCATTGGGCAGCCGTGTAAATGGAGCCCCACTTCTTAACTGACCAGAAGAAACAAAAAGCAACAAAAATCACAACAGGTGAGATCTTTGAGCATTGGGAACTGGATTTCTCCTAGTACAAGTTACAATCACTACAGATTCTAATCCTTGCCATTATACTTTTGTAGCTCCTCCCATTTAAGGTCCCCATGCTGTCACTGTTAGGACACTTCCTAACTAAAAATTTCTGAAGCAATTTTTCATATATTGATAGAAAACATATCTGTCAGATTGAAAGGGCCATCTGACTCTCTAGCAAACAATTTTTGACCTAGTACGTGGTAATTCAAGGAACAACAGCATTCTTTCATGATCTACAGCCATAAGCCAGGTTGCTTCCTTAACAGTATCACAGTGCACAGTTCGAGGAAATACTTTAGCAAACCGCACTAACTGTTCCAATCCAAACAATCTGCAGCATACAATTGCTTCTTAGTCTAATTACAGAAAAGAATACTATATTTTATATAGCTCTTCAACAAAATGGTGTAGCTGCTATTTCATTGTTGGAATAATAGCAGATATGAAGAAACCGCTAGTCCTGTTGAAACGTTAACTTAATATGTTCAATGCAAGGAATGGTGACCAGTCCCTCTTCTCCCTCTCCTATTCTACTGCTATAAGTAAAGAAGTAGTCTCCATGATTACATCATGACCAACAATAATGGGGAACCTTCTCATACACACAGAGGACTTCATGTGAGCTGGTACCTGCCACTATTGGATATAGTGCTAGGCTGTAAGCATGTACGGTCTCCTCACATACATAAACAGTGTACAGGTACTCCTTGTTTAGTGACTGCCTCATTTAGCGACTGTTTGCAGTTATGATGGTGATGAAAAAGTAACTTGCAACCAGTCCTCCCATTTATGACCTTTGCAGGTCTGTAAAGCAAAGGAAAGCTGAAGTAAGATCATAAGCACACTCATAGTTTCACCGCAACCGCTTCGCTTAACGATTGAGTTGCAGGTCCCAATTGTGGTCACTAAACAAGGACTACCTATAACTAGGTATAGAGGGGTATGGAGACAGGCTTGAAGAAGGAATGCAAGGGCAGTTACTAAACACCAGCTTAGATCTGAAAGAGAGGTAGGGGTGAGAAAGAAGTTCAAGATTGTCCCACCTTGATTCTCTCGGGTATAAGATGGGGAGAGAGAAACTCTGTGGAGCTTTCAACATTCTGTTGCTATACTCTGCATTAATAAAGTTCCAGCAGTCACTGTGGAGTCTGTTTTCTTACCTGGCATACCTCAAAGGACTGACACTTTGACGGGAGGGGATGTTCAGTGTTCTTCTGGACTGAGCACACAAAGGTAATGCCTGAACAAGGCTACTGATTCCTTTTTGCACAAGAGTTGCTGGGCAATCTGCCAACATTTCATATGTTGTAGTAGATGTATAAGCTGACTTACCACTGTGGTCAAAAACTTATCATCCTTTCCAGCCTTTGCACTGTGGATAACTGAAGGGAAAACATATCCACACCAATGTTAATTGTGCCACTGTAAACTTACAAAATGATTTTTTTCAAAAAAGTAGCATATATTATATGCCACCACAATTTCTCCCAGCAATATAATGGCTCACTTCAATTCAGAGTACAATTTGCTGCATTCTATGAATTCTTGTGTTCCATTATTATTTTTAGATATTAAAAATATCATTTAGAGCAATAAACAAAGAGAAATTTTCTTTCCATCTCTATTGCTTTTAAAACTATATAGTTACTATAGATATACCCTGATCTTACATGGGATTTTCAACCTCATCCAAACAAGGAACTAACAGGATCCATGCTTACTGGAGTATCATATGCTATTAAGCCACTCACAGACCCTTCAGTCTCCAATATCTAAATTACTCTTGTACTCTTTCTTGAGTTCAGGAAAGGATAGGATAAGGATACCATTTCTGGGTTGCAAAAATCAAGAGGACAACTAGAACTAGAAGGCAGCAAATAATTAGAGTTTTCTGTATGTCTTTGCTGCTACCTAATGCTTATCTAAATCTCTGCATCCCAAGAAGTTTGCTCTGAATCCCCACTTTTTCTCATAGCTGAAACACTGACAACTTCCTTGACTTTGCTTTGATGAAATAGAGAACAACCCAAAGTTCCATGTTTATTTCATCAAACAATTTGAACTGGTTCGTCAGAACTTTCGGACTGCCATGTTTTCTTTTGAATGTGAAATAAAGCACATTTTCTGTTTTGTCCATACCCTTTCAAAAGGCTGTAATCCTCTGAGAGGCAACACAGAGAATCTAGTTTCTATTGTTTATGCTAGTTCCTTGGTTTCTGTTAACGAAACCTTTCAAGGTAAGAAATAGGTTAGGTCTCCCTAGGCTGACAAACCTGTGTCCAAGTTGCATTACGTGGATTGCAAATGTAATTCAGGAATTACATTACTGAATGCTTTTTATTTTATGTAACCCCTTCTTCCTGACATTTCCTACCCATCAGAAATATTATTGGAGGAACATTCAATTTGGGGGGCTATGCTTGCAGTAGAAAATGGATAGCAGCCCAAGAGGAGAGTTACCCTTCCTTTCCCTCTTTCCAAAAACACAGTTCACAAGAATGAAAGCTGGTTTTGGTGAGACCAAAGGCCCTGTGGTAAGACCTTGGACTTTATCTAGTCCAGTGTTTCTCAACCATGGCAACTTGAAGATGAAGGTTGAGAAACACTGATCTACTCTATCAGCCTGATGCAGTGAAAACCTATGGCAACTTTTTAACATGTTTTTATATAAACATTGAAGCTACATAAAACATTTGAAAGGGGCACCTCAAGAGCATGCTAATACAAGCAAACCACCCATCCTAGAAGTTTTAAAGCAGCATGTTCTCTGGAAGGTCTGTCCAACTGATCTGAAAACTGTTCTTAGTTATTTGTACATGGACCTGTGTTAAATGGAGCGGCTGTCCGTGCAGCTGTACACACACACACACACACAGAGAAAGCTGGAGCAACCTTTGAAGCAACTGTGCAAGCTTTCCAGAGGCTGCAGCTGCTGTAATGCTTTGAGAAAGGGGGATGTGCTTGTGCTAAAATGCTTTGTGGGGTGTCCCTTTCAAATGCTTTGCAAAGCCTTATCAAGTACAACAAAACCTGTAAAAAAGATTCCAAAATCTTCCCATAAATCTAAACTTGAAATCTGTTGGATTATGCGAGCGGGTATACACACACACACATACAGATGTAAATATTTAACATTTGTTACCATTAGACTTGCTTTTTATTGCCCAAGCTGTAGTGCCATCATGATTTACAGAGTTATCATTTTGTAATGCAGCCTTCATTGTACAGTCAAATGGAGATTTTGATTCTTCTGGAAAAGGTACAGATTGATTCAAGGAAAATCCATGATTTAAGGTTTGGGTCATCTTCAGTTTGCGAAATCTATTGGACATTCTGTTCCACCATGACTAGAAAAGAAAATGTAATTATGTTGTTTTCCTTAGACATATAATATGGCTGATAAATAATTAGGGAAATGATTTGAAATGAATTAGTATTAATTTTAAGAAACCTAGAGAAACTTCGAATGCATCCCTCTGTCCTTTTTTCAATCTCTTCCTTTGGCTAAGCTCATGTGAATGAAAAGGCTGTATCTAGGAGCCAGAGGCAATTAAACAATGATATTCTCTGCAGCAGCTCCTGCCCTTTGGAACACTCTTCCCCCAGAAGTGAGGTTGGCCTCCTCTCTTCTGGACTTCAGGAAACTGCTGAAGACCTGGTTTTGTCACCATGCCTGGAGTGGGGAGAGGAGGAGCCACTCTTGGGGATGGTTGGTTCCCTGGTCCTGCTGGGACCGGTTCCAGTCCCCTTTGGGTGGAATTAGATCTGCCATCACTTGGATTTTATTATATTTTATATGTATATTTATTGATATTATTCTGATTTTATTGTATTTTATACTGTTTTATTGTGAACCGCCCAGGGTCCCCCGAGTGGGGGAGATGGGCAGTAATAAAAATATGACTGATAGATAGATAGATAGATAGATAGATAGATAGATAGATAGATGGAAATATTACTGGGGAAAAGTCCAAGACTGTCCCCCAAACTGACAGAATGGAAAGTAGCTGGAGCCTGCTGGTAGATTCCAAAGTCTAAACAAAGTCTCACTGAGAATGCAAGTATATTATTTGTATACCTTCAATCCTCCCTTGTCATCCGGCAACAATGGAATATCTACCGACTGCTTGTTTCTGGAAAAGGGCACAGTTACTTTGCTGTTCTGCTTATTCTTTTCCTGCATGCAGGCTGAGGCCAACAACCGCACAAGTTCTGCATCTGTAAAATTCACACACAGTGACCTTGGTAAAGTGTTTCTACTCTAAATGTATTAGTAAAGACAAAATTCTTATCTTATAATGAACAGCACAATATACAAGATAAGCACACAGAAGTACCTGGGTCATTCAGCAGCATTATCAGGTCAAAGGCTGTATATCCGTTTTTAGCACGCAGGTTGACATCAGCTCCTTGATTTAATAAATACTTAACAACTTCTTTATTTCTTTAAATAAAACAGAACAAAAGCTACATACATATATTAAAGACAGATTATATTAGAAGAGGTTACTAGAAAGACATGAACTCTGCCTACTCCTGACCTCTAATCTCTCTTAAACAGTTGTTTATTTCTGTTTTTTATAGCTGGTTCTTGCACTAAAAATCTCTATAGTAGCAAAGAAATCCAGCTACATACTAAATATCACATCTGTATTTCAACCCAGTTATCATCAATACTTCTAGGGCTTGTTCAACATATTGCTTGTCCGAACTGATATTTGTATGTTTCTTACAGTGATTTTCTGTTTATAGTTCTATCTATTTTGCAGTTACCCACCATCACAATGAATTCTACTTATCAGAAATATCAGCCTAGCTGCTATTTACAAGACTACTTATAACTCCAGTAACAAAGGTTCTATGCTGCCTTCTTGCACTTTTATACAATGCAACTTGGCTTGGCCTAAACAGCTTGGTAGCTGATGCCTATGTTCACCTGACATACTTATCCTTGATTGACTGAATTATGGTTTTCCAATTAACTCAATTTTCAAGCTTCACACAACAGAAAAACTAACCATACAGGCTGGATTCATACAGCACATTAGACTAAAAGCAGCTGGCTGATTTGCGATTGTGTCATACAAATTCAGCCACTACAATCCTTAGCAATTACCTTTAGTGTGTTTGTATAAAGAAATAAATAAAACAAGAACCACTGGAACAGGAACAATTTCCTTGTATGTTATCTGGTTTTGCCTAATTGTAAAACTGATCCAACATTATCAGAAAATGGGCAGAAAAACATTCTCTAAGTAAAGGTGATAGACTTGCCTGAAGGTTGTAACATAAATAATAATGTTGTCTACAAATTCTTCCATGGAGAATGGAAGAAAATGTGGTACTTCATACATATGGCTCTGCAGCTATTAGCTATAGAATAACTTAACTTACATCTCACTAAATCATGATTTAATGATAGAATTAAGAATAAGCCACATCATAGCTTAGTACAATGTATGTGTGAGAATTATCAGGAGGTCAACTCAGCATTGTCTCATAAGCATAAAAAGGGGTTTTCTCTAGTAAATGCATCTCTATTGTGCTTGTGGGATGTCACATGGATCACCTGATTTCCATTTCCTTCTTCTTCTTGAGTTTGGGGATTAATGATCTCTATTACCTTTTGGCACACCTGCAAGTAGGTGGTGCTGCGGAATGCAGCTCTCGTCCTTTCATCTCGCTTGCAAGCAGACATTTCTCTTTCCATAGAAATGTGTCTACAAAGAACCAGTGATGAGTAAGTGCTTTCTACTGTGAAGCTAATTGTATCCAGATCTACTGAATAAATGTAAGCTACCTTTTTTCCCCCTCTTCATCTAACTACTGTGTGAAGACTGAATTCTTTTCTGAATGAAATTAAGCTTAATGTGCAAGTTTCTTTTTGGTTCACACTTCTACTTTGCAAGATCATTGTTAGCTGCTTGGAGTTCTTTTATTAACCTTTAAAAACTCCGTCAGTATGAACCAAACTAACTCTGTGTGTTTATGATATTGGGTGGTGGTAGTCGTAAAGGGATTATAGTTTCATCCCAGGAGATCTGCAGGGGGGCAGTCAAAAAGGCAACAGTAATTTTAAGGAAAAAAGAAAACCTCTCTCAAATCACATTAGCAAAATAATTTTTTTTACCCATGATATGTGGCTTGCATTAATGCTGTCCAGCCATGAACATTATCTTGTTTGTCAATCTCTACGTTTCTTGAAACAAGTAGTTGTATAAGGGGCAACTGTCCAGTTACACCTGCAATCATCAGGGGAGAAGCACCATCATCATTAATGACATTGGACTGTGCTGGGTCTTCATCAATAATCTCTTTCACCAGCTGAAAATTTCCTGTGGAGAGAATAACACTGACTTGAACCATTCAAAAGGAAATATAGTGTTAATTCTAGTTCTATTATTTGCTATTAATTGATCTTCTACTGCTATTATTAATCTTTATATAGGTGGGTCCCGCACAATTTGAGAACTTACTGTTTGAATAGAAGAGGGCTTGTGAAAGAATCAACCCTGAATTTTGATAAGGACTGTGAATGCTGGCAGTATGGACTACTCTGAGCCTAAGGTCCTCTTGCTGGCATTGATAGCCCTGTTCAGATCCTACAGGCAGACAGAGCAGCCTAGGAAAGAGGGCAGAAGTTACAGGGGTCTAAAAAAGTCAGAGGTAAGAGCCAAAGAAAAAGAGAGATGGATTGAACAAAGAAATGGAATAGTCTGTATGAATGAGGGAAAAAAGCAGAAGTCTAGAGGAAGATAGAGGAGGGAAAGAAACTAATGGAATGGAAGGACAGAAAGAAGAATTATACATAACAAGGAGCTACCAAACTTGGTAGCCAAAGTTCATATAAAGATCTGAAATCTTTGGTTGCAAATCACTAGTAGAAGAACCAGATCACAGATGTATTAAAAACCATATGTATTAAAACTATTAAGCTCTTACCCATTTTTAAAGCATGGAAGATATCAGGTTGTCTCTTCTGCTTATCTGGTGAGGGAGAAGACAGATACATATCACATAGCTATTACTTGTGGAAACACTACAGAAAATACATTAGTACCAATATTTTAAATAAACTGATTTACTTGAAAATTTGTATTTCAATTTCTCAATTGCCAAAGACAAAAGCAGTGAAAACATTTGGATAGTAGCTATTAAAGATAGTAGTGAAGATCTAGTGAAGACAAACTCCTTCCTTTACTTAGGATGCCATCTGCAAAGAGACAGCAGCATTAATGAGGTAGTGCACGCAAGGGTGAATGCAACATGGCTGCAGTGGAAGGAGATCACCAGAATGCTCTGTGATAGGTGTATGCCAATTCACCTAAAATCAAAAGTGTATAAAAGGATGGTCTGCCCAGTAGCACTATATGGTGCTGAGTGCTGGCAACCACCAAAAGTGCTGAGTGCCCTTTACATGCCATGGAGATGCACATGCTCTTTTGGTCATTAGGTGTTTCCCTTCATGACCACATCAGCAATGATACAGTCTGGCAGCAGATGGGCACTGAACCAATAACAGAGAAAATGTGGGAAAAACACCTACAGTGGTATGGCCATATTCTACAAGCAGCACCCCACACCATCTCCTGCACCGCCTACTTCAACATTGATAGCAAATGCCCGCGCAGAAGACCGAAGCAAAGGTGACAGGACACAATTAACACGGACATGAAAATCAGCCAGTTGGACCTGGCTCCTGCATTTGATCGCATGAAATGGCATTCGTTGATTTGAAAAGTAGACCTTGCACCTGCAGGAAACTGCTAGGATGAAGAAGATACAAGGTTGCTTATTCCTGAGGACTACCGAAGATACCAAAGTCCCATCTGAATGTCTGCACTTGTGGCATTTTCAGCCTCAGAAACCCCTAATCTACAAGTGGTTATTAAATCCTATTATACAAAAAACTGCAATTAATCTTTATAATTTTCTATTGGTGATAAATCAATATGATATGCAAACTTCAATGTTCAAATAGAATATAAAATCATAGATTTCTGTTTTGCCTAGGCAATGGGATATCAACAACTTCAACAGATCCTAGATTGTGTCTTACTAAACAAAAATAATATTTAGACTTATTGGACTCCATTTCATTTACATAGAAAAGGCTTTAGTAGATTGTGATGTTGGTGGAAATGCAATGACATTAATGATTCGTTTAAACGTTTGTACAGTATCCCAGAACTGTTAAATTTTGAGAGGAAGTTATTACATATATTAATTCAATTTGGGGATAAGATTTAATATTTTCAAATGTCCATATTCTTTTGAACTATATTGATATTCATCTAGACAAAAAAAATGGATTCTCTATACCCTACTTATACTGAAAAGATTTATTCTTCAGCATTGGAAAGATAAACATACGGTCCTAATTATTCCATAGTCTGCAGAGTTGATGCTATTAACTTAAAAACGAATCACTTACTGATGTAGATTAGCTACGGATGCTTATAATGAAATATGGCTATCATTAATGGAAATGCCTGAGTAGAACTCTTTTCCATGTGTGTATATATCCATGAATACATGCCTGTATGTTTTTATTATGTTTTAGTTTTATTTTTTTCTTTAAAATTTGTCTATTTTTTATTTTTATTTCTCTTTAGCTTTTGTACCCAATTAAAAATATTTTTTAAAGAGACTTCCTCAGGGACCAAGAAATTTTAAATACATTGTTCATTTCTGGGAAATTAGTAATTATTTTAAAGTGCAAAACATTGTATTAGGTTAATTAAACCACTGCAGAACCTGTTGTACAACTTTTTAGTGACAGAACAAAAGCACATTGAACCACTGAACATAGGTAAATCTGTTGCCATAGTTCATGAAATATGCAGATCCTCTGGGGAGTACAAAATGGGGACTGGGACTCATTCACGGTCTGTAGGCTGCCCATTCCTGCACCAAACCATACTTAGTTTTAGCCACTGTTTTTTGAATAAGCCACCATGGTTGGATTCAAAGTTGCATTAATCCTATAAGCTATGAATTATGAATTAGTCAATGTAGTGTTTATGGATACCAATGTTCCAACAGATACCACCTCTGGAACCCAATGTGTTTCTACGTCACCTAACTTTATTATTATTTAGATTATTCAATTCAAAATAATAATAAATATAAAACTGAAATGGATAGGAAAATACAAGCCAGTACTCTTTGAATGTACAGTACAGTATGCTGATTTGCTCAGAAAAAAATAAGGGTGAATAGGGTAATAGCGAGTAAAATGAGAGGAAGTTATGAGAGTGGAAAAGAGCAACCTCTCCAGTTTGCCTTTTTGTAACTGTAATGGCAGCCATTCTGTAAACAGGCAAACTATCCCATAGTGGCCATTTTGTGAAAAGCCCATGATATCCTCTCAAAGTTCTAATGTGTTCACTACCCCGAAATGTATGCTTATCCCTATGCTAAGATCATCACATCTCAGCATGGACTGATGTACTGTGCTAAGCCAGAATGTAGTCTGTTTGGGGGAAAGGAGGTATAGTGTAAAGCACAACCCCTACTACAGATAGTCCTTGCTTACTGACTGCCTTGTGCAGCAACTGTTTGAAGTTATGACAGTGCTAAAAATTATCTTTGCAACCAATCCTCACATTTATGACTGCATTCCACAGTCATGTGATCACCATTCATGTGCTTCGCAACCAGTTTGCAACAAGCAGAGTTAACAGAGTAATATCCTAAGTCATGGTCACATGATTTTTCACTTAGCAACTCTGTTGCTTCACTTAGCCACTGAAGGGGAAGTAAAGACGTAAGCCCATCATGGACACATGATTTTCTGCTTAGGGACTGCAGCACTTAGTGACCAAGTTGCTGGTCCCAATTTTGATAGTTAAGTGAGGACTACCAGTATGTGATTTATGGAACAGCTCAGCAAACATATAAACTGAGTAGCTTCTCTGTTTAAGCCAGAAAGCCTTCTTATATTTATTTATTTTATTTATTTATTGCTCACATTTATATGGCCGCCCATCTCACACAAGGTGACTCTGGGCAGCATACAACAGTGAGGTGAAAGCGGTGAATAAATAACAACAATCATTATAAAAAGATAAATGATTATTAAAAGAATATCACAAAATTGTAAAATCACAAAATCACAAAATACAATATAGTTTATAATTATATGCAGAGCAGTCACTTTAGAATTAAGCTGCACATGTACCGGCCTCACATATGCTAAGTCATAATGGGTCTTTTTTTGTTTCTGGCTAACTACTGTGATGCATGAATTCAATAATTAAAGTTATAAAAAATCCTAACTTAGCAAAATACATTTTACAGTATGAAATTACAATGCGGTTTGACTGTTTTTGGCATCACCCAGTCACTTTGGATTATAAATCATAATTTCCAATTTAGTACAAGGCATAAACTCAGACTATACATAAAATATGTATCATGCACTTGGGGACAGAAACAACACTGGAGATCGCATGGTAGAATTCTGTAAGACCAATGATTTATTTATTTGCAATACTTTTTTCCAACAACATAGTTGATGACTATATACAGTACATGGACCTCGCCAGATGGATTACGCAGAAATCAAATTGATTACGTTTGTGGAAGGAGAAGATGGAGAAGCTCAATACTATCAGTTACGACAAGGCCAGGAGCTGACTGCGGGACAGACCATCAACTGCTTATGTGCAAGTTCAAGCTGAAGCTAAAGGAAGTTAAAGCAAATCCAAGAGTGCCAAAGTATGATCCAGAAAACATCCCACCTGAATTTAGAGATCACCTCAAAAATAGATTTGATGCTCTAAACACTGATGATCGAAGACCAGAAGAGTTGTGGGAAGACATTAAGAACATAATATGCAAAGAAAGTGAAAGATCATTAAAAAGGCAGGAAAGAAGGAAAAGATCCAAATGG
Organism: Candoia aspera; assembly: GCF_035149785.1. Classification (NCBI taxonomy): domain Eukaryota; kingdom Metazoa; phylum Chordata; class Lepidosauria; order Squamata; family Candoiidae; genus Candoia; species Candoia aspera. Next base: position 121,758,274 of record NC_086155.1, on the reverse strand, counting down.
ATGTCAGATGAGACTCTGGAACTTGCTCTTAAACACTGAGTAGCTAAAGCTAATGGAAGAAAGAATAAAGTAGGAGAGCTAAATAGAAAATTTCAAAGGGCAGCTCAAAAAGATAAGGAAAAATATTATGATGAAATATGCAAAGTCCTAGAGCTAGAAAATCAAAGAGGTAGAACACGATCAGCATTTCTCAAGCTGAAAGAGCTGAAGAGAAAATTCAAGCCCCGAGTTGCTATCCGTAAAGATTTTATGGGCAATACATTAAATGATGTGGGTAGTATTAAGAGAAGATGGAAGGAATATACAGAATCACTGTATAAAAAAGAATTAGTCGATGTTCAGCTATTTCAGGAGGTAGAATATGATCAAGAACCATCGGTACGGAAGGAAGAAGTTCAAGCTGCACTGAAGGCATTGGCGAAAAACAAGGCTCCAGGAACTGATGAATTGCCAATTGAAATATTTCAACAGTCAGATGCAGCAGTGGAAGCACTTATTCTTCTATGTCAAGAAGTTTGGAAGACACCTACCTGGCCAGCTGACTGGAGGAGATCCATATTCATGCCCATTCCAAAGAAAGGAGATCAAACAGAATGTGGAAATTTTCAAACAATTCGTTGATTTCACATGCTAGCAAAATTTTGCTGAAAATAATTCAACGCTTGGAGCCTTACATTGATAGAGAACTACCAGAAGCCCAGGCTGGATTTAGAAGAGGATGCGGTACGAGAGATATCATTGCTGATGTCAGATGGATCTTGGCTGAATGTAGAGAATACCAGAAAGATGTTTACTTCTGCTTCATTGATTACGCAAAGGCGTTTGACTCTGTGGACCATAACAAGTTATGGCTAGGTAAAGGTAAAGGTTTCCCTTGACGTAAAGTCCAGTCGAATCCGACTCTAGGGGGCGGTGCTCATCTCCGTTTCTAAGCCTTGGAGCCGGCGTTGTCATAGACACTTCCGGGTCATGTGGCCAGCATGACGACTCGGAACGCCGTTACCTTCCCGCCGAAGCGGTACCTATTGATCTACTCACATTTGCATGTTTTTGAACTGCTAGGTGAGCAGGAGCTGGGACGAGCAACGGGAGCTCACCCCATCACGCGGTTTCGAACCGCCGACCTTCCGATCGACAGCTCAGCGGTTTAACCCGCAGCGCCACCGCGTCCCTCAAGTTATGGCTAATGTTACAGAAAATGGGAATTCCAGAGCACTTAATTGTACTCATGCAGAACCTGTACATGGATAAAGAGGCAGTCATTAGAACAGAAAACGGTGACACCGAGTGGTTCAAAATTGGAAAAGGTGTGCGGCAAGGTTGTATACTTTCACCCTACTTATTCAATGTGTACTCGGAACAAATAATTTGAGAAGCAGGAATGTATGAAGAAGAACGGGGTATCAGAATTGGTGGAAGACTCATTAGTGACCTGCGATATGCAGACGATACAACTTTGCTTGCTGGAAGCGAAGAAAACTTGAAGTACTTGCTGATGAAGGTCAAAGATTGCAGTCAGCAATACGGACTACACCTGAATGTGAAGAAGACGAAGATTCTCACAAATGGACCAATAAACAATGTCACAATAAGTGGAGAAGAAATTGAAGTTGTCAATGATTTCATTCTACTCAGATCAACGATCAATGCCAAGGGAAATAGTAATCAAGAAATCAAATGATGTATCGCACTGGGAAAATCTGCCATCAATGACCTATCTAAAGTTTTCAGAAGTAAAGATGTCAGTCTAAAAACAAAGGTCCGTCTGACTCACGCCATGGTCTTCTCAATATGCCTGTGAAAGTTGGACATTAAAAAAGGAAGATAGAAGAACTATTGATGCATTTGAATTGTGATGTTGGCGAAGATTATTGAAAATACCATGTACTGCCAGAAAAACAAACAAATCAGTTTTAGAAGAAATACATCCAGAATGTTCCCTAGAGGTGAAGATAACTAGGCTTAGACTCTCATTCTTTGGGCACATTGTCAGGAAAGACCAATCGCTTGAAAAGGACATCATGTTTGTAAAGTTGAGGGCCAGCAGAAAAGAGGAAGACCTTCAATGTGATGGATTGATACAATTACCACAACAGTGGATGCAAACATTGGAACAGTCAGGCATACGGCACAAGACCGAACAGCATTTCATTCTGTTATACTGTACATAGGGTCGCCATGAGTCGTAAACAACTCAATGGCAACTAACAACAACAACAACCCACACTACAGGTTTTATGTTCTTTTTTAATCTGACATGACAAAGGGGAATTTTTCTAAACAGAAAAATCTGTACTCTGTATTTTCACTGAAGTAAAAAAAAATAAAAGAACAGCAACACAGTATTTTATCCGTTATGTAGCTTAGGCCTCAGTGGACTTGGCTCAGCTCACTACAGGTAGTACTCAACTTACGACCACAATAGGGACCAGAAAATTCATAGTTAAGTGGTGCGGTCATTAAGCAAGGAATCATGTGACTGCACCTAATTTTGTGACATTTTTTGCAGGGCTTGTTAAGCGAATCACCACAGTCGTTAAGTGAATTCCACAGTTCCCCATTGATTTTGCTTGTCAGAAGCTGGCTGAGAAGGTCGCAAATGATGATCATGTGACCCTGGGAAGCTGCAACTGTTTTAAGTACATGCTGGTTGCCAAGCACCCAAATTTTGATCATGTGACTGTGGGGATGCTGCGACAGTCGTAAGTGTGAGGAATGGTCACAAGTCACGTTTCTAGTGCCATTGTAACTTCAAACAGTTGCTAAACAAATGGCCATAAGTTGAGGATTACCTGTATCCTTTTTGCTGTCATCTGATTAAAAAAAAATTAATACTCAACTTCAAGGTAAAGTGAAAGCAGCTCATACCTGTCTGAGGTCTAACTGTTGTCAAAGGTGCCAGATAATCCATCATATCTTCATGTTTGAAATCAACAGATACTTCATATGGTGTTTTATGCAGAATATTCAGATGATCAGGATTGGCTCCTTTGTTCATAAGCTGTTGGGCTAAACTAACTCTTCCACTAACAGCTGCCAACATCAGGGGAGTCCAGCCCGTAGTCTTCACTGAGTAACTACAATCAGCTCCCCAGTCCAATAGAAGATGGACTACTGCCTCATGTCCATGTTGGACAGCAGTCATGAGGGGAGTGACAGCTGGCATTTCTTCTTTACTGCTGTCCAAGCTAACACTCAAGTGATCATAACTGTCAATATAAGCACCAGATTCCAGCAGCAGCTTAACCACACTGATATGGCCACCCCGGGACGCTATGGTGAGTACACTGGCTCCCAATTTATTCTGTGAATTAAGGTCAGCTCCATTTTCCAGCAAGATGCGAGCCACATTTAGATGTCCAAACCTTTGATTGGGGAAAAAGAAAAAAAAAATTACAATATCCAAGAAAATAAATATGCATTATTTAGATTTAAAAGGATTCTGCCTTACCAATGTAGAAGACTATAATAGTTCAATGACTGAATATTTGTGTACAAGGACCTCCCCAGTTTGATTCTCAGTCCAACTAGAAATACTGTGGCCAGGTTCAACATCATGCTTGCCTCAGCTTCAGCATATCTCATGCGGCATTTCATTTGAATAAATTTCTATATTACTTAAAGCTCATACAGTGTGTTCCAAAAATATGGGAATAGCAGCCTTGTATAACTGTATACATAATAACAAGAACATTTAAGAACAGCAATATTTGTGGTGTCAGGAGGCACAACTCTTTAAGCAAAGGTCAACTTTAGTTCCAAATGAACTAAAGCTTTGGAAATGTTCCAATGTTTGAAAAGCAGAGGAAGCATCAAACTTTTTTGATAGAATGATGTCTTTGGGCATTTATCTTGATAAGTGGTAACGATGGAGAAATTGGACAAACTCAAGGCCACTATCATAAAAGCAGTTTGTTCTTTCACATGCTACCGTAAATGATCCTAAAACCCTGCCCAAAGGGCTAAGGCCTGTTGTAAAACAGCAGCTCGGCTTGTGCATATTTTACTTCTGCGGTGTGAAACTACTATATGGAATGAAAAAAAGAAAAGAAACATTAAACACCGTTTTTCTTTTAACAGTGAGCAATAGTACTAGTTTATTATATTACATGTTTTATTATATTTTCAAATTTTTATTATGCTTTCTTCACTATCTCAGGATCATTTGAAACACAATGTGACTGCATGACCAGATCTGAAATTGAAACTATACCCAACAGAGCTGCAATAGTTTTGGCTTTCAGTGTCAAACCAGATGATGCAGCAGCAGAGTTTCTATGTTTTTATTTACAACACTTAAGTACCCTGGGAGTTTCATTAAGGCACAGCATGCATAGATGGGAAGTGTGCTGAATCCTCCTTCAGCCTCTGATTCCTCTCCAAAATTGCTTCTCATTTGCTATTTTTGTCTACTCTCAGACTAGCAGAAGAGAAAATGGCTGGAAAGAAATGATCTCAGGACAAAATGCAAACTATATAAGGATCCAGAATCCTCTCCATGCCACTGAATCTGAGATTTAAATGCCTCCCTCTAATGCTTTATAAGAAACTAAAATAAGACACAAATCTACTGAATGTTGCAATAGATCCTCAGTGGTGTTTCAATCTGCTTTGCTCATACATTATGTTCAGGCAATATACCTAAAATATAAAATCTTGTATCTGCTTGATATCTAAAGTGACAATTAGAAGTCTATAGTGACTTCTGTCACTTTAGATATTGATGATATGAAGATATATAAGTTGGTTTACATGTGATTGCGTCACTGCATTGTTGCATTTGTATACTACATTTCACCTGTTTTTTTACCGTACTAAGAAAACACAAGCAATAAAAAAAAAACAGAACATGTAACAGTAGAATAAAACTGTACAACAGGCGCAGAAGAAACCAAAGACCTAGGAAAATCCAGTTGAAAAGGCAAAGGAGAGTGGTCTGGAAACTACGCAAAAAGCCAAGATCCTCCTTCGGCTGGGGAAAGAGCGGCTTGTGGGGAGTCCCCATCAGCTGCTCCACCCGTTCTTTTATCCCGAGCTTGAGCTGTAGGCAGCACGCTCGAGCCACGCAGCCAGCGCAGCCAAGCCCGGACCGCCGAGCTGAGGCCACCCCCCTTCCTCCCGCCGCGCTAACCTGGCTGCTTGCATGAGCGGGCTCCAGCCGCAGTGGTTCCGGCTCTGCACCGAGGCCCCCCGCCTCAGCAGGAAGCCCACCAGCTCTTCGTGTCCCCCGGCCGCTGCGAACTGCAGGCCGGTGTTGCCCGCCTCGTCCGTGCAGTCCACTGGCACCGAGCCGGGAAGAATGTCCGCCGCAGCCCCAACCCCACCTCCGCTGGCCGAGCCGCTCCCAGCCTCTGCCGCTGCTTCTTCAGCGGCCCCGGCGGTTGGCGAAGGTCCCACTAGTAATCGTCGGGCGCACTCGCAGTCTCCCTGATCACAAGCGCGAAGCAGCAACTGGACACCAGCGGGCACCCCGCACTCCCCCATCGGCGGACTTGGCCCCCTTCCGAACCCGTCTGTTGTCTTCCTCCGCTCCGCCCGTGGGGAGGAGGAGGGAGGAATCCGGACGAAGCTCCTGCGCTGCTGAGGCCTTCGGCAGGGGGGGAGAGACAAGGGTGGTTTCAATTAATATGGGAAAGGGGATTAGCCTAGGAAGCCTTCTGCTTGCAACACAGCCCTCCTCCCTACTTCAGGCACGTAGTGCCAATGCTAATAACAACTTTCCTTCTCCCCCGCTGTGTCCTCCTACAAAACAGGGTAGAAAATTTTACACTCCTCAGATTATTACGTGAATGGTACATATTTCGGTTTTTTAAAGTAGTTCTTGTAAAATATTTGAACAGATTGCTCTGCAAGGGTAACGGGACTCTCCCACATCTATGATATCATTGTTTTTAAGCACAGCATGCATAGTCTTCACATAAAAAGGTAAACATATTCTTCCAGTCTCTTGACTTTGATTTTAGCAATGTTTTTGATAAGGGTCCCACATGTTTTCACCAACAAGCTGTTAAAATTTGGTTTGGATGGCACTATCATAAGGAAGGCTCACAACTGGCTGGCCCATAGCATTCAGAAATTCAGCAGGAAGACAGAATAGGATTGCAGTCCAAGCTGGACAGGTTGGAAGGCCGGCTGATAGGAAAATAGATACCAGTCAACAAGGAGCATGTAAGTTATTAGAGAGGGAAAATGTAGGGCGCACATATAAGATGGGGAATTTATGGCTTGGAAGAACTATATTAGAGAAGGACTTGGCCATTGAGAATAAGCTGAACATGAACCAGCAGTGTGAGATACCTGCTAGATGGGCTAACACCATTTAGGGCTGCATCAGAAACAGCACTATATCAAATATGTGTGAATAGGTTCAGAGAAAGACAACAAAAATGACAGTACTTTGAGGTCATGCCCTATGAAGCCAAGCTGAAAGATCTTAAGATGTTCTGTCTGGAGAAAAGAAGACTGTGGAGGAGCCAAGATATCTGTTCAGGTACAGAAAAGGATGCCATATAAAATATGCTCAGTTAACTATTTCCCATTGCCACATAAACTAGGACCAAAAATAATGAGTATAAGCTGCAGATACCAAGATGAGGGCCATATAAAAGATCTATCAATGGAAACCATGTCTTCAAAGATTCACTAAGGAAAGCAATTAGTACTTGATTTCTTGGCAGGGGTGGGCAGAATAAAGCAGCAGGGAATCCACCAATCAGAAGCTGTGGTAACCACCCTCTGGAAAGAACATCTGGCAACTGAGAGAAAAAAATGGGTTGAAATCTGGACAGCAATTTCTTTAGGTAGTTTCATTTCCAGCCAGATTCAGCACAGGAGACAAGCAGCTTAAGGCAGAGACCTCAGGATAAGTGTCTCACGGACCTTATTAATTCTAAGCTATTGAATAGATGGTAAATGAAGGTAATCACAATCTTTTTATTTTAATTATTAATGATAAAGGAGAAATTTCCTAGCTATTGTCCCTTGAAGAGCTTTCTGTTTTGTGTGCTGTTAATATTTGTTTCATGAAAATCTGTTTTTTAAACAGCTTTAGTATTGTTTAGGGCAGGGGTTCCCAAGCCCCGGGGCCGCTGACTGCTGCCGGTCCGTGGCCTGTTAGGAACTGGGCTGCACAGCAGGAGGTGAGTGGTGGGCGAGCCAATTTACAGCCTGAGTACTTACAGCTGCTCCCCATCACTCGCATTACCGCCTGAGCTCCGCCTCCTGTCAGAGAAAGCAAGTCCATTGGCTGCTATCTCCAAACGGCGCAAAGAAAAAATAATAAAAGGTCAGGAAAAAGAGGAAGCACTTGAATCATCCCAAAACAATCCCCCCCGGTCCATGGAAAAATTGTCTTCCATGAAACCAGTCGCTGGTGCCAAAAAGGTTGGGAACCACTGGTTTAGGGTTTTTTTTTTAAAAAAATTTTTTAATCCCACCTTCATTATTTCTATAAATAACCCAAAGCGGGAAACATACTTACATACTTTCTTCCTATTTTCCCAACAACAGCAACCCTGTGAGGTGAGTTGGGCTGAGAGAGTGATCAGCCCAAAGTTACCCAGCTGGATTCATATCTAAGGTGAAACTAGAACTCTCTGTCTCCTGATTTCTAGCCTGGTACCTTAATCACTAGACCAACCTGGCTATTAGTATTGTTAATAAAATTAGTATTGTTGACTTTTTGCAAGATCTGGTCTGAGGGACTATCAGTCTTTTGAGTCACTGCATCTCCATTTCAGTAACTCCACAGTGCTTTTTCAATTTCCTTTTACAATTGATCATCTCTATTTGTATGTTTCTTTAGATAAAAAAACCTCATTCTTGTTCAGTGGTTTGCTCCAAATAAGCCTAATATTTTTCTTTAAAAAAAACCTCATTCAGCCAATTTGCAATATTTGCAATGCAATACAATTTATTTTCTGCAACCATATCAAATGTTGCTGCAGTTGCTGCTAAAGCAACTGTTTTTGCAGGATTAGGCTAATATGTTTGTGCAATTTAATCTGCAAAAACAAGTACATTTAGATCTGTACACTCCAGGCCCTGCTCAATTTCTACCAAACTGGGTATATTTGCTCCTGCAGATTGCAAATTATCTCAGGCTCTGCAGGGCTTGGGCCTACATTTGTAAGTAGGGGTTCAATCTTTGTTTCTATTTGAAAAAGGAACCTGCATCAAAGATTTGGGGTTCCTTTAAATGTTTCTGCATTTTTCTCCTCTCATTCCCTCTTCTCCTTTTAGTTTCAAGGATTCCTGTCACTTTTTGTCTTCAAAGTACAAACTTTGGTTCTCTTTACATTCATGGCTCCACTTTTTATGAAGATTATGTTGTATGTAGTCCTTCAAGTTTCTCAAAAAGTACAAAAGTTTTTGTGCTTAATTTTCTCTTCCCCCTCAGTCTGGGATACTAACAATGGGGGGTGGGGGAGAGATATAAGAGCCATTTTTAAGCAGCGAAGTAGGAAGTTTTAGAAGCATATCCTAGATAGCAGAACTCAAAATTCTAACTATAATTGTAACAGCATAAAAACATAGGGTATGTACACAGGAATTCTGCTCAGCTAGATTCATAATACATGCCTGACTAAAATGTGAATATTAGTAAGTTTAGTAAGTTCTGTGAACCCAGGAAACTGAATTACTGCAGTAATTCTGTTGTGCAAATGCAGTAGATCTCAGCTATGGCAGTTTAGAAAAGTGGGGATGAAGCTGAAAAGGGAGCCAAATATAGTATAGCATATATTTTTCCCCCACCTCTTCTCCTTTAGAGGAAAAGGTGGTATTAGAAAAGACGTTTTTTTCATTCTGTCTTTGGTGGCTCCAACCCCAATCAGACTACTTCAGATTTTTTCCCCAGAGCAACCAGGGTAGCTGGTTTACTCTCTGTTAACTCTCCATTTAACCAGGGTTTCATCTGTCATTTGCCACCAGATCATCAGACAAATTTGGGAGTAGCAGGAGACTCATTCAAGTGGTGTGAATGAGGGCCATTGTGTTTTGTAAATCATGGGTTACGGTTTAGCACGGTGCATGAACTGAGTAAATTTGCTGTCAGTATACTGTTATGCAATCCACAACTTAGAATGATTCACATGGCATGTTCTGTTACACCATTTAGGTACCTGTTGAAAACTTAATTCTTCACTGAAGTCTTTTCTGGATTTTGTTGTTGCTTCTAATTTTCTTCTCCTTCCATAGACATACACACGCACATACACACACACAACCTTTTTGCTATTTGTACTTGTATTTTGTACACCACTTTGAGATGATGACATAGGAAGCAATACTTAAGATTAATACTTTTTTTTTCTGCCTTTGAGTCATTGTTGACTCCTGCAACTGCCTGGACTAGTCCTGCAGTTTTCTTGGCAAGATTTCAGAAGTGGTTTGCCCTTGCCTCCTTCCAAGGGCTGGTTGACCTTGGGCCTTGGCTTTGTATCTAAGGTGGGACTGGAACTCAGAGTTTCCTGGTTTCTAGCCTGGTGCCTTAACCACACCAAACTGGCTTCTCACTAAGATTAATACAACAAAAATAACCATGATGTGTGAACCCAGCCATGGAATGTGCAGACAGGTGCCACTGGATGGTTGCATTAAGATAGAGGAAAGGAGGCATCATGGGAAGGGGGTTAAACTCTTTCTCAAAAATCACCCATTAAAAACCCCTTCCCCTTAACATTATTGGAAAGGTCCTTCCACCCAATTTAACTGCTGGGGGGGAGAGGGAGCCGCTACCTTCCTTCCCCGGCTGACCTCTCCTGAAAAAGGTTTTCCTCCTCTATGTGGCAATTCAACCTGGACCATCTTTTATTCATCAAGGGGGGTGAGGTTTGCTAGAAGGTAAGTTTGAGGCTCAGAGATAAAAGCAAGTTCCCTTTTACCCTCGCTTTCCTCTTTGGCGACTCTCCTCCGCGGCGGGAGAAAGCAAGCGTCCCTGGGCAGGCCGCGCTGCCGCAGCTTCTCTGCTTGCCCTGCACCGCCACGTTGTAAGCCAAGGATTCGGAGGCCAGCAGCCGCTTCCGCGATTAGTTCGGGTAAAGCAGCCACGGCGGGGCGGTCCTTCTCTGCCTCACTTTTATTGCTGCTTCGGTCCGCCCCCCCTTGCCCGGGCGGACTTGTCTTGCGGGCAGCACCGAAAGGTCCTGGGCGAGGAAGTTTCTGCCCAAGTTGGGATGCGGCGTGGCCGGCGAGTCCGGGCCGGCCGAGGAGGATGGCCGCTCGTTGTGGCGCTCTTCTCGGGGCTCGGCGCGGTGGGCGTGCTGTTGCTGTGGCACTGGGATCTGCCGGGCCCGGAAAAGAGTCCAGAAGCAGCGGCGCCCCCTTCTTTGCCGCCCGAAGTAGCCCAGCGACGGTTGCGCAGACCTGTCTACGACAAGCCGCCGTTAGGCAGGGAGACCGAGGTGGGCGAGCTGGGCCGGCCGGTGCGCCTGGGGTTAAGCAAGGCCGAGCAACGCCTTCAGGAGGAGAGCGTCCAACTGCACCAGATCAACATCTACCTGAGCGACCGCATCTCCCTCCACCGCCGCCTGCCCGAGCGCCGCAACCCGCTGTGAGTGCAGAGGGCGCCAGGAGGAGGCGCCGCCGCCGCCGGGATTCCGGGGAGCGCGCGAGGGAGGACGCTTCCGTCCCCGGAGTCAGGCGCAGCTAGCAGGAGGGGGAGGGAGGCCCAAGGAGAGGGGCCGTTGTGCTTTAGTCGTGCTGTGCTTAATGCCAAGACATAGACTTGCTGGACTTACTTTAGCAGTCGTAGTCCCGGCGAAGCATCTCGGGGCACTTTTAAGATGAGTTTTCGTAGTTCGTGATTGCATTTGCAAAGGCGCTGAACTAGGGAGAGGCGCGCCCTCGAAAGGCACCCAGCGAGGTTAAGCCAAGGATTGCAAAGTAGAGCTCACCCTCTCGGGGGCATTTGGCTGGGTTCACACAGCAAGCTAACCCAACGTTAAAGATGCATTCATATAACATGCTAATCCATGTTTAACTGAAGCGTGATTTTCTTAATGAGCCTAACTGTCTGGCTATGCACAACGTACAAACACAGCGTAGGCCAGACTGTTGTGTGAACCCAGACCCTAGGAATGAAATCCAGACAGGATTGTCAAAGTAATTTCTGTAATCCGGTTACCTTCTTTTTTGCCAAAAAGCCTTTCAAAGCAGTTGACAGAGTAGTTTGACAGTTCCTATATTCAGACTTGTAATATAAAAACATAAGATGCAAAACCTCATATCATACATTCCTCAGTCCATAAATCTTCCCATATTTCATCGCTTATCTATAAATAAATTTTAAAACCTGGTCACTCAGTCCTAATCAGCAAAAGTCCATTAAGAGTTACCAGAAATAACAAATATTTTAACCTTAACCAAATAACCCAGTTTTATATTTTATATTCGTTTCCTTTACTTTTAACACAGTAACTAATCACTTTTTCTAAAAATTCAACAAAGGATCTCTTCTTCCCGTATTTTATCTCTTATCTAGAAACAAATCTTTAAGCCTCATCATTCGGTCTTAGTCAAGATAAATCGATTAAAAAATGACCAGAAACAACATTTTAACCTTGGTCAAATAAATCAACTTTGTATTCCTTCTGTTTAATTTTAGGAATCTTAATTTTAATCCCTTTAAAAAGTGTCCCAGAAGGATTCTTTTCATTTTCACTTTGTCTCCTCTCAGAAATTCCTTCCTAAGTTTAACACATCTCTTTTGTAAATCCAAGATAAGAAAGTTATCCAAGCCACTCTTCTGATTTATTACTTGTATGTCCCTTTTAGTTAATAAGACAGCTGGTTTCATTTGTAAGTCCAGTGTGAGATCTTTTTCCATATTGTTCTTGTAGGCTGACATTTTTACATCCACTTTCAGATCCACAGTTGAATCAGCCTTAGTCTGCTTTGTCCAGTGGAATCTGTTCTTCTTCTATAACTTCTTTTAGATCTGTTTTTACAATAACAGGCAATCTTAAGAGTAATTTCTGAGTGCATTGTTCCCAAATATCCTAGAATTCTTTCAAAGTCAGATTAATTTGCTCCATTCTGTATTAATGGGTCTCTTCTCCTTTAATATAAACCTTAGTTCTTTCTGGTTCCCTCTAGAGTCCAACCTTCAAAGTCCTCTCTTATATATTTTTTTCTAATCAACAACATTTTCCCACAGGAAGACTTCTTACACTTAGTTTCAAAATCTTCATATTTTTTTTCTAAAATTTTAAACAACCCATAGGAAGGATTCTTATAATTAATTTCAAAACTTTATTCCAAGTCTCTCTGGCCCCTTAGTTAGTTTATAACTTTCCAAAATCAATGTTCTAATCACCCTTTTGCTATTTATTCCAAAAATAAGAATTTTTTAAAGTTCTTAGCTTACGTAGAACTTCTTTCATCAACGATACAAGGAAATGCACGGTGTAATGAAACTTGCCTTTCGGTAGGTTCTTGTTCCGCTGCGGTTGTCGGCTCTACTCTTCAGTCCATCGTTGCTTCCCTGGAAGTCTGGGGAAGGATATTTTCCTCATATTTTAGAGTCTAAGGATTTGAGAAGTAGGACATTTTTAAATGTTCATAAACCTGTGCAAACTCCATAGCTCAATTCCATTGAAATAGTTCTCAAGACTTGTAGTTCTGATTGTAGTCTTAAGTTTAAATAAAACAGTAAAACATAAATGAATTTGTGGGACTGACTTTTGGATAAATGCATTTAGAACCATGTTGTCAGAACCCACGATCAAAGAACTGGCAGATCGTTTGATCGTGTTTTCATTCTGTACACATCTGCAATAAATCTGAAATCTGCATTTTACATGAATGCATGAGTCAGGTCATTATTGTGTCAATTGTGTCAGATCCTTAAACATGTTCGTAAATGTTTTCTTATTCTTGACTGATATCATCCAGCCTTAGTAGTGGTTTTTGACAGTGTTTTCTACTTTTTCAGTTTTGCAAGTTCAGTACCCTACATTATACATATTTGGCTCTGTTTCTTGTTTACAGAACTTTCTAATAGCAAGATCTAAGATTGCTCATAGAAAAAGAATTAGCCACATCAGTTTTCTTTTTGGGAGTATAAATTGCTAACATTAGAGTACAACGCATTCACCATAGATAAATCATGTACTATTCTGTTGTAGAACTGGAGTGCAGCTTCTGATTGTCTATTTGGCTATAAATAGGTATAATAATTTATTTTCTGTAGTTAAAGGCAATCCAGTGTAATTTTATAGTACCTTGATGAGGTGGTTATTGGAATATAAGGAACAAAATGAACACTTATGCCTGGTTTTTCATTATTGTAATACTTTGTGCTTTTCTTATAGATGTAAAGAGAAAAAATATGATTATTATAACTTGCCAAAGACTTCTGTTGTAATAGCTTTTTATAATGAAGCTTGGTCAACGCTTCTGAGGACAGTTCATAGTGTTCTTGAGACATCTCCTGATATTCTTCTAGAGGAAATTATCCTTGTAGATGATTACAGTGATAAAGGTAAGCTGAGGAGGTATTTCTACAAACACTTTGCTGGTACAGGATTGCCAGTGAAAGGAAAAAGTCCAACAGCATTAGTAGGAAAGACAGACCCATTTAAAAATGAAGAGTAATCATAAACATTGTATTATTGCACAATATATTATTACAAATAAGAATAAATAAATAAGCAAACCGAACAGAGAGCCAAAATAGTTTTCTCTGCTTCTTGAACAGCATAAACAAATTTGGCTACCTCATTAATTTAAGAAAAAAAAACTGTCTCACAAAAGAAACAACAGTTTTATCATCATAAACTGTAAGTCTGAAGAAGCAAGATATAATTCCCTATGCTAATTATTATATAAAAGGGACGCGGTGGCGCTGCGGGTTAAACCGCTGAGCTGTCGATCGGAAGGTCGGCGGTTCGAAACCGCGCGGCGGGGTGAGCTCCCATTGCTCGTCCCAGCTCCTGCTCACCTAGCAGTTCGAAAACATGCCAATGTGAGTAGATCAATAGGTACCGCTTCGGCGGGAAGGTAACGGCGTTCCGAGTCGTCATGCTGGCCACATGACCCGGAAGTGTCTATGACAACGCCGGCTCCAAGGCTTAGAAACGGAGATGAGCACCGCCCCCTAGAGTCGGATTCGACTGGACTTTACGTCAAGGGAAACCTTTACCTTTACCTAATTATTATATATTGGTATGAAGATTGAGAGTATTTTGTTAAGATTAAATATTTATGTATAAAATGGGCTTGTACTGAGATATCTTGAAAATGACATACCTTCAATGTAGCTTTGCTTAATATTGCAAATTATTTTTCATGCTCCATGATGTAGTATCATTTGTATGCCATGGTATTAATCTTCCATCCATTTTAAATACTACCTTGTTAAATATGTGCTCAGCACAGGAATTAAGCAGGTTTACCAATAAGTCTTGTGAACAGTTCTCCGAATACCAGGTCGAAAGATGTTGCAGGACTGGGAGTTCACAAGAAGTAAATATTCTAAAAAATTACTAAATCACACATCTCTGAAATCTAATTGTATATTCTGTTAATCAGAAAATGTGACATTACCTCTCCTTTGGAAAAAAATCATGGACAGGATCAGTCAACACTGAAAGCTTAGTCTCCCCTTTTAAAGACTTACAAAATCAGGTGGATTTGGGATGTAATTGTAATTACAGTTCTTGTTTGTGCGTATGTGGTTGGTTGGTTGGTTGGTTGGTTTTTTGGTGCCTTCGAGTCATTTTTTGACTCCTGGCAACTACTTGGACAAGTCCCTGCTGATTTTCAGAAGTGGTTTGCCCTTGCCTCCTTCCTAGGACTGAGAGAGAGTGACTGGCCCAAGGTCACCCAGCTGGCTTTGTGCCTAAGGTGGGACTAGAACTCAGTCTCCTGGTTTCTAGCCTAGTGCCTTAACCACTACAAGTTGTACAAGCTGGTTGAGAGAGAGCTGAGCATTTTGAACAAAAGTTTGTGTGACACTTACTCAGCATCATACTGTATATTACTTTCCTCTCATCACAACGTACAGTGGTGGTTGATAACGATTGAAATGGATGTCACAAAAAACAGCCCAATCACAGCAGGAGGACTCTGAATGGTCAAGTTATTTTGGCCATTCTAAATAAAACAAGTTATGTTATTCCAACAACAAAATAATGTTTTTTGGAACATGAAAATTTTGTTTTAGGCTCAGAACACTTGAAACAACCATTTTGAGGGCCAGGTGATTCAAAGACATTGTGTTTTGAATGTACCGCTGCAAATGACAGGCAAGGCAAGCTTTTTCAGTTGCGTTCCTGTCGGAAGCTGTTTGTCTGGCTTAGTCTCTGCTCAGGCGGAACGAAGTGCATGCAGAAGTATACTGGTTTACTATGAGTTCTTTAGATAACAGTAAGATTGTTATTTCTCTGCAACAGAACATTTAAAGGAATCTTTGGAAAACTATCTGGCAAATTTGCGCAAGGTACGGCTTATCAGAGCAAATAAAAGAGAAGGGCTGGTTCGAGCAAGGCTCCTGGGAGCGTCAGTAGCAAGAGGGGATGTTCTTACATTTCTCGATTGCCATTGTGAATGCCATGAAGAGTGGCTTGAACCATTATTAGAAAGGTAAATAAATAAATGTTTTTCATATTAATTCCAAAATTAGAAACGTTTGATAATTTGTGTTGTTTTTTTAGGCTGTGACAGCCAAAGTGAATGCCTTGTATTTTACACATTCTGTTCTTTTTACTTTTAATGAATACAGAATATATTAGACTACAAGGATCTTGATGCTTATTTTCATTTGACTTTCTTACAATACATGATACTAGTGCTTAAATTATTTACATTATATGAGAACAACAGATTTATGGTGAACAAAAATATGACGGGCACCACAAATAAGATTCAAAAGATTAAATACATAACCTTCTCAACATGTTACATAAATAAATGATGTGGGAATATTATATTTCAGGTGTAATCAATCTACTGAAATTGTTATGACAGTGTAAAATAAAGAAGTATAGCTTGGTTTACGCTGTCATAATGATTTTAGTGAGTAGCTGTAGGTTGTATACATTTTCATGTCATGCGTACATTCTCCAGATACTATGCTGTTGTTTTCAAAATAGGTTATTGGTGTTGAGGGAGTGAGACTTCATTATAATGATGTTGCATTACGTGAACGTGAGACAGTGTGTGACAGTGTGAGAATAACAGTCATGGGAGAAAGGGATTTAAGAAAGAAGGAAAACAAATGCATTATACGTATGGGATAATTACAATATTTGTATAACATTTGCAGGGTTTCCCATATATTGTCACATCATATATTTCCCATATATTGTTACATCACTAATAGCAAAAACATGAAATTAAGATACTTTTCAATAACCAAAAACCAAAACAAAGAGTCTGTGGGTTTAGTAGCATGTGGCAATAAAAGTGGAGATTTAAAAAAAGAAGGCAGGTGGAATTTTTGAGTGAATTCCTTTCTGAATACTGGCTGTATTCAATCACACATATAGTTAATACTGTAAACCTCTGATTTAATGGATCCCTATTTAGCAAACCTGAATGAAACAAACAAAATTTCCATCCAAATATATGTAATAATAACAACAGAGAAGTTACTGCATTCAAAATAGCCCAGACAAGGCACGTAATTGTACACTAAATTACATTATATTTATGTCATTTGTGTCAGTTTGCATCACGTGTATAATGACATCATTATAAATGATATAGGTCACCACAAATGACTTATTTTGGTTTAATGGATATTTGGGTGGAACAATACCCCCTTCTCCTGATTAGTCTGTTAAATCTTACTGTAATAATTAAATGTAATATTTTGTAGAAATTATATTAAGTTATAGTTCAATTTTATTTAATTATTTTACTTACCTGAATGGACTCCAGTGAATATTAGTAGAGTCTTATTTTACAACATTTATATTTGAAGCCTTTTTGAAATAACCAAAGATATAACTTTTATTCTTAATGATGTGAATATTCCACAAGATGGCAGTATAGGGTAAGATTTAGGATGAAAGTTACTTACATTCTTTATACTTAACTATCATCTGGAATAATTCATATATTACCAGTTATGGTTTCTAAATTTACAAACTCCATATACTTGTGTTAAATGGTAAATCATTAAACTGTAATAGTAATATCCATTTCCTGAAAGCAATACATTATTGCATCACTGTGTACATGAGTTATTGCATCATTGTGTACAGGAGCTGTGTTCAAGATCCAAATTATTCCCCAGATACTCTCCCCAAAGCTCTGCCTTCTAACATCTCATAGCTGCCCATGAGAAACCACTACAGTGATGTTGAAGTGGCAGCTCTCTTAGATTGGTGTTGCTGAATTCTTGCTTTTCCTGATGAGAAAGATGAGGTGCAAGCAAGTTCTGGAGACTGTGCTTCCAGAGTACCTAGATGTTTGAAGTGACCACTCTGAGAAAGTTGGCTTCATTCGTCCTTTCTATAACCATCTTCCTGAGATGTGACACTTCAGAATGCTAGAAAGGTCTTGAAGAGGCGCCCTGCATGTGCTACCTTAATGTCCCCTTTGCAAGAGTATAAGATGAAGAGTAGATGAAATGCCACCGCTGGACACTCTGTGGGCTATATGGGAAGTCCTGGCAGGCCAATATCAGTTCACAAACTACATAGTGCTATGTGGTGGTTTATGCCACGCAAGTACATGTTTGGCCCAAATGCCTTTTTAAAGTTGCTGTTGTTGCTCCCTCAGTGCAAACTTCACTTAAATGAATTGACTGCAAGCTTGAGGAGGGATTGAGAACTGCAGGATTTATTGACTTATTGTTTAAATAGAGTTCTTGTACAAAATGAGCTGGAATTAGAAATGAGCTGGAAAGAGGCTGTAGAGTAGTGTTAACTTTGTATAAAATGAAATGGTCAGGAAGCAAATAATTTTTTGATAGAATATAAGACCCTGATGTTGGAAATAATTGTACCTGCTGCTTTCAGCTATCTAGTAAAAATTGGGAGAGAAGTTAAAAAGATAACCAATCTGTTCTTATTGAGATACTGCTACAGATTTTTGCATTCTAGATGCATAATTTAATCCAATACAACTGCTTGGATCCTTTTAATAAAATACAAGTTCACTTGGTCTTCTTTCTTCACCATCTGTGACTTCCATCTTCTTTTTCCTCCTTTGTGTCCTTCATCTTTGTCTTTGGTTGTTTGGCAGTTAGTCTGCAGCTTGCTGGGAGTATGGCCATTTCACTGACAGGCACCGTCAGGAGGAGTGGCCACTGAACCCTTGAAGTTGCTTGGACTGGAGAGTGAGTAACATGAGCCTTAGTGCTTGTGAATGCTAGGATTGATGAAAGTTCTATTATTCTTCAGCTTTGTTTCATTTTATCTGTTCCAAATTTTCATCCCTTTCATCTTTTTTTTTTAAAGATGATTATAAAAATCATAATAAATGTATAGCGACAGAACCTAAATAACTTATTTCCTTCCATTTTTGTTTTTGTTTGCACCTGTTTGAGTTATTAATTAGTTCATTTACTGCAAAGCAAATTACTGTAATCCATAATATAATGGTTTTATCTTCCAAGTGAAACCTGAGGACATTGGTTGACAAGTTTCTTTTTTTTTTTGGATCCAGCTTGATTTATTTGATGAAGAGAGGCAACGGTCAGTGAGAAATAATATTCCACATTATTTTTGCCTCTAAAATTTAAAATCTTGATGAGTTGTTCCCTTTGTCACATTGGCTGCTCTGTTGGATTCAGAAGGAGAAAAAAACCTATGGTGGGATGACTAAATTAAAAAAAAACCTCAAATCACCAGCAGTAGTGTATTATGTTTGCCTTCCTTTTACACAGCGTGGCTGTTACAAGCTTTCTGCTTGTCACTCTCCTGCAGGCATTCATATATTTGCTGATGGTTTTGTGTCCTTTGTTTAAGCCGCTTAACATACCCAAACTTATTGCTAGAACGTATGATACTAATTACACATGCACAGTTGTATTTAATTAGACTAGAACCAGTCTCTCAGATTATGTAGTAAGATGCCTTGGGTAAACTGTAAAATAGAAGAGTTTAGAGAGGGGATAATTGAGAGTTTTGAACTGATCTGCTGATGTCAGCAGACAAATAACAGGTGAAGTTTATTCAGTCTTGGCTGAAAGAATATGTGCACATGTATGCTTGTTTGCCTCTTGCAATAGCACTGAAGTCAAATTCTCAATGTAATAGTGGATGGAAGGTAATATTTAATTATCCTTCACCTTTATTAATGAGAGCAGCTGTGTGTGAGGGTGTAAGGGCAAACATAATTCTTCATCTCTTTCCATAGTTCCTTATGCAGGCCGTGAGGCTCCATATACTCAGCTGTTTTGAAAACCTTTGCATGTTATTTGACCAACCCAATGGGGGGGTACAATAAACATGTAAGGTTTCTTACACCATGGAGAGTGGTGGTTTTTTCCCCAAAACTATTGAATACTTAGGAAAAATACTTGGAAATGCTGAGAAAAATTAAAATATACACAGAAAATATACACAATATATACAAAAAATAAAATATACACAAGAATTATTCTTTCATGCTATATGCTAGTCTCCCCCCAACCTAAATCTGTTTGGAATTATGCTGGATGGAATTTTGGGGAGTGCAGTCCAAATGCACCTTTTGGACATAAGCATCTTTGTACTAGTTACTTTGAAGATAGAAATTGGTTAAGTACTTCTTTAATTATTAGGAAAATATTATAAAATGTCTGCAATAGTTTGGAAAACTGAAAACTACTGTAGAAAAAGGATACTTGTGCTAATGGTGTTTTACAATCCTTTTCAACATTCTTAGTTTCTACCATTAGGATACAAACAATATTTCTTTGTAAACATGCATAGAATTAAAGAAGAGCCAACAGCTGTCGTCTGTCCTGTGATTGATGTGATTGACTGGAACACTTTCGAATACTTGGGAAATGCTGGAGAGCCACAGATTGGTGGATTTGACTGGAGACTGGTCTTTACTTGGCATGTGATACCAGAGCGGGAGCAGCAACGTCGAAGATCCAAGACTGATGTTATCAGGTTACGTTGATTTTCAGTTCTGTTTGAAATTGAATTATATCATGATAAACCCGTCGGGATGAATAATAACTGAACCCAATACTGTCATGCTAGATTGTCATACTAGCAATTTTATTTTAAAAATCAGACCTGTGATTGTTTGCCCTCGCTATGTTTTACTTAGAGCCAGTTTGGTGTAGTGGTTAAGGCATCAGGCTAGAGACCGGGAGACCAGGAGTTTTAGTCCAGCCTTAGGCACAAAGCCAGCTGGGTGACCTTGGGCTCTCCCCTCCCTCAGCCCTAGGAAGGAGGCAATGGCAAACCACTTCTGAAAACCTTGCCAAGAAAACTGCAGGGAGTTGTCCAGGGAGACTCCAAGAATCGGACATGATTGAACAAATTAAAAAAAAACATTTAACTTATTTTTTGCCCAGTTTGGCCTAGTTGTTCCATTACTACTATTAGTTTGTGTGATCAGCACTAATAATTGGAATAAACAATGTGGATTTTAGTAATAGCATCAGAGGTTATTCATAGCTTTTTAACTATTACTTAAAGGCATAACGTTCTGGAATTGTTAATGGGGCAATTAACAAATCTTTTCTTGCTACATCTGGTTCTACAGGCCAGTTCCCTCTCCCTAATTCTTTATGGAATTTCCCACAAAAATCCTTTCCTTTAATTCTTATTCTTCTTCCCATTTGACACAAATACAGAATCCATGAAGATCTCTTTGTAGACGTGAAGGCTTTCTCATGGGAAACAGATTTACAAAGATTCTTTTCCCTGCCTGATGTTTTTTGTATAAGAAATTTCTTTGTGCCAACTTCTCAGGATTCTTCTGCCTCATCTTGCTTTGGTGAGATTTGATTTGTCCTCAGATTACATTGCTTTCCACTGGTCTCCTGATGCTAAGAGTGACTTCAGCAACTTTTCCCTTAGGACTTGATCTTTCTGCTTCTGCATTTCTTTCTTGCAAGTCTGATCTGTTCTGTTCCTGTGCTAAGTCCCTCAGCTCCTGTTCACTTATATTCAGTGTTCTCAGCTGATGAAATGTTCAGTCTTTGGACTCAGGAGAGTAATCCACATCTAATATACCTACTGCATTCATGCCTGAGTCTTATCAAGACACCAGTGCCCAAAAGGTCTTAGATTTTTGGGAAACTATCCCATTGGCTTTCAGTCCTCTGATGTTGTGTTTCTAGGTGATTGCAAAACCCTTTAGCTAGTACATTTTACTCATAAGATATTCTCATAACAATTGGTATTTGCATTCAACATTGTAAAATACTCATCAGCTAACTTGGGTACTCACCAAACTAGGAGAAATCTGGGGAGAAACAATTCAAAATGTTCCAAGAGACTCTGTTGCTTGTGTTGTTTATTTGTTTAGTTGCTTCCGACTCCTCGTAACTTCATGGACCAGCCCACGCCAGAGCTTCCTGTCGGTCGTCAACACCCCCAGCTCCCCCAGGGACAAGTCCGTCACCTCTAGAATATCATCCACCCACCTTGCCCTTGGTCGGCCCCTCTTCCTTTTGCCCTCCACTCTCCCCAGCATCAGCATCTTCTCCAGGGTGTCCTGTCTTTTCATTAGGTGGCCAAAGTATTTCAGTTTGGCCTTTAATATCATTCCCTCAAGTGAGCAGTCTGGCTTGATTTCCTGGAGTATGGACTGGTTTGATCTTCTGGCAGTCCAAGGCACTCTCAGAATTTTCCTCCAACACCACAGTTCAAAAGCATCTATCTTCCTTCTCTCAGCCTTCCTTATGGTCCAGCTCTCGCAGCCATATGTTACTGCGGGGAACACCATTCAATTCAAAATGTTCCAAGAGACTCTGCCTTAATGAATTCATTAAGAGTTGGAAATTCCTCTTTCAGTTTCTAAGATTCTGTATTTTCCCATAATACTAGCATTTAAGGCACCTTACCAAAGTCTGTATAATTTTTGGTTCCTTGATCTTGTGCAACTGTGTGGGGCTTGACAAAGAGCAAGAATATGAATTTGTATCCCTTGGTAAAATGCTTACTAAAGATGAGGACATGGATGGAGAAATCTTAAGACATGTAATATAGTATATGGATAGAAAGGTAATCAATAGTATGTGGTCTGTTGTGGTGAAAGGATGTTTGTCAAAATCACTGAGTAGAAAAATGTGCTTCTGTGCTGTTTATTGCGTGGAAGTGAGAATTGATGAAACAGTATTTCCAATCTGCTTGTTAAATTAATTTGCTATCTTCTTGCCCCATGGCCTACTTTTGTCTTTATGCTAAAAATGGTTAATCTATGTGCAGTAAGAAGGAAGAGGCTTTTCACAATGCCAACACAAGTCTGGAGATTCCTTCATAGGATCTTTACCCTATCACCCCTCTTCCCTGGTCCTGGGGTCCTGGATAGAGTTTCATGCAGGCAGGTGGCTGTTCTTGAGTGGGGAGTAGACAGAAAGAAACTTTATTTCGATCATTGACCAGTAAAAATACATTCTATAAAACAAACAAAGCAAAATTATCCCTGAATATCAACAACTGTTGGCAACCGTTTATGAGCGAAGCTTACACATAATGTAGCTGAATTTTGCTACTTTCAGAGAAATACATTTATCTTGGTTATTTAACAGATAATGCAAGTAAAAGTCCTCAGAGTGCCCGGGGAATTTAAATAAAGGGGGGAGGGGGGTAATCAACTGGTGGCTAATGTCCCAGTAGAACTGACAGTACAAAAGAACATGGGCCGTGGTTTCTGTGACACCCGTGTCAAGGGGCAATATCAAGTTTCATATGGGGTTTTCCTTATTTCCCTTCCAAAATAGCTGTGGGGAGGGCATTAAATCGAGCTAGAGATGGGGCTTTCCTGAATTTGGGAATCGTTAATATAATATAAATATGAAGCTGGTTTAGGCACTAAGATTTGGTTATTAACATATTATGAGAAAAAGCAGCAATTTCTGTTTGGCCTTCTATGTCTAAGGGAGTAGGTATTTCCCTCACCTGGTATCTGGATAGAATAGAACAGGAAGTTCACATTTCTCCAGGACTGAACTTTTAAATAAGTGATTCTACTTTTCTCTTTTGCTAGGGGGATAGGCTCCCAGCAAGTTTGGAATGTGTGGTACTACCAACACCGTAGTTATAAAGGATTTTTCTTTTGTTAAATGCAACAAAATAAGGTTGCTTGCAGCAAGGTCCATGAGTGGTAGGTCTGTAAATAAAGTGAGAAGACAAACAAAGAATGAGAGGGACAGAGAATGACAGCAAAAATAAAGCTGAGTTATAAAATCAAAGAAGTGTATTGATGTGACTGTACTTTCTCTGCCAATTTTGTCTTACTAGATCCAGTTCTCTCAGGGCTTTGGAGAATTGGGCTTAAATCCTAGGAAAAATGAATTTCTACAGTCCTTTGCTTCCAGGGAAGTGGAGCACTGTGCAGAGCAAGCTTAACCCCAATTCCAGCCCATGATTTCCTACTGATCAGCAGCATAACCTTATTATTTAATTTCATTTATTCACCCCAGTACAGTCAGTAATTGAATGTATTCAGCACTCAATAGAATTGAGTAAAAGCATTTCAGTCTACCACTTATGAAACTTAGATCAACTATCAGAGAGAATAACTGCTTGACATGACTGGCTGGAATCCTTTCTTTAAGCCAGTTCTTGGAGGTAGCACTTGCGTTTTGCACTTTTTATGCTCTTGCATAATGTGAAAAACGTTGCGGTACTTTCCCTAAGGATTAGAACTAAATTGAATAAAAATAGTTTTCAGAGGCGGTTAGAAGGCTTGTAAAGGTGTATTGGGACACTTATCTATGAACAGATCTAATGATTAAGCAACCTAACTTCCCAGCTCATTTGGCAAGTTAGTTAACAAATGTTCCCTGTTAGGTTTTTCTAGACATTTCTGAAAACATAAGGGGGAAAGGTAGCTTTGCTCCAGCCATCCTCATTCATGGTTTTTCATATAAGCATATACTGTAGAGATACTAAGGTAGTGGGAAGTTGTTGTGAATTGAAATAAAAAGAATTTTTAAAACCTGTCAAATTATCCTTCAGACACTGGTAGCTGAAGATTAGAACTCATTGTAATATTTCTCAGGCGAATTATTCTTAAAAATGGTATTTCCTTGTCAGAATGATGGATCATTGTACACAGTTTCTGCCACTGAACACTGTGCTGTTAATAATTGCTTACTGCTGATAAGCTCTAATTTAATTTTGTCCTCCTTTATTTCACTATGTTTGAATACGTAGTTCTCTGTTCAGCATCAATACAGCTTATGGCAAATGATTTATTTTCTCTCATGCTTTAGAAATATAGTTTACTTATGAAATAGGTCAGATACTGTGAAAAAGTAATTCAGGATATATTATAGACAATAAAATGTAACACTAAGTCTAAAGCTAAGATGGCATTTCCTACAATTGGTATGTTTGGTTTAATAGAACTAGTAAGTAAAAATGTTACTCAACCAGTGTGGTTTCTAGGTGTAGAATAAATGAGTCAAAAGCAAAATGTATTAGGGTTCACTTCCTGTATATTAGGGATGGGCAACTGTATGTGGCCCCAGCCCTATTTTTGTGGCTCCTACAATCTCCTAAAAGTTCACAGTATTATAGTTTGTTCATTCAAATTTCATTTAAATAAAAATATAACTCTATCCAGAACCTATCTGTTAGCCCTTCAAGATAGTCCAGACAAGAAGCATAACAATGAATACTAGCTCTGTTTTTATTGTAAGGTTACATGAACAGAATCTTGCAAGTCTGAAAGCATTCCTCCCCTCCTTTCCTTTTACTCTCCAGAAAACTAGGGAGGGTCCCTTCTGAAATGCTTCCCACGCTCCCTCTGCTTCTGTGAACTGAGGTAACTGTTGCATAATGGTTGTTTAGCCTGAGGCTCTTCTTTCTGTCTCCCAAGGTCATTCCCTCATACCATTACATCACCACAAATCTAAGCAAAATGAAAGCCAAAAATTGAAGTTCCTTTTCCATTGGTAACTTTCCACTGTCACTTCCATGTCACTTTCTGAACTTTGAGATTCCCCAGAATAGAGAAAGCAGTAGTGTGGCCCTTTGCCAAAATAAATCTTTGGCCCTCATTTAGGAAAAAAAAGTCCATAATCAGTAATTATTTGTAAAACAATAAATTGATAAATCTGTAAGATCTCTTGCCTCTCATGATGTTGATTACTTAGAGTTAAATCCACTTCTATATTCAGGGAGAAATAAGTAAAAATTTAGTCCTGGAAATAACAAAATTTTCATGTTTTGAGATATCTTCTACTGAGTAGTCTTAGATGACTTTTTATTTCCTATTCAACATCTCTCCTTGTTTCAGTGAAAGGACAAGCAATGTTAATATTCAAACACAATATAACTTTAAAGGAATGGAAGTGGGGCATTTCCTAATCTAAAATTATATGTTGGCACATCTACAGCCTTTGGCAGACTGGATTCTTGCCTATCTGATCCAGAAGCAGGTTAATAATTTAATAGATGTTTTCCTTGGATAGTTCAAGGAATGGGAAGACAGAAGACTTCTTAGGATTAGAAACATGATTTTTGAGGTAAGACTGTTTCAGCTGAATATATTCTGCAGCAGAATTGATCACATGCTCCAATTTGGTTACTAGTTAGGAATATTTTTTGAAGAACAGTGCTATATATTCACATAATTTTAAATAAAATATTTAACAGTATAGGAAACAGTGTTGGCTTAAAATTAAACAGCAGTGAAGATAATATTTTAAATATTATTCAAATTTTGTCTGTTTTTTAGTTCTACCAATAAAGTAATTCCTAATAGATTATCATCATATCTATACAGTTTCAAGAGTTGTAATTCTCTTAAAATTTGTTTGTGTGTCTGTGTGTATGTATATATACATATATATATACAAACACTCATATATATGTATGTATACATGTTTATTCATAAATACAGTACATTCATGGGGTGTGGATGCTGGTATATTAAGCTGGGCTGTAGGGTCAAGTTAAGGATTTTTCTACCCAGCAGGATCCTTTCCCAAGCTGCTGGATTTGGGCTTAGGGTGGGTGCTTGACTCCCCTTGCATTCAGGGGTGAATTCAAGAGGGCTCAGCATTTTATGGCCTCTGTAGATCTGGATGGATTCCACAAGGTGTTTAGGGATTTTCGCAGTGATTTGGTAGGCAGTTGCCTGGATAGTCACTGCAACAGGATGCAGTTCACGCTCTCAATAAATTAGCCCCTTGGTTTACAGTGCAGATCCAAGAAAGTGGTAACTGTTACACTGGAATGTTGATGGAGGAAGATGAAAAACAAACAGAGCATGGGGCAAGCCCAAATTCAGGGCTACGTATGGCAGTAAGGCAGGAGAAGTGGCTTTACTTATTCCTTATTCCGTTGATAGACTATCAGTCTGTGGACTTGTTTGGGTTTATAAGCTCCCATTTAGGGAAAGTTAAGCTGGGTGATGTCTTGTTTGGCCACTGTAATCATTCAATGCAACATTTTGCCAAAATCTTGACTCTTCATTGGTAGGGTCTGATAAGGTGACTGGGTGACACACTTCTTGCCTGTGGACACCGATATAGTGGATAGGATGTTTTCCAGCATTTATTTATTTTTTATTTATTAGATTTATATCCTGTCTTTATTTGTGCAATTCAAGGCAGCATAAATAATGTTCTTGCCTCCTATTTTCCCCACAACAACCACCGTGTGAGATGGTTTGGGCTGAGAGAGTATGATTTCTGTCCTTCCTGGCCCCTTCAGAGAACAAGGGTCTAGGAGACTGTCTACCCCTCTCTGTGGGAGGAGGTGATGCCAGCAGACTTCAAAAAGCCTCTGGTATTATCTCTTTATTATTAATTTGTTTTTGTTCTTAAATTATTGTAGCTTATGACATTTTGGAGGGACAATAATCTCCTTACCCAAATACATCTTCCAGGGAAAACAAAAATGATAAGCTCAGCTATAATAATTTAGAAACAAGAAATTCTCAGGCCAAGGAAAGTTGCAAGCAGTAACAAGATACTAAAAGTGCTAACCACAAAGATTTTGGAACATTTGGGATTTTGGAACTTTTCTGACTTTCAAAAAATTGTCTTGAGTTCAAAATAAATTCAGATATGAAGAATTGCCAAATGTTTTAAAGTATTGATAAACATGAAGTTTATACATATGTATGTATGTATGTGTATTAGGTTTTTGAAATATACTATTAAAATATGGATTCAGGAGCTTAAGTTTTAAATGTGATGTATGATGATTTTCTTGGAGTATATGTGTGATTTGTAAATCTCAGTAATCTTGATAATGTTTCAAGATCTTGCTGGAATTGATGTTCAGGACTGCTTTCATTTTTGCAAAGATCAAAATAAATCCGTTTTATTAGTTCTCCTGCTTTTTCATCCCCATCATGTTGTTTTTTTTTAAATTAAGGTACATAAAAGTATTACTTTTCTCTTTTTTCCTTGTATGGCTAGTATGATTATTAGGTCCAAGAAGATTGTAGGTTAAATTCCCCAATCACTCATAATATGCACATTGAAGCGTTCTAATCCCACCTAACCTCATAAAGCTTTTGTAAAAATTTACTTTGTAGTTTTATAAAAAAAACCATACTTTTCTATAAAATAAAACATAACATTATGTGCAGTCATGAAAACAAATGATTATTTTAGCGGCTGGTAAAAAAAAAAGGAATGGATAAACCATATAGTCTATTCTAGGTCCTTTGCAGTACTTTGTCTCTCACTGTATACATTAGGAGGTTTATAATAAATTACATGAATTATACATTAAGTATAATTTATAACCATTATAATTGGTGAATAGTAAATGAATCAATTATAAATTTTAATAGGATGTATGAGCTTACACACGATGGCATATTTCTTGAGCAATCATATGTTCTGTTAAAGAAAGTCTTAGAGTCAGCATAATACTCAGCCTCTGCCTATTTTGATATTTAGTCTTGGTTGTGGTGAGTGCTGAAAATCATTTTCAGAAATAGATGTTGAAAAAAAGTAGAAGGTTTTAACTGTCTTTTCAATTAAAAACTGATATTATCTTCCAATGTTGCATTATTTATTTATTTTTAGTCTGCAGAAAACCTTCAAATCTTCAAGGAAACACTGTTCTTCCACAGAAAATAGTTTAAGAAACACTTCTCCAGAGGAATGGGAATATAACTAAGTAATAAATTAATACATGTAGTTTGATAATCTGATCTTCCTTTTTCAGTTTTCTGTACATTTTCTCTTTTAAAAGTGTCTCTGCTTCACCAAAGCCTGCCAAATCATTTTTATCATGTTACTGCTTATAAATTGTCCTGGAAAATGCCATATTTACTTTTTCCTAATTTGCTTGGAGGATCATTAGAATTTGAATATATACATCATTTATATATAAAAGGCATTTTTACACGTTTCACATTTATACCTTGTAATTCTTACTCCAGGGATGAGTAAACTGTAGCCTTTTGATTGCTGTTGAGCTACTATACCTACTTCTGTCCAGAAGTAGTCCAGCTATCATGTGTGGTGACTGCTGAGAGATGTTGTTCAGCAATATTTTGAGGGCCAGTTTCTTCACTTCTGCTTTACCCATTTCATATATTAAACAACTTAGATTTACTAACTGAAAAATAAATCCCAGAGCTTATTAAAGAATTCTATCACAAATGATTTAGCAACTGCATAATGTAATTTCAGAATGATTTTCGACCAAAGCTTGCCTTGCCAGGCTTCCTTCCTATTTTCTGAATAAAACATGACTATTTGTTATTTCATTCTGAGCTACTGAGCAATCAGATTTTGTTAAATAGATGTACTCTTCATATTATACCACTGAGGATAGTATTTACACATGGATTCATATGTGATACTAACCTGGTAAAGAGAAATGGTGTGTCAACTAATTCTGGAGTCATGTTTTCTCTGTTAGGTCTCCAACTATGGCCGGTGGACTCTTTGCTGTGAATAAGAATTATTTTAGCTATCTTGGCTCTTATGACACAGGCATGGAAGTCTGGGGAGGGGAAAACCTTGAATTTTCATTTCGGGTAAGTAATGATATTGGAAATCTTGCCAGAATCAATCCCTCTTCACCTTGCCTCACTTCATTCTGTGTGTCTTCTTAACAAAGGGAATTCTTTCAAAGAAGATAAGGTGTGATATAGTCTAACATGTTAATAAGACAGTTCCTTCTTGTTAATGAATTTTCAAGTTTGGTTCAAGTATTTATTCTGCCTCTGCTACCTAGAACTAAGCAGCTATAACATCTTACTTTAGTAGTCTAAATAGGTCATTGGTTATTTGTTGATCAACAGGCTTAGCATGACTATCAAAGCAGTTTTATTTGGCTCCTGCCAGTCCTTCCAATTTAATCAGTGTAAAAATATTCTCCCAGTTCTACTCTTTCCAAACTCTGTGATAGATGCACATCATCCATATTTAAAATTAATGGAATATAAATACTGTATAGCAGACTTCCTATTACATAATGTAATATCCAGACACAAGTGTTTGTAATTCATAATAAGTGAAGCTCCTTAGGTAGTGTGAAATTTGATCGAACTTGACCATAGGTGAATAATTTAGGTTTATGGCAAAATATTTGTAATTCCCAAACAAAGAGGGGAGAACAGAACAGAATCTCAAAATACCAGAGTTAGAAGTTTTGAATTTGAGGGCTTTTTCTGCTAAAACTATGGGAAGGAATACAAAAAATTAAGCATTGCCCAATGTCCCAGGCTCCTTGAAATCTTATATTGAGCAGGAAAGTCATCAAAAGCTTTCAATTTCTACTTGCATCTACGCTAAGCCCTGATATTCACAAATCTAGTTGCACATATTGAGGGAAATGCTTGTCTAGATGTTTTCTCTTATAGAACTTCAATATGGAGTGCTTAAGTGCTTAAGAAATTATATTTCATCTTGTTTCAAAGAAAAACTAATGCATACTATAACTCTTCAGTCTGTTACAGGTTTAATTTGATACTCTTTGAAATTTAGATAACATCTAATTGAATGCATCTGATGCACACATTAGCTAATTAATATTTAATATTGTAAAATGCCTGGCAACTTCTCCTATCTCCTTTATCTTCATGATCACCTATTGACTTGTATGTGCAGTTCTTTTTTTCATAGCAAATTTTATTAAGTTTCAAAAGAAGAATAAAAACTACCAAAAAACTACAAACTGCAAAGAAAGAAAAAAACTAAAAAGATTCGGAAACACAAGAGAAAAAATTTTCAAATTTACAAAAAGATGTGGCTTCCGACTTTTAACAGTAAGGATATACAAAAATTTCCATAATCAATCTCTTACTCTATATTAAATCACATTATTTCTGTAAATCATTCCACTTTAACACATAATAGAAATCACTAAGTACAGTTATTCCTCCCCCTTATATTAAAATAAAGAAAAAAAAGCTCATATAAACCTCCTAAACATCTTTCTCCCCTCCAGAAGATAACACCTATTTAATTATTCCCTTCCTACCACTATTCTATTCATTTCTACTATAATAAGAATCAAATTAAAAAGCACATAAATTGACTGCTATTATACTTAATAATATAACAATTTTAATAATCCCAATCTTAATAAACCCAAAAAACAGAAACAATTCAAAACAGTAATTCCCTATCTTTAAAAGGGAATAACATTAATCAAATCCTTAAAGCAAACCAGATAACATTCTTTAACCCTAATACAACAGTTTTAATAATTTTAATCTCAATAAACCCAAAAAAACAAAGACAATTCAAAACAGGAAATCCAAATCTTTAAAAGCAAATAGCATCCATCAAATCCTTCAAGCAAACCAGATGAACATTCTTCAACCCTTATCCCACTTCAAAATAAACCAGAGCAGTTACATAACCCCACAACGTGCGCAGAGCTTTCCTCTTGAAATAATCAAACAGCCCAACTGCCTGCCTCAAAGATTCCAGGTTCTTTTCATGGCATTCCACCAGAAAGTCAATTTTACTTATGGCTTGCAGATCACTCTGTTAGACTCTCCAACTCCACTATACAATCTTCATCCAGCATCTTGATAAAAATTCCAATCTCAGTCTCAAAAAAACCCTTTCTGTTGCTCTTAAATTCCTCAGTTTCATCCACCACATCCCCAACCTGATGACACATTTTAGATCTCATGTTTTCCACCATGTCCTGGATATCTTGCATAAAAGCTTGATAGAAGTTAGAAGAAATCTGTTTAAAATCTTGGTGGAAGTCAGAAAGAATCTGTCTGAAATCCTCCCTGTCTCACACAGTAGATTATGGCGCCCCCAGGAGCTTAACCAGCGAAAGTCGAAGATACGGAAGAGTTCCAGAGTGTGTTTACATAAAGTGAGAGTGAGATAGCAGACAGTTCTCAAGGGAAAGTGAAAACAGAAAGCTGAAGGTTCAAATCAGCCAATTCAACGTGTAGGAAAATATCATCAAATTTAATTCAAAAGTAATAACAGGAAGACAATTGTTTATTCTCAATCCTCCTTTATATTTGGAAGGAAAACGAAATCCAAAACTTAAAAAAAAATTAAAAAGTAATCCCAAAAATAATGTTAAGCACCAAGAGAGCCAGCTTCTCACTGTAGAAAGCCTCTCAGGGTACGTATACTAAAAAACAAAACAAAAAACAAATTGGTGATTTAGAAATGGGGTGGCCGGTCTTAGTGCCCCTTTAAGGCTACAGCATGGCTTGGAAAATGATGATGTCCCCACCTCCCAGCTGGCTCTTACCAGTCCAACGCAAACACTGTTTGCAATCTTTTGGCTGCAAGCAGCCGTCCAGAGGACAGGTGGGATGATTCCAGGCTGAGCTGGAGAACGTTTCTGGGTTTCAGGCAAACCTGCCTGAGCCTGAAAAAAGTTACTGCGTTGTCAGCTCCACCCACTGAACCCGCGGGCACAGCTGTTCAGTTCGCCATTCCCACC
This sequence comes from Candoia aspera, assembly GCF_035149785.1. Lineage (NCBI taxonomy): Eukaryota > Metazoa > Chordata > Lepidosauria > Squamata > Candoiidae > Candoia > Candoia aspera. The sequence continues at coordinate 121,726,298 of NC_086155.1, read as the reverse complement.
AGAAGCCTGATCACCTGTTGACTTGTATGTGCAGTTCTGATCGCTAAGTTACTTAATGCATTCTTTGTAAAGATTATACAGGTAGTCCTTAGTTAACGACTGCCCTGTTTAGTGACCATTCAAAGTTACAACAGTGCTGAAAACTATCATTACAACCAGTCCTTGAACTAGTGACTGTTGCAGCTTCCCTAGTCATGTGATTGCCATTTGTGAGCTTCACAGTCAGCTTCCCACAAGCAAAGTCTATGGAGAAGCTGGCAGTAAAATCGCCAGTCGTGGTCACGTGATGTCTCGTCTAATGATTGCGAATGATTGGCTTACGACCGCAGCGGAATTCATGTAGTCCAGCGCAGTCATGTGGTGTTTTATGTAATGACCATGTTGCGTAGTGACAGTGTTGCCAGTCCCAATTGTGGTTGTTAAATGAGGACTACCTGTAAATGATTCTGCCCATGTCTCCTGTGTTTTCCTTTCAAGGCTAGTTTTAATTATGTTAAAAGCAGCATGTATACAGGTAGTTCTCACTTACCAACCACTAATTCAGCAACCGAAGTTGCAGTGGTGCTGAATGAGTGGTATTTATGACCAGTCCTCAAAGTTCCAGCTGTTGCAGTGCCCCCATGGTCATGTGATGGCAATTTGGGTGCTTGGCAACTGGCTTGCCCTTACGGCAGCTGCAGCATCCCACAGTCATGTGATCACCATTTGCAACCTTTCCTGCCCACTTCTCACAAGCAAATTCAATGGAGAAATGGGCAGGGAAGGTCGCAAGTCTCTCTGGTAAGTTCCCACAGCCTTCCTGCGCTCACACATGGCCTGCGCCAGGCCTTCCAAGCCCTCTCCTGGCCTCCCCCACCCCCCAGAGCATTCCCACCCCCGGGGCAACCCTGCACTCCTTACTTGGGACTCCTGACGCTTCCCACTTAACGACCCACATGCCTTGGGGTTACGACGGCAACCAGGACTGCCAGGATTGTTGCTAAGTAATGCAGTCACATGATGTCATGCTTTACGATTGCATCGCTTAGCAACAGCAGTCCCGGTCCCAATTGCTGTCGTACCCCAAGGACTACCTGTACTACATACTGTATCTCACTTAAAAACTGACATGTACAAAACCCATGAGGAAAAAAATCCAAGAATAGGAAATACCAGCATGCAGTGTTACCAACATTATTCATGATATTGTCTGGATAGGGTTATCAATTTTTAAATAATGGAATAATTAGTTGAGAGTGTTGGTGCATGATACTTAATGTCTGTAGTCAAATGCATATATACAAGGTGTCCCAGAAGTCTAGGACTTTTGGACCACTGTATATTCCTTGAGTTGATGAAATGAAGTAGGGTAGGAACAGGATCAGTTTTCCAGACCACAGAGATACAGTACTTTCTTGAACAGCTACCACCAAGGTGAAGGCATGCCACAATGATGCACAGTTATGCATATATAACAGATCTGCTTTCTGATTTTGTTCTTAGATCTGGCAATGTGGAGGAAGTCTTGAAATCCATCCTTGTTCTCATGTAGGGCATGTTTTTCCAAAGCAAGCTCCATATTCACGGGCAAAAGCTTTAGCTAACTCTGTCCGGGCTGCAGAAGTATGGATGGATTCGTACAAAGAACTTTACTACCACAGGAATCCACATGCACGCTTGGTAAGTTTACTGTAGGCATAACTACAGAAGATAGATAAATTCCTGGAGAAGCTGAGAGCCTAAATTTAGAATCTCAGAATATAAAAGGGCAAAGCTAAAAAAAAACGACAAAATAACAAAGAGAACAGTGCATATGCTGAAAATTTGCAGGATGAGTGCAGAAAAATATTACTGGCAGAAAGCTGCGTATGCTGATGTTTTGCAGGAATGCAGAACAGCAGTTTCTAGCCCTTATAATTTTAAAGATAAGCTTGTATATGTAAGAAAAAACAACTCCTAAATTTTTTGAAGCTGGTGAGGTAGCTAAACCTTCCAAGGCTGATTTTGCATAATTGGAATGAATTATATGAAATAATAGAAAGGGCAGAATAAATATTTCAAACTAAGAGTATGAAATTTGCTTAGATAACTTAATTTTTAAAAAATACATTTCTTAGCATTTGGTATTCAATTTGATTTGCCTTAATGCATTTTTTTCCTACCATATTATATACTGACCACTGATTGAAATGTTGTTAGTCTATTCAACAAAGGTGGTAATATTCCAGAGGAATAAATACATTAAAATGTCGCCCTTTTGAACAAAAATAATCCTTGTGAGTAGCAAGGCTGTTTGTGTATGGAAAATGATTCATGAGAAGTTCTTTGGACCTCACAGTAGGGTGGCCTTGCTTGCTAAAGCAGCCTGTTGTTTTTCTGATTTCTGCACAAAGCTAGAAAAAAGTTATGCCAGTCTTAAGAGTTGCATTGACTTTAATGAATCAACTGCTTAAAGTATGCCATCTTTTTTAAGGCTTACTTGGAAAGCTAAAAAATGATAGGCTGCTTTTTAATGAATAACATGCACAGTAATGTAAATAATTTGATGACAAAATTATAATTCCAATGACTGCAGTTCTGAGAGTAAAATTTAATGCTAATGTATTTACTCAAATAACTGCTGACTAGGCTAATTTCTTTAACGTACGGCTAGTGGGCTATCTCCAGCTTAATAATTTATAAATTGCACAAATGTGACATACTCAATGCAAAATTCACTGTATTAGGGTCCCATTTGCTTCTCTGGAATATATAACTTGTTCTCTTGAAATTTTACGCTGGGTTTTAACTTTAGGAACCTTACGGAGATGTGACAGAAAGACAACTGCTTCGAGATAAGCTAAAATGCAAGGCTTTTAAATGGTATTTAGAGAATATTTATCCTGAACTTCATGTGCCAGAGGACAGACCTGGCTTCTTTGGGATGGTAAGTGAAACACTACTTTTTAAGGAAATCTCAGTAAGTTCCAAGCTTTCATAGTCCTTCAAGATAGACAGGTAGGATCACTTGAACAAAGAGTATTGAGAATTGCAAATGATATTATTGGGTAGATGGATTTTAGCCGCCCAAAAATACTTTTGCAGAGTTGCTTAAGCTGGCACAATAGAAGAGGTATCTCTGTGCCAAAAACAACTTGGAAAGTTTGTTGCTTTTATACGCTATACTGATTTTCTGGGAAAGTTTTTATTGTGGGCGCTTAAGAAAAAACTTCTCTTTTATTTCTTTTTCTGTGCCTTTACAATGGTGCACGGTACAAATAAATGACTATAAATATAAATAAATAAATTCTGACAATAGCCAAAAGGTCCTCAGTTATAATCTCACTTCTGCCATTAACATGCTAAGTAGCCTTAGGTAAGTCACCATCCCTCAGTAACTGATCTCCATTAGGATAATAATTCTAACTATTGCTTTAGAGCTTCTATAAAGTATATAAGTTCTAAATGTTGATGAGGGTGGTGTAATTGATAGATTCACATATAGTACATTTTAAACCTAAAGTAGGGAGAGTGTGTAGAGCAGGAGTCCCCAAATTATTTAGCTCATCAACCCCTTCATGAAGTTTCAGATTGTTTATTGACCCACAAGCATTTATTATATAAAAATAATTTAATAAATACTACTTTAATAGTACTACAAATAAATAAGTAATAACGACAACAATACTGACTGCCTAGATAGTCCCATCGACCCTTGAGGGTCAATACTGATCACTTTGGAGAACCCTGGTATAGGGCATGCCTTCTGGATTCTTTCTAACCACTTCAGAGTAGATCCACTCTTGAGTCATGTGACCAGCAGGAGGGCTTCAGAATGGAGTAGCTGGCAGCATTCTGAACTGCTGCCCGCCTGCCTCTTTCATAGGAGGATTTTTTTCTGGATTTGGTCCTGTGCCTTTTTTTCCCTTTAAGATAGCTATCCTGCTGACAAGGAGGACAAATAACAGTCCAAACCCCCTTCACATAACCTTTGATCCAACTTTTTGTTAGGCTGGAAAGAATAAAAACAGCTTTTGTTCCCAGCCTAGTGCAGCATCCTATTTTCAGCAGCAAACAGCCAGATCCTGGCCACAAGTAAGACCACAGTGCCTCCCAGTAATTGTTCTGTACTGAAGCACATAGGTCTGCCTGCTCACAGTCATCCTTCCTTAAAGGATGTAGGTTCACACATACCCACACACGCCACAACTCCTGATGTCGGTTTCTTCTCATGGAAGAAGATATTATTGATGAAATTAGCACATTTTCTCTGTCATGCCTGCCCTCTGTGAGATACGAAAAAGCTTCTACTTCATTGCGCAATCGTTAGTCACTGAATGGTAGTCCAATCTAGCAAGGGTGCCTAATCTGTTCTGTCTTGAGAACTGGAGATACGCTGTAGTGCTGGCAGAGTATCTCATGAAAAGTCCCAAAGAGGACTTTTACATTGGTACACCTGGAGTTTTCCCCTCTGCTGTTTCAGAGGGGACGTATAAGAAGATCTCATGGCACGCTTGCTGAGCGTGTCCTTTCCTACTGGCCACTATATAAAGACATATGTAACACTTGTTGGATATAGGTTCACATTTGAAGGTCCATTTAAAATAATTTCTGATACTGACATAGGGATGATTCTCTCCTTTAAAAGGAAAGGTATTTTCCTGGGAATTACTCCCTTGTGTCTATGCCTACCTAAATGATTCATGCATAGGAAAAGAAAATCTGGACCACAGTGAGTGAACATACTTACAAATTTGCCCTAAGTCATATTTGTCCAACTGATCAAATTCAGTTGTAGGCTATATAACTGGCTACAATGGTTTGCCTGTTGCTGCGTACCAAGAAGGTCACCACCCATTTTTTCAGGGGTGTCTTTCATCTTGCTGAAAGGCTCTTATCCAGGCACACTTAATATTACTGTTCCTTTTCCCTATTAGTTTTATCAGTTCTTGGCAGATCCTCGTGTTGTGAAGTTCTGTGCTTATGATGATACTGTAAATTTTCTTGAAGGGAAAATTATTCTTGCTTTTATATAGCTCTTGGGGCTGACATTTTGAGTTCAGTATAAATAAAAGATCAGCTCATGCTGCAGTGGTTTTTAGTGGGAAATACTATGTTTACAGCACAGTACTTTCCTAGCAAAGTATTGCCTAAGTCATGGATATATTCTCAATGAGCATAAAGTTGTAATTCATAATAATAATAACAATAATGATGATAATAATAATGATAATAATATATTCTTATACAAGGAACCTAGAACTAGAATGAGCAAGTTATACAATAATAATTTACAACATTTCAATAGGCAGTTATATTGGGAACCTTATACTTCTCTCTGTCTCTGTCTCAAACACAATAAGTGGTGGGTTGTTTGGATTGTGAGATGATGTATTTTAATGGCATTTTGTTGCCTCTTAGCTGAAAAATAGAGGGATGGTAAATTATTGCTTCGATTACAATCCTCCCAGCGACCATGAAATAACAGGACAGAAAGTCATATTATATCCGTGTCATGGCATGGGACAAAATCAGGTAAGATACTACTTTCATTTCTGTTGAAGTGTCAGATAATAGTTTTCTCCTTCTAAATGCGTGGTCCTGCTGTTTCTCCTAATCTAACTGTATACTAACCTCCTCAGATTTGAGCATAAGCTCCTATATTAAACCTAGTCTTGCATCATAACCCTTTCCAGAATTAAATAGAAGTTCAAAGAACCTTCTGGGTATGCACATGTATTGGGAAGTTGGGGCTAAGTTTGTTCTTAGTGGATTTGATCAGGTCCTCATAAATTCTGCCCCAAAGGTCCGCTTGAGAAGGCTGAAAATTACTGAAGCCAGCATTTCACAAAACAATAGCAGGGATAGGCAGAGTACAAATAAAGAACTATTATTACTGAAAGAAATACTATTTTATAAGAAGATTTTTCATATGATAAGGCAAATAATTTTAAAAATACTCCAAGGTTGGGGATGTGGTTGTTGTCATCTGGGAGTCTCTAGTAGCCTTTTGGGGTGCTGCCCCAAACATAGTTGGATGTGAGCCCCTGCTTATGAAATTGGGCCCTAAGGGTCAGTTGGGGCTGCTGGTTGCCTCCCTCCCTCCCTCCCTGTGGTGTAGTGACATCTCTGCCTGTGGCTGAGTTGGCAGTGGAGTTCCCTAGATGGATAGTTCTGGGGGACTTCAACCTGCCTTCTCTGTGCCTGGAGTGGGAGTTTATAGCCACCGTGGCAACCGTGGACCTGACCCAGCTTATTAAGAGCAGTGCTGGCACAGAAAACCTAGCAAGACAGAGTCACTTTGGGTTTTTGGGTCCCCTGGATCTGGAGAGTTGTCATCATTAACTCTTGATGGGGTGCACTCCCCCAGACAGAGTTGGTGTGCAACTGGGGGCCCTCCTGGACTGGCAGCGTCTTCTCCTTGGAATGCGCTCCCTCCTTCCTCTGGCCCGAAATCCATCACACCCATGCAGAAATTCATCTTGGATACCAATTCCACCCATTCCTGGATCTGAAGACATTTGTTTGTTTATTGTCACTCATCACCTAGTCACTTCTTTTTTGGATTATTGCCATGCACTGTTCATGGGGCTTCCCTTGAAGACCACCCATCAATTTCAGCTGATTCAGAATGCAGTGGTACAAGCAATTCTGGGTGCCCCACAGTTCACCTTACACTAGTCTTACGATACTACTGCTGAAGCTGCACTGGCTCCTAGTTCCTTTACAGGTGCAATTCAAGGAGCTGGTTATCACCTTTAAAACCGTGTATGGCACAAGGCCAGGTTATTTGAGGGATTGCCTCTCTCTGAGAGCATGTACCCGTCCTACTATATTGGATAGGATGGGCTTGCTCCAGGTCCCTTCTGTTAAGTGTTGTCATCTGGTAGGACCTAGGAAGTAAGTCTTTTCTGTAGCTGTGCCTACCCTATGGCACAGCCTTTCCCCTTAGAACTGGAGGGCCCCTACCTTCCTTGCCTACCAAAAGACCTGCTCTTCCTTCAGTTGTTGGGTAAGGATGAGAGGTGAGCTGGGCATTTTTCATATTTTTGGAGAGGGTACCATTATGGTGCTGATGATGTTCGAGTTTTAATCTTGTATTTTCATTATTTGTAGTTTTGTTTTATATAATAGAGGTGGCCATATAAAATTTTCAAACAAACAAACAAATAAATGAATGTCACTGTAATTATTATCTGAAGGATTTCAGACTTGGTCTAGATGTGGCTTTTTATACTTTTACTCTCCCTTGTGTTTCCAGTGCTTCTGGTTATAGAAATGCATAGCCTGTTAAACTTTGAGATTTACTTACCCTTTTCTAAAATTTTGGGATTAACAGTTTTTTGAGTACACCTCCCACAATGAAATACGTTATAATACCCATCATCCAGAAGTCTGTGCAGCTGTTGATCCAGGAACTGATTTTTTGAAAATGTACTTGTGTGAAGACAGTATCCAAAATATTCCTGAAAATCAGAAATTTACCCTTAGAGAGGTAAGAATAGTAAGATTTGTTAACAAAAAGTCTGAGCTGCAGTGAAGATGGGCTATTAAAACAGTAGAGGTTCATATTGAATGGCACCTCTTGGTTCATACTAAAAGGGTACTTCTGCCCATTGCTTCTTGGGGTGGGTGCTTCAGTGCCTTGTGTTCCTCCATCCTATTTTTCCCATCTTTTCTGCAACCATTGACATTTCTACCTCAAAAAACAGACATTTCTGTTTTTAAAAATACTGTTTTTGTTTTGCTTTATTAAACCCTCCAAAATAACAATGACAGCAACAGCAATGAGAAATACAACTATAAAGTTTGTTACCAGACTATATACATTAAATTGCTGGGTTAGCAACTTCAAGCACTATATGTAGTAAATACTTTTTAAAGCAAAAGGAAAAAAATAGAAATAAATAAGCAACTGTTTTTAAAAAAAAGATTAAATGTTTAAATTGCTTGAAAATTTGCTTTCTTGCCTTGTTTCAAAAAAGTCCTACTTCAGATATTGACAATCCCCCTTTCAATTGTCTACTGTATAATTCTTATTTTGATTACTCTTATGCAACTCTTGATGCATTGATAAATTCCATATTCTTGGGATGTAGCCAAGAAAGGCATCTGTAGCTTTGACAACTTGTAATCACTGTAAGGTTATATTGACAGCTTTTTACACATTTCAGGGAAAAATACTGCAAAAATGTAGTACTTAACCATATGAGTGAATGTTCTTACCTCTGAATTGCATCTCCAAATCTAAGGCTATTGTACTCTATCTTTACCAGAAATTATAAAATACTATTTGTTGTTTTGTAGGATGGAACTTTAATGCATATGCAGACCCAGAAGTGTCTGCAAGCGGAACCTGATGTAGAGAATGGATATCCAGCACCTTTGTTACGACCATGTTCCAATTCAGCACACCAGAAATGGTTTTTTATAGAGAGGAGTTGATACAGAAATCTAATTTTATGGTTGATCAAGATAATCTCTGGATCTGAAGCAAGCAACTGTTTAATAATTTTTTATATGAAGAACTATATTATCTTCAACCCATTCTTCTGGAATACCAGCAGGCATTGAAATCCATATGTAGTTATTATGGACTTTTCTGCATTGAAAATCTATTTTTGGCAGCTATATGATCCTCCAAATTTCTTTTATATTTTAGAAACATCTTAGAGGCATGATAATAAAATGCAGGTGGTGGCACTTAAATTTGATAATTTAAATATTTATTTTTTTCTAAAGTGTTTAGTGTTGGTGACTGAGACATTAAAAGAAAAATATAAGGACAAATTTTGCTGTGAAATGATTATAATATAAAAGACTATATCACTTTGTTTTTTGATGTATCTAAAAATAGTACACTGGAACTGCATGCAGAGAATTCAGGTAGTATTTATTCTAAAGATAGATCATTATAGTATCATTAAATATGAACTCAACATATCATATAATAGGACACAATGAGTAATCACTTAGTTCTAAACCTTTTAACTTAAAACAATAAATGAATTGGAAGTAAGGATGACTGAATCACTGGGTTTCTGGTTCAGGTCAGTTTTACAGATATTCTGTCATAAGTCAATCCTATTTCCAATTTCCATATCAGTCTTAAAAACATCCATAAAAAATATTTGTGCACACCATTTTCCCTTACATATTAATATACGACTTTCCCTAATGCATTTTAATGTACTTTTGGCTAAGAACTACATTAAAAATATTGGAAAAGTGTGCATTTTGAAAAATAATTGTTCTAGATTAACACATGTTGATCTAGGAAGGGTGTATTGGCTCAGTTAAAGGCTTAATGAAAATTCTCCCCCATTACTAATTGAGTGCCAATTTCTAAAAAATAATGATTCTGTGTGCCAATATTTTTTAACAGGACAAAAAAAAATTTGCAGAAGCATTTGAAGGGGCACTTCGCAAGGTGCCCCTCTTCGAAGCACTAAGGCAAATGCATCTAGCAGCATGCTTTATTTCAGAAGATGTAGTTAAATGTTTTGAAAAGGAATGCTGTGGTCACTCCAGTGGACTTCAGAATGTGCCCTTTGAATGGTTTGTATTTTGTATCAAGTCGCTTCACTTGGCTTCAGAACCTAGTTCTCATTCCCTGACGAGCTCTAGCTTCCCAGTTTTGCTGATCTAGTTTTACTGACATTGAAAATACTGATATCCTGATTTTGTTGACATTAACACATGCAGAAGGTAGGATCTGCTTTAGCCATTCACAGGAATATTTGGAAGCTGGTAGCTAGAACTATACCAGTCATGGTGCCAGCCTGTCAAGTCAGTGCATGCTTTTTTGAAAGAAATAGCTCTTTGAATTTACTAGGCAAAAGATCCATCAGTGTTTTTGTCATAAACGTGAGTCTGGAACCCTACAGGTATAGAAATAGGTATGGAACAGGGGTCTCATGCCAGAGAAAGCGTATAGCTTTGCTTCCTCTCCTGTCTCTAATGCAAAAGGCTGTCTTTTGGAGATGGTTTGCAAAGGAGGACAGACACTGGGACTCTGTTTTATATGGATAAAAGGTAACTAGTGCTGTATCTTCTTAAAGTTCATTATACTTTAAAGGTTTAGTTAAGTTTTAGAGCAATTTTAAAATACCCTTAAGCAATTCATGTTCTAAATAAACTGATCTTAACATAGAATTTTACTGGATAACTATTGTAATGTTATGTGAGAACGACCTTGGGAGACGGGGTGGGGGTGTGGGGGGAAGAGATGCCTAGGAAACGATCAAATAAAATGGGGGGGGGAAGCCTGCAGCTGCATAATGGGCACAGAAAGAACCTCGGAAAGGATCCTCCTGAACTTATCAGGCTATAAAAAGAGATGGCTGGAGATTTGTACTTTCAGACTTGCAAGATTCTGTTAATGTAGCCTTACAATAAAGTAGAATTAGCTCATCTGGTTGTGTTCCCTGTCTGGTCTACCTAGGAAGGCTGACAACTATATAGAATACAGGTACAGGTAGTCCTCAACGTACAACCACAATTGGGACTAGAACTTCCATTGCTAAGTGAAGTGGTTGTTAAGTGAGTCATGCCAGATGTTATTACCTTTTTTGCAGCAGTTGTCAAATCACCATGATCGTTAAGTGAATCACATGGTTGTTAAGCGAATCTGGTTTCCCCCATTGACTTTGCTTGTTGGAAGCCAGCTGGGAAGGTTGCAAAAGGTGATCACATGGCTCTGGGATGCTGCAACTGTCGTAAATACATGCCAGTTGCCAAGCACTTGAATGTTGATCATGTGACCGCAGGGATGCTGCAACGGTCGTAAGTGCAAGGACTGGTCATAAGTAACTTTCTCCAACGCCATCGTAACTTCAAATGGTTACTAAATGAATGGTCATAAGTCAATAGTCCTTGTTTAGTGACCACAATTAGGACTGGCAACTTGGTCATTAAGCAAAGTGGTCGCTAAGTGAAACCACAACTATGCTTATGATTTTACTTCAGCTTTCCTTTGCTTTACAGATCTGTGAAGGTTGTAAATGTGAGGATTAGTTGAACAATTACTTTTTCATCACTGTCATAACTGAATGGTTGCTAAACGAGGCAGTCAGTAAATGAGGACTACCTGCATAACATGCTTTTTAAAAAAAATTGAGAAACATTTGGATAATGTCTCTGTGGTCTATCATGTAACTATGCATTCAGTAAAGGAAAATGCCATGCATGCATTGATGCTGATATATTAACATAAAGAATATATGCATGTATGTATAAGAGATCAGGGTATTGAGTGTGTCCTGAGAGTATTTTATGAGTAGGTTTCAACTTGGGAACTATACCATGGACAAGATATTCCCACTCTGCAGTGCCTAGCAATTCCCCATAATGCTTTTCTTTCCTGTCTGTCTTGAAGAGGGTAAGCAACTTGTTTCCCAAGTGAGCTGCAAGAGGAAGTCACCCAAAGAGATGGGATCAAATTTATTTGGCCTTTTTTGCAGTTTGGATTCTTTAAAGAATCAGATGGGGACCAAAACACTTCTGAAAGGTAAATCACTACCATTTCCACACTTTAAAAACAAAAGGCCAATTTCAGATAATTTTGAGAGCAGTTAGGAGAGTTTTAGGTGGAAAAGCAGTTTGCTTCCTAGAGGCTTCTTACTGCCATTCCCATCCTTCTTTTAAAAAAAAAACTTTTTGCTGTCCAAAATTGCCTTTTTTTTGTGCTGCATTTCAAAATAATTAATCTGTGGCCAGCTGATTGCCCATGTTTGTCAGGCTACTCTTATCCCTTCACTGTGTGCAGGACAACGATCCTTCAAGCCATTCAGGACCAGAGTACTAGCTGAATGGATAAGCCTGCTCATCTGCATGATACAACATGTAATTTGGTATGAGCCACACTGCCTTGCATTCTACTTTCTTCCCCGGATTATTCTCTAAATGTCTGATTGTGTGCTTAAACACAATTGTGCACTTTAAAGTAATTTTGTCTTTGTGGAGTTGGCATTTAAGTGGCATGTTGTGCATGCATCTATGAATAAAATTATAGCTTAAAGTTAGTTGGAAATAATTTTGTTTAATATGTGAATTATCTGTCTAATTGCATTCTTAAGTCCAATCATCTCACCTTGTTCTGCTATATTTAGGTCTGGACAACTTACCATGTTATATGTTAATGTAAACCATTATCAGCATGTTGTTACCACATTGTTCCTGAGTAAACAGAAGAATAAGGACATATTTTGCATACTGGAAAGATGATGCTGGTGAAGATCAAACACCACACTCCGTAAGATATGTGGTTGGGAAAAGAAAAATGGCTGCATATCCCTGTCATATAGGGAAATGAACTGCATTTAGCCAAAATCCAGATCATGAAAGGAAATGGGGTAATTTGATACAGCTCTGAATCCACTGGGTCCTGACCCTAAGCTTCCAAGAAGCTTTGTTTCTACTGTGTTTCTCAAATGCTCTGGTGTGTTGCACACATTAGCAGTTGTGCTCAAAAAAGGGGGATTATATTTTAAAGGATCATTGTTTGAAAACTCATGCCCTGGTTTCTATATAATTGGCACAATTCATCCACTTACAATTTAATCCAATGTATTAAAAACCAGATGTGAGTTTGTGCTTTTGTGTTTTCCCATAGTAGACTACAGAAGGAGAGATTTTCTTTTCTCACCGAATGTTGGAAATCTCCAGAGAGATCTGGGCCAAACGAGGCTGCTTCTGGACTCACAGCTTCTGCATTACTGAACTTCATTTTTCGAACTAGTTGATGCAAATGAGCTAATGAACAGCATTATTTTTATAAGAAAACGGTGTTATTAAAGCTATTTTCCAATGCTGTAGTGCCTAGCTAGCATTATATTTTATCAGTCCTTGGTCTTCACTGAACAGACCAGAACAGAAGAAATAAGGGCTTAAAATATGTTTGACAACTGCAGAAGCAAGGAAGTGCATAGGAAATTGAAAACATGGAAAGATTAGAGGAGGAGTTGGTATAATGTGCGTTCACTGGTGGTAATGATTTTTCAATATCAAAAAATTGACTTCATTGTTACTTTCTAGATAGGTAAGTGGTATGTTTAATTCTGACACACAAAGTGAGGGATCAATACATTAGAAATGTCAGCAAGAATATGTGCACTGTGAAATTATAGAGTACTTGGATGCTATTTCTTCCTACTTGTCTTAATATTTGCATTTTCTTACTCTGTTTAATAGCCTTGAGAGATTTTTGTCACTTGGAGCTTTGCAATTGCTGTTTTTACCTGAGTCCTGAGACCATTTACAAGTATGATTATTTGGCAGTAATTTCATAAATATTACTGTATTTTGTAATGCCTAGTGATATATGTGTTCTTCCAAAATTTGTAGAATCACATGTGAAGATTGCGTTTATGGTTCTTATAATGAGAACCACATTAATTAATTAATGAGATTAATACAATGCAATAAAATATTTGTTTTAAAGCTCACATTTCCAAGTGTTTTTTTTTAACTAATCACCTCTAGTCTTTTTTTTTTTTTTGACAACTTCCTTGTTCTGATAATATGAGTCTTTTCTCTCATGTTACTGTTGAATACAATACTAGGGTTAATTATAATGCAATGTTTACATTCTATTTGCATTTAGATAGCTGCTAGGTTTTGATCCATGAAATCTTAGGAATCTCAATAGGAGAGGTCAAACAGATTTCAGAAAGTGAAATAGACATTCATGGAATCATAAATAACACCAACCTTGTGACAGCATATCCGTATGGACAAAACTAAAACCCAAGTCAAGTCTAGACCAATTATAGTCTTGCCATAATGGAGAATATATGTAGCTCAGGATCGAACATTGGAACGGGAAATGGAGGTTGCATTGATGATGTTATCTAGCCTGGTCATGAAACATTTCCAGGAAGAGAGGCAAGCTCAGAAAGCATCAAGAACCCAATTTCTTTTATGCACCAAGTGAAGTTTACCTTGGGCTCTTGAGGAAGATGGTGATTTGATCTGCTGTATATTTTCTTAAAAATATTTTTAATGCTCTTTGTAAATTCATTTTTTTAAACTACATTCTTTGTGCTTTGATTCTCTGCTACATGCTGATAATTTGCTAATTGTTTTGATGCTTATAATGTCAAAAAGGCAGCATGTTTTTAAAGAAAAATTAAGATACTATAAGCTTTTCCTCTGTATTGGAAAGAATCACATTTTTTGTGCTATGCATAGCATGTAGTTTGCAATGGCCACTCTATGATACCCTGATTATTTGGATCAGCCTATATAGTCTCAGAATTAGCTGAAATAATATGAATGGAATGTGGGCACCATGTGTCATGCTCTCAGATCAAACATTCTCAGAACAATTGATTGGACTTGCATGCATGTTTCAGTCAACACGTGTATTCTTGCAAGTCGAAGGCACGGGAGGGGGAACATTGGAGTGTGAAATCATTTTATTTGGACTATCTTGTAATGCCAAGGTCGTTTGCGAGGAGCCGTTGAAGACAGCTTACACTAACTGGCACGAGAGGGAGGGATGCATACCTGAGATGGGGAGTGGGGGGGGATTTGAATTCACTGAAGATGTTTAATGGGGAAAAAAGTGTGGGCTTTTCCATTTGCATTTTTTTCATTTGTACAGAATGCTACACACCATTAAAGAGAATTCTAAGTAATTGCTTATTAGTCGGATTTAATGGGAAGTTGAATGTTCCAGTCATCACACCATGGCTGCTATGGTGGTAGTGCCAGAGTTTTGCTATTCTCAAAATCATTACCATAGTAGCATGGCCAATCAAAAGACAAGATATCTGGTGGATCACCAAGAGAAAGATACTGGGGTGCTTAGAGGCTCCAAGGTGAGGATTTAGCAGTGTACCACAAGAATCTCAGTGGGACCAAGGACGTCTCTATGCTTTCTGCACACATTACATTGAATATTCCCGTAGAAAGTGATGCCGTGTCTGGGGGCTGTGGGGGCCTGGATGGGGAACAGGCTTCAACTGAACCCTGGTAAGACCGAGTGGCTGTGGGTTAACGGTTCTTCTGTATCCGGGACATTAACATCTCTGGTTCTGGATAGGGTTGCACTTCCCCAGACAGACCTGGTGAGTAACTTGGGGGTCCTCCTGGACTCATGGCTCCTGCTTGAAGAGCAGGTGGCAGCTGTGGCCAGGAGAGCCTTTGTGCCGCTACATGCTGTGCACCAGTTACGCCCCTTCCTGGACCAGGAGGCCCTTCGAACAGTCACTCATGCCCTTGTTATCTCTCAGATAGACTATTGCAATGTGCTCTACATGGGGCTACCCTTGAAAAGTATCCGGAAGCTTCAGCTGGTCCAGAATGCAGCTGGGTGAGCTGTTTTTGGTGCCCCCAGAAGGGCACATGTAACACCAATGCTGCGTGAGCTGCATTGGGTACCAGTTTGCTTCCGGGTCCAATTCAAGGTGTTGGTTATTACCTTTAAAGCCCTACATGGCATGGGACCAGGTTTCCTGAGGGACTGCCTCTTCCCCATTACATCAACCCGTCCCACCTGATCATGCAGAGAGGGCATGCTATGGACCCCGTCTGTAAAAGAATTTCATCTGGCGGGGTCCAGGAAGCGGGCCTTCTCCGCAGTAGCTCCCGCCCTGTGGAACATGCTGCCCCCGGAGGTGAGATTGGCCCCATCGCTCCTGGCCTTTCGGCGGAGTCTGAAGACCTGGTTCTGCCGCCTCGCTTGGGGTGGAGAGGGGAATAGAGTTACATGGGGGTGGTTGTTATAGACCACTCCTCCCACACTTGGACTGTTTTAGATCTTTCATCGCTTGATTTTTATTCTTTATTTTTATTTTTATTTATAGTATTTTTATTGTATTCTATTATTCTGATGGTTTTAATCATTTGTTTTAAACCGCCCAGAGGCCTCTGACGGGAGGAGATGGGCGGGGATAAATTAGATAGATAGATAGAAAGATAGAAAGATAGAAAGATAGAAAGATAGAAAGCATACATGTTGTTGCAAACATGAGTGGGTCTACTTTCTGTAAATACTCACTTTTACAGGAAAAATTAAAGAATCATGCATAGGACCTTGGGAGGATCTGAACTCATTTTGGGAGATTTACTCTTGGGATGGTGATAGTGGTGATGGTCTTTCCTCACAGTGTTGCAGATTCCACCATCTCGGAGAATTCATAACAAGACTTGAGACATATTAGGAAAAGAGAAATAAAACTGTTATTTTTTAACCACATTATAGATGGCATTCTTTTTCCGCCTATTTTATGGATAAGTTGTTGAACTTGGCCCAGTGGTGGACTAGATCACTGTCAACTAATTGAGTCTCAACACTGGACTCAGAACCTAGGGGAATTGCTTGCTCCAGATGAAGTTGCACACAGTCGACCTGAAGGAACAATTTCACAGGTTTTTTTCTGGCTGCCCTGGACTTTGCATGGCATGCCAATAGCCACAGTCCAAACAAGAATAGGACCACTTTTTATTTTCTCCTAAATATTATGTTTTGTTGCATTGTTTTTATTTTAACATTTTATCTGATTTCAATGGATTTACGTTGGTAGCAAAATCCCCATACACCAATAAACTGCAGTTTCCTCCCCATCAGCAGTTAGGAGACATTTTTCAGTGTTATAGTTCCATCTACTGATAAAGAAAAATACTGCAGATTTTTAATTTCTTGTTAGCAGATGGTATCATATCTGAAGGCTTTTTTTTTGGTACTGGGGATGCTTCAGGGTGTTTAAGGGACTTTAAAAAAAACAAAACACACACTTGCACAATAAAATGTCATCACCATGGGGAAAGGGGAGAATATGGAGCTCCATCCAACCTCCTGTGGTGCTCATGCAGCCAGGAGAGGACTGTACATTTGCACAGCCAGTACAGATGACCTTTGTAGCTAGAAGCACTTGTCACCATTTGCGGCTAATATTTCAACTGTGCCCATTCTAGACAAGGATCATTTGGCCATAGTGAGTCATACATTGCTAACCTCAGGATGGGTTCCTACAATGTGCTCTGTATAGAGCTGCCCTTGGGGCTGGGTTGGACCTAAGATACTGCCTGTGATGTCTTACTGTATAATATTTATGGTACCCAGTTTGCTGTCATAGCAGGTGGCAGCTTCTAGTTCACCTTGGCCATCTTAGATGGGAGATCATCAGGAAATTCTGGCAATGTAGATCAGACTGGGGAAAAAATGCATTCAGAAAGAAGGCAAAGGCAGATCTCTTCCAAGTTGCTGCCAACAAGATTACATAGATATATCCATGTAATCAGTGGGAGGTGATCTCAACTTGAAAGGAAAAAAAGTCTACCAAACCATATTTAATGTGCTGGAATTAATATATAAAGCTATGAAAAACTCAGAACCAGTTTACCTAACAATGTCTGCAACTATATAATATTTGCCTAGACAGCTGCAATCCCAGGATACTCCTGATCTCCATGCGACAGCTTGCTGCGTGTCAGTTGGAGGTGATGCAGAGAAAGACCTTCTGTGTGGAGGCTCCTGCCCTGTGGAATAGCATCAAAAAGGTATTTCAGGCCTTTTATATTGACTTTCCCCAGGGACTAACACACACTATCCCACCTTCCTCAAATAGAACATTTTTATTCTGCTTTTATTGTATGGTTTTCTGTTATTGTGAATGGCTTTGGGAAGTTTAAAATAAGAAATGTATAAATATTTTTAATACATCAATTTTAATTAAATAATTATAAATTATAATCTTGAAATTTCTTCCAAAAAAATTACAAAACTTGATCCTTTCATTACAAACTGCATACTGTGTAAAAGTGTATCAATTATTCTTGCAACAGGTTTGGGTGTTGATATTATTGCTCCATTCCTGAAGAATTAGTAAGATAACAGGAATAATGATTATTTTCAATGTAAAATAAACCACATTTTAATCATTTTAATTACCATTTTTATCTATTTGATCCATATCTCTCTTGAAATATTTTAAAACACTTTGAGGCAGACTTGTAGAATGTTACATCCTCTTATTTGGTTAATGTAAAATAGAACATAGTATTAACATTTTTTTTATTTTATTCCATTTCCAGGAAATATGTAAGTAATATGTGTTCTACAATGGTGCTGTTTTAATGGTTAATCAATAGATTAATTTCATTTTATATGGAGTCAAACACCATTAGAGTTTTAAAGGATTTCTTATTACTGATCTTTGATTGTAACAATAAATTTGATTTTATTTAAAGGATTCCTTTAAACAAAATCAAATTTAACCCTAACCCTATTAATTATGACTAACTGTTCTATGGTGATCTCTCCCAGTCATTGCCAAATTTCTTCAGAAAGTCAACTTGTTAAGTTCTTCAATTCATGTTGACAATACAGTTCTCCTGCTTGACTACTTAATGGGTGCCTTGGATTCTGAGGTTTTTTTTCCTTCAACAGGAAAATTGCTTGAGCAGAGTTATGCTCCAGCAGCAGGCCCTATCAACAGGAAGGGAGGGGAAAAAACATTTGCCTTTGCTGTCTTCCCCACGCAGTCTATTGTATTCCAAAAAATCTACTCCAGAGGGATTATTTAGAGCATAGAAAGGAGGACTCAGTGAAAGTCACATCTGCCGTTCTTCCATGGACTGTAAGCTGTTTCACAAAAAGAAAGTTCCCTTCCATTTTCAGAACAAAACTCAAGAGCTAAACCAACATATTTCATCTGTCATTTACTAGAATACCGCTGCTTTTTTATTGTTTTCTGTAGTTATCTCAAAAATATAACATCCCTATCTGAAAATATTAAAATTGCCTAGGTGTACAAGGAACAGTCATGGTTCAGTTCAAAGTGCATGGTTTGCATAGAGGAAGTTCCACACCATTTCCTGATGTCTTCAGATCTAGTTGGAAAAGACCCTTTTCTGAAACTCTCAAAATCCATGTCCTGTCAATGCAGATGATGCTGAGTTAGATTGACAAACTACAGTTAGACTACAACCAAGTATGATTACAGTCCTGAAAATGTAGAATCTATTTAGGGTTTTTTTTTAAATCATTGACCTTTGAACAGATTGTGAACTCATTCTGTAATTGTGGATACTTCAGTATTCAAAGATGCATACAAGGGAGAAATCAGTAAGTCTGGGGAAATTCCAAAATTTGCAGGTTTAAGAACTACAGCAGCTTCAGAGACTTCAGAATGCTCATTTATTGTTCTGGGGAAAAACAAAGGAAAGGAAGGAGTGAAAATAAAATGGAGGACCCTAAAACTAGAATTCTTATCAGCAAAACACACCCATTAAGATACACTTCCTTCTAACATCAAATGTACTGTTTTGAAAATATATTAGGCTTATTGTTTGTTTATTAAATCAATCTCCCTAGATAATTATATTCACTAGTAAAGTAAGAAAAGGACTATCAATATTTCTTCTCTCTTATTGCCCATGAGAGAATCTGCTGAGCGTGTAGGACTCGCAAGAATACGTAAGGGTGAAACAAAATAAGTAAATGCAATGCAATACAGGAAATACTTCTGCAGAAGCTCCTAATAATTTACTGTGTTGTAGTAATAGAGCTTGAGGTTGTTAGGAAGGGTATAAAAGAGTGGTGAATTATAAACCCTCTGCAAGTACTGGAGATACTAAGATCTAAGATCTAATACTTTGAGAGTATTTTTCTAAGATTAGAACAATATCCTCAAAATATATGGACTAGATTAGAAAAATACCCTGAAAATATATGGACAAGCATCAGCTTAAATAGAAATAACAGATTCTTTTTAGGTGGACAGGAAGAGTACTTTTCTCTCTCTCATTCATCCAGAGCTACAAAGAAGTAAAAAACAACAACAAAGATTTACTGAGTCTGCTTCATTTACAAGCAGCCCCAATTGCACAAATGCAATTTTCATGTGGATGTAACAGTATCTGTAAATCACTGGAGAGAAATTGTTAGCGAATAGTATAGTTTCCTGTGCTGCTTGTAGCAAACATGCTTTATTTTCCACAAGTAGAGTAGGCTACTCAAAGTACATAGCATATAAAATTATATTGTGGGGAAGAAAACAAATCTAAAGCTCTAACAAGGGGGTTAACCTTATGGAGCCCAGGGGCACCACTAGATGGCAGCCACTGACTTCCAGAATAATAATAGGATCCTACATTAATTTACTTTTTAAATTTAAATGACAGAAATCACATGAGATATCTGTGCTCTGACATGAGTTCTCACCACTTTCATTATTTTTTTAAAACAATAATTGATATCTGAAACATTGCATGACAGTACCCAACAGTCGGTAAGGTTGTTATGGATGCTAACGTTCCCACAGCAAAGAATGTGTGTGAGAAGTGAAGTTAAAAAACGTTGTTACCTGCACCATATATGGAAATTTGAAGTGAGAGACAGAGAAAAGACACTTCTAATCTTCCCTCTCTCCAGGCCATTTCCTTCTCATCAACACACACAAACACACACACACACACACACACACACACTGTAGTAATCCTGGATGGGATTGAAGTAGGGAGATGCATGCCAGAAGATTAAAATCCAACAGGACACACTATCTGGAAGATCTTGAAAGGGATTTTCCCTTTCCAACTCCAGAACACTTCTACATCCTACATGCTGTTGCGGTCCCACTTATTTATCTTTACAGTATAAAAGTCACTTCTCTCTCTTTATTAAAAACTTCAATAAAATTATTTAAAAATAGTTAAAAATGAATACAAACTGAACTAGAAGAAAAAAGAAAAACAGAAGTTCAGAAGGTGCAGAAAAAAGGAAGAGAGAAAAGTAGAAGAGAAAAGAAAAAGGCAACAAAGACAATAGTAAAGAAGTGGCTTCCAACCTTCATCACACTGAGCATCATACTATCTTTTCACCCTCTTTTAAAGTTACAAATGAACAAACTCTTCCCCCATAGCCTAACTTTTATCTATCTTTTTTCAGTCCCAGTTCAGAAAAAAGTACATTAGGAGTTACCAGGAATATCAAACAAATATTTATCCCTGGTCAGATAGTCCAACTTTAAATACCTTCTTTTTGCTCTGCACAGTCTTGATCTTTAAATCATTCCAATAGCATCACAGGATTTGATCTTTCATCACTCTTTGGCATTCAATAGGATTCATCAAAGCTTTCACCAGCCTATTTTGTAAATCCCATAAAGAGGCATCGTCCAGGATTTCTTGCTGCAGTTGTTCCATTTCCAGATCCTTTTCTTGATTTGTCTTCTGTATTCCCATTTTGGTAATCTCAGTTTTGTCGTCTTCCATGCCTTCAAACTCTATAATGTCTATGTCAGGTAAAAGTTTTTAAAAGTTTTTCTCATCATCTTCTAAAAATTTATCCATGGAAATCTGTATCCTTTCTAAGATACTAGTTATTAATCTCTCAGCCCATGTTTCAAAACACTCTTTAAGATTAAAAAAAAGTTATAGCCGGCTTAGCCATTTTAACTCTTTTCTGCCTGGTCCTTTAGTTCTCTCTAGTGTCCATTTGTAAACTTCATCAAGCCTCAGTTCCTAATATGGGTTTAGTTCCATTTCAGTCATTTCTCACAAGTATATTATTTAATTGTATACTTGTTTTTCAAATTTTACAGCAAAAATAACCAATATTCCAAAACTCTCTGGTCTCCCAATCCATTTAAAACTTTTTTGAAGCAAAATCCTTTTTCTTTTTCTTTCTGCTAATTGTATATTATTTTAAATTCTAAAGTCTCTGTTTAAAATTTCTTAAATCCAAGCAGCAGCTACAACTCACCAGGTGTCAAACTAAACTTGCAGTTTTGAAGGTTCTCTTCAATTAGTTTTGAAGGTCTCTAATATCCATAAAGCGGTTAAATTGATTTGATGTGATTTGGAGATGGCTGGCTTAATGTCCATATTAAAGGCTCTGCCACTGCTGAGAGCAAAGATGTCACCTCCCTTGGCTCCTGGTGCTCAAATCCACGGGAGACCACTGTTTTATGATCTCCTCGTGAAGAGCTACCTTTCAGAGCACTTGTGGGCAATCTCCCATTCTCTCCTTCTCCAGAGAGATTCGAAGGACCAGTCTACTCGCCATTCTTTCATTCTTCACAGCAGTCGTCATCTCTGCTCATTCATGGAGACATCTTCAGTCAGCCATGACTCACACTGGAAGCCACAATATAAAAGTCACTTCTCATTATTACTTCTTTGTCACTAACAGGACTTATGACGAGGCTGCCTGATGCAAGGCAACGTTTCTTTCTCCGGTAGATCAGGTCACAAACTAGAAAACAAGCAGTTCATCCAAGCAATTTTGTTACAAATTGAAATGCATACATAATGTCCTAACAGCCAGGAACCACGCTGAGACAAGAATAGGTCTCTAGTGTTTTATTACTGCTACATGACAGAAAATCCTAACAAACTGAAGAAGCGTGGGAAAAACCCAGACATATAAACCCCAAAGGCTAAGGCGGGCCTGATCTGTCTCTTTGAATGGCTGCTTAACTCCTCAGTACTACGCATGCGTTTTCCACCCTGGATGGGAGCCCCCTGCTCGCCATCCTTACTCATGACACATAAGTTGCTGCTGCTCATCTGAATAACTGCCTGCCAGTAAATTCTCTGGAAAGATTCAGGTGGAAAATTCCAGATTTTAAAGGGGTTTTGAAGCCAAGCCACTGGGTATACAGATAGATCTAAGATAGAAGCCAAAGACATGGAGGAGCAAAGAGGGGACTGTATCTAATTTTAAAATGGCAGGTGTCATGAGTACTGATGGCAAGCAGGAGGGGCCTCTATCCAGGGGGGAAAACGCATGTGTAGTACTGAGGAATTAAGCAGCCATTCAAAGAGACACAGATCAGACCCACCTTAACTTTTGGGGTTTATCTGTCTGGGTTTTTCCCATGCTTCTTCAGTTTGTTAGGATTCTGTTTTATGTAGCGGTAATAAACACTAGAGACCTACTCCTCGTCTCAGCGTGATTTCTGACTGTTAGGACATCAATCCTAACAACCTCTTACTCCCATCGAAAGAGGGAGGAACAAAGAAAAATAAAGGAGAGACATTTGGAAAATGTCTTCGGAAAACCAGGAAATTCGGCAAGCCATCCAACAATTGGCAGCAGCCCTGCAACAACACCAACAACAAGTAGATCTCCAGATCAACACATTACAAGCTGCCATGCTACCGCAGTTACAACCAGCTCCGATTAACCCACAACCGGTGCCAGCAGCAGCAGCAGCAGCTCCGCCAGTAGTCTTGAGATCCCAGGGCAGTCTACCAGAGAAGTTTGGAGGAGAAGCAGGACAGCTGAGAACCTTTCTCACACAGTGCACAATGTTTTTCGACAGCAGACCGGCAGAGTTGCCCACAGACAGAACCAGAGTCACCTTCATTCTAAGTCTGCTAAAGGGAACAGCAGCCAAATGGGCTATTCCCATGGTAGAGAACACCGACCCAATTCTCAACGACTACCAGAATTTTCTGGCAGGGTTCCGAGCACACTTTGACGACCCGATCAGAGAGGTCAATGCCAGCCGGGAAATTCGGAAGCTCAAGCAAGGCAACAAGAGAATGGGAATCTACATTGCTGATTTCAAGCTGTTAGCAGGAGATCTGGACTGGAATGAGAGTGCCTTGAAAGACCAATTCAAACAGGGGCTGGATGAAGAAATTAAGAATGAATTAGTGCACCAGGGAACACCAGCTACCCTAGAAGCCTTATATCAGTTGTCTGTGGTCATAGATGCCAGGCTAGAAGAGCTCAGACAGATGCAGCCGGGGAGAGGCAGGGGCCTCAGGACGCTTCCAGGATTTCCAGCTCTCTCCACAGCACTTCCTTACTCAGGACCAAAGGAGCCGATGCAGATCGGGGCGAGCAGGAGGCTTACTTCCGAGGCTGAGAGACAGAGAAGGAGAGAGAGAGCCCTCTGTTTCTACTGCGGAGTCCAGGGGCACATGGTGAGAGCTTGCCCAGCGAGAAGTCAAGCAAATTCCATAAGAGCCCCAGGGCAAGCAGCTGAAACAAGAGCCACCTGGGCCAGAAGAGTTATCAGACCTGGAGAGCAGCACTGATTCGTCCTTGGAGGAGTTTTCCTTTGAAGACTTTCCATCGTTGCCCAGTTCCCATGGGAGCTTAGAAGGAGACGTAGACTCTTATCAAGCCTCTGGAAGGGAGGGGGCTGAAATGGAATGTGAATCTGGAGGGGAGGGTGATGTCATGAGTACTGATGGTGAGCAGGAGGGGGCCTCTATCCAGGGGGGAAAACGCATGCGTAGTACTGAGGAATTAAGCAGCCATTCAAAGAGACACAGATCAGACCTGCCTTAACTTTTGGGGTTTATCTGTCTGGGTTTTCCCATGCTTCTTCAGTTTGTTAGGATTCTGTTTTATGTAGCAGTAATAAACACTAGAGACCTACTCCTCGTCTCAGCATGATTCCTGACTGTTAGGACATCAGTCTTCCCTATACTATTACAAGTGCCCACTTGGTGCAATGGGTGAAATTGTAACCAGCAGGTGCATCTATGCATCCGCTGGGAATATAAGGAAGCCGGCATTTATCAAGACACC
Organism: Candoia aspera; assembly: GCF_035149785.1. Taxonomy (NCBI): domain Eukaryota; kingdom Metazoa; phylum Chordata; class Lepidosauria; order Squamata; family Candoiidae; genus Candoia; species Candoia aspera. Next base: position 121,701,844 of record NC_086155.1, on the reverse strand, counting down.
TGCTCCCTAGTTGTACACTTTGCTAGAGTGTCTCAGAGCCAGTGCTCTTCACAGAGCACAACAGGCCATGAAAACTGGAGAAGATAATTAGCCAGAGAATAATAGCTTGGTAATAAATAATTTCAGCTGTGGTCCAATGTACATATGAAAACAAACACAGTTTTTAATAGTGAAACCACAGTCCCATAAAATGATTGATATTTTAATACAGGATGTTTATGTAAATCCTGTATTTACCAAAAATAAAAGTAGCATTTAATGTTAGGTATGATTTGTTTAGCCTAACCATGGATTCTTGGAGCACCTAAATCCATCCCAGGGAACAAATCTCAATTTGAAACCATGAAAAGAAGATGGCCTCTAAATTTGGGATTGCTTTAACCAAGGTTTGTGATAGCTGGAATCTTGGTTTATTTCTCAGTTGTTTTGGATCCTACCCAAGTTTCTCTTGCCTACCCATTGAGATGCCAAGAGCAGCCCGCACAACACTGCTCTTTAAACTCAAATCTTGCTTTCTTTCCTTCAGACTCCATGTTTTCCCTGCCAACAATATTTTTGTACACAGAGACATGCATGCAAAACAATCTACCCCATAACTACAGAGGCAAAGAATACAACTGACTGTAAACAAAAAAATAGAGTTCCAAATAAAAAAAGAATTATTTACTGCTGTTAGGGACACCATCTTTGGTGACAGAGACAGAAGGAAAAGAAAACATAGATGTGTAGGCCTGTCTATATGCATTAACAGTGTTCTTAAACTAAAAATAAAGAATGAAACTTACCTCTTTAAGGTGAAACCTCTCCCGTATCTCGCATCATAAACTGAGAATTAATTCAACCAAATAAACATCATCCTACACAGTGTTGCCAGTTGGGCAGGTTTTGCACTCAACTGGGCTAGTTTTGGAGATCAGTTGTGGGAAATTTTTGGCATTTGCGGGTTGTGTGTGGTTTTTTGGGCTATTTTGGGCTATTTTCAAGGGTGTATACCCTTCTGAGCAACATATCAAATTTGTCATAATAACTGCAAAATGCATGGCAGAGACAGCAGCATTACTGAGCCTGATTGATTCAATAAACCCTGACTGAAACAAATCTTGACTTAGTGATATGCGTAGAAGCCAATGTCTCCATAGAGTGGCTAATGGATAGTTCATAGTATATGAGAACAAAGTACACCAGATAGAAGCTGATTTGTTTGGTATGTGAATTGAGACTGAAACACTGTAGATAGGATATAGGTAAAGGTAAAGGTTTCCATTGACATTAAGTCCAGTCGTGTCTGACTCTAGGGGGCGGTGCTCATCTCCGTTTCAAAGCCAAAGAGCCGGCGTTTGTCCGTAGACACTTCCGTGGTCATGTGGCCGGCATGGCTACACGGAACGCCGTTACCTGCCTGCCAAAGCGGTACCTATTAATCTACTCACATTTGCATGTTTTCAAACTGCTAGGTTGGCAGGAGCTGGGACTAGCAACGGGAGCTCACCCCATATGCAGATTCGAACCGCCGACCTTCCAATCCGCAAGCTCAGCAGCTCAGCGGTTTAACCCACAGCGCCACGGATATATGTACGTATAAATGTGTGTGCGTGTAATTTCCTTACTTCAGAATGGCATTCATAGTATAAATAAAAACAACACTGACATTACTGGTAACTTGCATAGGTAAGCAAATAGATTTTGGATTCTGTCAGACGGAGTAATGTCCTTCCCAATCACCACTAATCTCCTTTAAAGAGTTGATAGAGGTTTGGTGTTCAAAGACTGCCAGGAAGTTAATTCTGTAAAATCTCAACTTTCATGCAAAGATTATTGGGTTTGGAGTTCCTTAGGACTTTCTAGCTGTGATAACCATGCAGCTGCCTTAGCATGTCATTAGCACTATGCATGTAGCAGATTGCATTCTTGATTTGGTTTCTGCAGTTGGGTGGAAGGACAATATTTCAAAATTGGAGAAATAATTTATTATTTCTGTTGTCTTTGTTAGTTCACTTTAAACTGAGGTTTAAACTTTTGGTGGACATTGTCCTGTGCAAGGAGAAGAATCCTTTTCAGTAATATGGCCCCAGAAATTGATAAATTCCACTGGATTCTAGAGGGTTCTGCGGATATAGCTGTTACTTGCACTGAAATGCTGGAATGCAGAGATGATTTAAATCAGCCTTTCTCAACCTTTTGACCCTGGAGGAGGAACCCTTGAAATATTTTTCAGGCCTCAGGAAACCCCTGCACGTTCAGGCTCAAATATAGGCCAGCAGTTACAAAATCATTACATTCGTTTCATGTGTAGGTCTGTCTATATGCATTAACAGAGTTCTTAAACTAAAAATAAAGAATGAAACTTACCACTTTAAGGTGAAACCTCTCCTGTATCTCGCATCATAAACTGAGAATTAATTCAACCAAATAAACATCATCCTACACAGCGTTGCCAGTTGGGCGAGTTCTGCACTCAATTGGGCTAGTTTTGGAGATCAGTTGTGGGAAATTTTTGGCATTTGCAGGTTGTGTGTGGTTTTTTGGGCTATTTTGGGCTATTTTTAAGGGTGTATACCCTTCTGAGCGACATATCAAATTTGTCATAATAACTGCAAAATGCATGGCAGAGACAGAGATGACACCTGCGCTGAGTTGGGTTCGCTGGCCTCCTCCCCTCTCCCTGCTCCATCAGCACCTCATTCCCCAAATCCAGCTTCTCCTTTCTTAACCACCCCCTCACTTTCCACCTTGTCTCCTGAGGACCCCTTTGCAAAACTAGAGGGGAGCTGAAACCTTGCAACCTCCAACCCCCCCCCCCCAATATTTGGACTCCTCAACCTCTCCTGAAACCTTGGCACCCTGATGCCAAAGCCTCTACCACCACCACCACCACTTTTTCCTTTCCCCCTCCTGCCCCCCCGCCTTTGTGGGTGGCTCCTGCTGCTGCTGGTGCCCAGGCCAGCCCAGGCCCAGATTGCCTGAGCCCCACCCCCAGCCACTGTGCCTGCAGAAAAGCAGGTGTGCACTGGCAAGGAGACCCCCAGCAAGGAGAGCTGCATTTCCAAGTCTCCCTCCTCAGCTTGTGCTTTGCTCGCCTCCCCACTTGCATGCACACGTGCAATCCCCGCCACTGCCTGAGGTCCACATGCACTTCAGTGGGCCAACCCAGTGTTGGAGGTTGGAGGGTTTTTGTCTGATCTCTGCTCATCGCTGTAAGAGTATGTTGCCTGATTTGAAATAATTTTTTTTATTAATCATGATCTTCCAGGGAACCCCTAGTGACCTCTCGAGGAACTCTAGGCTTCCATGTTACTCCGGATGAGAAACCCTGATTTAAATAGTGGATACAATCACACCAGAATGTCCAGAGCCAAGGCTCTTTTTCACATACCTGAGTAGATGGTGGTGAAGCAAAAGCAGGAATCACTAGAATCAGGTGAAGAATAATTTTGTCAAGTCTGATCAAACAGAGTTCAAAACTTATTATTGAATCTATTATATGACTTTTATATTGATAAATACAGAGTACCATCTCCCTTAATTTCACACATTCTCAATACTGTTCAGCAGAATTTCGGAGTAGTTTATGGCCTGTTGTCAAGACAGGAACGGTAGAATCTTCAGTGATGCTGTATGACTAGCTGTTGAGACATTTGGATGATAAAGTTCCTTACATTTGTTTTTCTATGGTTCTGCAGTGACGTACAGTGTAGATCCATTAGTCAAAGTGCTCAACAAACTCATCCATCTAACTCATATAAATATCACAATGTTTTCAACTTCATCGCTCTTTAATCTTATCCAATAAAGCCACTCTCAAAGGACTGAGAGAGCTGTCCCATGAGTCTGGAGGTACTCAGGGGTGAGTCTCTGAGCTAAATCAGTTTCAGTCAGGTTTACTATATACTTTTTGGAAAATATTTCGCTTTGATCACCCTGTGAGATGATCTTTGCCAATAGAGAAGCAGGGAGAGTGCAACTTTGACGCCCAGAGTCATCATGTGTGATATGGGCAGCAGAGAAATTTGATAAACAAACAAACAAACAAACTTTGATGATTTGCTATATTTTTCACTGATCTTTGATATCTACATTATCTTTCTCAAATGGCTATCTGGGTTGGTATTGGAATATTGTATTGTAGTGGTTTTCTATTAAGACTACCACTTTCAGAAAATTAATACCAGAACATTTTTCCTTTGCCCTTCAGCAATTATACTATGGGATTTTAGACAGTTCTATTAACCCCCTACCACCAAAGCTAGTTCCAAAATGCTAGTAGTTTTAGGTCTAATTTCAAGCCATTTTTCAGGGACTGGAAAGTTTTAAGACTAGGGATGGGACCAGTGTGCCCTTCAGAGATTTCTCAATCCCATTCCCACTCTTAATTTTGAAAGGGAAAATGTGCCTTCAAAGTTCAGATATTTGTCTCCAAAATTCAGGATGAAATGATATGGGATCTTGGGGAATTATATGGAACCTGCAGTTTTCCCACTTCTGCCCTATACTTTAAGCTCTTTTACCAGTTCTATTTGCTTATTTAAAATATTTATGGGGTATTTTTCCAATGGAATAAACATTTACAATAATATATATGTATGCACTCATTCAATTTATATCAATGCCATATTTAATAAAAGACCTACAAATAGTTTTTTAAAAATTAAAACAGAGCTTCTGCAAAATGTGCATATGCTGGGTGAACTCTTACACTTTGTGTTATACGTTCTGTTGTAAAAGGGAGAAAGAGGAAAGTCCTGCAAGGTCAATCCTGAAACAAGAACCGTGCCTGTAGAAAATATGGTGAGAACATTTACCTGTTGGCTCATTACTTAATTTGTATGCGTTGAGTGTATGTGTTTTAGACAAACAGATAGAATGAATTGAAATTTCAATATGTATGAGCAATTCATAACATGGTTTCCATGTGTTTACATAATATATTGAATTTGTCTAAAAACCTGGACAGCTTAAAATTAATTGGCATCCTAATTCCACTTACTTGGAAGTTCTTGCTAATTTCCATATTAACCAAACTTTATACTTTTAACAACCTTCAATCATATTTAAGCCTCACCCTGACTTATGTAGTTATAAGTATTTCATTTGTGTATGAAGTGTAAATCTAAGAGACTGAATTCCCTGATTCAGAACTCATGTCCTCTTTTTCTTAGTCTGATTTAAAATAAATGCGATGAGCTTTCAATCAATTCCCTTGAGCAGACTTCCCTTTAATTTGATAAAACACTTTATCAGACTATAGTCAGAGAGCTAACATTCAGTAGAGTTATCTGAAATGAAATCTTTGCACATTTGATTTCGCATTAATAACTTGCTACAGAATTGTGCTTCAGGGCTAGTCCTGTGTGTTTCTGAATATCTACATTTGTTCAGTGCAATAAATAGGCTGATATAGTACTATTCTAATGAGTCTATATCTGTTAGTACTGCAATTATAATTAATTTGCTAACTTTTTACAATAATGTTACAAAAATTTTAAAACTTGCAATTATATGAATCAAAAATTGCCAGTAGGAATATCATCAAAATTTCAGAAAACCTAAGCCAAAAGTGTAAATATGAAATATTCTGGGATATATTTGTTATTGGAATATCCATTTTCTGAAATTTTATGCACTATTTTGAAATTATTTCTCTAGACATATTTTCAATTACAGCAATAAAATAATGAAACAAAAACAATCATTAATTAATGGTTGCTAATACCATCTATTCCTTTCTTAACTCACCATAGATCTAATTTGCAGGAATGCACTATTTACTGTAATTCAGCTATATCAAGGTAATTATTAATTATAGCCACTAGCATGTTTTTAGAAAAAAGCTTTGTTCAATTTTTGGGTAATGGATAAAGTGAAATATGTATACGATTGCAGCCTAATAAGTGCTCATCTTCTTGAATATTTTCTTCTTACTATATTATATTGGTTTGATCATTCTTCCCAAACAGTGAGAAAAATTATGCAGATGTATAAAACTGATATATAAGAAGGACTTTAGCATACATTAGAAGGTGCAGATTGGCAAAAGAAACAGAGATCTTAATTTAATATCTGTGGGAGTCAGGTAATTAAAGTATATTAGAGGATATTCATCTCCTGAAAGCAGTAAGACTGAAGAACTCCCTGTACACTTCATAACAGAAACCTTGTGAAATCTAAGATACCAGGAAATTATTAGTAACAATTTTGTCAACAATGAGTTTGAAAAGTCTTTGTGTTAGAACGGAATAGAATCATTTTCAAACACCTGTTTTCCTACTGTCGCAAATACTGAATGCACTGATTATAAGCCAGTTCTGCGAAGAATCTTAGAATGACCAGTCATGACAAAAGTGATGCATTGCACCTGGCAATTAATTTAGTAATGTTTTGATTCTGTGATTATTCACTGATGATAATAACAGAATTAACAGCACTGCATTTTACAGAATAGAAAGGGCAGGACTCTTAGCTGAGGGCACAAACCACAGGGCAAGGAAAGTGAAATAGTGAGAAAGGTTAACAAGAAAGTAATGTGTGATTATTTCAATTACATGTGCTTATGTTTAGTTACCAGCTTAGTAGGACATGAAAACTAGGGGATAGTGTGAAAGACATCATGCAAAAAATGCATTTAAGAATGAATTGCAACTAAGAAAATGTGTATATATGGACAGAGCAAGAAATTGCTGGGTGAACATCCTGAGTTTGTGTCAATATACTGAAAATATGTATAATGTATGAAATATGGGCACTAGAAGGTTAGCTTGCTATGTAGTCTTGAGATTAGAGATTCTAGTTTGCAGAATGTGAGCATGCTTAGAGTAAAAATGGCCTTTGGTGTACTTGTACCTATACTGGACAAAATGTACCCAAACTCTCAACTCTGTCCTTACCATTGATACAGAATGCTGCAAGGGGCACACATACAGTTAAGGTTAGTAATCTAGTCTGCATCTTCTCTAGCTTACTAAATAGCACTATGTGAATACCTTGAGTGGAACATTGCAAGGAATAAATTGTAAACAGCATGAAACAAATGAAAAAGAAAAATAGGTATGTTGTGTGTTTTCAAAGCTAAGAGAAAGGAGAAAGATAAAATAAGTCTGAATTAAGATGGTCTGATCTTGTGGGGTGGAGCTGATTAATATATATGCAGGGAAGTGAAACTATAGGTTTAATTATGAATGAAAGGGCTGACATTTATGTTAGAAATTATGAATTAGTGTCACTGAGGCATAACAGGTGTATATGTAAACAGGAATCCATGGGTTGGTGTTATGTTCTAGTGAGTGGTGACAATAGAAGAAACCCGACATGAGTTTTGGAAAAACTGCAACATTCTCAAATGAATGAAATCCGGGGGAAAAAATATTCTATAGGTGATGTGAATAGGTGTGATATGAGAATATGGAAAAAGTGATTGAGCCATTTGAAGATCCAAGAATGAATAAGAATGGTTCTTGCATTTGAAACAGATTTTTTTTACTCATCAGTGATTTACCTACATATGGGAAATGAATGAATATAGATCTAAAAGCATTATTCACTTGCTTATAATGAAAGTTGAAAGGCTTAGAGATCATATAAAAGTGACGAGAGGTCATTTTTGGGCGTGTCAAGAGTGGATCTTGGGGAAGAAAAGGAAATGGAAGAAGAGAACGAAGCAAATGAAGGAAGAAAAATGTTGAAAGATAGATTAATCTCCCAGTAGAATGAATGGGGAGTGGATATATAGAAAGGGGATGTGGAAACTGGTTGCAAGAGGGACAATTATGTTACAGAGTGATCATTGTAGGAGGAGAGCTGTGCTGGCCTATGGTACCATAAATCAAAAAGCATAAGCCATTGCATATGCATCTGATCAGCTGCAGTTTGCAAAAGTGTATGCTTTCGTTACTTTATAGTAAAGTAAAACATGCTACAGGCTCCTTCTGATCTTTGGTTAAAGCGTGCAGCCATCTTACTGGGAAGTATGAAAAAGTGTGCATATAAGCTCGATTGCTGCAAAATATGAGGATGAGAGAAAAATATTGTAGGAAGTGTATTGGAAGAAGAAGTTAATTGAAAAGAATATAGCCAAAGAGAACAAGGAAGTGTTAAAATGTTAAAAGGCAAAGGACAAACAGAGTGATTTGATGGAAATATCATTTTGGGCGTGGGTAAAGGCGGCTACACAAAAAATCTCCAGTGGAGCGAATGGAATTGAAAATAAATTATTATTAAATTATTTGGATAAAACTGAAGTGAGGGAATGTTGGAAAAGTATTTCAGAGATCTGTATCAGAATGATAGTGGAAGGGTTAAAATGATATGAATGCTACAACTGCTAGCATCCAAGGAAAAATTATGAAAAGGAAATTGTAAGTAAGTGAATGCTCAAAATGGTATGACTGCAGACGTTAGTATAACTGGAGAAAAGTTAAAAATTGGATGTTGTTTGCTTACAGAATGGCTATATGATTTATTTAATGTTTGTGAACACTGCATCATTGCCTGATGATTGGAATGATGCCATTATTTTCTCCCTATATATATAAACGGAAATGTGGTAAGAGTAACGCAAAACCAGCAGGGGAATAAATATTAACTATAGCTAAAAACATGGTTTGCAGAATTCTGATTAAAAGGGTGTAAGCACTGACAATGCAAAACTTTGGAAATGCAGTGTGGCTCTTTACTGGCCAGGGGTGTGTAGAGGCTAGATTTTTGCTTCTTAGGAGGTCTTTAAGAAGTATATGATTTTGAGAAATATTATGTACATTTGTTGGTTTAGATAAAATGTGTGATACAAGAAAGAAGTTTAAGTCATGAACATTCTGTTCAATGTGATGTCCCATTGGTTGTTTAATGTATTTATAGAGAAGTATATAAGGAATACTTGTCCCAGTGGTAGCTGCAGGAAACAGCAATTATGCCAATATGACATGCTTGCAATGCTGTTATCATGCAAATGCCTCCTGTATGTACGTGGCTATGGCTGGACTTAAACAATGTTCAGACTCGTTTAACCCAAATTCCATTATATAATTTGTCAATGGCTGCAATATATGTAAAATAATTTCACTGTGATAGTAGTGATATAGTAATCTTGATTTCAATATTGATTAGTTTAAGATTTATGCTATTCCATTCAGCTGAAAATTTTTCCTTTTCCAACTAACAAAATTTATTAAAGAGCATAAGCTTTCATGAGCTGCAGAGACACACAGAGTGGCTAGATTAAATTAGGATGAAGTGGGAATGGGGAAGGGAGGGGAAGACACCATCTGATGAAGTGAGCTGCAGCTCATGAAATTAGGCCTTTCAATAAAATTTGTTAGTTGGGAAAGGTGCTGCCAGACTCCTGATTTTTGCTATCTTAAACTAACACAGCTCTCTTCCTACAATGCCTATCCATCCCAGTAGTGGTTGGCCCTTGGCATGTCATGGATGTGACCAGAGTTATTTAATTTCTTGACTTAATGAAGCTATACACATTTGGACCTTGTTGTTGTTGTTTATTTGTTTAGTCGCTTCCGACTCTTCGTGACTTCATGGACCAGCCCACGCCAGAGCTTCCTGTCGGTCATCAACACCCCCAGCTCCCCCAGAGAAGAGTCCATCACCTCTAGAATATCATCCATCCATCTTGCCCTTGGTCGGCCCCTCTTCCTTTTGCCTTCCACTCTCCCTAGCGTCAGCATCTTCTCCAGGGTGTCCTGTCTTCTCATTATGTGGCCAAAGTATTTCAGTTTGGCCTTTAATATCATTCCCTCAAGTGAGCAGTCTGGCTTTATTGCCTGGAGGATGGACTGGTTTGATCTTTTTGCAGTCCAAGGCACTCTCAGAATTCTCCTCCAACACCACAGTTCCAAAGCATCTATCTTCCTTCTCTCAGCCTTCCTTATGGTCCAGCTCTCGCAGCCATATATTATTACGGGGAACACCATTGCTTTAACTATGCGGACCTTTGTTGTCAGTGTGATGTCTCTGCTCTTAACTATTTTATCGAGATTTGTCATTGCTCTTCTCCCAAGGATTAAGCGTCTTCTGATTTCCTGACTGCAGTCAGCATCTGCAGTAATCTTCGCACCTAGAAATACAAAGTCTTTCACTGCTTCTACATTTTCTCCCTCTATTTGCCAGTTATCAATCAAGCTGGTTGCCATAATCGGGTTTTTTTTCAGGTTTAGCTGCAAGCCAGCTTTTGCATTGTCTTCTTTCACCTTCATCATAAGGCTCCTCAGTTCCTCTTCGCTTTCAGCCATCAAAGTGGTATCATCTGCATATCTGAGATTGTTAATGTTTCTTCCAGCGATTTTAACTCCAGCCTTGGATTCCTCAAGCCCAGCATGTCGCATGATGTGTTCTGCGTACAAGTTGAATAGGTAGGGTGAGAGTATACAGCCCTGCCGTACTCCTTTCCCAATCTTAAACCAGTCCGTTGTTCCGTGGTCTGTTCTTACTGTTGCTACTTGGTTGTTATACAGATTCTTCAGGAGGCATACAAGATGACTTGGTATCCCCATACCACTAAGAACTTGCCACAATTTGTTATGGTCCACACAGTCAAAGGCTTTAGAAGAGTCAATAAAACAGAAATAGATGTTTTTCTGAAACTCCCTGGCTTTTTCCATTATCCAGCGGATATTGGCAATTTGGTCCCAAGTTCCTCTGCCTTTTCTAAACCCAGCTTGTACATCTGGCAATTCTCGCTCCATGAACTGCTGAAGTCTACCTTGCAGGATCTTGAGCATTACCTTACTGGCATGTGAAATGAGTGCCACTGTTCGATAGTTTGAACATTCTTTAGTGTTCCCCTTTTTTGGTATGGGGATATAAGTTGATTTTTTCCAGTCTGATGGCCATTCTTGTGTTTTCCAAATTTGCTGGCATATAGCATGCATTACCTTGACCGCATCATCTTGCAAGATTTTGAACAGTTCAGCTGGGATGCCGTCGTCTCCTGCTGCCTTGTTATTAGCAATGCTTCTTAAGGCCCATTCAACCTCACTCTTCAGGATGTCTGGCTCTAGCTCACTGACCACACCGTCAAAGCTATCCCTGATATTGTTATCCTTCCTATACAGGTCTTCTGTATATTCTTGCCACCTTTTCTTGATCTCTTCTTCTTCTGTTAGGTCCTTGCCATCTTTGTTTTTGATCATACCCATTTTGGCCTGGAATTTACCTCTGATGTTTCTAATTTTCTGGAAGAGGTCTCTTGTCCTTCCTATTCTATTGTCTTCTTTCACTTCCGCGCATTGCTTGTTTAAAAATAATTCCTTCTCTCTTCTGGCTAACCTCTGGAATTTTGCTTTTAATTGGGCATATCTCCCCCTATCACTGTTGCCTTTTGCTTTCCTTCTTTCTTGAGCTACTTCTAGTGTCTCAGCAGACAGCCATTTTGCCTTCTTGGTTTTCTCTTTCTTTGGGATGTATTTTGTTGCCGCCTCCTGAACAATGTTGCGAACTTCTGTCCATAGTTCTTCTGGGACCCTATCTACTAAGTCCAGTCCCTTAAATCTATTCTTCACCTCCACTGCATATTCCTTAGGAATATTAGTGAGCTCATATCTAGCTGATCAGTGGGTCTTCCCTAATCCCTTTAGTCTGATCCTAAATTGTGCAATAAGAAGTTCGTGATCTGTACTACAGTCAGCTCCAGGTCTTGTTTTTACCGACTGTATAGATGTCCGCCACCTTTGGCTGCAAAGGATGTAGTCAATCTGATTTCGGTGTTGTCCATCTGGTGAAGTCCATGTATAAAGCCGTCTCTTAGGTTGTTGGAAGAGAGTGTTTGTTATGCAGAGTGAGTTGTCTTGGCAAAATTCTATCAGCCTATGTCCTGCTTCATTTTGTTCTCCCAGGCCATGCTTACCTGTAATTCCAGGTGTCATTTGACTGCCCACCTTAGCATTCCAGTCTCTTGTGATGAAAATAACATCTCTTTTAGGCGTGTTGTCCAGTAGATGCTGCAGATTCTCATAGAACTGCTCTACTTCAGCTTCTTCAGCATCTGTGGTTGGGGCGTATATTTGGATCACTGTGATGTTAGATGGCTTGCCCTGAATTCGAATTGAGATCATTCTGTCATTTTTTGGATTGTATCCAAGCACTGCTTTAGCCACTTTACTATTAATTATGAAGGCTACTCCATTTCTTCTGTGGTCCTCTGGTGGTCATTTGATGTGAAGTGGCCCATTCCAGTCCATTTCAGTTCACTGACGCCCAAAATGTCTATCTTTAATCTTGACATCTCACCAATAACCACATCCAATTTGCCCTGGCTCATAGATCTTACATTCCAGGTTCCAATGGTATGTTGATCCTTAGAACATCGGATTCGCCGTTCACCACCAGCACCGTCGGCCACTAGCCGTCCTTTCGGCTTTGAGCTAGCTGCGTCATCACGTCTTGGTCTAGTTGAACTCATCCTCTGTTCCTCCCCAGTAGCATTTTGACCATCTTCTGACCTGGGGGTCTCATCTTCCGATGGTATACCAACATATCTCTGGTTGTACTGATCCATTTAGTTTTCACGGCAAGAATACTGGGGTGGGTTACCATTACCTTCCCCAGGGATCACATTTAGTCTGACCTCTCTGTCATGACCTTCCTGTCTTGGGTAGCCCTTCACAGTTTAGCTCATGGCATCATTGAGGTGCTCAAGCTCCAGCACCATGACGAGGTAACGATCCTTTGCTGAAGCATTTGGACCTTATGGGATGTAAATTGGAGCTTGATGCTGAATCTCTTGAACATTTAACTTTGTAGAAAAATCCTACTTTAAAAATAGCTGGGAAAATGTTGTATGGGAAAGTATGGGCAGAGTGTAGAATAGTTACTTTATATCAATCACTTTTTAATGATGTTTAAAGGACTTTCAACAACTACAGATAGAATTTTCTCTGCCTAATACACATCAATGGCAAGATAATCAACTTAAGATGGTTTTGAATATGGACCAGGCATCTTAGCTGCCTGAAATAAGCCTGAGGTGTCATCATTTTAGATGAGTCTGTTTCTGAAATAAACCAACTTTGAAATTATATCCAAAATTGAGAAAAGATCTTTAAAGTTGAAATTATGAATATTTATAATTTATGGAATAAAAAGTTGGTATATCCAATAATGGAGTATCAATGAATCCAAGTTTTTTTTAAATGTTAAGTTTGCTTCTTTGGACTTGAAATTCAAATTAATTTATCAGAAGATTTTGTTCTATTGGACCCCTCAAAGAATATATCAGAAAGGATGGATGGTAGATTTTCCCTGATGGTGAGATAAGAAATTTGAGGTACATTAACACATATGATTTGGTCATGTCCAGTTTTGGTTTCCTTTTGGAAGAATATTGTAACATATGTAAGTAGATGTCTGGGTAATGTTTTAAATTAAAGATGTCAATGTTATTTTGAATTATATACCAAAATTGTGATCTTATCATTTTAAAAGTATATTGGTTATATTGGGCATGGGAATAGCCAAGAGAATTATACTGAGTGATTGGAACAGTACTATTACCCTGGATTCCAGTCACATTTACCTGGCCCACCAGAGCGGGGAGGCAGGGTATGTTGCACGTCCCTTCAGTTAGGGAAGTACATCTAGTGGGGCCAAGGAAAAGAGCCTTCACTGTGGTGGCTCCCTCCCTTTGGAAGATCATTCCCCCAGAAATAAGATTGGCTCCCTCCTTGCTCCTATTCTAGAAGGCCCTGAAGACATGGTTTTGTCAGAGGGCCTGGGGACCCTAGATTGCTTTGGAGTGGTTGATATGAATGCGTTTGCTGCTGCCGTGGGGTGTGTATTGTGTTTTAATGGTTTTTAATTCTGTAAAGCACCTGGAGTCAACATGTGTGAATTGGGTGGTCTTATAAATTTATTTAATAAATAGTAAATAAATAAATAAAATATCAAAGGCTAAATTCAAGAAATGTATAATTTATCCATTTTTGAAAAGGCAGTTTTTTTCCTACTACTCAGAAAAATGGCACAATACTTTTTCCTTTGGCATAGATTTCTTACAATTTTAATGCACAACACATTGTTATTACATGATTAAATGAATATGTGATATATCTAGGTGATTTATATAAACTTACGTTAATTTTTAGGGGGGTTCTGTTCATTTGTTTATTTTTATTTTTGCTTGTTTTGGTATTACAATTAAAAATGGATGTGACCAGAGTGTATTTCCCCTTGCTGTTTCAGTACAAAGGCAACTGGTACTTGGTACTGAATGATGTTCTTGGCAGTAGAGGAAGGAAGGAGAAAGCAAATTCTTTGCAGCTGTTCTTAGCGACGATTAAAATAGGCCAAGTGGCCTTTTGACACTTAACTCATAGTAACGCAAGACTTGTTTCTCTTTGTTATTCTAGGACAAAGCTATCATTTTTTTAAATCAATAAACATAAAACTAGAAAAGTAACATCTAACATTAAGAATTCTAGTAGTATAATGGTGTACAATCACCATTCTTACAATTAACACTGGGCTATTAGAAATAAGATTGGTTTTAAGTACTCAATAAATAACAGAAAAATAGACCTTCTTAGAAAACCTCAGTATTGTCATCCAAGTCTATTTGTCACATAACCAAAAAGAACCATAGCCTTTTCCAACTTGGTTCCCTTCACAGATATTATGACTATACTTCTTAAATTCCCTGTCAACAGTCTGGGGAAGGTTAATTTACATTATGTGTTTTATTTGACATATTTTTTCAATGGAAAGCAGTTGTGCCTAGTTTGAATATTCTGAATGTAATTATCTTATGCCAAGACCAGGCTGAAAAGGCCAAGATTTACCCTAGCTTCAGTCTTAGTAGGCAATGTTTGTATTGACGAGATAGACTGTAAATCTTATAGAGACTTCTATGTGAAGATGATTAAGTGGGTAACTATTGATTTGACAAAATGTGTAGTAGTAGCTTTTTCTTACATGACTGTATATGATTGATGTATATATGTTGCATGGCTGGGATTCACAATAATGCTTAGCAGGATTTTGCTCCTGCCAAAAGAACTGTTCTTCATGATTCCTTCTTTCCTGAAAAGCTACTCTGAAAGGATTAAATTTAACCCAGTTTCTTCTTCTAAAAGTTCTGTTCTGTTCATTGCCATTCCTTTTTGTTGTCAGCATTGCCTGTGGTCTTCTTGCTTATATATCTATATCTATATCTATATCTCAGCACTGCATATTGTACTGTATTTTTCCACTTGAATGTTTAATCATATTCCAGTTTTTCTCTTTAGTTCAGATTTCTTTGCTATCTTAGTGCAGCTCTACTTTTTTAAAAGTTTATTTAATTGTATTTGTTTGAAAACAGCTTATCTTCTTCATCTTTGTTCGGTTCAGTATATGTTTAGACATTTGTAATGTTATCAATCAAATGATGACATAATACTAAAGCAAGAATACATTCACAATGCTCTTTAAAGATCTTTGGAAATACATCAAAAACTGTGAGTCAACTTGCATTCATAAGCAGTACGATTATAAATAAAGAATGAGGTTCATTACTTATAATCCACTTGCAAAGTCTTACTGCTGGAGATAGATAATCTGTAAAGGCATAGCTGCAATCTACAAAAGGAAGACTTTTCTGGGAAATACATGCTAACAAGCTTTGTTCATGCAGCATCCTTTAACATTTGACAAAGATAGGCATTATTGTTAGAATTAAACATGCTTTTGATGAAGCAGACTAGTCCATAAAAGTATGCACCTAATAAATGTCTTAATCTTTAAGGTAACCCAGAACTCTTCATTGTTTTAATTAATGGTTTTCATTCTTTAAAAACCACAAAGAATCTTGAAGCATCTTAACAATGAACAATTTATTATTGCATCTGCTTTTTTTGCTGCATCAGATACAGGCTTATTGCTATGAACGTGTGAGGTTTCTTTTGGTTAAACTGAATGCCTGCTTCATATTGAGCCTCCTACTTAAAACTATAGTCCACTTTGCTAATTTCAAATATATGAATACATGGTTTATTGAAAATGTATTTTTATTCATGCAGCATGATTTAACTATACAATAAAACAATACAGTAGAATGTCAAGGACCTAATTGTAGTTTCAGAATGTTTCTACTTACAAACTCATTACATCAATCAATATCTTGTTTCTATTTAAAAAAAGTCATTTCCTGGCACAAACAGTTTTCACAGATTCACATTTTATTATGCTAGTTGCATTTTCTGTCCTTGCTTATTTGAATACTGTGTTAGAGACTCTTTTGATGTCAAGTTATCCTCCATCTGACACAGTTTATAACTATAGCTCTCAATTTTTAAAATGCTCCAAGTTATATTAGATTCCTTCTCCACTTGGTTACTTATACATATGTATATACCTACAGAGAGAGAGAGAGCGCGTGCGCACTATGAAACTGTGAACTACTTTTATGGGGGAAAAATTGACATAAAAAGAAAAACAGCATCAAATTATAGAGAAGCCAAGCTGTCTGTAAAACAGAAATATCTTCATCATAAACAATGTATTTAGCTACCACATGAAAAACTTGAAAAAGATTTCCATGTGTCCATTATGTATGGTGTCCAATTAACATGGAAAGCATGCATTTGCTCCTTTGTTTTGTTGTTGTTTATTCGTTTAGTCGCTTCCGACTCTTCGTGACTTCATGAACCAGCCCACGCCAGAGCTTCCTGTCGGTCGTCAACACCCACAGCTCCCCCAGGGACGAGTCCGTCACCTCTAGAATATCATCCATCCACCTTGCCCTTGGTCGGCCCCTCTTCCTTTTGCCCTCCACTCTCCCTAGCATCAGCATCTTCTCCAGGGTGTCCTGTCTTCTCTTTATGTGGCCAAAGTATTCCACTTTTGCCTTTAATATCATTCCCTCAAGTGAGCAGTCTGGCTTTATTGCCTGGAGGATGGACTGGTTTGATCTTCTGGCAGTCCAAGGCACTCTCAGGATTTTCCTCCAACACCACAGTTCCAAAGCATCGATCTTCCTTTTCTCAGCCTTCCTTATGGTCCAGCTCTCGCAGCCATATGTTACTACGGGGAACACCATTGCTTTAACTATGCGGACCTTTGTTGTCAGTGTGATGTCTCTGCTCCTTAATGTCTTTGCTCCTTAATGGCACAATATTCTTGGAAATGGAAACAGCCTTTTCTAAGTCATTATGGAGAAAGGGCTAAAGTTTGAAATTATGGGCAGTTCCCTCTGAACCTCACAAAGTGACTAGGTTTGTGCAAACTGTGAGCCAACCATTTGAAATCGACTGAATATTTGATGGCAAGTCAGTTCTACCATTAGGCAAAATGAGGCGGATGTCATTAAAGGTAGCCAGGTGTTCTTTATTATTGTAGTTATTGGATGTTTACTGCTAGGGATGGGGGAGAAATACTTGTGTCTTGGGGGCCAAAATTATTCTACTAGCTCTGGGTAGTATAAGTGCTGCTTGCCCATGATCTGTAAATCTGCAGCAGACAGCAGCATATCTTATTTGGTGGCTCATCAGAGACTTTCATAAACTTTTCATTTGTTTAAAAACAATAAAAAAGAAAGTGGGGACTGAGTCATAGATCTCAGTACACAGGTGGTATATAGGGCATGGCTTAGTACAATTCAAGTTATATATGTCTTCTGTGGCACATAACCAAGGGTCTTAAACATGCTGGGAAGAAATTTTCGGGTTCAGTCCTTGTCATTATTTTTAATTTTAAAAAGTGAAAGCATCAAGTTACCTAAAGAGAGTGCAAGCTTTTGAGTTTCAGAGCGTTTATCTCATTGGACTGGAAAACTGAAAGCCTGCACATTATTTTTAACCTTTAATCGATCTAAAAGTATAATTTAAATATTTTCAGGTTCCAGTGACAGAACTTGTAGAGCTATTACTGCCCAAATCAAAACCAAGCAGAACCTGTGATCTGACAAGCTGGGCAAAACTCACCAACCCCACATGCAAGTCCCCAGCAGGAGCTTCATTTACCTGCAGTTTTGGCTACCTGCCCTTACACAACAAAACAGAAGGAGATGGAAAGGACTGTCAAACCTCTGCCAGGTCACAATACGTACCTAGCGGGCTGCAGTTGGTGGCTTCTGCAGAGCTGGAGTAGGCAGCACTAAGCTGGGCAGCTGATCGGAGCCAACCTAAGGCAGCTCCACACTTTCACGTCCTTCACTCATCTGTATTCCACGGACATGAAGGAGCCCTTGATCTTATTCTTGAAGATTTCGAAAGAAAAGAGAACTTTGTCAACGTCTATAGTGCAGGTGGCAGCTGGGCATCTCAGCCGCTTCCAAATGCCCCTCAGCGTATGCCCTTTAACTTAAGAGAATCGTCCATGTGTGCCTGTGCGCGCGCGCGCGTCTGCGAGTCAGAGGGAGGGCATTTCAGCACACAACCGCCTCGAGGAACGGGAACAGACGCGGTTGCCACCTCCCCCTGCCAAACCTTTCCTTTCTGTCTCCCCCGCTTCCACCGGCCGCGTTCTCTCCCTCCAATACCCCCTCCCGCCTTCCAATGGGCTATTGGACGTGCCCAAACCCTGCACCTCCTGCGTCTCCTTTCGGTGTCGGTGTCGTCTTCTCAGTGGCAGCGCGTAGGAACACGTTCCCAAGCAGGAGCACCGGTAGCAGCGGCGGCGGCGGCGGCGAAAGAAGCCCTATCTCGGATAGGAAAGAGGGAAACGGGAGAGGGACCGAAGCCAAGTAAGAGGACCCTCGGGCGAGTCCACGAAGGGACTCCGGCTTCCCATATTCTGGAGCTGCCGCGCCTGTCTCTCTCCTTCTCGCCGGTTGTGCGCGCCACTTGTGCGCGCCGTGTGGTGTGGCGCGGTGTCTGTTTGCAGCAACGGCCGCGGCGGCAGCAGCACGAAGCACGGCGTCGGGAAGGCTCCGGGGGAATGCGGCAGTAGCGTTCCCAGGCTGGAAGAGAGGAGACCCCCCACCCCCATGTTCCCCTCAGTCCTCCTCGCTTTTACGCGCCGGCTTCGGATCCTGCGCCAAGAAGACTGAGGGCGCCCTCGCCCAGCCTGGCTGTGGCTGAGTGAGGGGCTGAGAAGGTGCTCTCGTTCTTGTTGGACTGGGGGTGGGAGGAAGGGGGTGGCGGCGGCAGCTTGGTTGCTGCTGCTTCTTGGTTGCCTTTTAGCCCCCCAAGGAAAGAGCAGGCGCCATTGCCAGGAGGATCGAACCGAGGGGGCCGCAGCGCGCGCGCCCCTTCCTCTCTGCTCGCCGGAGGGCAGCGGGCGCCCGGGTACTACGCTCCCCCTGACGGTCCCCGCAGGATGCCTGCCTTGTCCTGGCGGCCGAGCGCGGCCATCCCTTCTGCCTGGCTTCTGCTGCCACTGTTCTCCCTAGCTTGGGCGCGGAGCAACTCTCGGGGACTGGCGGGGTTACCCCCCAACGCCGCCTCCTCCCCCACGACCCCCATCGCCATCATGGGCTTAATGCCGCTAAGCGACTCCGTGGAGAAGGGCAAAATCGGCCGGGGGGTCCTACCGGCCATGCAATTGGCAATGGAGCAGATCCTCAACGAATCGCTGCTCAACCCGTACTCTCTGGACCTGCGCTACTACGACACTGAGGTGAGTGTGGGGAAGGAAGCTCACTGTGTGGCCAGCGCCGGGCACCTTTCGGCGCTGGATTGGGAAGGAGGCGTCGTTGTCCTTGATTATGAGAAATGGGGCCGACGGGAGGCCGGTGTGTTGTTGGCCTGGGATGACAGACGTTCGTGTTAGGTGTTCCTTGCCACTGCCACTTGGGCTTTATGATGCCACTTCAAAGAGCAGTAGCTGGCCTAGGACAGAAATGATGCGGCTCTAACAGGGAAAGAGTAATGAATGTGGGAAGGATGCCAGTTGTTCAAAACGGAGTCCTGCTGGTGTATGTATCTCCCCAGCGTTTTGTTATGACCATCTGCTGCTGCTGCAGCGGTCGGCCGCGAACGGGAATAACACGAAGCAGTAAAGTCACTGGGAAAGAATTCCGGTCGTTTCATACGGAGTCACTTCAGGTTTTGTTTGCACTCCTCCCTCCAGCCCCCCCCCCCCGCGCGCTTAGTGACTGCAATTTAGCATTTGCTGCTTGTTTTCCCTGGGCAGCTTTCTGGCCCAGCAGCCTCGACTAAACCTGCAGCTTTAGCAGTATTGAGCAAGCGCCGCCCGTTATTTAAGCAACAGAGGCACGTCAGGGATTTGTGGTTGGTGAGCTTGGAGCAGGCGCTTGGCCACCTGCATAGCTGAGCTGAGGTGAACTGCATCCTTTGAGTACTTTGAGCGCCACTTGATGCTTTCTGTGATCTCCTGAAGGGCGAGAAGGAGGCTGCTACAGTAGTCGGATTTCTAGTGCTTAGCAGCGGGAGGCAAGCAGGACCGAGAGAGATGGAATGAGTGAGGACGTTTGCCCTTCCTTCTTAAGAGGTGTGTGCCAAAGCATGGAGGAGGAGGAGGAGGAGGAGGAGGGAAGATGCCGGCTCTTCCGGCTTCCCAGAGCAGTAGCAACAACTACCCTCCTTGGACACGAAGCCTCTTTTGCAGCATCCTTCTTTTCTTGTCTTCCAGCCGCACAAATAAATAGCTGCTAACGCGTTGGCAGGTGCACATTTCTAGCCCGGCACACAGTACACAGATAAGCTGACATGCCTGGAGAGCCCAGAAGAAGCGTAGATGAGACTATTTAACTGGCAGCTGAAACACTTAGTTGTGAATTCCGTTCAGCGCAAGCCCCTAAAGAGTTAATCCTGCAGCTTTTCTCTTCGTTGTTCGTAGTATGTCTGCCATGCATAATTCTTCTTGCAAACGCTGGTTTTCACATCCGTGCGCTTGGAGTGAGAGAGAAGGCCGATGGCTGCGGACCATACAGAATTCGTAGTAGGCAGGTTCTTAGGTTATTCAGCGTTGTTGTGGGATTGACCAAATGAAGTGCGATCATTGGGTGGCCTTTTCCCCCTGCAAACCTAAGAGGCTGATTGTTGTCTGCGAACGTGTTTGCGGCAAATAAATGTTGATTCAATGTTGAACCTTGCCTGAAGGGGGCAGCATTTTATTATGTAATGCTTGGGCCTGATGCTTTCTATCAAGGTACCTGCCGTTAAGAAGTTCCTGATGAAATTCAAGGTCTTAACTCTTTTTAAGTGATAGCACATAAGCTTCTGTTATTCTTATAGGGTGTTTGCTGTAAAAAATTATGAATGCGGGGGGCTCTTTTTCTCTTGAGATAGCAATTCAGGAAGAGTGTAGCTGTGATCAGACTTAGATTGCAATGACTTTTATATAGGAAAGATAGTATGGGTAATGATGAATTGTTTAAGAAAGGTAAGAATGGCGGTGGTCCTCCTTTTTGTATAGTATAAAATGTTTGCCAGTAAATTATTATCTGTGTCCCATTTGAACACAGGAAACAAATTTTGGGAAACAAAATTATAAGGATAAAAACAAGATAGGCAGATATTCAACATTTTCCCACATTTGTCAGATTTAGAAAAACTTTATTGGAAAAGCTTTGAAGTATGTATAATATTCCTGATCATCTGAAGTTCAGATAAACAGCTATGAGATTTTCCTAAGGTTACATTCATAATACTATGTTTTCATCTTCATTTGGGAAACGGGACTTTAGCAAAGAGAGAGTAGAACCAATTCCTTTGCATCACTTGATAACTTCAGCGTCAAATGACAGCAGGCATGCATGAATGCATAGAGGGAGAACCCTGCAGATGGACCTTTTTCTAACATCACCTCAAATTATCTTTATCTACGCTACAATGCTTTTAGTACCATGGGCCATATACTCTCAACTGTCTGTTGAAATGCATGTATAAACCAGGAGTCAAATAATGATGATTTAAAACTAGTATAGGAAGAGCTACCATTGATCTTTGAACAGCTTGCTATTGTGCACATATAAAACTAATATTTTCATTATTACTCTGTTCCAGTTTTAACTATACGTAGTTATATAAGACTGATTATCACTGAAAGCAATGAGATACGTAAAGATAACATTTGCAGCTGATGCATATTCAAAGAAACAGATGCATATTCTATGCAGATATTCAGAAAAGGAAGCATAGATCTTCTGATTAAACAGGTACTAAGTTTATAAACATATGTAGATATTGAAAGCTTCATTCATACATGAGTTAATGCTGACTTCGAACTAGTGACACCATGGTATCTTAGGTGGGCTTTACTAGAGATTTTTACATAATTTTCTTCTTTAGATTGATTCTGTTTCAAGGTAAGAATGCATTTGCATTTAAATATAAAGAGAAGGAAAAATGCCATTTAGAGGGGTATGAGAAATCACTTTTTGTGTTTTTGATCACTTAATATGAAGGCAATGTTACCTCTTAACACTGTGTTTCTAACATAATACTGATTTCTGAGGTATTATTCCATAGATATCAATATATTTAGATATTTAAAAAATAATGAAGACACAGAGTAGTTAGGCTAGGTGTTTAATATTTATATATTAATTCCACAAATCTATAGCTACAAGTGCTCATAAAGTACATCACATATTATGCTTTATTTTTTTTCTTCCCTGTTTTTTATGGGGTGTGTGTGTATGGCATTTTCAGAATCAGAAATAGTTTCCCAAAGGAGAAAGGGCAGGAGGGAAAGAAATTGTAGTCTTTGTTGTGGGGTTTCTACAAATGAGACACTTCAAGGTTATTCTGTGCAGAAATGGCAGAGCCACAGGAAATATGGAGCAGTTATAAACAAGAAAAGCCACAAATGAGCTGACCGTGGTGCTACCTTATTGCGACAGCATAAGCAAATTGGAATCTATAGCATACATCCTTTAGGGTAAAAAATTGGTAATGCCACTTAGTTTCATTGTAATAATAATTTCTGTTGAATAGAAGGTGGATGGCAACTTCAAGGAGCTTGGCAGTTAATACTCACTTCTTTGGAATGTTCCTGACAGCTTTCCCCCATCAAAAGCATTCAGATAAGACTGCAGTTTCTAAAATGCTCAAACTGGTGTTGGGGATTCTGGAATTTGTAGTATCAGCGCATCAGTCAGATGCCAGGCTGTGGAAGACTGATCTAAAAAATGATAGGAGGGTGTACAATAGGCAAAAGATCCTGATTTCTTTCTTCCACTCTGTAAATAAAAGCTTACCTTTCTGGGATTATAACAAGACTCTTTAGAAATTTTGAGCCCAAAATGAGAAACTGATGTATGTGGTTTATGAGGCATCAGGTACAAGAGTGCAGTGCCATCAGACCATTATAAGGTAGCTACCATTTACTGAGTTAAGAATTTAGAAATGGGCTTAATATATTGGAATTTAGTAACAGTACAGCCTTCACACTGTATGTTTTCCCCAAGGCAATACTATATTATCTCCACGGTTACTTCAGCAGCAGTTCAATTTTACCTCCACAATGTGGGGATGCTTCAGATGCCTGGATCAACAACTAGAATTCCCCAGCCAACAAAAGCATTGCATAAATATCCTGGACCAGATTGAAGGCATCCAGGTTGGACAAGGCTGAGTCAGTTCAGAGGTGGATAGAAATAAGGGCCAGCCTGCAGTTGCAGATTGGTGTTCAAGAGAACTGAGAGTTCAGTCTCTTTATTTTTGGAAAGCTACAGTCAAAGGTTTACTGAGGAGAGAGATAAAAGAAAAAAGCTACATGTTAATTCCACTTTCTCTTTTCTGATGAGACAAATAACATATTCAAAGGAACTCAAAAGGCTGCATTCCTACATACAGACTACTTATTATTATTTAATAATTTGTGAAGACTTTAACTGCCTAAACATGCACAGGATTGTTCTTGGAATCTTTGTGCAGGAAATAAGATAGCGAAATAAATGTTAAAAGAATGCAAGTTGTGCTGGCGTTTTCTCTGCAGTACAGTATTTAAAATGGTTATATTTCATCGGTTAAATACTTCAGTTGGCTTAATAGGTTGCTTTTATCTAGAAACAGAAGTGTAAAACCTGAGGCTCCAGGGCCATTTCAAGACTGGGAATTATGGACTTGTAGTCTGATACACCTGGAAAGCTCCAATCAGTGGAAGGCTGACCTTGGACATTTATACACTGGCTAGGAGTAAGAATAGACAATAGAAAAACCTTGCTATTTATACTGAATTCTAGAGGGTAGGATGTTCAGGGTCCAAATAAATACATTTCTTAAAAAGATAAGTGAATGAAAGACATTAATTATACACAGGAAACCAGATGCAGTATCCTTTATCTGATAAGCAAATATTTACTTGGGATTATTTGTATATTATTACTTACTAACACTAAAATGTTACAAATTATATAGTCTCCTAAAATAAACTTTAGGACTCAGTCACATCATGGCAAGCTGAAATTAAGCATTACAAGATTTCTGTTTAGATTAGTATTTAATTTAATTGCTTCATGAATTAATACAGTGCCATTCAAGTTATGCAATATTTTTTTTAAAAAATAAAATAATGAATTTCTAAACTGAACTATTTCCATGTGACAGTGAGAGGTATCTGCAGAAAAATGTCTACCTTACATCACTATAAATTTTATAGGTGATGCTGGGTGTGTAAAAGAATACATTACCTACTGAAGTGGTATTCTATCTAGATAGCTTTGTGTTTGAACACTGTATGCTGTCTTAAAAAATGGCACAAAATTCACATGGGCCATGGATCTCAAGTAGACTCATATCACATGTATAAGGTAAAGGTAAAGGTTTCCCTTGACATTAAGTCCAGTCGTGTCCGACTCTAGGGGGCGGTGCTCATCTCCGTTTCAAAGCCGAAGAGCCGGCGCTTGTCCATAGACACTTCCGTGGTCTTGTGGCCAGCATGACTACACGGAATGCCGTTACCTGCCCACCGAAGCGGTACCTATTAATCTACTCACATTTGCATGTTTTCGAACTGTTAGGTTGGCAGGAGCTGGGACTAGCAACGGGAGCTCACCCCATCACGTGGATTCGAACCGCCGACCTTCCGATCGGCAAGCTCAGCAGCTCAGCGGTTTAACCCGCAGTGGCACCGCGTCCCTTCACACATGTATGAAGTTTCTGATTTAAATGTGCATGGAATCCAGCACATTTATTGATTGATTGATTTTGCACATCCATTGTCCCTTTTTATTCAGGCCTCTGTTTTGACAGTGCCATTGTTTACATGTATACTTGAAGTAAGTAAGCCCTATTGAGCTTTTTATCAAGGAAATTTGAATAGTATTTCAGCTTTGGTTTTTAAAATAAGAGATTAAATATTTTAAATATTAAGTCATGTTAATGACTTAATATTTAAGTCATTAATATAGTTTTATTGTAAAATCAGGCAGCATGAAACCTGTATGTTCCAAATGTAATTTCCTAGACAACTTTGAATGTTCTCTCTGTTGAGTTAGGTAGCATCATGGGGAAAAGTGTGTTTCATAATGGCTTAAAGAAGGAAACAAGATTATGGTCACAGAAGCAAAGACAGATTTCACATTTTCTCATGTCTAGTAACCTAATATTAATTATTTTAATCTGCTAACAAACAAAACCTTTGATTCTTGCACTTCATTTTTTGGGTAAATATTAAATGAAAGGGTCAAAGTATATGATGATTCTGCATTACATACTCATTTGAAATTACACATAATGTTAAGCAAAGTTTGTTTTAATCACAACAAACATTGCTTTTCATTTTTATTGAAAAGCTATGTAATCACAGCTTCTTTGGCCGATCCTTTGTTGATTGTTCCTTCTGTTTTGCCAGTAATCAGACGTTATCCTAAACATCCTAGCAACAGTACAGAAGTGTTTTGCTTACATTTTGTATTTTGTGTTCATTTGATTTGGGATCTGTGAGGTAGTTTTATTTGTTCTGTATAGGGGGTAAGGTGTATGTTTTGCTTATGTGTTGGGTGTTCATTTTGAATAACTGTGGGACTGTTCACAAATATTTTTCTGAACCCTACCAGTTTCCATTCTGTAGAACAGGTAATTGTTGAGTGTTGTGAGGGGAGATAAGCAGTTTAGGATGTGGGAGTCAGATCTCCAACTTTGTGTCATGCTCAGTGAGAAGTTCTGTGTGGTAACAAGAATGAAGTTAGACATTTGGGGAAAAACCAAGAGAACACTATTTATTTATTTATTTATTTGTTTGTTTGTTTGTTCAATTACTATCTTCTGTGAATTTGTCCTCAGGAGTGGGAATATTCCCTTTTTGACTGCTTGTCAGTAGATGAGTAAGTGTCTTGTGTGGGGCACAAACAAACCAGGAATAAGACAGGATTCAGATTAACTCATAGCCCAGAATTAAAACAAATCAGAATACATCAACTATTTTCAAACCAGTGGGTTTTTTTTTATTTATGAAAAAGGAACTGTTGGATTATTGCCTAATGTGGTTCTGACATTTCAATAAGTAAAGTAGGGTAAATATGACGTGACCTTGTGTTATG
The DNA here is from genome assembly GCF_035149785.1 of Candoia aspera. Classification (NCBI taxonomy): domain Eukaryota; kingdom Metazoa; phylum Chordata; class Lepidosauria; order Squamata; family Candoiidae; genus Candoia; species Candoia aspera. The sequence continues at coordinate 121,675,479 of NC_086155.1, read as the reverse complement.
TGCAAACCAGGCAGATATTCTCTATCAGTAAAGCCTGAAGCCTGACCTAATAAGTGGACAGCTCAGTTTATTGGCAGAAGAAAAAAATGGAAGATTAAGACCTGAGACTGCAATGTTTGTTCAGTTTTGCCCATTGCAGCTTGGGAAATAATGACAACTTGATGTGCAAAAATCAGCTGGTGACACATACAATACATGCAAACGTATCAAGCTGCATATTTGTTGGTGTACAGAAACTTTGAAAACGGTATTTTAATATATCATAATTTCAATGTACAGACATGCCTGTATTTTAAAAAATTATTATTCTAATTTGTGCATAAATTTGTCCTCTACAAGTGATGATTTCTGCTAGCAAAATGTCCAAAATGACAAATATTTAAAGTAAGATCTGGCAGAACATTTTGCCAATACTTTGAGAATTGTTCTTGTGAGGAACTGTTTCTCAGCAGCTCTGCTATGAGCAGGTTTACTATCCAAACTGGATAATCCAGCATTAGAGAATAGTTTATATTTTAATAACAATTGGCTGTGATCTTAGAGGGACATGGCACCCTGAGAAGGTATCAATTTCAGAATGTCAGACAGTTGAAGCCAGTTTCCTCCAGAGGTGAGAGCTCCAAATGAAGAAAGGAAGTCAGAAATAAAGTGACTCTTAAAGGGCTGTTATCCGGTGTAGGAGCAGGCAGAAAACTATGAGTATATAGAAGTGTTTACCATACTTCCAAACTCAATTCTGCCTCAGCAATGAAGAAGAATAGGGGTTCTGTCTACATGAGAAATGGGGGGATGAGAAAGGTGAAGTGGGAATGCCTTTTTGATGCCAACAAGTGGGAACAGAAGACTCTCTGCTGTCAGTTTTCCAGTCATTGTGATGATGCCAACTGAACAGCTCTTTCCATGCCAGTTCCCTTCCCCGTGGGAATGAAAGGGAAATTGGCTCTTCAGCCACCACTCCATGGGGGCTATATAGGGAGCCAGGGGGAGGGTTTTTTCCCTGTTATCTATGGATTGACAAGAAAGAGAGCGCAGGGGGGGGGGTCTTTGGCACAGTGGGAGAGACCTGACTCCTGCTGCCAAAAGGCTGCAAATCAGCAGCTAGGGACCACGGACGAAGCATGCCTGTCATAATCTCAGATGTTTAGTAGGAGCAGGCAGGTTCCTGCCTCTAATCTTATGTTGATATAATGTGCATTGGACCGACCAGACAGCACAACTTGGGCTGGAAAGATCAGGAAAACCCTCCTTTCCAACTGTAGCAGAAAGAGATGAGTTCAAACTGCCTTCTCAGTGGGTCAGGGGTGAGTTGAACATGATCTCATCCATTCATGTCTTCCACAATCCTTGGATGAAGTATCTCCAATCCGTGGTTAGCAGGTCATATGGAAGACCCCCTAAGAAAGATATGTACTTGAAAAGGGGGGTTGGCTATTTTAATAATTTGCATGTTGCTTACAATCAGAGATACAGTAATGAAGAGTGGCATTACCTCACACTCTCATATCTAAATTTGGACTTTGTCATGTCACTCATTTCACAGAATAAAGGTGCTTAACAGAAGCAATATTGCCTGCAGTTCATAAAGGCTTGCAACATTCATGCAGATAAAGAACTAAGTACAGGTTTTCAATTAGGGTTTAGATTAATTGCCTTCCATGGTGATTTAGGCTCTTGAAATTAAAAGGACAATATGTATAGTAGAAGAGGAAAAGGAGAAGGAGAAGTAGTAGCTAGGAAAGATTCCAAGTCACGTTTGGTAAGGCTTCTGAAGGGAACTTCCTCAGAAGCAAAAACTATTTTGCACTACACTGGGTCGAAAGCAACTCTCCTCACACTATATTGCCTTCTAAATGTATTGGGTTGGAAAACCTATCATTTAAAGTCATACCAAGGTATTTTGAGTTGTACTTCAACTCATCTGGAAGTCATCAGGTTGAAGAACCTGGTTTAATGTGTATAGTAGGCTGGAATTGCATTTTGTATTTCCTTATTATCTTTTAAAAACTATCTTCTGTCTTAGCTGGAAAATAGCTGTGATTTCCCAGCTACTTTTCTCACACAGCTGTTTTAAAGGGTAAACATTGCTCTGCCTGAAGTATAAAAAAAAATCAGAAAATATACATAGGGATAGGTACTTTGCTAGAATTCTACATCATAAAATTGTTGCTCGGTTGCTTCTGATTCTTCTTGACTCAATGGGACTTAGTTTTGCCAGGAAATTTTGTCCATCATTAACTGCTTCTTTGAGTTCTAACATGTCCTTGCTTGCCTTATCAGTTATAGTATCTTACAATCTTTTCTTCTGTCGGACTCGGTTAACTGTTCTTGATTTTTCAAAGTATTGGGGCCTTCTGCGACGACTTTTGCCTTCATATTACATGTCCAAAATATTTCAGCTTTAGCTCCATTGTTAGTATTTCCAGTCAGCACTCTGGTTTTATTTCATTTAGTATTGAATTATTTGTTCTTCCTGCAGTTCAATGTATTCTCACAATTTTCTCCAGCAACACAAATAAGAGGTATTAAATTTTTCTTCCTTCAGTCTTTTGGATGATTCAGTTTTCACAGCTGGTTCAGTCATGTCCACGACAATGCATACTTTGCTGTCAGTGTGATATTTCTGTACTTTCACATTTTGTCTAGATCTATTATAGTCTTTCTTCCAAGTAGTGGAATCTCTTTATTCCTTGGCTATGGTCACCATCTTATAAAATGCTACATACCAATGCTATACATAACTTTGCAGCATTAAACTTTCTGTCTGCATCTAGCCAGTGCAGCAGCTGGACATCTTTTCAACTAATTCAGCCACATCATAGACACCAGTGCTATTGCTTCTTGCCATGTGTTCTTTCCCAGTAACTTGCTAATCTTTCATCTTCCAGCATCAAGTTAACATTGTCCTGGTTTTGAATGTCCATTTAGTTTTTTGGGCAGGATACTGAAGTGGGTTGCCATTTTTCCTCCAGTGGATCATATTTAGTCTGATCCCTTTTTTATGATCTGCCCATCCTGGGTGATCCTTCCTGGAGTATACATTCCGCATAGTATCGTGCCATTGCAATGCTCAGGCCCCTTCACCACTACAAAGTAATGATCTATGATTATGTGCTATCAAGTCAGTGTCTACTCGACCAGATAGATTTTCTCCATGATGATCTGTCCCTAACCTGGTCTTTCAAGTCTTTAAGTGGTGCACTCATTGCCACTGTAACTAAGTTCATGCACCTTGCTGCTGGTCATTCTCTTCTTTTCTTTCCTTCTACCTTTCCCAGCATTAGAGTCTTCTCCAGAGAAATGATCCATGAAGGGAATCATAAAGTTAAAAGGGCCATCTAGGTCATCAAGTCTATAAGAGGGGAGGTGGTTGTGTATCTATCACCAAAAAAAAAAAGCCCATCCAATCCCTCACTGAGTTTTCTACCCTCCCATCTCCTCTACTTAAATTCTTGGGTGTGTGGGAGTGGCTGGTATCACCTACAGATAATTATGCTACCGTGACCTGTTCTTGAATAGGGGTATACCCCACTCCCTCCCCAGGACAAAACTTTTAAGCTTTAGTCTAGTTTTCCCTTTTAACCAGGATTGTCAGTCTCAAGTGGTTCTGGAGGATGAAGGATTTTCATTTCAAGAAATACAGCACAGAAAGAACTTGAGAAAGTAGGCTAGCTACAATAAGTTTACATGAGGCTGAGATCTGTATACCAAAGCTAGCACGCATTAGCTTGATCAAAGAAAGAGAGAGAAGAACAGAGAATTGAAGCAACAACTAAGGCAATAAAACAGAACAAATGTAGCAATGAAAAATAACCTGATGCAACTGCCCTATTTTTTCCCCTGCCAATTTTACTGGCTCTAGTTTTTCTTGGGCTTTTGAGCAGAGGGCACACTCAGACAAAAAAACTATTTCTTAACATCTTTGCTCCACTGTGGACTTCCAGCCAATGTTGCCTGGTGCAAGGAGAGAGAGAAAAAAGCCTAATTTCTCCCTTGACTTCCATCTCCTTGCCTCTCAGTGGAAGAGGGCAGAAGTTTTAGTGATACAGTGCACATTCCAGCATGCTACTCACAGCTAGTCAACAGCTAGCCTGCATGCCCCTAGCTCCATTACAGAGTCCAGCATCCTTGTCAAGGCTATCCAGTCTCTTCTTGAAGATATCTGGCAAACTGAAGGCCATCAGAGAAAAGGACAGTGCCCTCTCTCCTAGGGTTCTGGAAAGCTCTTAAAACCTGGCTTTAGTCCCAGGCCTGGGGTTGACAAATTAATGTATTCTGGAGGGGGCTGTTTTGTTTTGATTTGTGTTGCCTTTAAAATGGTTTTAGTCTGGGCTGCCTGTGTGGTTTTATATTTTATTTGTTTTTTATGGATTTGTTGGTTCTGTATGCCACCCAGAGTCCATTAGACTTGGGGGGCTATAACAAATTTGAATAAATAAATAAATACACAAATAAATAACTAAAATCGTGTCTCTAGTGAATTGCATCTATTTAACTGGAATCTGCATTTCTGTAATTTAAGATGGTTATTTTCTGTCCTGCAGTCTAGGACAATAGGTCATAGCTTTTTATATGTGATTACCCTTCGGGTAATTGGAGAGTGCTATTATATTTCCACCTTGGTCATCTTTTTTCAAAACTAAGCATACACAATTCCCCAAATGTCTCTTTATCAGATTTCTATTTCCTTGATTGTACTGGTTGCCTTTCTTTTGTACCTGTTCCAGTTTGTCTGAATCCTTATTAAAACATAGTATTACAAGCTTATTATTTGGTTGGGGAGATGTGGGCAAACAAAGATGGAAAATAGTAAAATCTCTTTTAGCTTCAGTTCACCACTCTCCTGTTTCCAGTCTAGCTAAGGACAATTGTGAACTCAGCCTTCTGCTTATATGGCTTGCTGAGCCTAAATAAAATGCATTCCCAAATGTGAATACTATCTCTGCAGTGCATAGCTTTCAGTGCTATGTGACTTTGGATGAATATTCCAGGCAGACAGGAATGCTGATTTGGATGCACTTAACATGTAACTGGCATTTTCCCTTACGTTTAAAGAATTGTTGAGGAAGAAATGTTCACTTGGAGAATGTTGAATCAAATCAAAATTTATTTATCCAAACTGAAAATAAAAATTTTATACAGATCTTCTATATAAAACAGAAAACCAGAAAACATATAATGCTTAATTATGAAAAGGTAAAATGCATAGCTAGTTGCCTTCTAACATGGAAACCATCTATTAGATCTTAATAATATCCGAAGTTTGCTTACAGCAATCATGATTGAACAATATTATGCTACCATGTTTGATGTTTCTAAGGATTTGTTGGTAATAAGAAAAACATATTCCCTTCCATAGAACATCTGGAGCAACTTACAAGGAAGGACAATATTAATTCAGAGCACTATGAATGGTACAACGGATACCTTAGCAAAATATGTGCTGTTGATCCAGTGACACCCTCCATGCAAGAGAGATTCTACAGTATCTGGGAAGGGAAGTTTCCTATATTTTGATTCCAGACTAACAACTTTTATTCAAAGCTGTAAGGCATTTTGTGTGTGACTTGTTGGGCTATGACAGTGCTCTTGGTGTAAATGTGGGGGCAAAGTACACATTAGGGCAGCCTTTCTCAACCTTTTGACCCTGGAGGAGCCCTTCAAACATTTTCAGGCCTCGGGGAACATCCTGCACATTCAGGCTCAAATACAGGGCAGAAGTTACAAAATTATTACATTCGTTTCATGTGTAGGCCTGTATATATGCATTTAGTTCTTAAACTAAAAATAATGAAACGTACCTCTTTAACGTGAAGTTGCCCAAATTTGAAATATTTTTTAAATAAATCGTGATCTCCCAGGGAACCCCTAGTGACTTCTTGTGGAACCCAGTGCCTGAGAAAGTGCAGTGTTATTGTCCAGCATAGGCTGTAGCTCACCCAGTGAAATCAGTAGACAAATCACTACAGCCAGATTGATTGCCAGGGAGATACACTACAAAAACAGAACAAACGAAGATCACTGCAGGTTATCACCTGTAAGTTACAGCTCAAGCCACTCAAATGCATTATTAATAAGCTACCCCACATTTATCCAACAGTACCATCACAGGCTTCAGAAAACTTCACACCCTCCATTACAGATCTCAAAGTAGCCATTTTGGAAAAAAGACATTTTAACAGCACAATTGAGCAAGAGCTTGCTAAACTCACGAATATCAAATGGTTTTAGGCTATCTCAGAAGGTCTCAGCTACACAGTGGATTTTAACACATAATTGTTAATTGATAAGATACTTGTAATTTGTCCTATGTAACCTGCATCTACGTAACCATCCTGCCTTCCCCTCTCTTTGCCCTCACTTACCTCATCTCTGTTTAAATCCTACAGCAGCTTCATGCATCTGATGAAGTAAGCTGTAGCTCACAAAAGTTTACGCCTTTTAATAAAATTCATTCGTCTGAAAACCTGCTACCAGACTCCTCCTGTTTTTGCCTACCATAGACTAACATGGTTCTCTTCCTACAGTGTTTATGTATGTATGTATGTATGTATGTATGTACGTACGTATGTACGTACAGAATTTATATGGCTGCCTATCTCATACAGTGATTCTAGGCAGCAAACAGCAAGCAAGAAAAACAGGATAAAACAAAATCACCCTTCCCCCCATCTATTATTTATATAGAAATGCATGTATTTTACTTCTTTAGAATTTTTTTTAAAAATTGCTGTGATTAAACTTTTCCACAGGGATAGGTTTCTATGGAACTTCTTTGCACTGTAGAGGATTCTGCAGCATATTTTAGGGAACACACTTGATTCTTATAAGATCTCTCTTTTCCAGTTGGGCCTCCCTGTCACCTTGTATGAATTAAGCCACCATTGAAACATGCCCCAAACTTCCTTTGTGGCTTCACCTTGCAGGGAAAATAGGACTGCTTGACAAGGTATCATTCAGAAAACTTTACTAAAAATGACCTAACTGAGAAATGCTTTCTCAGTTTCTAAAGAAGCAGAGATGAAAAACTGTGGACTTAAGAACATTTCTAAGGACATGCTGAAATGTTTTTGTTGTTGTTATTGTTGCAAATATGCAAAGAATCCTTGTCTTTGGCAGAAACCATTTCCCAAAGTCTTATAATTTAAAAGCTACCTGTTTATAATAAACATAGTTTTTTCTTTGCTTACATACTGGCTAGTTTTGTCTTCTACTGTAAGGTTAATCATGTTAGCTGTCATTTAACAGCTTTATCAGTGTCCCCCTAGATTTCCCTGTTGAAAGGAGGACTTAAAATGCATTAGAATTATTGGTAATTTCTCCTTGCTTCTCGGTGTATTCGCATGGAGATAGCTGCTATTTCTGAATTTCTGATGGTAGTGATTGACTTCTCCTTTTATTGTAAATGGAAGTACAGAAGTAATACAATAACTAAACAAGATTAGAAACTACTGCCAAAGCATAGTTGTGCCATATAACAGTGCTGCAGCATGTCTTCCAGTTAGTGACTGGAATTTCTTCAGCAGATGTTTACTAGTTTTTTTTATTTAAAATTAGTTAACAAGTGTCAAGCACTTGCACCATCAGAATTTTTATTTGATTACAAAACATTATACTAAAGCAATTTATGCTCATACTGAATATTGAAAACAATGATGTAAATATTAAGTTCATTTCAGAATTCAGACACCTTTATTCTGTTACCTGTGTGAGAGCCAACGAAGCTGAGGCATGGGGTTCAATGGATATAACAGGTGTTTCCTAAATTGGCTTTTCCTAAAAGTGAAGAGGATGACTTGACCCTCTGCCTTAATCATTTCATGTTAGATAAAGAAAAAGGGTAATTTTATGAAAATTATGAAGAAAATACATTTTAAGTTTTCTGATTCTGAATAATTTGAGACTAATCCAATGAGCCTGATAGCTGGTTTACAACTTGCAGAAGGAAGTTCTTCAGTATTTTCTAGAAGGTCCTGATTAATATTGGTCAGAAATAGGATTAATATTTAGCAAAACTCTGTAAAACTAAAGTGCATTTGTCCTTGGATCAATTTTTTTAGAAAAGTGGAAATAGCCTTGGCTGAAAAAATAATTTAACTGCACAGACTCTTGAGTGGCTTTATTGACATTTGGGCTCAATTTTTAGACATATCAATAGTATAATTCCTAATAGATTGCCTCAGTCTAGACCAGTACTTTTCTTGTTAGAAATATTCAATATGCATATTGAAAAGATTATATCTCTTCTTAAGAATGCAAATGTATATGCATATACATGTATTTCATTATTTTGTTTAAATCTTTTGCTGATCAATGTATGTTTAAATAAAATAAGAATAAAAATACATGAGTAAACATTTTCACTATGCATACATCAGTAATAGCAGACACAAACAAAATACAACATTTTTTTAACACACCAGAAATATTTAATTGGCTGGAGCTCCATGGAACATGTCCTCAGTGTATTTACAAAGTGAATCTCCAATTTACACTTCATTGGGTTCACTGCTGATACACAGAAGTGGCAAATGTCCTTGCCGTATAAAGTGTGAATTGGCCCAAACATAGTAAGAATTGTCAGTATTTTAATATTTTCATGTAGACTCATGAAAAGGCAAAAGAAAAGTATACTTTCTGGTATCATCTATCTATCTATCTATCTATCTATCTATCTATCTATCTATCTATCTATCTATCTATCTTCTATGATATTGACAACTTTAAGATGCTGGTTGGGGAATTCTAGGAGTTGAAGTCCACACATCTTAAAGTTGCCAAGGTTGAGAAACACTGATATATGGTATAGTGAATGGACAGACCTCTATTCACTCAGGCAAGTCATGGCAGGCCCTCTCCTCCATCACATTCAACCAGACAGCCAATACACATTTTCCAGACACATAAGCAAACAGGCAAAAGAATTCATAATGACTTCGAATGCAGACCGGTACACCAGGGATAACCCACGACCCCTCCTTTTTGGACAGAGAGAACAAAAGCTTTGGTGTTAGCCTCCAAGAAGGGGTGGGTAGGTGGCAGAATTTTGCCCAAACAAAACCAGGAGGAGATTCCCCAGCTTGTGACTGGAACACCAAAGTTGGAAGCATTAAAGAGGAAAATGTAGTTGGATTGTATGGTCAAGGAAACAGAAATGAAGCAGGAGACTGACGTATCAATTTCTGGCACCCCAATGATTTCTTCATAGCTAACACTGTCTTCAAACAATCAAAACAACACCTGTATACATAGACATCACCAGATGGAATATATAGAAATCAAATTTATTATATTATTGCTAAAAAGAGGTAGAAAAGCTCAATTGTAGCATGAATTATAGCATGGCCGGGTGCTGATTGTGGAACAGATCACAAACTGCTCATGTGCAAGTTCCAAGTTAAGTTAAAGAAGAATAAGAAAGCCAGTCAGTTTATATGATATGACCTCGAATATATACCCACCATTTTTAAGGAGAACATCAGGAATTGCTTTGAAGTCCTGAAACTTGTTAATAGAGAACCAGAGGAATTATGGAATTAACTTAAAGAAGTTGTTAAGGATAAATGTGAAATGAGACTACCAAAAATGGAGAAACAGAAGAAAACAAACTGGATGCCAGAACAAACTGTGGAAATTTCCAAGAAGAGAAGCCAAAGCTAAGAAAAACAAAAATCTAAGAAAGGAACTTAACGAAGTTTCAGAGAGCTGCTAGACAAGACAAGAAGCAATATTATAACAACATCTGTAAAGACACTGAAGATCAAAACAGATATGAAAAAACAAGGAAAGCCTTTCAAAAGATTTCTGAACTCAGAAGGAGGTTCCAGCATCAAATTGGTATGCTAAAGGACACCAATGGACAGATGGTAACTGATTCAAAGGAGATCAAACAAAGATGGAAGGAGTATATTGAAATAATGTACAGTTGAGATGTCAACATCGAAGATATGTTAGAAGGTATTCCCTACTTACAAGAACCTCTAGTGCTAGAAGATGAAGTTAAATCAGTACTCCAATTATTATCTAGTTGGAAGACTACAGGAACTGATGGAATGCCCACAGAAATATGGCCAGCAAGAGAAGAAGGATCAGTAAAGGTTAAAAGGATATTTAACAGAGTATGCAAACTATTGTATAATATTCTTAATTTCACATGCTACCAAAATAATGCTTAGGTTCATCCAACACAGATTAGAGTCCCACATGGAAAAGAGAGATGCCAGATGTTCTAGCTAGCTTTGGCAAAGTGGAAGGAACACAAGACATTACTGCTGATGCACACTGGATAATTGAGACAGCTAAAGAATACCAAAAAGAAGTCAGTATGTGCTTTACTGATTATAGAAAGGCCTTTGCCTGTGTTGATCATGTTAAGCTGTGGAATGTGCTCAGAAAAATGGGAATCCCAGAACATTTCATTGTCCCCATGAGAAGCTTATAGGAACAGTACTGTCAGGAACAGTATGGACAGAAGATGGTGAAACAGATTGGGTCCAGGTTGACAAAGGAGTGCAACAAGGAAAAAGGAAGAAACATCAATAACCTGTACTATGCTGATGATACTACCCTGATAGCCAAAAATGCAAAGGATCTACAAGCTCTAGTAATAAACGTCAAGGAGCACAGTGAAAAAGTGGGACTAAAATTAAATATAAAGAAGAGCAAACTAATGACAACAGGTAGAACAACCAACCTTAGAATTAACAATGAAGATATCAAAATGGTGGATAGTTTCTGCCTTTTAGGATCAACCATCAACATTAAAGGAACAAGCAGTCAAGAAATACACTGCAGTCTAGTGCTTGATAGAGCAGCTGTGAAGGCCTTAGAAAAAATATTCAAATGCTGTGATGTGTCTATACCTCTAAAGAATTGTGCAGGCCATGGTATTCCCTGTGACACTCTATGGAAGCGAAAGTTGGACTTTGAAGAAGCAGGATAGGAAAAGTATTAACACATTCAAAGCTCCTGAGAATACTGTGGACAGCCAAGAAAACAAACCAATGGGTCATCAAACAAATCAACCCAGAATTCTCACTCAAGGCACAAATGACCAGGTTCAAATTATCCTACTTCGGACACATTATGCAAAAACCTAGCTGTCTGGGAAGGCTCTAATTTTGGGAAAGGTGGAAGGAAAGAGACAGACCAGCAGCAAGGTGGATGGACTGAGTTATAGTGGCACTGAGTGAACAAGCGCAAGACCTGAAAGATGAGGTTATGGGCAGATTGTCATGGAGAAAGTCTATCTATGGACTAAGAATTGACAATGACTTGATGGCTATAATCAATCAATCAATCTACATGATATAAGACTGTGAAGCAAATTATAAATAATTTTAGAAATTCAGTTTTGTGACAAATGTGTGTATGTATGTGTGCGTGTATCAGTCTTCTGGTTTTTGGTGTGAAATGGCTGTGCAAAATTTCCTTCAATTAGGCAGCATTTAAAAAATGCTTAAAAAAGCAATCCTAAAATTAATTTTTACATTTTGGTGCCAGTTTGAAGCTACAACTTTCAAATGTTTTACCTAATTTGAGATGCAAAGGGTTGAAATGACAGGAAAAGATCTGCAGTGTACCAAAATAATTTATAGGAATAGCAGAGGAAGTAGAAGAGAGATGGAGCAAAATGTCTATAATGTAAGGATATTTTTTTCTCCTTTAGATACTGAGGTATTGAAACTTGATGGTTCAGCTGCCTAAATAAACATTTTTATTACTTCTTGCTTTGCAGAAAATATAGATCCTTCAAACAGTGAACTTCTAGGATTTAACTGCTATTGCAAACCATAACCTATCACTTAATTGTCCAGCACTGGTGGGCTATGTTGGGAGTGATAGTCAAACCCACCCTGGAAACATTAGATTGGTCTAGTGACTGAATGTCTGCAAATATTTTCTGCTTGTACAAAATGCCAGGGGGTTGTTTTAAAGACTCAGTGTAGTGTGTGTTCAGTTAAGCTGCTGTAAAACAAAATATAAAATTGATGTTACAAATTTACTTTAACATCTCTGAAAGATAAATGTTAGTAAAATGAAGTAGCTAAGATATTAAGCAATTCATCTGATGAATAAATAAACTTATTTTATCTATTAGTAATCTAAAATTGTAATTGTATATACTTTGGCGAAAGTATTCAGTCATGTTAACATTCATTAAATGAGTTTGCACTACCCAGTCAGCATTTTTATCTGACAAATAAAATATTAAAATCATATAAAACTACTGGCAAAGTAAGACATTTCAAATCTAAGATGACATGCTTTTAAAAATAAAATTTACTCAACTATTCTGAAGCCAATTTTAAGACAATTAGTACATCGTTTTCAAACCACAAATGTCTATACCATTCACATTGCAAATATTGCAAATATATAATTTTGAAAATATGTATATAAATTTAAGAATTTGCTAGACAGACTGGTGGAATGAACACAGTTTAAGGGGATTTGACCTTTATTATTGTCACATAAATTTTATTTACATTAGAAAAATAGAGAAATAAGCCTGTATTCTTGCCCACATTAATAGTGAGACAACTCAGCTATTTCCTTGCCAATTAAATTCCCAATTCCCAATAAAATAATATTTCCCAGAAAGGAAAAATAAATACATTATAGAAGAAAAAAGATAATAAGTTTGTTTATCAAACTGATATGTTGCCTGACTCCCAGTGACACTGGGTGGTTCCTGCTAAGTCTACAGAAAATTTAATTTGTAATATTTAATTACTAATATTGGTGTACACATTACTAATTAGGCCTTCTATATCTTGAATTGCTAAGAATAGAATCTTTGCCATAGCGTACTTATTTTAAATATCATTTCCAAATAAAAATGAGATTACAGTGTTCATATTATGAATATTTAAATTTCACAAGCTAATTATGAACAACCCAACATACATGCTTATAATGTCCTTGGACTTTTATTTTATTAGAAAGACTCCTTTAATAAATTATTACATTGAAACATAATCTAAAATAAGGGTAAATTGACTTGGATGAATTTTTTTCCCAAGTTCTTCATCAGTACTCAGCCAACAGACTCCAAGACTTTTTTTTAATGTTGTAGCTAAAGCTGTATGTTGAGATACATGCATATGAAGTTGAATCCTAAATTTGGTTGAATGGACTTGTACAGTTTGATATGAACTTATAAGATAGTATCATTTATTCAATATTTTACACTTTTATCTTACTCTTTTATCTCTTTTTTACCCTGCTGTATTTTATTGTATTTTATCTCACCTTAGTATATTTTATCTTATCTTATTGCATTTTATCTGTTTTATGGTACTATATTTTATTGTGGCTGATGCCCAACTTTTTGATATGGTCAACTGACTAATCAATAAAGTTATATTACTATTCAATTTATATCCTGCCTATCTATTCAACAGTCACTCTAAAAAGTTTGCTGAGTTGTAAATGTTACTGATGATGTGAGATTTTGGTAAAAAATTGTGGGACACTAGTTTTCCAATTTTCATTGGGAAGGGCATACATCCAAAATATTTGTCCAGAATACTAATTGACACTGAACTTAGGTTCATTTAAAATTATGTTCAAGAACTGACCTAAGTTTTGGAAAGGGGATATTTCCTGGTCATAGCCTGGGACAGGGCCAGCTTTCTTATAGGTAAAATTTGTCAGGAGGATCAAAAATTTAAATAAAATAAATAAAGTGTTAGAAATTGCGATAACCCAGCCATTCTTCTAACAGATTTTTTCTTCCCACCAAACCTATCCCTCTACTGGAAAATAAAGAATGTGTTCTTCATTTTTTAAACTATTATGTCTTGCAACCCTTAAACTAGTTTGATATCCTCACATGAGAATATTCCCTTTTTTATTAGAGTTTTTAAATACAGTAAAAGCATAAAGAATCAAAGATAAAAAAATTAAAAATTAAAAAAGCAATTATAGAAATACAACTTCCACCCTTCTTTCTATTGAGTAGTTACCATCTTACCATCTTCCCCTCCCTCTTTTTCTTCTTACTTTGTAATTCCCTTCCTCCTCCCTTTTAACCCCAAATCCATAAATCATCAATCTTTTCTTGTTTCAACAAAAAGTCCATAAGTTTTCCAGTATTTCAAAAGGTATTTATCCCTTTTCCCCTGACCAAACTCCTCAGCTCCACCATTTCCACCAGTTCCATGAGAATATTTCCAGTGTTGACATCTCTGCAGTGCTAAACCCAATTGAAGCCTAATGTAGGAAGTTACAATCTCTAATATAGACAGTTCCACTCTTTTCAGATGAGTTGTTTGTATTGTTAAGGGATCCTGCTTGTTTCTTCAAGTACCCAGCTATTGCAAGATTGGAGAGATGGAGCTGGTGAGCTCTCTGAGCTGGTTCAAGGCTTCTCAAGTCCTTACAAATGAGTAATAGAGGATAAAACACTTCTTATTTTTTTGTTGTTGTTGTATATTCGTTTAGTCGCTTCCGACTCTTCGTGACTTCATGGACCAGCCCACGCCAGAGCTTCCTGTCGGTCGTCAACACCCCCAGCTCCCCCAGGGACGAGTCCGTCACCTCTAGAATATCATCCATCCATCTTGCCCTTGGTCGGCCCCTCTTCCTTTTGCCTTCCACTCTCCCTAGCATCAGCATCTTCTCCAGGGTGTCCTGTCTTCTCATTATGTGGCCAAAGTATTTCAGTTTTGCCTTTAATATCATTCCCTCAAGTGAGCAGTCTGGCTTTATTTCCTGGAGGATGGACTGGTTGGATCTTCTTGCAGTCCAAGGCACTCTCAGAATTTTCCTCCAACACCACAGTTCAAAAGCATCGATCTTCCTTCGCTCAGCCTTCCTTATGGTCCAGCTCTCGCAGCCATATGTTACTACAGGGAACACCATTGCTTTAACTATGCGGGCCTTTGTTGTCAGTGTGATGTCTCTGCTCTTAACTATTTTATCAAGATTGGTCATTGCTCTTCTTCCAAGGATTAAGCGTCTTCTGATTTCCTGACTGCAGTCAGCATCTGCAGTAATCTTTGCACCTAGGAATACAAAGTCTTTCACTGCTTCTACATTTTCTCCCTCTATTTGCCAGTTATCAATCAAGCTGGTTGCCATAATCTTTGTTTTTTTGAGGTTTAGCTGCAAACCAGCTTTTGCACTTTCTTCTTTCACCTTCATCATAAGGCTCCTCAGTTCCTCTTCACTTTCAGCCATCAAAGTGGTATCATCTGCATATCTGAGATTGTTAATGTTTCTTCCAGAGATTTTAACTCCAGCCTTGGATTCCTCAAGCCCAGCTTGTCGCATGATGTGTTCTGCATACAAGTTGAATAGGTAGGGTGAGAGTATACAGCCCTGCCGTACTCCTTTCCCAATCTTAAACCAGTCTGTTGTTCCGTGGTCTGTTCTTACTGTTGCTACTTGGTCGTTATACAGATTCTTCAGGAGGCAGACAAGATGACTTGGTATCCCCATACCACTAAGAACTTGCCACAATTTGTTATGGTCCACACAGTCAAAGGCTTTAGAATAGTCAATAAAACAGAAATAGATGTTTTTCTGAAACTCCCTGGCTTTTTCCATTATCCAGCGGATATTGGCAATTTGGTCTCTAGTTCCTCTGCCTTTTCTAAACCCAGCTTGTACGTCTGGCAATTCTCGCTCCATGAACTGCTGAAGTCTACCTTGCAGGATCTTGAGCATTACCTTACTGGCATGTGAAATGAGTGCCACTGTTCGATAGTTTGAACATTCTTTAGTGTTCCCCTTTTTTGGTATGGGGATATAAGTTGATTTTTTCCAGTCTGATGGCCATTCTTGTGTTTTCCAAATTTGCTGGCATATAGCATGCATTACCTTGACAGCATCATCTTGCAAGATTTTGAACAGTTCAGCTGGGATGCCGTCGTCTCCTGTTGCCTTGTTATTAGCAATGCTTCTTAAGGCCCACTCAACCTCACTCTTCAGGATGTCTGGCTCTAGCTCACCGACCACACTGTCAAAGCTATCCCCGATATTGTTATCCTTCCTATACAGGTTTTCTGTATATTCTTGCCACCTTTTCTTGATCTCTTCTTCTTCTGTTAGGTCCTTGCCATCTTTGTTTTTGATCATGCCCATTTTTGCCTGGAATTTACCTCCAATGTTTCTAATTTTCTGGAAGAGGTCTCTTGTCCTTCCTATTCTATTGTCTTCTTCCACTTCCGCACATTGCTTGTTTAAAAATAATTCCTTATCTCTTCTGGCTAACCTCTGGAATTTTGCATTTAATTGGGCATATCTCCCCCTATCACTGTTGCCTTTTGCTTTCCTTCTTTCTTGGGCTACTTCTAGTGTCTCAGCAGACAGCCATTTTGCCTTCTTGGTTTTCTCTTTCTTTGGGATGTATTTTGTTGCCGCCTCCTGAACAATGCTGCCAACTTCTGTCCAGAGTTCTTCCGGGACCCTATCTACTAAGTCCAGTCCCTTAAATCTATTCTTCACCTCCACTGCATATTCCTTAGGAATATTAGTGAGCTCATATCTAGCTGATCTGTGGGTCTTCCCTAATCTCTTTAGTCTGATCCTAAATTGTGCAAGAAGAAGTTCGTGATCTGAACTACAGTCAGCTCCAGGCCTTGTTTTTACCGACTGTACAGATGTCCGCCACCTTTGGCTGCAAAGGATGTAATCAATCTGATTTCGGTGTTGTCCATCTGGTGAAGTCCATGTATAAAGCCGTCTCTTAGGTTGTTGGAAGAGAGTGTTTGTTATGCAGAGTGAATTGTCTTGGCAAAATTCTATCAGCCTGTGTCCTGCTTCGTTTTGTTCTCCCAGGCCATACTTACCTGTAATTCGAGGTGTCATTTGACTGCCCACCTTAGCATTCCAGTCTCCTGTGATGAAAATAACATCTCTTTTAGGCGTGTTGTCCAGTAGGTGCTGCAGATCCTCATAGAACTGCTCTACTTCAGCTTCTTCAGCATTTGTGGTTGGGGCGTATATTTGGATCACTGTGATGTTAGATGGCTTGCCCTGAATTCGAATTGAGATCATTCTATCATTTTTTGGGTTGTATCCAAGCACTGCTTTAGCCACTTTACTATTAATTATGAAGGCTACTCCATTTCTTCTGTGGTCCTCTTGTCCGCAGTAGTAGATCTGGTGGTCATTTGATGTGAAGTGGCCCATTCCAGTCCATTTCAGTTCACTGACGCCCAGAATGTCTATCTTTAATCTTGACATCTCACCAATAACCACATCCAATTTGCCCTGGCTCATAGATCTTACATTCCAGGTTCCGATGGTGTGTTGATCCTTAGAACATCGGATTCGCCGTTCACCACCAGCACCGTCGGCCGCTAGCCGTCCTTTCGGCTTTGAGCTAGCTGCGTCATCACGTCTGGGGCTAGTTGAGCTCATCCTCTGTTCCTCCCCAGTAGCATTTTGACCATCTTCCGACCTGGGGGTCTCATCTTCCGATGGTATACCGACATATCTCTGGTTGTACTGATCCATTTAGTTTTCACGGCAAGAATACTGAGGTGGGTTGCCATTACCTTCCCCAGGGATCGCATTTAGTCTGACCTCTCTGTCATGACCTTCCCGTCTTCTTCTTATTTATACAAAGGCAAATATGCAAAATGGAAAACACCAGTCATTTTATCCTGATTCAATGGGATGTGGCCCCAACGTAAGTTATGCTAATGTTAAGGCATCATAGGATTCTTTGTATAGATGTCTTATTTGGATTTTCCAAAATTTTCTGGGAAAACAAGAAGCAAGAGTATGGTAATATTGTAATAATTTTTCCTCCTTATGTCAGAAATAGAAATAGGTCAAATACCTTTTCTCTTTTAAAAATTCTGCACCTCATGTAATAACAACACCTTGGTGATCAATATGTATAACCCTTTGGACTTACTTCTATATTTCAGGAGATCTGTTACAGGCAGAGGCTTCCATGGAAATATTGGGGAGGCAAATGATGAAAGTAGCATTGTGCCATTGTGATGCAGGCTCCCCCTCTTTTGTATATGTGTCATAACATTGCATATATGCAGAAAAAAAGTAGAGCTTGCATCATAATGGTGCAAAGCTGCTTGTGTCGTTTTAACAAAAGAGTCAGATTCTGTGCATGCCCCTGCATACGGACTTGAGCTACTCAGTTCAGTCTGAATTCATGTGAGTTACACACATCCATTATTATGCTTATTAAGAGTGACTAGGATAGTATATTCTGCGGTGCATTTACACAAGGGGAGGTGGGAAGAAAGAAAAGAAAATACAGCTTGCAAATCACACTGATACCCATGTTACTCGCTGCTTTCCTAGATTCCCTGTCATTTACAAGAAATATCTTGATGGCACTGGGACCAGCAACATCAACACCAAATTCAACATGCTGTCTAAAAACCACCTTCCTGCTCCATTTGCTTGAAACACCCAGCCCCTCCCCCCCCCACAACAAAGCTCTGATGTGAGTCCACAGGACAAAGACAGGCACGGACTCAGCAGGCCAAGTGGAGATAGGCATCAGGTATGAGCAATACACCTCACACGTCTCCCTCATTTGCAAATAACATTTCAATTGCTACGTCCCCTTCCCTTGTTCTTGTGCCCTTGCCAAAGGGTGTCTTGGGTTTTTAGGTTGGTGCATTTGGATTTAGGAGTGTCGTTTTGTTTTGTTTTGTTTTGTTTAACCAGTTGTGGCTATAGATCCTGCAGTAAACAATAGAGTATAGAATGCAGCTGAATGCCTGCCAGTCATGCAGTAGGGAGACCTACTCGGTTTGGGGTCCTTGATATGCGTCTCCTTGCTTGCTTGTTTATATTATTGCCTGTCACTTTATATGCCACCTCAGCTCTTCAATTAAAAAAAAAAAGTGCCTGACTCAAGACACTGATGATGAAATTTCATGACTGAAATGAAGTTTCCCCAGACCAAGTTCACATTACATTCACTAATCATACAAAGTATAGTCAACCCTTGTATTTACAACCATACATCTCAACTTCATCCATTGTACATGCCACTGTAAGTGCTACTACATATACAATAAATACATTTTTTTCAGCTAAGGGGTAAATTGGCCCCAAGATAAGAATTGGAATTAACCCAGAATTCCTTGTATTGTAGGAGGAGAGCCGTGTTATTCTAGGGTGGCAAAAAATCAGAAGGAGCCTGGTAGCACCTTTTCAGACTACTTTAACACATTTTATTAAAAGGCATAAACTTTCATGAGTTGCTAGTCACCTTGGTGGAAGCAGTTTACCAAATTCTGTTACGTGATGTATGGATTGGGCAACAGTTTTAGGGAAAGGGAGGTATTGCGAAATGCACAGAATAAGTTCAGCACCCTTAAATGCATTCAAGCTTGTCAGTTCTTATAAAGAGTAGTATCCTTCACTCATTAACCTGTCAAAGAGATAGTATCATCATTTTAACATTCTTTTCTGGTATATTATTTTATTCACAAGTGTAAACCTTAAAGAGCAGAAAAGGTGTGAATTAAAAAAAGACTAAAATAGATGGATTTTGCTGAGGAAAGAAAATTAAACTGTTTCTTTTATTTCTAAAGTGAATCTCCTTTCTCTTGAATCAAGAACATATAGTTGCAACTATTGCATATAGCAACAGATCAAACATTCATATTTAGAATGTTTTCTTATACTCTAAACATGCTTCATATGCCAGTGTTTTTTTCTTTTTTGCTCTGAGGAAAACTGGTGCTCTGACAATCTTTTTCAGATTAAAAAGAAGAATTTCACACACAGGAAAGTTAAATGTTTTGCTCTTTGAGAAAGTTTATTTTAGGTCTAGCACCCCTATACTAGATCTGAACACTTTGAAATGAAGGGCAAAATCCAGGGAGCTTAATAATACTGTCATTCTTTTTATTTTTTGAACATACAAATCTGAAGTAGAGGAAAAGCTAATACTTAACTACGGTGGCTTTTCAAGAGAAGATGTTTGTCTGGATTTGGAATACAGGCTCCTCTGAAAATGCTAGAGTATCTCTTGATAGGGAGACTTGTAGATTTGCAATAATGCCTATGAAAGAAATCTTTCACTCAATTTTCTGGTCTCAAAAATTGTGTGTTTGTGTTTGTAGCTTTAGGCTGAAATTGTCATGCCATCTGAGATATAGGCTATTTTGTTTGACCACTTTGTATTTTCCTATCGCTTCCTTAGAATCCTTTTTCAAGCTTGTTTCATATTTATCTCTTCTCAGATATTCTAATGCTTAACATCATGCCATTTTGCAGAATCCAAAAGGTGGGGAAAATTTGCTGAGACTTTGTAACTGCAAAGAAGCAGCAGTTATGCTGCACATGTATCCGCTTTTCACTTCTGCTTTCAAAGGCTTTTGTGCAGACACACTGACAAATGTTTCCCTGATGTTAGAAAAATGGTCAGTTAGAATATATTGTGCTTGTAAACGGTTTGTGAGACTAAATGCATAGAATGAATGGGTTGAAAAGTCTTGATAATTTGAGTGGTAGAAACCTGGAATAATTTTTAAAAGTGATTATTTATTTATTTATTTATTTGATTTAGGTGCTATCCAGCTCCAAATGGAATTTGGGCAGCTCACAATATAACAAGCAGGACAAAAATATAATATAAATAAAGAACGAGATGGTGAATCTGCCAACTACACAAAGACATCTACAAAGACATCCAGCAAGAGGTTCCAGCTACCCTAGCCCAGAGCCTGGAGGAACAGCCAGGTCTTTAAGGACCCTTGGAATGCCATCAGGGTGGGAACCACCTGGATCTCAGGGGGAAACTCATTCCAGAGGGCAGGCACCATGACAGAGAAGGAACACTTCTTGGATCCCTATATATATAACACTGTTTAATTGAAAGAACCCAGAGTACACCAAACCTGTTGGCTCATATTGGTTGGTAAATAGGCAGTCTCTTAGATAACCAGGCCCTGTGCCATGTAGGGTTTTAAGAGATTATAAACAGCATCTTGAATTGCACCTGGAAGTGAACTGGCAGCTATCACGTAGGCATAACAAGGCATGCCCATCACTGCCCAAGTCACTGCATTCAGGACCAGTTAAAGCTTTTAGGTGGTCTTTAAGAGCAACCCCATACAGAGTGCAGTGCAGTAGTTGAGCCGTGAGGTGACTATGGATAAGTTGTCTGAAGGGCCTCCCAATCCACGAATGGACGCAACTGATGTACTAGCTGTACAGAGGCCTTTCTGGCCACAATTGCCACTTGCTGATTGAGCAGTAGCAGTGAGTCCAAGAAGACCCCCATATTGCATACCACTCCTGATTGGGAAAGTGCAGCTCCATCCAAGGTTAGAGAGGGAATATTCCAGATCTAGGTGGCCATAATATCCACAGCCACTTGGTCTTGGTAGGACTGATATGTTGATAGGGTTGATATATTCAATCTTTTATTGACTTTCTAGAACATCTGCCTACTCCTTTTGCAGAGAATGTGGGCAAGTTTCTTATCACCTTATTTTTATGCCCAGCATAAAGAAATGGCTTATTTTGAAAGGAAATTTCTAAAAATTGGTTCCTTTTTAAAACAATGATCTGCTTCCAGTAGTAAATTTAAATTCTGTTTACTTATTTGCAATAATTTAAACACACTTTCAGATACTGTTTTTGTTTAATTTGCCTAATAGCATGCTACTAATATTTACTTTCTGTTCACTCAAATGAAACAACAGCAGTATATATGCTGTCTACTAGCTTACAATTAAATGACCATTTAAGAACCTAGAAACTCAACTTGAATGAGTCCAAAATTACATTAAGCAGTGCTTACAAAGACATGTTTGAAGATATTAATTTCTTTTTGAGCATGATGAAGACATTTGTATTACTGTAGAGGCATTTTAGAAATTCACAAATAACATTTTAGATGAGAGCCAAGGGGAAGTAAAATGCCGAGGTGGGATAGAGATTAGGCCTGCTTGACTATAATTAGTGAGACTAAATCTATCCTGAGCCATGGAAACTCACTGGGTGACTTTGGGTCAGCCCAACAACTCACAAGGTTGTTACTATGAGGATGAAACTGGAGAAAGAGTATAATGTTCGTTGCTTTGAGCTTCAAGAGGAAAAAGAAAATTGGTTCTCTAAAATCTGTTTTTCTCGTTCTTCTCTCCTGCTTATAGTCTTTATTAAAATACATTTATTTTCTGTTTAATATACTTTATATTTCCTTTCTTGCCCCACATTATTGATGGCAGGTTTTTCTGGAGATTTGAATGCAGTGACATGTAAAAGGAGTAAATTCTATTTTTCTGTGTGGTGAATATGTGTTAAAGATGCTATTTGGTTCCCTTATTCTATGTCACTAACAGAATAGGCACAATCCTATCTATTCAGTCAGAAATAAACCCTATTGAATTCAGTGTGTCCTAGTCCTAGAATTGAAATCTTAGTTTGGCCTTGTCTTCGTTTAAGCTTTCAAGTTATGAACATACAAGTTTGCTCATAGGGATCACCTGTCACCACATTTTACCCTTTCTGTCCTCGTGCAACATAGATTTGCTGTCTGTTCTTTCGTGTACTGAAGTAAAAATACAAGCATTTCTTTTTACAGTGGTGGAAACTATAACTTGGAATCTCTTTCTTGAAAAATATGGACAAACTTTCTGTTCTTTTCCTGGTGGGTATCCAGTTTTATTCAGGAGAGTACTTCTTAGTTTGAACTACCAGATCTTGAATACAAAAATCCAGATGGCAGGAAAGAGATTAAAAACTCTTTCTTGCTATCCAATGATTGCCCCAATTTTTGTAACCCATATTTGATAGCTCTATTTTAAGTCTCATTTTGTCAACAGTTAATATTTCTGTGGTTGATTTTTAGATATTGTTTCGTTTTTTTCTTTTAATTTGTTAAATTAGTTGTCTTGGTTTTAATTAATTGAATAATAATCAACATATTGAATAGTTAATTAGCTAAATCATTAAATGATAATTATGCTATTAATATGTTCCAACACTGAGATTTGCTTTTTATCTCAGAAAGAGGAATTGAACCTGCATTTGGGCTGTATCACTTGATAATGCATGTGGGGACTGTCATGTTCACTGTTCCAATGTGCACTGTACATCGTAACGTTTCACATGCCATGTTGCTGACCTCCTGCCAAGCTCTGTATCTATGTTCATGTTAATGGGATGTGTTTGGGTTATGTGCTCGGCTCAAGGACTTTTCCACCGCAACGTCAAGAGCCGTTAGGAGCACCTGGGATTGTGAGCCTGGGAAGATTCTACGGGGGGAGGGATCTCATTTGTACCGAGGGGTTTTTAGTTTGCATTTGGTGCGCTTTTCTCATTCTCAGCTTTCTTTGTACTTGCATACTATTCTTAAATAAACCAGATTTTATTCAGCTTTTGCTTGTGAGTCTGAGAGTATTTTAGGATAGGCAAACATTACAGGGACACTGATTGCTCCTTTATATAAATACAAACGAACAAACAGATCTTCATGTAGAAAATAAGTACAGTAGGAAATTCATAACTTATTTTTCTAATGCAATTGTAATAAATAACTTACCTGCAGAAAATTAAGTGCAATATGCTTTTTGCTCAACAGGTTATTTTTCTATATAAAACAGCATTTTTTGTATCAATGAGCAATGTATTTTTTCTGTCAATTGACATGTACTATGAAGAGCTATATGCAGGACATTTTAAAAAATCCTTTGTTTTTTCTAGCAAGTGTCGTTTTCCTTCTACTTTTATTTTGTACGGTAAGCTACTCAGCTGGATAAGTCTCCTATTTATGCTGGAGCAGCTAATGGCACACTTTATACAATGCATGCGGTGCATCTTAAAAATGATAACTAAAAAAAAATCTCTGCCTCAGTGTCAGTAACAGCAGCCAGAATTTGCAGCCACAGAAAATAAGCAAGTGAAAATAACTCCTTCTAGCATGGAGATAATTAGTGGGAAAAGTTCCACCTATTTAATTTCTTCATGCCATGCTTCTAATAGCACAGGAACAAACTGGCAACCTTGTCAGTAGAGTGACAGCCCAAATTCCTTTCAGAATTCTTAATGTACTGTGGAGTTGTAATTCTGTTAAGAGTAGATTTCTGAAACTGAAGAAATCCTTATACTCCTTACACTCTCTTTCCTTCTCTCTCTTGCTCTCTTTTGGCTGTATTTGTGTAGTACATTAATCCATGGTTAATAATATTTATGGAATTAACATCTTTGCATAGGTTTATATAACATAGGATCACAAATTAAAGATATTGTCTGGGATTGCATTAGATAAAATGTTGGTTGTCTGGTTCTGATTCAGTGACTTGTGTGAACCCTGAACATTAGGATGAGTAAACTATGGTTCAGTTAACTATGTGTATGAATGTCTTGGAAACAGCTGCTAAACCAAAGCCCACTTTTGTGTAAACCCTAGTTTTTTCCATGTTTTTTTTTAATGTTTAGTGTGTATGGTCCTATAACTTCATTGGTGAAACCAGGGCCTCAACTGGGGGGGCACCAAAATAAGCACTGGGGGTGTGTGTCAAAATGAGTGCTGGGGGGGGCGCCAAAATGGGCGCGGAATCCATGTTTGCCCTGGGAGACACAGACCCTAGTTGCGGGCCTGGGTGAAACTCTTAGTGTAAAAGTATGTAAACAAAGCCAAACTACATTATAGCCTGTCCCCAGGAAAAAAAAATTGACAGATTGATGTAATTATGTTGCAATTAAGTTAACATTACATAATTTTTAGTGTTCCCTAAAGATGAGATTTAATCAAAACAGCAGTTCTGAATTCTGTTATGAATTAGTCTTTGAAAATTAATATATCCTGCATATCAATAACTCCTGTTGTCATGTTCACTGTTTCAGTGTGCACTGTACATCGTAACGTTTCACATGCCATGGTGCTGAAGCGCTTTTTTGTTTGGGAGGGAGCTGCTGTGAAACCTTGTGCCAAGCTCTGTATCTATGTTCATTTCAATGGAATGTGTTTGGGTTATGTGCTCTGCTCAAGGACTTTTCCCGTGGACCATCAGAAGCCGTTAGGAGCACCTGGGATTGTGAGCTTGGGAAGATTCTACGGGGGGAGGGATCTCATTTGCACCGAGGGTTTTTAGTTTGCATTTGGCGTGCTTTTATCATTCTCAGCTTTCTCTGTGATCCTGCATACTATTCTTTAATAAATCAGATATCTTTATGATCCTGCTCATGAATCTGATGGTATTTTAGGATAGGCAATCCTTACACCTGTTTTAACTAAAAAAGTTCATTGTTTTAAGAAAACATCAGAGCAAGATTGGCTAAACTATTACTTGGTAACTCTGTACTGTAAAGCACAATTCAGGTGAAACTGAAATTTCTATGGTAGTGTAGGTATCTAACAGCCCTGTCATGTTGGAAAGGTATAAAATCATCCCGTAGCGGTCAGAGAGCAGCAGGGCTCAGAAGATAATTTATCTTTTTCTTTCAGCTTTGAGAATTAATTTGATCTCTGTGCTGTGATCTCAGCAGCAGTAACTGCCAACACCACTCTAATACCATTATTTGGAAAGTCCCTACATGGCTGAGAGAAAACTTCTATCATTAAGAGTCCGTCCTGTAGACTCTTAAGAGCAGCGAGAGCTATACTATCCTTCTAAATGGCTATTCATTTTTTTCTGAATAAAAATCTACATAGCGATAGTATCAATTTATGAGACTAATTTGGGTTAATTTATAGAAATGTATTAAATTAGCTGAAAGGGGTGTGTTTTTATGAATTCTTGTGATAAAATGTATCTAAGTTATGCCAAATATCAGATCTCTGGTTATTTCTGGATATTCACTGGAACACGCTTATTTCACTTTATCTTTCTCTGAACTAATGGTGTCTTATGACCCACAGTTGTTCCTAACAGTTCGGATAATAGTGGTTACTCCCAAATCATATCACAAGGAAGTATTGTAAGGCCAATTCTGTAATTTTCAGAGACTTTTAATATGGAGGCAGCCTGCTAAACACAAGCAGAAAAGGTATGATGATCTATACCACTAAATTCTAACAGTTCCATTAGAGGCCACTCTGAAATAATTCTTTAATCATGCAATATTATAAAATCTTATTTGAGTCATGAGCCAAAGTTAATTAAAGCTGATACAGTAACACATAAAGTTGTGCAGGATATGAACAGAAAGTAGTCCTGTGTTTTTATTGCAATGGAAGCTAATGTACAAGGTGGTCTTAATCCAGAGCTGAGAATATAAAGAATGCAACTGAGGACCCATTTCCCTTGTGTAGACAAATATAGAGTAGGTTTACAAGATCAAGCAACAGTTGGAACATATCACATTGATTTAATTAGATACATCTTCTCCCTTTTTATCAGCATTTCCCATGATTTTATTGCATTTGTATGAAAATCTATTTCCTTGAATTCATACTATTGGACATAATTATTAATTGCTTTCATAATCAGCTTTAAGAGGGGAGCTATACACCGCTGCTGCAACAAAAAGTAGTCAGCTCCGACTTCATGCCCTCCACTTGTGTTTAGGTCTGACTGGAAAATATGGGAGACACTGTTCAACACAACTGGAGAGTGGGAAGATTAAGGATGGATTAGAAAACCTAAAGCAAACATCCAAACAAAGAAAATAGCTGCATCAATGTGTTAAGCTTGTTAACTCATTTCTGGGGGTGTCTCATTGTCAGGGAAATGGTTTTCATTGATTTTAAAATGTTAAAAGAAACTACTCAAAATCACTTTACTGTTAATTTACTGAGTTTACTTCTAATTCCATTCTAGTTTTTTTTGTTTGTTTGTTTGAGTTAGAAGTAAGGTAGTTCTCGTAGCTTCTTACAGAGTTTTCAAAACTAATGGAAAACATTCTTAATAAACAAATACATCTCAAATCTTGTTGGATCAATACTTCAGTACAGCTACAGGTAGTCCTCACTTAACAACAGTAATTGGGACCGGCAACTCTGTCGCTAAGTGATGCAGTCATAAAGCACAACATCATGTGACCACGCTAACTTATGTTGGCAGTTGTAG
Organism: Candoia aspera; assembly: GCF_035149785.1. Lineage (NCBI taxonomy): Eukaryota > Metazoa > Chordata > Lepidosauria > Squamata > Candoiidae > Candoia > Candoia aspera. Next base: position 121,648,519 of record NC_086155.1, on the reverse strand, counting down.
CAGTTCTGGTTGCTGTTTTTAAGCGAACCCCATGCAGTCGTTAGGTGCAATGTCACATGATCGCCATTTGCGACCTCCTGCTGGCTTCCCCATTGACTTTGCTTGTCAGAAGCGGGCAGTGAAGGTCGCAACTGGCAATCACATGACTGTGGGATGCTGCGACTATTGTAATTGTGTGCTGGTTGCCAAGTGCCCAAATCGCAATCGTGACTGCAGGGACACTGCAACGGCTGCAAGTATGAGGACTGGTCATAAGTCCTCTTGTAACTTCGAATGGTTGTTGAATGAGTGGTCGTTAAAGGAGGACTACCTGTATATTCTTAGTTTTACTTTGGGCAACCTCTTTGTTCCTAACTTGACCAATTTTTAATTACTGGTTTTGCATAAAAATTTGTCCTATTTTATAATTTAATAGTTATTTTGGGAATATTGAAACATTCGCCCAACCCAAGTATTCATTTTATATGTAATTATGTCAAGTTTACATAAAATCATTTTCTTTTCTATTCTTACGTCTACTTTTTTTTCTGACTTTGGGGTTCATTTAAACATGACAACGTTCAGTCTTGTTACAACAATAGCAATACAATTTTATATTATATAATCGCCATCCAATTTATTTTAAAATAAATTCGCCAGGAAGGCTGTTTCCACAATTAAAATATAATTCTGCTGATCCCCATCATAACAAGACAAGTATTATCTGACCTCTTTAACATAGGAGGTATGAACTACATAATGTGATCAGTATCAGGGTTACTGCTACAATGCAGCAAAGAAATATAGAGAACTCTTTTTTTGTCTTCTAATGGTCCTCTGGATTTTTCCCTCACTTTTAATGATTAGTACTCTAACTATCGGAAGTTCCAGAGTAAAAATCAGAATTATGATTGAAAACAAGAAAGAAGAATGAAGAACTGGGAATTACGAAGTTCCACGAATCCAGTATTTTCTTTCTTTAACTAAGGAACAGACATATGTTTTTCAAGTTCAGTATAGGAGTCATGATGTGCTAAGCTTTAGCCAGTCCAGACAGATTTCACATCTCATGGATGCTGAACGAGACTTGATTGGAATTGTTTGGAAAGGCTACTCATGTACCATGCAATAAATCTTTAGATGACATACAGAGAAAAATGGCATTCCAAGATCTGGATTATTTCCAGGAAAACAGATGTTGGTTCCATAACAATATGGATTTATTTGAGTACGTAAGTAGCAGAGTGGATTTGCTAAGAGATACCCAGATTATGAAAAGAAGAAGCAGGATTTGAAGGTTTGCATATTGCATTTGGTGTAAACGGAGTACTTTCAGGAATTTATTTGCTCGGCTGAGCATTTCCAAGAGAGTGAGAGGCCCTGGGAGTTGAAGAGATAGTGAAGGTATACATTCTGTTTTTCTATTTTTGAAAGATATGAATCCCTGCTGTCAGTGGTGGTCAAGCACCACTGTATGGCTGATGTGCACTTGGTTCCTCTTTCCTGTATCTTAATAAGTAAAAAACAAACAAACACCATGTATGAAGGGTGTCCTGTTCAGACTATGCAGCCAGACAAGGTCTTATAAAACACACTTTATTAAATGACTATTTACAATAATTAAGTCCTTGAATACAAAGACTCAAATCAAAAAGCCCGACTGGCAGAACAGGCAGCAAAACAGGACTCTCACTGGACAGGTAGACTGGATGCATCTGGAACGCAGTGTGCTGGAAGCAACAGATCTTGAACTGGAATGGTGTGCTGGAGCTGTTCTGATGCTGGATCACTGGCAATCTGGAACTGGGTTGGGTCTGGACATGGCAACTGGAGCTTGGAAGCAGGACTTGGTTGGAAGACCTGGACTAGGTGGAATTCTCAGGACTGGAGACTTGGAGCAAGACTCAGAACTCGGAACAAGACTGGACTCAACTGGACACCCTGGACTAGGCTAAATTCTCTGGACTAGGAACTTGGAGCAAGGCTGGAAACTGGAAGCAAGGCTGGACTTGGCTAGAAGTCCCGGACTAGGCTGAACTCTCTCGGCTGGGGGCTTGAGGCAAGGCTTGGAACTTGGATTGAGGCAGGACTTGGCTGGAAGCCCCGGACTAGACTGGATTTCCTGGATTGGAGACTTGGTACAAGGCTTGGAACTTGGAACAAGGCTAGACTCAACTGGAAACCCCGGACTAGACTGGGTTCTCTGGGCTGAGGGCTTGAAGCAAGACTTGGAGCTTGAAGCAAGGCTGGACTTGTCTGGAGACCTCGGACTGGACTGGCAACCAGATCCTGAGCAAGATAGATGTGAAATTCCTGGACCCGACTGAGTGGACGAAGCACCGTTGCTCCAGGCTGAGAACAAACAGCATCACTGAAGTTTCAAAGTGTGACTACGCTACTGAGGAGATCGCAGAATTTCGAGGCTGGAAGCAAAGTGGAGGCTGCTGGGCATGGCAGATGCTGATTCCTCTGTTGCAGCATACTCGGGATTCAGTCCTTCCTCGTAGTGGAGTGAAGGTGCTGGTTCCTCTTCGGCAACAGACGCTGTCTCTGATGTCAGCAGGGACTCTTCTTCCGAAGCTGCAGGCTTGGAGGATTGGTTGTCTCCGGCAGCTCGCTCTTTGTGTGGCTGCCTTTTATTCCGTTCTTTGGCGCGCTTGGAGTCTCCTGTAGCCAATCGGGCTGCCTTCTCCTTCACGCGCTTTTCAGCCTGTCGTTGGCACGTGCTGATTGGAGGATTCAAATCCTTCCCCAAATCTTGCCCAATCAATGCCGTGGATTCTTCCCGTGCTGCTGACTCATCCTGGAGTTTTGTTTTCCCGATCTCAGCCCAGTAAGTTTCCCTAATTCTTTCTTTTACTACTGAATTGGCCTTCTCCAGAGTTAGTTGGCCTACATATTCAGGTGACAGGCCAAATCTGCAAAATTCACAATATAAACATACTCACTATTAATGAAGTTCAGCACTAAATTTTAAAGTCCAGTTTATAATCCAGTTGTGTTTGAAACTGCAAATTGGTTTTAAAGTATTGCATTGTTTTAGAGATGAACATAGGTTTTCTTTTGGTGTATTTGTGTTCTTCCTAAACATGTTGGGGCTTCAGTTCTTTATCTGAATATTAGATCCTAAGCATGGCAAGCTGATGGACATATTTGGAATTTTAAATGTATATTTTTTTGGGGGGAGAGGTATTGTCTCTTCACGACATGGCTATTATAGTAGGCATGGCCAGATGTAAAAGACCCATAAACCACTTCCTATTGCCCCCAAGATGTTCTTCAGCATCCCTCTTTTATGGACAAATAAAGCTCTTAGCAGTAGCTACCGCCATTTTTATTTTCTAAGGAAATACCTGTCAGGCTTCCCTAATGATACTCTAGGCTTCTCATTTTGATTCTATTAAAATAATGCTTAAAAAAAAGTTTGATCATAAAGCTTGCCCTGAGCTACACTGGTATCTATTGTTTGGGAGATTAAACTAGTAAATTATTTAAAAATGTTACATCTGCCTAAATATAGGCATGATGTAACTATGTGGAATTCACTGTTTCATAAAGGAGATTTTAGCATATTCCTTTATGTCTTTGTGGAGAGGTTTGCATTTGTTACTGTTTTTTGATATTCATTTTTGCAGAGATTAGATTGAAAAAGAATAAAGAAATGCTGATTTAATGTTTTAAATTTGATTTTGCTTTTTTCTGTGCTGTTTTATAACTGTAATATGATGTGGAACATAAAAATCCTGATAGGCTGTTGCCGTCCTCTTTTTGACCAAGCAAAAACTATAAAGCATTTTTTATTTGAATGTTCTAACTCTTCAGGATTCATGAACTAGACTGTTTTTGATATTAGTGTAGCTGGGAATGTTTGCAGATGAGGATGAAATCCTTCTACCTCATGTGACTGAAAAATTGCTAGGCTTATTTTTTTTTTAAAGCCCAAGGGAAAAACTAGCTACTCAAGAAAAGAAACATCCTTACTTTTTTCTTCTTAAAAAAAAAAGGTTCTGCATGGTTGTGAACTAACAGCCTTCTCTGCATTAAGCAACAATATTAACCACTGTGCTATTTCAACAGTGCAGCTAAAAGGAAGTATAGAATTGATTAAAATAGAATAGAGTGCAAAGAAGTATTTTTTTAAAGCTAGATTAATAATAATAATGAAAATAATTACCCTTGGAGACAGCACAATAGAAGAGAAAGAACTGGAGAAAAATATAAAGATCTGCAAATAGAAGTAGAATGACTGTGGCAAAAGAAAGCAAAGATAGTACCAATAATACTAGGTGCCTTGGGTACAATTCCAAAACATCTGGAGTACCACTTGAACACCATCAGCATTGACAAAATCACCATCAGTCAAATTGCAAAAGGCAGCTTTACTTGGAACAGCTTACTCCTGTGACGATACCTTTAATATTATTAAACAACAATTTCTGCCTATCCCAGGTCCGAGGAAAGGACTTGATAGGTGGGGAAAAATGCCAAGTCCAGTCTAAACATCTGGATGACTGTGCAATCAACCATCATAATTTATTAAACTCGTATGCTGCCCAACTCTCAGTGGCTCTGGGTAGCTCACAACAATCAAACAAAAAAATTAAAATAAAATCAATAAAACATAAAACATAAAGATAAAAGATGGCAAGCACAATGAAGTGAGGGGTCTCATTCTCCCTCACCAAAGGCCTGAGTGAAGAGCTAACTCTTCATGGCTCTTCTAAACAACAGCAGAGTGGGGACCATCCAGATCTCTGGGGAAACCTTATTCTAGAGGGCAGGTGCTGCTATAGAGAAGTCGTGCTTCTGAGGTTGTGAGAGATGACATTGTTTAATCGAAGGAACCCAGAGCCTGCCAATTCCACTGAATTGATTGGCCAGATAGATATTATGGGAGACACTTGGTCCCTCAAGTAACAAGGACTTAGGCCATGTAGGGTTCTAACAACCAGCACCTAGAATCATACCTGGAAGCAAACTGGCAACCAGTGTAGCTTGCAGAGCAGAGGTGCTACATGGGCATATTGAGGCATTCCCATTACTGTTCATGCCACTGCATTCTGGACCAGTTGAAGGTTCCAGGTGGTCTTCAAGGGCAGCCCCATATAAAGTGCATTGTAGTAGTCAAGCTGCAAGGTGACTAGGGCATGAGTGGCTGTCTGAAGGACCCCCTGATCTAGGAAAGGGCACAAGAGGTGCACCAGATGGAGTTGTGCAAAGGCCTTCCAGGCCACAGCTGACACCTGCTCATCAAGCAGGAGCTGCAAGTTCAGGAAGACCCCCACGTTGCATACCAATCTTGAAGGGGGAAGTGCTTCTCCATCCAGGGTCAGAGATGGAATATCCCCAGATTTAGGTGGCCCAAGCACCCACAGTCACGCAGTCTTGGTAGGATTGAGTTGGAGATGGTTCTTCCCCTATATGACATAGATAGATAGATGCATAAAGAAAGAAAGAAAGAAAGAAAGAAAGAAAGAAAGAAAGAAAGAAAGAGTTGATAGATATATTAACTATATATGTATATAATTGCAATTTAATTTTTTGTGTGTGTATACATGCATGTACACATGGAGAGAGAGAGGGAGAGGGGGAGGGAGGGAGGGAGGGAGAAGTAAATATGTCCAGGAAGACCAGCCCATAAGAAGGAAAGGAACTGGTGGTAATTTTGCTGAAAGAAAAGTGGAATTGTGCAATGGGAGGCTGTGGTAGCTTGTAGTAGCTTGTAGTCTGGACTGTTTATCTGGCAAGGTGTTGTCAGAGTATCTCAGTCCAGATAGGATTTTCTTAAGCCAGATAAGAGTCAAGCTGACATAACTATAGGACAGAACCAGCTGAAATGGTAAGCGTAGATATGCCAATAATTCAAGACATAGATAATGTATTCTTTCTTTTAAGGTTTTTAATACAGACTTCATGCATTTCTTTCATAATACCATTCTCCAACGTTTTGTCTAATTCAGCATTCTTAGCTTCTATCATGGCATATAACATACCTTAGATTCTGTACAAAAATTACAATGAAGTAATCCACTGTAATATTCAGTAATTTGTCCAAGTTCTTTAAACAAGTTATACCTTTTCTCCAGCAGATCCAATTGACTCTGAACTTGAACAATGGCAGTTGTAATAAGGTTCAGAATCTCCTTCTTAAATAATATAAAGTCAAAGGTAGTTTTTTTGGCCAAGTAATGACTCTAGACCTCCTTTGATAACATATACAAATTAATCAACCACATTATTGTTCCAAGCCAATTTTGTTGTGTCCCAAGCAAATTGTTATGGAAACATATGAGTAGGTGGGACTCATAATAGGCAATTATTTTTGTTATTGTTGGCAACAACTTTAACATCTTACTTGAAAATACTGCATAATAAAGTTTGCTGCAAATAAAGTTCTGTGCACTTCCAGTGTCAATCACCATCTCTCGTGGCTTCCAATGAATATTCACAAATTATTTTTCTTTAGAATTTACAAAACAAACTCTTTCTCGTCCCCATCATTTTCTGTTGTCCTAACAGTTCTTACAAACTATTTCCTTGCATGTGGTTCTTTTATATCTTGGTTATGTGATTCATCCCCAGCTTTCTTGTAACAAATTAATGCTAAATATCCTTTTTTTTTTTTGCAATATAATGTTCATTGCACTAAATGGGGCAATAATCCACAGTGATAACAAGGAATTTCTGTCTTTGACAGACTTGAATCCTGGAACACTGTGTCCCCAGACATTTTTTTATTGTATTTTGCTGGCCTTTTCAACATCTTTTGGTGATGAACCTGATTAATGGTGATATCTATAGAGATACTCTTCATTGCTGCAATAGGCAACTTTCTTCTTCAGCATTTTTGTATAATCTGGCCATGGTAACTGTTTAATCCAATGTCAAATTTTCCTGCTGCAAGTATTTATCACACAATGCTTTGTTAATGCGTGCTCCCAACATTTGATCTCAAATAAATTCTGCTTCAAAATTTCCATACTCATTTAGCTGACTCCATAGGTGCAATAACATATGCATATATAGATTCATTAGGTGCTTATATTCTATCTCCAAATTTAAACCATTCCATCACAACATTTCTACATGGATGAAATAATTATGCAAAGCAGTTTTAGATTGTGAAAAGGTACCCTTTTCTCCTGATAAGTTTGAAAAATTAAATGACACTTTCTTGGCTTAAATAAAGGCAGTAAGATGTAAATATGCGTTAATATACTTCAAACACATTCACAACCAACATGTGAAACACTTTTTTTCCTTGCTAATGTGTCTATTCTGAACTTGTTAATATGGTTGTCATAGTATATAACATGGAAAATATTTTTTTAATCCAGATAAAAGCCTCTATTTATCTGACTGATTAATCTGAATGATGTCAAATTCATATTGTCCTAATGATTAAGCAAGAATACCAATGTAATTTCTGGATATGAAACATCTAATCTTCCTGACCAGCTGACCTCTCCTGTGATAATTGGAGAGATGGAAGGAGAGGCCTTAATATTGATCAGTGTGACCCCTTTCAAGAGACCCACATCATGAGAGGAGGTCACCCACAAAAAGGCAAGATCCTCCAGTTGGCCTCCTGACTGATCTTCCGGCTCCCCTTCTGCATCAAGGGCTAACAAAATACGCAGCAAAGATTTTTTTCTGGCAAGTCCAAATAAACTCTATCTGTGGTGCAATAAATTGTAGGGTTCTGTTAAGATGTCCCATCCTAGGAAGTTTAAAAGAGTATGAGTACTAAGGAGAAAGGCGTGTTCAGCAATAAGTGGATCCTCACAGCCTCAGAAAGAGAGTAAGGAGTCGGACTTTTCCCCACCCTGCCCATGTAGATAGAAGTCCCATAGGTAGGGAGATTGGGGAAAGAAGCAAATGGCTATAATTGGAGTGGAGCTTCTGGGCATTTGTTCCTTTCTCAGACTGAAGTCTGTCCCATATCTGAGTGCTGCATCCACTAAGATATCTAAGTCCTGTCTTCTCCAGTCTAAGATTGCACTGGTAAGTCTTCTACCGATTTCAGGTAAAAGTCCCCTAAAAATGGTCCACCCAGCTAATAAGCAAGTAGCAAGGACATTTGGATCCACTCCAGAACAGGGATAGAGTGCAATACAAAAACAAGCAATGTAATGTTCAGGATGCTCCTCAGGTCTGTTTTACTGTATGTTTTCAATCTTACCTCAATCATGTTGGGCAGGAACCATGGCAGTATTAGATTCTAGGAGGTGGTCCCGGTATTCTCTGAGACAGGTTCCTGGAGAGTCATGCATCCTGGAGGTTGTCAACTCAGGTTTTAGCTAAAAGAGCTTATTTTTGCTCAGGGTGAGCAGATCAGAAGGCAGCATTTTAATGTCACCCCAAATGGGGTTATAAATGGCAAATGGGCAAACTAGTTTCTGACAAAACTCACTAGGCTTTCTCTTAATTTAGGAAAAGTTGTGCTCCAATTTATATCATATCCTCTGGAATCCAGGGAACATGGACTACAGTAGAAGGCCCTCCTTGAATGTCTGGATAGGCATGCAAGGGGGCAACAGTAATGAAAGCATCAAGAAGGGTAGTTAGGAAAAGTCCTGGAAAGTTTTGTGGAATGAAAGCAAATTGAGCCACTTTGGATCTGGACTGTAATCTTCTTAATCTTCTATAAATAGTCCTGCCAAGGTGGCTTACTCCTAGTTACTTCCCTGTATGGTTTGGGGTAAGGACATAGGGCCCATTATAAGTCCAAAATAGTTAGGTAGTCTGGAAGTGGTCCAAGAAGGTTGGCAGGAGTATCGAGTAGGGTCATCTGCTGGAGGTGTGTTGGCATGCAGGGGGGAGTTGCTGGTGCTGCCTCCCTCATCGGAAACAATGGTGTACAGGAGGGGGTTGTTGTTGCTGAAACTGTAAGTGGTGGGATTGCGTTGTGGAGTCTAGGGAAGAATGACTGGGGTACCCATTCCTCTAAGGAACTTCTGATGCAGCGGGTTGAATTTTTGGAACACGAAAATCAGTTGGAAATACAGAAGCTCATTCAGCAGTGGAGCAAGCACTCACTGACTCAGAAGGAACCTGCTAGAGAAAGACCTGCAAGGGCACCCACGATCTCACAAGCAATTGGGGTTTCCCCCATTGCACATCTAGTGGCAACACTTCCCATGAGCAAGATCGACAGGACAACGCAGAGGGAAATAAACCAAAGAAATGTCCCTGTGAGTGTTGGCAGAATGCTGGGAAAGCCTTTAGCCCAGGAGAGATCAGAAAAGTCACACACCAGGCATTTCTATAAAAATAATTTATTTACAAAAAGCAAAATGAAAGCAAAACATATTTAAAGGACTTAGCTCTCATTGAGAGCAAGCCTGGCTTGCTACATATCGGCAGAGAGAAAAAAAAGAGAGTAAGAACAAGTCCGGGCAGGTTTCCTCCCCCCAGGCAATTTGCATGAAGCACGTGAGAGGAGACAATCAAATACAACCTCTTCACCCGGCCAAAATGATTAGGTACAATAGCAGTCTTAATCGTTAGTAGGAAAACCTCAACACTCCCCTTTTTACACTATAGATTAAGATGCAAACCAATCTTCTCTGACAACTTTATATGTCTTTCCATTCACATTACTTTACCATTATCTCCCCTTTGGTTTAACAGAAAGCTACCATCCTTCCTGTGTTTTTCCAAACCTAGGTTGTTATAATTCCAAAGCTTTTTAATGTGAAATGGCTTTTCATGCAGGCTTCAAAATCAAGCCTTTGTTTTTCTGTTGATGTGAACAGCAGCAAATCATCAACATAAATGCACAGATACATACAGCCTTGTTTGTCCTTCTTCATATATACACAGGGATCTGCTTTTCCTTTTTCAAAACCAAAATTCTGCAGTTTTTCATCTACTTTTTGGTTCCAGGATCTAGCAGCTTGTTTTAACCCATATATCGACTTCTGCAGTTCACAGACTAGATTCTCCCCTTTTTCATAGCCAGGGGGTTGCTGCATGTATAATTTGTGATCTAAATCTCCATAGAGAAATGCAGTTTGAATGTCATAGTGGTTAACTGACATTCCTTTCAGTGCAGCAACTTTTAACAGTAATCTAATTGATTCACCTTTAGTAACTGGTGCAAAAGTCTTGTCAAAGTCTAAATCTTTCCTTTGAGTGAACCCTTTTGCAACCAACCTTGCTTTATATTTTTGGATTTTGCCATCAGCATCCCTTTTCAGTTTGAAAACCCACCTACAACCCAGACAGCGTTCATTGGGAGGTAGATTTACCAGTTTCCATGTTTTATTTTCTTTCAAGGATGCTAATTCCTGTTGCATGGCAGAATGCCAATTTTGTGCAATCTCTGGTGGTAAAGCATTCACTTGTTCTAAAGACTCAGGTTCTGTGAATATGTGAAAAGCCTTTACTGTTTCAGCCTGAAAACGTGATGGAGGAACGCCTTTATTACTCCTCTGAGATCTGCGAGGTAATACAGGGCTTAAATTTTGACTCCTATCACTTTCCTGAGAAGCATCTGTCTCATCAGACAGATCTTCAGTTTGCTTTTCTGGTTTAATGTCCTCATCAGGCAAAAGATCACCATCAGCAAGTCCTTGCTGTTCTCTTGTGGTGGTCAGATCAACTGGAGAGCTAGAATTTAATCTCCCCCAGTTTTGTTCAGCAAAAGAAGCGCTTTTGCTGATTATTAATTTCTCTCCCATTATGAACCTGTAGCTCCTCTGGCTTTGTTCATAGCCAACAAAGATGGCTTTCTTTGTTGTGGGGCCTCCTTTCCTTCTCTGTTGTTTTGGAATATGAACCCATGCAGTGCTACCAAACACTCTAAGATGGCTTACCTTTGGTTTCACACCATAAAACAAATGGAATGGAGTGTCCTGAATCACAGAGTTATACAATCTGTTTTGTACATAAGTGGCAGTCGATATTGCCTCTCCCCAGTACTTAAAAGATAATCGTGAATCTTTAATCATGCATTCCATTGCATTTTGCAAGGTTCTGCCCTTTCTTTCAGCAACACCATTTTGCTGAGGGGTGTAAGGGTTAGAAAGAATTTGTTCTATCCCCTTTTCCACTAGGAACCTTCTGAATTTGTGAGAAAGGTATTCTCCTCCTCTATCACATTGGAGTGCAGATACAGGCCTAGGGAATTTTCCATTTGCCCATGTCACAAAACCTTTAAATTTCTCAAATGCCTCATCTTTATGTTTTAAGATGTAGATAAATGTGTATCTTGAGAAATCATCAATGATGGTCATTGCATACCTTGCTTGTCCAAGACTTGGAGCAAAAGGACCAATAATGTCAGAGTGTACAATTTCCAAAGGTCTAGTTGTAACTCTGTCACTGTGCTTACTCACAGGAGCTTTTAGTGTTTTGCATTCTTTGCAAACTACACAATCTAAGTATTTATCACAGGGTTTTATCTTTAGGTCAGCACACAGCTGTGGCATTTGTGCTATATACTTGAAATTAGCATGACCAAATCTCCTGTGCATCAGGTGTACACATTGGTCATGATATGGCGTGTTGCCAACTGCAGCCTTGCAGCTTGGCTTCCTTGCATTTTGCACAATGTACAAGGAGTCTTTTAATATACCAGTAGCACACAATTTCCCATTTTTTCGTATCTCACAACCATTTTTCTTAAATGTTATGATATACCCTGTTGCAGCCAATTTTGCCACAGATAAAAGGTTTGATTGTAAATTTGGCACATACAACACACCTTTTACAGTTTCTCCTAAGCAGGATAAATACAAGTCACCTTGTCCCATAATTTTGGTCACAGACCCATCAGCCAAAGATACACTTTGTCTTTCAGTTTTAGACAGTGACACAAAAGAGCTTTTACAATTACATAAATGACAACTGGCCCCAGAATCTAACACCCATACATCAGAATTACCCTTCTCAGCAACCTGTGCAATTTGGGTTGTCTGAAGAGCCTTCTTCTATGTTGCCCTTGTGTTCTTCTTCTCTGTCTTTCTACTCTTGGGTCTCATGGCACAGTCTCTTTGCAAATGTCCAGCTGAACCACAAGTGAAGCATCGCTGGCTAGCTAGCGCTGTGGCCTCAGGTTCCTTTCCCTTCTTTTCCCTCATTTTCTGGTCTTGCAGCTTTCCAGAAGAGATGGGGGGGGGATCTTTCCTCTCTCTTCTCCCATTCAGCGAGTAAGCGCTGTGTAACATACGATGGGGTGAGGTCTGCTTCAGGCATAGCCTCCAGGGTACAAATCAGCGTGTCCCACGTTGCATTCAGTGAGGACAGGAGGATATATGATTTTGTGAGAGGTGTAAATTCCATTCCTCTCTCCTGCAACTCAACAAACAGCTGCTGAATATAATGCAGGTGCTCAGGAAGGCTATCTCCTTCTGCAAGGTAGGCTCTGTACAGCTTTTTCGTCAGAGTAACTTTACTCCCTGCTGTTGCCTTTACATATAAGTCTCTCAAAGCGTCCCAAAGTTGCTTTGCAGACTGCATGCCTCGCACGTGGACTAGCTGATTGTCCTCAACTCCCAAGATAATGGTGGCTCTAGCCCGCTCATCCTGTCTCAGCCATTCGGCACTGGGATTTTGGGGGGTTTGCTCACCAATTGGCAGCCATAGATTCTCTTTGCGAAGATACATTTCCATCTTCAGGGCCCAATTCAAATAGTTGGTCTCTGATAGGCGCTCCAGAGGCATCACTGAGGGCTGGGAGGTAGCCATGGCTTCTTCCTTCTTTTGCAAGTCACCTCAGCTAGCTTCTTTGTCCTGTAGACCGGCAGTTGCTGGAAAATCTCCAGGCGGCTCCAAAGAAAATCTTCACAGGTCTTTGCTACCTGCCTTTAAATTGTGCATGAGGTGTGGAGCTGATCTCTCTTTTCTCTCTGGGTTTTACTGGGCTTACTGGGCTGCTCACTGGGCCCATAACCTGTTGGCAGAATGCTGGGAAAGCCTTTAGCCCAGGAGAGATCAGAAAAGTCACACACCAGGCATTTCTATAAAAATAATTTATTTACAAAAAGCAAAACAAAAGCAAAACATATTTAAAGGACTTAGCTCTCATTGAGAGCAAGCCTGGCTTGCTACATATCGGCAGAGAGAAAAAAAAAGAGAGTAAGAACAAGTCCGGGCAGGTTTCCTCGCCCCAGGCAATTTGCATGAAGCACGTGAGAGGAGACAATCAAATACAACCTCTTCACCCGGCCAAAATGATTAGGTACAATAGCAGTCTTAATCGTTAGTAGGAAAACTTCAACAGTGAGTGCTAGTGGTTGCCAGGTGACACAAAAGAAAGTGAAGACACAATCCTAATAACCCTTCCTCAACAGATGATTGCTGATTCTTGCTACAGAAGAGCTGCCATCACTTTAGTGTTTCCCGCTATCCCACTTCTGATACCAAATTGTAGCATAAGTTTCCGTTTAGAATTTGTTTCAGAAACCAGACCACCACCCCAGTAGCAGGCATCCCGTTTCTTACAGTACCAGAGGCAGCAGAAGCAAACTTACAAAGGGGCAGGAATGCAACCCTGCATATAGACTTAGGCAAATTCCAATAAACATATGATCACTACAGTGGAACTATTGATTGGATAGAGCAACGTAATTTGTATATGCATGTTGATGAGGTAAAGATAGTAAGGTAATGAGGGCTGACTAACAAAGACAGTAGCTCATTGAGTTAGACAAAGGCTCTGCTCTCTGAATAAAATTACCATTAATGTATTACTGTCTTGTAGGTGTTATCTCCCAGCAGCCTTGCTTCCCAGTGCCGTTTCCATTTCTTAGTTCCCTAATCAACATTTTTCATGTCTAAATATTTTATGGCTGAGGCAACAGTTTATTTCCCTGGGAAAGTAGATTTGAGGAGTGGGTAATTTATTTGCCTTACCTAATGCCATTTTCTTTCTACTTCATAGTTTACAATAAACATCCTTGGAATTCTTATATTTGTACAGAAATAGCTTCAAGAAAAGTCTCTATTATTTGTAAATTCTATTACGGAAAAGGCACATTTGAGATTGTATATACAGCTTAATTATTAGTAACCAATATTTGTTATAAGAAACAGCTAAATAGATCATTTTCAGGAAATAGAGGCATTTTCAAATGGGAATCTTTTTTGCAAATCAGTTTTGCAGTTTCAGCTGGTCTTTGACTAACTCCAGCAGACGAAATGTGTAGGCTCTGACCAGGAGGAGTGAGTTTCTGTAGTTTCAGTTAGTGTACCCACTCCAGATCCGTTTTGGCAGAAGTGGCCTCTGTTATGTGAGCTTTTGCTACATTACAACATACTCCAGGGGCACTTCTATACAACCATCAACAGCCAATGTTCCAGCCCTTTAACTTTTTTAGTTGCAACTGTGCTGCCCTATGAGAGTCTCACTTGATCTTGATCTACTTGAATTGGTCAGTTTTCCCTCCTCTGCCAGTTGGTTAACTGTAGAGTGGAAAAGTCAATGTTCCTCACATGCTTTGTGATGAGAGAGGAAAAAAAAAAGACCCAAATGGCCACTAGGAAGTGGGAGGCTGGACAAGTCAGGAGTTCCCACCAATGGGTAGCTTCCCACTATTAGCTCCAAAAGGAACATATTTTATGTATTTCCTCTAAAGTACTAGCTGAGTTGATTGGCTTGGCTTGTAGAAGAAGCCCCTTTGCATTGCGGGGATGAAGCACTACTTCTGGATCCAAAGCAGTCACTATATCGGAAGGAACCTGGGTATGAAGGGTGTCTGTTGTTTTTCACTACAGCTCCTACTGAGCATGGTTTGTTAACAGGGCCTCTTTATTCAGAGCATGTGACTTTGTTGCCACTTAATCTGTTTTGTGTTTCTGGGACCAATTCAGAATACTAGCTGGTCATAATGCAGTTTGGGGCCATGCTAGCAGAGGGACTGCCTGCTCCTTCATGGCTTTTCTGCTAGTTCAGGAACTTCTGCAATATGCCCTGTCACTATCAAAGGTGAACCGGTTGAATACATGCGACAGTGATGACCCCTCGGTATTAGAAAAGGTTCTTTTGTGATCTCTTACTGTATTGCCTTGTTTTAAACGTAGTCTTCAGAAAAATTTAAAATTATTTCTGTATATTCATGCTTTCTATGTTGTTTTGCTTATGATGGATGGTGTTGTTTCTTGTACGGTGGGTATTTTAAATTGTTACTGCTCTATTATGTGTACTGAATATTTTGGGGGAGTGGAGTTAAATGAGGAGCTGAAGAACAATATATAAATACTTATATAAATATCTAAACAGTGGTACAATAGAAATGTTGCAGGCATGTGATGTAAGGAATGTCCTTATAAAGTAACATTAATAATAACCAGTTTGGGCTAAGTACAAAATTAGATTTAAAAGTAGAACATGGATTTTGATAGACATTTTATTTATTTATGTAACATGCAATATATGATTTAAATAAATTTAATCATATATCATTTAATATCAAATTACATTTAATGAATTGTTTGTTTGTTTGTTTGTTTTCCCCAGTGTGACAATGCAAAGGGTCTTAAAGCCTTCTATGATGCAATAAAATATGGACCTACACATCTAATGGTTTTTGGTGGTGTATGTACAACTGTAACATCCATCATTGCTGAATCCTTAATAGGATGGAATTTGGTCCAGGTAAGTAACACTCAATTTTATATAGAAATATCTCCCATGCTTCAAAACATTTAGAACATTAGCTACATAATTCTAAAGGGGGTGACTGACTTGCATGACCTACTTCAAAATCCACAAACAAAATGTGGGTAGAGTTCAAAGAAATGTTTTCACTGGTATAACTATCAGTAGGATAGAGAGGAAATTATTTTTTTCCTCTGCATTTCCCATGAACTGTCATCATCTGAGAGTGGTATGGAGGTATGGAGAGTTTCAGTTGCAGGTTTTGTGAGGATGTGCGATGCTGAAGCATGTAGAGATGAATTGTGTAACTGTATATCTGTTTGGATTCAACTGGTTGCAAAGCCAGATTCAAAATGGGATCTTGAGGTAAAGTTAGTTAGATACAGCAATTCATTAACAACATTCTGAGACCATCCACACAGACAAGAACAAATTACTTCTGAATTATTAATTTGATATTACTATAAAAATAGTTTGGCAGGGATTGCTATAGGCATGATCAAAGGCACTATTAATTAGCTGCTTAATTAGAAGATAGGGGATCCTGAAGCTGAGAGATAAGTGCAGTCTGCCACTGAATACATTGCAAGGGATTTTGTTTTTGTATTTGCAACAATTAAAGTACAGCTAGTTGTATTACAATTCTGAATAATAAAATCTGATTTTAGAATAAAAAGGGGCTTAGACAGATAGCTATTGTTTAGAACAAGTAAATGTGCAAAGGGATACTCCTGACTTCTTCTGAGCTCTGGAAGGGCCAAATTTGTGAACCAAATGCCATGTTGTATCACATATATGTATTCTTTTTTTTTTTGTTTAAACTGGTCAGTTTGGATTTTGTGGTAAATGGGGATGAGCCAGAAACTTCTGTGTCTGGGCTATTCTCAGGTTCAACACAGGGTATCTTTATGAAATTAATTACAAGTCACCAGATAGTATTAGCAAGGTTTCATTTGGCAATCGATTTCATTCTTTTTGATATGGGTAAACTTTATATAATCACTTTGAAATCAGCTTTAATATATTACTGTATGTTTTTAACACATAACTTTGTCTATAACTGACCTCTGAACAATCATTTCATTGTACCAGTCAAAAATGACTTGATGGCACATAATCAATCACAAATCAATGAAAGCCTAAGTAAGTAATATTACCGAAAGAGGATTAGAAGAAGGCTGTAGGCTGGTAGTCTTAGCACCTGTCAGAACTACTAGCTATGATAGTCACCTGGAAAATTCATGTTGTGTGTAGTTTTGTTGACAAGTTCCTACATGAATCAGTAACGCAGTGTAGTAAGTCTCATTCCCAGGACTTTATTCATTAATTCATTTTAGGAATTTGAACCCAACAGTATTTATTTGCAGGTAAAACATGCATCTAATGGCACTGTGAATCTGCAATCTTCAATATAATCTAGTGAAAGTAGTGAGTATCAAAGATGACCACTTGTCTTAAATGCTATTAGTATACCCATTTTATAAGAACATATTCATGGTAGATCTCTGTTCTAGGTTAGGATTTATACTGTCAAATAGAAGTGTACAAACCATTTCAAAATGTTTTGATCTCAACACAAGAGATCAAAATGTCAAAATGGCTTTTTACAATGTCCCTTTTTTAGTTTGAACCAACTGTATCAAGTTTGAAATGGGTTGTTGTATCATCACCAGAAGCATTCTAATGCTGTTCTGCCTGCATCAAAAATGTTTTGAAGCTTGAAACAAGAAAATCTTGTGGTTTGGTGTTCTAGAGCAGCTGGTCCATTTCAAATTCAAAACAGATATTTTGAACTCAAAATGAGCATTTCAGCTTAAAACATTTTGAACTTGACATGCTTTTCTTACCTCTGATGTTAACCTATATTATGAAAGAATGCAGAGGAGATCTGAGTTAAGATTTCCTTAAGTCTTGATGATTAGGACTTGGCTAACAGAGAGGTGGCTTTTCAAGTATTAAGATATGTAGGAGAAGAGGGCCTCTTGAAGATTATCCTGGTTTTAGAACCATTTCTCTTACATGCCGGTGGGGGCTTTTCCTGCATGACTTTCAAGGGAATACATTCTCCTAGGCTTTGTATCTGTTCCCCCTTTCTCCACTGTCTCTTCAGCCAAGGTTTCTGAATTGTTTTATGATAGTTTAATTATTTATTAGTTTTTAAATTATTTCTCCTTGTTTATCTTATTTTGTATTTTTTTTAATATTATTACCATCCTGATTGGATGGAAAGGCAGGTTATTAATAAAATAAATGTGATTGATGCCATATCAGTAAATATTGATTAAATGTGTTGATATATAGCCATAACAATGCAGTTTTAATTGCGTATTTCCACAATTCTGTTTGATGAGCAGCTGAAGGATAAATCTTACACATTTGTTGGCTATTGTCAACAATAGATGCCATGGTGATACATAATCTTTCTTGACATAAGACTTTACTGGAAAAAGAACTGATTAACAATAAATGCTTTAAAAAGGAGGAGACAGAAGGTTAGAAAGCTATTGATAACATGTTACTGAAAGAAATGATGGAGAATTCAGTTGTAGCTTTGAATTTTCTTCTTTGACGCTCCTTTTTTCATTTTTTACTGGGAAAAGCTATAACAACAAGGCAGCCATGGGAAAGGATGTGTATACTTCAGGCCAGCATCAGAGGAAGAGTTAGGTTCTTTCCTGAAGATTATCTCCGTTTTAGAGAAAGGAGCTATGCAGATAATATTCTATTCAACTGCTCTCAGGAAATGTATCTGCTCTTTACTTCAAACCAGTTATTGATAACCTGTTGGATTTTTGGAAATTATTTTAAGCTTAGCAAAACAGAGTTCCATTTTTAAATTATTTAATAAGTTAAATAACTCCAGTTATATTACCTAATTTGCATGTTGTTTTTTATTGGATGATACACTGCATAAAGTGTAGCTAGTATGAATGGAAACAAATCTGACTGATTAATGTTGGTGTAAGTGGCACCTTTAAGGAGACAAAGAATTACAACAAACTTTTTTATTGAACAAACCCTGCAAAACCTCATTCAGTAAGTTGAGAAAATAAAATCTTATATAAGACCTGAATTATTTTAAAATATGGAATAGGTAAACAAAAATATTTATGTGTTCATGGAGCATTTTTTTAAAAATCAGCGGTAACTATACAATGGCATATACTCTTCTTCAAGAACATTGAGATGATTAGGTTCCCAATGATCGAGGAACTGTATATTTTCTTCCATTAACGATGTCAGGGCAGTTCAGGCAGAAGGGAGAATCATCACTATTTTCTCCCCCTTTCTTCCAACAGGATGGTCTCTTGGTTTTCTGTCCTTCTGCAAATGGAAAAAATTCTTCTTTTGTAGAAGTGCATTTGAATCCAATATTTTCTTTCCTTGTTATTTTATTGGACTCTGGTACATCTATCCTGCACCCCCTCCCCCAGATGACTGCCTTACTTTCATTATACCATTGGAATGGAATTTGGGAAATCTAATTTCAAATTCCATTCATCCATGAGGTTGACTGAATGACTTCTGACTAATGGTTATCACTTAACCTAATCCACTTCACAGGGTTATTATAAGGTTAAAATCATGGGGGTATTTCTATGTATATTTTCTTGACCACAGACAAACAAACAATCTAATGTGTAAAATAAACACTCCAAACCTAATATCTAATTAATTAAAAAATGCCCAAAGTAAAAATGTGATAGATAATATAAAACCCATAAAAACAATAAACTCTGTGACATTAGTACCGAATTGATTGAAAGTCCTTATTTCTTTGTTAAAAGGAGGCAGTTCATGAGTTCATAAAGAAAGTATATAAATTATCCTCTGTTTTTACCAATTTTGACTTTTCAAAGTTGTATCACAATTGTTATAGTTGTATCTTAGGTTCAGTGTCCATAACAGATTCCATAGACAGTTGCTTAAGAGAACATATGCATTTAGAGAAACAACATTGTAATAGGATGACTTCAGCAATCTCCTTATCTTCCTGCCTGTTAAAAAATTGTAAGTGTATTCACAGTTTATTAAAAGATTGCATAACACTTTGATTTTCAGCCCTTTGCTCATGGAGATCCAGCTGTCTGGGTGTCTGGTCAACATTTCACTGAAGGAGATGCAAGAGCAGCTGAAAATACTCCTGATGTAACTCTGTGTCTTTTCACACAGAAGCTGTATTTGCACAAATAAACTAGTGTGCTGTGTGAATCCAGCCTAAGAGGTTCGTTTATAGTTCAGTATGGTTTAGGAACCCAGATAACTGAGTTACTAGGTATAGCATGTTAACCATAGGTACCTCTGTCATTTGAACACAGCCCCTATCTCACTCTTGAAAGAAACAACATCTGTGTCAGCTAGAAAACAGATATTGGTTGGGAAATTGCATGGCTGAAAATGAATCATATTTTCTAGATTGATTTGGGGTATATTTGCTCATTGTCATAGTCTGTTAGAGACCCCAATAACCAATAATTAATTGTTCTCTTGGCAGAGCTGAGGAATCACGGTTAGAGCAATAGTATCACCTGGAATACAGCAGAAGCTTAATCAATGTTAAGACCTCACAAACTGCCTTTGAAATTGCCACAGGCCTCCCAAGTGGCTTGATGTTTGGCACGGAGGACTACTGTCTAGGGAGCACAATGCTACTTTGGGCATGTAGAACGCTCAGTATGCAGGAGTGAATAGTGGCCAACATTTCAGCGAATGTGGTGAATGTCTCAAATGGCAGCTGATGCTCTTGTTTGTGATGCATTTTATAACTTATTTTGATGGCTGATCATAGATTTAGCTAGGAATATTAGAACCATCCCCATGCACCAAGATATCTAAGTAAAGTGAACCAAGTTTTAAAAAAAACTGATAGAAATGGGACTTGGACAGATTAGAAGTAATTTGCTATTGCTGCAGTTTCTCCACCACCACCATAGCCAGTACCAGTCTCTAAAACATTGCTCAACATCAAAGGAAGTAAGGGAGGGAGGGACTCCTGTTTTTGAAGCTTGATTTCTGGCAAATGGGGCTTTGAGCAATGAAAGCCTCAGAGCTGCTTGCTACCTTAGGCAGGGTTTTTGATGCTGTTAAATAGGTTGCCTTATGGCTATATTGTAACAGCATTGTGTAATCCCAGTGGGAATTTCACACTGCTCCGAGCTGGAATAGCTTCTGATCTGATTGATGTACAGATATTTGGAAGACAGCTGGGAAGTTTTTACAGAGTGCATGCATTCTGTCTCATTGTGGCCTACAGTATAAATGAAGATGGTACAAAAAGGTGGCTGAAGTTTGACAAGATAATGGCACTATTTCTCTGCCATCCTGTTTTAAAACTTACAGATATAGGGCTACTGCTGCCTGTTAAAACAGCTGCTACTTAATGACAAAGTGTGCCTGCCTGCCTGTACTCTAGTAATTCATTAAACACTGGAAATAGCATTGACATATGGTAGTATGTGTCATAATGGATAAATTATTCTGTTAAAAATAAATGTCTGTATCACTCCTGATCAATCATAGCTTGAGCCAATAGTGATACTGCTGAACTATTTAAAAAGATGATAGACTGTTCCAGCTGTTTACTCAAGGAAGCACAAAGGAGTTTTTTTTAGTGTCTTTGCTAATCTTTAAAGCAAGGATGTGATTTCCAGTTGCAATTATGTAAATGAAGGTACAGGTTCTAATTGGAAGACTTCTTAGTGTTGGGAGGATAAATCTTCACCACTGAGTGTACACTTCAGGTGTTTATGGCTGGCATATTTAATTTAGCACTGAGAAGCGTGAGGCAGCAATGAAATAGTGAGATTCAAGTTTTAATTTATTGTGTTTGTATATGCTCAGTGTACTTTTTGAGCATCTGGTCCAATATATTGTATCGCCTGACTCCTTCCTCTCTCCATTGGTTCTTCAGTTGCAAGGATCTAGACATTCATATAGTGTAGGTAAATAAATGCGTATAACATGGCAGAAGGAGTTTAAGCAAGCTGACAATGCAGTATAGCATCAAAGGATTTGTCGCTAATACATTTATTATAACATATGTTTTTGTGGGCTATTTATGTCATAATAGTAAAAAGTTTGCATTCATATAGTACCACTTGTTACTGTCTTGTTTTTGTTAGAATTGTCATGACTATCCCTCCAGTTGCTGACATCGTATTGTCAGGACCAGCGTGTATCAAGTTGAAAAGAAGATATGAATAAAAGAGGAATCAATAGGTAGTTACCACACTCATAATGGCTAGATGAGCATATCTAATCTAGAATTTAATGTAGGAATTGGGCAGTATTATGGCATTTTAATTTCTGCCTTGTTACTAAGAGAATACACTGTTATTTGCCTGAATTGCATCAAGTGTCCTTCTCTGACTATATTCATTTCGAGTGCAGTAGGAGCAATGGCATCTAGATTCTTCAGGATTAGCACTCTGTCTAAATGCACAGTATATGGATCAAGAAGGAATTACTTAATGAGGATTAAGTTTTGTTGGCAAAGTTGTTTCCATTAAAAAAGAAGTCACATAGTTTTGTTCTTTTAACTTCAGGAGGATATATACTTAGAAATGTCTGGAGCACATTAATTGCAAAGAGAGAAATGATCAAATACTTGACAAATAATACATGTTTTACCATGGAAATTGTCAGGGAATTATTACCACAAGTTCCACAAATTATTCTTCTGTGTATGCATGTGTGTATATGTGTTCCCTGGACAAAGAATAAAAGTAACCTTTTTTCGGAAAGCATTGGTAGACAAAATATAAAATGGCTAATTATGGCAAGGGTTATTTGAAAAACAAAATCAAAGTGTGCTGTAGCTTGTTATAGTATTGTGAAATTTCCTCCTACTCCATTTAGCAATAGATTTCAGTTTTATAGACTTAGTTCTTAAAATCTGAAAAATTTCAGATTTTCTGATAATGATTTAGGAATGTATTAATATGTGTCATTTTTATTCAATTACCTGAAAGTATAGGATTGTTCAGGGTAAGGAGAAAGTCTTTTGTTGTGTCTAGACTTTTAAAAACTTTCTTAAAGTGATAATTTATGGTTTTAATTTTTCTGATTTTCAGTTTCATGATTGGGCATATCTTTAAAATTCTGTATTGTATTGGAACAAAAATATTAATAACATGCTGTTATGGAAAGCTTGTATTTGGCACCTTTGAAATCTTGACATGTGCTTGGTTCTAAGTGTAGTAGGAAGTTGGTTGTATTTCCATCATTTGGGTGGTCAAATTTATTTGGATGATATTGAATGAAAAATTAATATTTGATCCCTGCTTCCATGAGAAAGTGACTATTTGGAATAATACATATTTTAAAATGGGAGGTAAATATTTTTGTTGGAAAGCATGGGCTGTAAAAAGGATAGTTCCCTTAATCATATAATTAATTACACTTTAAACACTTTTGAAAGGTTACAAAAAGAATATTATTTGCCAAAGACAACTGAATGGTAATACATTCAGCATATGTTATGCTGTTTACTTGGATCAGAGTCATTGGCTACTTGAAATCCTTGTGCTTTTGAACATATTAGATAAAGCTTTTTTTAGAGACTAAACTAACAAATCAGATTTATCAACAATGAAACATTTTAACTAAAATTTGGATTATTTGTTTGAAGTGTTGTCAAAAAGATCTTTGTGTTCCTGGAAAGACTCTTAGGTACCAGATACAAAACA
The DNA here is from genome assembly GCF_035149785.1 of Candoia aspera. Taxonomy (NCBI): domain Eukaryota; kingdom Metazoa; phylum Chordata; class Lepidosauria; order Squamata; family Candoiidae; genus Candoia; species Candoia aspera. Next base: position 121,625,248 of record NC_086155.1, on the reverse strand, counting down.
CTGGCTTAATGAAATGTGCCAGCTCATAGTTTTTGAGTTGGCTCTTTCTCAGGAAATAGTGGACAGGATGATTCCATGTGGTAAGTATTCAGTTTGTTTTTTAAAAACTAAGTTGTAGCACTTTCTATATAGGTATAATTATTGTTGTATTGTATTTTGTTATGATTTAGATTATTTATTGTTTTATATTTAAAAAAATATCCTATTTTGTTCTATTTGAACTTTTCTGCTTTGTAGTTTCAGTCTGAATACTATATTATAGGTCACAAACTCAATATACATATCAAAACAATTAGATTAACTATAATAAAATAAGGCAGATAAATAAAAGAAGAGGGGAAAAAAGAGGAAAAGTACCATGTAATAAAAAAGGGAAAAACAATATAATGCTCTATATTATATAGAGCTCTACACTGTATAGCCAAAAAAAAAATCAGCCCCAAATTAATTGCCATTAATAAGACACAGGTTCTATATGCTACACTTACAAGCTTTTGTTATTTTAGGGTCCTTATCTGCATGAAGGAATTTTACATAAAATTCATCTGAATGTCAAGGGAATGGCCTAATAAAAGCTCCATATGCATATCTCTATACAACTTACAACAAAGTAAAATGTGGGCCAGTGATTCAGTGTTCCCAGACTGGCAAAGGCAAGTCCTTTCTGCATTGGGAATCTTCTGAAAGTTGCTCTTGTTGAAGAAATACCCTGAGAAAAAAACCCAGTGGCCTTCTCTCTTCTCTGCCACCTGGTTAGTGAGGGCTCAGATCCAGTCCTCTACTTAATCAGGACATGGTATAAAAGTATCCAAAACTTTATTAAGAGTCTGCAGAATCTTGGTCAGACACTGAAGTAACGGTCCTAGGTGAAAGACCCCAAATACACATACAAGCACGCTTATACAGTCAATTTCACACATGGCATTTCAAACAGTGCAATCCCATTAGCCAATCCACACTTGGTCACTTACACATTTCTAAGCAGGTGGAAAATCCCAAAGTTTTTACTTTTGTATAGGCATATAATAGAGAAATTTCCATAGCAACCTACTACAGGTAGTCCTTATTTAGCAACTGCCTCAGATAGCAACTCTTTACAAATATGATGGTAATGAAAAATTCATTTTCTGACCAATGCTTGCATTTATGATAAAAGCCTTCAGTGTGAAACTGATTAAGGTCTGGTCTGTTTCAGGCAGCAGCTGTGAGCTGGCTGGAGGGTTCCAATCAACTAATTAAGATTACAGAGTTGAGCTTGTTAACTTGCCCTTAGCACTTTTTAGGGAAGTGTTGCACTAAGGAAAAAAGCAGCTCAGGAAGAGATAGCTTGCTTAAGCAATCTCACCACCTGCAAGATGGCAAAAAAAGGAAAAAAAAAATAACGGGTCAGGCACAGGACACTGTACGAGAGAACTTTATCTGAATAAGACAGCAGCAACCAGTGATCTTCGCAGCATCTCTCTCTCTCTCTCTCTGTCATGTGTTCACTTCACATTGCTTGTGCTGGTCTAAGACTCTAATAAACTGACTGACTGACTGACACGTGTTCACTTAGCAACCATTTTGCTTAATGACAGAACCACTGGAACCAACTGCAGGCACTAAACGAGGACTACCTGTATAGGATTTGTCCTGTCATCTATAGCAGTTTCACCATACCCAAACTGTACCCTGTATCTATGTAAGCATGGCAACTGTTTGCTTATCTATTCTGTGCTGTTTCAGCTAACTTTACATCCTAATAATGAAGCCTATTTGGCTAAGGCTAAATCTCTTTATTAAGACTGAATTCCTCATGAATCCCCCAAATTCCTCTGGGTCTCCATCTCTTTTTGTGTTTACTGTATAAGGATGACCCTACCTTAGAAGCTGTTTCTGTTCCTAAAAGCCATACTCTGTGTCCCTCGCTCAACTTCAAATGCTCTTGTTCAAGTTAGAGCTTGGTTGCATTTCACTTGGGGCCCACCTGAGACTTTGTTGTGTCAGGTTTTGGCTGGAACAAATATTTTGGGTTGAGTCTCTAATAAATTTCACCTACTGGATAGGTTTTCCTCATCTCTGAGGAGGCAAATTGATTCTCATCTAGAATATTATGGCTTCTTACTCCATACATTATCTTTTCTCGGCCCAGATGAAGCCTTAATCAAACAGAGGATTTGGAATTTAGATTACTAAATAGGATGGCCAAAATTATCCACCCCTATTATAGTGCAATTGCAGGTTCCCTGTGGACAGCTCCTAGCTCTGTAACATCCTACATGTTTCATCTAGAAAACTTTTTATCTTGGCTTGAAGTGGCATATTACCTATTATGGAGACTATAGACAAATATGCTACAATAGTCTCTTGTACCACAATTGTATGTGTTTCCACTCAAATAGAGAGGTTGAGTCAGTAACCCATGTATTGTTACATTTCTTGTTATTCCGCCCAAGGTGTCTGGCACTCATAAACCTGATTACCAGAATTCCTGCTTGTTTTTCTGATCAAGAGAGTACAAGCTTTCTTCTGCAAGACCTAACTTAGACAACCACTACAAAGATTGCCAAGTTTCTAGCCATAGCTATGACTTGCAGAAGCCAGGTGATACCTTCTTGTTATTAATTGTTTCAGGGATTTTTTTGCCCTGTATTTTAATGTTTGTGTTTTTGTGTTTTAAATTTTGTATTTGTGTTTTATTGTTTTATTTGGGACTGTAAAGAGCCAGTTTGGTCTAGTGGCTAAGGCAGCAAGCAAGAAACCAGGAGTCTGAGTTCTAGTCCCGCCTTGGGCATGAAAGCCGGCTGGGTGGCCTTGGGCCAGTCACTCTCTCTCAGCCGAACTCACCTCACAGGGTTGTTGTTGTGGGGAAAAGAGAAGGAGGAAGGAGTATTAGGTATGTTCACTGTCTTGAGTTATTTATAAAAATAATAAAGGTGGGATAGAAAATAAATAAATTAAATTAAATTAAATCAAATCCATCTCTTATGCTTTCCAATACAGTTGACTGCAAAATGTCAAAAAACAACATCATAAAGGTCCTATAAAATTCTGTCCATTCCTCAGTTATAAGGTCCTTATTTTCCAGCCAGTCCAGCACTATATAGTTTACTGAGGAGGAGACATATCGGGCAATAATATTAAAATAAAACTTAAAAATAATAAAAAGCACATGAATAATGCACATATCTTATTTCTGTATCAACATTTCAGGCAAGGATACTAAAAGCATTAACTTTCCTTATTCCACTTGTATTTATTTCCAGATTAATCAGGAAAAGGGGGATTAAATCTGCCCGTAACGAAGAATTTAAATAATTTAAATAATCTTCATATGGTTTAGTGCGCTCTACTGTGGGATATAGTGCAATGAGATTTCTGTACTGATCAAAGAAACTTGATCTTTATGTAGTTAATAGTATTTTAGGATTAAAAAATAAGTGAAAGATGGATAACAGATTAATGGAAAGCAAATTAGGGAGCACTCCTAACCAATAAGCAGAAGTAACTGAATGGCTCATGAATGTTGCAGAACTTTTAGTTTTCTGTGGACATTGACTGGAAAGAAGTTTTGGAAACACTTAGTTGGGGGTGTTGGGATTGGAATATTAGCCCCTGCATGTTTTTCTTCCCAGTGTGAGCCATTAGATATCAGAAATTAATTAAACAAATTAAATAAGAATATATCCAAAATGCTATCTTAAAAAAGGGAGATTTTGTTATTAAAAAAAGCATTATGGCCAAGCAAGATGGTTTGTTACTTAGGAATACAGAAACTAAGGAATACAGGTAGTTATAGAATTTTGTTTTATAATAATTATGTACCTATATACCCATATGCATTAGCCACAGTTAATGTGGCAAAAATACTAATTCACCAAAAATAAAGGGCCAGCTATTAGTAGTTTCTTGTAAGATTGTAGTGAGAAGGGCAGAAAATAATTATACTTCTATTTAGAGTAGAAAGACAGCATGAGTAGATAGTAAAGAAGCAATCAGATTGCAATTCTATATACATTGATCAGGGAATAATCCTAGTGAATTCATTGTGATATGTATGATAAATATTTGTAAGATTATTCTGTTAGTATTTGGAGTAAAAAATTGGATATTTTAAATCTTAAATTATATGGCTGGACTGCCACTATCTAGTCCTTTGAATCCAGTTGGTTTAAAGGGCAGCTAGATGCATAGTTGCTGATTCTATTTTTTAATGTGTTAAGGATATTAAAGGGTAAAAAGCAGCTATAGTACAGAGATGAGAGTTACAGGTGGTATATGTCTAGTAGTCTGATATAAATGTAATCAGAAATTACTAGCCATATATTTTTATTAGCATATTTAATAAAAAGTGAATATTTCAATTTAAGTGGTCATTTTGGAAATTTAAATATTTGGGAAGGAAAAAAAAGCATTAAGTAAATACTGGAATATAGTGAATATATAGTAATTTCAACATACAAGCAATATAGCAGAAAAATAACATAACAAATAATATAAAAATAGCAGCCAAGAAAATTAATAAACACTCTAACCATGAAACGGGCTGACCTATGTTATCAGGGCCCCAGGCTCACTGACAAAGCTAGGTTTTTAGTGCCTTGAGAAAGGTCAGCACAGTTGGGGTAAGTCTAATTTCTGGATGGATGATGTTCCAGAAATAAGATCATCTGTTTTTGATGAAGAATAAAAGTATAAATTTAGACAAAAGAAAATGAAGGAGTTTGTGTAAGGAGAAAGTAAATTATAATCAATTTAGTTATGATTTTACATAAAGCACACATTCAACAGAAAATAAACAATGGCATATAAAGTACTGTATAGCAACTTTTATTTATAGAAGGATCTTGCATTTCTGATACCATCCACTAAAAAAAATTGTAGAATTGAAATTTAACTTCATGGATACTGTACAAAATATTTGAAACAGGAGAAGATATATGCTAGATTTCTCAAGAGCCAACCATTTTTTTCAGAGATCATGTGCTAAAAGTGTGAGAAAGCACATTCTTTTTAAGGATATAGATGTAATGGTACATGAGATTTCTCAGTTATATTCTGAGTGTAAACCAATGTTATTTAATTGTGCAAGAACTATCTTCCCCTATGATAAATGAAACCAGTTTTATGCATAGTTTTAAATAGGAGAATTATGTTTGCTAAATATGATAAAACAATAAATCTAGTAAAAGAAAGGATTTAAGAAAATGTTGGGCCAGTTTGAAATGGTAAAATTTACTGTCTGGCTGATTATATCTTAAAACTCCCTTAGTTATAGGTTTATTATATTTCAAAAAATAATTTCACACAGATAAGTTATATGATTTAAGAATGGTGGTTCAGGAAAAGAAGACTTTTTCTATTCCTTGGAAATGGATTGTAGAGTAATGGATACTGAAAAAGCTGCTGGCTTTTTTTTTTTTCTTTTTGGCCATGAAAGATAATAGGAACTCTGAAATCTCTAGGACAATGGCTTGTTGTCTGAAAGTTATAGTATTTCCTGGAAATTGCAAAAAAATTACCCCTTGATAAAAGACCAGATGGACAAATCCTGGGAAGAGTTACACTGACCAACACTTGGAATGACTTTTGAGATCACAAGTGCACTGTGGAAGTTTTGACTGCTGAAGAACTCCACCATACTCTGATGGAAGAACTCCTCTGCTATTTGATAATGTATTAATATTGATATTTTAATATTAATAGGAAACATTAATAAATAATAAAATAAAATAAAAACCTTGGTACAGTCATAAACCAGAATAGAATCAAAACATAGGTTGTTAAAAATAGAGGTAATAATAGTAATATCATAATAGTAATACAAGCCAAATCTTGATTCAGATGTCTTATTCAAGACAGTCCTTGGGGATTACAAGCATGTGCCTGATCCCTGTTGCAAACAAATCCTACATTTTACAAATGAAAATGTAATCTTAGAGTCTCTCACAGCTAAAAGAAATTAGCATAAATTTAATCTGACTGACCTGGAAAAGTTTTTAGTAGAGGTTGGATTAAGATTATCCAAGAGTCAGAGTATAATTTACAATATGGTAGAGGTTATTCAGTTGATTAAATCTTGCCTGAACTGCATGGACAAAGTCTCTGGAACTGGACTTTTTGGAATCTGCCCTTAAGAATGCCAAGGACAGAGTACTGAAGTGGGCTCTAGGGAATGCTCTAGATATTTAAGTGAATAAAAGTAAAGTGCTGGAGCAAATATCTGGGATTATTTTTAAGAGAGCAAGAAAATATTTAGGTAATTCTGGGGCTCTATGTCCTAGATCCTTTGAATGACCCTTTAGTCTTATCTAGTCCTTAAGATACTTGATCTTCTGGAGAAAGTGTCCTAACAGGCAGGAACCACGCTGAGACAAGGAACAGGTCTCTAGTGTTTTATTGCTGCTACGTAACAGGAAAATCCTAACAAACTGAAGAAGCGTGGGAAAAACCCAGACATATAAACCCCAAAGGCTAAGGTGGGCCCGATCTGTGTCTCTTGGAATGGCTACCTAATTCCTCAGTGCTATGCGTGCGCTTTACAGCCTGGATGGGAGCCCCCTGCTCGCCATCCTCACTCATGACAGAAAGTCCATATAGATGCAATTGGTATGTGATCTTCTTCTATCATGTGGATCTAAAATTATCAGATTATATTAATGGAAGCAAGCCAACTGGTGCTAGGTTAAGTCTTAACCAACCTGTCAAAATGGCTAAATTGATTTTCGCTTCAATTTTGGTTAACCTGTAATATTTATTTATTTATTTATTTTATTTTATTTTCTATCCCGCCTTTATTATTGTTTATAAATAACTCAAGGCGGCAAACATACCTAATACTCCTTCCTCCTCCTATTTTCCCCACAACAACCACCCTGTGAGGTGAGTTGGGCTGAGAGAGAGTGACTGGCCCAAGGTCACCCAGGCAGCTTTCAAGCCTAAGGCGGAACTGGAACTCAGTCTCCTGGTTTCTAGCTTGGGGCCTTACCCACTAGACCAGACTGGCTCTATACAGTATATTGTATATATATTATTATTTCTTTAATACAATTGAACTGTACTGATCTTACGATCTTATGTGTTGGTCTGTTTTTTACTTATTTAGTATGTCTCTCTAATGATCATGTAGTTCAAGACTGATTACGGTGGCCTGTGTAGGAGAACAAAATTATTAAACAGAATTATGCCTTAACTTCGTTCATGACAATTCTGTATACAGTAACTCATGTTCAGAATAATGACTTATTTTCTTGTTAAGAAGCAGATACGAACTAAATTCCATTGTGTGTCTTTTGGAGTGGAACAGGTTTCGGAGTTTACGTATCCTTGAAGATGATTCCATCTTCCAGTCATTAATCTCAGAAACAGAAACTGTCCTGTACAGAAGCACTCTTATCCCTAATAAAATCTGGAAAGAAGAGTTTCACAGTTACCAAATTTCTGTTTTACAGTGATACTGTTACCCTTTTTAATAGTGAGAATTACATGAAAAATCCCGAATGGATATTTAACTGGGTGTGTAATCTCAGTCATATTATTCAGAAACATTGTTTTTTCTCTTTCTTAGGAGTTAAATGGTTTAGCTTCCAGACAGTGTACAAAATGGAAGAAAATGCTCTGTGGGCTGCCATTTGATCATCACTACCCTATAGACTGGCTTTTTAACATTTATGTGTTACTTAAAATTTTTTTAAATCTGTCATACATATTCATAATTTGAGAAATAAACATAGTGCAGAGTTCCTAAGAGGCACAAGTTCACTCTGACTGCATTTCCTGTATATTAACAGTTGTGCTGATTTACAGAAATCACTGAGTTGGAAGATCCCATTTAGATCAAGCCCAACTTCCTGTTCAGGGCAGAAATCCCAATGTAAACTGCTCTAACAGATTATGTCTGGCTTTAGCTTAAACCCTACTACTCTAGGCAGAGTAATTGGTTCCACCATTGAATTACTTTTACCATTAGGGCATTTTTCTTAACATTCAACTAGCAACTGTTTTCTGTATCTTTTATATTCTCTCTCTGCAGCAACAGAGAACAGATCTTGGCCTTCCTTTGTGACACCCATACAGATATTTAAACAGTGATTTTATGCCCAACCGTGTCTTCTCCTCCCACAGTATCTTCCCATAGAATTTTGCCTCTGATCCTCCCTGCCCCCCTCCCTCCATCTGTCTGAATCTGTCCCCTATACTTCTGAAAGTATAGAATCTGACTAATGCAGACTGGGGTGGAACCGTTTTTCCCTTGATTTGGAAACTATATATACTTCTGTTAATACAACTTAAAGTTGCATTTCCTTTGTTTGCAGTCATGTCACAGTGATCATTATTATTCACCCTGTGATTGTCCACCGTTCCAAGATCTTTTTCACATGCACTGTTACCAAATCAGATGTCAACACTGCATGCCTTGTGCATTGGATTCTTTTTTCCTCAGTGAAATCATCAAATGGTTTATTATTTATTAGTTTATTATTATAAAATGCATAATAATAAATACATTACAGTGTGGCATTATCATGCTTAACTTCAGGAGTCAGATGATCCTCTACTCTTCCCTCCCTTTTTGTCTTACAGAGTGTGAGAATTTTTTTTCTTTTTCTTTTTTTTTTAAGGTATTTTCACTCTTGCACTCTGCTCCCCTTTCCCAGATGTGGCAGTTAAACAGTCTGTTGGAATTGTATGTGTGGGTTTTGAAAGGGGACAGGCTGAGATAGGAAAAGTAAAAATTTCCATCCTCGTGAGTGATGGTTGCAATCTTTATTGGGGCATTTTATGCTTATTCAAAGAAAACAAAAAAGTAGAGAGAGAGGCTGGCCAGACTGAGCTGGCATGACTGGGCTGTGTGGACAATGGTATCCAGCAAATGGGGGTCCTCATTGGAATGGAGGGTTTTGGTGTGCAGGTGGATAGTGACAGCAGGAGCAGGAACAGGTTGCAACTTAACCGTCCATGCGGTGCAGTGACTTTTTTGGTGATCTTCCCTGTTTTCCTCCTGGGCCTTGGAAGGACTGGGACCTGCCTGGTTTATAGGATTGCAGGCAGACCATCCAGAAGCTTCAATCAGTCCAGAATGCAGTGGTGCATACAGTTCTGGGCAGCCTGTGGTTTTTCTGGGTTATACCACTGCTGTGTAAGCTGCACTGGCTTCCAGTTTCCTTCCAGGTGAAAATCAAAATGCTGGTTATCACCTTTAAAGATCTGAATGGCATGTGGCCAGGTTATTTGTGGAACCACCTCTCTCTGACACCCTGGAGAAGATGTTGATGCTAGGGAGAGTGGAAGGCAAAAGGAAGAGGGGCCGACCAAAGGCAAGATGGATGGATGATATTCTAGAGGTGATGGACTCGTCCCTGGGGGAGCTGGGGGTGTTGACGACTGACAGGAAGCACTGGCGTGGGCTGGTCCATGAAGTCACAAAGAGTCAGAAGCAACTGAACGAATAAACAACAACAACCTCTCTCTGAGGTTATCTGTCCATCCACCACATCAGATAGAGTGGGTGTGCTCCAGATCCCCTCTATTAAACAATGTTATCTGGCAGGACCTAGACAGCAGACCTTCTCCATAGTGGAGCCTGCCCTATGGAACAGCCTCCCCTCTGAAATGATTCCAGGCCTCCCTGGAACTAGCATGTGGTATGGTGGATATATGTATGCATAAATCAAAATAAATTAACATGACATGAAAAAATGTAATTGAATCTGAATTAGATTCATCAAGGAAAGATATCAGAAGTCCCATAAGAGAATTTAACAAAAAATGTATGGATTTGTAGGATTATTATTCTAAGTTAAATATGTTGTCAGCTAAAACCCCAGAAAGTTGCTTTAAAGTAACATTTTAGTTGTGTATTCTCTATTACCAATCTTTAATGCTCAAGACCATCTGGATGGAGGTTTGCTATTTGAAACATTTGCTATTGTGATAGAATCTCCTTCACTTTCTGAGTGAAGCAGCATAGAAGACAGTGGCGGAGGTGATAGCTATGTGCTACATCCAGGGATCCTTTGGGGCTGCCGAACAAAACATGAAATAAAGTATTGAGTGTCCAGGAATCTCAGGTTGCAAATTCAAAGAAAAGTAACGTTTTAGAATATATGGCTTATAGAGATATGGAATGGAATAAAATGAGTGATTATATAGCTTTTAATCCCTTCATATGGCAAGGAAAATCTAAATTAATTAAGCAAAACATGAAGCACTATGCATATTTGCAGTTAAACATAGTGCATAATTCAGCTTTTGAGGTGATCCTGTGTGAAGAATTTGGATTGTCAAGGTACAGCCCTGACCGTGTCCCACGGATTAAGCTTGCATTCTTTCTGTGTGCGGAAGAGGCATATCTACAAAGCAAATCCTTGTTCAGGGCAAAGAGAGCACTATAACATCTTAATAAATCTCACCAGCTGTCTTTCTCCTGTCTTACTAATCACAAGAGCACACCCTCTGTGGCTCCTTGTTGGATAGGGCTACCTTTGGTTTCTCTTGATTGCTTTCAGGTGAGGAGCTACCCCAAAAGTCTGTTCTACGCTGATCTCTAACAGCACCATTTGGGTGACGTGCAGTGTGTCTAAATTACTATTGAACTAAAGCAGTGCACATATGATGACTTTAGCAACATTGTGGAAGATAAGTATATGGAAATCCCTACTTCTTCTTTTGACAGTTGTGCCTTTGACGGGCATAAATTGACAGGAGGTTAAGGTAGTGTGGCTGCATGTCTGCTGTTGGCTGCAGAATAGAAGGACATGCTTGCAGACAAATTATGCAAGCTATCAATTTGTATAAGTGTCATAAACATGAAAAGAAAAGCTGGTGTTACTGAGTCAGTTTTACTTTTGACAAAGTGTAAATGTTCTTGATAATTTTATTAATGGGTCCCCAAAGAATATTTAAAAACAAGTGGAGTGAGTTGATATAAATGTATAAAGTGATAGAATCACTGATTTGGGGAATTTCTTTACTTGTAAGAATCTAGCTTTGCTTTTATTGTTTTGGATCGCAGAATGAGGATAGGTTTCCTCTTGATTTCAGAGTAAATGTGATCTGTTTTTAAAAAAACTTTAGCCAACTTTAACCAAATGTTTCCATGCATTTGAATTACAGTACACTTATTAAAAATAATAGAATGGATGTATGAACCAGATCAGAATTCTAACAACAAAAATACTGTTGCTTAAAAATAACTTTTTTATTCATGTCAATAAATATTATTGTCATGGTTTTATATTAAAAAACCCTATACAGGTAGTCCTTGCTTACTGACTACCTTGTTCAGCAACTGTTCAAGTTATGACAGTGCTGAAAAAATAACTTTACGACCAATGCCCACATTTACAACCTTTGTAGCGTCCCTCAGTCATGTGATCACCATTATCGTCAATATTTGTTGACCTGTGCCTGACCTGTTGTTTTTCTTTCCCCCCCCCACCTTGCAGAGCAGAGAGATTGGAGAGGAAGGGATTACAAGACAGTAAGCAGGCACACAATGGGGAATACACATAGAAAGCAATGTGCTGGCACTGGGAGCCACTAGCATGCTACGCAAAACAATTTCTGTAGGCAATCTCCTGTGCCTGACCTGTTTCCCCCCCCCCCCCTTGCAGAGTGGAGAGATTGGAGAGGAAGGGATTACAAGAGAGGAAGCAGGCACACAATGGGGGAATGCACTGGGTTGTTTGCATAGCATGCCGGTGGCTGCCAACACCAGCACATTGCTTTCTATGTGTATTCCCCATTGTGTGCCTGCTTTCTCTCTTGTAATCCCTTCCTCTCCACTGAATGTAAATACAAACATTAATTCCATTCTTGTTAATTATCCCAGCGCCACGGTGAGTATTCCAAAGGGCAGGAGAGTGGTTAGGAAGCAAACAAAAGCCGAAGGTATGAAACTGATTAGTCTTATGGGTTTTGAGTCAGAAAGTTCAGTTGTGGCCACGTGATTTCCCATGTAGTGATGGAGTTGCTGGTCCCAATTGTGGTCACTAAACGAGGACTATCTGTAAATTCTACTAAACTTAGTTGATACTTGAATATGTCCAACAGTGAACAGCTTAGCCAAATTCAATATTAAAACATTGTGTACCATTTCTTAATACTGACAGGTACAGAACAGTGTTCCCTGAATTGTAAGTAAAGTGACACAAGAATAGGAAATAAATTCTATCTCTTGTCATTAATGCATACTAATCAGTAAGTTGCTTGCAGCAACTCAGACTTAGTAGTCTGAGATTATGGCCATGGAAGCATGAGAAGGAGAGGTTATTGTGCTTGTATTTTTTAAGTAATCAGGTTAGTCACTGTGAGAACAGAATTAGATTGGCCTTTGATCTTATTCGGCATGGCTGTTTATGTATTTGTTGAGTAATAAACTGCCACTTCTGTGTGCTGCATAAATGTGGATTTCTTTCAATGAACATGATGTCTTCTGGTGCAACTTGAGTATTAGGAACTGTATCACTTTACCAATAGAGCCATTTTCTCTGATTATGTAAGAAATTCCTTTCTTGGGTCAGCAATCCTAGGTGCTTAAGCTGTATCTTGTTGTTTATTCATTCAGTCGCTTCTGACTCTTCGTGACTTCATGGACCAGCCCACGCCAGAGCTTCCTGTCGGTCGTCAACACCCCCAGCTCCCCCAGGGATGAGTCCGTCACCTCTAGAATATCATCTATCCATCTTGCCCTTGGTCGGCCCCTCTTCCTTTTGCCTTCCACTCTCCCTAGCATCAGCATCTTCTCCAGGGTGTCCTGTCTTCTCATTGTGTGGCCAAAGTATTTCAGTTTTGCCTTTAATATCATTCCCTCAAGTGAGCAGCCTGGCTTTATTTCCTGGAGGATGGACTGGTTTGATCTTCTTGGAGTCCAAGGCACTCTCAGAATTTTCCTCCAACACCACAGTTCAAAAGCATCTATCTTCCTTCTCTCAGCCTTCCCTATGGTCCAGCTCTCGCAGCCATATGTTACTACTGGGAATACCATTGCTTTAGCTATGCAGACCTTTGTTGTCAGTGTGATGTCTCTGCTCTTGACTTCTTCTTCTGTCAGGTCCTTGCCATCTTTGTTTTTGATCATACCCATTTTTGCCTGAAACCTCCAATGTTTTCTAATTTTCTGGAAGAGGTCTCTTGTCCTTCCTATTCTATTGTCTTCTTCCAGTTCTGTGCATTGCTTGTTTAAAAATAATTCCTTATCTCTTCTGGCTAGCCAATGGAACTTTGCATTTAATTGGGCATATCTCCCCCTATCACTGCTGCCTTTTGCTTTCCTTCTTTCTTGGGCTACTTCTAGTGTCTCAGCAGACAGCCATTTTGCCTTCTTGGTTTTCTCTTTCTTTGGGATGTATTTTGTTGCCGCCTCCTGAACAATGTTGCGAACTTCTGTCCATAGTTCTTCCGGGACCCTATCTACTAAGTCCAGTCCCTTAAATCTATTCTTCACCTCCACTGCATATTCCTTAGGAATATTAGTGAGCTCATATCTAGCTGATCTGGGGGTCTTCCCTAATCTCTTTAGTCTGATCCTAAATTGTGCAAGAAGAAGTTAGTAATCTGAACTACAGTCAGCTCCAGGTCTTGTTTTTACCGACTGTATAGATGTCCGCCACCTTTGGCTGCAAAGGATGTAGTCAATCTGATTTCGGTGTTGTCCATCTGGTGAAGTCCATGTATAAAGCCATCTCTTAGGTTGTTGGAAGAGAGTGTTTGTTATGCAGAGTGAGTTGTCTTGGCAAAATTCTATTAGTCTATGTCCTGCTTCGTTTTGTTCTCCCAGGCCATGCTTACCTGTAATTCCAGGTGTCATTTGACTGCCCACCTTAGCATTCCAGTCTCCTGTGATGAAAATAACGTCTCTTTTAGGCATGTTGTCCAGTAGGTGCTGAAGATCCTCATAGAACTGCTCTACTTCAGCTTCTTCAGCATCTGTGGTTGGGGCATATATTTGGGTCACTGTGATGTTAGATGGCTTGCCCTGAATTAGAATTGAGATCATTCTATCGTTTTTTGGATTGCATCCAAGCACTGTGTTAGCCACTTTACTATTAATTATGAAGGCTACTCCATTTCTTCTGTGGTCCTCTTGTCCACAGTAGTAGATCTGGTGGTCATCTGATGTGAAGTGGCCCATTCCAGTCCATTTCAGTTCACTGATGCCAAAAATGTCTATCTTTAATCTTGACATCTCACCAATAACCACATCCAATTTGCCCTGGCTCATAGATCTTACATTCCAGGTTCCAATGGTGTGTTGACCCTTAGAACATCGGATTCGCTGTTCACCACCAGCACCGTCGGCCGCTAGCCGTCCTTTCGGCTTCGAGCTAGCTGTGTCATCACATCTGGGGCTAGATGAACTCATCCTCTGTTCCTCCCCAGTAGCATTTTGACCATCTTCCAACCTGGGAGTCTCATCTTCCAATGTATACCGACATATCTCTGGTTGTACTGATCCATTTAGTTTTCATGGCAAGAATACTGTGGTGGGTTGCCATTACCTTCCCCAGGGATCGCATTTAGTCTGACCTCTCTGTCATGACCTTCCCGTCTTGGGTGGCCCTTCACGGTTTAGCTCATGGCATCATTGAGGTGCTCAAGCTCCAGCACCACGACAAGGTAACAGTCCTTTGCTGAAGAACGATCCTTTGCTGAAGAAGCTGTATCTAGCCACCTGATAAGTACTACAAACACATAGCAGCTAAAGTAGAAGCAAAAGTGGTCTGGATAGAAGCACATCAATACAATACAGGTTGCTAGGGAAATACTTGAAAGTCCGCCACATATAAATCCAAGTTTTAAAAAGGGACACTCCAGTAAAGTTGGGCAAATTAATTCAGTCTCATTTCATCTCTTTTTTAAAAAATTGTTTCCTCTTTTCAAATACCTTATGTACATCTTTAACTCTTTATACGCATATCCTAGTAAATAGCTGTTGGAGTCTGGCGTGCTGTTTTTCTTCACCTCCATCATAATAGAAACAATGAATGAGAGGAAAAGGAGAGAGGGGTGAATCAAAAGGCATAGATAGGAGACTGCAAATTGAGAAGGACTGAAAAATCCAGATGTTGGGGAAGAAAAAGTACCTAGCACCATCCTTTTCAAGTTAAAATCTATCCCATTCCTTTGAGACTGATAGTCCTATGAGGGTCAGGAAACATTATTGATGGAAAGAAATAGAGCCACCTTTCTCTCTCTGCCTCCCCTTTATATATTTCTACTGCAGTAGAGAGTTAAGTTTTCTGATTGTCAATCTTCAGTTCTAGCAACAATGAAATGCCTCTCTCTCCAATTAATACTGCAGAAAACTTGAGATTACCAAGGCTGTAATCTTGCTTTAGATCTGATCCTCAAAGGAAAACCTGAAACTCAGAAGCATCTTCTTTTTCATTTTAACTTGCTTGTTAAACTTCCATAACAGCCCAAGCAAATCTTATAGTTTTGGCCTCCTTACTATGCAGGAGATCCCTCTAGATATTTGCCAGGGGAAAAGAGCATGGTGTTTGTACAGTGCTGGAATCTGAAGATGGGAAGCCTTTTAATATGCCTTTCCTTCCTTCCTTTCCCCAACAAACTCTTTATTTCCAACCCCATCTTTCAAGGAGCAAGTAGTCCATGTAAATTTGAGATATGATGACCTATCATGAAATTGATAGACATATGTTAAAATATTCACAAAACAAAACAGAATTTCATACTGGTGTAAAATTTTTAGCCAGGGGTTTCACAGGTATATCCACCACTATTGTGAAGTATCAGTCCTCCAGGAGGTTAATTGGAAAGAAAGCCAGATGTCTAATCTGTCTCACAGCTAAGATAAAATGGCAATATAGTCATAGTGCCCAGTGATTGGATGGGAAAGGTTGTGTGTGTGCCCACAGCAGATTTAGATGGCCAGTAGTACAGTAGCTGGGTGGATCACTGCACCTTGACTACATCATCCCCAGGCATTTCACCAAGGCACCTTAGATTTTCCCTATAGCAAAAGAAGGAATAGGTTTCATGTCTACAGTCCTAAATACTTCTCTAGATAAAAAGCCTGATTGAGAATAGTGGGATTCACTTTTAAGTAAACATAGGTAGGATTGCAATGTAAGACTTAAAAAATATGATGGTATTTAATTCCATATGATGATATATAATTGAATTACTGAATTATTCTTCACCTTGTCTCACTATTGATTGTTTGATACAACTTTCTTTCCAAATGAATGAACAGGCAGATTTATATAGTACAATTTCAACTCTGTTTAATCTGCCTTGGTTATGATTCTATTATGTTGATTTATACTGTATAAAATGTACAGGCTCTGCAAGCAGATGCAGTCTGAAGGAAAGGTTTATGGCAGATATGTCATAAGGAATATTTGTTCATGTCCACTGTTAAGATTAGAACACTGTTGAAAGCTCCTGTGGCAGCTGCTGTTTTTGCTGGCCATAAATGCAATTTCCACACTGAAATGGTCTGTTTTACCCTCTGTTAGAGAATCCATACATGAATTAATGCTGTTTCCCAGATTCGTTTAGAAATACTAGAATAATCACCATTCCAATGGACCTTTTACGGATTAAAACATGTTTTTGATGCACAAGCTGTAGGTTCTTTCACTCTCCCCTCACGCAATTTCAGCATTTTTACTTAATTAGAGTATGGCAATATGGAATGTTGAAGAAGGAAAGCAAGGATGTCGCTTCCTTAACTTAAGAATCTGTGCCATACTTATCTTGTGATGCCTGAGGAGTAATTACAAAAAGGCTGTCTTACCCTGTTGGTGCTCATATCTCAATATTTTCAACAAGATTAGTAAAATATATGTAATATCTTAAGAAACAAAGTTTCTGACTATGCCTTGTTTTTGTTTTGTTGTTGTTCCCTGTCATGCCAAAACATCATTGTTTTTACTGCTCTTACAGATAGTGAATTTGTTTTTCTACCAGCATCTCACTCTCTTCATAAAAAACCAAAACCACAGAGGGGTCTTACCACATACAAGAAACACTGACATGAAACTCTGCAGAAACCTGCAGGTAATATGAATGGTTTATTCATTCATATTGAATAAGCCTGCAAGTGTCCTACATCGTTTAAGAAAAGGTTTTGCTAGAAAGAATCTCTATATTGTATCCTCATACAATAACTAGAAACGTTTGCTGAAATAGAATTTAGATCCATTCATATTTCTATGAATGAGCCTAGATCTCCTGGGAATAGTCTTTGCTTTAAACTACAGGCATGAAAAAAATATTTTATTTCTTTGGTATTATCATCTGTCCATATGGTGGCATGAGGATTTTAATCTGTTAAAAATTGAATTTTTTTCTATGCATATCAAAACCATTATCCATCATATGCACATGATTATCCACAATTGGTTTAATTGCATATTTTCTTACATTGATCAGGCCTCCATTTTTTATTTTTGCAAATATAGATGCAAAACCTGTTATTTGTTTGGGATATTTATTTACATACAGTTTTACCTTGACATGAACAATTATGATATCCATGGCATCAGCGGCATGTATTTAGCTTGCTTTTGGATAATTAATCATTCATTGTGCCTGTGGTTTCTTGGGGTCAGTTTCTCAACATCTTGCAAGATTATTGTAACATGCTTTCTGTGATTATGGAATAAATGTAGTTTCTTGGCACCACGCACACACTCCTTTCCTAAGCATTATACCTGAAATATACAGTATTTAAATTTTATTATTAATACAAATAAGTTAATTGTATTTAGGCAACTTCCATTAATTTCCTGATTATAGCTGATGACCTTGAAATAACTTTTCCTTGACCCTTCTCTCATTATGTGCCAAGGAGAGAGAGCAAACTGATAGCTGCCCCAGCAGTTTAGTGTCTTAGTGTTCATGGTTATTTTTAGTTTTTAAAAAAGTTATTATTTTTGGAGGTCAACTGAATCACCTGTGTTTTCCCAAGAGTGTAAAATGGAGTCTGGAAGGAGTCCAGAAAGCACGCAGAGTCATTCATCCTTTCATAAAAAATTGCCTATAAATAGCAAGCTTTTGGTGCTATAAAAGGATGGAAGCAAAAGCCTAAAGATATTTAATCTATGGCATAACTAACAACTGCTTAGAAATGTGTGGCAATTTAGAAATGAAATGCACTTCAGAAACAAAAGGGGAATTGTTGTCATGGTTGTTTCAGGTTCCTTAGAAATGCAAGTAGTAATAAACTGTTCATTTTTGCATAATCCTGGCACTAGTGGAAAAAAAATAATCAAGTTGTAAAGGGTCTTGCTCCCCTGAGCCTGCCCCACCCAACCAGGACAGCCTGTGGTGCATATAGCAGTGATTGCTTATTTTCTCCCCCCCGCCCCCACCAGAAACAAAGTATAGGAGCAAAACCAAAAGAAAGAAAATGCCTTTCCTGAGGGTTAAAAAGGACAAGGGCAATTTAAACCCAGTGACTGATCTGCAGAGATCTAAGTCTTCTGAGGCATGATATCAACTTACAACCTCTAACATAGAGACTGGCATCAAAAATGTCTTTTTAAAATAGTATTTGCTTTATTAGAAGATACACAATAGCAAGGGAGACATGGATGGATGTTGAGCTTAGAGAAAAGAGCAGGTGTTAACAAAACAGCAGTTTGTTTGTTTATTTATTAAATTTATATACGTAGCTACCCATCTCAAGAAAGTGACTCTGGGCAGTTAACAATAACAGAATAAAAACAAAATTATAAATAACATAAATAACAGCTGAGACAACCCACAATGACACTAAAAATCATCACAGTTAACATAAACAAACGGGCTCACCCATACCATCAAGGCCCCAGGCTCGACAACAAAACCAGGCCTGGCAAAAGGCTAGCAGGGTTGGAGCAAATCTGATCTGCAGGGGAATGATGTTCCAGAGGGTGGGCACCATGGCAGAAAAGGCTCTCTTCCTGAGTTCCGATAGATGGCAGTCTTAAGAGGATGGATAGATACCACTGGGGAGAAACAGTCCTATAAGTGTGGAGTCCTTGGTGCTCCCTGAGCTTGGTTGTTTGCTAGGTAACATCATCAGTGTGAGGTTTACTCCCTGTTAATATACAGTAGCTTGCACTGCCAGTGTTGGTGGGGGTGTGGTTTTCTCCTTGGTGGTTCCTTGATTAGGGTGTTGTTTTCTGCTTGATTGTTTGCCTGGTGTTGATCCCTGCTTATCTGGGTGTTGGCTGCTGGAGAGGATGTGTTCTGGCCTTTTGTTTCCTTCTTAGTTTTTTATTGTCTCTTTTGAATGGTGTGTAAATGTTGTTTATCTCTGTGTCTATTGATGGCAGATTTGTCTGAATGCCAAGCTTCCAGGAATTCCCTAGTGTTTTTGGATTTAGCTTGGTCTAGGATGCTCACTGTTTCCCAGTTGAAATTATGGTTGAGTCTGTCCATGTGTTGTGAGATTAAGGAGTTTTCATCGTATCTGTCCTGGGACAGACAGGCAGGAGACTAGCAGAGCTCATCCATGAACACCAACTAACAGTGAGAAGACTGTGGTGGTTGCTAGCTGACTGGCTGATCTTGAAAATCTGCAGGTTTTTAAGGTTGGGGATCAATGTAGTTTTTCATCCAGATATTTCCTGCTTGCATTCCCACTGTTAACAGTGGGGAAAAAGCAACAAATACGCCACTGAGAATATGTCCGCTTGTCACTGAATATTGCTAACATGATCTTGAAGGGCTTCAGCTGGGGGTATTCACTGGACTGCCTATGTCTCTTCTGAAGGAATATCTTGTCACCATAGCAATAATTAGATGTAGTCAAACAAGTAACATAAAACATAATAAAAATAGCCAACGATTTTTTTAAAAAATTGTGATTATTTACCATGTATTTATATTAATTACTTTTTTACATGAGGAAGAAATAACCTCTTTAATAACTCATTACTTGAACTCAAAGCACATGTTGTTACCATAAACATTTATAGGCAAGGATTTTCCTAATGCAAAATTAATACATCATGAGTTTTATTGTAAAAATGAAACATTGGGAATGCAAGATTTTCAGAGATGATTCTCTTGGTTTCTCCCCCCCCCACCCCAAGGTTCAGATAATTTAATTCAGTATTTTCATAATATGGGTTTTCTTCTAAGCTATCTTTCTTGCTTTCTTTTGCATTTTATGTCACAAAATTCAGAGAGGTATAAATATGGAAGTAATATATCAATGATTTGTGTACTCTTTTGGGATAGGCAAACTCAACACATTTCTGCCCAATCTTCAGTGTGTTTTTGTGCAGCTCCATGGTTCTTATTGACATATAGATACTGTACATACTCATTGCTTTATTTCCATTCAGGCTAAGCAATATTATGCAAAGGGAAGACAGAGATTAAGAAGTAGTAAGTAAAGGACATTAAAGACAGAGATTAGAAAGAGAGAAAAGGAAAACTAAATTTCTTTGCACCAATACCATTCATGATATCTCTTCATACCTTTCTATTGTTGCAAACTATCCTTGTTTCTATTACATCCATATCCTGGTCCATACTTTGCTTTTTGTTTTTCAAACTTCTCACCTCTCTCTTTTTAAGGATCTCATCAACTCTATCCCACCACAGCTTTCTTTTTCCCTTGACCCATCCACTCGCTCTTCATGTATTTGTTTTATAATTTGATTCTCATTCATTCCTTATATGACAAAACCACTTCTTCAAAATGAATATTGATCACTCACTTTTGTATGCAATCTACATTCATTTATCAACCACTAATTCTTAACCCTATTTCTTCTTGCTTTGATTGATTGATGATTATGTGCCATCAAGTCATTTTTGACTCCTAGCGACCACATAGATACATCTATCTACAGTACGTAGTCACTTCTTGCTTTACCACACACATTCCCACTTCATTTACCATATATACTTGTGGACAAACCGAGAATTTTAGGTGCCAAAATACACCCCCATAATTGGGTTCAGCTTATCCACAGATGGGCTTATCTGCAAGTACATATGGTAATACTTTTTTAAAGTACCTGTGTATCCCATATGTACTTGCGGATAAGCCCATCTGTGGATAAGCCAAACTAAATTTTCATGGTATTTTGGTTACAAATTCAAGGATCGGCTTATCCGTGGATGGGCTTATACATGAGTATATACTGTAACTCATTTTCACGTTTTTTCTAATATATTCAACTCTCACTTCCACGTAACAAACTGGACAGAAGTATACTTTTATTCAAAGCTATTTTAGCTTCCCCAGACAAACATTGATTCCTTGCAATTGACCACCCCCTTTCTACCAGCATATGCACATTTTACACTTTTTCTATCTGTTTTGCCAAGTCTAATTAATATTCTATTAATGTATACAAATATATTTAATTAATTTCAGGACTGTACTTCTCATTGCATTATAGAACATACCTCACATTTGCTGCTAATCTTTCAGGTTCATAGCCAACAATGTGGCATCATCAACATTCAATATAAATCTATATTCATGTCCCCAACCAATACATATGGAATGACAGTGCAAGCATTCCTTATACGGTACATTTATTCATAAACACATCAAACAACTAAGAGGACAATACAGATCCTTGCTTTATTCCCTGCTCAGTATTGAACCATTCAGTAAGCATTCCATTAATTTTCATGCAAGTTGTATTTCCTTTATGTACAGCTGTTACTACATTCAGAAACCAACTTTCAACTCCATAATTCATGCAAAACACTCCATAACTTAAGCCTATTCACTTTATCATACATTTTCTCTAAATCAAGAAATGTACAAAAAGTTTCTTTCCCACTTTCATACATATTGAAGAATTAAGATCTGGCCTGTATACTATCTGTCTGGCAAAAAGCTGCACTGCATTCCTCAGTTTTTGCTCAGGGTGATGTCTTGTACCCTTTCATCAGGATTCTGCCAAACCCCCTTCCAGCCATACTTAATAGACTTATTCCTCTGTACTGGTTGCATTTACTGGTTTATCATCCCTTTAGCACTCTTCCAATAATCAGGCATGGATGCAATCTTCACTTACATGTTAAACACGTCTCACAGTTGCTCTATAAGCAAGTCACATCCATATTTTAATATTTCTTCACTTTCACTGTTGGGTATCTGTAGCCTTAATATTTTGTAACATGTATGATTTTTCTTTCATCCATTTGCTCCTTGGAGAGTAACATTTATAGTTTTCATTCTAGTTCCATGTTCAATATACTGTATCACATTCTCATTCAGATCTCCAAACTATTTCTTCCAGCTTTCTGTCACTTCAGTTTCATCTCAAGTCATTTCATTAGTTTCATTTTAATTCCATTCAATCTGCTGGAAGCTCCTTGTTTAGCCCTCTTCACCTACTTCCACTTTTTAAAGAAAAATTCCCATCAGAATGGTTCTACTATTCCTTCTGACTATTAATTGTAACTGTTCCTTATCCTTTTACTGCATTCTTTGCATTTTTTTCTCAACTGTCCTCCTTTTTTGCAGCACTCATTTTCTTACATTCATTTTGCTTTATCTACAGTCTCATTTTCCCACTAAGCATCCTTTTTCATACATATTAATAATTAATTGATTAATAGCTAATTATATTTTGCCTTTGCTCAAGGTGGATTACATAATTTTTTCTAAGCAACTTTCACATCATCTTTCCTTATGTTCACATTCTAATCATTCTGTTGGGAGATTGATCTATACAGGACTCATACTTTTCCCTGCAGTCTTTCTGCTTTCACTCTAGTTTGTTTCATTTCTTTCCCTTTCTTCCATGTCCATTTTTTTCTCAAGATCCAGTATTGACACTACCAAAAATTCATCTAGAACCTCTTAGTCAGGTTTCAGGCTCATTCACTGGAATGATCACATGCATCATTTGAATACCTGCTTCTTTATGCACTGCAGTATTCTGGATGGCCCTGTTTTGTACTTTCTGATATACATTTTAGTCCTTTCATCTGTAATTAAACCTACATCTTCATTTCTCTGTATTAATTCCACTTCAAAAGATCAGACCACCTTTATTCAGGTCTGTTAAATCTTTCTCCTTTTTCTTAATTTTACAGAGACACAATATATTGATTTTCATTTTATTTCATTCATGCTCTTGATCATATATTTCAGTTCTATTCCACCCTGTAAAATTCCATGTAACATGATCAGTATTCCCTCTGATTTTTGTTAAACGCAGTGCACAGCACATTTCTCTTGTGCAACTTTTTTCGACCAGAATTCGTATGTGTGTGCTGTGAGGTGAGTGCACCCAAACCAGTGTAATACAAATAAAATATAAACATTTAAAATTTTATTCTTAATTAGCAATGAAACCAATTTTACAGTATATTACATGAAACTCCAGCAATGTATACTAGATTGCTAAACTGTTATAAAACATATTAATTGATTGTAATGTTTTCAATAATGACTCTGTGTATTTTGAACATAGAAAAATGAGTTGCTCAGTTCCAAAACTGAACTCATACGGTGATGTTTCCACACAATCAAAACTAGAGCTCTCCTTTATTTTATTCTCTGGAAACCTGGACATAGTGAAAGTTTATAAATATAATTATGGAATTAATATTGACTTGATTATTTTCTTGAGAGTTCATAGCTATAAGAGTTTTTCCTTTATCACTCCATGAAATGGAATCATTGGTATTGTCCTCTAATATACTTCAATGCTAGATGAAATGCTTCAAGAGTGCCAAGCTGCATTTTTGAAAAAGCATATATAATGAAGTCAGCTCTGACAAAATATCATTCAAACTTTGTAACATTATTTGATATTCCAAGCATTTGAGCTCTTTGTGACAGTATTTAGAAATTGGATTATTATTTTTATCTTGCTCAAAGTATTCCAAAAGAAGATTGTAGCTGTGCATAGTTTTTTTGACATTCCAGCTGCCTAGATAACCAGCACACTTTATAGATAGACCTGGAAGCATCACATTCAAAAGCACTCACTAGTTCTTGAAATTTGAATTTTGCGTGGAAGACCAACAGAACTCTGTGCAGACAGTTCTCATTAAAGTTTCAATGTGTCTTATCAACTTGACACTTTCCATGAATCAGGAATAACCAGATCTTAATAGTATCTAATATAATATTGCTGTAAAATGGCACTTTTCAGTTGTGTTTCTACACTACTGAGTCTATCTGGTATCATGAGGCATAGGCAACTGTGAATATCAAAATTTTAATTAGGTCAAGCTTGTATTTTTATACTGCAACAGCATCATAACTTGTAATTTACCACATTTGTGCACATGAACACATATACAGCTTAGTGGGCCTTGCTCTTTGACAAATGGATTCATGATTCATTGCCCATCATGCCTTTGGTTAACTGAGGCTAACACTTTCTACTAAGAAAAAGAAAGAGAAGACTGGTTTATCAACCTGGCCAATCCAGAATTTTGTAATAATGATAAAGAAGCAATGTCAGTCAGTTTTGTCAAATTCTGGTCAGTATGCCACAAGAGTTCCTGGAAATGTTTCTGAATTAGAATTTTTAAAAATCATGCGGTCCAAAACATAGAAAATGGCTATATCCAACATTACATTAAGAGACCTCTGATCCCAAAGCAGACTACCATTCTTTCCTCTTTCCCTTCTACCCACTGTATATTATCCAAATCAGCTCTAGAGGCCTCCAATTAAATATGTTTGCAGGACTTCAGGAGTACAAGGGGCATGAAGAATCCATTCTTGAGGCTAATGCCATTCCCTCAGCAAATCTACAGTTATATGCAAATCAATTTATTTATTTATTTACTCACAATACTTTTATACCACTGTAGTTCAAAATAACTTCCAGTGGTTTATAGCATAAGAACAATAAAACACCACAGCTATAAATAAACCAATTAAAACAAGTTAAGTAATAATAATACCCCATATGCACCCTGTCTCAGTGATGACAGTTGAAACTCAAAGACTCTTTGGAACAACACTGGTTTTACAGCCTTTCTAAATATCAACAGGGTGGGTACCATCCAAAGCTCTGGAGGGAAAGGCTGTTCCAGAGCAAAGGGGCTACAGTGGAGAGACATTATGATATCTTACCTTATGCGGGGCAGTTTTAAACATTCTTTCATTATATTAGCCTACATGAAGAGATTTGTTTCATCTGAAGGGGAGGTCCTGAAAATACCTGGGAGCCTGGGAGCCTAACTGTGAAAGGATTTATAATTTATAATTAACACTTTGAATTATGCCCAGATGCCTATTGGAAGTCAATCCACTCTCTGCAAAATCGATATGGCTGTAATGGCTAATAATCACTAGCAAGTAGACAACTGTGTTTTGCAGTTTTTGAGTAGTCTTCAAAGCAGCTCCGTGTAGTCTAACCTTGAGATGGTAAGAACACGACATTTTTTCTCAAATATGTATATTGCTAAAATGACACTCTCTGGTTTGGTAACTAATTTGTGTAACTCTGAGTTCAAAAGATTTTTTGCGCCTAACCAGAATCACTGTACTTAAACCAGAACTGCCATATCTGGCCTCTGAAAATCCAGACACAGTGCATGTCAGCAATGATTATAATCTTAAATTGTCCCTGGGTTATATAAAGCCTGACTTGCATAATTCTGACATTATGCAAAGGGGTCTGAAAATGAGTGCCATAATTTGGGTGTATGTACATGGTGTGTAATCCAATGTGCATGAAAATTGATTTATGCAGGGGTTACCAGACTTGAATGTTTGAGTCACCTAGGACTGCCTATGTTTATCTGAAATTATCTGAAAAAATTAAAATTAAATAGTAGCAGTTCCATAGTTGCTTTAGTGCTTAAAAGATAGATACATTTTCTCAGCAGTCTTTACAACTGTTGTGTAAGGAAGATCAGTATTAAATTTATATTGCTTGTTGTGACAATATCCTTGAGGTAATAACCTGATGAATTCATGGCTGAAATGAGAGTTGAATTATTCTTTTGATCATCAGTCTTGTCATGGCCTAGTTTCAAGCTTCAGTAGAATAGAGCCAGATCACTGCTTAAAAGAAAAGAGAAAGCCATTGATTAAAGACATTAACAAGGGGATCAGGTAACCCTGGTTTTTTTGGCATGTAATACATTAGTCCATTGATGATGTTTGTTTATTCAGAAGGGTTGAATCCTGACAGAATCTCTCCCAGGAGAGTTGAATCACTAGAGAAGGAATAGAAACACTTATTATTAGTGTTTAAGTCTGTACTACCAGGATTTCACAAATTACAAAAAAAACACCAACTACCCTCTGAAGTTCCAATTAAATTGTGAGAACAAGTAATTGTCCTATGCTAATTGTCTAATATTCCGATGTCATAATCTCAAATTCTTTCCTGTGACTATTTAAGAGACTGAAGTTGGGTGAGCAAAATTCTTCAGCATCATTCTCTTGGGAATATGTGGCACAGTTACACTTGTCAGTGAAAATGTTTCTGTATAGAAAACTGGAACTTTGGTGACTTTATAAATTAGCTTATTAACAAGCAAAATCCTATGGGAAGCCCAGACTGGTTGTGCTGCCATGTCTTTAATATAGTATAATCCTCTTTTAAAATTCATAACTTGTGCTGTTGCAGAGTATAGGTCCAATATAATCCAAGGACTTAAAGACATTTATTGGATAGATAATTCTGTTCTTAATTTTGGTTCAAATATTTGCTTTCTAATTATGTTATTCTATAATAAATGGTCCTTTGCTCATTCTATTATAATAATAAAGATGTTGATCTAATAGGTAGAGTTAAATTTTATAAAGAACGAATTATAGCATCCCTATTCTTTGTCACCTTTTTCAGTCAGCAGTGTCTCTCCTTCCTAACTGTTGTACTGCTGAAAACCCATTTCTTTTGTTTGTTCACTTGGGCTGCTCTTACACTTGCACCCAGATAGGAAAGAAAAATAGAAAATAGAAGTGATCTTATTCCTATAAACAGTAAGGCATATTAAACTTTAAAGAAGGAAAACCCATACCCTTTGCTGATGTGTGAGATGTAATCTATAGATTACATACATGAATACATACATATGTACATAATATAGATTACATGCGGCATAGTTATAACTATGTGTGCATACATGCTTGTGTATATATACCCTTACCAGAAACCATACTTCTCAACTGGGCGGAGCAAAGAGAGAAATAAAAACATCAATAAATAAAAAATAATTTGAACTAATACTGTAAATAAGGCAACTTGTTTGTTAAATTCATTGATAGACTATCTTCATATATACACACAAATCACTCTCATACAAATTACTTTCTTTAACACCTACACACAAATACATGCATGCATTCCCACAGTGGAAATCTAGGGTTCACAAATATAAACCTATGCGTGACATTCTAGAGGGGACGGATTTGACCTTGGGGGAGCTGGGGGTGGTGACAACTGACAGGAACCTCTGGCGTGATCCATGAAGTCCCGAAGAGTCAGAAGCGACTGAACAAATAAACAACAACAAATGCCTATTCTTACTCCCAAGTAAATAGGCATAGGCGATTGCTGCATCAGAAAAGGGGAGATTTTGAGGTATTGAGCACTTCTGATAGAGATTTTGGATTTGGATGCAAGCACAAGGAAAGCTGCGCACAGTTATTCTATAGTGATGTCATGAGTGAGGATGGCAAGCAGGGGGCTCCCATCCAGGCTGTAAGGCACATGCGTAGTACTGAGGAATTAGGTGGCCATTCAAAGAGACACAGATCGGGCCCGCCTTAGTCTTTGGGGTTTATATGTCTGGGTTTTCCCACGCTTCTTCAGTTTGTTAGGATTCTCTGTTATGTAGCAGTAATAAAACACTAGAGACCTATTCCTTGTCTCAGCGTGGTTCCTGGCTGTTAGGACATCAATCCTAACAAACTCCTACTCCCATCGACAGAGGGAGGAACAAAGAATTTAAAGGGGAGACATTTGGAAATGTCTTCAGAAAACCAAGAAATTCAGCTCGCCATCCAACAATTGGCAACAGCCCTGCAGCAACACCAACAACAGGTAGATCTACAGGTCAACACATTACAAGCTGCCATGCTACAGCAGTTACAACAACCAGCTCCGATTAACCCACAACCGGCGCCAGCAGCAGCAGCAGCAGCTCCGCCAGTAGTCTTGAGATCCCAAGGCAGTCTACCAGAGAAGTTTGGAGGAGAAGCAGGACAGTTGAGAACCTTCCTCACACAGTGCACTATGTTTTTCGACAGCAGACCGGCAGAGTTTCCCACAGACAGAACTAGAGTCACCTTCATCCTAAGTCTGCTAAAGGGACCAGCAGCCAAATGGGCTATTCCCATGGTGGAGAACAACGACCTGATTCTCAACGACTACCAGAACTTTTTGGCAAGTTTCTGAGCACACTTTGACAACCCGATCAGAGAGGTCACTGCCAGCCGGGAAATTCGGAAACTCAAGCAAGGTAACAAGAGGGTGGGAATCTACATTGCTGATTTCAAGTTGTTAGCAGGAGATCTGGACTGGAATGAGAGTGCATTAAAAGACCAATTCAAACAGGGGCTGGATGAAGAAATTAAGAATGAATTAGTGCACCAGGGAACACCAGCTAACCTAGAAGCCTTATATCAGTTGTCTGTGGTCATAGATGCCAGGCTAGAAGAGCTCAGACAGATGCAGCCGGGGAGAACCAGGGCCCTCAGAGCGCTTCCAGGATTTCCAGCTCTCTCCGTGGCATCCACTCACTCAGGGCCAGAGGAGCCGATGCAGATCGGGGCAAGCAGGAGACTTATTTCCGAGGCTGAGAGGCAGAGAAGGAGAGAGAGAGCCCTGTGTTTCTACTGCGGAGCCCAGGGGCACATGGTGAGAGCTTGCCCAGCGAGAAACCAAACAACTTCAGTAAGACCCCCAGGGCAAGCAGCTGAAACAAGAGCCATCTCCGCCTCTGCTTCCAACCAGGGAAACGCCGTCGGTCTCCCTCCACAGAGCTCAGCAGGGAGACCATCAATCAATTAAGGAGGGCTCATTCCGAGGATTCCAGGCAATCCTTTTACTACTTACCAGTAATAATGCACGTCAACCCAGAGCACCAGGTCAAGCTAGAGGCCCTCGTGGATTCCGGAGCTTCAACCAATTTTATTGATGTGCAGACCGTACAAGACTTCAACATCCCGACCATAGAATTGCCATGTCCCATAGAAGTGGAGACCATTGACGGCCAGCCCCTCAAGGCAGGGCTGATTAGAAGGTTCACAGAACCGGTGCAACTGACTACGGGAGACCACACTGAGTGGATCCAGCTTTATGTTACTGCATCGCTTAATGTGCCTGTAATCCTAGGCATGCCTTGGCTGAGGATCCACAACCCATTGCTAAACTGGGCTACGGGAGCAATCTCCTTCCCAGCTAAGGAATGCCAGCACCACAAGATTCAAGCCTCTCTCCGCTCTCCAGCAGCCAACGCAGTCACGGAAGCAGGGGGGGTCCAGTTGCCAGCCAAGTATGCAGATTTCACAGATGTTTTCAGCGAACAAGAGGCCACAGCACTACCCCCCCATAGGGACTGTGATTGCACCATTGAGTTGATACCAGGAGCCAGGATTCCAGCAAGGAAACAATATCCCATGTCTCCCAAAGAACTAGCCACCTTAAAGAATTACTTGGATTCTAATCTCCAAAAGGGGTTCATCCGACCGTCTACTTCCCCAGCGTCTGCTCCTACCTTCTTCGTACCAAAGAAGCCTGACCCGTTGGCACCTGCAACCCAGGAGACACCCATGAGAGTGGTCCACGATTTCAGTTTTTTAAATAAACAAACAAAAAAAGCAACTTATCCGCTGCCTTTAATCTCTGATTTGCTGGATCGTTTACAGAAAGCATGCATTTTTACCAGGTTGGATCTCAGGAATGCGTACAATCTGATCCAGATGAAAGAGGGGCACAAATATCTAACTGCCTTCGACACCAGGTCTGGTAAATTTGAGTACCTTGTTTTGCCCTTTGGCTTGTCTAATGCAGGAGCCATATTTTCCAGATTTATGAATCAAATTTTCTCTGATTTACTAGATAAGTATCTGGTCATTTATCTAGATGACATATTAATTTTCTCTGAGGATGCTACAACTCATGTAACCCATGTACGTAATGTCTTACAAAGACTGAGAGAGAACAAGCTATTCGCCAAGCTAGAGAAGTGTGCCTTTGATTTAACTGAATTACATTTCCTGGGCTATAAAGTATCAACAGAAGGCATATCCATGGATCCTTCTAAGGTCCAGGCAATTCTCTCTTGGCCACCTCCCCGAAATGTTAAAGAAGTACAAAGATATCTAGGATTTTGCAATTTCTACAGGCGGTTCATAAAAAACTTTAGTGACAGGGCTAGACCCCTCACACAGCTTTTGAAGAAAGGATCAAAATTCATTTGTGGGGAGAGAGAGCAAGCAGCCTTCCAAGAATTTAAGCAACGCTTTGCATCCCAGCCGCTGTTAAGACACCCTGATCCCACGAAGCAATTCATAATGCATTCAGATGCTTCCGATATTGCCGTTGGGGCGGTGTTATTGCAATATACAAACAAAACCAAGAATACATTGCTTCCATGTGCCTTTTTTTCACGTATGCTCTCACCAGCAGAGAGAAACTATGATGTTTTTAACAAGAAGTTGCTGGCAATTAAAGCAGCATTCCAAGAGTGGAGGCACTGGCTAGAAGGTGCAGCCTTTCCTGTGAAAGTTGCACCGATCACAAGAATTTACAGCTTCTACAAAACACCAGATCCCTCACCCCACGCCAAATCAGATGGAGCCAGTTTTTCTCCTGTTTCAATTTTGTTATTTCTTATGTGCCTGGGGCGCAAAACTGCTTGGCAGACACCCTGTCTCGATCCTTTCAGGCAACCCCCGCTACTCACCAGGAGGTACAGGCTACTATATTACAACCTCACAACTTTCATCAGTCTATGAGGGGGAACCAAACAGAGATTTTAGCAGCAGGCAGACAAGCAGAGGACCTATTTACAAGAGTCAGAGCTCAGCAGCAACAGGACCCGTATGCCAGGGCCAGGATGGATGACCTCCAGAGGGCCCCGCAAGACACTGCCCCCCCATTCAATGTGGAGGCAGGAATCCTCTGGCATAGTGGGCAATTATATATTCCCCCTTCATTGAGGGAGGATGTACTGAGACTTTGCCATGACCACCAAATGGCAGGCCACGGAGGTGTTTTCAAAACTCTCCATAGAGTTCTGAGAGACTACTGGTGGCCTAAGATGACTGCAGACATAAAGGGTTACGTTGCTTCTTGTCACACCTGCAGACGAGCCAAGCCTCTCCCAGGGAAGCCCATAGGACTCTTGCAACCCCTACCCACCCCCAGTAGGCCTTGGGATACAATCTCCATGGATTTCATCACTGATTTACCCCCGGTCCAGGGACTGACTTCCATACTAGTGGTGGTGGACCTTTTCACAAAAATGGCGCATTTTATTCCTTGCAAGGGCCTCCTGTCCTAACAGCCAGGAAACACACTGAGACAAGGAACTGGTCTCTAATGTTTATTGCTTATACATAACAGGAATCCTAACAAACTGAAGAAGCATGGGAAAAACCCAGACATATAAATCTCAAAGGTTAAGGCGGTCCTGATCTGTGTCTCTTTGAATGGCTGACCAATTCCTCAGTGCTACGCATGCGCTTAACAGTCTGGATGGGAGCCCCCTGCTCGCCATCCTTACTCATGACACCTCCCATCTGCACCAGCAGTTGTTCATGGACCATGTTTTTAGGTATAGAGGCATGGTGAATCACTTGGTGAGTGACAGAGGCCCACAGTTCACTTCCAGGTTCTGGAGGGCCCTTTTCCAGTCATTAGGGGTCCAGATCCACCTGTCATCAGCGCATCATCCTGCTAGTAACGGGCAAGCCGAGAAAATTAACCAGTGGTTACAGCAGTATCTCAGGTGTTACACCACTTATCAGCAAGACAATTGGCCAGCCCTGCTCCCCATGGCAGAATTTACATATAATAATTCTGTACAGTCCTCTACCAAGATGTCCCCTTTCCAGGCACTCTACGGGGTTAACCCTCGGGTGTTGCCCACCTCCTCCCAGCAGGGAACTGTTCCAGCCGCGGCTGATTTTCTTAAAGAGCAACAAGCCGCACAGGAGTTGTTAAAGGAGCAGCTGAACAGGGCAAAGAGTACTTACAAGAGAGCCGCAGATGCTCACAGACAGGAAGGGCCAGCGATTGCGGTAGGAGACAAGGTGTGGCTCTCTACCAAGTTTTTGAACTCTACCAGACCCTCCAAGAAATTGGACTCTAAGTTTGTGGGCCCTTTCACTGTGGTACAGCAGATAAATCCAGTGGCTTATCGTTTACAGCTACCAGCATCCATGAACGTCCATCCAGTGTTTCACAGATCATTGCTAGCCAAAGACCCTCCCCCAAGTGCCTTACGATCGCAACTGCCCCCCACCCCCAGTAATTGTGGAGGGGGAGGAGGAATACGAAGTTGAGGAAATTCTGGACTCTAGGAGGAGGGGAAGGGGCATCCAATATTTCATACACTGGAAAGGGTACCCTGAGGAAGTGCGCACGTGGGAGAATGCCAGAGATGTACATGCTCCAGCACTGGTTCATCGATTCCATCAGCTTTTTCCTCACAAACCCAAGCCTCGCACTCTACCAGAGATTCCTCACTTGGATGAGCAGGCAGAGGAATTCGTAGGTTTGCACCTTCCACCCCCGCCTGAAGCCTTGACTCCAGTTACAGAGGAGGGGGGGGCACAGCCCTCCACCTCAGGCGTGCATTTCCCAGGGGGGAGGGGGGACGACTCTTCTAATTATCTAGCTATTTTCCAGCAGCAGCCACCTGGGCCAGACGCATTATCAGACCTGGAGAGCAGCACTGATTCGTCCCTGGAGGAGTTTTCCTTTGAAGACTTTCCATCGTTGCCCAGTTCCCATGGGAGCTTGGAGGGGGAGATGGCCTCTCATGAGACTCTGGAGGGAGGAAGGAACTCTGGAAGGGAGGGGGCTGAAATGGAATGTAAATCTGGAGGGGAGGGTGATGTCATGAGTGAGGATGGCAAGCAGGGGGCTCCCATCCAGGCTGTAAAGCGCATGCGTAGTATTGAGGAATTAGGTGGCCATTCAAAGAGACACAGATCGGGCCCGCCTTAGTCTTTGGGGTTTATATGTCTGGGTTTTCCCACACTTCTTCAGTTTGTTAGGATTCTCTGTTATGTAGCAGTAATAAAACACTAGAGACCTATTCCTTGTCTCAGCGTGGTTCCTGGCTGTTAGGACAAGTAAGTCTCATTGAGTTGTCTAGTCTTTTTCTTAGTTAGCTATGCTTAGGAATTCTACTTCTGCTGGGTCAGTTTCTTAATCTCATTTTCTTTATGTAGACATCTTCTAGAGGAGACTCTCCACTACAGATACTCATCCTTTACATATTGAGGTTAATTTCCCAAGTAATTGTCTTTTAAGGGGGGTGGGGGTGAGGAATCTTACATTTCCTAGAAGTAGAGTAATAGTGATGTTGTGGAAAGCAAGAGAATGGCTGGAAGGTGCAGTAATGAGATAGGAATCAGTGAAGTGATGGTGAAGCAGGAGAGAGGGAAGAGCTGCTGTGGGGGATAAACATGATTGCTCTGCCTTCCTTTCATCGCCTTTAATATGAAGAAGGTTAATAGTTGTAATGGAAAACTTCCAAATGCCAGATTTTCCCCTTCAACTTTGGGACTCTCACATTAGTTGCAGAAGATACTAGACAACAAATCTTTTTGTCCCTGTGATGCAGTTCCAGGGGCATTAGGGTTGTGCTTCTGATGCCTATGTCATTTACATAGTTATAGACTAAAAGAAAACAATTTAAGACTCCTCCTTTAGATCTCTCAAAGGCAATTCTTGTTGCAAATGGCTAAACAAATAGCCATTTGTTTGAAAGTTTTGTGGAATAGTTTCCAACTGAAAAAAATAACAGCAAAAATACACATTTTCCTTCTCCAAGGCACTGTGGAAGAATTAACCTTGATTTTACTATTGATTTACAACATCTGCTATCTCTGGTAGCATTTATCCCTACTATTAGGGCAAGTGTGTAAACCGGTTTATTTATCAAACTATTTAAAGCCTTGTTAAGAAGCACTTACAGGTACAACTATGCCCCAAATCTCACATTTAAATGGTATATTAATGATTCATTTGAAGTGAAGAAAGTGAGAGGAAAATATACAGGGGGATGCTGATTAAAAAGTTTCAAAGTAATGCTTGACCACTGCTATTTCATTTCCAGTCCATCTTAGTCTTAACCACTTACTGGAATATCAGCTCCACTGAATTTTGATGGGCTTTTTCTAGATAAATATTCTTGAAAAATATGCGTAGGAAAGTTTTGTATGCAAATGTCTGGTTTCATTCATTCATTCATTCATTCATTCATTCATTCATTCATTCATTCATTCAGCAATTATATGTTCGTTGATTTTTTTTGTAATGCTGATGTTGATATTTCAATTACAATCTGGTAACATTGATCACCTTTATGACTTGACATTCATAATGGCAGTTTCTTCTGGCAAGCAGCCAAGTGCCAAATTCCTTGGCATTCTCTGTCTTATAAATGTGTATCTGGCTGTTTGGACTATTTGCTTGTAACAGAAAAGAACTAAGTTCTGATTTTGGGTTTTGATGATTAAATGGTTTGATTTTAAAGAAATAATGTTACTAAATGTTTAATTAATAGCAAGAGATTAACTCTTATGTGCTTTTATATCTGTGTTGAAGAAGGTCAGAAGTCACCTGTCTTACATTTTTCTGTCTATTCTTGCACTGTTTTAGTTTTTCTTGTTTCTTTTTTAGACTTGTATTCTATCTGTTCTACAGTATATTCTGTATTTTGTATTTTAATTATGCAGTGTTGTGAAAGTTATATTTGGTTAAAGTTTTTCTACAAGAAAGCAGCTCTCTTCTTTATCTCTGCATATGCTTAATGTGCTTCCTTCTTATAAAAATGCAACGTGCATAGGTGTCCTTTCCTTATCATGATGATTCCAAAATTATGAAATGTGCATTGTGACATCACAACACAAAATCTCTGCTTTTTCATACTTGCGTTGCAATGTCACATGCAAGTCCAAAAGGAGCAGAGCTTGCATTGTGATATCACAACACATGTTTTGCACTCCTTCCCGCCCAGTGGACATATTGTAGAATGTGTACTATAATTCCTGACTGTCTCACAGGTGAAATAGAAGATACTAATTGGAGTTGGAGACTATAGGCAGTTAAGTAATTTGATTGTTGTTTCTGACATCATGATGCCATTTTCTACATCATCAATACATCTTCACAGATTTATAATTCATAATCTAGGCCTTGGTTATACATACTAGGATTACCTTATCTTTCCTGGCAGAATTTCAGTTTAACATTTGCATAATCAGCAAAAACTGAAAGTTGAACCTTCTTCTGCCATTCGACTTTTTCTTGGCTCAAAGGTGGAATGGAGAAAAAGTCTTTCCTGTTACTTCTGCTGTAACAGGTTTGTTCTATCATTCTTGCAAAGTGATTGTGAATTATATTATCTACACAATGCTCACGCAGTAATAAAATATAATAGATTCTGTACAAAAACCTTCAAAGTTTATTCCCAACTGAGTGTTCTGAATAATCATTTGCCAAAAAACACTGAATACCCATCACGTGTTTAGAAAGATCACTTCCATTTATGGATTTAAAATACATTGCAATCCTTTACTGATCACTCATTTTTATGTGACAAATAGTTATCTGTACTCCAAATACTTGTAAGACAAATTAGAGGTAGAGAGCTGACATGACTACCCAATTGTGATTATAAAGCAGTTACTGTCACAGCTGTTTTTACACTTACAAGTGCTCAGCTCTAAAGATGTCAGCTGATAGCCTTGTGTAATATTAAGTGTGAGTGTGAAGAATAACTGTGAGAGAAAAACTGTATTTAAGAGTAATTAAACTTTCCACTTGTTTTACCTGCAGAAGAATAGGTGTTCATATAGTAAATGGAGCCCTGCACTTAACATGATTTAAAAAGATGTTTCCTTCTGTTATTGTGCCAACAGGACTTGAGACATAAAGCACAGTTAGTCTAGGGAAGAACTAAGACCTTTGAGTCTGTGCTACCTTTGGTGGATTGCATGCCTGACATTTCCACAGCTTTTAGCTGAGTCTGTTTTTCTTGGAGAGATATATGGTATGTGTAAGGCTGTTGCAATTTACCTTAGCGAGGTACTCCTCAAGGCTGTTCCTGATGCTCCAAGGCCTTTTTCAACCCTTCCAGAAGCCAGCTGAAGGAACCAAAAGATGCTTCTGCACATGCACAGAAGTCTCCCCAAGTGACTGGAACTTCTGCACAAGGCATGTGATGCAAAGTGAAGCAATAGGATGTTTGTTTTCAGATGCCGAGAAAGGCCTTATTGCTTTGCAGTCCTGCTTTGAAGGGGTGCTTTGTGTGAATTTATTTATTTATTTATCCTATTTCTTCACCGCATCACTGCTTTCTTTCTTGCTTGCTTTTTTGTCCTTGAGTTGAGAGGAATGTATCTTGGTATAAAAAGCACTACCCTCATAGTCTACCATTCTACAGTATTGGCAGTACCTTGGCAAAAGGCCACTCAGTGCTACTGCCCAAATGCACTATAACTCTGGGTAGTTTCAAAATAGTGGTTGGTGGAATCTCTATCATCCTCCCTCCTCCCACCGTGTGTCACCTATCAGCAGAAAAATTAATCACCCAAAAAAGCATCTACCAATAATTCCAAAGATTAAAAAAAACCCTGGATAATATTCTGATTGTGGATGAAGCAGTAGGGGAACACTTGAAGATCTCCCAACCATGCCTCATCACATGTTCAGAGGAGTGATTGGACAAAGGAATCCAAATTGCCTCCATCTTGTCTTATGTGTCCTCATCCAGTCCAGAGGAACCATAGGAGGGATGGCAGGAAGCATTGTCATTAATTTGTATTCTGGTAAGTGAATGCATTTGGACTGGCTGTGCTCATCATAGCTGCCATTTTGTGAATAATCCAATCCCACAGTAGCAATTTTATAATAATGGTAGTATCATATACTCAACATTTCAATCATGCCCCTTAAAGATTACTCAACCCTCTAAAGCTTGCATCAACAATTGTATTCTTATGTTTAAATGTTCCCTTCCTCTTCCTTCTTTTTTCTTTTTTCTTTACCCCAGTCCCCCATCCACAGTGCTTATAGTGTGGCTGGAGGTTATGGGGGCTAGTGTTCTCATAATTTTAATCATTATCTGAAAGATATTTCTGGTTTGGCAGGTGCAGCTTGTCATACAAAGGTGAGGAAAGCTGCATGAGGTTATATTCAGGCTTAGCAGAAGTTCCCCCTGTCAGTTTAATGTCTTTTCAATTTGTTCTCAATAACTCTTGACACACTGTCAGTTCTTTGTACATCCTTTGAACGATTTCCTGGCTTTTGCTTTGTTTTTTGTTTTAAGTTGGCTGATGGACCGACCCAGATATCACAGAATGACATGACACAATAATGTCATTCAATGATGAAAAAGGCTTCATTCCCATGGCAAAAACTACATTGCAAGGATTAGGGTGAAAACTGTGAGCTAATTAGCCAATAATTCTTTGACAAACATGTCTCTAGTATAAAACTATTAATATGAATGAGATGAGAACATGTGGAAAATAAACTAAATAAAATAAACTACAATTTACATGTATTTTTCTTTCTTGGAGCCTGTTTTTTTTCCATAGCATTTATAACTTCTATCAATATATTTGGTCAGAAATAGCTAACACCAATGGTTAAAGCAGAATTCTTATACCTGGAGACTTTCATCCTAAATCAGAATCAAAATTCTATGAAATAATCTGAACAAAAATTAATTTTAAAAGCTTCCTTGATTAAGTTCTTAGTTTGTTGTCAGACTGATAAATGATTGGCAGTGGCTAATTAAATTGCTTTTTTCACAAAGGTACACATTTGATTGTTGATAAATATTAAATACACATTTTGTAATGCATCAACTGTCTATGACCATTATAAACTTTAACTAATATAATAAGCTTTATTTAAAAAGTATTTATTAATTCAGTTTGGTTGCCTGAACCAAAAATAATAAACAAAAACTTATTTTTGAACAATGCCTGAAAACATCAAGCAATTTTCATTTTATGTTTTTGTTAGAAAAAACAGAATCATATATAACTTTACTTATTTCTTTTGAGCTACTTTATTAAATAAAAGAACTTCAGAAATAAAAACAGTGACATACTACAAAATGTGTAAATATACACTATAATGACAATATGCTATAATACTTGAAACAAGTACACCTTAATCTCAACAATGGATTCCACTGTAATCTAGGGTCATGACAAATTTAAAGATATCCCATATTAGTGCACAAATGTGAGGTTATTTTTTCTTGTATTCAAAAAAATTGATAGATTTTTTTAAAAAATTGGGGTCCTGCCCTCGGCCCTGACTATGTGGGGTCCTGCAGGGTTTGGTGCTCTCCCCTCTCCTATTTAATATCTATGTGAGGCCACTGGGTGAGCTCATCCATCACCAAGGAGTGTGGTACTATCAGTACGCTGCTGATACCCAACTATATATCTCTGCTCCAGGTGAATTAAGTGATGCCGTGGACACCTTATTCTGGTGCCTGGAGGCTGTGAGGATCTGCATAAGGAATGAGAGGTTTCAGCTGAACTCTGGCAAGACTGAGTGGCTTTGGGTTTTGGGTCCTGCCAGTTCTGGGACAATGCCATCCTTGGTGCTGGGTGGGGTTGCACTACCCCAGACAGACCTGGTGCACAGTCCTCCTAGACTCTCGACTCTTGCTCAAAGAGCAAGTGGCAGTCGTGGCTAGGAGGGTCTTTGCACAGCTTTGTGTTGTGTGTCAGTTGCACCCTTTCCTGGATCGGGAGGCTCTGCTCACTGTCACTCATGCCTTATTCACCTCCAGATTGGACTATTGTAATGTACTGTATATGGGGCTGCTCTTGAAGTGTATCTGGTAGCTTCAACTGGTACAGAATGCAATAGCGTGGGCAGTGTGTGCCTGAAGAAGAGCACATATTACATCTCTGTTTTGTGAGTTGCATTGGCTGCCAGTTTGCTTCTGGGTCCAATTCAAGGTGCTGTTTTTGATCTTTAAAACCCATTATGGCATGGGGCTGGGATATCTGAGGGACTGCCTCTCCCCGATTGCATCAGCCCATCCCATTAGATCAAGCAGGGAAGGCATGTTATGGGTTCCATCCACCAGGGACTTGCATTTAGTGGGTCCCAGGAGGCGGGCCTTCTCTGCTGTGGCTCCCTCCTTGTGGAACATTCTCCCCCCTGAAATTAGGCTTGCTCCTTCTCTGCTATCATTTAGGAAGTCCCTCAAGACCTGGTTATGTTGTCAGGCCTGGGGGTCTTTGGGAATGGGAGACATTCTTAGATGGCTCCACTATGATTGATGTTCTTGCTCTCTCTTCAGGGTTGGTATATTTTTAAAATTTTAATAATCATTTTATCTTTTTATAATGATTGTTTTTATTTATTCAGTGTTTATATCTCATTGTTGCATGCTGCCCAGAGTTGACTTGTGTGACATGGGTGGCCATATAAATGTGAGCAATAAGTAAAATAAATAAAAACTATTCTTTGTTTTTTGTTATTCTTTGATTTCGCTCAGAATATAGTTCATATTTTTGAAATATTTGACATTCCCTCATCTGTGGTCTTATTTGGCCAATGGAGAAACAGTTGGTAATTTCCAATATCTTGCATAAAATACCAAGTCACTGCTGTCAAATTAATTCTTTAAAAATTGTTTTGCTTTTATTAATTAAATACAAAAACAGAAAAAAATAGTCACTTTAATTCTTGAACATTCTCTGCCATGGCACCTGCCCTCTGGAACATTCTCCCTCCATAAATTAGGATGTCCCCAACCCTGTTGGCCTTTTGTAAGGCTTTGAAGACCTGGTTATGTGCACAGGCCTGGGCCCCCAAATGTGTAAAGGGCCCTGTTTCCTGGCTGTATTAACACCTAAGGTTATAATTTTCTTGGGGTGTGTGTGTGCGTGTGCATGCACATATAT
The DNA here is from genome assembly GCF_035149785.1 of Candoia aspera. Classification (NCBI taxonomy): domain Eukaryota; kingdom Metazoa; phylum Chordata; class Lepidosauria; order Squamata; family Candoiidae; genus Candoia; species Candoia aspera. The sequence goes on along the minus strand of NC_086155.1, from coordinate 121,585,224 downwards.
GTTTATGTATATGTATATGTGTATTATGTTTGTGTTGGTTTTAACTGTTTCTATGATTGTTCGCTGCCCAGAGTCACTTGTCTGAGATGGGCGGCTATAGAAATTGAATGAATGAATAAATAAATAAATAAATAAAAAATGAGTGTGCGTTATTTTTTTGAATTTAATCATTAAAAATTCCTGATTTCTTTTTTCTTCCCCATTTAAGGTGGAAATTAATACTGTTACATTTATAGTTTTGTGTGCATTTTTATTAGTTTAGCACAAAAAAAGTTTTAAAAACAAGTGTATGAAAGAATAACAAATATCAAGAGGCCATAACAAGCAACTTTTCTTATTAAAAGCTACTCTTGAAAATATTTAACTGAGGAGTGGTTGCTGGGTTCATGTGAGAGTCACATATTCCCTTTCTTCAGCCTGCTACATCTATTATTTTTCTATCCCTAAATTGCATTTCTGGAACATTTGGTACATTGGTATAACACAGTGGCTAACACTGTGAGCTGTAAATCTGGAAGTCCTTGATCCCAATAGCATTCTTTTCTGTGACTTTTATTCCCAATTTACAGCAAGGATGGATAACCTGAGGCCTAGAGGCAATGTCTCTTCCCCTGAGGCTTTTGAGCAACCTGTGGAGCTCCCTATTTGTCCCCAAATGTTTGTTTTAGTTGCTTAATAACAGTCTGTCTACATAATGTTTAAGGCTAGTTATCTGAAAATAAAAAGTCTTTTTTCAGTTATAGACCTTGGTATGCTACACAATCTGTTGGCTTTATAGGTTGTTGTAAGAATAATGCATTGATTATACAATCAGAAGTATTGTAGAAATGAATTATGTTACTGTTATTTTTATTGTTATTAATACTGATTAGCATTTTGTATTTAGAACATGTTCAAGTCAGATAAATGTTAAAACTTTTTGTTGGCTTTTCAGTAATCACAGTCTCTTGGCATAAGATCCTTCCATTCTTTTACTGGAAGACTACTAGAAATAAACTAAAGGGGTCCTGGCATCCACATACAGAAGGAATGTCATGGCAAGAGAGCCCCTTATAGACTCCCAAAAGCATGAGACAAAAGTTATTTACAATGTTTTGCAAAATATACTGTATAAATATGTGCTCCATAGTAATAATTTTAAAAATTATCTGGATTGGGGAAAAGGTCACCTCTAAGTGAGGCTAGTTACTTTGTGACTGATGCCTGCTGTTAGCAGCCTGCCAATTGCAAATGAAGTATAATCTATCTATCTATCTAATTTCTATCACCGCCCATCTCTCCCAAAAGGGGACTCTTTTAGTAGTTACTTTTACTCCCAAAATAAATCTAATAACCTTAATGGGTTTTGAACTTATATTTTAAAGATCAAAAAATCAAGTTTTGAAAGGTCATTTACAACTATTCTGTTGCCTCTGACTGGCTTACAGTGATAGGCCCTTGAACTGCCAGATGATTGGTCAAATGGTCTTCACAGAGAATAAATATTCAAACTGGATTAGTTGGAATTGTGTGGTCTTATTGTGAGTAGAGAGAGTAGGCAAAGGAGAGTCTAGGAAGAAGCAAGAGGGTAGCTGCAAGGAACCTAGATAGGATGGACTCCAGAAGCAGTTTCAGGATAGCTTTTGCCAGCAAAAGCATTTGGCAGCAAGAAACAGAAGGACTCCAGGAAAGACAACCGTTACTTTTTAATTTTTGTTCATAACCTGATGAAAGTTTCACAGAAAGCTGTAGTAAGTCTGAGGAAGGAAATAGGACTCAAGATGGCAAAGGACAATTTGAATAAGAATGGAGGGAGCTGTATTCAATCTGATACCCTTTCATTGAACTCAGGATCAGAGGGAGAACTTTAAGTATTTTCTTTTATGAAACTAAAAAAGCTAACTGGAGTGAAGGAAAATTAGCATATACATTTTGCTTAAAGTCTTTAAGGTTGTTAAGGACATAACTTCAATAAAATGTTAGTTCACAGGTTATTAATGACATTTAATCTTAAATAAATAAAATTCTAATTTGTTCATTTTAAATAATTACCCATTTCTATTTATCCCATGTTTAAATAACCACTGTTGTAATATTGATGATATATTCAGAAGAGGGTTTAATTAGTGTTACAATGTCAGCAGTAGAATTTAAAGTGTAAAGAATTAATGTGAATTTATAGAACAGGTTAAGGAAGAAATGGGAGGCGGGAGCATTTCATATGCTGCCTTGAATTCTCCAAGATAAACCTGGGATATGGACCTAATATAAAATAAATAAATAGGCAACCAAATACTTCAGAGTTTGGTAAAGATTGTAAAAATCCATTGTTAGGTGGCACGTTCATCATGTTTTGTCTTGGCAGAAGGACTTAACACATCTACTCACCATTTTTTCCCATTTGGTAGTGGGAACAGTCTTAGGTGATCATTTCCTCTGCTCCTTAGACTGTGAAAGGTTTAATGGTTAAGATGGCTTGAAGGAGACTGCTATGGGAAAGGAAATGGATATAAATTGAATATAAATGTCTTGAATTAACAGTGCAATCAGTGAGTACGGAAAGCTTTTCCTATGCCTTCTTTCACAGTATTCAGAATAGCATTACAACTTTCTGGATAGGCTTTGGGAAATGCAGGTACTGTCAAGGAATGGGGAAAAAAAATCTCACTGAGAAGAAATCCTGTTCAGTAATGTTATAGAATTGTCATGGTATAGTAGTAGGGCATAACCTTGGCACTAAAAAAATGTTTCAAGTTCAACCCCCAGTATCTTCTCCAGGGCCGAGGCAAATGTTGTGCTTACAGAAAATGCCAATGGTCTCTGCAGAACTTTGCAAAAAATTAATACGAAATTATTTGAGATGATCATCTACTACTGCATATAGCAGAAGCAAGAAAGATAGTTGTAGCATGTGATAAAACTTGGACTAGAGTTTACCTCATTGGACTCATAAAAGTTGTTCTGAGTTGGCATGAATATTACTGTACAGGAAAATGAAATGGAAGAAATACAGACAGTAACATTTACATTAAGTTTATGTTGTACATAAAAAGCAATAATTCCTAAAGCAATAGCAGTATCTTAAACACCCTGGTATTAATAAACTGATCTAAAGGATCAAGACTCCTTTGAGTTAAGTTCAACCCTGATGACTACATGGTTATATATCCATGTAATTTTCTTGGCAGCAAAACAGAAGCTGTTTGCCATTACCTTCTTTCAGAATGGTTTTTGATTTCCCAGTTTTCCCTACAGCTGTGGGATTTCCTGGTGATCTCATCTCAATTACAGTCCAAACCTGCTGAGATTTTTCAGCCAAGGTTGGTTAGGTACTGCCACCTACTGTTAATTAACTTCTGCAATGGAATTATCTTGAATTAGATTTTACTATTACATACATTATAATCCAGATATTTTATTCTGGGGCATAAACATTTCTTCAAGAATAGCTATTTTAGGTTCAGTGTCCTGGAGGACTGAAATGTTCTCCTGTTGTTTCTCAATATTTCTCTTCTTGGTATCAGACCAATACCCGTTTATTCTTTTTTGTAAGTTCTGCCATCTTAATTTCCTTGAGGGAAGGTTATGTATCTAGCAGGCCCAGTCCAGCTCATGCAAACTAGCTGCTGCTGCAGCTATTATTATGATTATTTGGATATTCATGGGCTTTTTCCTAAGGGCATGATGGGTCCTGGCACCGAGCCTCCTGTTTCTCTTCTACATATTGTGTGTGTATACCTGGGCACATGTGTGCATGTTTGTATTAGCAATTTTGCCAGACTATGGCTGGTTGGCAGTCATGATGAATTATTGTGGAAACTTGTTGTTGCTAATTTACGCAACAGCCCTATATGTCTGGTAGCATTGTGTGAATGTTACCTGGGAATAGTGCTAGCGATCCTCTGCAGGGCACTTTCAAGAGCACCCTCACACCTAGCATTGGTCTGGTTCATATCCATCCATGCAGATGTGTCTATAGATTTCTAACTATTACCAGTTGTCATTCATTATTTTATCTGATTATGAAGTTATTTTTAGCAATGTGCACTCATTTTTAGTATCCCACTGACATTTTGTAACAGGAGGATATAGACATACCCCTATTTTTTCTTCATCTATATAACACTACCATTTCAGTCAATTTTAGATTAATAGATAATGCTGAAAGTTTTTTTAAACAACAACAATTGTTTTATTTTACAGCTCTCATTTGCAGCAACAACACCAGAGTTAGCAGATAAGAAAAAATATCCTTATTTCTTCCGGACAGTGCCATCCGATAATGCTGTGAACCCAGCAATTCTAAAGTTGCTCAAACATTATAAATGGAAACGAGTAGGAACTTTGACTCAAGATATACGAAGGTTTTCTGAGGTAAGACCTGCTAAATGTCTTGAATTAGAAGTTGGTTGCAAAAATGACCTGTTCTTGATATAGAGTGAAGCTAACAGTGGGGACTAAGAAACATTTCTAAAATAATTCATAAGTAACCAATTGCTGAACTAGCAGAAATTGCATATACATTTTCTGAAGACCATTTCTGAAGACAGATCAGGCATTTTATATTTGAAGCCTGTTAGGAAGGTTTTTTATCTAGCCCTTCTCTGTGATACTCTACTTTTCTGTCTGCCAAGAGTTATTTGTTTAAAAAAACTTAAGTATTCAGACTGCATAGCAGGAAAGCTTGAACAAATAGGTTCCTGGACTGTATCATTGTTGTTATTTTTTGTTAAGCTTAAGAATAAATATTATTGTTGCCGATAGATATTCATATAAAATTGTGTATACTTAGTACTTACTGTCCAATACTGAATGTGGGGTCTCCAAGGTCAAAGCAGAAACAAGAATAATCCAGCAAGGCAAAGGTATAATTTGACAAGCAACGTTTTTGATAGAATTGATCTGATGGAATTAAGATGTTAGTGCAGCCTTTTTTTCAGGTTTAAAATAAATAATAGAAATCTGGTAAAGTGAACCAGGACAATTTAAAATGTGTGTGTGTGTGTGTGTTTTCTATGCAGCAGTCTTCTTTGGCCACAGTGCCTGGTGATATTCTGATCAAATCCTTATTTATCTCTCAGTGTATAGGACACAGACTACAGGTTTACCATGCAGAAATTTTGTATGAATATATTGTCATATTCAGCCTACTTTTCTGAGTGCTAAGAATGAATATTGTTAATATTCCATTGGCTCCAGTAATTAAGGAGTATGTTTCATGTGATCAATACATGAACAAAAACTGCTATTATCTGGAAATCTTAAGAGAAAAAAAGATGCACAGACCAATCAAAATTAAGTAGAGTGGATAACATTTCATAAGCTGCATGTGGTCCAGTGAGTCTGTATGCAGGGAGAGGGGAATTTACCTAACTTCTGCCATCGATGTGTCACCATATCTTTTGGAGCTTCTACCCATAGCATACTGTTCATAGCTAAAAGTGAGGTAGTTTGGGCTTTCTTGGTATAAATTACCTACATTATATCCTATCAGTTTTTCTTTAGTATCTCCAGCCTACATTTGGTGTTCTATTTTCTCATCATAGTCTTCTGCAATTTTTCATATCCTGAGATAGGCAAACATACATGCCCAGGTCTTACCAATTGTAATGAACCATAGTCACACTTGCTGAGGACTAAAAAGTTCTACCTATGCTTCCCACCAACTTTGGTGGCTGCTGTTGCACTTCTTTAATTTGCTTAAACATTATTCTGCTTGGACTGCATTTGAATGAACTGAATTCTGGATGTGATTGTTGAATCATACCCTTCTATGGTTGTTGAGTTGGAAGAATTTTCCCCTCCTTTCTTTCTGGATTCTGTTGGTGGCAAGTGTGGAGCTGAACATGTTAGTGCAAGGTAGAAGTCTTATCTTTTGATTGTTTGTGGGTCTATGCTTAGATTTTTGAAGATTGGTACTGTAGAAATTAATTTAACCATACTGTAGAAATTAATTTAACCATACTGTAGAAATTAATTTAACCAGTTTTTTTGCCTAGTATCTACCCAACAGCTGTCATTTTGGCCAAAAACTTCATCTTAGAAAAGTGTGAGATACATATTTGTTGAAAGCTGATATATTTAACAAGACATACTGTATATACAAACACAAATAAGGAACACAAGACACTTTACTAAAACTGATTAACAATATAGAAAAACCTATGCTAAGATAATGCTCTTTGCAGAATGATACTTATATTCTCTTGCTACAAATAGTTAAAGGCTTACAGCCAGCTTATATTGGGATGACACCTCCAGTCAAATCCAGGGAAGACAAAACTTAGCTCAAAGAGAGATGTTTATAACTGGGACAGCAGCCCATCTAAAATACATCCACTCAAAAACATATGTCATACATTATCTACTATTAAGGACATATATGAGCTGGAGCCCCCATCTTTTTGTTATATTTCAGAATGTTGTGACAATGTTCACGATCAACTTCAAAATAATAATAATAATAATAATAATAATAATAATAATAGTAATAATAATAATAATAATAGTAGTAGTAGTAGTAGTAGTCAGGATTAACCATGAATACTATGCAAAGGAAAAGTGATTCCTTTTTCAATGAACAGAGCATGACTCAAAGAAAATACTAGAAGATTTTACTTCCTGCCTTGTAATTTTGGTCTCTGCCTGTATATTATAAGAAAGAGGAAACACAGAAGCATGGGTATGTATTAAAGGTGCAGGTTAGTAAAAAAAAAAAAAAAGGAAAAGTGATATAATGTAAGAATTACTTAAAGCTGGATAGAACATAGTCTGGTCTGCATATTTAATAAAATTGAAACAGATGGAGAAGCCCAAGCTCAAGCATTATAATGAGATAGGAAGGAATGGCACATCAGAGTTGGCAAAACTAGGATATATGGCTTCACAATAAGAGCAATGTGGACATTGATCATGAGGTCCAAGTACTTTAATCATTAGGCCTCTGGCTGCCAACTATAAAGGACAAAGGAAAACAACTTTTATAGTTCTCTAAATCTAAATCCAAATAGTCCCAAAGGAACAGAGAATGTGGATGTAAGCCAAAGCACAAGAAATTAAAGGTTGTATAAACTTATCTAGATGCAAAATGTAGGGACAGCTTTGAACAAAAGAGGAACCAGAGCACCTAGCAGAATTGGAAGGCTTTAAGCTGGGCTGGGGAACACCACACAAAACAAGGTCACAGTACTGTATCAAACTGACCAGCAACAGGAAAGCAGCAGCACTGGGAAAATGCAAAGTTACAACTGGAGGATATCACCTGTCTCTTCCTCTGTCCCCACCAATTCCATGCACAGTAAAAGTTTAACCTAGAAGCACCCATGATGTTACTGATAAGGGCAAGTGAGGACATTTTCAGAAGAAATGCTGAAAAAGGGAGGTATTTTTATGCGCAGCTGACAATGTTGGCAAAACTTATAAGTAGTTCTCTGAGCTAAGATTTGAGCCTTTGCCTGATGGATAGTTTGAACCAATAAAGAGGCATGCAGCCATAAAATCATGTAGAAAGAAACCTCAAAATCATATAGAAGTGTGGAGTTTTGTCCTAAAATAGCAGGTTCCTGATTTCATCATTCACTAGCCAAAATGTGTGTCAGCCCTCCCAGGTAAACCAGACAGAAAACACAACTAGATGAGCTACTTGTACTTTATTGTTGAGCTACATTAACAGAACCTTGCAAGTCTGAAAGTACAAACCTCCCACCCTCCCTATTTACCGCCTAACCAGTCAGGGCAGGTCCTTTCTAAGTTTCTTTCTCTGCCTGTTACTCAGTTGTGGGCTCCTCCCTCTATTATCCAATCATTCCCTAGGCAGCATCTCCTCCCCACCGCCACCCAAGGTCATTCTCACATTCTATTACAATGTGTGACTGATTTTTTTGACCATACACTATAAACTTATTTGTCATAAATTTAAAAGAAGTGTGGGTGTCTATGCCTGGATTGGCTCAAGAAAAGGTAGGGACCAATCTGAACTTTTCAAAAATGATTTCATATCTTATAAACCCTCAGTCTTTGTAAACCTGAAGCATATTATTGTAAGAGATAGATACTTTTTCATGTGAGATGTTTGATCACAGATTTCACATGGGACTCACTCTGTTCACCTTTCCCAGGTCACTAGACCTCTCTCATGATTGTGAAAACTTCTTCTTAAGGATACAAAATGCTGTAGCTTGCTTTTTGACAACTACATTTAAAAACAACCAAAAAAATAGACCCCACTATCATAGCCACAAGAAAACAGGGATAAATGGGTATTGCTTTCTTTTTATCTTTTCCCCAAAACGGTGCCTTTTACAGCTGTTCTGATTATAGAAGCTCCCATAGATTTATGAACCAATGGGAATGGGGTTTTCATATGTTGATTTGACATAAATTTTTCACTGGATGGGGACTGTTATTCTGATCCAGAAAATTGGGAGTAATAATGACCACTAGCTTGGGGATTATTATGAAGTCATGTATACATAAAAAGGATTATAAAACTAAGTGAAAATTAGCATGTGAGGTTTCCCTTCCCATTGTTAAGATAATAATACTGTACTTGAAGTATGAATAAAAGCATTAATGTAATTAACACATTAGGAGGGGCTGTTCCTTCATGTCAGATACTGTAGCAGTTAAGGCTTTGATCTAGAATTGGGCAGACTAGGTTCAAGTCTACTCCAGTTTGTGGAAGCTAACTAAATGATTTCAGGCCCATCACTCTCTCAGCCAACCTCTTGTGGGGAAAAATGGAGAAGAAATGTTGCCTTTCGTTCCTGGAAAGAAGATGGGATAGAACTCTAATGTAATAACATATTCAGTGCATGTCTTAGCTTATTATTATCATTATTGTTTTATTCCTATATAGAACATACCATTCCGGTATTAAATGGCAGAGGGAACAAAGGCCAGTCCATACTGCTTCATCAGTTTGGCTGTGTATCTTTGCATATACTTGCAAAGTTATTTACAATGTTTAGTCAAGTCAGGGTTTTTCCATAGCAGGTAATTGGCCTTCCTTATGCACCCCCAAGGGCTTAATTTGAAGATTATGGGAAAGGTCCCAAGTCTCACTGAGGCTGCACAACTGTTATTCCCAGGTATGAGATGTGTGAAGGAGGAAAATGAGACTTGATTTAGACCCTGAGCTGATTGCCACCAACCAAACATGGGTTCAGAAAGCAAAGCAAAACAAAACAAAAAACAACTCATCTTACTTGATTGGCAACGAGTTTCTCAGTAAATCTACCTTTTTGTTTGTAGTTCATATTTTGTAGATCTTTCAGTGTAAAGACTGGGCTGATGTAATACACTGTCTTTTAAGTCTTTTGTTTAACTATGATTTACTGAATAGTATTGTGGCATATTTTTTGTATATTTTAATAGCCTACTATTTTTATCTCTTTTCACTCTTGTTGAGTACAGTTATATTTTTATTTTTTTGTTATGCTAGCTGTTGTGGTGGATTGTTAGAACAGAGGTTGGTTATACAGTTTTTTATTATTACTATTACTATTTTAATTTTATTGTACCAGTGTATTATGGTTGACAACAACTCCTTTTTAAATGTAGACTCAGCAAACAAAGGTATGTTAATGCTCATTTCTGGAATGCCTTTACAGTGCATTTGGGAAGAATGATAGTGAACTCTTCAGGGTTCCACATGCAATCTCTAGCTCCCCACCTGTGGCCATCAAAGCACCTCAAGATCATATCATCAAAACTCAGCCACCCAAAATAAAACCCAAACCCTCATGAAAATAAGCATTGAAATAGGAATATGATGCTTCAAGGTTTAAAACCTTGAAAGAGGTCAAAATTGTACCTTCAAAATTTAGCAGCAGAATGTTCTGTTAAAAAATAGAGAAAATATGAGTGAAAGGTAGTGCAAGGTCTCTGGAAGATGAAACATATCCATTTCTTCCCTTACCATTCCTCTGCATGATTTAAAAAAAAATGGTCAAAAAACTTCAGCCTCATCTCATCTGGACCTCTCTGATCCAGAAGCTAAGTGTCAGCCCCCAACCCAAATAGGTTGCCCTTCCCTAACTCTAAAAATAAATGCCATTTTCTTGTTCTAAAAGATGGTGGTTATTGGATTGTTTTTGAGATCATAAAGATGGTATATTGTATCTGTGTACTGGGAACTAATTTGATTAGTCACTACATTCACTATGTAGCTGCTCTGATTATTTAAAATAAAGGATTGTGTGTAATTCAGGAAAGAATAGAGTACAAATTATGACGACTTGCTCCTAAAGCTATAATTGTTAGACTGTTATGTATCTTGAATTGGTGCAAATATGACTGACGCACATTTGTGTGTCTTTTCACCTGAAAGTTCAAATTACAATGCATATGTAGATATCTTTCAGCAGGTATACACTTACTGTAAGAGCAATCCCAAGCCCTGTTCCAAAGCAGTCTCCCCATTTATAGGTTATATTACTCGTAAGTGCTTCATATCTTTTACTGTGATTGCACTCTGCAGTTATCACAGCTATATTTGTGCATTTTAAAAGGGTCATCAGAACAATAACCTCAAAGTTCAGTTTCAAATATATTGGACATAATATTTAGGATTCAGTAGATAGGCAACTATTTGCTTCCAAATTTCGCTTTATTTTGTGTCTGGCCCACCCTGGCTTGAATATGGCATTGGCTACATTCCCATATTAATTAATCCAGTTATTCCACAATACCACTTGAAATTACCATTACTTAAATTCATGATATATGACCCCTCTTTATAACACAAGGATTAATTTCCTCTAAAACATTAATCAGGTTCTAGTCGCTAGCTGCTAGTAGATTTCTTTCTATTAACTGCAGCCTTTTACTGGAAGCTTTTACAAAGTACAGGATGTCATTTCAAATGTTCTTTAAGTAGCTGAATGCTCACTTAGTCCAGTCATTGGTTCCTCTGTGGCATTTATAAAACAAAGCGGCCGGAACTTTGCGCCCAGGATTCTCCAGCATGTTTTGAATGAATTTAGAAGCTGCATTGAAATGCAGTAAGACTTAATTTAATATCGTGTAATGATGAAATATTTCAGTCCTGCTGCACTCATTGTTTACTTTGTATTTGAGTTTGGGGGATTAATTTCAATTTTGTCCTTTTGAAATCCTACCAAACATCTGTTGTGCAAGATAAGAAAAAAAAAAGGAATTTGTTTAGATTTTGGCAGATTTAACAAGTGCTAAGGAAAAAGAATGATCAATGTTTATCCTTGGCACCCACCTTCCAGCAGACAAGCTAGCCATTGTACTTTTAAAAACCTTACTAAAATATGCAGAAGTGGTATTGACATATGCTGTTTCCCCTTAGTGTTTTCCACCAATACCAGTTTCACTTCTGAGATACATAGTACAGGACAAGTAGTCAGTCACAAGGAGGATAACAGATTAACAAAGACAGTTGCCTTCAATTTAGGAGCAGGCTGACTAGGACTTGATAAAGTCTAAAGAGATATGCATTGAACTGGGAGGAAATGTTACCTTTTTAATAAATGATTGCCTTTTAATATTTTCCATGCATCTAATCATTGTGGTAATTTATTTTCCCTATTCTAGATCTTAAAAGGTTAAAAGCAATGAAATATGTCCACCTCTGCCTGGAAGTTAAACTTGAAAAAGCCTTTCATTTTCAAAATCAGTTGCTACATGTGGAGGTGTGTGTACATGTGTATTTGGGTGAATTTGCAGATCTGAATTTCTGTGTGAGTATATGTTGCACATATCAGAGTATTTGTGTTGGCATGCACATTTTGCCTGAATGATGGGTTATTCAGATTGAAAAGTCATACTAGAAGCCAGAGTTTTACAGAATCAGGTTACCTGATCTTGCACATTTGGAGCCCATGCTACTCTTTGTAATGTTGGCACTATATCATAGGAGGAAGAAGACTAGCATTCTACTAGTAAATTGCCAAATTCTGGAAAGTGTTGGATGACTGTATCCCACTATGTATAGCTTATAATAGAAATATGAAGGTGATCTATAGACTGATATTTACTAATTCACAGTGTAGCTTGCTCTGTCACGATAAATATTTATGACATCTTTAATTAAGATGTGGTTAAATTTTGTTATGAGCTCTGCTATATTCTAGTCTAAAATTGTTATTAATAGGCATATTTTCTTGATTAAACCAATTCTTTGAATAACGTGTCCTCAGTCACATCATTTCCAATTAAGTAGATTGCAAATACAGTAGGGCCTCTCTTAAATAATGACCTCTTTGAAACTAAGCAAGATCCAAACTGTAATGAGAATAATGTAGCAATAAAAAGTACTCTGTACTTGAGTTGACTGTCAGTCATTCTCATTGAGGGTGTATCAACACAAATTGTAAAAACAACGTTGATCCAGGTATGTAAACACGGACTATTACCTTAACTGGTAAGAGCAAGATACTGTATATTCATAATTTTAAAAGATACTTATCTTTTTATATTGATTTCTCATCTTTAAATGTTTACTTAAAATTAGTTCCTCTGAGTTCACTGGAGATAATTTGGTAGAAATAATGGTTAAGATAGAAATTTTAACGTCATTCAAAAGTTGTCTAGAATACAGATATAAATTACTTTTAGCTATAAATTACTCATTAGCTTTCTTCTGGGAATCCTAAGAACTGTAGTTCTGTGGAAAAGGGAAAAGAAATTGAGATCTTTAATGGAGAATTTTGTTACCTTCACCAACCTACAGCGTGATTACACATTGTGACCCTTATATATGCAGACATATCTGTGCTTGCAGGTTAAGGGGAATTATGCAAAACATAAAATGTAAGAGAAAGTAAGAATGCATGCATGCACGCATGCATGCATGCATCTAAAGAAGATCTTCTTAAGGTCCCACCACTGTGAAAGGGATTTGGATAGAAGACAGGCTTTTGCAATTGCCCTCACATTATGGAACACACTGTGCTCAGAGGTGCATTCAGCCCTTTAACTCTTGGCATTTAGGGAGGTGTTATAAACCTTACTTTGTAAAAAAAAAGCATTCAGCAACCACTTTTAGCTACTTCATTATCTTAATGGTTTTATCAAAAGTAGTTTAGTAGCAAAAAGTTAAGGGTACTGGCAATTGCAGCAGAGAGCAGAGGGAAGGTACTGCCTGTAAGAATGGGGATTTGCAGGCTAGGAGGTATGCCTCTCTGGAACACCAACAGCTGAAGGGAAGGAAGAGATGCTCTGGGAACTTCCAGGATGGATGGGTTGGTGGGATATACCATGCTGAGATATTGAGGAGAGGGACAGAATGAAAGGTGCTGGGAAGATTGGCAGCTGGTGGGACATTAATGGCAGCTGAAGGAAAGAAAGAGGGAGGGAGGGAGCAAGGCAGAATAGAAAATGCCAGGTAGATTAGGGCAGGTGAGTTGTTTGGATGTACAGCAGCAGGTGCTCTTGAAGGGAAGAGTGGAGAGAAGGGCAACATGTACCAGCCTTGTCTTACTCTTCCCCATAAAATCACTCCAGAATTCCTCTGGGATTCTCTGGATTTTGTTTTGTCTGAGACCCTGGAACAAAACTTTCCAGCTTTTGTTTCTGCTGAACTACAGCCAATTGAAAATGGTTTAATAGTACCTCTGGATTCAGATGGTTTATTCTGTGTTCAAAATGAAACGTTTTTTCCAGGTTTGTGCATGCTTCTCTCTGTGGGTGTATCTGGTGACTGCCACTTTCATAATATAGGCTATCTGTTCCGTTTATGCACTTATTCCCTGGCTACTGCTCACATCAGCTACAACAAAACCTTTGAAGATTTGGAGAAGAAAGTAAGGCAATATTGCATGTTCACCTGAAAATTAATCTTGATCTATTGATCTAGCAGCAAGTATTGCAAGTGAGGAAATGAGCCAAACTGTAGCAGCCACAATAACTCCAGACAGTGTAATTCAAACAATATAGCAATGATAAACTGAAGGATGTGGAATTACTATTGGGAGTTCCTTGCAAAATGCTTGCTAAGAGAAAGACAGTGTAGAGGTGGGCATTACAATTGATCCTTGAAAAGTCACCACACATATGGGAGGCCCCCACTACCACCTAAGGGCATTTCTACTCTGCAGGCAGTTGAAGAAGTAGGATTTAGACTGATAATATTATAATCTATTCAATATAACATCTGCTTTGGTACTAAATCTCAATTCCTTTCTTTTCATGAGGTTTCTGGAGGTTGTTTTACAAGGACAGGGGTTTTTGTGGGATTGGTGATTGATTAGGACTAAAGTTACAAAGCAGTAATTTTTGGACATTCTTTTTTATTAACTAAATACAAAAAAACCCCCAAAAAGAATATACAAAACTATAAAAAAAGAGGGAAAAAAGGTGAAAAAAACATGTAGGGCATATATTCACAGACATATATAAAGTTGTACAATAAACATTCAACTAAATGGAAGCCATCATTTGTTAATTATCTGCACTTATCTATATTAATCAATTCTGCAGACCACAGAATAGTTAGAGCCATATGTTTGTCTTTCCCCTGCTGAAGAATAGGCCTTTGGGCTGTAGTAAGGTACAAAAAATCCAGATAAATCCAGAAAGAAACTATTTTGGACATTGTTTTCATCCACTTGTGTTCCTCTGGTGTGACAAGGGATAAGGTGATTTAGAATGAGATGACAGTTATTGAAGAGATGAATTTTGTAGAGGTAGAACAGGAACATGATGTCCTAACTACCAGGAAACACACTGAGACAATGAACTGGTCTCTAATATTTATTACTAGTACTTAACAAGAATCCTAACAAACTGAAGAAGCGTGGGAAAAACCCAGACATATAACCCCCAAGGGTTAAGGCGGTCCCGATCTGTGTCTCTTTGAATGGCTGAACAGTTCCTCAGTGCTACGCATGCGCTTGACAGTCTGGGTGGGAGCCCCCTGCTCGCCATCCTTACTCATGACACATGAGTTATCTAGACTTCGTATAGAACTGCTATAGTTGTTGCTGTTATTAGATGCAGCATTATTCAGTGGAAGGGAGAAATAAGATACCAGAGTAAAAGGACAACTTTTGAGAGAAGAGTTAGCATTTTGAGTTACTGAGGTACAGTTCTTTTAATACTGAAATCTATTTTTGATTGCCATCATGTTTTCCATTTGCAATGTGTAAATAGATTATTTAAGGTCTGGGGCTGTGCCTTGTTTAAGGGGATCTGAGTCCTCCTGGGGAAGGGAGACTTGGAGGTCTACCTTACAAGGCCATGTGGAGGAATTTGAAGAGTATCTGTTGGACAAAATCACTCACATTTGTTCCACATTGGATGCCAGCTTTGGTACAGGTCCAGGGGAAATGATTGGGGTACAGTCTTGCCCTGATATCTGGAACAGTTTGATCCTTTTGGGCCTGAGTAAGTGGACAGGGTCCTTATGACTGTGAGCTCAGCCACCTGCTCCTTAGATCCATGTCCCTCCTGGCTAGTTAAGGCTACCTGGCGGGTGTTGTGTGGTTATCCTAGCAGTGGTTAATTCTTTTTTGAGAGAGGAGGTTGTTCTGCCTTCCCCAAGGAGGCATTGGTTCACCCCCTCCTCAAGAAGCCATTGTGGGATCCTACCATACTGGACAATTTTCATCCAGTATCAAATCTACCTTTTTTAGGGAAGGTCATGGAGAAGGTAGCCCTGGATGAAGTGGATTATCTGGTCCCCTTTCAGTCGGGATTCAGCCCTGGACATGGGATGGAGACAGCATTGGTTGTCTTTTAGTTGATCTCTGGAGGGAGCGGGGCAGGGTTGGTCCATCTGTCCTTGCTCTTCTTGACTTCTTGATGGCCTTTGATACCATTGACCATGGTATTCTTCTGGATTGGCTCCGTGGGCTGGGAGTGGATGGCATAGTATTGTGCTGGTTCACTTCCTTTCTGTGGGGCTGGTACCAGTCAGTATTGATTGGTAGAGCCATTTTGATGGTACCAAAAAGTATTAAAAATGCCATCCTACGGGTAGAAATAGGTATAGTTTCATTGGATGTCAGAGCATGGTTCCTTCTTCTTACCTTCTGGCTAAAGTTAATTATGTTGCCTATAGGTTTAGCCCCATTAATATTTAGAGATCATTTTAAGTCATCTTGGCTAAAAAAAGCCTTAGACAAAATTAAATTGCTGGGCTTCTCTATGGAAAGTCTGTGCTCGTTAGGATTCGATAATGCTAGAACCACCCTGAAACAACGAATCTGGGATATAGATCTCCAAACAAATTTAAGTAAGGTGCTACACCCCAATATCTGTCATTATCTTCCAGAAGGGTTTGTTCCAGCTTCTTATTTATCATCTATCACAATTTTGAAATTTCGTAAAGCTTTCACTTTAGCCAGGCTGGACGCACTGCCCTCAGTAGTCCTATTTGGATGTTTTAAGGGTACTCCTATGCACCTTCGGTTATGTCCATGTGGTGACGGCTCAATAGAAGCCCTAAGTCATATGTTGTTATACTGTTCCCTATATAAGGACTCTAGACAGATCCTTATATATCCATTTTTGAAGAAACTTCCAGGCAGGGAGAGTGATTTTTGTCTAATGCTACTTCTTTCAGACAAGGACCCGAAAATATCTTCCCAGGTTGCCCAGTTTTGTGCTACTATCTGCACAATACGCCATACCATCACTTAGATTTAGAATGTATTAGCATAGTATTTTATTTCAATTTATTTTAGGATTTTCATTCTTAATTAATTTTGGATCATAGTATACTAATTGCTTTTGTTCTCTCTATATGTATTAATGTAAGATTGTTGCTATTGTATAGTTTTATTGTGTCTTAGGGCTGTAATAAACGTGATGATGATGATGATGATGATGATGATGATGATGATGATGATGATGATGATTGGGAATGAGAGGTACCACCCTCAACCCTTATTATGTGCAGTTCTGCAGGCTTCGGTACTCTCTCACTCCTACTCAACATTTACATGAAGCCACTGGGTGAGATCATACATCACCATTGGGTGAGGTATCAGCAGTATGCTGATGATACTCAATTATTGTCCTAACAGTCAGGAATCACGCTGAAATGAGGAGTAGGTCTCTAGTGTTTATTACTGCTACATAAGACAGAATCCTAACAAACTGAAGAAGCGTGGGAAAATCCAGACAGATAAACCCCAAAAGTTAAGGTGGGTCTGATCTGTGTCTCTTTGAATGGCTGCTTAATTCCTCAGTACTACACATGCGTTTTCCCCCCTGGATAGAGGCCCCCTCCTGCTCTCCATCAGTACTCATGACAGTTATATACAGTATCTCCACCCCTGGCAAACTAAGTGATGAGGTTGATGTCTTGTCCCAGTGCCTGGAGGCTGTAGGGGTTTGGGTGGCGAACAAGAGGCTTCAGCTGAACCCTGGCAAGACTGAGTGGCTCTGGGTTTTGGGGCCTTCTAGTTCTGGGACTTTACCATCTTTGGTACTGGATGGAGTGGCATTGCCCCAGACAGACCTGGTACACAATCTGAGCATCCTTCTAGACTCACAACTCCTGCTCGAGGAGCTAGGATGGTGTGAGGTTTGAGCCTGCTTCTGACTCCAAAAATGAATTCGGAGTCAGAAGGGGAAAACGAAACCAATCAGGAAGGATTTGGAGAATCAAAACTGGGAAGTGACTCAGCAGAGCAGGAGAAATCGCAGGCGCTGATTGGACAAACTCCAGAGGGAGATTTGAAGCCTCCAATCAGTGTTCAAGAGAGGAGAGCAGAGAAGCACACAAAAGAAAAAGAAGCCCAAAATGGGCTGCTAATGGGAAACAGTGGGAAAAGGAGCAAATAAAAAGGCAGGCGTGCCAAGAGCAAGCTGCCGGAGACAACTGATCCTTCGAGCTCACAGCACCTGTGGAAGAATCCTTACCAGCATCAGAAGCCTTGCCTGTAGCCAGTGTGGAACCAGCACCAGTGCCTTCTGCCCTCGCAGAACCGCCTTCTGCATGGGTCGCTCCAGTAGAGCCTCTCCTTGCCGTCCCAGCTGAGCACAGCCTCGCATCCAGCTCCAAGCCTCATCGCGTCACTCCAGCATGATCCAGGTGTGCCTCCAGATCTCAGCCTTGCCCAGACGCTCCAGTCCAGTCCAGCCTTGCCTCCAGATCTCAGCCTTGCCTAAGTGCTCCAGCCCAGTCTAGTCTTGTCTCCAGATTCAAGCCTTGCCTCAATGCTCCAGTCCAGTCCAGTCTTGTCTCCAGAACCAAGGCCTGCCTAGATACTCCAGCCAAGCCTTGTATAGCCTCTGTGTGCCAGCCGGATCCAGCCTGCGTGTCAGGATGCCAATCTGAGTGTTCAGCCTCTGCTTTGCCATGCGCTCTAGCTCCTTCCAGTCTTGCAGCTTCAATCAGAGGATTGGCCAAGTTCTGTCTTGCTGTCTTGCCACAGTCTGACCCTGCAATGTTGCCTAGGTGTCCTTTGCCACCTGGTTGGACTTGATTTGAACTACATAGTCTAATCTATTGTAGAACTTTTACTATTATAAATAGTTATTCAATAAAGAATTTTATTAGTACTCTGCCTAGCCATCTCATAGTCTGAACAGGACAGAGGGCCTTTGCACAGCTTCATATTGTGCATCAGTTGCACCCCTTCCTGGATCAGCTGTACTCACAGTCACTCATGCCCTGGTCCCTCCAAAATGGACTACTGTAACGTGCTGTACATGGAGCTGCCCTTGAAGAGCACCCAGAAGCTTCAGCTGGTGCAGAATGCAGCTGCGCAGACAGTTATGTGTGCTTCTAGCTGCAATTCAAGGTGCTGGTTTTGACCTTTAATGCCCTACATGGCATGGGACCAGGTTATTTGAAGGACTGCCTCTTCCTGTTTACATCTATCTGTCCCACCAGGTCAGGCAGGAGGGGTATGCTGCAGGTCCCATCTCCAAAGGAGCTCCATCTGGAGAGACCCAGGCAGTATGCCTTTTCTGCTGTGGCCCCTACCCTCTGGAACATCGTTCCCCTGAGATGAGATTAGCATCATCTCTGTAGCTTTCCAGAAGGCCCTTAAAACATGTTTTTTTCACCAGCCTTGGGAATCCCAGGGAGAGTCTGCAAGGTAGCTGTATGAGATTAAGTGACGCTTGTTCTCCTGCTTTCTTGGGTTTATCTGTTTATGTTTTTACTTTATCTGTTTATTTCATTTATTTTTTGTTTTTAGATTGTTACAGAGTTTTTAACTGTTTTGTACACTGCCTAGAGTCATGTTTGTGAGATGGGCAACTATATAGATATGCTAAAACAAACAAACAAAGAAATATCCATCATATATTCTATACAGCAACCATCCGATTCCATAGTGCAAAATATTTCATAATTCAAACCAGTTCACTTTCTCTAAATCAATAAACATGCAATACACTTTCTCATATTCATGCTTTTCTCAATGATTGCTGAAGAGCAATTACCTGTTCTTAAGAGCCCTTGTTTGATTTAAAGTTGCCTTGCAGTCCCCAAATTATGCTCATTGTTAACTCTCGCCCTGTTCGGCCTGAACTCTGTCAGGCACCTTCCCAGGCACACTTGTAGGTTTTGCGTTCACCCTTCTATCTTTCCCTTTGTATAATGGCACAGCAGGAGCAGTCTTCTCACTGTCTGGTGCAGCTACAGTCTTCACTCACACGAGTCCCACAAAAGTAAACCACAGCAATGTTTTAGCATTTCTTCAGTTATACCATCTATCCTTGAAAGCCATATCTGAAACACTAATATTTCTAGTAGTTGTTTCAATAATACTCTTCTAAGTATCACTGATATTTTCATTCAGATCTCTAAAATACCCCTGCTAGCAGTCCTTCAATTTAGTTTCATCTCAAACAATTTTCATCTCTTTCATTTGCAGTTCCATTCACTGTTGCTAAAGGTGCCTTATTTATCCTTTTCCACCAACTTCTAAACCAATATTTTTAATGCCATCAAAATCTTTCTTCATTTTCTCTGCTTCTTTTAACCATTCCTTGCTCTCTCTGACTACATTCTTTGCAGCTGTAATGATTGCCTATTCTGACATACTCAGTCTCACAAGGGGATTCTTTATGAAAACTGATTTATTGACAGAATAGTATGCAAATACGAAGAAAGCTGAGAATGAGCAAAAGCGCGCCAAATACAAACTAAAAACCCTCGCTTCAAAACCAGCCCCGCCCTTCCTCCCTCCTAGCAACCACCCCCTCCCAGGTGTTAGCAATCGTCACCCACATCGGCCTGAGAAAGTAACCTTGAACAGAGTCACTAACCCAAACATACATTCCACAGTTGCAGCAAGAAGATTACAGCCTGGCACGGCTGGAAATTTCCACCCCGCAAACACAGGGTAGAAAAGTGACATGCGAAACGTTACGATGTATACAGAACATTGAAATGATGAACATGACAGCAGCCTTCTTTTTCTCGTTGTACACTTTATTTATACATTTGTTAGGGGGGAGGGTTTCCCCCTCATTTATAGCCTCTTTCATTTCCTCATTCCAACAGGCATCCTTTTTCATACTTCCCAACAGCAAAACTTCTTTGCTACTCTGTAACATGGTTCTTTCCAAGCAACTTCCACGTTCTCTTTCCTTACCTCTCTTTTCTATTCATCCTTTTGGGGGATTAATTTATCTTCTAATACTTTTTCAGATAGGACTCATACTTTCTCTTCCTGGAGTCACTTTACTTTCACCCTGATTTCTTTTACTTCTTTTATTTTCTTCCATGTCCACCTTTTCCCAAGGTTCACTTTTCACATGACCAAAAAGTATTCTCTACATTCTCATGAACTTTGTACAAATCAGTCATTCTTTTAGTTTTAGTGTCATTCCTTTGCTGTATGAATAGACTTATGGTTAATATGATATTCAAAACAAGCAGAACTTTTTCTAAGCAAATACTCACTAGAGTCTCCAGATGGACCAGTCATATCTTAAATGAACATATTTTCCAAATATGTTTGGCAATTCTATTCATAACTTCCTGTTAAAAAATAGTGAACAAAATAATAATTGATTTATTGTAGAAAAATGTGCAACAACTGTACAGTTCAGTACTTTGAAAACGAATTATCTCTACTGATTTATTTGGAAGTAGCTGCCATTATAAATTAGATGTACAAGTTCTGGCAAGAAATGTATTTGGGAGAGAAAAAATCATTCAACTCTCAGTGGAATATTAGCAGATCTGAAATTTATTTTCTATAGCATTGGGCTGAGGCTTCATTGGGAGTTTATCGCTTTTTAAGAAAAACAAAAGGGACGCGGTGGCGCTGCGGGTTAAACCGCTGAGCTGTCGATCGGAAGGTCGGCGGTTCGAAACCGCGCGGCGGGGTGAGCTCCCATTGCTCGTCCCAGCTCCTGCACACCAAGCAGTTCGAAAACATGCAAATGTGAGTAGATTAATTGGTACCGCTTCGGCGGGAAGGTAACGGCGTTCCGTGAGTCATGGAGTGTCCTATGGACAACGCCGGCTCCAAGGCTTTGAAACGGAGATGAGCACCGCCCCCTAGAGTCGGACACGACTGGACTTTACGTCAAGGGAAACCTTTACCTTTACCTAAGAAAAACATGAAAATACTGGTTAGTGTGTACAGGAAAAAGAGATGTGTTGTTTCTTTTTGTTTTTGTTTTATCCAATTTTACTATTTTTATACTTACATATTTTACCTATATTCATTCTTACCGATACTTAATTGACTGTTTCTTAGATTTACCATTTTAAAGAAACATTGCATGTTTATGAAGAAACGTAAGTATTGTAAATGTACCCTCCTTGTCAGTCAATAAACTCAAAATTTACAGATATCCCCAGTCTACATCTGCATGAGGGAGAGATGCTCTCTGTCATGTACACAAAAGGAATTACCCCATTACTTCCCCTCTGCAGTAAAAAGAAAAAGAAAAAAAAAGTTGGTTCCTCTTAAAACAAAACAAAAGAAAGAAAGAAAATAAAAGGGAGAAGAGGCTGGACTGAGGCCTAAAGAGTAAGGTTTTCTACAAGTCTCTGAGAATGGGTTGGAATCTCCAGAAAACTAGGGGAAAAACCCAGGTAATTTGAAGTAAAGGAAAATACATTTCAGAAAATTGCCACTGTAGTAGAAACAAGTAACAGTCCAGCTAGGAAGCTGTGCTAGATTTAATTTTTGTTTTGATGGGATTATCCTTTCTTTTTCTTTTTTCTTTTAATGCTTTTCCCCCCTTTATTGTGTTGTTATAAATCTTGATACATTGTATTATTTCAATACAGTGATGTTTATATAACATATATAAAGGGTTTTTTAAAATATAATTTTTATTAATAATTTTGATTACAATAGTAAAAACAAATACAAATTCAGTGCAGAGAAAGAGAATAGAAAAAAGAATAAAAAGCATAGGGAAAAAGAAAAAGAAAGAAGAAAAAGAAAAATATATAAAGAAGTGACTTCCAACCTTCATCACAAGTATAAAAAAATTTAATAACTCTTCACCCCCTATAAGGTTAAACAGATATCTCTTCATCGCATATCCTATCCCTTATCTATAAGCAATTCCATAAAAGATGAACTCTTCAATCCTGGTGTCAGCAAAAAGTCCATAAAGGGTTGCCAGAACTTTGTAAAAAATGTCTTATTTTGTTGTTGTTGTTTATTCGTTTAGTCGCTTCCGACTCTTCGTGACTTCATGGACCAGCCCACGCCAGAGCTTCCTGTCGGTCGTCAACACCCCCAGCTCCCCCAGGGACGAGTCCGTCACCTCTAGAATATCATCCATCCATCTTGCCCTTGGTCGGCCCCTCTTCCTTTTGCCTTCCACTCTCCCTAGCATCAGCATCTTCTCCAGGGTGTCCTGTCTTCTCATTATGTGGCCAAAGTATTTCAGTTTTGCCTTTAATATCATTCCCTCAAGTGAGCAGTCTGGCTTTATTTCCTGGAGGATGGACTGGTTTGATCTTCTGGCAGTCCAAGGCACTCTCAGAATTTTCCTCCAACACCACAGTTCAAAAGCATCGATCTTCCTTCGCTCAGCCTTCCTTATGGTCCAGCTCTCGCAGCCATATGTTACTACAGGGAACACCATTGCTTTAACGATGCGGGCCTTTGTTGTCAGTGTGATGTCTCTGCTCTTAACTATTTTATCGAGATTTGTCATTGCTCTTCTTCCAAGGATTAAGCGTCTTCTGATTTCCTGACTGCAGTCAGCATCTGCAGTAATCTTTGCACCTAGGAATACAAAGTCTTTCACTGCTTCTACATTTTCTCCCTCTATTTGCCAGTTATCAATCAAGCTGGTTGCCATAATCTTGGTTTTTTTGAGGTTTAGCTGCAAACCAGCTTTTGCACTTTCTTCTTTCACCTTCATCATAAGGCTCCTCAGTTCCTCTTCACTTTCAGCCATCAAAGTGGTATCATCTGCATATCTGAGATTGTTAATGTTTCTTCCAGAGATTTTAACTCCAGCCTTGGATTCCTCAAGCCCAGCACGTCGCATGATGTGTTCTGCATACAAGTTGAATAGGTAGGGTGAGAGTATACAGCCCTGCCGTACTCCTTTCCCAATCTTAAACCAGTCTGTTGTTCCGTGGTCTGTTCTTACTGTTGCTACTTGGTCGTTATACAGATTCTTCAGGAGGCAGACAAGATGACTTGGTATCCCCATACCACTAAGAACTTGCCACAATTTGTTATGGTCCACACAGTCAAAGGCTTTAGAATAGTCAATAAAACAGAAATAGATGTTTTTCTGAAACTCCCTGGCTTTTTCCATTATCCAGCGGATATTGGCAATTTGGTCTCTAGTTCCTCTGCCTTTTCTAAACCCAGCTTGTACATCTGGCAATTCTCGCTCCATGAACTGCTGAAGTCTTATTTTAACCTTGATCAAATAAATGTACTTGATATTCCTTCCTTTTACTTCTAACAATCTTTAATTCAATAAAATATTGTCATAGGATTTGATTTCTCTTCAATTCTTTATCCTATCACACAGAATTGTACCAGGATTTAATAAGCCTCTTTTGTAGATCCAATAAGAAAACATTTTCCAGATCATTCTCTTTGTTTATCATTTGTATTTTCCTTTTAATTTTTAAAACTTCAGCCAAGTTTCCAAATCATTCTCTTGGCCTATTATTTGTAGTTCTACTTTCAGTACTTTCTCTATCTTGTCAGATAAAATTTCTCTGTCATTTCTTCATTAACATCTTTTGAACATAATCTATCCATAGAAGCAGACATTATTACTGACAGTGTTGATATTGTAGTTACTAATTTCTGACTCCATTCTTCAAAGATCATCTTTAATGTTTCCAATGTTATAACATTTTGTGTCATTTCGTAAGTCCCAGTATTAACTAATATCAAGAACAGGTTTGTATTTTTTTTCCTTCTGCTTAGAATCTTTAGTACCCGCTAGTGTCCAGTTTCCAAAATCATAAAGTAACTTATCTTTGTTATGACTTAAAATAGCCAGGATAGCCAAAATAAGTCTGGTTCTCACAAGAAGCTATTTGTTTTTTATAGTTAATTCTAAAATCTTATAGTAAAAGTCAATATTCCAAATTTCTCTGGACCCTTAATCTGGTTATAACTTCCTTAGGTCAAAATATTATTTAGCTTTTTGCTGTTTATTTCAAATCCTTTAACTTCTTAAGCATATAATTAATTTTTATTTTGTTCTGAGTTGGATAAAGCTCATGTGATGACTTTTCAAACTAGTTGTTCTGAAGGTTTGTAATAGCTTTAAGATAGGCAATTTCCAAAAGTGCTTAGAAAGTGAGATTTGTGAACTTAGGGTCCTTTAGAAAGCCCTGCCACTGTTGCGAGCAAGATGCCTAGTCCCATCTTCTCCTGGAGCAAAAGCCTACAGAAAACTGCTGTCCTGTTGTCTCCTTGCAGTAGTAGTAGTAGTAGTAGTAGTAGTAGTAGTATGGATTTATTCAGTCAATGACCAGCAAATATAAAAGAACAATAACAGAGTAAAACAAATTAATTCAACAGTATACTAAAAGACATATCACATTATATTATTACATACACTCCTCTAATACTGCATTAATATAAGGAGCAGCCATCTGGAGCGTATGTGGGTGATCTCCCATCCTCTCCTTATCTGGAGAGGTTCCAAGGGACTGGTCTACTCACCAGTTCCTTGGTCTTTGCCATAGTTGCAGGCTCTGCTTTTCCAGAGACATCTTCAGTTTGCCATACATCCCCTAGAAGTCCAATATAATTAAGATTATTGACATTCTATTATTTAGAGAGTTAGTTTGGTGCAGTGGTTAGGGCATCAGATTAGAAACCAGGAGACCGTGAGTTCTAGTCCTGCCTGAGACACAAAGCTGTGTGGAAAGGCAGCAAAGGGTTTGAGAACCCTGTTTTGCTGACTCACTGGGGTTAGGTGAAGCTCCCCCAGAATGATAGCTTGTGGCAGTGGGAATAACCAAACTGCTACCCCAAAGCAGGAGGCAAGGCCAAAGGGCTTCTGGGAGAAGTTGGAGACCTCCAGCTTCCATATTACAGATCCACTACAGTTAGCAGCTGAGATTTCCAGCAAAAACCACCTGAATATTTTTCTGCTGAAAGTCAGTTTTTGCTATTTGGGTCTTACTTAGAAAGCAAGATTATTCACAGAATAACCTTTTATAGGAGCAGTTCTGCTGTGAAGCCAAAGTATTGTAGATTGTGGAAGCAGACAGGCAGCAACCCACTGTTAGTTTTTTAAAACATCAATTTCCACAAAGCAACAGCACTTTTTTTCCCCTTAAAGGCCACGTGCAGTATTAAATCCTGTTTCTTTTTCACTGACTGCCTTCCAAAGTTGTTTCTTCCAGTCTCCATCCAGGCAAGTGGAAAACATCCAGTAGCTTGTGAACCCAACATCAAAAAACTTCAGTATACATTTAAGCAAGTATTATTTGGCCATCAATTTCCATTAAAATATTTATTTTATTTTCATTTCTTGAATTTATATTATGTCATTTCACCCCCAAAGGGATCACAAAGTAGTTTAAAATGGGTAACAGAAAATAATACAAAATAAATATGTAGACTACTATTTATCAAGCAATGAATTATTATTAAACAGTGATAAAGCTATTCAAAAAATAAAAGAAAGCTGTGTCTTGATGTTATTTCTAAATGTCAAGAAATTGAAAACTAATTAGAATCCAAGGGGAATATATTTCCATAGCCTGGAACCAAGACAATTGGTCTCTCCCACATGAACAACAAACAGGTCTGTGAGGAAAAACGTCCTAAAAATAAACATCTTCTGCAGATAACCAGGCATTAAATTAGTTGGAGCTTTAACAGTGAAAAAGTAATGCCTCAAACTGAGTTCTTTAAACTATTAGCAACCAGTGCAGTTTTGGTACAGAACACTACTTAACAACCTAGCTGCTACAGTAAAAAAGACTAAAATGGGGAGGGGAAGACCAAGAATGAGACTCTTCTCCTGTAATCAAAATGGATTACAGTAACAGAATATTATCAAAAGTGATCATGGGAGCTCTTTCTATGTGTCTCATCCCAGGTTATTGCAGTAACCATTGTGAAACTGATGAGCCAAGCAAGTGATGATAGTTATTCTCTAAACCATGGTTGCTGACAATGTATACTGGGGCGATAGTCCCCAGTTCCTAAAGTTTCTGCCAGAATTCTATAGGATACAACCATGTGGAAATAATTCTCATGTTGCTCTGGTAATATATAAATTAATGTAAAAATCATCTTTGATTCTTCTGACTTCCTTCTTGAGGTCTTTACTTTCTCTTTTCTTTTGACTAGCAAGCTGTTTGTCAGATTTCCTAGTCTGGGTGACTAATTATAATTTTATATTTATGAAGGTTTCTTTATTACTGTATTCCTGGAGTATGTCTTTGTGCTATATGCTTGGCTTTCCTCCAGTGCTTGACATAAAAATGTCTTCAAAGCATTCTTAATTCTTACCTATCAGCATCCCAGCATTTTCATTTTGTTCCATTATAGACATTGTATTCAATAGAATGTTCCCCAGCCTAAAACTTAAATCTTTTCTTTCTGTCCTACTGGAATCTATTCTGGAGGTGTAGTTCTTGTTCTTTCATTTCTTCCTGCACATTCTAGTTTTCTAAACATCAAAGTGTTTATCAGAATAAAATACAAATGAACCATTAGCTATTTGTTGCTTTATAAGCAATCATAAGAATTCTGAATATTCCCAGCAAGCAGTATACTTCATTTTTTTCTGGTACCAATTCATTATCCTCCAAAAGGCTTGTGTAGTAAATGAAGTTTCCTGAAGCAGCCTTAGTTTCAATAGTTGGAGGTTACCAGTTCATGGACAATGTAGGAAGATAAGAGAAATTATAGCAGCCACCCCATCAGACATCTGCTGCTGGAAGACACTGTATCCTGTAGAATTCATGAATCTACAGTGATAATGTTGCATTTAGTGGAACCCAAGACTATGAACATGATTTAGAATCCCATGACTAACACTGCTAGCTGACTGTCTATGTATAGGTAGCCTATTAATATTTGTAAGCATGTTGTTACTTTGTGGTGTTTCACCCCCAATCTCTGAATGATCTTACTAGTAGTTTAATGTAAAAAATTTTTTAAAAGAAGAACAAATTGGAACTTTCCAAGTTACTACAGTATACATTTCACAGGCAGAGAATAATAGCCCAGTCTGTGAAGTTACTGAAGTACTGTTTCTTCATATAGTTTTCTTCTGGATAAAAGCCAAGATGGGTAAGGTTTCAGAGGCAAATAATTGATTGCACCACAACCGGCATCTTGTTGATACCTCAGACAGCAAGAACATCTGAGGTCCTGCTCTGGTCCCAGGCTTTCACTCTCAGCATCTGGCTATTGGATGCTTGGTGGCCCTGGGTTCAGGCTGTTGCTCCTGATGGCTAGGTTGGTGTGTAAGAAAGCTGCCCTCATTCATGTTCTTATTATGCTGGCCTGGCATGTTTAACCAAGTCCTGATTGAGCCTAGGGGGGTGTACCCCTCTTGAGTTGTAACCTACCAAGTTTCAGGTTCTGCTCCATTTGAGACTCAGGGAAAGGGAAAGAGGGTGGCAGTTGTCATCTGTGAGTTGTTACAGACTTTCAGAGGCTCTACTCCACAGACAACAGGATGTGGGGTGCTCTGGCTGAAGTTGGGCTTAAGGGAGCAGTTGGAATTACAACTGGTGTCCCACCCTATGTGCTGCCCAGCAGGATCCCTGCCTGAGCTGCTGGATTCCATCACTGGGCTGGCAATAGAATTTCCAAGGCACTTAGTGCTTAGAGATTTCAATCTGCCTCCTAGTGGTGTTAAATCCAGGACAGCTCTGGATTTTTTGGCCTCCAAGGCAACCATGGAGCTGTCCCAAATCCTTGATTGCCCGGTGCATACTGGTGGCCACCCGCTAGATCTGGTTTTTGTCTCAGGGCTATTGAGATGTGATCTGGTAGTGGAGGAAATTAATATCAGTCAGTTGCCATGGTCAGATCACTTTCTGATTGCCTTTCAGATCACTGAGGTACCCTCCCACTCCTGCAGTGGAATCCCACTGGGTGACTAGTGGATCCAGTGGGATTCCAGAGAGAGTTTGAGGTTTTCTCTGAAGATCTGATGGGCAGATTGACTGAAGCCTTAACTGCTATCTAGAATGGGTGGGTAGCCAGGGCCTTGGACTGTATTGCTCCTAAACAGCCTCCCTCTGTGCACCAATCCCTGGATGTACAGTATCTTGGTTTACTGCAGAGCTCCAGGAGATTAAGCACCAGAAGAAGACCAGAGTGAGCTTGATCAAACATGGGTAAGAGCCCATATTCCTAATTATCTCATGGTAATAAGGGCAACAAAGCATCAGTGTTGTGTCCACCAATAGCCATCCGGTAGCCCTTTATAGGCCCTGCTGGGAAGGGACAGGGCACCGAAACATCTGCAGAGCCACTGTGAAGAATATTTGGCAGATAGTCCCTCAGATCCACTCCAAACATGACTGACTGGGCAGGTCTGGCTGAAGTGTGATCTGGGAAGAGTTTGAGTCATTGATGGGGGTTCTCTGTTTTGTTAGGTTATCCACCTGTTTATTGGACCCAGGTTCCTCCTGGGTTGTTAAGGCAGCCAGGAAGGAACCTGTAGTTGTGTCAATGAGGTGTCAGCCTCATTGAGAGAGGGAGTGGTGCGCTCCCTCCTCAAGAAGTTGGCCTCGGACCCAACAATTTTAAACAACTACCATCTTGTTTCCAATCTGTCCTGTCCCAGCCCAATCACACCCAATACACCAGGGAGGCAGTTGTAAAACTTTACTGAGAAACTGGTGAGGTAACGAACAGGTGGCAGCAAAGAAGTAAGAGTGCAAACAGAAACAAGCCCCCAAAGTCCCGCGAGCTTGCCTTAAGAGAGTTTCACGTTCCAAACAAGATTTGTCAGTTAGACGAGTCCAAAAGTCAGGAGTCAGGTCACGAGGTTTCTGATCAGGAGTCAAGGCACATGGAGTCCAGTAAGCAGATGGTTGTCTCCAACAATCAATCTGGGCTTGTGGCTCCCTTTTTATAGAGGCAGACCTGGGTGGAGCTTGTTTAGGAAGGCGGGCTGCTTTCTCACAGGAGAAGTAGGGAGGGCAGGAGATTTGTACTTTCAGACTTGCAAGATTCTGTTAATGTAGCCTTACAAAAAAAATAGAATTAGTTCATCTAGTCTTATTTCCTGCCTGGTTTACCTGGAAGGGCTGACAGCTTGTTAAGAAGGCAGTGGGTCTGCAGCTGCAGAGAAAGCAGATTATGGAGACCTGTTTTAGTCAAGTTTCAGGCCAGGATTCAGTTCTGAGACAGCTTTGGTTGCACTTGTTGATGACCTGTGGTGGAGCCAAGATGGAGATAGCGCATCCATCCTAGTACTCCTTGATCATTTAGCAGCCTTCAGTACCATTGACCATGGTACACTTCTGGACTGGCTGTGAGGCTTGGGAACTGGGGGCATTGTTTTACAGTGGTTCTCATTCTTCCTTCATGGCCATCCTAGTTGGCAGACCAGGAAATCAAGTCCACAGGACGGCTAAAACTACATTTGTTGACACTGGATATAATAACAGAATCTTGCAAGTCTAATTATGCTATAACTTCTCCACATTCTTGTACTTTAGTGAATTATGGAAGTGTCTCCCTGAGCTTCTTCTGCATATTTGCTGTCCGTTGTGGACTTAAGGTATGTTTTTCCTTTTGTCACTTTGGTGATGGAGCCTGCATACCGTCATCAAGGTCATCTTTCTTTTTCTCTGTGTTGGGTGAGGTCATCTGCCAATTTGGGATTGGGGATCATCAGTATGCTGATGATACCTAAGTATATGTTTTGATCCCCGGCCAGCCAGTGAGGCTCTTGAGGTCCTGTTCCAACACCTGGAGGCTATGTGAGTCTGGATGGGGAGGAACTGATAGACTCAGTCCCACCATCTGAGTGGCTGTGGATATTAGGACCACTTGGATCTGAGGACTTTCCATCCATACTCAAGAATGGTGTACAATCTGAGGGTCCTCTTGAACTCAGAGCTCCTGCTTAAAGAGCAGGTAGCAGCTGTGGCCAAGGAGGGGCTTTGCTGAGTTCCATATGGTGCACCGTTTTGCCCTTTCCTGGATTGAGAGGCCCTTCGGACAGTCACTCATTTCCTAGTCACCTCAAGGCTTGACTACTGTAATGTGCTCTACATGGGGCTGCCCTTAAAAGCTACTCAGAGACTTCAACTGATCCAGAATGCAGCAGTGCAGGCAGTGATGGGCAGGCATGATGGCCTTGTATATGTATACCTCTGCTCCACAAGCTGCACTGGTTGGCAGTCTGCTTCTGGGTACAATTCAAGATGTTGGCTATTACCTGTAAAGCCCTTCATGCCATAGGACAGGGTTGTTTGAGGGACTGCCTATCTCCTAAGGTTTTCTACCTGGCCAATACGTGCCCACAGAGTTGGCACGCTCCAGATCCCTTCAGTTAAACAGTGTCATCTATCGGGACACCAGGAAAATGCCATCTCTTTTGCTGTGCCTGACCTTTGAAATGAGACACCCCTGAAATCCATGTGGTTCCCACCCTGTTGGCATTCTGTAAAGCCTTGAAGACCAGGTAAAAGTATGCTAGGATCAATGAATGAAATCTTTCTAGTTTATAACCAGGTTCACAGTGCTGAAACTGAGGCTAGTCTGCCTGCTGTGACTTGTTTCAGTTTTGGTTTGCATTTTATAAAGAAATTACCAGTTTCCCCCCCTCCCAAATCATGTAGTGACTCACCCTATAATTTCTGCATCACAGGATCCCTGAGAAGAGAAATCAGGTGGTTCCTGTTGCCTTCCTTTCCCCATGCATGGCTAGATCAGAGCATCTGTCACTTCTCTATTTGTCCTCATTTTCTATGGCCTGCTAGTGCCAGAGCATACAGACTCCAGCAATTTTTCTCACTCGTCTCCAGCATGTCAGGGTTGAGGTTGCCAGACCTCAGAATGCCCTGGAAGTGTGATCTTAAGACTACCTGGGAAGGTTCACGGCCGGCTATGGAACTCAACCAATTTCATACATTCATAGTGCACTTGGTAAGCACTGTGCCAGCCAAACGTCAACAAACCTCAAAAGGGGCTTAAGTAGCTTTCTGTTTCCTGGCTATCACCTATTAGAGATACTCTTATAGCAAAAGGAAACAGTAAAACCTTGTATAGTGGCCCATTGAAATCCACATATAGATTATATTTAGTTTTCTACACAAAAACAGGAAAGGTAAAATAAATAGGGGGTCTGTGGCATACCTAGCCTAATCAGTCTTTTTCTGCTCTTACCTGATGGGTAGTAAAGTTTCTAAAATGCAAGTTCTCATATGGCATAACATTAAATACAATTTTTATGGACTGGATTTTAAAATGTCTGGCTTATTTCATTTTTTAAAAATAATTTTTAATGAAAATTTTGATTACAATAGTAAAAGCAAATACAAACTAAACTCAGAGAGAGAAAGAGAGACAGAAAGAAAGGAAGAATAAAAAGTGCAAGGAGAGAAAAAAAAAGGAAGTAAGATAAGAAAAAGCAGAGAAATATATAGAGAAGTGACTTCCGATCTTTATCACAACAAGTATAAACAAACTTAATAACTCGTCACCCCCTATAAGGTTACAAACAGATATTTCTTCTTCCCATAACCCATCCCTTATCTATATGCAAATCCATAAATCATCAACTTTTCAGTCCTAGTGTCAGCAAGAAGTCTGTAAAGGGTTACCAGAGCTTTATAGAAACACAACTTAATATTAATCTTGGTCAGATGAACTAACTTTATATTCCTTCCTTTTACTTCTAACAGTCTTGATCTTTAATTCATTCCAATGTTGTCATAGGACTTGATCTTTCTTCACTGTTTATTTTTCCCATCCCAAAGGCTTCTTTGTTTTGTAAATCCAACAAAAGTCCTTATCCAGGTCATAATCTTGGCTTGTCATACATTTTATGTATTCTTTCAGTTCAGGATCTGTTGATTTTATCACATATGATGAGAGCAGCTTCTTCTATCATTTCTGTAACACTTCTGTAACTTTTAGTGTTGGTAATTATTAGGCTTTGCAGAGCTTTTGAAAGAAGTGTTTCACAATGCTCCAGTGAAACTAAGTGGCTATGTGTACAGATACAAGCACACACAGCAACTGCCCAAAACTTGCAAATGATACAGCTACTTTAACTATTTGAAAATAGGTGTTTTGTATGTATTCCTGTACATCGAAAATGATCTCTTTCAAGGCTTTTCCCAACTCTTGTTCTTACAATGTGTACTTACTAAATTGTTGTAACTTTTGACATGTTTATCTCTTAAGAAAAAAATCTCACACTTTACTTCTCTTGTTTATGTGTTATTTTTTCTTTTTAGTCTTTTTTCCTCATTTTCTCCAGCTCCTTTTGTTGTTAGTTGCTATATTCCTTTCATTTTGAGCTCTCTTGTTTTTTTTTTCTTTTTCTCTTCCATCCCATCTTCTTTCTCCTGTTTCTTCCTTTTTCTCTAGTTACATCTTTGCATCCTTGTTAATGCCTGTTTGTCCATCTTTCTCTTTACACACACACAGATACTGGAAAGTACTTCATTAGTAATTTGATGAAATGTCAGAACTAGTAAAGTAAGTGCTAGCTGCTGGATAAACACTTCAGCTTTCTGTTATCAATAAGTGAAATAATTTATCAAAATATCATACATGATAGTATGACATTAAGGCTATGTGAACTATAATTTTTATATTAGTTTTAAAGTATTGTTTGACCTTATATTTTGTATCTGTAATATGTTGATTTTTGTCCTAATTACTTTGAGTGCTTACATTGCCAGAAAGCAAATAAATAAATACAACTTCTAAATTTTTATATGAGCATGCAAAGTTGCATTATAACTTATTGATTTTTCCCAGAGGTTACAGTGCTGTGGTAGATAATCTGTGTGTTAATACGTAACATAAATCCTAAATCTTTAAATTTAATCCCACACCAATATGCATTTAAGTCTTACCCAGATGAGCACAGTAAAAGAATTTTAAGAGAAGCAACTCTTACATTTCTGCATGTTCCTCTCTCCCTTTCTGTGACCAGCCTAGAGTGTGTACGGATGCCTGCATAGGAATTCTTTTTGTCTTTTTTGATTGACTTGTGTCATTAGGAAGATCTGTGTGCAGAGATAGCGAGCGTAGTACGCCTTGTGACAGGGTCTTCACCCCAACAGCTTTGAAGGCATGTTTCCCTCCTAGTGAATTTTATTTTATAAGGCATGTAGGACAAATAGGTTGTAAACAGGCATGCTCAGAGACATTTCAATTCTGGCTAATGCAACCAAGATGACTTATGAGTGGTTCTTTTAGTATGCCTCATGTATGACCCAACTAGAGAGGCCTGGTGAATTGTCTTTTCCTAATACTGTATGTATCTTGACAATGTCAGAAAGTTTCCTGTCCCTTTTGCGGGTCATGTCAGGAACTATGATAAACTCCCCATTTTTTGATGTAAATTGGAGTAAATTGGAGTAAACATGAAATCAAATTCAGCAGCACCAAGTAAAACTGGTTATAGAAAAAATGTGCAGAACATAACTGTGCAAAGATTAGCAGAGAAATAGCTGAGAAAGCAGTTACCTTTTCCCCCTGAATGCATTGGACGTCCCTTCTTATATACTAGCCATCCCATCCTAAAATATTTCTCAAATTAAAATTCTAGGTATGGACGTACACAACGTCTGAATATCTTTTCCAGCACCTTTGTTGCTCCCCTACAAATGCTAGTCCACAGAGTATTTGACTGCTGTTTCCTCTATTGTTAATAGTTGTTCCAAAAAGGTGGAAGCTATCCAGCGCTTCAGTATCTTCACATTATATACTGTATACACATGCACATATGGACATGTATATACATATAGGACCATCTGTCTCTGGTTATATTGGCCCATCCCACATGCTGTTCCAGGCTTGGCATCCTCCAGGTCCTTTCCTTGTTTCTATGTCATATGGTGATATCTAGGAAGTGTGCGTTTTCTATGGCAGCACCTCCTCTTTGGATGATCTCTGCCCTCAAATTTGATTGGCCCCAATCTGGTTAGCCTTTTGGAAGGCATTAAAAACTTGTTTTTTCCCCTGGGAATTTGGACCTGGTAGTTATATGTTCCTGTCTTCAGTGGTGCTTATTGGATTTGATGAACATATGTTTTGTCGTATCTTCATTATCATTGATTATATTATTTTAATATAATGATAGCCACCCAGAATCACTGGTGAGTTATATGGACAGCCAGATAACTTAAGTCTCATCAATTACAATATAAGCTTGTTTCTAGTTCCATTTATTTTAATTTCTTTGTTCTGTACTTACACAAAATAATAAAAAAAGATTTTACATGTCAAGTAGTCATACTTGAATCATTTTATTATGAAGCTGAATCTAATATAGTTTATGTTTCTAAAATATATATTTAACAAGTTTCCATTGAAAATAACTTGCAATAGAAATAAAGTATTGATGTGACTTTGAATGCATTAGTGAAGAAAATGTGTGAAATGTATACATCATATACTCTGTGATAATATTCAGCACTGCAGTTAGTTGTTTTCAGTTCACAGTTTGAGTTTAAAGGTTAATGTAGAATTTATCTGGGTATTACAGATTGAAGAGGTGCAATACAGTTGTGTGGAATAACTTTCTACAGTATACAATTATTCATTTGCACTATAATAGCTGAATTATGGATCTTACTTCTGCAGTACAGATAGTCCTTGAGTTACAACAGTAATTGGGACCAGAATTTCCATCACTAAACGATGTCGTAATACAGCACAAGTCATGTGACAGCATCACTTGGTGATGACAATCCCAGCACTCCCCATTGCGGTTGTTACCCGAATCCTACCTATTGTTAGGCGAGGACCCACCCTGATCCAAGCCATTCCTGGCTTAGTCTCATCCAACCCCAAGCCTTGGTAAGGTAAGAGATTGCCTCCTCTTCAATCCCCCCTGCCTATCTACCCCCATCGCTGCCCTTTTGGCTGCCTTGCACCCCACTGCCTCTGCCACCTTGCTGGCCTGCACTCTGCTCGCCCTGCTGGCCTTGCTGCCCTGCACTCTACTCACTCAGCCACCCTGCCAGCCCTGCTGGCCTTGCCACCCTGTGCTCCACTTGCCCTGCCAGGTTTGCTCGACCTCAGAAGCCTTCCAAAGCATCGCAAGAATGGTGCGCACTATTTGGAGAATGGCATAAGTGGCCTTGGGAAGAAGGCCTGGTGCGGCTAGCAGCTACCTTGCATAGGGCCAGGCCAGCTGTGTCCCATCAGCAGCAGGAGGAAGACAGCGAAGGTCAGCTGAGTGTGGCAAGGCCTGCGGAGCACAGGGCAGTGGGGCTGGCTGGGGCTTTGCACTGTGGTGCTGTGATGGCTGGCCGTGTCATGGGGCTTGAGGCAGCACACCTCAGCAGTGGCGGCAGCACAAGGGCTAAAGTAAAAGTTGGGGCAGTGGCGGCTAGCTGAGACTGTTGAGGGCCCGGGCCTCTACTTCAGCCCCAGCACTGCCACCGCTGAGGAGTGCAGCTATGCAGGGTGGCCTAAAGGGCAGTGATGGGGGGCAGACAGTCAGGCGGGGGGAGTTGAAGCACCCCTGCTGTCATAAGTGCAGGTGGGCTGCCAAGCGCCTGAATCTGGATCACGTGACCGTGGGGGCACTGCAATGGCTGTAACTTTGCAATACCATTTGTTCAGCACCACCATAACTCTGAACAGTCACTGAACAAATGGTCATAACTCGAGAACTACCTGTACTTGTCTGAAAAACCCAACTCTCTCTTCATATTATTTCATATAAAATGCCTATATTAAATGTTGACTTTAATGTGCATCTGTATAGTAGTATTAAGATACAAGACAGCGAAATATTCAGTACAAGATACCTATACATTTATTTTGTCATTCTTTTATTCTACAATAGGTACGGAATGATCTAACTGGAGTTCTCTATGGTGAAGATATTGAAATATCAGATACAGAGAGTTTTTCTAATGATCCCTGTACAAGTGTCAAAAAGCTTAAGGTAGGTGCAACTATTTTGCTAGGTTAAAAAACTAATTGGGCAGCAAAAAAAAAATCAGTGGCTTAAAATAAGCAATTTTAATCGGTCTAAGTTTGAAGACTTCCATTTAGATTTTGGTATTTAGGATAGTTGCTATTATAGTCATGATATAAAAATTATTATATATAATATTAAATTCTATAATGGCATAGGAAAGATATGATTAATACAGTTATAACCAGATTGCCAACAGAATTATATGTACCGGGGCAAGAATGCTTTGTGTGCTACAAATTTTACAAGTTCAATTTCTTTTTCTTTCTAAAAATGCAAATTAATATCAGGTGCTAAATTTTGTTGAAGTATAAGGACAGTATTATTATTATTATTATTATTATTATTATTATTAATAATAATAATAATATGCTGCCCAACTCCCAGTGACTCTGGGTGGTTTACAAATTGTTAAAAACATTTAAAAACAAGGAACAATACAAAAACAAAGGAACAGAGATGGCAGAGAAAACAAACCTCAATGGGAACAAGGAAAAGGAAGAAAAGAGACGTCAGTCGTCCTCACCAAAGCCTGGGTGAAGAGACATGTCTTCAGGGCCCTTTGAAATACCAGTAGGGTAGGGGCTGTTCATATCTCGGGGGGAGCCTCATTCCAGTCAACAGCCTCAACAGCCTCACGTGGCCAGCCCAGAGTCAAAATTGGGTATCATCAACGTAACCCCAAACTGGCAGATGACCTTACCCAGTGGTTTCATGTAGATGTTGAAAAAGAGGGGAGAGAGAATAGAATCTTACAGCACCCCACAAAGAAGGAACCTAGGGTGAGATCTGTCCCTGCCAACCAACATTGGAACTGGCTCCAGAGAAAGTAAGAGAACCACCATAAAATGGTGACCCCAATCCCCAACCCATGGAGCCAGCTCAGAAGGATACCATGTTTGACAGTTATCAAAAGCCGCTGAGAAATCAAGAAGCCCAAGGATGGATGCACCACCACCATCCTGACTCCACTATAGGTATCAACAAGAATAGAATCTTTGAAAATCAATGGGAGTGAAATTAATCATGACTGTCTGTTATTGATATATTTAATACTGTGGAGTCCTTGGTGCTCTCTGAGCCTTGTTTTCTTGCAGACGTTTCATTGCCAGACTAGGCAACATCTTCAGTGCAAAGAGGGAGTGGGCCTTGCTCTCAGTTTATATAATGTGGCTTGCCCTGCTTGTGTTGATAGGGGTGTTGTTCTCTCCTTGGGAGTTCTTTGATTGGGCTGTTGTTTGCTGCTTGGTTGATTGCCTGAGTTAATAGTTCCTTGATTAAGGTGTATTGTGCTGTTCGATGGTTCATCTGGTGTTAACCCTAGTGTTGATCTTTGCATATCTGGGTGTTGATTGGTGGCAAGGGAGTGTATTGGTCTTTTGGCTTTTCTATTGTCTCTTTTGAATGGTATGTGAATGTTGTTTACCTCTGTGTGTCTGTTGGTGGCTGCTTGGTCTGAATGCCAGGCTTCCAGGAATTCTCTGGTGTTTTTGGATTTGGCTTAGTTTAGGATGCTCACCGTTTCCCAGTTGAAACTATGGTTGAGTCTGTCCATGTGTTGTGAGATTAAGGAGTTCTCATCATGTCTTCTGACTGCTAGTTGGTGTTCGTGAATGCGCTGTGCTAGTCTTCTGCCTGTCTGTCCTACACAGTGGCTGTTACAGGCTTTGCATTGTATGTTGTAGACGACTCCTGTTTTTTCTTCTTCGGCTATTGGGTCTTTTGGGTTGCTTAATATGTTTTGAAGGGTTTTAGTTGGTTTATGTGCTACAGTGATGCCATGTGGTTGTAACAGTCTGTTGGTGGTTTCTGAGATGTTTCCGATGTATGGTAGTGTTATCCTTTTCATAGTTTCCATTGGTTGGGTTGTAGTGGGTTGGGTGCTGAGGCACTTTTTGATAAAGTTGAGCGGGTATCCATTTTGTTGGAAGATGCTGTGCAGATGTTCTTTTTCTTTTTTCTGGTGTTCTGGATTGCTGCAGTTTGTAAGTGCTCATCTGAATAACGTTCTTACACAGCTTCTCTTGTGGGAGGTTGTATTGTTACTTTGGTAGTGGAGCACTTGGTTGGTGTGGGTAGCTTTCCTGTAGACTTGTGTTTCTAACTTACCATCATTTCCTCTGCTGATGAGGATGTGCAGGAATGGTAGTGAGTTGTTGTTTTCTTCCTCCCTTGTGAATTTTATTCCATTAAAGATGTTATTGATGGTTTTGTGGGTTTCTTCCAGTTGTTTCTTTTGTATTATGACAAAAGTGTCATCTACATACCGGATCCACACTTTGGGTTGTATGTGTGGGAGTGCTATCCTTTCCAGAGCACCAAGGACTCCACAGTTCAACCCTGAGCTACAAATATTTGCTTTGAAATATAATACTGAATACAATTGAATCCATCCAATAATCAGAATATTATATACAGTAGGCACAGAGTACATGTGATTTGTTATAGAAAAGGAAACATACACTTTAAACAACATAGGTAAATTAATATACAGAGGCAATGGACCACTTGTTAATCCTCAGACATTGGTTCTCATTCCACACTGACATAATTTATCTACAATAGAGTTGTGCACTTTTCATTAGCTGTGAACTCTAAAAACAGCCACTCTCATTCAGTTAACTTTAGAGAGTTTAGTCTCAAACTCAAGCTAGAAACTGGGATAGAATAGGAGAAACAAAAACAGGAGAAACATCTGTGTTTTTCAAGAGAATGGGATTAATTTTTTAGAAATGATAGGCATTCATCAGGCAATAAAGAATGCCAATTTTATAGGAATCCATGCAGGGCCTATGCTTTGTGAAAAATCTTTGTTTTTTTTTAAAAAATGCCTATAATGTTGTTTTTTGGGGGATAAACAATAATTTCATGCCAAATTTCTGACAAATAAATTGACAAGAAAGATGAAAGGATGCTTGTAAGGAATGATGATGTCCCTTTATGAATGTAGTGGAGCCAACTGTCAATAGGTTAAGGTGAACATTTAAACTTATTAATGTTTTTTATAAAATAAATCAGTCACTATGCCAAGTAAAATAGTTAACATGGTTCACAAAACTTCTTCATGTAATTGATCAGGAATTAGGACAAGGTGCCTAGTGTAAGTAATGATGAAATGATGAAGGATCTTAGGATCTTTCTCAACCTCTTACACTGTTATTCCCTACAAGACGTTGTGATTTGGTGAGCCAATCTGATATGAAGGCAAGCCTTGGTTACTGAACCCAAAACTCTTTGGTCCACAATAAGAAATCCCAGCCTCTTTTGTCATTGCTCTGTCCTTTGTAGTACACTAAAGTTTTACAGCATACTAGAGCATTGTGGAAATCAGAAATGGAGTGAATTAAAACCCATCTGTTCAACCTGCAGTTAAAGAAAATCTGTTCAGAATTACTTTGGGATTGTACGTAATTAGTCCAGAATAAACATAGATCTCAATATGTGCCAAAAATGAGAAACTTTATCTTAAAATCAGTGTGCTGTGTGTGGGGTATGTGTTTGCGTATACAGTGGGATGTTTGGTGCGTAAATGCTGGAATGTGAAGTCATAATGATGAGTAGAATCTTGTCACCACATTATACATACAGATAAACAAGTAACATAGCTGAAAGTTTGAGGTCGTTTGCATATTCTATACCGAGCAATAATAACATCCCTCTTTTCAAAAGAAATCTACTAGTGTGATTACACCTAAATACACCTTCTGGTCTGCTTATACCTATCTATCCCTGATATAGGGGTTTGTCTACCTTCCCTACTGGTGACAGCCAGGAGGGGAGGGGATTTGAATCACACTTGGGATTGTTTGGTTGCTGGATGTGCGGGCACCCTGCCAGTGTAGTGATTTGTGCGAGAATACTGGGAGTGTAGGTTTATCTAGAGGTGCTGAGTGCTTTGCAGAAGCACCTCTGGGTTTAGTGGACCCTAGAGGAGGTTGTAGATGGATATGCATATGTATGGGGGGGGGGCTATGGGCTTGGGCATGGACCATTATGGGCAGGGGAAGGGGGAAGTTTCTGGAGGGTTGGGGGTGGGTCATAACATCTTGGTAGTGACATCTTGGTATGGGGAGATATGATGGAAAACAGAGTGGGCTGCTCTTGGGGACTGTACCACAGGTATACTGTTCCTATGGCTGTTCCAGCCCCTCAAACTCACTCCTGGGTCCTGGTGGGCTGACCTTCAAGGCCCTGGGCTATTAGCTGCTGCTGTTGAACACCAGGTCAGTCTGTAACTGGGATACCCTCATCCATGACTTGATTGTGGATGAGATGGCTGACCTGGTGTGTATTACTGAAACCTGGCTGGGGCTGGAGGGGGGTCCTTTCTGAAATGAGCCCAGCTGGTTTTTGGATGTGGCATCAGCCAAGACTCCAGGATGGTGGTAGTGGGGTGGCAATGGTCATCCAAGATACTTGGGAGTCATCCAGGGGTGCTGCCCTATGGATTGCCAGGCACAGTACCCTATTTATTAAGTTGGGCTCTAGGAATCAGCTGGGACTGTTGCTATTGTACCTGCCTCCCTGCTGCATAGCAACTTTCCTGCCTGAGCTTCTTGGTTCCATGGCCAGGTTAACAGTGGAGTTCCCCAGGCTTATGGTCTTGGGGGACTTCAATTTCCTTTTCTGGGGGCAGGGTCTGAGGTAGCTCAGGAGATAATGGCCACCATAACAACCATGGGTCTGTCCTAGCTCATCCAGGGCCCATAATAGTGACCAGGTTTTTCTGTCAGAGAACAGGAAGGTGTTCTGGATTTGGAGGAGATATTGGTTTCTCCCCTGTCATGCTCAGATGACTTCCTGATGAGCCTCTGGCTCTGTGGCATCACCCCCACTGCAGGGAGGCTGGGCCTATTAGATCAGCCCACCCCAGGTGACTGATGGACCCAGCTGGATTCTAGAGAAGCTTGGGATTGTTCTGGAAGGTCTGCAGCATGGTTTGGCCAAAGCCCTGGTGGCTGCCTGGAATGGGAGGGCAGCTGAGGCTTTGAATTGGATCATGTCTGAGTGGCCTCCACACCTATGGATCCTGGAACTCTTCTTGGTTTATGGAAGAGCTGAGGGAGATGAAGCAGGTTAAGAGACTTCTAGAGCCGCAAATGACAAAGAATGAACCACAAATGACAAAAAGTGAACCTGACTGAACACTGGCTAGAGCTGCTGTTTGAGCCTACCTCATGGCAGTAAGGACGGTGAAGCATAATTATTTCTCTGCCCTTATTGCATGTGTAGATAGCCATCCAGCAGCCCTGTTTTGAGTGATCCAGACCCTCCTTGGAGGGAGTAATTCTGGGGTTCATCTACAGGGTCCCTGTGAGGAATATGCTAAGAATCTGATGGGTAAAGTTGCTTGGATTTTCTCTGCGTTGAACTCCGGCCTTGGTGCAGGACCAGTGGAGGCTACAGGAGCTAAGTTTTGCATGGTTATCTGGGAGGAGTTTGTTCCTGTTGAGCCTGAGGAAGCGGACAGGGTTCTTGCAGCTGTTTGTTCAGCCACCTTCATGCTAGTTCCATGCCCCTCCTGACTGGTCAAGGTTGCCCAGGCAGGGACTTGTGATTAGGTCTGGATGGTGGTTAATTCTTCCCTGAGGGAGGGTGGTCCCATTGGCTCTTAAGGAGGCAGTGGTACACCCCTTCTCAAGGGTCCATTGCTCAACCAAACCAATCTGGACAGTTTTTGTTGTGGAGAAGGTGGTTGCACTACAGCTTCAAAGTACTCTGGATGAAATGGATTATCTGGACTCCTTTCAGTCAGGATTCAGGCTGGGGCATGGGATTGAGATGGCATTGATCACACTCTTGGATGACCTTTGGTGGGAGTGGGATGGGGGCAGTGCATCCATCCTTGTTCTTCTTGTCCTCTTAGGAGCTTTCAGTACCATTGATCATGGTATCCTTCTGGACCAGATTTGGGAATTGGGGATGAGTGGCCCTGTGTTGTGCTGGTTCTCCTCCTCCCTCTGGGGCCAGCTCCAGTCAGTGTTGATAGGAGGGGAGAGGTTCAGCCCATGGCCCCTACTTTGTGGGGTGCTGCAGGACTCAGTCCTTTCTGCCCTCCTGTTTAACATCTACATGAGGCCACTGAGTGGGGTGATCCAACAGTTTGGGGTAAGGTATCACCAGTATGCTGATGATAACCCAGCTTTATATCTCCAGGCCATCTGGGTGATGCCTTGGACATCCTGTCCCAGTGCCTGGAGGCTGTGCAGGCCTGGATGGGGCACAACAGGCTTCAGCTCAACCCAAGCAAGGCCTTGGATGTTTAGACCTTCCGGTGCCAAGGATTTCCACCTTTGGTCTTAGATGGGGTGGCACTATGTCAGACAGACTTGGTGCACAATCTGGGATTCCTCTTGGACTCATGGCTCTTGCTAGAAGAGCAGGTGGCAGATGCGGCTAGGAGGGCCTTTGTAGACCTTCAGGTTGTGTGCCAGTTTCACCCCATTCCTAGACTGGGAGGCCCTGCTCACTGTCACTCATGCCCTCATGACCTTCTGTCTGGATAATTGCAATGCACTCTACATGGGGCTGCCCTTGAAGGACATTCAGAAGCTTCAGCTGGTGCAGAATGCAGCTGCATGGGTAGTAAATGGTGTTGGTTACTCAGCACATGTAACACCACTACTCTGTGAGCTGCAATGGTTGCCAGGATGCTTCTGGATGCAATTCAAGGTGCTGGTTGACACCCTTAAAGCTTTCATGGCTTGGGACCAGGTTATCTGAGGGACTGTTTTCCCAGTTGTTTCTACCTGTCCAATCTGGTCCAACAGGATGGACTCACTCCAGGTCCTGTTGGCAGGGCCCAGGAGGTGTGTCTTTTCTACCGTAGTACCTGCCCTATGGAACATTGTCCTTCCAGAGATTAGGATGGCCCCAACCCCGCTGGCCTTTT
The DNA here is from genome assembly GCF_035149785.1 of Candoia aspera. Classification (NCBI taxonomy): domain Eukaryota; kingdom Metazoa; phylum Chordata; class Lepidosauria; order Squamata; family Candoiidae; genus Candoia; species Candoia aspera. The sequence goes on along the minus strand of NC_086155.1, from coordinate 121,541,852 downwards.
GTAAGGCTCCAAAGACCTGGCTCTGAAGGGTCCCTGTGGTAATGCCCACTGATTGTGACATCTTCCTTGGCTGCTATGTATTTTAATTTTGTATGTATGTATGTATGTATGTATGTATGCATGCATGTATGTATTTATTATCCCACCTTTATTATTTTTATAAATAACTCAAGGCAGGGATCATATCTAATACTCCTTCCTCCTTCTATTTTTCCCACAACAGCAACCCTGTGAGGTGAGTTGGGCTGAGAGAGAGTGACTGGCGCAAAGTCACCCAGCTGACTTTCATGCCTAAGGCGGGACTAGAACTCACAGACTCCTGGTTTCTAGCCCAACACCTTAACCACTAGACCAGACTGGCTGATAGGAATTTGTTTTTAATTTATTTTAGAATTTTTATTGCCCAGAGTCACTTGTTGAGATGGGTGCCAATACAAATTTAATAATACTAACAATAACAATAATAATAAAAAATGTTAAATACATTTAAGCCTCCTGTTTATGACATTTTTGGCTTTCATATTTTTCAGTCTATTTGCATTGCCCATGTCTCTGTCGTTATCCTTTCCACAGTATATGCTATTTGCATGCGGAATGGGTAGTTTATAATTTTGACATTTAATACATTCCCCCTTAAGGATTGACCAGAAGTAAGAGATAAAGGCTCCCTAGTAGGAAGCAGAAATTATTCCAGTTGACTGACACTTAATGCCTTCAGTACAATTTCCTAAAGAAAGAAATAGGGCATACAAATCAAAACTCTTAACGATGTTTATAACTTTTTATTTGGGGGGCTTCTCAGCAAAACAGATATCAATTGGTTTTGTACATTGTATATTATTGGAAAAACCTGAGTTGTATGACTCTCAATGACCAAATGCTGTCATTTTTTATTTAAGGCATTTTGATGTATATTTTTCTGTCATTTTAATTTGCTCAGATAAATATGATAACTTTTAATATTGGTTTTGAAATTGTAAATTAACCCTTGATGGGAGTGTGTCTCATCTCATTTTTAGATTTGGAGTTTTCGGAACATGGAGTCATAAATATGAAGCTGGTGTGCATGTGTGTGTGTGTGTGTGTGTGTGTGTTCTACTGTGGATTTTTTTCAGGCTGTCATCAAAGAATGTAACAATTGCTACTATCCCTGCCCTCTGTCCCCCACTCCTCACAAAGCATAACATCCTGTTTATTATTCTGGCATGACTTCCAAATATAGTCTCTGGATACTATGAATAATCACATTCCAACTTTTTAATACACAGAAGAAATGATGGATATTAATACTAAATAAATAAATAAATAAACAGAGTTGCATTCCCACTTGATATTTCTCTAACAATTTGGAACATTTTCTTTTCTTTTTCTCTTTCTCTCTAAATTTTAAGGGTACAATTGATAACATCAGAAGGTCCTCAAAATCTAGCCCTAACAGTTTCAGTATACTTCTGAGAACAGGAAACTGCTGCAATTAGAAATTAAGAAAGCAGACTGAATAGGTTTTTCTTCCTATAATGAACTCCTACTCCCTTTTCAGAAACTTTATAGAGCAATCAAGCTACCTAATCAAGCTACCATTGCTGAACCTGGATTAGTACTAAAAATAAATTAGAGTACCAATAAATAGGAAATTGTTTCTATTAGTCCACATAAAGAATTGCCTATATGCAGAATGATTATTTGCAGAGGATAACTGATACTGAAATTCTGAAATCCTTAAACTGTTGTATTTTTAGTAGAAATTCACTAAAAAGAAATCAGAAGAAGTCTGAGGGTAGTAGTGTAATCCTAAGCATATTACTTAAAAGTGAGTCTTAATTGATTTCTATAGATCATCCAGAACAGGGTTCCCCAAAGTGGTCAGTATCAACCTCCAAGGGTCAATGGGACCATCCAAGGGTCAATGTTGTTGTTGTTATTTGTAGAACTATTAGTTAAAGTAGTATTTATTAAATTATTTTCGTGTAATAAACGTTTGGACATTAATGAACAATCTGAAACTTTATGAAAGGGTCAATGAGCTGAAGAGTTTGGGGACCCCTGCTATAGAATAATGTGTTAAGGTTTTAAGCTGCATGGCATTCTAAGAATTATTGAAAGGAATATAAGGAGACTGTTGTTCCCTGATATTCTGATATACAATGTATGGGGTTACTGTCTCTGTGAGTTTTGGCACAGAAAATCATAATCTTGTGAGCTGTCAACTCCAACTTGGAGTGGTACAGCTGGATGAACATTTATTATGGTGATGAGGACCAAATCTCCATGGTATTGTGTTCAGGAATATACTGCATTCTAATTCAGTCTGTCCAGTTTAACATATCTCATAGCATGAAGGAGAATCTTCCTGAACATCTATCTATTTAACTATTTCCCTATTTCTATCTTTCAAACACAAATGCATTTTACAAAAGCCTTTCACAAATTCATTGGAATAAATTTCAATAAAATATTATGATTAAAATATTAATAAACTATAACTATTACAAACATGCTATGTACTACAGAACCACAGACCTGGAGTGATACAAATAGAGAATTACTTTCAAATAAGGTTGATTTGCTTTGGAAGGATTAGGGTTTAATTATTCCTTTAACAGAACTAAAAGAACTATTGATATGTAATTTTAGAAAAAATATTAGGAGATGCTGTTCCTCTGCACTGCCATTTTATGTATACGAAGAAAAGGCATAACTAGACTTTTGTGGGAAAGATCCTTGATGTTTTCTGTTCGGATTCTGAAAATGAAATAACTTCCATTGATGATACTCCTTAACGCATCTTTCAGTGATGATCTACCAGAGGTGAAGCTACCCAGTTTCTATACAAATTACAAAATAATTCATTTTGGAACCTTCAAAGTCCAATGTATAGAAGTAGGGGCATGCAAAATGTTCTTGTTCAAAATGTTTCAAATTAGCAACAGTTTCAGTCTATGCTGAGCTGCAGTTTCATGAGAAGAGGTTTATGCTGAATACATAAACTGGCATTTTATCATTGACAAATATAATATGGATACATAATCCTTTTCCACTTATCTCTGTTAAATTTACTGCCTACATCATTACTGAAGTTAATTAGTAGCATGAAATTGCACTGGTTTCCAGCATCCATGGATGATGTAGCTCCTATAACCTTCTTTGAAGCATTTTTTAAAAATTTAATATTGCAATGATGATAATTTCTGTGCCTCCCATGTAGTGAACATGCAAGAGGACCAGTCTGTTAATGTACTGATAACCACTGCACCTCACAGATAATATGAAAACATTATATATGAATTTTATTCTTTCTTACCAATAGTGCTAGAGTTCACTGCTTTATTTACAACCTCTGGGGTTGTTCATGTACTGAATGGTTCATGTAGCACAGAAGTTTGTAGACTGAAAATATGAATTGATTTTTTTTGTGCTATGTACAACAGCATTTGAATAATACAAATAAAAATATCAATAATTAATATGTCTTTTTCTTCCATTGCAGGGAAACGATGTTAGAATTATCCTTGGCCAATTCAATGAGGAAATGGCAGCAAAAGTATTCTGCTGTGTAAGTGAAAAAGGAAAAGAGAGAAAGAAAAGTTTTGTCACATACTCACCCCAATAATTAAATTAACCATTTCTTAGTTCATTTAAATGTTTAATATTTATTAGCAATTCTGGTAACATACTGTATATTGTACAGTTTAGCAGAATTTCCTTAAGTTTCCTTGGTTTGACATGTAACTGTAATATTTTAGCTTGACCTGAGTACGGATTGCAAATGTTTAGGGTTAGGATTGTGAAGGCTGCATTAATTTAATGTGTACAAATTCAAATGAAAATATCAATAATTAATATGTTAAGTGCTGCTTTTGTTTGGGAAATCTGGTGTTAAGCTGGATCTGATATGTGCAGATTTTGATAAGGCCAAACACTATCTGAAAACTGGAAGAAAAATTAAATGTACATGCATTTGAATAACTATATAGTGTCTTCAACTATATTAGTCTGGCATAGCAGATCTAATTATTTGTATCTTGGTAGGCTTTAACAGATATTAGTCATTGAGAATGCATATCTGCTTTGAAATAATTAAAATAGTCAGGAAAAATCATGCAATAAATTATTCAGTCATTTATAACAAAGTTTAACATGATACTTTCCATTTAGTTATATAAATAAATCTATCTTTTACTCTTCTTTTCTGTAAATCCTATTATGGAATTCTCAGTAGAAATTTATCCCCAAGTCTGTATGGATGATAGCCTATATCTGGATGAATCAAACAACTGGCTTTTCTATCCTGGACAACTGTTGGTTTTTATGCTTTTTACAACAAGCTGAGTTGCAATGATTTCCTAATCTTGGCTTTAATTTTGAATTAGGATTTACCAGTTAGGAAAATTACATCAAACATGCAGCAATAGGGATAATTACAACCTGATACAAATTAGTTGGAACTGTGTGTTCGATGCAAATAACTTGACAAACTTTTTTATAATTACAAGGAACATTTCAGAATTTGATCCTTAAAAAAAATGGTATGAAGTACTTGAGAATTTCTGATGGATAGTTTAAAATAATTAAGATAAATAATTAACTGTATGTTTACATATTCTAGGCTAAAGTTCTGCTTTCCCAACCGCGGTATATATTAATACATCAGCAAGTTCTTGTACTGTATATCCTCCTGTTCTTGAACAACCTATCTCATCCAGTACATTACAATTCAGCCGAAAGCACTTTTGAACTCTCCTAGCTTCATGAGGGCTTCAGCTAGAAATAAATAGCCAGATCGCAGAATGGCAGATAGAATTAAAGCATACTTGGTGACTAGGTGAGGAAGTGAGTTTCTACTACTAGAGTCCCACAATAGTTATTACTTAACATAGATACAAATACTCTGTTGCACTTTCTCTAACTTTAAACCCTCATTTAAAGTAGCTTAGACTGAGTCAGCTACAACTGAAGTGCTTAACCTAAATAACAAATAAATAAATACTTTCTAAACTTTTTTTTTGGGACATTTTATTTATAAAAGCAACCTTCTATCAGAGCTTTGCTTCTCCTTTAAGCCCATTTAATGCAAAGGCATTTGTATTATAGCAGAATTCAGTCAATTGGACCTTTACTTTTCTAAGATTTTGAATTGTACACAGACATATGAAATGAGAATTTCCTTCATTAAAATAGATATTTTATATTTACTTTTTCAAGATATAGTTTATAATATTAAAAGAGATGTTAGTAGCTTTTGTAGCTAAGTAAATAAAACCTTAGTGAAATACTTTGTGATATGTTTTACCTTTCACCAATAAAATTGCTTTTCTTCTTTCATATTTCTACTGTAGGCATATCACGAAAAAATGTTTGGCCCTAAGTATCAATGGATAATTCCTGGGTGGTATCAGAGCTTTTGGTGGGAAAAAGCTATTCCAAAGCTGAATTCATCACACTGTCTTGGTATAAACCTTCTGGGTGCTATGGAAGGTTATATTGGAGTAGATTTTGAACCCCTCAGTTCCAAACAGATAAAAACCATTTCTGGAAGGGTAAGTTAGTTTATTGTCTTCTGTTTGGGGCATTTGAAGTCATCCATAAAAAAATTGTGTTTCTACAGCATTGATTCCTTACCATAATGCATTACAACCCAGCCCTAAAAATTGATATAAGGTAAAGGTAAAGGTTTCCCTTGACATTAAGTCCAGTCGTGTCCGACTCTAGGGGCAGTGCTCATCTCCGTTTCAAAGCCGAAGAGCCGGCGTTTGTCCGTAGACACTTCCGTGGTCATGTGGCCGGCATGACTGAACGGAATGCCGTTACCTGCCCGCCGAAGCGGTACCTATTAATCTACTCACATTTGCATGTTTTCAAACTGCTAGGTTGGCAGGAGCTGGGACTAGCAACAGGAGCTCACCCCGTCATGCGGATTCGAACCGCCGACCTTCTGATCGGCAAGCTCAGCAGCTCAACGGTTTGACCTGCAGCGCCACCGCGTCCCTAAAAATTGATATACCTATATAAATATAAAACTGAGAATTGGACATGATTCTTCAAGTAGGAATGCCAAGGGTTGTCATTATACTGTCATTATATTAGAGAAATAGTAGTGAGGGGTATGTGGGAGAAATGAAATAGATTAAGTAGGATGTAAAAGATTACACAATTTTCTGATACTTAGCTATCTATTATCTATGTTGTTGTGCTTAAGTACAGTAGTCCAAAATGGACTACTTTGTTCAAGTGTAAAAGGAGAAGCTTGTCAACTCTGGAAGTGTACTCTCTGTACTCTTGTAAGATGCATTGACTTTTGTCGAGGGCAATTCCCTCTGCAAAACAGTTAACAGGAGGAGCCAGTGGTCTCCAAGCTTTTTGACTAATAATACTAATGTACTGTACCCTCTCTGGAGCACTTTTCCAAAGTGGAATTTTCCATATAAATAAAACACTGAAGCAACATTGCCTGCTTCTGTGAAGAAGATTTTAAGTCATTAAAAATGTATTAAAAGATAAAGGAATTCTGTGCGCTTCAAGTGTGGGAATGGGGAGAGCAATAGGACAATGTTCTCAGCAGTGGAAATAGTGGGAAAATAGAGGAACCATGAAGATTACAAAGGAAAAAAAAAGGAATGAACAGTAGACTCATGTTTGTACCGATGTGTGAAGGACTGGAGTTTCTATCAGATCATTAATGAACGTAACCAATTATTTTAAACTCAGTTTAGCCAATGAATTTCATCATGATAGTAATGCCCTAAACATCCTACTTATTTCCTATGTAATATAACAAATACTATTTATTATTTCCAGTGGTGTCCACTTATTGAATTGACATGAAATTGTCAGACTCTCTGCAGAATGACCAGTGTGGCAGATTTTGTAGCAGGAATGACTTACTCCAAAAATAAATAATTGATAGGCTGCTATCAGAAGCAGATGTGGGCTGCCAAGTTCTGAAGAAATTCCATGTCCTATTGCCAGAAATCCCCACCTCCAACTAAGCCCTAGAAAAAATATATAAAAATATAAAGCCCAAGAGAGTAAAACTTTGTAAAATTACCTAAGAGCAGAAGGGATAGCTTAGAACTGTGCAGTCCTACACGCTGGAGAAGATTTTAGTTTGAAATTTCATTTTAAAACAATGCAGCCAAATGCCAATATATCAAAAAAAATTTTAATGTAAACCATGTAGTTTGGATCACAAACATCTGGATCATGAACAATGTGGTAAACCTTTTACTGTAGTCACTATAGTAGGATCCCTAGGGTTACAGCTCTTTCAAGGAGAAGAAAGTTGGTTCCCCTGTCAACAGCTCCTGTCTATAAAACAGAATTTAGAGATGGTGTCTGCCAGCTTACTTGGGAAGACTACTGATAATAGTATCAGTTCTTTGAGGTATCCCAGATCAATAAACAGACACCACAGAGATTCAAGAAATGAAACTTTATTGTTGTACTGTATAATAACAGTACATAAATTTTTAAACAAGCAATGCGTGGAAGTGGAAGAAGACAATAGAATAGGAAGGACAAGAGACCTCTTCCAGAAAATTAGAAACATCAGAGGTAAATTCCAGGCAAAAATGGGTATGATCAAAAACAAAGATGGCAAGGACCTAACAGAAGAAGAAGAGATCAAGAAAAGGTGGCAAGAATATACAGAAGACCTGTATAGGAAGGATAACAATATCGGGGATAGCTTTGACGGTGTGGTCAGTGAGCTAGAGCCAGACATCCTGAAGAGTGAGGTTGAATGGGCCTTAAGAAGCATTGCTAATAACAAGGCAGCAGGAGATGACGGCATCCCAGCTGAACTGATCAAAATCTTGCAAGATGATGCTGTCAAGGTAATGCATGCTATATGCCAGCAAATTTGGAAAACACAAGAATGGCCATCAGATTGGAAAAAATCAACTTATATCCCCATACCAAAAAAGGGAATCACTAAAGAATGTTCAAACTATCGAACAGTGGCACTCATTTCACATGCCAGTAAGGTAATGCTCAAGATCCTGCAAGGTAGACTTCAGCAATTCATGGAGCGAGAATTGCCAGATGTACAAGCTGGGTTTAGAAAAGGCAGAGGAACTCGGGACCAAATTGCCAATATCCGCTGGATAATGGAAAAAGCCAGGGAGTTTCAGAAAAACATCTATTTCTGTTTGATTGACTATTCTAAAGCCTTTGACTGTGTGGACCATAACAAATTGTGGCAAGTTCTTAGTGGTATGGGGATACCAAGTCATCTTATATGCCTCCTGAAGAATCAGTATAACAAGCAAGTAGCAACAGTAAGAACAGACCACGGAACAACAGACTGGTTTAAGATTGGGAAAGGAGTACGGCAGGGCTGTATACTCTCACCCTACCTATTCAACTTGTACGCAGAACACATCATGCGACATGCTGGGCTTGAGGAATCCAAGGCTGGAATTAAAATCACTGGAAGAAACATTAACAATCACAGATATGCAGATGATACCACTTCGATGGCTGAAAGCGAAGAGGAACTGAGGAGCCTTATGATGAAGGTGAAAGAAGAAAGTGCAAAAGCTGGCTTGCAGCTAAACCTCAAAAAAACCAAGATTATGGCAACCAGCTTGATTGATAACTGGCAAATAGAGGGAGAAAATGTAGAAGCAGTGAAAGACTTTGTATTTCTAGGTGCGAAGATTACTGCAGATGCTGACTGCAGTCAGGAAATCAGAAGACGCTTAATCCTTGGGAGAAGAGCAATGACAAATCTCGATAAAATAGTTAAGGGCAGAGACATCACACTGACAACAAAGGTCTGCATAGTTAAAGCAATGGTGTTCCCCGTAGTAACATATGGCTGCAAGAGCTGGACCATAAGGAAGGCTGAGAGAAGGAAGATCGATGCTTTTGAACTGTGGTGTTGGAGGAAAATTCTGAGAGTGCCTTGGACTGCAAGAAGATCAAACCAGTCCATCCTCCAGGAAATCAAGCCAGACTGCTCGCTTGAGGGAATGATATTAAAGGCAAAACTGAAATACTTTGGCCACATAATGAGAAGACAGGACACCCTGGAGAAGATGCTGATGCTGGGGAGAGTGGAGGGCAAAAGGAAGAGGGGCCGACCAAGGGCAAGATGGATGGATGATATTCTAGAGGTGACGGACTCGTCCCTGGGGGACCTGGGGGTGTTGACAACCGACAGGAAGCTCTGGCGTGGGCTGGTCCATGAAGTCACAAAGAGTCAGAAGCGACTAAACAAATAAACAACAAATAATAACAGACTCTTAAAAGCCTGTCCAAATTTCTCCCTGTCCCAACTTATACAAAAGAAAATCAAGCTGTGGCTATTTGAATTTCTTTCTCAGGCTTCCTTCTATCTCTGGACTGTGTAATTTCTTGTCTGTGTAATTCCCTCCTTAAAGGCTTGTTCCTTCCACCCTTAATGGCTCCCCAGTTCAGCTCTAAGTTCCCTTACACATAGGGGTAAAAGCAATCACAGAAGATACTGTGGTAACACTGAAAAGGAAGAAAGCCAAAGTACAAATCCTTGCTCATATATACTGCTGCTTTTTATTACATTATTTGCAGCACATTGCTTACTGTGATTTGATTTCATGAGTTGCTGTTTGTGCAACTATTCCGTGAGGTATAATGTCTCAACCAACTCTGAAAGCAATTTTCTTTTATACAAGCAATAAGGAAGAAAACTAGATACCTTGAATCTGTGTAGGATAATTGGCTATTTTGGATAAATGTGGGATATTTGACTGTGTAAATCTATCCTAATTTGGATAGTATGCTTCAGCAGCTAAAAAAATGAAAAATTCTTAAAAAATATATTTTGTGGAATATTACAGTGGGAAAAATGTAGCAAGGAAAATTTTTATGCAGAGAGTTATGGATATAAGTGCCCAAACTGATCTGGAGCATTTATTATTTATTTATTCATATTTCAAATTTCTATCACAGCCCATCTCTCCCGAAAAGGGGACTTAGCTAAAAATAGATCTTTAAAGTGGTTGGCTATTAACGAAACAAATTTTCAACCTGAAAAATACCTCTCTATGAGTCTGCCCCAATCTTTAAGAAGGGCTTTTTCCAGAGCGAGATTTGAGTTGTTGAATTCGATGGCCAAATATGGGCGCTTTCACAACATTCCATACTATGAGAGAACTTGTACATGTGGTCTGCCTGATATTGAAAATATTTCTCATATCCTGTTTAATTGTCAACTATATGCATCTATCAGCTTAAATATCTATCTCCACTAGTGGAAAGAACAGCTTACTGGGACCCGAATTTTAGATTGTCTTATTTTCTCCAGGGTAATAATATATATATTGTACGCAGAACTGCTGTGTTCGTATTGAAGGCTGGGGCTTTAAGATCCCAATATATTGAACAAATTGGGGTACCCTGTAAAGACGATTCTCTCATCTGATTACTGCCTCCTTGTACTGTGATCACATATATATGTATTTTGTTTTGTTGTATCCCTTATTATTTGATTATGCTTTGTTTATATTTTAATTTTATCTTGCTGTATTGATAAGGTCAATTCGACTAATCAATAAAATGAAACAGAATATTACAGTGGGAAAAATGTAGTCTTGTACATAATAGAAATGCTTAGTTATGAACAGAGTCCTGGAGGGGCAGAGAGAGTAATACCTTGTTTTCTGTGATTAGTGGAAAATACTTACAAGTATCTTATGCAGAACTCTATGTGTTTCTACCCATTAGTTCCAATATCATAGTATAACTAAACCTAACTGAAATGCATGCATATACTTCCCCAGTTCCATCTCTTTCTCTTTGTATATTTTATCCCCTCTGTTAAAATTTGGAGGGTAACTATTTATAATATGTATGCAGTTTGGTGGTACCATATAAGACATTGCACCTGAGGGAGGCAGGGAAGGAAGAAAGGAAGCATTTTCCCCCTGATATACTTTTAATTATCTTTCTTGAGGTTCACGTAGTTTCAAAGGACTGACAAAAGTTTTAACTGGTCTTTCAGTTTCAGACTCAGTTTGAGGTGTGGACTTTTAACATGCTAAAAGTGAATCACTTTTCACATTCTTTCTACAGACGCCACAGCAGTATGAAGAGGAATATGATCAAAGGCGTGGAAATGTTGAGTCAAGTAAGTTCCATGGCTTTGCTTATGATGGAATATGGGTAATTGCCAAAACACTGCAGCAGGCAATGAAGATTCTTAATGCTACCAACAGAAACCAAAAAATTGAGGACTTCAATTACACCAACAAAGAACTTGGAAAAATTTTCTTGGATGCAATGAATCAGACCAGCTTCTTTGGTGTAACGGTAAGTTGCCTTATTTTTTTACCTGAAGTTTGTGGCTTTATTTCTTCTCAACAATAATTGAGAATAATTGAAGTAAAACAGCACATATCATATAGGGTAAAGTTCTGCTAGCTACAAATGCAGGAAAGAACATTTTAAAAGGTTGGAACACAAAGTTAAACTGAAGTTTTAAGGCTCTGCAGCAGAGCCAACAATCAAGAAGATCTGGCTGATGAATAAGGAAGAACATGGAATTTCCCTGAGAATTTCAGTGTGGAAGCATGAGAGAGATGGGGATTCTAATTTGAACTGTTGCATTCAGAATTGGAATGTTTTTCTTGAATAGTTTTTAAAGGTTCAAAAAACTGTGATCTTATGTATATAGAATTAGGGAGATGCTGCTCAATCTGCTTCTCTGAATTATTTTTAATATAATTTGCATTAAGCACAAAATAGAGTAGATATTCACCTTTAAGGTCATTTTGCATTTTGTATTACAGAAGTACTGTATGTCTAAGATGATAGAAATTGAAAAAGTAAATTGAAAAAGTATTAAACACTACTAATGGAGCCATGATTGAATAAAGGTTCCTATTTAGGGGAGAACAGGTAGAATTTTGCAGTGGGAAATAGATCTTACTTAGCCCTCTGATGGGGAACAGTCCTGAGTGAATCCTATTTCATTTTATGCCTACATCTTTTGGTCCCTCTTAGGGGCAAGTATATTTAACTAGGTTTGGATATATTTAGGCAGGAGCACTTTTCTAAATTCCCTTTCAGGGAATTCTGTATTCATCACTGATTCTTATACATGTATTTAAGGAATTTATATGGCCACCCATCTTAACAAATAACTCTTGATACCAACAGGAGCATAAATACTTCACAATTAGTTCTGGTTCCATTTCTCTCATGTCCTAACTGCTTCACCATTATTATATTTATTCCTAATCATATATGTGATCACAGATGTGAAACATTAATGAAGATTAACTAAAAAAGTGAAAAACCTGCATTCAGAGTTGCCAGTTTGGTATAGATAAACCCTTTGATACAGGGTTGATACAGCTAAACTTACTAGTCTCAGGGTAAAATCTCCTTAGCTTTGCACATTTGAATCTATTGCATTTGTTTTTTTGTTTTTTTAAGCAGGCCATTTAGTGTACAGAAGAATTATATTTTGTAGAGCTAGACAAAAGGAAAGTTAAATATGAACAATGTTTATGATACATAATGAGCTTGCCGAGCAGAAGGGATGTAAATATTTTATGGGCTTCCCAGTTTGGTCCCTTGTAAAGGTCAGCCAGGAAGTGCATCTGTTTTAAAGTGTGCAAGAAATCTTTCATAGACTACATGGAGATAAAGAATTCTTCAGAGCATTTTTTCAGTTTGGCTTCTTGTCTGAGAACATCTGTACAGATAAGCCTTTGCTCATATAGCAGAGGTATTCCAGAAGTGCCTGGCCTAAGAAATGTACCTAGATATTTAGAATATCTAGGATATTCAGAATAGGATATTTTAAATAATCACTAAGCTGAGAATCAGTTTCCTAATGGGAGATCAAGGAAAATGTAACTTGAACCACAGGGCAACCAACAGTAAATGCAGCAGCATGGCAAACATCAGAGAACTCAAATACAAAAGATGAGCTTCCAAGAATTAATTAGGAATTATTCCTAATAAATATGAGATTTGATGGTGATTGCATTGCAAATAATAACAATAATAACAAAAAATACTTTTTATGTATGTGTTTGTCTCCAATAGCTGTGGTAGTAGCTATAAGAGGAACCCTGTTTTTCTCTGTAGCTTGAAGTTGGAAATGGGCAGGAATCATCTACCCATGTTCTGCTTCACTCCACGATACAGTTCAACAGTGCTGAAAATTCCTGCTACTGGGATTGGCCCCTCTGGATGGCAGAGGCACTAGATACTACGAGTTCTGCCTATTCCACTTGGCAAAATGAGACTTCATATATTCTTAGCTATTCTCAGATTCCCCCATCACTCTAATTAATTTAGGGATTGTGTATTTCCCTAGTTTTCTAGGGAGACTGTTTAGGTAGGTAGTCATTATCAGAAAGATCAACATCGATCACAATATCATATTCCCCAAAAAACTGTTTAGAGTACTATAAAAATCTGGAGTCAATGACAACTACTAGCAACTTTGTTGCTAAAAAAATACATTTAGAGGGAACTAAACAACCAGCACTTATTCTAAAAACATCACTGTAAGGATTGCCTATCCTAAAACACCATCAGACTCATGAGCAGGATCACAAAGATATCTGATTTATTGAAGAATAGTATGCAGGATCACAAAGAAAGCTGAGAATGAAAAAAGCGCGCCAAATGCAAACTAAAAACCCTCGGTACAAATGTGATCCCTCCCCCTGTAGAATCTTCACAAGTTCACAATCCCAGGTGCTCCTAACGGCTTCTGATGGTCCGCGGGAAAAGTCCTTGAGCAGAGCACATAACCCAAACACATTCCATTGAAATGAACATAGATACAGAGCTCGGCACAAGGTTTCACAGCAGCTCCCTCCCAAACAGAAATGCATGTCAGCCCCATGGCATGTGAAATGTTACGATGTACAGTGCACATTGAAACAGTGAACATGACATACTGCCCCCCCAAAAGAAAGAAAACACTAAGCGGCAGGCTTCAAAGGGTAAGCTAAGTGGAAACGGTTAACTAAATCAGGAGCATTAACGTGGCGAGCAGGCACCCATTCAGGATGAGGAAAGTGTTTCCAGCGGATCAGGTACTGGAGGGTGCCTCGAAGCTTGCGACAATCAACGACTTCCTTGATTTCAAAGTGCTGTTGGCCGTCAATCATGATCGGAGCAGGAGGAGGAGGTTGGGGATGCCAGCGGGAAGAGTGGTGGACAGGCTTGAGCAGGCTGCAATGGAAAATAGGGTGCAAGCGTTTCAAATTGTGAGGCAGGTTCAACTTAACAGTAACTGGATTGATAAGACCAACAATAGGGAAAGGACCAATGAACTTGGGAGCAAGTTTTTTAGAGGGTTGTGGGGACTTGATGAATTTGGTAGATAGATATACTTGATCCCCAATTTTGAAATCGTGTTGCAAAGAACGACGTTTATCTGCTTGGAACCTGTAACCAGCCTGGGCATCAGCCAAAGCCTGTTGAATCACCGGCCAGGAATCAGCCAGCTTAACAACCCAGTCAGAGGCAGAACAGGACTGGGGAGGGGGTTGTGGCAGCTCAGGGATGGGAACAAAGTCGTGACCAGAAACCACACGAAAAGGGGTTTGCCCGGTACTTTGATGGACAGCATTGTTGTAAGCCACTTCAGCAAAAGGCAGCAAGTCCACCCAATTGTCCTGATGGTAGTTAATGTATGCTCTAAGAAATTGTTCAAGGGCGGAGTTCAAAATCTCAGTAGATCCGTCAGTCTCAGGATGGGATGACATGGACAGCGCCTGTTTGGTGCCAATCAATTTTAAAAATGATTTCCAAAACTGGGAAGTGAACTGTGTCCCGCGGTTGCTGACCAAATGGGAGGGGCTACCGTGGAGACAGTAGATGTGGATGAGAAATAGGTGGGCCAATTGCGGGGCCGACGGGATGGACGCACATGGAATGAAATGGGCTTGTTTGGAGAAAAAATCTTTTACAACCCAAATGAGTTTTCTTCTGACTGGGACGTAGGTCCACAATAAAAGCCATAGAAATCTCGTCCCAGGGACAGGACGGGCTGGCCACTGGCTGTAGAAGCCCCTGTGGTTTCCCTCCTTTTCGCTTTGACATGGCACAAACAGGACAGGAAGCAACATAGTCTTTTACATCACGCCTTAAGGTTGGCCACCAAAATTGACGGCAAACCAAATGCAAGGTTTTGACAAAACCAAAGTGTCTAGCAAGTTTAACATCATGGGAACGCTGCAAAACATCAGCTCTTAAAGTTTCAGGCACATAAAGGCAGTGTTCCACCCATGCTAGACCATCTTCAAAAGAAACATTGTCTCTATTAGCTAGCAACCAAGTGTCAGATTTCAGTGCCTGGAGAAAGTCCTTCTGTAACTGACAAGGAACTTGCACTTTCTGCTTCTCAGACTGGGCTGGGGGTGGGGATGCCTGCGCACGGGTCTGGCTCCGGGTGACAGCAACTAAGCCCAGTTGTGGTTCAGTGACAACAGTCCCAACCACATCTGCTACTTGGTCAAGGTCCTGAGGTAAACGTGACAAAGCATCGGCCAGAAAGTTTTTCTTTCCCAGAATAAATTTTAACTGGAAGTTAAAGCGACTGAAAAATTGAGCCCAGCGAATTTGTTTAGGACTGAGACGCCAGGGGGTGCGGAGGGCTTCCAAATTCCTGTGATCGGTCCAAACCTCGAAAGGGCATTTAGCACCTTCCAGGAGGTGACGCCAGGCTTCCAAAGCGGCTTTTACAGCAAAAGCCTCCTTTTCCCAAACATGCCACTGGCGTTCAGTTTCAGAAAATTTTCTGGCCAAATAAGCACAGGGTTTTAAGTGATTTTCAGAATCTCTCTGTAACAATATAGCCCCAACTGAGGAGTCAGAAGCATCAACTTGGACCACAAAGGGGCGTTCAGGATCGGGGTGCTGTAGAATAGGCTCAGCAGTAAAGAGGGTTTTTAACTTCTCAAACGCTGCCTGGCATTCAGGCGTCCAATTCAGCACTGCCCCAGGGTGTTTTACTTTGCGTGTCTCTCCCAAGCCCTTGGTACAGAGTAAATCAGTGAGGGGCAAAGCAATCTCAGTGAACCCCTGGATAAATTGGCGATAGTAATTACTGAACCCGAGGAAACGTTGCAATTGCTTCCGGGTGCGGGGACGTTCCCAACTTAAAATTGCCTGAATTTTTTCAGGGTCCATTTCAATGCCCTTGTCAGACACCCTATAGCCTAGATAGTCAAGTTGGGTCTTCTGAAACCCACATTTGGAAAGCTTGGCATAAAGCTTGGCATCTCTAAGCTTGCTTAACACCTGTTTGAGGAGGCGTTTGTGTTCCTCCTCAGTTTCAGTGTAAATGAGAACACCATCTAAATAAACCAGGGCTCTTTTAAACAAATGATCATGTAATACTTCATTAATCAATTGCATGAAGACTCCGGGCACCCCTGCCAACCCAAAAGGGAGGACTCTGTACTGAAATGAACCCAGTGGACAATTAAAAATGGTTTTCCACTCATCTCCAGCTCGTATGCAGATGCGGAAATAGGCTTCACGAAGATTGAGCTTGGAGAAAATCTTGCCCTTAGACAAGTGAGCTAACATGTCCTTCATGAGCAGCAGAGGGTACTTGTTGGAAATTGAGACAGAATTTAACCCCCAATAGTCCATACAGAGTCGAAGCGTGCCATCTTCCTTTTCCCGGAATAGCACAGGGGCCCCAACTGGGGAATTTGCAGGTTCAATAAACCCCCTTGACAGATTTTTGTCAATAAAGTCCCGTAATGCCTCAAGCTCCTTCTGAGTCATTGGATAAATTTTTGGCTTGGGCAATTGAGCATTGGGAACCAACTCTATTGCACAATCGGTTTTCTGATGGGGCGGGGGTAGCTGATCTGCTTCCATTTCTCCAAAGACATCTGCAAAGTCTTGGTATCGATCGGGCAAGCCGTCTAAACGTGCCAAACTAGTGCGCGGCATGGCAATTGCAGCCCTTCCAACCCCCGCACTTGAAGCCCTCTCCGCAGTAGGGGCTTGGTAAAACCCATCCTTAAAAGTCAGAGTTCTGTGTTCCCAATTTATATGTGGGCTTTGATAGGTCAACCAGGGAATCCCCAGAATTACCAAGGGGTTGCCAACAGGTGCCACTACAAATTTTAAAGTCTCATGGTGGCTGCCCATTTGCATTGCAACAGTTCCAGTGAAATGGGTTGCTGCCCCCCCCCCCCCTGCCGTTGAACCATCCAACTGTGTGAAGATCAAAGGCTGCTGGAGGGGAAAGCTAGGCAGGTCCAAAGCAGCAACCAGATCAGGGTGAATCAGACACCTGGAACACCCAGAGTCAACTAAAGCCCAGACCTCTGTAGTCTTTGTGCAGGAGCCCAATTTCACTTTTACTGCTAGAGTGGGACAGTCAGCACTCACCATAGCATCCTCGCGCCCATCCTCCTCCACCTGCCCGCAGGCGCTGTTCATGGCACCTGGCTGGCATTTCCCGCCGGCTCTTTAGAGTCATCTTCAGCCTCTCCCGAGAAGTAGAATACTTCCTCAGCATTGGCTGCCCCCTTGGCTGCTGTCATCCACCGCGAGGGGGGCGGCGATTTGGCCGGCAGCTTGCCCACTCGATCTCCAGCCTTGGCTTTTGGGCAATCAGCTGCTTGATGCCCTTCCTTTCCGCATCGGAGACACTGACCCCTCGCATAGCGTTGATCTCTCTCCTCTTCCCAGGCTCTATAGCCTGGCCGGGCAGCAGTTGCAGCACTTCGGGGTCCCCTCATGGTGGCTGGTTGTTTTTCAGGTCATTTGGTTTGCATGAAGGTATGCTGGGCATGCTCAGCCTTGCCGGCCAGACAGATCCATTCATACAATGTCTCTGGGTCGTCTCTACACAACGCCCACCGCAGGGCATCCCTGTTGAGTCCCTCTTTAAACTGTTCTATTAAGGTTGACTGAGACCAGTCGGGGATTTTCCCAGCTAAAGCCTTAAACTCCAGGGCGTAATCAGCTACAGACAGTTGGCCCTGGGTAAGATATTTCAGTGCCTTTTTAGTTCTTGCCTTGGCTAGAGGATCTTCAAAATGCAGCTTTAACGCCCACATGAAGTCCTCAAAATACTCAAGCTCAGGGGAGTCAGCCTCACTTAATTGAACATACCAGTCAGCCGCTCGTCCCTTCAACTTGGTGGCAATGACAGTTATTTTAGCCTCTTCAGCAGGGAAGTATGGTCCAAACTGCCTCATGTAACTTTTAGCATTAGTGAGAAAGAAAGATAACTTAGTTGGATCCCCATCAGACTTGACAGAAAAGTCTTTCACCCCCACTCCTGTTGGAGCTGAATCAGTGGCTGCTTGAGTGGTTGGGCCCCAGGTTACAGTAGTTCTCCCTCCTCAGGGTGGGGACACTGATGGTCGAACTCTGCGGGGTGGAGATTCATCCCGGCGCCATCTCTGGCCCCCTCCGCCAGTGGTCCAGGTGAGGGGATGGAGGATGATTGCATGGAGCTGGAATCTCCTTCGCGCCTTGGCTGCCCCCCCCTCCTCCCATGACAGAGACAGGTTTTTTAGCATGTACTCCATTGATTCTATTTTGGCCTCTACCACTCTTAGCCTTTCAGGGGTTTGAGATTCCTCCCTCCCTTGCGTGTTCGGCTGTCTCCCTGTTGATACCATGGTAGATTCTACGTTTGGAGTCAGCGGGAACCGATACTTCCAGGACGCCTGGGACGTCCCTGGCTGGGGTTCTCCCATTTCATCCCAGGTGATGAATTCTGCGGGCGATTCGCTGGGTGCCGGTTGCTCTGGTGCTCTCCCATCGTCAGATTCCTCCACCTCAGGGCTGGAACTCGAATCCTGCCAGAAATCTGAAGGTTCTGGGGTGAGGCTCAGTTCTCCGCTCTTGACCGTCAACTCGGGCATCAAGCTAGCCGGTTCCTCAAGTCCCCCGGTTGTGAGCTTGGACTCGGCCATCGTTAACTATTTTCCCTCAGAAGAAACTAATCTTGGTAGGAGCTAACGGTACAACTTTGGGATTCTCAGCTTTATGTAATGGTTGCCTATCCTAAAACACCATCAGACTCATGAGCAGGATCACAAAGATATCTGATTTATTGAAGAATAGTATGCAGGATCACAGAGAAAGCTGAGAATGATAAAAGCGTGCCAAATGCAAACTAAAAACCCCTGGTACAAATGAGATCCCTTCCCCCGTAGAATCTTCCCAAGCTCACAATCCCAGGTGCTCCTAACGGCTTCTGCTGGTCCGCAGGAAAAGTCCTTGAGCAGAGAACATAACCCAAACACATTCCATTGTAATGAACACAGATACAGAGCTTGGTACAAGGTTTCACAGCAGCTCCCTCCCAAACAGAAATGCGCGTCAGCACCATGTCATGTGAAACGTTACGATGTACAGTGCACACTGAAACAGTGAACATGACAATCACTCTTTTTTAGCATATTGAGATATTACCTGCTAAAACTTAAATAACTTCTTCTTTCTCAAAATCTGGCAACAGTCTTGTATGTGGAAGAGCAGCAGACTAATTTTGCTTCACACATTGAACATAAAGGATATGTCCTAACAGCCAGGAACCACGCTGAGACGAGGAATAGGTCTCTAGTGTTTATTACTGCTACATTAGACAGAATCCTAACAAACTGAAGAAGCATGGGAAAAACCCAGACAGATAAACCCCAAAAGTTAAGGCAGGTCTGATCTGTGTCTCTTTGAATGGCTGCTTAATTCCTCAGTACTACGCATGCATTTTCCCCCCTGGATAGAGGCCCCTTCCAGCTCGCCATCAGTAGTCATGACAGGGTATGATTTAAAACAAGGGCATCTGGTAACTTTATAGATTTTCTCATCTATGGTGAGATTTTCTAGCCCTAAAGTAATTCCTTGATCTCTCTGTCTGAGCAGTGCAACAGTTTTTTCAGTTAAATAATTTGCTAACCAAACATTTTACATTTCAGTGCTCAAGGATTGCCCGAAGTTCAAGAACTATTAGGAATATTGAAATGTTTTATGCATCCACTATGCCTTCTCTGTGTATTTTGTTAATGAATGAAAAGCTATTAGCCTGGAAGTGACTTATGAAATCGTGGGGAAAAAAAAATTCTGCACAACCCATAAAGAAATCATCATTCCATTAGACTGCATCACATGTGTAAGAAACTCACACCTAAAATAACTGAAACAGACTATGCCTAAGATAATACCATCTGTAGAACAGAAAGAAATGACCATTAATATGTTACATTTTTAATTTGTATAATTACAAATGTAAAGTGTGCATGGTAATAAATGTGTTCGTTAGCTCATAAGGACTGATTTCTTAGAGAGCTAGGATGGGCTGCAAAACCGAGTATACATTCCCGTTCTGAATACATTTAGTGGCAAACATGGGTTTATGGTGTGCAAATCATGACATAGATTGAAGCATTCTTGTTTTTCAACATATCCTAGTTCAACAACAAATGGTTTTGGCCTGGAATATACAGTACGGCCTTAACTGCCAAATAGCAGCTGCAAAAGATATGAATAAAAGGCATGTGTAATATTTTTATTGGACATAATTTGTTATAGAATCTGCTTATTAAATTACAATTAATGATATTCAGAAGTAGAACTTAATGATTACTATAATCATATTCTTATTGAGAAGTAGTTCTTTATTCCTTGGACTACTGGAGTTTAAAATTCTAATGCACATAGCCTTGGATTTCATGTTTCTATAATCTGGTGTAATATTTTAGAAGACACCTTTAATGTATTAGCCATTGCAGATAAATCTTTATTATGGACATGGAGCAAATTTTGCAAGCTGGGTTGTGATGAGATTATCATTTGACAACCGTTCAGCCCATTGATCACAGCCAAATAAATACAGTAAAGCAGAGTTAGCATTTATTACATTTATCATACACATTATTTCTGTAAACTTTATGAAAACCCTATATGATTTTAAAATGGTTGTTTTTGTTGTTAGCCACCTTGAATGCCTTCTAGGCTGAGTGGATGGATTAACAACCACAATACAATCAGTTTATAAATAGCAGTTCTGTTTCCTAAGAGGAAATTTTAAAACATCCGTGTTCCTGAGAACACAGACTGACTAAACTGTGGATTGAGGGATGCCATTGCCACAAGACTGAAAAGAAAATTAAATGTCAGTAGCTGAAAGCCAGAAATCATTTTAAAAGATAAAAGTAAATAAGGAAAGTATTAATTAAAGCAAGGTTCTTGCTAGAACACTTCCTGAATATTAATATGTATTCTGTGCTAGTTGTTAGATCTATTGTCAGTGATCTTGAATATTGCCATGATCAATATTGTGGGGAATAAATCAATATATTAAATGCAAAATAGAACTATGATTTTAAATTCAGAAAAGCAGTGCCTTTGACAACATTAAATGGTCTTTTAGTAAAAGCAACTTAGTTAGATTTGGAAGGCTACCTGACTCTCAAATGACTCTGGGCAGCTTGCACAGTTAAAAGGAGAAAAAGACACAAACTTGTGTTCCCCAGGCAAATCATCATTACATTCGAAAGCAAACCACCAGGGGCTCAACAAACAACCTAACTTCAGGCCTGGAAGTAAAGCCACTTGTATTACCTCTGGCTTAGTATGATTTGCATACTAATAATATGTATAATTATCATCATCATCATCATGATGATAACAGAATAAATAGGAGATGAAGAAGGGAAGGGATTTAAGGAGAGATTATATTGTTAGGTAAATTAAAGCATGTTAATGGACATAAATGACAATTAAGCCAGCATTGGCTTAACACATGAGTGAAACTGCTTAGAGGATGCTGTTGTAGGAAGATGGAGAAAGAGTATCTTCTGATAACAGATGCCATTCCATCAGTGGGATTACATCATTAATTATAACTCACTGTATTCTGTGTTCAACTTAATGCAGTTAGTGAAAAATATTTTAAGTTCAGTTTCAGAGGGTAGTTAAGGTTGCCTTCTTTTATCACGAATACATTCATTAGTAGTTGTATCTGTGCTATGGGATTTTCCATGTTTGAAAAAGAGGTTCAGTAACTGTTCCATACAGTTATAAAATGTTGGTTTCCACAAAATATAACCAGAATGTTGCTTTCTTCCCATGAGTCACATCAAAGTGTTAACACAGTTCTGGTTGGCTGGCTGAAGTGGGGGGAAAGTCTGTCCATGTCCCTCTCTTATCCTGCAACATATATTTTTTACAAGGTATGTATATACGCAGGAGAAGAGATTTAGAAACTGCTTTGATGCTTCCGATGAACAAGGTCTGCTTTATTTCCAAGCTGAGTTTCTCCATTAAGGGTAATGAGTAATCACCAAGTAGATTTTCATAAATTTTGTGGCAGCATTATAACAGGCATTGATCCTTCTGAGGAGCTGAATTGCAAAAATACAGGTTGACAAAGAAGCATCTGCATTGATTAATTGACTGGAGACTACAAAGAAATTAGAGCAGGAGTTTTAAAGTTTTTTTATACCCATAACGTTTTTGATTTTCACTGGAATGGAATGAAATTTGCCAGAAAACTATGATAGATGAAATGAGGCATTTATCATAGCAATCATAGCAAGGGGTTTCAAGCTATGCTTTTTTAAAATCTGATTTTTCAGATGACTATCTATAGCAAGTTCATTTGCAGACAGACTGTGATGACATTTGTTTTGAGGACAACTCTGGTCCTCAAGGAATCTCTGTGGCAATTTTCATATTAAACATCCCCCATCCTGTGTGTGGTTTGAAGAAGGAAGGACTGAGGCAAGAGTACAGAGATTAATTTACTGGTCTTTTCACTGAAAGGAGTCAGTTGCTAAGGTAGTCAGCTAGCTGAGTCAGCTCACAAAATATGAGGTGGGAGAAGTAATTTCCAGTTGGAAGCTCTAAATTCCTACTGTTGGTTACAAAACTACGTTTAGCCTCTGCCTTTCCACACCTGACGATTTCCACTATGGAGAATGTCTGTTTGAAATATTCAGGCATTATGTAACTCTTAAGAAAAAGAAAAGAAGGAATAGGAATGCCTTTCCAAAAGAAGTTCAAAACTTTAAGGGCAGCTTGCTTGGATTTGACCGCATTTCATAGGGCTCCAAAGTGGCCCATTTTTATTTAATTTACAATGAATACCTATCACTTTATTTTGTGCACAGGAATTAGCTTCCATGAGTACTTTTTTGAGTAGAAAGAAGGCAGAGATTTTTAGAAAATAAAATTAAAACACAGTATTTGTCATAGATTTGATTGAGCTACAATTCTAAAAACTGGCTTCCTGTAACAGGAACAATTCTTATATTTTAAATGTCTGTTAAAACGCATTTTGCTTTAGATATTATGTTCAGTACTGTATCCAGAATAATTTAGTATATTCCTGTTTTGTTGCTAATTGTTGCTATTTGTCTGGTTTTAGCTATGGTGCTTTTAACATTCATTAATTTTAAGGAAGTTTTACTAAGCTACCTTGCATCAAGCTAGAAAGCAGGAGGCTGTGAGTTTTAGTCCCACCTGAGGCATGAAAGCCGGCTGGGGGACCTTGGGCCAGTCACTCTCTCTCAGCCCAACTCACCTCACAGAGTTGCTGTTGCAGGGAAAATAGGAGGAGGAAGGAGTATTAGGTATGTTCACCACCTTGAGTCATTTATAAAAATAATAAAGGTGGGATAAAAAATCTAAAAAAACGATTAAATCAATGTAATGTAAAATCTTTCTTGAGTTCAGCTCAATCTTTGGTGACATCCATGAATTTTCATGGCTGCAATTTAGGAGTGGTTGCCATTGCATTTTTCCAGACTGTTTCTTTGCCTTTCCTGTCTAGCACAGAGCCATGATGGTCTTCCCTCCAATCAGGTTCAGTCTTGCTTAGCTTTTCAAAATCAGCTAAAGTCCAGTAGATGCTGCCACCTAGATAAATGTGATATTTAAAGTAGTCAAAATGTCCAGTTAGCAAATCCAGAAAAAAATCCATATTCCTATCCATGAAATACTAATCTTGCAGAAATATGGATTTTTAAAAAAAAATTCTTCAGTTTATATAGCAAAACATCTACCATTTAAACTTCCACCAGCTACCTGAACTGGTATAAATCAGAAACGCTGCAGAAGGCTGCACTACAATCTTTCGATTCTGCCTTTTGCTGTACGCATTGGGAAAGGGGAACAAGCAGTAAATCGGATGTGCATTTTAGTATGTGCAAACACCCTTGCCAAGGAAGCCACACTGCCTCAATAAATCATACTCGCCAGGCTATACTGCTGCGTGTTAAACTTGATTAGAGCTGTTGGCTACTAAGTGATCCAGCAAACTGTATTTTAAATCACTGGTCTCCAGCAATCTGAAAGCATGGTACAAGCAGATTGCCATGAATAGGAGAAGCCTCATTACCAACTCTTCATCCCAGTGACTCTGTTCAGAATAGCTGGAGCAGTGGGGACAGGTATAACGGTGGCATGGGAACGGAAGCAGATACGTGTTTGTTTGCTTATTGTGTGGCCCCCCGTTTTCCAGTGTACCAGTGAAGTGATGATTCTGTTCCTGACCATCTCTCTGCTGAGCTTTCTCAGTAAGCTGTGCCTCTGAACAATTGGTTGGATTGGCAAGCTATTCCAGCAGAGAGTAAACTCAGCCTGCTTTTCCTCCTCCTTCTCACTAGCCACAGTTTACCCACCACTTTCAGGGATATTGTGAATCCCACCTTTGTGTTTCTAAGCGATAAAGAAATCAAAAGACAAAGGGGAAGAACAAAAAACTATTTTCTGGACAGCAGCTGGATTATTTGGTTTGACGTGTAACTACTGATTTGTAGATGATGTCATGAGAGTGCTGTGCGTGTGTGTGTGTCCTGAAGATGTAGGATATTCTCTGTATATGGTAGGACAAGTTATTGCATTGACACTATTGACATTGAAACATTCTGGCATGGACGTGTGTGATGTTTCTAGTCAATTTATCTGTCTTTCAGAAATTCATAGATTACATATAATGGTTGCATAATGCAGTGTAACGTGTTGATGAGGTCAGTAGGTGATGGTATGAAAAAAAATGTTTGTCTTTCTGCATTTGGTTATCTCAGCTATCTCAGTTTTATTTGAAACATGAATCCCTTCTGGTTTAGACCACATATATTAAGTCTATTTATCTTTTCCATCCTGTGAGTGATGTTTTAAATACATTGGTTATACTGCTTGCAATCTGTTATTTGGTGTCAATGTACTGTAGCAGATAGGCTGGCTAGATGGTGACTTTGGGTGTCTATTTTTAGTATTCTCCTCTTTAATGTTTGGTTTCTAATGCCCTCTAAAAATTTGGAATTCTTGATGTGGATGCTGCTGGGGCTGACAGCAGTGTATGAATCTGAATCAGTTTCTAAAAGTGTTAAATTGCGCAGCTTTCTGGGACCTGAACCTAGCTTTAATTAATCACACATCTGGCTCTTAATTGGCTTTCCAGTAATTTTGTACTCCAGTTAGTTGCAGTGAATGAGGAAGCCTGAACCTGGGGACAAGCTATTTATAATATTGATTTTTCACCATAATGTTGCCCTCGCATATTTGCCATCTCTATTTTGTCTTTTTAGAGAGGTGGAAACCAGAATTGTGTAGTGTTCCAAATGTGATCTTACTGTATAAGACATTGGTACACTGGAAGTTTTATTTTGATTTTGTGTCCTAGAATGGAATTTGCCTTGTTTGTTATTTTTACTGCAAGCTGCACACTGGAGTGCTACTTTATTTTATTTTGTTCAGCCTCCAGTTTTATGGAAAAAAAAGTCTCAGAAACAACAAAAAGATATAGTCTGCATATCTCTGTTGAGAAGTGAAGCTGTTGTATTCAGTAGGGCTTGTTTCTAAATCTAAAGTTGGGGTCCACAAATGCTTTGGCCCTTCAGCACATTGTTGTTGTGAGTGCCATGAGGAGGGCTGCCCATTCATAAAATGACTCTGGAGGTATAGCAAGTAAAGGAGTACCAATTTTTCTGAGAGCAAACTGATGAAGCAAACAAGCTGCTTTGATCATATCATACATTGTGTACAAGGCAAAGCTGGGGGTTCCGTTCCATCTTTTCTATCACTTTTTTGTGCTTCAGCATCCCTTTTCCAGCAAGCAAACTGAGGAGTAACTTGAGAAGAACTCTGGTGACAAATGAAAAGTGGAGTCTGAGCTCCAAACACTACATCATATATTTGTTCATCTAACACCAAATACTAAGTGGCAAAGTTCATATCCCCTAAAAAAAAACAGCCAAAACATGAATTCTCCACATACAAACACGTACATGTAGGTCAGGCAAAATGTGCATGACACCAAAACACATAAGCACATACATACACTCACTGTGAGGGGTGGGGGAGGCAAAATATACATAAAGTAAACACATATTTAATCCACGCAGTGCCCTCATGATTCTCTCTCATATCCCAGATTACCTTTTCTTTCCCCCTTCTTTCCCTTGTCTTTCCCTGGCCATCCTTAAAATCAAACCTGGGCTCCAACCATCTGCTTATTTAAACTTACAAGTATGGCTCTGGAAATCAAAAGCAGTCTTGGATAAAGATTCACCTCTTTGTATCATGCCAGTCTATCAATCTGGTCACTTATTTTCTTAATTTAAAAAATATATATTTAAAACTAGGAAGGACAGGAAGCCTGGAAGCAGCCATGGGTAGATTGGAGCCCCTAGGAGACATACTGGGGCTTTTCTAGAGTTAAGAAATATTAGGATTTTTCTTTTGCTGCTTCTTTACATTCTTTTTTACCTCTGTCCCCTAAACTTGACTTTAAAACCTATTGCAGGAATAGGCAGAATTTAAATCCAGTTTGTTTCATGAATTGACCTAAAAAAAAACTATGTCAATTATATTGAATTTCCATTATGAGTAATTTCATTTTTAAACTGCATCTGATGGTTATACTTTCAAATATATTGCTTTAGTATCTTTTAGGATCAGAAATAAATTAAAAAATCAAATTTTCATTTTGCTTTAAGATTACATCCTTTCATTTTGCTCTAGAGTTCCCAGAGCTGTTCTTTTTGAGAATATTCAGTTCTATTTATAAGTATGTGTTGTATTTCTGTTTAAATCATACTTAATTTTTATGCAAATTTTGTTTCATGTTATCTTTTGTTCTCTTGTTTGGTAATGGATGCCCCTTTTTTTCTGTGCTACCTTAAGTGGCTGCTTGACAAGCAGATGCTAGAATAAATAAAGATGGCTCTTGAAAGTAGATCACCCTTCTCTACTGTAGGTTTGGAAAAAGCATTTTCAGTTAAGACATCAAATGGAATGCTACTCAAGAGTGATATAATGAGACCTGACAGATGTTTGAGATCTCTCTTGTTTTTGCAGCCCGTGATGGCATGAAAAAGTGACAGATTTATTGAGTAACTGGTAGTCTGTTTGCAGTTGGGCAGATAATGTATTGTGTAGGCCTGTTTAGTGGCACTGATTATGGGGAACTGAAAAAACCAAGCCATTTGACCAGTCTTTCTGTAGGTCTCACGGGGTAAACCAGATAGGACTCACAACCAGATGAGCTAATTCTACTTTATTGTAAAGCTACACTGACAGAATCTTGCAAGTCTGAAAGTACAATTCTTCCACTGTCTTCTTTACAGCCCAAGAAACTAGGGAGGGTCCCTTCTGAGCCTCTTGCTCTTCCCACTATCTAGCCACAGGCTATGCTGCCTCTTATCTGACCATCCTTGGCAGTGCCTCTTTGCCCAGTCTCCCAAGGTCTTTCCCACAGACCATTACATCTTCAGAGTGTAAGGACTTATACTGAAGTTCATACAGTAGATCAGTTTGGCCAAGAATAGCAGCCCAAAATCACTCAGTCAGATTCCATGGTTGAAAATGGACTTTAACTTGGATCTACTTTGCTTTGTCATTGGGATGAATTTAGTGTCATTGCTTTGATCACCTGTGCTGGATAGAAAGGAGGAATGAATATGGATTTTAATAAATAAAATAAAAAGCTTTCTCTCCAATCAGTGGTAAATTAAGCATTGACTTGAAGAAAAACTAGTTCTTTTGCCCTGTCTTCAAAAGCATACTTACTTTTTTTGAAGCCTGAATTTTAGGTGTAATTTTTGGACACATTATGAAATCTATATTATAATTTCTAGTGTGCTTCTGTTATATGATTTACCTCATTCATTGAATTCCGTTTTTCCTACTGTTTGCTTTGATTTGATCTATTCTTCCAAACAAGCCATCTGCAGTTGTTCAGAACAAAAGACATACATCAGTTCCTGTGTATGGGGAAAAGATCACTGCATGTGGATCTTCAAAATAAAAAGACAAAGCAAGGTAAACATGGGTGACAGATATCTAAACTTCAAGGAAGATGGAATGTATTATATTACTGTAAAATGAGTGGTATTAATGGAGAGAAAAGCTAGGCATTGCACAAAAAAGGAATATTGTATATGATTTTAACTTCTCTGAAGGATAAGTCATTGATGCCAAGTTGTAAAAGTCTTCTGATTCTTTATGTACGGAAGTAAAATTTCCAGAAACTTGAAACAGGAAAAATGTTTTTTTCTGGGGGATTTTTTTGGGGGGTGTCTAGGAAATGGAGGTTTTGGGGGAATTGTAGTTTATGCAATACAGTTTTGCATGTGTTGAACCTAGTGGAGAGAAGAGCAGATTGGGTAACTTCTAAATGTATGTGCCTCTTGATTCTGTTGATTCACTTTGCTTCATCTTGACCCCTTGTGAGGGAAGGAAGCTGGGGCTGCTGTCTGCAGTTGGGAAAAGCAGCTGCAGCCAGGCAGAAATGCTTCCCACCCTACTTCCCCAAGGCTAAACACATCCCTTCTCCCAAAGGGCAGTAAAAGTTTACAGCCCCAGAAACTTGAAAGGAGATGGGCTCATTTATTCATTCATCCCCTCCCCCAGTTTACTCATGAGCTTGACTGTTTTTTATGACTGTTAGCCACCCAGAGTCACTGGTTTGCGATGGGCAGCTATATCAATTGAATAAATAAGCAGGCAAGCAACCATCCACACCGTTGTTCCAGGTGTCTGGCTAATTGAGCAACACCTACACTGTTTAACCTACAAAAGCAGGCTCTTTGGAGGGTATTTAGCCTCACCCAAGCCCTTATTTTTTTTTTTGGTCATTTGAAAATCATTCAAATTGACATACCTTTTTTTTTAAAGGTCAATTCACCCCACCCATCCTTACCCCACCCAGGCCCTTAGCCTACAAAAGTGTGGGTGTGTAGGAAAGAAAAAAGAAGACAACAAGCAGATGAGGAAGTGGAAAGCGACATCTGAAATGCACAGCTATTACAGGCAAGCAGGAGACCTATCAGTCAACTGCCAGGACCACAAGCTACGGTAAACAGCCCATTGTGGTATGACTCCTGCCTGGAGCTTGGCTTAGAGTTTGGCCTGGAGCTTGAGAGCAACCAGAAAAGGAGCAACCACACTGAGTGTGAGGGTTTTTTGTTTTCCAAGGACAGCACACACCACAGCATTGCAAATCTGTACATAATGCTTTATTGCAGCACATACTTTCCCCAACAACAGGCTATTACTCTGAGTCAACTCTACCCATCTAGGACTTGCGAAGTGCTGTTGCCACATTTTTAACACTCAGTCCTTTATACTCAGTCTTTTAATACTCAGTTCAAACAAAAGTCTCAAAGTCTATAAAGCAGCATACAACCTTTGCCTTTTTCCAAAAGTTCTTGCACTAGTTGGAATGAGGTGCTGCCTCAGTGTGGTTGATTCCTTCTAGTTGCTACTGAGCTCCTGGCAAAGCTCCAAGTGCTGCTCTTAAGCACTGTCACTCCTGAGCACTCCAGCTGAGCTCCCAAGCCAGGATATGCTGCTCACTACAACCTGTGGTCCTGGCAGTTGAATGACACCAATCTAAGCGATCCAACAACACTCCAATCTCCCACAAGAGAAGCTGTGTAAGAACAATATTCAGATGAGCACTTACAAACTGCAGCAATCCAGAACACCAGAAAAAGGAAACAGATCATCTGTACAGCACCTTTCAGCAAAATGGATACCCGCTCAACTTTATCAAAAAGTGCCTCACCACCCAACCCACTACAACCCAACCAATGGAAACTATGAAAAGAATAACACTGCCATACATCAGAAACATCTCAGAAACCACCAACAGACTGTTACAACCATAGCATGGCATCACCGTAGCACATAAACCAACTAAAACTCTTCAAAACATATTAAGCAACCCAAAAGACCCAATAGCCGAAGAAGAAAAAACAGGAGTCATCTACAACATACAGTGCAAGGACTGTAACAGCCACTATGTAGGACAGACAGGCAGAAGACTAGCAGAGAGCATCCACGAACACCAACTAGCAGTCACGATGAGAACTCCTTAATCTCACAACACATGGACAGACTCAACCATATTTTCAACTGGGAAACGGTGAGCATCCTAAACCAAACCAAATCCAAAAACACCAGAGAATTCCTGGAAGCCTGGCACTCAGACCAAGCAGCCATCAACAGACACATAGAGGTAAACAACATATACATACCATTCAAAAGAGACAATAGAAAAGCCAAAAGACCAATACACTCCCTTGCCACCAATCAACACCCAGATATGCAAAGATCAACACTAGGATTAACACCAGATGAACCATCAAACAGCACAATACACCTTAATCAAGGAACTATTAACTCAGGCAATCAACCAAGCAGCAAACAACAGCCCAATCAAAGAACTCCCAAGGAGAGAACAACACCCCTACCAGCACAAGCAGGGCAAGCCACAGTATATAAACTGAGAGCAAGGCCCACTCCCTCTTTGCACTGAAGATGTTGCCTAGTCTGGCAATGAAACATCTGCAAGGAAACAATAAGGCTCAGAGAGTACCAAGGACTCCACAGTTGAATGACAGTCCTTTTGCCTGCTTGTAATGGCTGCAAATCATTAGACGTCTCCTCCACTTCCCCGTTTGTATGCCATTTGCTATCACCTTGCCTCCTACACACACACCCTCCTACTCTGTCTTAAAGTTTGTTTTTGCAAAATAAGAGCCTGGGTGGGCTGAGGCTGCCCCTGGACGTCTCATGTTCTTGAAATTGCTAGGGTGTGGCTTAAATATCAGAGGCAAGTGGAATGCTGGTTTGGATGCTTGTTAGTAATATTGTGGGTTAGTGAATGAATGTATGAAGGAAATGGGTTGAGAAGCATTTCTGCTGCCTTTCCCAACTTCCTCACACTGAGGCAGCACTTCATCCCAACCAGTGCAAGAACATTTAGAAGGAGGCAAAGGCTGTATGCCACTTTACAGACTCAGAGACTTTTATTTGTTGTAAGGACTAACCATCATGGTTATTTACATGACTACATTAAATTGCAAACCCTAGGAGGATGGAGTTAACGCAGGGCAACAGGAAAGGTGTGTGCTACAATAAAATATTTTGTACAGTTATCTTCTACGCTGTGTTGTGTCCAGTCCTTGGAAAACAAAGAACCCTCACAAGTGGTGGTAGAAGCAGGATCCAAGACTGCAGAGGATGACCAGGACATGCCAATAGGTGTGCGATAAGGAGGCCAAGTAGGAACCAGTGTTTGATACCTACTTACTAAGTACCCTGGCATCACAAGCATGTCCTCAGACCCAAGCATCCACCAGGCACCAGCAGATGGAAGAAGAAAAGGCAAAGATGGCTGCTGAAGAGCAAATGCAAAAATATGAAGCAGAAGATGAACGTGAAAGCAAGCTTGACCCAGCTGAACTATGGGCCAGTATTATGAAGGAAATGCTTCAACAACAGCAGGTAGAATGTGCACATCTCTTCAGAAGAGAAGAAGAAGAAAGGAAGTGGCAAGAGACTGAATGTAGACATCACCTAGAAAGAGAAAGGGAGGAGAGAGAAGCTTGAAGGATGGAGTTTAAAGAGCGAATTTTTCTTCTCAAGAACACAGAAGGCACTGGACAAGAGTCTCCAGGTTTGGCTAGCTCTGCTTCTACTGTAGGAGGGGGTGGAGGTCCCTGGGTTAGGGATATAAAAATCCATAAATTCAGTGAGGATGAGGACATAGAGGCATTTTTCACTATGTTTGAACATGTTGTAGTGTCATGTAAATGACCGAGGAATGATTAGGTTGATAGGTTAGCCTGGTGTTTGCCAGAAAAGGCTCTAAGGTCTTCCTCCTCAAGAGGTGGTGGATTACAAGAAAGTAAATGAGATGATCCTCCACTGTTATGAAGTTACAAAATAGAGTTACAGGCAGAGATTCTGGGAATAAAGTACCAGTTACAGAAAGGACTAAGAGAACTTTGGGCAAGGCTGGCAGACCTAGCTAGAAAAGGGTTACAGCCAGAGGGACATAGTATGGACGATATTATGGAGGAAATTGTTTTGGAACAATTCCTACAGGTTCTTCCTGGTCTGGTTGAGTTTTGGGTACGAGAGCATCACCCAGATGCAGGGATTAAGGCAGTGTCCCTAGCTGAACATTACTTTGCAACCAGAAGAGCTGAGGAAGCTAGAAGAGGACATGGAGAGGTTGGAAAAGGGAAGAAAAAAGAGACTGAAAAAGGAAGTATAAAGGGAAAGGTAACCTTTTTCCAGTCTAAGGGAGGTCGAACAAACCAAGGCGAGGATAGATCCTGTTATAAATGTGGCAAGGCAGGACGCTTAGCTAAAGATTGTGAAAATCACCAATGCCAATAGAAGAATGTTAAAGGGGAACAGAAAATAACTTCCAAAAAGGGGGGAGGTATGTGAGGGAATGAAGCTGGGGTTGCTGTCTCAGTTGGGAAAAGATTTACTATTATTATTAAAGATTTATGTCATCAGTTTTCAGGGTTCTTTTTCTTCTCGGTTTATGTAGTTTTTTTATACTCATATTTTCTGGTTTGAGCAGAGCTACATTTTGAATCATAAATTATTTTGTTTCTAACAGAAATTTCATATCTACAGTGCATGTCTGTTTTTTTCTATATACTGTAAAGATTAGCAAAGTAATATTGAGGCCCAAGTGCTGCTGTGAAGCATATGGAATACACATAATAAATTACCTTTTATAGTATTTTACTTCACTAACTTTAAATTCAACATCCGATGGAAAAAAGGTAAAAAATTATTGTAAAAAATAAATTATCTTTCTTTGTATTGTTTCTTGGCTAGACAAAATGCTGCCGCTGGGTTTTTTTTTTTTTTAGCTTGGAAAAGCAATCAGTTGTCAGTTCGAGTGCTCAGTGAGTTGTAATTCTTCACATATCACTGCACCCCAGTGCCAATGGACATGGTTTCATTGTGAAGTACCCCCTCCTCTGTGCACACACACTTTTTCTCACTGGAGAGGTGCTCTAATTGTGAACTATACTTATAGAGCAGGGAAGAATTTTAATAAAACAGGGAAATTAAATGCTACAATTCATTTATATAAATTCATAAATTCAACATAGATTACTAAAAGATACAGGAAAGCAACCACTTTAACCTCTAGTATGAGAAGAGGCCATGCAATTTCTTCAGTGTCAAAGACATACAGTGAATCATAAGCATGCAATAAATCAGTGGGATTTCAGTTTTGTTTAAAGATCTCTGTGCAAACAGCTCTAATTGTCGGATCAGAAAAAGAAATACCACATGCAGCCCATTTACCCATAATTCTCTACAAAGTAAGAGACCCATACAAGCATGTTTATTTCATGTGCATTTCCTCCTTGTATCAAGACAAATACAGATAAGTAGTTTAATTAGTAGTTTAATATTTAATAAATATCCTTTGAAAAATATATTCAGTTGCTTTTGGCATTTCATTGTCTGTTGTTTTTAAAGTATAGCCCACAGCCTTAAATTAGTGATAGTAGCAGTAGCAAAAGTATGTAATACAGTAGCTGAATCTAAAAACCCTTTCCATAATGAGGCTGAACAAGTGCTCTTTTCTCTTTGGGTCCTTCCCTTGTATATGGACTTTTCTTGCTGGCTAGTGTTAAATCTGATTTCCTCATTGTCAGAACACTGGAACTTAGTTAAATAAATAGGTTACTAAATCAGGATCAGATCAGACTTTAAATGTCATGAACAGTGATTGTAACTATATAATTGTTATATAATTATCTTGGTTTTGTATAAGTGCTTCAAATTCTGTCATCTTTCGCAAAGTCCATTCTTCTTTCTTGAGATAACTTTTTATTCTTCCAGCAGTGTGTAAATTCCTACTTTCATTGACTTGTTCTTGCTATCTCTTTAACCTGTTTCCTGAAGGGTCCCCCTATTTTGATTGGTCCATCTTTTCTACTTGCTGTATGTAGCCTGGATTGGGTGCTTGACTGGGTGATAGAAATACCTGCACTTAATGCAACATGGAATATCTAAAGTCGTAGACAGAATGTTGAACCCCTTACCTAAGAAAAAATTATACTATGAGCAATCCTATTTTAAAATAGCGAGTAAATCCACTTGGGGGACAAACTGGGCCTTTGATGATAACATATCAACTCAGTTTTGATGAAACTGCTTTAAATCCTTTTTCAGCATTTAAGCATGAGCCTTATTTACCTCAGAATGCTTATCAGCTCGAGCACTGCTTACTCATTTTATTTGGTCCAGATTATTGCCTCTTCTGAAATTCTACAGTGATTGGAGATTACAGAAGAATTAAATGTAGCTCTTAGCTGATAGCCTTTTTTTACAGGCAGTTGAAGGAAGTTGATAGAATATAACAAGTATTTTTGCAGCTTTGGGAATGTTGTATTTGAATGTCCTATCCAGATAACCTAGTAAAAGACTGCTTTAGATAAAATGAAATTAATTTCCTATTATTTTAAAATGAGATTGATATTCCCCCCTCCCTTTTTATTCTTATTTTATTTTGCTTCATATAGAGAATGTATAGTAATGGCTGGCTGCATTCATGTTGCTATTTGAGGTGCAATTCAGGAGTTAGAACATTAACTCATACGGTTTAGCCCACATGACCCTGGATATGTCACTGTATGGATAGATGGATAAGTTTTTTATTGTGTTCCTAGCATTTGGAATCTATCTAGACATCTAGAATTGTGGATTTGGGGGCATGGGTTTGGGTGAAATCAGAGTGGAATGGGTGCCTGCCCAGAAAACAAAATGAGCCCCTCATACCATGCAGACCAAGGCCAAGAGCATGCACAAAAGGCAGTTGTAACAACAGAACATCCCACTTACCAGCCTACCAAATCAAATTGCCTTGGAGGGCATTTTTAAAAGTAGATTGAGACCAAGAGCATGCACAGAGTGAAATAGTATTAGAGCACATCAGGTCAACAAGCCAGACAAAATCTTTAAAAATTATCACCATAGCAGCAGTAGCTTAGCTTCCAAGGAAGCAGATAGTAGCACAAAGAAGTTGGCCAGTCGTATTCTGTCCCTTTTCTTCTTGCATCTGAGTGGTGTCGTCTCTTGGGCAGAACATCTGCACCGCATGGGTTCTGTGGCCTCAGAGACAGCAAACTTTCTGTGACCAGCATGTTCACTGACTGGGGCTCAGCAATATCATGTTTGGCTGTGTTCAGGTGGGAGCTGTTGGAGCAGAGCTGTAAGAAATCACTCAGACATTTTTCTTTCTTGCTTTTTCATCTGCAAATACACTGATTATCTTTGTAATATCCAGTTTTTTGGCAGGATCGTTCTTAATCAAGGCCACTTTGACATTTTTGTGCCATGTTGCTTGACAGGTAGTATTTTATAAGTCTAAGTTTAGAGAAGACCTTTCTGCAGCAAGCATGTACTCAGTAAAACTTGATGACAGAACATGGCTTTATGTCATAAGAATAACTTCCTTTATTGTTGATTTTTTTAGCAATGATATGAATGAATGCAATTGTCCAGGAAGTGTGCTTATCAAGTAATTGATACAAATTTTTACCAGAAGTTCTCCAGATGTATTCAACTTCTCATCAGCAGCTAACAGGGTTGATGACTGCAAAGCTTAAATGCAGAAACTACTTTTTCAGGCTCACAAATACATGTTTTATTTGAGAAATTACTGTGCCCAGTTGTTGTAAAGAATGTGTTTACTTTGAATTGGTTTTCTGCAGCACAGATATATATATATTTATAATATATATATATATATATATATTTGAGAAATTACTGTGCCCAGTTGTTGTAAAGAATGTGTTTACTTTGAATTGGTTTTCTGCAGCACAGATATATATATATATTGCAAGAATGTTGATAACCAAGAGAGAATTTTCACAAATCCACCTGAGCTCATACGATGCTTTCTGTAAGTTTTAAAGATCAGTATGACTTCGAGACATCTTTCAAGCACTTGTCTCCAACAGCTTGCTTCTCTTTGGACATCACCTTCTAGATTCTGTATCAGTATGTTCTGTGACTGCCTCTGTTCAAAAATATACATCACTGGAGTTTGGTATCTGAAGCTTCACGTGCCACAATTTTACTTCTTTTTTTTTGAGTGAAGTCAGCTATGAGTATCAGTCACCTAACCACTCATTCTGTTCCTGGTTGAAAAAAGTCAACATGACTGACAGAGATTTGGTCTAAAATTGGAGAATAGAGGAGCCATTCCTGTTAGATTTGTACACCAGCTTTGCTTATGGTTCTGTAATTGATTTTTTAAAACTTCCCTTTGGAAACAGAGGATATGGACCAGGTGTCTGGCATGGTCCATTTAAAATAACAAAATAGTTTTTTTTCCTGCATCATTTTTTCCCTTCTATATATTTTTATTGTTTTATTATAAAACATGAATAGTACGTTGTATTTGAGTACAATAGAGATTATTAACAGTCTAATGTTTAGATAACTTCAACCCTTAAAGATAAAGAAGTTTATATCAATGTTAACTATGATTTCTAAGATCTCAGTGTTGATCAGCATACAACTGTTTAAAATTTTGAATCCAAAGCTAAATGTGGCATTAATAAACAACTGAAAAATACATTAATACATTTGACAAAGGTTGAAATATGTTTTATCATCATAAGGGATTCACTAACATAAGGGAGATGCCTATGAGAAATGCTGAGAGATGAAGGTGACATGCAGACTACTAGTTGAGGCTCAGCAGTCTGTTTTGGCAAATAGCATTCTGTGCACTCAGTAGTTCTTTGTGGTTCAAGGGGTTCTTTTTGGTCTGTAGGAAAATCTCGAGTGGTTGAGATAATAAACTGTAAATGTTATGCTTCATTTTCCTGATCACCCTGATTACCATATACAGGCAGTCCTTGTTTAGCAACTGCCTCGTTTAGTTCACAGTTATGACAGTGATGAAAATGTAATTTTATAACCAATCCTCGCATTTACGACCTTCACAGGTCTGTAAAGCAAAGGAAAGCTGAAGTCAGATCTTAAGCCCAGTCACAGTTTCAATTAGTCACTGCTTCACTTAATGACCAAGTTGCTGGTCCCAATTGTGGTTGCTAAGCAAGGACTACCTGTACTGTATTCTTCTTCAAACCTTCCACATTTTTTCACTGTGTCTTGAAAAAATAAACGAAACTTTGGGAACTTGCTTTTTCTTGCTTTCTCAATTTTTGTTTCTTTGCATCATACAGTTTTTGTTTCTTCCCATCACTGTCACTGCTTACTGTTTAAAACTTGGCCTAGCCAGCTCTCCTGAATTCTGACTTTTTTAAATTTTAACTCCTCAAAACAGGGTTTATTGAAACCTCACAACCATGAAGAGGTACACGTGCATGCTATTCTGCACCCTATTTAATAAAGCATGTTTTACAATTTATGACTTAGCATGTTGTGCGATAACTGTGACTTTTTTGGGGTTGTTAGAACCCCGGCATTGTTATTACTGGGTATTGCCATTTTTATTAGATATGACCAAGGAACTACAAAGTCCCTGTGTGTAGCAAGAATACTTTGGTCAGAGAAAAGTGAGGAACCAGACCCCGTGAGGGACTTGCACATGGGAGCTACTCTCCCATCTCCACTGGCCACCATGATTCGTCTGCTGTTTTCCTGAGCTGTCCTGGCATGCAGTGTGCCAAGAAGCTGGAAACTTCCCATTCTGCCCAGACCCCACCCTGCTGTCTGTGGACAGAGGAGGATTCAGGGACACTGGAGGAGCCGTGCAGAGCAGGTCCATCCCAGGGAACTGCCAAGAAAAGCCATAAGGAGAATGTGGAGCTGTCCGCCTGCATATTAATGGGTGACAGCAGCCCCGGGCAGCATTGGGAGCAGAAATGTACATCTGACAGCAGCTTCTCCCATTTTTTCCTAAGATCAAGTGTACATATGAGTCAGCGTTGGAATTCTTTCTTTTTTCAACAAAAGCCCAAGGAAGAGGACTTTCCAGCTGTATTGTGATTTTTCTTTTCTGTTTAAACCATAATTTCCTGGATTTTTTTTCCATTACTATGGTTGATCACACAGTCAGCCAGGTGTTTAGACTGGATTTGGCATTTTTGACCACCTATTGAGTCCTTCCAAAGGATCTGGGATAGGCAAGATGTTGTTGTTTAATAATATTAAAAGTATTGTCACAGGATATAAGGTGTTCCAAGTAAAGCTGCCTTTTGCCATTGATTGATGGTGTTCAAGCGATGCTCCAGATGTTTTGGAATTGCACCCAAAGCACCTATTACTATTGGTACTAACTTTGTTTTTTGTTTTTTTACCACAATCGTCCTATTTCTATTTGCAGGTCTTTATATTTTGTGATGTTCTACAGTTCTCTTCTCTTCTCTTCTCTTCTCTTCTCTTCTCTTCTCTTCTCTTCTCTTCTCTTCTCTTCTGCTGTCTCCAGTTTATTGCAATGTCCACTATCCAGACTTTATTGTCTTTCTTATCAACAGTTGTTAAGTCTGGGGTGTTGTGTGGCAGATGCTTGTCTGTTTGAAATCTAAAGTCCCAGAGCACTTTGGTTTCTTCATTTTCTATTACTTTGTCTATTTTGTGGCCCCACCAGTTCTTGCTTGCAGGCAATTGGTATTTCTTATAGATATTCCAATCCACCACGGTTGCTACTTTGTCATGCCGCTGTTGGTAATCAGTCTGTGGGATCTTCTTGCAGCAGCTAATTACGTGGTCCACTGTTTCTGCAGCTCCTTTGCAGAAGCGGCATTTGCAGTCTGTTGATGTTTTCTCTATTCTGGCTTTGTATGCATTTGTTCTTAAGGCTTGGTCTTGTGCAGCCAGAATTAGCCCCTCTGTCTCTTTCTTCAACTTTCCTGCTCTTAGCCACTGCCATGCCTTGCTGTTATCTGCTTTGCCTGCTAGTTTTTTATGTACTGGCCATGTAATACTTTGCCTTGCCATGTCTCTTTTCTATTTTTCATTTGGCCTTTCTTATAGGCCAGTTTGGCCTCTTTGGTATTCAGTAAGTCTTCATGGTGTATTGGCTTTAGTACGTCTTCTTCACTGTCCTTCAGATATTCTTCCAATGCCCTTTTTTTATTCTTCAACTGTCTGGTGTACTTGCACCATTCCACGCCCACCTATGCACCTAGGTAAATAGAGTCTGTCCATGTCACTACATGGATGAATTCATTGTCATTATTTTTCTGGTCTTCCTATCCAGGGCTTCTAGTTCAGCTTGAGTCCAGTCCACTATTCCAGCTGTATATCTAATGACTGGAAATGCCCAAGTATTAATTGCCTTGATGATATTTCTTGCACTGAGTTTGGACTTTAAGATCTTCTTCACTCTTCTGATGTACTCATTACTAACCTTCTTCTTGACTTTAGTGTGCTTGATGTTGTCATCCTGAAGGATGCCCAGGTATTTGTAGTGATCTTCTTCATCCAGACTCTTGATGTTATTTTCATAGGACATCTTGATTCCTTCAGTTTTCAATATTTTTCTCCTGTTGATGGTAAGGGTGGCACATTTGTCAAGTCCAAACTCCATTGCAAAAAGGCCAAGGAAGATGACTTTCCAGCTGGATTGTAATTTTTTTTCTGTTTAAACCATAATTTCCCTCCTCCTCCTCCTCATTATTATTTGGATATATACTTTTTCTGTCATTCAGTTTGATATTATAAAATGAAAAATGCTTTTGAAAAGGGTGAGGTATGTAGAAGATGGGGCAGTGATGCACCCAGGATAGGGTTGTTGTTTTTTTTCCCTTGGTTTGGGAAGAATTGAGGTGTTTTCTTTGTTTTGTATTAAGATAAGCCTAATTAAAAATGCAAAAAAATTATTTGAAAATAGGGCTGCTTTCTACTTGGATTCCCAGTGCAATAATTTGTTCTGGAATTTAATAGAGAATAATATTAAAATAGATTAAAATAGTACTTTTGGATCATGTTCTGAAAAATGTGTTGTGTTCCAAACAGATTCTGTACTTAATTCCCCATCTCCTCACCATAGCAACTCAAAGTCCCTCCTACGTTCGTTGATACCAATGATTGAGTTAAAAAGTCAGCGTTGAAACAGATGGGCTGTGTGTTAAGTGCTAAAATGGCATAGAGTAATCTGAGAACAAGGTAGGTAACCATTGTATGATCTGACCTTAGTTCTGTCTTGTCAGGATTTCATCTGTATATCTCAATTTACATTTAGCACATTAAGGCAATATTATCTCATCTGGTATCTCACTCAAATACAGGTAGTCCTCGACTTATGACAATAATTGGGACTGGAATATCCATCACTAAGTGATGCGGTCATAAAGTGTGACCGCATTGCTTAGTGATGGCAATCCCTGCAATCCCGGTTGCTGTTGTTAACTAAATCCCATGGACATTAGGCGAGGCAACTTCTTGCCGGCTTCCCACAACCAAAGTCAGTGGGAAAGCAGGCAGGAAATTGCAAGTCCCAGGCCAACAGGCAGGTAAGTGGCTGCTGCCAGGTGAGGGAGGGTTGGGGAGGATGTGTGAGGATGCGAGGGGGTGCGCAAAAGGCACCGTGTGGAAGGATGTGCGAGGGGATGTGTGAGAGGCGCTGTGTGAATCAGGGAGGGCGGGGGATTAGGGGATGCACGAGAGGTGCCACAAGGGTTGGGGAGGGTGTGAGGGGTCCGTGAGAGATGCTGTGCAAGTCAAGGAGTGGGTGGGGGTGGGTGGGAGGGTCAGGGACTGCATGAGAGACACAGGTCGGGAAGGGGGTGTGAGGGTGTGGCATGGATCAAGGAGAGTGCGTGAAGGTGCGGTGTGCATCAAGGAGGAGGTGTGAGGGAGGTGCGGCAAGCATCAGGGAGGGTGTGTGGGGGTGCACAAATTGCCAGCATGGTGTGAGCTCAGAGAGGCTGGGAGAGGGTGTGCAGGTGGGGGAGACTTACCCCAGCAACTTGCAACTTCCCCTGCCTGTTTCCCTATTGACTTTCTGGGGAAGCCGGCAGGGAAGGTTGCAAATGGCAGTCACGTGATTGCAGGCGCTACAACTGGTCGTAAGTGTGAATGGGTTGCCAAAGGCCCAGATCACAATCACGTGACCACGGGGTGATGGTACGGCCAGAACTCTGAGGACCAGTTGTAACCACCATTTGTTCAACGCTGTTGTAACTTCGAACGGTCGCTGAACAAACGGTTGTGGGTCGAGGACTACCTGTATTAAAGTGCAGTCATATCAATCACTGTATGTTAGGAACATGAAACATGTATGTGTGGGGGGGTAAGAAATGTTACCTCCAAATGCATTTTCCCCAATCTTTATTTCTTCCACGGTCTCTTGCAGAGATTGATGATAGAATTTACTTTTTAACAGTGTGTTTTTCATGGTTAATAGGCAGAACTCAGATGCAAGCAGAATGCATTCAGTAGCTTGAGTATGTGATTCAGCCTCTTTGCTAGTAAACTACTTAGTCCATTGATCCTAGTTGCAGCCAATTAAGACAGATTTTTCTGGATTTAGAAAAATAGGTGAGGAATCAGCAAAATGACTTGATACATTAGGCCTACTGAGGGAAAGAAGCAAGAAAATACAAACAATTCTGTGGGAACATAAGAAAAGTAGAGATAAGGTAATATCCTAAATGGAAATTCCAAGAATTCTCTCCCTGGTCACAACAGCTGTTGAGGCTACATTGTTGGTATATCATTGTTATTCTGCAAGGAATAAACCACAGAAATGCCCTGGTACC
This sequence comes from Candoia aspera, assembly GCF_035149785.1. Lineage (NCBI taxonomy): Eukaryota > Metazoa > Chordata > Lepidosauria > Squamata > Candoiidae > Candoia > Candoia aspera. The sequence goes on along the minus strand of NC_086155.1, from coordinate 121,499,904 downwards.
ATGGTAACAAATTGTTTGGCAGAGTGAAAAGGTCAGGTTTCATTGTTCTCAGGTTGGGGTGTGGAAAAGGTTAAGTGTTGGATGACCAAATAAGCAAAAAGCTCCCTGCATGCTTGGGGAACTTGCCTGGACTTTCTGCCAGTGGTTTCAGTTTCTGTTTCTGTTTCTGCTCAGCAGCAGCTCTTTTGCTCAACGCATGTGCTGGTGTGTGTGAGCTTGTAAATATGCCTTTTTGTATTCAAGTATTTTGACCCATCCAGGGCTCTGGATGAGAAACTGTTTATATTCTCTATGTTTTGTTTGAATACAACTTTTTTGCTGAAATGCCTGGTGTCTTCTTTCTGAGCCCTTGTGCTAAACGGCACTCTGCACATGCTCTACATGCACCAACATACATCACATTCTGTATGGCAAGAATTCTGTAGGTTGGAATTCAAAATATACTAATAAGGACCTCTTTAATAAAGTAATTATTCCAGGAGGATGTAGCATAGAATAAAGTGCACAGTTTCTAGGCTGAGGCTGTACTTGGTCTTTAAGATGCAATTTAAAATATAGTGGGTGGGAAAATACCTAAATTTCATTTCATTTAATTAAAATTAAATAATATTATTATTCTTAAGTCCAGAATTAAATAAGGTTGTGCAGTGCTTTGAATTCAATTCCAGATAGGTGCTTTGGAGTATGTGTGTGCGTGTGAATGTACTGTAATACCAGCCTCCAGCAACAAGTTTGAGCAGTCACAATTAGTTTCAACACATTTTTTTGAAACTGCTCAAAAGGATGATTTTTAACATTTATATTTGAAAAGTTTGAACTTTCTTTAATTAGTATTTTAATAGTTCTTTTTCTAAGATTTTAAATTATCATTATAAATATCTCTAGAGTTCAAACATTTTTCTTTGTGTTGTTTCTTGCTTGTATTGTTCCTTGATTTTTTTAATTTGTTTTAAATGCATTGGAGAAAATAAAATACAATCATATTTTTTCCTCAGCTATTTTTAGATGTTTTGTTGTTTTCTGAATAAGTTGCTATAGTTTCAGTATGTATTTAATACTGAATCCCCTGTTCTTCCTTTTTTAAAAACGATCCTTTGCCTCCTTTTCTTCCTTGGAAGTGACATATCTCATTCATACCACTGCCTTAAATTCACTGAGTAGCTCACTTAGCTGAGCTCTTTTGGTGGACATTAAATCTTTTTAAAGCACTTCCATAGTTGCATCTTCTCTCTCTGTCTCTCTCCCACCTGTCAAACCAAACCAAACCAAACCAAACCAAACCAAACCAAACCAAACCAAACCAAACCATCATCCTTGCATTTGTAAAGTGTAAGAATACCCAGAAGCTATATCTGGGCTAACCTTCAATTGCTGTACTTGATTAAATCAATGGCCTATCTAGTTCAGCATCTTTATCCCACAGTAGCCATCCAGATCTTCAGTAAAGATCGTTACCTTGCCATGGTGCTGGAGCTTGAGCACCTCAATGATGCCATGAGCTAAACCGTGAAGGGCCACCCAAGACAGGAAGGTCATGACAGAGAGGTCAGACTAAGATCCCTGGGGAAGGTAATGGCAACCCACCCCAGTATTCTTGCCATGAAAACTAAATGGATCAGTACAACCAGAGATATGTCGGTATACCATCGGAAGAGGAGACTCCCAGGTCAGAAGATGGTTAAAATGCTACTGGGGAGGAACAGAGGATGAGCTCAACTAGCCCCAGACGTGATGACACAGCTAGCTCAAAGCCGAAAGGACGGCTAGCGGCCGACAGTGCTGGTGGTGAATGGCGAATCCGATGTTCTAAGGATCGACACACCATTGGAACCTGGAATGTAAGATCTATGAGCCAGGGCAAATTGGATGTGGTTATTGGTGAGATGTCAAGATTAAAGATAGGCATTTTGGGCGTCAGTGAACTGAAATGGACTGGAATGGGCCACTTCACATCAAATGACCATCAGATCTACTACTGTGGACAAGAGGACCACAGAAGAAATGGAGTAGCCTTCATAATTAATAGTAAAATGGCTAACGCAGTGCTTGGATACAATCCAAAAAACGATAGAATGATCTCAGTTTGAATTCAGGGCACGCCATCTAACATCACAGTGATCCAAATATACACCCCAACCACAGATGCTGAAGAAGCTGAAGTAGAGCAGTTCTATGAGGATCTGCAGCACCTACTGGACAACACGCCGAAAAGAGATGTTATTTTCATCACAGGAGACTGGAATGCTAAGGTGGGCAGTCAGATGACACCTGGAATTACAGGTAAGCATGGCCTGGGAGAACAAAATGAAGCAGGACATAGGCTAATAGAATTTTGCCAAGACAACTCACTCTGCATAACAAACACTCTCTTCCAACAACCTAAGAGACGGCTTTATATATGGACTTCACCAGATGGACAACACCAAAATCAGATTGACTACATCCTTTGCAGCCAAAGGTGGTGGGCATCTATACAGTTGGTAAAAACAAGACCTGGAGCTGACTGTAGTTCAGATCACGAACTTCTTCTTGCACAATTTAGGATCAGACTAAAGAGATTAGGGAAGACCCACAGATCAGCTAGATATGAGCTCACTAATATTCCTAAGGAATATGCAGTGGAGGTGAAGAATAGATTTAAGGGACTGGACTTAGTAGATAGGGTTCTGGAAGAACTATGGACAGAAGTTCGCAACATTGTACAGGAAGCGGCAACAAAATACATCCCAAAGAAAGAGAAAACCAAGAAGGCAAAATGGCTGTCTGCTGAGACACTAGAAGTAGCCCAAGAAAGAAGGAAAGCAAAAGGCAACAGTGATAGGGGGAGATATGCCCAATTAAATGCAAAATTCCAGAGGTTAGCCAGAAGAGAGAAGGAATTATTTTTAAACAAGCAATGCGCGGAAGTGGAAGAAGACAATAGAATAGGAAGGAGAAGAGACCTCTTCCAGAAAATTAGAAACATTGGAGGTAAATTCCAGGCAAAAATGGATATGATCAAAAACAAAGATGGCAAGGACCTAACAGAAGAAGAAGAGATCAAGGAAAGGTGGCAAGAATATAGGGAAGACCTGTATAGGAAGGATAACAATATCGGGGATAGCTTTGACGGTGTGGTCAGTGAGCTAGAGCCAGACATCCTGAAGAGTGAGGTTGAATGGGCCTTAAGAAGCATTGCTAATAACAAGGCAGCAGGAGATGATGGCATCCCAGCTGAACTGTTCAAAATCAAGATGATGCTGTCAAGGTAATGCATGCTATATGCCAGCAAATTTGGAAAACACAAGAACGGCCATGAGATTGGAAAAAATCATCCTCATACCAAAAAAGGGAAACACTAAAGAATGTTCAAACTATTGAACAGTGGCACTCATTTCACATGCCAGTAAGGTAATGCTCAAGATCCTGCAAGGTAGACTTCAGCAATTCATGGAGCAAGAATTGCCAGATGCACAAGCTGGGTTTAGAAAAGGCAGAGGAACTAGAGACCAAATTGCCAATATCCGCTGGATAATGGAAAAAGCCAGGGAGTTTCAGAAAAACATCTATTTCTGTTTTATTGACTATTCTAAAGGCTTTGACTGTGTGGACCATAACAAATTGTGGCAAGTTCTTAGCGGTATGGGGATACCATGTCATCCTGTATGCCTCCTGAAGAATCTGTATAACGACCAAGTAGCAACAGTAAGAACAGACCACGGAACAACGGACTGGTTTAAGATTGGGAAAGGAGTACGGCAGGGTTGTATACTCTCACCCTACCTATTCAACTTGTACACAGAACATATCATGCGACATGCTGGGCTTGAGGAATCCAAGGCTGAAGTTAAAATTGCTGGAGGAAACATTAACAATCTCAGATATGCAGATGATACCACTTTGATGGCTGTAAGCGAAGAGGAACTGAGGAGCCTTATGATGAAGGTGAAAGAAGAAAGTGCAAAAGCTGGCTTGCAGCTAAACCTCAAAAAAACCAAGATTATGGCAACCAGCTGATTGATAATTGGCAAATAGAGGGAGAAAATGTAGAAGCAGTGAAAGACTTTGTATTTCTTGGTGCGAAGATTACTGCAGATGCTGACTGCAGTCAGGAAATCAGAAGATGCTTAATCCTTGGGAGAAGAGCAATGACAAATCTCGATAAAATAGTTAAGAGCAGAGACATCACACTGACAACAAAGGTCCGCATAGTTAAGGCAATGGTATTCCCAGTAGTAACATGGCTGCGAGAGCTGGACCATAAGGAAGGCTGAGAGAAGGAAGATCAATGCTTTTGAACTGTGGTGTTGGAGGAAAATTCTGAGAGTGCCTTGGACTGCAAGAAGATCAAACCAGTCCATCCTCCAGGAAATAAAGCCAGACTGCTCACTTGAGGGAATGATATTAAAGGCCAAACTGAAATACTTTGGCCACATAATGAGAAGACAGGACACCCTGGAGAAGATGCTGATGCTAGGGAGAGTGGAGGGCAAAAGGAAGAGGGGCCGACCAAGGGCAAGATGGATGGATGATATTCTAGAGGTGACGGGCTCGTCCCTGGGGGACCTGGGGGTGTTGATGACCAACAGGAAGCTCTGGTGTGGGCTGGTCCATGAAGTCACGAGGAGTCGGAAGCGACTGAACGAATAAACAACAAAGCCGTCCAGATGCCTATGGGAAGCTTAGAATATGAGTGCATAGCATCCTTCTGCTTATGTCTCCCAGCAATTCACATTTGGATGCAAATTACATCTGGCTCATACATACCAGACAGATGTCTTCCAGAGTATGCTGGGATGTAACTGTAAAAAAGATAAATGATTCAAGCGTTACACCCTAGTGCCCTCCACAGCATTGCAATGGATCCTTGGGGTACACCTTTGGATCACATGATATAGCCATTTGGAAGAGCAAAATGTGTCATGTTATCTCCCTTCGAATTATGTATGAAAATGAGTAAGTTATTTTCCCCTTAGAGCCCTATTCATTGCAATGAGCAGTCAGTCAGACTCTATACCCATTGTAGATTGACATGTCGCTGTAGTGGAATTCAGCATGAGCTGGAGCTATACATTTTCTGTAAGAACTAACCCAGAAAAACGTGTTTTCTTCATACATCTTTTCATTTGTTTACCTCCCTACCTGTTTATCTTCAGTAATACAAATTCTCTACGCAGCTCACAGATTAAATGCAACGTTAAAAGGTGATAATTATTACAAACTGAAATATAAAATATGTATTTGTTGGCTGAATGGACACAGACCAAAAAGACATCAAAATCAGAAGAAACTAGAGACTAATTGAGAGGAAGAATGGCATCCAGGAGCTGAATTTCATAGTTAACATACTTATTGGAGACCAAGTATGATGTAACTGAGTCAAGCCCAGCAGAAACTATTAAAGATTGTCATGTCTGGCAAAGCCCTATATGGCAAATACTATAAAAAAGATTTTTTGGAATCAAATCCTCCTCCGCCTCCTTGCAAATGCCACTGGGGTATTACCATATACAATAATGCATAAATATGCCTATGCTACCCTCATTCAGGGAAGTCTGCAATTGGTAAATCACCTGGAATGTATTACTTTAGAATTTAGTTTGATACACTAAAGGAACTTGAGTCTCTGAGTAACTATGCTGAATATCTTAGGATCCTAAAACTGCAGAACGAATTCTTAGAAAGTGAACACCATCAAACAGTATCTGAATCTTGTCTGGATTGAGTCAGGTGTAATTGCTCATCTCTGCTTACTACTGCTGCCAAGCACATATTTGGGTTTAAGCTGTATGTCTCTCATTCATATTGGATTTTCTATATATACACTGATGATTGAGCAATGGCTGTACAGGGAAAAACATTTGAGGAGGTAGGACAATGTCTAACTGAAGCCCTGGAAGAACTGGATCGATACTATCTTGATAACCAGTTAAGGCCAAACCCAGCAAAAACTCAGGCATGTGCCTTCCATCTTTGCAATAGGCAGGCTGCTAGGAAGCTGCAAATAATATGGAAAGGAGTGTTATTGGAGCATTGCTACAACCCTAAATACTTAGGGGTTACTTTAGATAGGGCCCTAACATATAAACAGCACTGTATCAATACTGAATTGAAGGTCAGTGGAAGGAACAACACTCTTAGGAAAGTAACGAGCTCTACTTGGGGTGCCAAACCAAGGGTCCTTAAAACAACAGCATTAGCTACTTGGCAGGTGAATATGCCTGCCCAGTTTGGTATAAATCAGCACATGCTGGGAAAGTAGACGCTGCTTTGAATGAAACTAGCAGAAGTATTACTGGATGTTTGAAACCTACCCCGCTAGGTAAGATCTACCACCTAGCCGGCATTGCCCCGCCTGCTGTCCGTAGAGAAGCAGCAGCATATAGAGAGAGGTTTAAATCATCAATATCCAAACAACACCCTCTGTATGGCCTACAACCAGCTCCTCAGAGACTAAAATCCAGGAAAAGTTTCCTTAGGTCGACAGAAGATTTTGGTGAATTTAAAAGTAGAGTGGACCTGCTACAAAGAACCAACACTGGATGGAAGCAGCAGAGGAGCTGGCACCTGGATTTGACGAAAGTTGGGAAGTATGGAAATTGCTGACAGACTGTGCGCGGGCATAACAAGATCCAGAGATACTCTGAACAAATGGGGCTATCTCGTGGCCTCTGCCCTTTATGGCTGTGGAGACACGCAGACAACAACACATATGTACACTTGTCCTCTGTGCCCTGATCAATGCTCATGACAGCACGACAGAACGCAATTAATGTTGCCAGTTTCTGGGCAAGATCTGTTTAACTTTTATATATTTTATATTTTACATTTTAAATTCTATGTTTTATAGTATGCCTTATTCTAACTGTCATGCTTCTGACGCGAATAAATAAGTTGGATTTTCTCTGATGCCAGGTTTTGCAGTCCTGGGGCTGGGGGGAAATGTTCCTTTGTGACAATTATCTATCAGGCCTGTGAGCCTAGAATGCTGATGGGTGGGGATGAATTGGGATTTTACCCTAAAGTAAACATTCAAGAAAGAAAATACCAGGATTCATAATTCATTCCATGACTGAAGGATATATCAGGTCATACTTTGAAGGGGATATTAAGTTCTTCAGTTCACACTGAAAAGGTTTAATGGAAGAATTATATATTTATAGGTTTAATGCTTTGTTGTTACCTTATATATCATTCTAGCTTGTTTATTTTTTTCACTATCTGTTCCTTTTTCAAATTCTAAGGATCACTAGCTTCTTGTATAGAACATATGCTTGTACAGTATCATATTCTGGATCATATTCTTATACTTCAGTTTTCAAGTAATTTCTGTTTCCTGATCTTTTTCTTTCTTTTTCTCTTTACATTTTCCTAAGTATCATTTTGTAGAGTTTCAAAATTGTATTTGGTGTTTTGTTTCTAGACACATTTTGGAAACTAAAAAAATAAATAATTCAGGTTACTTATGACCTTTTTGTCAATGATTTTCAGTACTAGTGGTGGCAGAATTATTCAAGACCATTCTGTTCTTAGTATAGTGTATACCTATAAGCTGCAGGGAAATTCTGAAATTCTCTTGGTCATATGTTTGAGGAAGCCCAGCATTTTCTAAAATATTTGAGAATATCTGTGCAGACATCTTTTGGGTGTGTGAGTTTGGGGAAAACACATGTATAGGCTGATGGATATGCAAAGTAGGTTACTCTTTTTATTGAAAGTGATATTCGACAGGATGGATATGGAGTTAATATTACTATATAATACTATATTTAAAAAGGTGGGATAAAAATCTAATAATAATAGTTTTGTAATCTGATATTGCCTTTTTTATTTTAATCTTTGTTGTTTAGTGTTTTGGAGTGTAGTCCATGATGCCTACTGTGGCACCATACCTTCAAGTAGAAAAAATAACAGATACAGAAAACAGCTCTGACCCTAGCTTCAGTAACATGAATAGGAACCAATCAGCAACGATTCCATATTATTCAATTATCATTAGAACATGTCCTAAGATGACTAAAAATATGGAAACAAAATATCTACCCTCCAGTATGGATTAGGTTTTCAAGTTCAAAATATTGCACACATAGTCAGATTAAGCACACCATTTCACAGAAAAGATGTGTTTTACCCATATGGTAAGAGTGATTTTACACCAATAAAACATTGCATTATGAAAAATAATTATCCTGGACTAGATGGAGCTTGGTCGGTAGTAGTTTCAATTATAGATCCATTAAATATCTTTACAGGGCTTGCAAAAAGTATGTGTTTCTTTACAACTAGCAATGTTTATCTGTTGTTTATCTGTTCACATGCTGAATGACCTAATTAATTTCTAAACATCACAGTGTTAATTAATTTCTAGTGTCACAGCATTCTGTCTTCTGCTTCACAGTATAAGATTAAATACAGATTTCTAGGTACAGTATTTGCAGCATGCACTACTGAGATCAGAAACTGATTGTCATCTTAAATTAAACAATAAAACTCAATATAGTTTTAGAATTAACTTCCTTTTTTATTTGGAGGAGTCCAATATCTCAGACACCACAGATTCATACATAGCTGTAACCCATTTTTTACAGTATTCTATGAAAAGAGAGGCTTTTATGAGTTTTGGGAATTTCAATAGAAGCTTTTACTATTCCTATGAGCAGTAGATTTAACACATTGCACTGTCCAGAAAAGCATCAGCAGAAAATGTAGATTTCTACTCTGAGGAGTTTAAATGTAAATGCAAACTCTGTGGAATATTACAAAGGAAAGAAAGGAAAAGGAAGAGGTTAGTAGGTTGATAGTAGATGAATATACATCAGAGCAATTACAGATGCATCGTTGTTCCTGTTGGATTGAATGGCTTCTAAAGTAGGGGCGTCCTTATAAACACTGAATTGTGCACCATATAACAGCAAGCCCAGGACCTTTGCTTTATACAGTTCTATTGCTGCAGGGATGTAATTATTGCCATGATGACTAGCATATTTTCTAATTTTGCATTAGAAACTTTTTGAGGTCTACTAGAAAGCTCACTCAGTTGGTTGTTCCAGTGGCAGAGGGTTGGAAGTGGTACTTGAAGTCCTTGACCTGATCAATTCATTTTTTGTTAATTTTCCATTTATCAGGGGATTTAAGGCACATTCTAGAGAAAAACTAAAATCTTAGTTTGGGAATAATTGATTTCAAGAAATTCCCTAGAACAATAGGACACTAAAGCAGCTAGGCATCTGCCCATTGTACCACCTGTGGCATCTAGCACTCATAAACCCAATAATCAGAACTTTAGTCTTCTTTCTGACCAAGAAATTACAATCTTCGTCTGCAAGACCTAACTTGTACAACCACTATGAAGGTTGACAAGTCTCTTGCAATAGCTATGGCTTGCAGAAGCCAGGTGATATCCTCTTCTTGTTATTAATTGTTTCAGAGCTTTTTGTTTTGTTATTTCTTTTGTTCTGTACTTTAAATTTTATATCTGTGTTTTATTGGTGTTCCTGAAATTTAAATTCTGTGTTAGTGTTTTATTAGTCTGAGACGATAAATAAATAAATTCTGAAGTTGTTCCTGTTGAGATCAAGGAGTAAGGAAATAAAGTTCACAAACGAGATGAATTTAAGGAGACATTGCAGTAAATGTCATTTGAAGAAGCAAAAAGCTTTAGGGCAGTTATGGAAGATAGATTTGGAACACGGCAAGTAGTGATAACTTCTGGTGGAATTGTGTTGTCACATCACCGCTTGGTTAATTTTGCTATAGCTTTGTACAAATATTGCTTGCTTTGTATTCCTCACAGGTTTTTCTCCTTTCCAAGGAAAGCTGTCTGTTCAGATTAATTGGACACTGCTTTTCCTTCTCTTGATAAATCATCTATAATTAATTACATAGGGAGGAGCTGTCTCTTTAATGTAGCAAATTCAGGCATGATGAGCTCTGCTGTTGGAACTAGACAAATTTCAGACTGGAACGGGCTGCACATTCTTCATGGGGAGGATCATTTATTAGCCATTAAAAAAACATATCTGATGGCAGTTGGAAAAAGAGTAATCATTACATCTCAGGCTTAGATCTCTAAGTGGTGACTATATTTTACTGTGTAACCATATTTAATATTCATGTATACTTTGCTTATGTTAATTTGCATGTCAAGGACATACATTCTAGCCTAACTTTTCCCCTCAGTGCTAGTTTTCTGAATGAAAAGAGGAGCCGCTATATGGATGAAGATTCATTCATATAATCCTTGCCTGATTGATGTAGTATAATAGCTCAAATGTTTTACAGTGAGTATTATGACACATTTTAAAAGGTCTTCTTCAGAAAACCTAGAAAGTGTGGATTCCTTACGTAAGAAAGATAAACAAAACAGATTAGAAGTATGACTAGCAGTCAGAAGTCATGATGAAGACTCCTTAATCTCACAACACATGGACCAACCCAAACATAGTTTCCACTGGGAAACTGTGAGTATCCTAGACCAAGCTAAATCCAAAAATGCTACGAAATTCCTGAAAGCTTGGCATTCAGACAAATCAGCCATCAATAGTCACACAGAAAGAAACCATATTTACACACCAAAAGAGTCAATGAAAAAGCTAAGAAGGAAACAAAAGACCAGAACACATCCTCTCCAGCAGCCAAAACCCAGATAAGCAGGGATCTACACCAGACAAACAAGCAGGAACCAATACCCTAATGAAGGAACCACCAAGGAGAAAACCACATCCCCACCAAAACTGGCAGGGCAAGCTACTGTATTTAAACAGGGAGCAAACCTCACACTCGCTCATACTGATGATGTTACCTAGTTGGGTAATTAAAGTCTGCAAGCAAACAACCAAGCTCAGCGAGCACCAAGAACTCCACAATTAGAAGTATGTGGTAACCCTGAAATTAGATTGTAAACATACAGTATTAAGAAGGCGTTAGGCATTTTCTTTGAAGGAAAAGTTGAGTTCCAACAATGTCAAATTCCACTAGGAATCTACTAGTTCAGCCTATCTGCCAGGTAATTCTCTCTCACCTCTTGGAAATAAGGACTGATGGTTTTCTTCCTAGTTCAGGCTAAGACTCATGAAAATAATACTCTTAAAGCTATAAAGTAACAATGCTAATACATTAAACATTTTAGCTATCAGATATGAGGGTGATCTGGCTATGACATCTGTCACCCCATTAATCACCAGAATTGATTTGGATGATCTGGCTGGCTAGAGGGGTATCCTCTTCTTCCCTTACTGCTTCATGTGCATCCCTCCTGAAGCTGTATGCTTGGTGGAAGAAGATGACCATCCTGATTGGTTTGTACCATTCCTTGTTCAAGGGCACATGATAACTGTGCTCCTTCCAAACAAGCTCAAGGTCCATCAATTTGGAGAAAAAAATACAGATTGGGGCTGTGTATATCATTCAATGCCACTTTGATTATGTCTATGCCTTTCTAGGCCCTCTGTGCATGGAAAGGGCCTTGAATCAACTGCCATATATTTGGGAGGACATAATTGCTTCAGTACTCAGAGAACATGAGGTGTTGCTATAATTGAAGCACTCCTCCAAATTATTTGCAGAATCTTTTTATAGGTGACATTAAAAGTGGCCTGTACGTACAGTAGAATAAAGTGACATAGCCCTGATTTGCTATAATGGGATTATATCATGTGAAATTGTAATTTTTTAAAAAGAATCTTCTTTATAAGTTCAAAATAAACATATAAGAACATAATGGAATTCATTCTAGTTTATTCCTCAAAGCCTATCAAATCATTATATAGCATTGTAATAAAACCTAAGAGAATGCTCTCCTTCAAACTGAGTCTCACAACCTTATTTTAAATGGCTTAGATCCTATCTTAGACCTTCTGAAAGTCATTTTCAGATTTTTATGAGCTTAGTTTATCTACTGATATCTAGTTCTGTATAGACTTCCCCGTGTCTTTAGAACAAAATTCTCTTGGGATATAACTGTTATGTGTCAGTTTGATTTAGTTGTATTGCATTAAGATGAAGGCCTTTCTGGAGGATTGCTATTTCAAAGATCAGCTGATGAAAATGGAATAGTTCCCAGCTTCGGCTGGAAGGAGCCTGAATTGGAGGAAGGAAGCACAAAAAGCATCAGTGTTTAATGTAAGAACAAATGAGCAAGATATCAGTCAACCTGTCTGATCTGGAATTAGAAGAATCTGAATTGCCTAAGCCCATAGGAGTGAAAATGTATGCATGCTGTTGGCCAGAGATAGACACTAAAAATCCAATTTAGGAAGACAAAGAGGAAGAATTGAAATTACTTGAAACCAAACACATTGGAATGGAGGAAGGGCCGAAAAACTCGAAAACACCTTTATGGATTTCACCTCAAGAACTGTATTATAGAAGAGAAATGGCATATAAAGATAAATGGTTGATGTACCAAGACTTTCTGGAAAATTACCAAGGGGAATTTAAAATTAAATCAAGAGAACAACTAATAGCAGAAAGATATAGCTGTCAATAGTTTTCCCATTTACAGTTACTTGAAAGATTTATAATTGATAAAAAGACTTATGGTATGGAGCAAAGTGAATCAGAATTTGAAATACAATTGTGTACTGATGATGAGCATGTAATTACTAAAATATACAAAATTTTGTTGAAATTTGAAACGGGAAGAACAGGTTAAAGAATGTATGATAAAGTGGGCTAAGAATTTTGGTTATAATACACAGATGGATCAATGGGAAAATATGTGATTAAAAGGTTGAAATTTACATTGTGTTATGATCTCAAAGATTTTGTTGTTTATTCGTTTAGTCGCTTCCGACTCTTCGTGACTTCATGGACCAGCCCACGCCAGAGCTTCCTGTTGGTCATCAACACCCCCAGCTCCCCCAGGGACGCGTCTGTCACCTCTAGAATATCATCCATCCATCTTGCCCTTGGTCGGCCCCTCTTCCTTTTGCCCTCCACTCTCCCTAGCATCAGCATCTTCTCCAGGGTGTCCTGTCTTCTCATTATGTGGCCAAAGTATTTCAGTTTGGCCTTTAATATCATTCCCTCAAGTGAGCAGTCTGGCTTTATTTCCTGGAGGATGGACTGGTTTGATCTTCTTGCAGTCCAAGGCACTCTCAGAATTTTCCTCCAACACCACAGTTCAAAAGCATTGATCTTCCTTTGCTCAGCCTTCCTTATGGTCCAGCTCTCGCAGCCATATGTTACTACAGAGAACACCATTGCTTTAACTATGCGGGCCTTTGTTGTCAGTGTGATGTCTCTGCTCTTAACTATTTTATCGAGATTGGTCATTGCTCTTCTCCCAAGGATTAAGCGTCTTCTGATTTCCTGACTGCAATCAGCATCTGCAGTAATCTTTGCACCTAGGAATACAAAGTCTTTCACTGCTTCTACATTTTCTCCCTCTATTTGCCAGTTATCAATCAAGCTGGTTGCCATAATCTTGGTTTTTTTGAGGTTTAGCTGCAAACCAGCTTTTGCACTTTCTTCTTTCACCTTCATCATAAGGCTCCTCAGTTCCTCTTCACTTTCAGCCATCAAAGTGGTATCATCTGCATATCTGAGATTGTTAATGTTTCTTCCAGAGATTTTAACTCCAGCCTTGGATTCCTCAAGCCCAGCTTGTCGCATGATGTGTTCTGCGTACAAGTTGAATAGGTAGGGTGAGAGTATACAGCCCTGCCGTACTCCTTTCCCAATCTTAAACCAGTCCGTTGTTCCGTGGTCTGTTCTTACTGTTGCTACTTGGTCGTTATACAGATTCTTCAGGAGGCATACAAGATGACTTGGTATCCCCATACCACTAAGAACTTGCCACAATTTGTTATGGTCCACACAGTCAAAGGCTTTAGAAGAGTCAATAAAACAGAAATAGATGTTTTTCTGAAACTCCCTGGCTTTTTCCATTATCCAGCAGATATTGGCAATTTGGTCTCTAGTTCCTCTGCCTTTTCTAAACCCAGCTTGTACATCTGGCAATTCTTGCTCCATGAACTGCTGAAGTCTACCTTGCAGGATCTTGAGCATTACCTTACTGGCATGTGAAATGAGTGCCACTGTTCGATAGTTTGAACATTCTTTAGTGTTTCCCTTTTTTGGTATGGGGATATAAGTTGATTTTTTCCAATTTGATGGCCATTCTTGTGTTTTCCAAATTTGCTGTCATATAGCATGCATTACCTTGACAGCATCATCTTGCAAGATTTTGAACAGTTCAGCTGGGATGCCGTCGTCTCCTGCTGCCTTGTTATTAGCAATGCTTCTTAAGGCCCATTCAACCTCACTCTTCAGGATGTCTGGCTCTAGCTCACTGACCACACCGTCAAAGCTATCCCCGATATTGTTATCCTTCCTATACAGGTCTTCTGTATATTCTTGCCACCTTTTCTTGATCTCTTCTTCTGTTAGGTCCTTGCCATCTTTGTTTTTGATCATACCCATTTTTGCCTGGAATTTACCTCCAATGTTTCTAATTTTCTGGAAGAGGTCTCTTGTCCTTCCTATTCTATTGTCTTCTTCCACTTCCACGCATTGCTTGTTTAAAAATAATTCCTTATCTCTTCTGGCTAACCTCTGGGATTTTGCATTTAATTGGGCATATCTCCCCCTATCACTGTTGCCTTTTGCTTTCCTTCTTTCTTGGGCTACTTCTAGTGTCTCAGCAGACAGCCATTTTGCCTTCTTGGTTTTCTCTTTCTTTGGGATGTATTTTGTTGCCGCCTCCTGAACAATGCTGCAAACTTCTGTCCATAGTTCTTCCGGGACCCTATCTACTAAGTCCAGTCCCTTAAATCTGTTCTTCACCTCCACTGCATATTCCTTAGGAATATTAGTGAGCTCATATCTAGCTGATCTGTGGGTCTTCCCTAATCTCTTTAGTCTGATCCTAAATTGTGCAAGAAGAAGTTCGTGATCTGAACTACAGTCAGCTCCAGGCCTTGTTTTTACCGACTGTACAGATGTCCGCCACCTTTGGCTGCAAAGGATGTAATCAATCTGATTTTGGTGTTGTCCATCTGGTGAAGTCCATGTATAAAGCTGTCTCTTAGGTTGTTGGAAGAGAGTGTTTGTTATGCAGAGTGAGTTGTCTTGGCAAAATTCTATCAGCCTATGTCCTGCTTCGTTTTGTTCTCCCAGGCCATACTTACCTGTAATTCGAGGTGTCATTTGACTGCCCACCTTAGCATTCCAGTCTCCTGTGATGAAAATAACATCTCTTTTCGGCGTGTTGTCCAGTAGGTGCTGCAGATCCTCATAGAACTGCTCTACTTCAGCTTCTTCAGCATTTGTGGTTGGGGCGTATATTTGGATCACTGTGATGTTAGATGGCTTGCCCTGAATTCGAATTGAGATCATTCTGTCGTTTTTTGGGTTGTATCCGAGCACTGCTTTAGCCACTTTACTATTAATTATGAAGGCTACTCCATTTCTTCTGTGGTCCTCTTGTCCACAGTAGTAGATCTGGTGGTCATTTGATGTGAAGTGGCCCATTCCAGTCCATTTCAGTTCACTGATGCCCAGAATGTCTATCTTTAATCTTGACATCTCACCAATAACCACATCCAATTTGCCCTGGCTCATAGATCTTACATTCCAGGTTCCAATGGTGTGTTGATCCTTAGAACATCGGATTCGCCATTCACCACCAGCACCGTCGGCCGCTAGCCGTCCTTTCGGCTTTGAGCTAGCTGCGTCATCACGTCTGGGGCTAGTTGAGCTCATCCTCTGTTCCTCCCCAGTAGCATTTTGACCTTCTTCCGACCTGGGGGTCTCATCTTCCGATGGTATACCGACATATCTCTGGTTGTACTGATCCATTTAGTTTTCACGGCAAGAATACTGGGGTGGGTTGCCATTACCTTCCCCAGGGATCGCATTTAGTCTGACCTCTCTGTCATGACCTTCCCGTCTTGGGTGGCCCTTCACGGTTTAGCTCATGGCATCATTGAGGTGCTCAAGCTCCAGCACCACGACAAGGTAATGATCCTTTGCTGAAGGATCTCAAAGATAATTTTTATAAAGTAATTTATCTTTGGTACATGATGCCAGAGAATCTATCAAGAATGTATAAGGGCACTTCAAATGTATGTTGGAAATGTGAGCAACTTGAAGAGACATTTTATCATGCTTGGTGGACATGTAAAAAAGCTAAAAAAATTTGGATTCAGATACATACTTAGATACAGAGGATATTAAAGATTAATATTCAGTTGAAACCAGAACTTTTCCATTTAGGATTAATGGATAGTTAGAAAAAAAACCCATGGAAGATTGTTTCAGTATATGATTACAGCAGCAAGATTGCTATATGCACAGAGATGGAAAGTTTCAACACTGCCTACTATGGAGGAATGGTTGATGAAGTTGACAGATTTTGCTGAAATGGATAAAGTGATTTCTTTGATTAGAGAAAAGACACTATCTACATTTACTGGTGACTGAAAGCCTCTTACGGACTTTTTGTGTAAAAATGAAAAAATGAACTTGTGATTTATGGTTTTGACGATTAAACAGGACAGATTATAGAAAGAAGAGTAATATGTATTGTTAGAGAGGTTAAAATATATTGTACTTATAAGTGCTGTGAAGAATATCGGAAGCCACTTCCTTATATATTTCTTTTCTTTCTTTTCTATTTCTCTTTAACCTTTTTTCTTTTCTTGCACTTTCTGCTTTTTTCTTTAATTACCTTCTTTTCTCCTTTTCTTTTTTACTGTCTTACTTTATATTAGTTTGTGTTAGTTTTTAATCTTCTTGTTTAAAAGCTTGAATAAAAAATATTTTTAAAAAAGGAATGGAGGAAGGGCAAGAAAAATGTTAGTTGTAATTATATTTCAATAACTTGGTCAGATTTCTGTATTTAGATGTATACACAATTCAAAGACTCAGTCATATTTTAACAACCATACTTTCTTGTTCCTGACTATCTGGTATCTTGGTGGTGTTTTTTTTTTAATATTGGTAGGTTGATGTTTAGGATCCAGAGAAATGATGACTTGCTATTGTGGCATTGTTTGAGCAGAAATGGGCACAATCCTGCCCTAGGCGCTGCATGGAAATTTTCACAGGGACCAACTCATAGTAAGGCTGGCCAACTATATTCTCATTCTGGAGCTTAGAAACAAGGGAAGGACAGAGCCACCATGTGCAACAGCCATGCCAGTTTTCTATCAGGACCTCTCCCTTAAACAGCAGAAAAGTCAATTTCTTGCTGACTGAGAGGTCAGGAAGGCTTTATTTACTCTTGGGATGATTCAGGAGAGTGCGGAGGAAATAGTGTAACTTGAGTGGAATGACAGAGACAGTTTCCCAGGGTGCAATCTGGAGAGGAACTTATTGTAGGCATATGATATATTGAACTTTTCTTTTTAAAGTTAAATGATGCAATGTGTTATATTCAGTTTGGAATAATTAGCAGAAGCAGCTACTGCCAGGCATAACGGCATTTTTTTTCATTGCCGGGATAATGCTGTCAAGCACATTGAACTGATAATGTTGATAGGACAGGGAAAAAATTGGAGATACTACTCCCATCTTCCAAATGTTGCTAATTACGTATCCAAGTGGTTACTGCTAGAAACAGTGCCTTCCAGCGTGATGGAGAAATAACAGGAGAAGATTCTCTTGGGTATATTACTGGATGCTTACGACAATAAGAAGAGTGGCTGGTGATGATTGGATGCATGCTTTTTTTGGTCTCAGCCTCCTCTTCCTCCCTCACAATTTGAAATCTCTATTTGTAGAAGAAGAACTGCATATACAAAATGCAAAAGGCTAAATGTCATGTCACAGGACATTTATCTTGCCTTCTATATACACATCAGTTGAAATACCTCACATATCTGAGGCCCTGTAGCAGCTACAAATCCAGTTGATGATACTGTGTGTCTTTTACTTCAACAAAAGAAATGCCAGAAAACATTGTGGACCTACCTACCCAGTATTAGACTATGTGAGACGTGGTCTTGGGTTGTAGTCCTTTCTTGATTTTAACCACCAGAAGCAGGTTTAACAAATGCAGACAAGTACTGGGATAATAAAACTTCTTATTTATATTGATGTCATTCTATTGGCTGGCACTGCACTTTTCAAAAGATACATATCACATGCATGGCTTCATTCATCCATTCCTTACTAAACACATAGCTTAAGATAATCTTACAGTTTTGCAGTAAACATGATTCTGCTTGTTCAAGCCAGATCCTCAGCACTTAAATACAAGATTTAGCTGGTTTCAAACACTGGACAAAAAGTCCAATAAATCACAGAACAGATATGAAATGCATTTATAATAAGGTGATACAACACTGAAAATGCACAACAATTCAATTCTCACTGATTTTGCTGAACTGTGGATTGGTCTGTCCCAAAATGGGGCTGGCTGGTTTCAGATACAGTCTGATATGTGGCTGTTCAGGACAGAAAAACATTTTTTTTAATGTTCCATTCTGTTTTAATTGCTGGGATTGGCTGTTGTTTTGTCTCTTGCAATTGGGGTGTTAAACTGTGGTTTTTGTTTTTGTTTTAATTTATCTGTAGAGCATTACAGCAGGAGGTCCTATTTCTGTTGGCTTAGACTGGGTGCGGGGCTGATCTAGGTGGAGTTTTAGAGTGAAGTAGCAGACATTTAAGGAGAACATGGAACAGTATGATGGAATGTCTTGCAGGCCCTGGGAACATGGGGCAGAAACAGGACCGTTGCAAGAAACCCTCAGCCCAGGGGACAGGGAAAGTGTGAGAAAGAGGCTCCGCCTTAATTATACTAGGTACTGTGTAAGTTGAGGAGGAGAATGGCTTTGACCAGCTTTAAATATTCTTCTACAATACCCAACCAGCAACAAAGACCTTTCCAAAATGCCAAGTGGTTCTTGTTTCCTGGTTTACCTGGTTTGAAACACTTGATAAATAGTGAGAGAGCCATTCTGGATCTAGCTGCCATTGGAAAAAAACGGGGAGTAGTGAATGAGGAAATACCGGATTCATACAACTGGATTGATAGTGATGACTGGTGGTGAATATCTGGTTGTCTTTATGCTTGCCTCCACCACCCAAATACCACAATAGGTATTTGGGCTACCATGATTAAAGCTTTTTTTCCCCTTTACTTTCAGTTGGGTGAATGGTGATTTTAGTAAGGGAAAGAGATAGGGATTCCCCATTTATCCCATTCTTTTGCTTTTCAAAATAGTCCCTTTTTGAGCTTAAAATAACATTTTCTCCTCAAAAAAACCCTTATCCCACCAGATAAGACCAGCTTGCTCTTTTGGAGAAATTCATTCTTCTAGTTTGTATGTGTGCACATATTTGTGTCTTGATACTGATAACACTGCTACCTGCTACATTATGCTGTCCCATGCACACACTTGTGCTTGATGACCCATGTTATGCTGTCAGTAACCACTGCAAGGCACTAAGTAGTCCACATTGCCAATTAGAAGTAAGGTACCTGCTCTTAAATTCAGCAAGATCCCTGTGCAGTGATTGAAGCCACTTTCAGGCTACAAGTGGCAGGTGGTTCCAAGGCATCAGATGTGATGAATATTTTTAGGCAGATGAGGGCTTTGGATAGTCATCCATTCAGCCTGGTGGAAGATGCTGGATTTAGTACCTTCTCTAGCTAGTTGCTCCTGTTATCAGATCCTCTCACAGACTGCCTTCAGGAGGCAGATGGTATTCTCCCTGTATTACTCACATACAGTGAAATTTGTGAGACCTCGAATTTGTCTGGTCAGAGTGAAGTGCACATTTATTACCTCTTCCTTCCCATGCACTGAGGGTCATGTGGTGAGTCTGAAGTGAAGTCAGCCTCTGTAGGTCACAGTATTTCCCATGGTGCAGAACTCAAGCAGAGGTTAATGCTGCTTCATGCTAAGAAACTGTAGTCACATGGCAGAGGAGAGGTGTGTGGCTATGAACTTCATGGTTGAGAGCTGGTGGTCTGGGTAGACATAGCTTGGCTTCATGGTCATGGACAGTGGGTCCAACTGTCAAAGGGCAATGTTGCCACTGGTTGCATTGTTCACAAACTGTACTTTCCAGTGGGGGATAATCTGGAGCTGCCCACTACATCATCTGAGCTAACACTGAAGTTGCCACAAATGCTCTTATAGACAAATGCCATAAGACTTCTGGCTATTTCCACTGGAAAGCAAAGAAGAACAGATGTTAGACCAGCACCAGGCTGAGTTCCACCTATCCTAACAACTCACCAATGGGTTACATTCTGAGTCAATGGAACAAGCCATACTGTTCCTGGCTCATGCCACCTAAAAACAGTGAGATCCAGGTGGCTCACTTAGCTGTCCCTTTCAGTTCCTGAACAATCACTGGCTGAGACCCACACTGTAGGAGAATCCATTTCACTGACTTTTCCAGTATTTCAATCCCAGAGCAACTATACTGAGTGATGGTCATACCAGAAGAGACCCCACTTGGATCTGTTTAGTTCCTGCACCATCTGAATTGCAGTGAGATTAATCTACCCATCCCATACCTTCTCAATTTCTCTCAACCTCACTGTCATGCCCCTTCTACCTCCATGGCCAGTGATGATGCTCTGGCCATCAGCAGACAGAGCATCATCTGTAGATGGCTCTGTACAGCCAGGGGTACAACTAGGGTTTGTGTCACCTGGGGCAAACATGGATTCCATGCCCATTTTGGCACCACCCCCAGTGCTCATTTTGGCACCCCCCCCCCAGCGTAGTGCGTCAAAGAACAGGGTCGAACCATATATCAGAGTTTTTTGACTGACCAATTTTTAAGCTACATCCTGAGTTGCCTCACCAGCCAACCTGAATGATATGAAGATGCTTGTATTTCTCTAAGTTTGCATATGTCTGTGTGGCAGTTCCTATTCATGCAGTTTTATAGTTAATACCTAAATATACCTGGTGCTATTAACTCACACGTTTCTATCAGAAAGATGTGTTCTTGGCTGCCACTAAATTTTCACTTTTGCATTAGTTAAAAGCAAATAAATAATTAAATAATTAAATAATTAAATAATTAATTTTATTATTATTATTATTAAAGCAAATTCAGGATTGGGATTTCTTGTCTGCATGATAAGATAGATTGGCATTCCCATTAACATTGTTTGGAAGAGGAAGCACATACAGTGATGAATAAAACAAATGGTTGCATTCTCATTTCTGGCTGCCTTGCTGATGCAGAGATAGAAGGGGTCATTAGGCAGACGTCAGCAAACATTCATTAGCAAAGAAGTTGATGGGGTCATTAGAGAACTATATCAGTTCAACAGGAATCAAAGAAAATGTAGATAGAAAAATGTTCCCCATTTTAAAAAAAGCTTTGGCCACTCATTTAAGTAAATAGATATAAAACTGACAGAAATAATTTTTCATCTAATGCACAAATACTCC
Organism: Candoia aspera; assembly: GCF_035149785.1. NCBI lineage: Eukaryota > Metazoa > Chordata > Lepidosauria > Squamata > Candoiidae > Candoia > Candoia aspera. Next base: position 121,478,557 of record NC_086155.1, on the reverse strand, counting down.
CATTTGTTGTTCTCTTGCAAGTATAGTGGCATAAATGGATTCAGAAAAGAGTTATACAAATTAATGATCCATCAATACTGACCAATTGAGATACATTAACTATTAACATGGGAATGCATCCTCATTCTTAAAGTGTCTCCAGCTCTCTGTTTGCTGGAAACCGAGAGTGCACAACAGAGAATGTGTCAGCCCATAATTGTTTAATAGCTTCTTGAGTGCTTCCACTCTAGCTTATGCTGAGCTGTTGTACTTAGAATCTGACAATTCCTTCTTCCACAAAATTATTATCTACTTTGTAGATATTCTATGTAACTGTATTTAGGAGGAATGTAGGAACAGTAACAGCAAAATAAACAGCTTAAAATCCATTAATATATTTGGTCACTTAACCACAAAAAGCATACAGTATAGTTGAGCTGGAAAGTGTAACCTTCTCCAGGACAGACTCAGTCTTCACTTCCTGATTTGCCTTTCAGTTAGTCAGGATAATGTTTGCTTTGTTAGGACTCAGCTTCAGTTTCTCTGCCTTTATTCAGTTCATTATTAATACGAGACAATAATTCAGAATTTGAAAAGCTTCTTGGATTTCAGGGGTGTACCCTGAAACACGAGCTAGAGCTGTTATTAAGGCCTGCTTTGTGGCAGTAAAGGCAGCAAATACTAGTATTTCTCTGCCCTTATTGCATCCAGGGATTGCCATTTGGCAGTCAGTTTAGAGTGACCGAGTCCCTCCTGGGAAGGTGAAGCTGGTAGTTCACTTGCAGAACTGCTGTGAGGAACATACATCTGTCAGATAAAATTACTTGGATTTGCTCCAAGGGGGACTCTGGCCTTGGAGGTGACCGAGGCTCATTCTGACTTTGTTATCTGGGATGAGTTTGACCCTGTTAGTCCTGATGAAGTGGATAAGGTTCTTAAAGCAGTAACCTTGGCCACCTGTATATTAGACCCATGTCCCTCCTGGCTAGCTAAGGTTGGTCTTCGCAGTGGTGAATTCTTCCTTGAGGAACGGTAGTCCTGCCAACATTGAAGGAGGCAGTGGTTCACCCTGTCCTCAAGAAACCATCACTGGACCCTGACCTTTTGGAGGGAAGATTGTTGAGATTGTGGTCATGCTCTAACTTCAGAGGACTCTGGAGGAAGCAAATTATCTGGACCCCTTTCAACCAGGTTTCAGACCTGGGTACGGGATGTAAACAGCATAGACTGCATTTGTGGATGACCTCTGGTAGGAGCAGCTTTCAATACTATTCATCATGGTATCCTTCTAGATTGACTCCAGGAGTTGGCAGTACAGTCTTGTGTTGGTTCTCCTCTTTCCTCTGGTTCCAGCCAGTTCCAGTTGGTGTTGATAGGTGGGAGAAGTCTGACCCAAGACCCCTTTTGTGTGGCGCACCTCATATTTGACTCTCAACACATATTTAATATCTACAGGAAGTCCTTGGCTTACGTCCATTCATTCAGTGACCATTCACAGTTACAGGGGCACTGAAAAAATGGACAAATGATTGGTCTTTAAAGTTCCAGCCATTGCAGCACCCCCACAGTCACATGATCATGATCCAGGCACCCAGTTCACAATTACAACATCGCAGGGAGCCGTGGTCACATGATTGCCATTTGCGACCTTCCCTGCCGGCTTCCCACAAGCAAAGTCAATGGAGAAGCCAGCAGGGAAGATCACAAGTCACTCTGGTAAGTCACTCCCGCTTTTTCTCCCACCTGCAGCCCCCCCCCTGCCCATATACAGCCTCTGCAGGCTCTCCCAAGCCCTCCCCCAGACTCCCGCAACTTGCATATGGCCTGTGCTGGGCCTCTCAGACCCTACCCCAGACTCCCCACCCCCTTGCAGTTCCTCCTCAGCCCCGCAGCACCCCTGCGCTCCCCCACACTCCTTACCTGAGACTCCTGCTTCTTCCCACTTAATGACCAGTGAGTCTTGGGGTTAAAATGGCAACCAGGACTGCCCGGGATTGCCATCACTATGCAATGCAGTCATGTGTCATCCCGCTTTACAACCACATTGCTTAGCGATGGCGGCCCCAGTACTACCTGTACATGAAGCTGCTGGGTGAGGTTATCAGACAACACAGGGTGAGCTATCCTCAGTATGCTGATGATACCCAGCTCTGCATCTCTACCCTGGGCTACCAACTGATGCTGTGGGGGAGGGGGTTACTTGGTGTCTGGAGGCTGTGGGGCCCTGGATTCATTTAAGATACCCTGTATGCAGTAAGTTTCTATCTCTAGTTCTGGATGGGGTTGCATTACCCCAAACAGAATTGGTGCACAATTTGGGTGCCTGCCTGGACTCATGGCTCCTGTTCAAGGACCAGGTGGTAGCTGTGGCTAAGAAAACCTTTGCACAACTTCATCTTGTGTGTTAATTGCACTCTTTCCTGGACTGGGAGGCACTGCTTGGTCATTTTCTTTGTGGATTATTGCAATGTCCTCTACATGGAGCTGTCCTTGAAGAACATCTGGAAACTCCAGCTGGTTCAGAATGCAGCAGTGTGGGCAGTTAAGGACATGCCTCAGTACACCCATGTTACCCCTCTGCCCCACAAGTTGCACTGGCTTCTAGTATGTTTTGGGTTCAATTCAAGGGTTGGTTGCCACCTATAAAGCTCTTCGTGGCATGGGGCTGGGTTTTTTGCAAGAGTGCCTCTCCTTGATTGTTTCTACTTGTCCTATCAGATGCAGCAAGAGACTATGATGTGGGTTCCATCAATTAAAGAATGTCACCTTGTGGGACCCAGAAAGCAGGCCCTTCTGTCCCAGCACCTGTCCTTTGGAACACCATGAGATCAGATTGCTTCCAACCCTGCTGGCCTTCAGAAAGCCTTATGACCTGGATCTGATCCTAGGCATGGGGGTCAGGAGTTTGTTGGAGCCAGTGGGACATTCTTAGTTTATTAAAAAAAATTTTACCTTGGCAGTCAGTATAGCTTTTATATGTTGGTTGTTTTTGGTTTTTTATTATTTTTTTTAATTTGTTGTTAGCTGCCTAGAGTTACAATGGTGAGATGGGCGTCCATATAAATCTAATTAGATGATGATGATTATGGTGATGATGATGATGATGATGATGATGATGGTACTTTTTCTATGTTTTTTAAGACTTCCCGGAAAATAAGAAATTAGCAAAGCAGAGAGAGCGCGCATTAGGACTGCTCCCTCTGCTATACTACTCTTCAACTCAGGGGTGGGGAGTTTTAAATATTTTTTTAAAATGGCAAATCCAACCCACAATCTGAAGTGATATAGCTTATTTTATTTCCTTAGGACCCTTACTCCTCTTCATGCATAGATTTGGCTGTTTTAACTTCCTTCATATGGTTATCAACCTACCACCATGCTGTCATGATTAGAATTATTAGAAGCCATTTGGATTTGACACCACCCATTCAAGACATTTGCAGTAAGCTTTGTCATGGAAATCATGGTCATGGAAATAATTATAACATCATAGGGCAAAATACATTTTATTTTTTTCCATTGTCCAATACAATACATATCTTGATTTTCTCCTGGATCTTCCAAAATTCCTATGCAACATATTACTTTTATACCTTTTCAAAATATATGCATTATTACATCAAAGCCCGACTGACTTTACATTAAAGACTGTGCTGCAGTTTCATGGATATGAACAAACGGCAACTTGTGGCTTTGGCTTGCAGAATCCAAATCCCTGGGAATCTCACATGTTGCAGTTCTGTTGTTATCGCTGTTGTTTTTAAAGGGCTGGATTATCTGGGGGACTGCCTCTGTCCATGGTTTATGCCTGGTGAGGACGATCTGGCAAAGTGGGCATGCTCTAGGTTCCCTCAGTTAAACAGTGTCATCTTTGGGAACTCAGGAAGTATGCTTTCTCTGTAGTAGCACCTCCCATCTGGAAGGCCTGAGATCTGGATGACTCTCACCCTGATGATGTTCTGGAAGGCCTTGAAAACCTGGCTATTCTCCCAGGCCTTTGGGTAGGGTGGATAGACACCCCTGTTTAAGATGGTGTGTTGTCTGGATTGCCGTCTTATAAATATTTGTAATTCTATTTTGGATTAATTTTGTTATATTCTTATTTACATGTTTTTATGCTGCTGTTTGCTTTGTGAGCTGCCCAGAGTTGCACAGACATCAGAATTGAATGAATGAATGAAGCAAATTTCTAGATTTATGCTTGGTACAAAGTACTTCAGAGCCAAAACACTGGGCAGATAAGATTTTCAACGTATGATAGTTGGGGATTCATTGCCATGCCTTGTATACTATCCTTCCCTATGAAAAAAAAAGAAGCGAAATAGACAATTCACAGGAAAATAAATCTTGGTGAAGCTGCTCAATTTCTGTATTTTTTACTGGGAAATTATGATTGCCTCATTGCAGCACTTAGCTCAATTTTCATTTTGACCTTCAAACTGGTTCTGGTTCTATTGATTCTATTAAAATGTTATTTTTTGTTAATTGTTGCCTCATGCATTTTGTAGGTTTAGTTTTGTAGTACATATGTACTTTTTATTGTGAGCTGCTAGAATATTAGTACTTAAACTGAGCAGCCTGGATTTACTTCACCTAGTATTATTTCTTGGAATATGTCATATTTCTAGTATATAAAAGCAAAGCAATTAGCAAAACAAAATATTGTATTTGATACTTGTGCAAGGATGAAAATGAGAATTCTATAAATGATAGATTTATGCTAGTGGAATATTGTAACTAGGTATGTGCTGCCTAATATATCTTTTGAGCTCAATCCTTATATGCTTCTTTACATTGGAACCTATGTTTGGGAAAATCATATCACCTGGGTTGACCTAATTCCCTGTGGTGGTGGTTGTTTACAACTCAGAAACAATACTCAATCTCAGTTTACAGATTTAATATGGAGGGTTTACAGCATGGCTCCAGAAAGGCTCACACCAGTTCAGGAAAAAGTGCAATCACACATAACACTTCCATTATGCTCCACTGTCAATCTAGCACTTTACTCAAAACTAGTGTTGTACACAGATATTTTGTTTTATCACTGTGATGATGTCCTAACAGGCAGGAACCACGCTGAGATGAGGAATAGGTCTCTAGGGTTTTATTACTGCTACAGTAGACAGAAAAATCCTACCAAACTGAAGAAGCGTGGGAAAAACCCAGACAGATAAACCCCAAAGGTTAAGGCGGGTCTGATCTGTGTCTCTTTGAATGGCTGCTTAACTCCTCGCTACTACGCATGCGTTTTCCCCCCTGGATAGGGGCCCCCTCCTGCTCACCATCAGTACTCATGACAATTTCCTTGCACTCCTGTAGTCCTACAGGATTCTATCTTCCAATCCTTTATCTACTTTTTGGGAAGGTGGGCATAATGCCAAATTAAACACTGAGCTGCAAACGCCTGCCATTTTGCTTTCTAAGAATGCCTGCGAGGTTTATATGGGCTCAGAGACATTACTGAAGATAAAGGTGATGCTAGAGGCTGATGCATTGTAGTTTAGCATTGTATTATTATTACTGTTAGAATACTTCAAAAAAAATACTGTAAATAGATGGAGAGTCTGGGAACCAAGGACGAGGACCATGGGCATAATGCTCATGAGGACAAGTTGTCTACCCCTACGTTAGATAATTAAACTTATTGTTATTTAAAATAAACTGGAGTTGTGTAAGGGTATCACAAACCTTATTATAAGGTATCTATTTACTTTATTTAGGGTCAAGTTATGTTCAGAAATGGAGAGAGGATGGGGACCATCAAATTCACACAGTTTCAAGGTAGGTGATGGATATTATTTATGCACTGCATCTATATTATTATGACTGCAGATAGTAATTTTAAGATACAGTATAGTTTGCTTTGTTTTATACTTTATGATAATATAAAAGAAACAGGATATATGGCAATAAAATCCAGCAGATTACGTAGTAATAAAGGACTTACCTTTCTTTTAAAAATAAATAGGATCATTTATGCAGAGACTGAATAAATGTTGTTTTTTTTTTAAAAACTGGTATTAAAGAGTAGGAATATGATAGGCTACTTTTATTCCTTCTGAAAAGTGAAATAGAATTTGCAAATTAAAATAGTTGCTCTAGTAGAATTTTTCTCTCCCTCCCCCTTCTTCCTCTTCCTCTTCCTCTTCTTCCTTCTGTCATCATTTAAAACAATAATATGTTTTGAGAGATGAGTATTGATGAAAAATTGAAATAGTACAATGGCTTTGGTTTATTCTAGCAAGAGGATATATTCAGGAGAAGATACACAATTTAAACCTGACACTTTCCAGATGTGCTGGAACTGGAGCTCCAAGACTTCCCAGTGTATTTGGATAGCATTAGGTTGACAAAGGTTGCCTTAAACCATCCTTTCCAGGCTCATTATAGTCACATACAACATGAAATCATGCTTATCATATGCTATATTCCTGTGACATGTTTAGAAGATAGTATATATTGTATAGAACTGCAGATTTTTTTTAAAAAACTGATTAACAACTGATTAGCATTATCAGATAGAAAGCAAGACAGATTAATAAATAAATTGTGAGTATGGAAAGGATTATAACCTCAGTTATCTGTATTGCAACTGAAAAGTCAATTAATTCAATTACATTTGACTATTTCTGTGAGTTAATTATCTATGTCCTTATTGAGCTATTAAAGAATTACTGAATTTACTTAGCATTATTAAGCAAAAGTATATTTAGTGAATTATTTATTTAAAACTAATTGATAAGTTACTTTCCCAACAGCTTCCACAAACGAAAGTTAAAACTATAGTAGTAATTTTGTACTACACCCAGACACACAAAGGATCCTTAGTAAAGATAGTAAGAAGCAAGGCAGAAGGACACATCTGGAATAGGCCCTTGGATTAATTCCAGGTCTACCTGCTGACTGTGTTTCTCTACCTATTGGAATAAAAGAAAGATGAAGATGATCCCTCTGTAACACCAAGTGCCTTATGTGGCCGAATCTATATAGGTATCCACATTCTATAATAACATGATGAATTCCACTGTCTTTAGAGAAGCAGGCTGCAGAGACCTTTCCTGATTTTGCAATCTCAGGTTTCTGCAAGTGTAAGAAGATACAGATTCTACTGAATTATGAATCGGAGCATGAAGCAAGGCTGTATCCCGTGGCCAAAAGTGTCCTGAATATGGGACTCACCTTCCCATTCCTTATTCAAATCATCTGGTCCTATTGTAAAAGGCTATAGGTCATCATAGAAATCCTAACATCCAGGCCACTTGCTATAAAGCAAGCAAGAAATCAAAACAGTTTACAGAGATATTATTCCAAGTCTCAGCTCACAGGAGCAATGGATTTGCTTTTAGGGCGTGCTCAGCTGTTGCATTAATTTATGAGAATGAAAGCAGAATCTGGTCTGCCAAATGATGATAGAGTTCAGACAGAGAGATACATTTTCTTATGTTTCAAGCTTTATATAGGGTTTGAAATGTGTCCAAAAGCAAATTTGCAGCCAGCTTAAAAGCAACAGAAAGACTGCATTTGATTGGTCTTTTACAGTAAGTTAACTGAAGGATAAGGACTAATATGCAAGGTTTGAAGGGCCCTGCTCCAAAGTTCAGCCCTCAAAGCCTCCTCCCCTACTCAGCAGAAAAAGCAGGAACATCTGAAATCATTATTCTCCCTGATCCTACCTCTTTGGAGGCTCACAAGCACAGTCCAGTTTAGCCATCCAGTGGTACCCTTCAAGGAAGGGAATACATAGTGGAAGAACTATTTGCATGTTCTCCAGATGAAACACCTGCAAGCTTGGCTCTGTCAGAGAAGACCTGCTTGAAAGCCATCTTTGTATTCTGAAACAGCCCTCCCTGGGAGCCAAATGATGTCATTGAAGGAGGTTGAATTTTGGCCCCTGTTTTCCATGATGCTTTCCAGCTCACTTAAGGGGAAGTGTGAGACAGATTTCCCAGTTGAGTTAATACCACTTATTGAAGCTTTCTAGTCATCTGAAAGGCTTTCCTCATAAAAATGCATTGGAATAGAGCAAGTATGAAAACTGCAGACTCTTGGTACTAATATCTCTGGTCTCTGAGATCAGAGACATAATGTCCTACAGGCATATATTATAAATAAATAAATACATACATACATACATAAATACATGCATACATGCATACATAAATATTTAGTACATATTTTAACATCCTAGGTGATGGCTAGATTATCTGTTAATCACAATGAAGACTTGTTTGATTGTATATGCCCGTAGATGGACCTGATCAGATACTATCTACCAGTCTTGAATTATTTAGAATGTACACTTGAAATGTTATATGCATATACATTATTCCCCCTAAAGCTATTTCTAAGAGCAAAGAACAGATTCTGACAACATTTAAATTTGGAAACTGGCAAAAGAAAATGATTTCCTTCTATCAACTATTTGGTCCTGTTTTACTTTGCACCTCCTGCTGGTTTTTCATTTTAAGCTGAGGTACTGGTTTTGCATTTAGCTTATATCCTAAGCATGCAGGAGCTGTCTTCACGGTCCTTCATCATTCCTCTGAAACTGTGATCAAATGGCATTATCAGTTGAATGACTGAAATGAATCAAGATGCATTGGAAGATGTCCTTAATAGGAATATTTGTAACTGTGCTGAGGTTTGTCATCACCCTGATGCAGCCCTAGTGTGTCCTACACCTTGTCTTACTTTTTAATAAGCAAGGAATTATAATCACCCCCACCTAGGAAACAATTGAGAGGAACTCCTATGAAATTCCAGAAGAGATTATTCTCAATAATCTGTGCTAGCCTTCTGTTCAGGCCTTTTATCTCAAAACAAAATTTTCTGCACTGTCCTCAGAGCATTATGGAATCCAGGTGTTGTAAAAGTCTCTAAAACAGGCAATTTTAACCGTTCCCATGCCTCAGTAGAATTGGGCAACAAGATTAATTCATAGAGGTGCATTTCTGTTTGGGAAATCTTTTGTGAAATGGAAGAGCTTTGGATTGTAAACAGGCACATTCAGAGCTATCACCTATGGATGATACAACCAGGATAGCTCATGAGTTGTCCTTTTACTGTATATCATGCCTGGTTCAGCTAAAATGGCTGATGAATTATTTTTCTAACAGTATCTTGACAATCTCAGCAACCTGTAAAGCCAATGTCTTGATGTTAAGAAAAGTTAATATAGTGGCTGAAGTGATGGTTTTAAGAAGAAAATTTGCCTGTCTGTTATACCTTACAAGACTGATGTCAGTACTGTATATCTTATCACAGAAAGGAGGAGAGAGATGTAAAGTTCAATGTATTCTTTCATCATTATATATTGTCATAATCCAGTAAAAGTTAAACATGTTTAACATCTCTGAAATAAATTGAGTTAGAAGTTTGTGTACTTCTAACTTTCTATAAATATCAAACTCTGTAAATGCCTTTATTGCACTGATTAGAGAAAGGGGGAAGTTATAACTTATTCTGGATCTGAAAAGCCTTATTTATCAGAGTTCCAGTGAAGAAAAGTACCATCTTTCTGGTAAAGTGAAAGGAGTGTCAGGAGCCAGGTGGCTGATAGGGAAATGCTGCACATTGTTTTGGTCCATTGAAGCTTTGCTGCACGTTGTCTATTTCAAGTGAAAAGAAGCAAGCTGTTAAAGTTGTGTATCATATGTTGAAGTGTAGTGTACAGTTCAGTCTTTGTATATTCTAAATGATCAATTTGAATCATTGTAAATGATTTTTTGAAATACCTTGCATAGTTGTAAATGTTCTGAATTTGTTTAGCTTCTCTAGGAATACATCTACTAGGCTAAAATTCTACGTAAGAAGTACATCTCTTTTTTCCCTGAAACCTTTCACAGTTTCTTTCTCAGATAATTTTTTTTTAAAGCCAGTTTTATTTCTGGGACCACAGCCAACTTGATAGGATATATGAAAATATTATGAATGGGCTTTGATTAGTGCTAGTTAAAACCCAAAAGATTTAGAAGACATCTTCTATGTAATCTGCCTAGAGAAACTGAAAACTATTTCTGTGCACGAAAAATAATTAGGTAGAAAATACTGAGGATTGTTTTACACGTGCATGAACATTCTTTGCGTTGTCTGCAGATTTAACTTTCAGCTTAGTTCATGAACCAATTCTGTTTAAAAAGCATTGTACTGCTGTGATTTGAAAATTAAGTTCGTGGTGTTAATAGGCCCATCTAACATACAGATATTGCTTGATGCCTTGGTTGTGAAAGGGTCTGATCCACCTTTTTAACTGTTTGGTCTTTGTCACTCATGTTTGTAACTCCTAGAAATATATTTCAGGTCAGGAAAAGGACACAACTTTTTTTAAATGCCACTTTTTCTTTTTTGTTTGATACCTCCTCTTTTTTGTAATTTTCTAATTTGCTGCCCATAATAAAAGCCTCCCTAAATGTGCTGTATTTTCCTTTAGTAAGCCAGAAAGTAGGAAGAAGAACCTTTTCATTTTTCCTGAATTCTTCCATTATTATATATTGTCATAATCCAGCGAGAACTAGAAATGTTTACACTCTGTGAAATAAATTGACTTTAATGTACATAATTTTTGTTGGGTTGTAGTAAACTTCCAAATCACTGGCCATAGCTCTACATTGTCCTGTATTTCTAATAGAAATATAGACCGTAAACCAATAGTTAAGTAAAGCCCGCTGAATTCAGTGGGCCTTTAGTTTACATAACTTTCTGTGGATCATATTCTATGTGATTTTTAAACTGTTTCTATTTGTTATTTATTATTTAAATTTATTTCAACAGATGACCCTTTACAACCAATTAAAATAACCACAGTAAATAGAAAGAGTTTAAAAGGTAAATTAAAAAATAGCACATGCTTGGAGTGAGTCAAAAGCATACAACACATCGCCAAAATAAGCTCACCCAACACCCCAGCCCAATGTTCAGGGGAAGACCCTGATCTTCAGCACTTTTTGAAAAGCTGGCAAGGTCAAAGCCATTCTAATCTCGGGAGGTGGGGGGGCGGGGTATGTTGTTCCACAGGGCATTTGCAAGACAGAGAAGACATGCTTCCTGGATCTCATTTGATGGCATTAATAGGAGGGACCTGGAGCATGCCCACCTTGTCAGACCTTGTAAGGAGCAGAGATAATTGGAGATAGACAGTCCCACAAATAACCTGTCAGCCCTACAAGACAGACCAGACTAAGAAGCCAATGCCATGTAGGTCAGGATTACTTTTATTACTGCTATAGTAACAGAATCTTACAGTCTGAATGTGTTCCCCCCCCCCGCCACAATTTATCTTTGTATGAATTAGGGAGGGGCTTGTCTGAGACATTTACTCAAAATGGTTTCTTGGCCCGGGCTCTAACCCTGTGTCAGATCCCCCCGATCAAAGGATTCACAGAACCCCTTATCAGAGCATCTGCCATTGTTTCCTTCTCAATGGGTGTGGACTCTGTGTCGCCAGATGGGAGGGGGCGTGAGGTTGGAGTGTGAAGTGTATTATTATGGCTATGGGAGACATCAAGGACAATGGCTTGAGATACACCAGAAACACCACCTGGATGGGAGGGGGGTGACATAGTTTCATGGGAAAGGGAACCAGTTAACGGAATGTAGTTTTAAATCTAGGTTTAAGTGGGAACTCTCCATTCGCAGCTTTACCTCTGTACCATTCATTTCACTTCATTAAAACAGTTAAAGGAACACAGCCTCCCGACTGTTATTGTGTGAATGCTCGAATGGACAGGTGGTGACGTTAAGCTGCGAATCTCTTTGTGTTCGAAAACTCTTCCTGAGAAAGTAACTCAGCTGAGAGTTAATGAAGCATGCTGAAACACGGGAAATCCCGAGCGAAGCAGCCATCGCCCCTGCCGTCATCGGAGAGGACCATGCTGCACGCCAAGGTGGAAGAAGAAAGAATTGAGTCGGAAGAGAGCTCAGGAAGTGGTGAGAGTGAGTGTGAGACGGAACCCCCACTCAGTACTACGGAGTTTGAAAGCGCGCTCCTCTCACTCAATTTCGTACAAGGTCCTCAGACTCCAAGCGTGATAATAGAAGAACCTGTGATGGGACCTTCACAATCAGGTGCCAAGGAAGAGGAGGGAAGAGCCCCTCCACCCTCCACCACAAGTAAGGGTGCTGAGCCCAGGATCCCGCGGAATGGGGTCAGACCACAACGGGACACCGCAGGAAATGCGGGGATTAGAGGAGAGGATGTCTTCTATGGAAGTGGTGCTGCAACAGGTGTCAAAGACCCTTGAGACCATGGCGTATCCTTTGGCGGAAATTTCGACCCAGCTCTCCAGAGGGGCATCGCCCAACTTGCAAGGAAGGCTCCTCACCTTAACCCTGTCCCGAGACTTCAACTCCTCTGTGAGGCGCTGGCGGAGCAGAGGCCACCAGGAGAGCCAAGGCAAGTGGAGGAGAGCAGCAACCAGCGAGCCACCTGCAGTGACCCCCAAAGAGATACAAGTTAAATTCAATGGCGATCCCTGACAGCTGGTGTTCTTTTTAACTAACATGTCCATCTACATGAAGGAATATGGGTCCTGCTTCTCCACCAAGTACAAAAAGGTGAGTCAGGTAGGCGCGAGGCTTCGCGGAACCACGGTGGAATGGTATGTGCAGCTGAACAGACTGTGAGATTTCATGAGGGCACTGAGGGAGCGGTTCAAAGACCCACTTGATAAGATGAAGGCGAGGGGGGAAAGCATGGCAGAGTATGCCATGGAATTCAAAGCCCTGGCCAGAAAAGTTATGGACTGGTCAGAAACCACCAAGATTGACTACTTCAAAGGGGGCTTGCAGCCGGAGGTCTTAAGGTGGGCACTCTGCCACGGAGAGCCCCGTACCTTAAAGGAGTGGATCTGCCTGGTGGCGGAGGTCGAGAATACCCAGTACCAATTCCACAGACAACTCCGAGCGCAAGCGACGGGGAGAAATACTGGAGCACCGGTGCAGTTCCCCTTTGCCCTGGGAAAGCAATTCTGTGACAAAGAGGATCCAAAAGACCTCACCTGGAAGAAAGGTGGCTGTTTCAAGTGTGGCAAAGACACCCACTGAGCGGCAGAGTGCCCCCGCAGAGAGCCTGATGCCCCCAAGGGGGGAACCAAGCCGACCAAAACCCCACTGACTAAATGCAAGGCAACTGCTGCGACAGCACTGGCACACCGAGACCCAGATGTGAAATCGCTGATGGAGTCGAGCGAGGACTCCGACCAGGAGGAGCAGAAGCCGGCGGAAAATGAATTTCACCTGTTCTAAATCGCTCGCGTGAGCAGGTGAAAATCTCTGGGCGCAACATGCCTACTTCTGAGGAAGAAGACAAAGAAGACCCTCTGCTTGCTTAAACCTGCCCCGGAACGTTCTAAGTGGCACCAGCCTGCAGCAACCCCCCCACCCATCATGGTTGATGGCCATCAACACTTTGAAGTTAAAGACATTCTGGACTCTCATTTTTATCATAAATCTCTCCAGTATTTGATTCAATGGAAACATTTTCCTGATCCTGAGTGGGTTGATGGATGTCATGTTAATGCTCCTATTCTAACAAGAAAATTTCATTCAAAATATCCTTCCAAGCCATCACCCTACTAACCCTGTTCTTGCTTCCCAGCCCTAGTTCATTTGCATTCTTATTGCTTTACATTGTTTTCTCTTTAATCTTCTTGGGGGGGCAGTATGTCAGATCCCCCCCGATCAAAGGATTCACAGAACCACTTATCAGAGCATCTGCCATCGTTTCCTTCTCAATGGGTATAGACTCTGTGTCACCAGATGGGAGGGGCTGTGAGGTTGGAGTGTGAACTGTATTATTATGGCTATGGGAGACATCAAGGACAATGGCTTGAGATACACCAGAAACACCACCTGGATGGGAGGGGGGGGTGACAAAGTTTTGTGGGAACGGGAACCAGTTAAGGGAATGTAGTTTTAAATCTAGGTTTAAGTGGGAACTCTCCATTCACAGCTTTACCTTTGTACCATTCATTTCGCTTCATTAAAACAGTTAAAGGAACACAGCCTTCCGACTGTTATTGTGTGAATGCTCGAATGAACAGGTGCTGACACCCTGCTTATCTAACTGTTGCCTTGGTAGTGGCTCCTCCTCCTGACTTTCAAGGCCATTCCCTATTCCCTCTACATAACCCAGCTGTACGACACACAAGGTTTTATAGGTGACAACCAGGACCTTGAATTGCAGATGGAAGCCCAGTGAGAGCCAGTGCAGCTCACAAAGTAGATGTGTTACATGGGTGTACTGAGGCATTCCCATAACTACCTTCATCACTGTCTTCTGGACCAGCTGTAGCTTCCAAGTGGTCTTCAAGGGCAGTCCCACCTAGAGTGCATTGCAATAATGCAAACGGGTCACAGGAGATGACCAGAGCATAAGTGACAGTGAGTATGGCATCCTGGCCTGCTGAGAGTCCTCTGTGTGTCTCCCATGGAATTCCACCCTCCACTCTCCCAAGTCCCCAGCGTCGAATTACAGGGATTTCAGCCTGTAAGCTGAAAGCCTGGGGCTCTAATGAGCTCAGTTTAAGACATGTACTAGTCTTTCACAGTTTTTCTTTTGAACTATATGACATGATAGTATACTTAATACATACTTCCCTGCAGAGGAAGAACTAGTGGTTAAATGCAAAACAAGTTATCCTTAAGAAAGATTTTCCACCACTATTTGTTTTGTAGAAGAAATCTCCAATCTAAAAAGGACAATCCAGAAGAGACAATAAAAAACTGAAAGAACAATATAAATACAGTGTATAACTACATACATAAAATGGAAATAAGTGTTAATTCATTATATAACTAAAAATCAGTAAAAAAGTAGGTAGTATCTGTTAGCAGATTGCTAGGAAAGCCTTTGGTCCAGGAGAGATCAGAAAAGTCACACACCAGGCATTTCTATAAAAATAATTTTATTTACAGAAAACAAACATATTTAAAGGCTGTTTGCTGAGAGGAGAGATTTCTCTCAGCTGTATATTCTCTGCAAGCCTACACAGAAGGGAAACTGAAACTAAAACAAGTTCAGGCAAGTTCCTCCCTTAGGCAATGCAACCATTAACACGTGAAAAGGGGACAAAAAAATTCAACCTCTTCACTCAGCCAAAATGATTAGTTACCATAGTAACCTTAATCTGTAGTAGAAAACATATTAACACTCCCCTTTTTATACTACAGAATAAGACACAAACCAATTTTCTTTGACAACTCTGTATGTCTTTCCATTCACATTATTTTAACATTATCTCCCCGTTGGTTTAACAGAAAGCTACCATCCTTCTTCCTGTGTATTTCCAAACCTAGGTTATTTGTTACAGTTCCAAGGCTTTTTAATGTGAAATGGCTTTTCATGCAGGCTTCAAAATCAAGCCTTTGTTTTTCTGTTGATGTGAACAGCAGCAAATCATCAACATAAATGCACAGATACATACAGCCTTGTTTGTCTTTCTTCATATATACACATGGATCTGCTTTTCCTTTTTCAAAACCAAAATTCTGCAGTTTTTCATCTAATTTTTGGTTCCAGGATCTAGCAGCTTGTTTTAACTCATAGATTGACTTCTGCAGTTTACAGACTAGATTCTCCCCTTTTTCATAGCCAGGGGGTTGCTGCATGTATAATTTGTGGTCTAAATCACCATAGAGAAATGCAGTTCGAATGTCATAATGATGAACTGACATTCCTTTGAGTGCACAATTTTTAACAGTAATCTAATTGATTCACCTTTAGTAACTGGTGCAAAAGTCTTGTCAAAGTCTAAATCTTTCCTTTGAGTGAACCCTTTTGCAACTAACCTTGCTTTATATTTTTGGATTTTGCCATCAGCATCCATTTTCAGTTTGAAAAACCCACCTACAACCTAGACAGCGTTCATTGGGAGGTAGATTTACCAGTTTCCATGTTTTATTTTCTTTCAAGGATGCTAACTCCTGTTGCATGGCAGAATGCCAATTTTGTGCAATCTCAGGTGGTAAAGCATTCACTTGTTCTAAAGACTCAGGTTCTGTGAGTATGTGAAAAGCCTTTACTGTTTCAGCCTGAAAATGTGATGGAGGAATGCCTTTATTACTCCTCTGAGATCTGCGAGGTAATACAGGGCTTAAATTTTGACTCCTATCACTTTCCTGAGAAGCATCTGTCTCATCAGACAGATCTTCAGTTTGCTTTTCTGGTTTAATGTCCTCATCAGGCAAAAGATCACCATCAGCAAGTCCTTGCTGTTCTCTTGTGGTGGTCAGATCAACTGGAGAGCTAGAATTTACTCTCCCCCAGTTTTGTTCAGCAAAAGAAGAGCTTTTGCTAATTATCAATTTCTCTCCCATTATGAACCTGTAGCTCCTTTGGCTTTGTTCATAGCCAACAAAAATGGCTTTCTTTGTTGTGGGGCCTCCTTTCCTTCTCTGTTGTTTTGGAATATGAACCCATGCAGTGCTACCAAACACTCTAAGATGGTTTACCTTTGGTTTCACACCATAAAACAAATGGAATGGAGTGTCCTGAATCACAGAGTTATACAATCTGTTTTGTACATAACAGGCAGTAGATATTGCCTCTCCCAATACTTAAAAGATAAATGTGAATCTTTAAGCATGCATTCCATCGCATTTTGCAAGGTTCTGCCCTTTCTTTCAGCAACACCATTTTGCTGAGGGGTATAAGGGTTAGAAAGAATTTGTTCTATCCCCTTTTCCGCTAGGAACCTTCTGAATTTGTGAGAAAGGTACTCTCCGCCTCTATCGCATTGGAGTGCAGATACAGGCCTAGGGAATTTTCCATTTGTCCATGTCACAAAACTTTTGAATTTCTCAAATGCCTCATCTTTGTGTTTTAAGATGTAGGTAAATGTGTATCTTGAGAAATCATCAATGATGGTCATTGCGTACCTTGCTTGTCCAAGACTTGGAGCAAAAGGACCAATAATGTCAGAGTGTACAATTTCCAAAGGTCTAGTTGTAACTCTGTCACTGTGCTTACTCACAGGAGCTTTTAGTGTTTTGCATTCTTTGCAAACTACACAATCTAAGAATTTGTCACAGGGTTTTATCTTTAGGTCACCACACAGCTGTAGTATTTGTGCTATATACTTGAAATTAGCATGACCAAATCTCCTGTGCATCAGGTGTACACATTGGTCATGATATGGCGTGTTGCCAACTGCAGCCTTGCAGCTTGGCTTCCTTGCATTTTGCACAATGTACAAGGAGTCTTTTAATATACCAGTAGCACACAATTTCCCATTTTTACGTATCTCACAACCATTTTTCTTAAATGTTATGACATAGCCTGTTGCAGCCAATTGTGCCACAGATAAAAGGTTTGATTGTAAATTTGGCACATACAACACACCTTTTACAGTTTCTCCTAAGCAGGATAAATACAAGTCACCTTGTCCCATAATTTTGGTCACAGACCCATCAGCCAAAGATACACTTTGTCTTTCAGTTTTAGACAGTGACACAAAAGAGCTTTTACAGTTACATAAATGACAATTGGCCCCAGAATCTAACACCCATACATCAGAATTACCCTTCTCAGCAACCTGTGCAATTTGGGTTGTCTGAAGAGCCTTCTTCTGTGTTGCCCTTGTGTTCTTCTTCTCTGTCTTTCTACTCTTGGGTCTCAAGGCACAGTCTTTCTGCAAATGTCCAGCTGAACCACAAGTGAAGCATCGCTGGCTGGCTAGCGCTGTGGCCTCAGCTTCCTTTCCCTTCTTTTCCCTTGTTTTCTGGTACTGCAGCTTTCCAGAAGAGATGGGGGGGATCTTTCCTCTCTTTTCTCCAATTCAGCGAGTAAGCGCTGTGTAACATACGATGGGGTGAGGTCTGGTTCAGGCATAGCCTCCAGGGTACAAATCAGCGTGTCCCACGTTTCATTCAGTGAGGACAGGAGGATATAGGATTTTGTGAGAGGTGTAAATTCCATTCCTCTTTCCTGCAACTCAACAAACAGCTGCTGAATATAATGCAGGTGCTCAGGAAGGCTGTCTCCTTCTGCAAGGTAGGCTTTGTACAGCTTTTTTGTCAGGGTAACTTTACTCCCTGCTGTTGCCTTTACATACAAGTCTCTCAAAGCGTCCCAGAGTTGCTTTGCAGACTGCATACCTCGCACATGGACTAGCTGATTGTCCTCAACTCCCAGGATAATGGTGGCTCTAGCCTGCTCATCCTGTCTAAGCCATTCAGCACTGGGATTGCGGGGGGGTTGCTCACCAATTGGCAGCCAAAGATTCTCTCTGCGAAGATACATCTCCATCTTCAGGGCCCAATTCAAATAGTTGGTCTCTGATAGGCGCTCCAGAGGCATCGCTGAGGGCTGGGAGGTAGCCATGGCTTCTTCCTTCTTTTGCAAGTCACCTCAGCTGGCTTCTTTGTCCTGTAGACTGGCAGTTGCTGGAAAATCTCCAGGTGGCTCCAAAGAAAATCTTCACAGGTCTTTGCTACCTGCCTTTAAATTGTGCATGAGGTGTGGAGCTGATCTCTCTATTCTCTCTGGGTTTTACTGGGCTGCTTACTGGGTTTACTGGGCTGCTTACTGGGCCCATAACCTGTTAGCAGATTGCTAGGAAAGCCTTTGGCCCAGGAGAGATCAGAAAAGTCACACACCAGGCATTTCTATAAAAATAATTTTATTTACAGAAAACAAACATATTTAAAGGCTGTTTGCTGAGAGGAGAGATTTCTCTCAGCTGCATATTCTCTGCAAGCCTACGCAGAAGGGAAACTAAAGCTAAAACAAATTCAGGCAAGTTCTTCCCCTTAGGCAATGCAACCATTAACACGTGAAAAGGGGACAATTAAATTCAACCTCTTCACCGGGCCAAAATGATTAGTTACCATAGTAACCTTAATCTGTAGTAGAAAACATATTAACAGTATCATTGCTGATAAATTATTGCTATGTTACCATTTGTAATGAATCCTATCAAGTTGCTGTGATAAAAAAAAACTCAAATTAAAATATAAATTCAAAGACAAATGCTTAAACAGCTGGAAAGGCAATTTTTTATTAATGAAATTAGATATACTGTAGTTTGTAAAATAGATTTGCTAGCTCATACGTGAAAAAAATGGCTCATTCCATAACACTTAATAACAAGGCTGTACAGGACTTGAAAAATGATTCAGAAGTACTTCAGGTCTTACAGCACACCTCTTGGCTATTCATTAAAGCAACCCATCTTTTTCAGATTTGTGCATGAGCCTGGAAAAAGATGCGACTGCTTTATTTCTTTATTTTTCAGATTTTTGCCTGCATCCTCCTGGCAACTTTGAATCATAATTATCTATATTAAGTTAAATAGACTTACCAATAACAAACAATTAAGCCAATCATAACACAAATAAGAACAGCCATTGGTACAAACATAAATGAGCTTCAAAACAGGAATGCTAGCTTATAAAAGTAAGTTTTTAGATTACATTTAAAGGTAATCAAAGATGGTGAAGTCTGTGAGGCAATTTGGAAAGAAACTCCACAACATTGGGGTTACTGCAGAGAAAGCTCTGGGCCTAGTTAATTCCCAGCAGGCTTTCCTTACTAGTAGCACCCACAAACTTTCTACTTGTTAAAGCAACCACATTTTTTTAAAATCTCACATAGAAGCCTGAAGAAAGGCTGCTTTAATAAATAATAAAGATGTGCTGAGTTTGTGTTTGTTTAAAGTCTGAAACACTTTAAAATCATTTTAGAAGCATGCACAGCTCTGTGTGGTGATTTCTTCCTCTTGTCCTACCCACCCATCAGAGTTGCTACTGAAGCTGTTGCAGATGCACTTAACTGATGATAATGCAAGCCTATGTTGCCTATCCAGCTGTATTCCAAATTTGTGGTTAATTGATTGATTGGATTTATATCCTGCCTTTTCAAAGCAACATGCATAGTTCTCATTCCTCCTATTTGTTCCCACAACAGCAACCCTGTGAGGTGGGATGGGCAGAGGGCAACCTACTGGCCCAAAGTCATCCAGTGAGCTTCTGTGACCGAGGGTGGACAAGAATCTGGGTCTCCTTACTCTCTGTCCAACACCGCTGTACCACATTGGCATACTTCTAAAAATAATCCTATACATGTATAATCAGAAGGGCCATAGTGAATTTAAAGAGGTTAGCAGTTTAGTTTGCTAATTTTATTTCCTATTGTATGTGTGGTGTTTTCTTTTTTTATTAATACAGCACTGAGCATTTGAGCAGTAATCCAAAATTAAGGCTTATGTTGTTTCTCATTATAAAAAAATACAAACTCACTATGCAGAGCTGTGGGTGGGTGAAGCTTTTCCTGTCATTTTTTAGCTGTTCAAAAGGTCAGCATAAAAAAATGTTCTAATACAAAGCAGTTCTTGTCTGACTTTGCTAATGTGACATTTGGAGCAAGGTTGTGTCAGTGTGATGTGACAGCAGGCTAACATTGCCTGGCATTAACAAATAGCATTAGGTCTAGCTAGGAGAAGAAAACCATTCACAACCCAATAAATCCTACAGCTTCTCATCCAAATGTTGAGGAGAAAAATCTTAGCTAAATATAGCATCTTAAATGTTAACACCCCAAGCACAGTCCAACTGATGTTAGATTCTCACTTTAGTGGGTCAAATCTGATCTCTCAGATAGCTCCACAGTATTTGAGAGATCATTTTATCGAATGTTCAGTTTGCCAAGTGACAAGGAGATTGCTTAGAATATTAACTGTATAAGTAGTTCAATTTAAAGTTCAATTTAAACCTCCCAGAGTCCTTCCTTCAGGGGGAGACGGGCGGTGATAAAAATTTAATAAATAAATAAATAAATTGCTAGTTATCACCTACAAAGCCTTACATGGCACAGGACCTAGTTATTTGAATGTCTGCCTGTCTCCTGTTTTTTTTTTTTTTTTTGCCCATCCTGTAAAGTCAGACAGAATCTGCATCTTCTTGGTCCTGTTCATTAAGCAATGTCATCTGATGTAGGCTGACCATATTTCCTTGAGACAAAAACGGGACATTGGGATGGCAAAACGGGACATGGTTAAACTTATGTAATATTCCGTATTCACGAAAAAGACAATAAAAAAGGTTATCGACAGTAAGCTGGGAAGGTGCAGGAGGGGGAGGTGCGGCAATGGTTGGGTCCGGAGAGGCTGGTGCAGGGGTGCTGCTGGGTGGAGAGGTTGAAGGAGGGCTGAGGGCAGTGGCAAGCTGGGACAGGAGGACAGGAATGGAGGAGGACTCCCTTTGTGAGAGGTTCTTGTCTGTTCCACTGAGATGACCATCTTCCCATTCTGTTGTTCTGTTTCTTTGGTTTTCAATTATTATGCTGCCCAGCATCAACAAGAAATGATGATTTAGGAATTTCACATTTAGGAATGTGAAAAATCAGTGTAGGACTAAAGCAGTTAGACTTGATAACAGACTCTGATCCACCATCCATGCCTGCAATCGTTCAAGATTATTATTATTTTTTTAAGTATTAATTTTTAGGCACATGTCGTTTTCAAGGTGATTTATCTTACTTTGAAAATGCACCATTAAGGAAATGAGGTTTTTATACATTTTAGAATATGTATATATTTCAACAAAGCATTTTCAAGGTGATACACAGAAAAATAAGGCAACCATTAAAAAGCTTCTTAATTCTAAGATTTTTGTTATAGTTTCATCAGTACTGCTTGAAAAAAAGGGCATTCTGTAAGTTTTGATCAGGCAAATGAGATCAGCTACTATGAGCTGTCAGAATTCATAATAATCATCCACTGCTGGATACGTGGAGAAGGGATATGAAGAAAAAAGTTTTCCTCCCCCCCCCTTTTTTTTGGTACACGGAACACAGACATATAGAGATATATTACTGGGGATCAGGTTTGACAAATACAAGGTGGTATCCAAAGAGCTATCAGTGTTGGTATCAAATTTTACTTACCCTTTCTTGATATTTTGAATGAAATAAACTTTAAAGCATCTATAGTGCTGAATGAAAAAGAACCGCTGGGTACTCTGTCAATTGATATGGCTAGAATTTTTCCATCTTCCACAAGTGTGGGTATCTGAAGTGATAATTGTTTCCAGAAATTATGGTAACATTTCAGGCTGCATAAATAGTTAATGAGGAAAGTAATTATAGCTGGGATCCTCATAACACTGAATGTTTCATTCTCTGCTGTAAAGGAGGGACTTCTCTTTTTGAGTTTACTCAGCATAAACCTCTAGCTGGAGCAAAGCCATGACTGAAGTGTGCTGTCAGACTAAATATATCTATGGAATGGGCTTTAGGGTTTTAACCCAAAGCGAAATTCTTCCCTAAATGCATGTTGTCAGTCTGAAAAATCTATTTCTTGCCTTCTTTAGCTCTCCTGTACAAGTCAGCACTATATTGGATATGTCTACTGTCTTTTAATACATCATATGGTGTATTAAAATCCAGAACTATAGACTGGATAAATAGTTGGTCTTCACTATCCACATCCGGCACAGCTAATGGCCTATTGCTATCCCCAAAGTCTGCTCGATTAGCACTTGCTCCTTTTCTGAAGAAATACATATACTGTAAGAAAGCGTATGCTGCATTTCCTGCTTTGCAACAGAATCCAAATAAAGCAGGTTAACCAATTCAAATATCTTGGGTCTCTGGTGGAAAAACAGAAAACAGCATCAAAACCAGAAGTAAACTGAAGGATTGGCCAGGCTGCTTCTGTCTTTGGATTACTAAACTGGTGTCTGTGGAAGAAACAAATGTGCAAATCTTCCAGGCCCTAGTCCTGCCAGTCTTCTTGTATGGATCTGAGGCATGGACACTGTTAAAAGCAGACCAAAATAAATTTGATGTTTTCCTAATGTGGTGTCTACAGCACATACTGGCATGGCTGTCTTAAGAATGATAACATCATACTGAGATGCAGTGAACAACCTACAGTTATAGATGAAATACAAGAGTGCAGAGTCAGATGGCTTGGACATATACGTAGGAAGAATGGCAGAACATTGCATCCTTCCAGGCTACTGTGAAGAAAGTGGTCTGCACTGTGGAAGGTCCAGCAAACAGCATCAAAGAATATGTGGGCAAAGCAAGTTGAAGATGATCTGAAAACCTGAGCTCCATTTGAATGATGTGAAACAAGCAGTCCTCAATCAGAAAACATGGAAACCCATTATTGGAAATTTGTGTATGATGACAGTGCACTGGTTCTGGAGGAGGAGGAGGACGAGATTGGTGTTGACGTTCTAAATTACATAAACAAGATAATCCCAGGAAACTATTAAATGTGCTTGTTTTGAGACTGACTTTAAGGAGCCCCATACATGTTCTTAAATAGCAACAAGGCTATAAGGCTATCCTTGCAGGCTGATTATATGAACTTTTGCCATTGTGACTTATTTGGTCAATTATTACCTCCTGGTAAGGTCCCTGGTCATTCCTTCAGGCTGCTGCCTTTACTCTGCAGTCTCAGAGTATCTCAAGGGATATGGTTTCAGGTATCTGGCTTTGTTTGCTCATCACAGAGCCCTCTTATGAAACACTCCATTTTGAAGACTAGAGTTTAGGGGAGAACAAGAAATTGACTTTTGACTATAAATATATATTATGGAAACATGCTGAAAAATATAGTTCTAATCAGTTAAATATAACTGCTGGAACATAATTCCACGTAAGAATCTTGGCCTACAAAATACTGAGATCATATTCATAGATCTTAGATTAATCATTTATTTATACATTATTTTAGATTCAGTTATTTTCAGTTAGGGAGATTAGAAGAGATGGACTTAACCTCTAATTCTCTTGATTTATTTTTTGATAGAAGTTATGCTGGGTCTTGCCAAGCAATGCATTTTTTTCTAAATACTCTCCAGTCAGCTGCTTAAAAATCAATAGTTTTGTGCACTATTGACATCAAACTTACCAATCTGTAGTTAGCTGGGTCTATTTTCCCCCTTTTTGGAAAAGAACATTTGCTGGTCTCTAGGCCTCCAGCACTGTAGCTCCATAATTTCTCAAATATTGAAGAAAGGGGCTCTGAGTTGACATCCTCAAGCTTCTTCAAGACTCTTAGATGTAAATGGCTTGAGTTCTGGAGATTTAATTCATTTACAGTAGCAAGGTCCTTCCTAACCATCTATTTCCTCTCTCCTTCTGCTTAAGTCCATTTGATCAGTTCTCCTTTGGGGAGAAGTCCAAAGCAAAGTATGAGTCTATAAGCTCATATATTATGATCCTACCATTGTCTTTTTGCAGTGGGCCCACCCCTTCCTTTTTTCTTTCTTCTACTAATGACATAGCAAAAAAGCCCTTTTTGTTGCTTTTAGCTTCCCTTACAAGTTGAAATTTCTTTTGTGCTTTAGCCTTTCCAACCTTCTTTCTGCAGATATTAGCTTGCTTGCTGATTGCACCCATCTTATTTCTTAAGCATGTCTCTTAACTCTTAGCTCAGTCAAAATCTCACTATGAATCCTCAATGGTTTCTTAGGCTGCCCTCCTTTTTTTCCCCTCAATCAGTATATTTCTAGTATCTTATTTTTGAGACATTTCCAAGCTTCTTACGCTCTCTTTGACCTTTCTGTCATTGTGATCCCACTTAGTACTTCTTTAAGCTTGTTGAAATAAGCTCTTCTGAAATCTAGTCAGCATGTTTGGCTATGCTCCAATTTCTCATTTTGGAGTATCTTGAGTCTCCAAATAATGTAGTCACTTCCTCCAAGGTTCCCATTGCTTTGACCTCTTCAACCAACTTATCAGACACTTGGTAGTCAACTCAGCTGAAAGATCCCCACAAAGTCATCTTTAACAAGATTTATTGAAATTATAAGAGATGAGGTTATCAAAATTAGTGATTTGAATACTTTCAATTTAGAATTTTTGAATACTTTCAATTTATTTAAATGTTTTAGTTCCTTAGAGTGGAGCCTTTTTTCATTCTTTTCCTATTGCTTTCTTGTGAACTGGTGAATTTCTTTTCTTCAAAATTCTAGAAAATGAAAGTGATCAGTAAGGCCACTAAAGAAGTTTTGGGACTATGAAGTCTTGGCCAAGTCAGCTTTCCAACAGATTTCTAAGTAATTTCTAAGTAGTTAAAAGTTTTCCATTATTACCACAGTGGTCCTACTTGAAAGTTCTGGACATTATCCAGGTGTTTTGCCTGTCTTGGCAGTCTACAGTATACACTCTCAATAATATCTTTGTTGTTTCTCCTCTCTTGTATTCTTTCTTAAATGTTCTTGACATTGTGCTCAAAATCAATATATGTATGTAGTTCCTTTACATAAAATGCCACTCCTCCTCCCTTTTTGTCTGGGCTTTTCCTTTTGAATTATACCCTTCAAGCTTTGAAATCCACTCATAGGTCCCACAGGATTTTGGTAATACCTACTAAATCGTATTCACCTTCCTGCATTAGAATTTATAGTCCTTATTTCTTTTCCATACTCTGCATTTGTATAGAGACATTGGAATACTTATGTGACATAACTTAATCTAGTTCGTCCTGAATTTAGATGCTCATTATTGGATGCCTTCACATCCTGCATACCCCTCTCAGTCGCAGCACTGAATATTGCAGTATTTTCCAAGCTCTCTTCTCCCTCCCTCCCTCACAAGATTTACTTTAAAGCCTTCTGGACTAGGTTCGAAAGATACTTTCCAAGCACATTCTTCCTAGTTCTTGTGACATGCAACCCAATCACCTATGACCAATGAACAAAAGTCAATCTCTCTCATTCTTGCAGAGCAAGACCTTACCAAACATAGATATTTAAGATGAGGGACCTCAAAATATGTGTGTAATAGTTACTTAATGACTCATCTGGTTCTGTTTATAATGCCT
This sequence comes from Candoia aspera, assembly GCF_035149785.1. Taxonomy (NCBI): domain Eukaryota; kingdom Metazoa; phylum Chordata; class Lepidosauria; order Squamata; family Candoiidae; genus Candoia; species Candoia aspera. Next base: position 121,452,800 of record NC_086155.1, on the reverse strand, counting down.
TTGCTGCTGTTGTTCAGTCATTCAGTTGCTTCTGACACTTTGTGGATATTATTTTCACAGTATTGTCTCATAACTGCTTCTTTGAGTTTTTGTACACTGATGCTTGTGACATCAGTGATAATATCTAGCCACTTTGTCTTCTGTTAGCCTCTTTTTCAGTTGCCTTTGAGTTTTTGAAGATTCAGGGTCTTCTCCAATGACTCTTCCCTTTGCATTATGGGTCCAAAATATTTAAGCTTGCTTCATTGTTAATGCTTTCAATGAGAGGCTTGGGTTTGCTTCATCTAGTATTGAATGATTTGTTTTTTCTGCAGTCCAAGGTATTACTGATCTTCTCTATAATCTCAGTTCAAAGGTATCAAATTTTCTTCATTCAGCATTTCTGATTGTCCAGCTTTCATAGCCATGTATTACAGCTGAGAAAATCTTGGCCTTAACAATATGTACCTCTATTGTCAGTGTAATGTCTCTGCACTTTACTATTTTGTCTAGAGCAGTCATAGTCTTTCTCCCAAGTAGTAGACATCTCTGTATTTCATGGCTACAGTCACCATCACTGTGAATTTTTGAGCTGAGGAAGATACTCAGTTACGACATCAACTTCTTTTCTACCTTTTTACTTTGTGTTGCATTTCTTGTTAGTATACTATTAGTCTGCTGAAAAGCCTTCCTTATTCTCTGCCCTCAGAGTAGTATCAATAGCGTATCAGAGGTTGTTGATGGTTCTTTGGCAGTTTGAAATTGAAATTTTATTTATTCTGTTCCAGAATTTCTCTTGATATATTTTGTGTATAAATTAAATCAATAAGGTGTTAGCATATAACCTTTGTTTACTCCTTTCTCCATATTGAATCATTAAATGCTCCTTATTATAACTGTTTCTTTCTGGTCTTCATGCAGGCAGATGAGATAATCCAGCACAACTGTGTTTTTAAGTGTTAACCACACTTGGTATGGTCTATAAACTCCACACTATATAGTCAGAAGGCTTAGTATAATCAGTAAGGTTATAGATCCCAAAAGATAATAGATATCTTTTGGGAACTCAGTTGTCTTTAGTAGTGTGATCTTGGGTACCTCTGCTTCTCCTGAAATCAGCATGTACATCTGGCAGTTCTTGTTCCACATATTGCTGAAGTCTTGAATGCAAAATCTTGAGTATTATCTTACTAACATGAGATAAATGCAGTTGTTTAGTAGTTATATTCTGTACTGGAATATAAATTAATATTTTGCAGTCCCTTGACCACTGTTATGCTTTCCATGATTGTTTAAAAACTGCGAGTAGTATTTTAATTGCATTATATTTCAAGGTTTTGGGGGGAGGGGGGTTGGTACAGTTCTTCTCTTTATTTGTGCCATTTCTTCTTTGTATTATTACTATTATTATTATTGTTACTATTATTATTATTATTTTACCATATTTGTAGACCATCCTATGAGTTAAGAATCTGGGCTGTGAACAACAAAACACAAATAAAGCAAGAAAACAACTATAACAAAATAATAGAAAAATACAAGACATGCCTATCCAAGATAAAGGTCTGCAATTCACTGGGACTGAAGGCGAAATGCCAGGATGGAACAGGGCAAATCTTCCATTGGGGAAAGAGGATTCCAGATAGTGGAGGCCGCTATGGAAAAGGCCTGTGTCTAATACATACCCCACGTACATCTCACTGAGGCAGGGGCACTCTTAGCAGGCCCTCTCTAGATGTTTGGACAGGACAGGCAGATTGAAACTTGGTAAAGCACTGCCTGATGTATCCTAAAACTATACTGCAAAAGGCTTTATAGGTGATAACCAGTTCTCTAAATTGGGTCCGAAGCCTTTTGATATCCAGTGCAGGGACCTTAGAATTGGTATTACTCTACAATGAGTCAGCCTTGCCACTACATTGTGTATCAATCAACTGCAGCTTGCAGATCATTTCCAAAGGCAAGCCCAAATAGAGCATGTTACAGTAGGATAGCCAAATGGTGATCAACATGTGATAGATGTTAGATAATAGAACTAAGTCCTACAGAACACACAAAGGCGTAACTAATGACTTGAGCAGGAACAGAACCATTGTAATATGGTGCTCTCAATTTCCACGCCTTGCAGATGGTCCAGAAGGATACTGTGGTTGATGGTAATCAATACCACTGAGGCATCTAGTAGAACAAAGATTGACAGCACTCCCCCATCTAGATCCTGATGAAAATCATCAACCAGAGCAACCAATGCTATTTCTGTTCCTTTCTGAATGGCAGGAATCCTGATAATCCATTTCCTTTAGGATTCTCTGTAACAAATCCCCTCCCCCTTCTCAACAACATCCCTAAAGTAGCAAGATTGAAGACTGGAGAATGTTGTAAAAAGTCTATGGATCAAGAGAGGGTACACTACCACCTTCTTCAAAGCAACAGCATTGCCCCCTCCTTCAAAAGAGTGTTGGCTACTTTCTGGATCCAGCTACTTATGCTCTCCCGGATGATAAAAGGATCCAGGAGGCTTGTGAATGTGGTATGCAGATGGCAGCATTCATATTACAGAGAATCTTCTACTTTTCCTTGGGTTGTATATGCTCAAAAGAAACCCAGACAGTAAAAGAAGATGCCATCTTGCTCACCATAGTAGACTCTGCCCAACTGGCATCTGACCTAGAGCAGATAGGAACAAATTTATCTGGTATGAAACCCACAATTAATCTGGTAAGTCTCTAGGTGCTTTGAACAACCTATCTTTCCCTAAAAGGATCCAGGTTAGTTTGAAAATCGGTACCAGGTAGGAATGTTGGATACAATAAGTACAGAGAACAATTGATACCTCAATTCTGTTTTGTTTACTGTTTTGGTCATTATGTAGGATCAATGTAGGATCAAACACAAGTTTTACCAGTACTCAGTTGTGTCCACTTCTGGTCTTATGCCGATGGTGTCTTTTGATCACTTCATTTCTTTCAGTCCCTCAGGAACCATTTGGGATCAATTGCTGGTAAGAGACCTTGCAGGAGCAATCTTATCCAGCACTCTGGCCACTTCTGAATTCCAAAGGTCAATAAGACACAAGACAAAACAGATTGTCACAAAAACCCAAGCCTGAGATAAACCATTTTAAAGGGTCTGCTGCCTATGTAAAGGTCCTGAGCATCAATGGCCTGCAGTTTGATACAGAAATGACCTGACCACAAAGGATCAGGGATTAATGTTTTCCATTCTTCAGTCACATTTCATCTGCTCTGAAGTAAAGGTCAGGTCTAGTGTGCGCCCACCCATATGCATTGGGGCTGCAATTATTTGTGATAAACCCATGATTTTCACAAAGGCCACAAACACATGAGCTGCACTGGACCCCCCCTCCAGGGTGTGGTAGTTGAAGTCACCGAAGAAGAAAAATGTTGGTAACTGCAAGACCAGCTGTGAAACAAGATCCAGGAATTTGTGCAGGACCAGTATTGAGCAGCTATATGGTTCATAATCAAGCAGCAGCCCTAGCTTGGTACTGTGGCTCCTTGTCACTGCAAAAGTTTAACATAAGGTCATGGCAACCTCTCCTCTCCAGCCTTGGCATTGTGAGTGCTGAATACCTGAAACATGACTGGACAGATTTCCAGCAGGGCCACATCCACCATCACTGCCTAGTCAGGTTTCAGTAATATACAGTATATGAGGTCTCTGAGTTCAGCCATCACCATATCAGAGACAGACGCATTCTTGTTCTGCACAGATCTGACATATATCAGCAGTCCAATGTGCCTGATAATTTGACCACCTGGATCCAGGATTGGGGCCTCTGACCCAATGACCCCCTTCCCATCATGGCGTCAGTTTGGGTCTCCAGTGCTCACACCCAGAGGCCAAAATTGTCCTCTTTTTTTCCATCCTTACATGCCCCAGCCCATAACATGCCTTACCAACATCAGCCACCATGCCCAGGGTACTTGTGTGGGTTAGCCAGCTACTCACTCCACTAATCCAGACATGCTTAGCATCCCTATTAATTACCTAAGCCACCAACTGACCTATTAATCCCACTTACACCTCCAAACTAAAATCTGTCAGCACTTCCTGACTTCCCAGAAATCGTACAATCCTCAGCACCTGCCATCTACTAGATGTAGGGCTGCTTCCACTCTTCCAGATCATTGGATTGTCCAGCTCAGCTCCCAGTCACTTAAGCAGTCTGTACCAGAACCTAGTGATGGGTGTCTCCTTTGGCAGTATTCCCTTCCAAGATCTTTGACAGACCCAACCAAAACTCTCTTCTGGTGCAAGCAAATCATAATCATCCAATGCTGCTCAGGTACCAGCAGTCTCTGTGGTCTGCCTGAATAGAGCTGCTTCATATTTGTTTGCCATGTATGATTTTGATGTTGGCCATCTACTGATGTTCATGTGTAGAGTCTTCTTTTAGATTGCTGGAAGAAGGTATTTACCATAAACATT